>NC_136065.1:125077096-126504096 GCF_964261635.1 Lissotriton helveticus
CACCAGGTAGAGTTCTCTTAACAGCACTCTGGGAAAACTGGGGCTGAGACGTCTCCTTACATATGTCCATCAAGTTGATGGGTCAAGGACCGCCTGTCTACTCTGCGTAAAACATTTGGAACCGTCACTCCATCGCTATTATAGGCAAACACGGTTCACTTGACTTAACTTTAGAGACTTAAATGAAGATTATTTTGGTACAAAGTTTTGGGCAAATCCTTTAATTGCATTAACATTAAAATCATGATGAAATCACCAAACACAAAATGTGGGATCAGCCTAGCTCTCTGTGTAGGATGGAGCTTCATCATTGGTCTATAAAGACAAGAGCCACCTGGATATTATGTAAATATTATGTAAATATTTTCCATTTACAACTCACATATGTAAATGAATCCCTTCTCTAAAAATATGGCACAGAGATAATAAACTGAGAAATTGAATCAGAAGCTAGCATTCAGTCAACAAGGGACAGGGATATAGATATAGTGCAATAATCTACAAGTCCTCAAACAATAGAACCAAAAAAGCACCCTACATTTAAAGGGACAAATAACACTGCTCCTAGGATATTTGATAAATCTTTTGTGATACTTCAGTAAATGAGTGTAGCCTTCATGTTGATTGGCAAGACATTATCAAATCAAATGGGGATTATTGATCATCGTTTTGAGTAACAACAAAGTTCTCAACTGAGACCTCAGCCCCTCAGGTGTGCTAAGAACTGCATGATTTTGATAAATCCTTTATTTGACAACGGGTTGAAATTACTCAGAGGGTCTGAAATAAATAGAATGGTTCTTAAGATGAGCATTGATAAAAGGGGAGGGATCTTAGGGAAACAATGGGAGTGGTGTCAAAGTCTACCTTTACATAGGAACTCCACAGCTTGTCAGGGTGCGCCTGGGCTGGTCAGCATCTTTCAGTGCCCCGAGATGTCGGTTGGAGTATAATTGAGCCCGAAACACTCGTACGCTGGCTGACCGCATGTAGACCAAGCATTTGCATTGTGCATTCTACTTGTAAGCCAGTGGAGGGCTGGTGGTGCAGAATCCCTTCCAAGATGCCCTTGATACACAGGCAGCAGTAAGTCCCTGGTAAAATTTAAATTACAGCAGCACAATTGGCATAATTTCAGGAATTTCACATTGCGCTTGTTATGTGAAATTCCTGAAATACCACCATTACGCTTGTTAAGTAAATTACTCTGTGGCAAATTATAGCGCTTGAATGATTCGAAAAGCCAGCAGAAGCAGCAGCGCAAAATGCAGCCTCTCATGACTTATTATTATGCACCAAAACATAGCGCTTAATGCCGGGTAAGTAATTCATGTAATTTCGCATAATTTCCATAAACATTTGTGCAATTACACGAAAGCAAAATATGCCAATTTTGCACTCCCTTTTGGCTCTCATTCCAACCCGCTGATGCAGTCATCTCCATAAACCCAATCACAATACCCCTTGATCCCCATTAAATCTCTATTTTCTGGCATCTGAGTGCAAAACTCTTTACAGGATCCTCCACATGGAGGATAAAAGTCCTGAGGGCCAACCCATGCTGGGCAATCAATGGTGTGGAGGCAGTCAGAAATTCCAGATAACTCTGGTGGAATCCTCTGTCCTAGTGTGGAGAGGGTATGCAATGACAGTTTTAAGGCATAGTGTAAAGGCAATGAGATACTTTCAGTACTTAGTATGAAAAACATTGCCTCATTTGTGCACATTTGAACAATACCTAAAAGATAAGAGCTGAAAAAGTATCTATCAGCCCTTTTTCAAGAGTGATCTGAAGGAACAATGCAGACGTGTTGGGGTGAGGAGAGTCATGTCTCAGTTACGAAGCCCCTTATGGGTTATCCATGTGACATAAGCTCATGTACTATTGTTTATGTTCGTACTTCAAACTGGTAGAACCCATGAGACTCAAAACCCGTCTTTTGAGAAAAGAAAGCAAATTTATGCTCAAGAATTACCGTTATGTTGTCTTTTCCGCATCTTTATAGCGCACTTCTATCTCATGAACGGCACCAATCGCTTTAAAAGTCTGGGGGGGCAGATGTATCAAGGCAATTTTTTGTCGCAAACACTGCGATTAGAAAAAAAGCAGCGTTTGCGACAAAAAATTCGCTAAATGGTATGTATTAGGGAAATCGCATCGCAAAATTAAGGACCCACAAAATTTGCGATTCCTTAATTTTGCGTAAGCATTTAAGGAATCGCAAATTGCGATTCCTTAAATGCTATGCAACAAGCACTTAATTTTTGCGAATTCTCCTTAAGAAATCACAAATTACCACCAACTTCGAGTTGGTGGTAATTTGCGATTTTTTTCACAAATGCACTTTTTGGCATTTGTGAAGGTGCTATATGGCTCACATACATGCCCTTAGGGCATGAATGTGCGCCATATGCGCAGACATGCTCATTTCAGGGGTGCATCAGGGTGTCCTTATGACACCCATGCACCCTTGAAATTATTCTCAATTTGCGATTCTCAAATTGCGAATCGCAAATTGAGAATAACTTCCCATTCATTCCTACGGGCCTCCTGGCCCATAGAAATGAATGGGAAATTATTCCTTAATTGCGACTCGCAATTTGCAAATCGCAATTAAGGAATTTTAAGAAATCGCAAAACAATTGTGATTTTCGACATACATCCCTCTTTGCAAATCTCAAATAGTGATTTCTAAAAAATCGCTATTTTAGATTCACAAATCAGGATGTTGATACATCTGCCCCTGGGTGTCCTTTCCTTAGGGTCCCGTGATGTTTATTGATCAGACTGAGTTTCTCTGGAGCAATTGAGTTTGATTAATGAAGATTACATGGTTCTACTATTTTACAAATGGTTATTAGAATACTGGAATGTTGGTAGCTCCACTGAAGACAATCAAGTGGCTTAAAGCCAACAATGACTGCCAATGCTTGTCTTTCTGTTTCTCCCTGTTTATTTTAGGAAGTTGGAATGTTCTAGTAGCATTAGAGCCCTTCAGCCTCTAGCTATAATGACTGCAGCTATGATATATAACTTTTGAAGAAGACCTTTATCAACTGTTATAGGACTCAACAGCGAGCCACAATGCGATAATATTGGTTAATGTGTGGTAAATAAATAAATAATACCTCTCTTTTTGACTAGACATATATCATAACAGATAGCTCAATAAATAAGAGTCAAGATTCGAGGTAGTAGGAGTTTTGCAGGTTTAATACAGCATAAGGACAGGAACAGGACAACCTGCACAGGAATAGGATGGCAGGGCCCAGCAGGAATAGGATGACAGGGCGACAGGGCCCAGCAGGAATAGGATGACAGGGCCCAGCAGGAATAGGATGACAGGGCCCAGCAGGAATAGGATGACAGGGCGACAGGGCCCAGCAGGAATAGGATGACAGGGCCCAGCAGGAATAGGATGACAGGGCCCAGCAGCTGCTGGGGCTGGATCTGGGATGAGCGCGCTGACTTTTAATAACAATACATGAGCATATATACATAACGTGAACACATAGCATTACATTGCAGTAGGCGTAGCAGTGGGTGGAGCAGAAGGCGTGACGCGTAGCAGTCGCGAAAGATAAGGGTAAAAGTAGGTGTAACTGGGCGTATACATAGACATGTGATGCAAACGTAACAGAATATGTCATGAATGGGGCGGAAACCATGGAGGGGGCTACCTAAGGAGCCGGGACCTCTAACCTGGTGGTGCGCGCAAACTGGCAATGACGTATCACTAGGAGAAGCTGGGGGCTATGAACTCTGTGCTAGGAGCAGAGACTGAAGTCTGGAGAGTCAGGGCGACATGTACCTAAACAGTATCTAGTATCTGATGTTTAGAGAACATGTTGATATAAACTAGAAGTTAGGAGGGGAAAGGCTAACTTGATTCTAAGACTGGACCATGCATTATTCTACATGTAGTGCGTGTTGAAGAATATTAAATGACCATTAAATGCAGTATTTCTCTAACGTGGAGACGTGAAGGCTAGACAATGACGGAAACTATTGATGCGATTCAGTAGCTTAGGAATGCAGAGAAGGAGGACTGAACTGATAACTGGACTCATAACATATTCTTGGCAGACTCAGAGACTGAGCCAGGCTGGACCGGGCACTGCGAGGCAGGAAGTAAGTGAAGGGTCGAGGATACAGGTGGGGGCTGTATCGCTCCTCAGCGAGGCTTCAGGAGACAGGAGCTGAATCTGGTGTCCGGGCCCTTTTTGAGGCCTAGAAACGGGGACTTTATAATAGAATAACGTGCACACTGAGAAACGTGGCAACGTATCTTTACATAGGCCTGATATTCGTAGTATTCACGAGGACTGGAAACTAGCATACTAGAGGTGGACACAACTGTAATTGCGTCATTAATCGGACATGGGGAGTACATATGCATATTTAATCATGCACACATAACATATGATGGACGACACGTAGGGACACAGAACATGGCAAAATTTACTTTTCCACATTCCCTCCTTGTCACTACGTTTCCATCAGGAAACATCAATATTCATGATACCATCTATCATTTCATACAGTATCATTTGCTCATCTTGAATTCTCTTGGAACGGGATTTAGAACAGGGCTTGGAACTAGGAATACAAGAGGTAGCACAAATGCCGCAAATCGCAGGGCCACATTGTATACAGAGGCAGCAGCTGAATATGATCGCTACTGCTATACCTAGGAAGGACAAGACTTTCCATCCCCATGCGGAAATTATATTCCAGAACCAACCGGACCATGTCCAGGTGCCTGGATCTTGGTGTAACAGATGGGCAATTTTATGGAGTCTGGTTATAGCTGAATAAACAGACGGCGCGTTATTTGGAATGAAAATGCAGCAACTAGATCCAATGACTCTACAGGCCCCGCCCCTATCGGCCAGTATGACGTCAAGGACGAGACGATTTTGCAAAACGACAAATCTCATAGCAGATTGCTCTTCGGTTAAGTTACCTAGAGCAGAGGCAGTCTCATTTATTACAGCTTCAAGGGTTCTGGTTAACCTACGGATTAGCTTACTATTCTGGATAGGTCCTATAAAGAAAAAGAAACCTCTATTGAAATCTGTATATTGTTCTAGAGCAGTTTCAGTATAATCGACAATTGGGGACTCCCTTCTATGTCTAATGTGTACTAGATGTGTGTTTCTATGATAATCAGGTGGGGCTAGGAAAACTGGTGGCAGTAGGAAGGCAATGTAACAGGTTCCCTCCCAATCGAGGGGCAGACGAATATATGCGGTCTGACCACAAATGAAATAAGAATGACGTGAAGCTTTGAAGATAGATTTCCCACTGTCACTATACTTGACAACAGTAGTACAATCACTATGTCCTACATGTACGGAACCATTATTTCGGACACATAATTCGCCTTTGACTGGTAATACTGAAATAGCAGGTAAGTCTGGAGTAGTATCAGACTGAACATTCAAGACCATAAAATTCGACGAATAATTACCTAAATTATACACTTCATTTTCTAGATCTAACCCTGTTCTGTGGGGGAAACCTTGCTTGTCTGGGAAACATGTACTGTTAAGAAAAGACATATCTGTTGAGGATGACGTTAACGTGGACCATGCTCCACACGAACCATTATGTGAAAATGGATAAGGAAAAAGTGGCAGAACTCCCTTCGGGGTCTGGAAAGGGGGGAGTCGACCACACACCCAACAATTAGTGGCATTGCTGGTCTGGTGTGAGTAATGTAACATACGGATAAATGAGTTATTACGCATAGCGAGGCGGTAGGACAGTTCATGAGGGGGGCAGATCACTAAACGTGTGCTCTACTGTAGCATTAGTAGACTTATTTACATGTGAAACTGGGAAACATAGGTAAAATGCATAACTGGTGCAGGAAATCATAAGGCTGGAAAACAATATGAAACATAGAAAAACGATACATCGGATTGAGTTTTGACTAACTCTCTCACTATGGGGGTCTATTTTATACATGTCAGAAACAGTCTAACCGTTTCACCTAGGGGAGGACTTAGACAATCAAACTGGCTGACTTATTTTACTAGACCGTAGTTTCTGTTTATACTCCTGCTGCGGAGTTTTCTCTAACAGGGGAGGGGTTGTAGCAATGTCTTTTGCGGGACAGTCCTTGAAAACAATATTCGGGCAATCCTTCAAATCCTGGGAAATGTTCTTTAAGACGGGTTTTAGTCCATTAAAAAGTTTAACATGAGAAAGGTGCACCCAGCCTCGGCGTCCTTCCAACTTCACGGCTGTACGGGTGGTGAGGAGGACCTGTCGGGGCTCTTTCCATCGAGGCTCCAGCGGACTTGATCTGTCAAAGTTGCGGACCATCACCATGGATCCTGGAACGATTTCATGCGGTGCCACCTCGGTATTGTCTGGAAATGCGGCAGCAACCTGTGAACGACATGAGTTGAGGGCAGACATCAAGGAAGCTAGGTAATCTGTCAGCATATTACTTGAAACATCGGTAATACTTCGGGGTCTAGGAGTACCCCACATATTTGGGGGGCGGCCGAAAACGACCTCATACGGGGACAGACCTGATCTGGAATGTGCGACCATGCGCATATAAAACAAAGCGACTGGCAGAGCTACTAGCCAGTCCACACCTTTTTCTTTACATACTTTGGCGATTCGGATTTTCAGGGTCTGGTTATGTCTCTCTACGAGACCGGCTGCTTCAGGATGGCGTACACAATGGAACTTCCACTGGTACCCTAGCAAAAGGGAAACGTGCTTCATTAACTCTGAGGAGAATGGCTGGCCGTTATCAGAATATACGACTCTAGGGAGTCCATAACGAGGGAAAAACTCACGAACCAACTGCTTGGCAGTGGTCGCGGCTGTGTAATCTGGGACTGGATATGCTTCTGTCCACCTGGACAAAGCGCATACAACTACAAGGACATACTTGAAACCTCGACATCGCTCCATCTGAATATAATCCATCTGGAGGACTTCAAAAGGGTGGTCAGGGGGCTGGAAACCACCTTGTTCCACCGGGACACTTTTACCTGGATTAAACTGACAACATATCATACAGGTACGGACTTTCTGCTTAGCTGCAGCTCGTAAATGCTTGTTGAACCAAATATTCTGGATACTGTCTAACATAGCTTTTTCTCCTAAATGTGCTGGACTATGTGCGGTATTAATAATGACTTGAACCATAGAGTCGGGGAGAAACCATGTGGCTCTACCCTTTGTTAACCATCCTTGATCTGTCTGGACCCCTCCTTGTTCGGACCATTTCTTGATTTCTTCGGGAGTAGCATGTAACTGGATATCTATGACATCTTGTGTAGGGTCCTTAACTGTCATACATGTAATCGGATCTGGAGTATGTGTCATGTTAACTGGAATGTCTGGAGTCTGTGCTGTAAGCTTGGCTGTGCGATCTGCTAGATCATTACCTTGGGAAATAATGTCAGTGACCTTCGTATGTGCTTTGCACTTCATGATAGCGATAGATGTCGGTAAATGTATGGCATCTAACAGAGCTTGAATAAGGAGACCATGCTGAATCTTGGTTCCATGAGAAGTCATGAAACCTCTCTCCTGCCAGAGCACTCCAAAGTCGTGTACGACTCCAAATGCGTAGCGTGAATCTGTGTAAACATTAACTTTCAAGTTCTTGGCGTGTATGCAGGCTTGTGTCAGAGCAACTAGCTCTGCTGCTTGAGCGGACAGGGTATCAATACGGTGTGTTTTAATAACTTCAGTGTCAGTAGTCACTGCATACGCGGCGACTAGTTCTCCTGTACTTGTTCTCATACATGAACCATCCACATAAAGTGTCAGGTCGGGATCTGGTAACGGAGTATCTGTCAGATCTTGTCTTGGCTTTGTCGTAATGTTAACTACTTCCACACAGTCATGTGGGTCAGGATTTGAATTAACTGATGGTAACAATGTAGCAGGATTTAAAATGTTGCAGCGTCTGATTTCTATGTGTGGCTGGAACAGTGTCAATTCATAACCTGTTAAACGTGCAATTGTCAAGTGCTGAGTTTGTGTTCGGTTCAGAAGAACTTCCACAGAATGTGGAACTTGTACTGTCAGAGAGTGTCCTAAAACTATGGAATCACTTTGTCTGATAGCTAGTGCTGTGGCTGCAACTGACTTGAGGCACGCAGGCAAAGCCTGGGCGACTGGATCTAATGTGCTAGAAAAATAAGCACAGGGCTTGTATTGTCCTGCTTGATCTTGTGTGAGAACAGATAATGCTGTACCTTCGCGTTCTGTGACGAAAAGTGTAAAAGGCTTACTGTAGTTCGGTGTAGCTAGAACTGGAGCTTGGCATAGGGCTTTCTTTAACTCATTGAAACTAAGTGTATGTTCAGATGTCCAAGGGAGGACAGTCGGTACGGCTGCCTCCTGGGTCGTTAACTGTATCAGTGGCTTGGCTAGAAATGCATACTGGGGAATCCATTGTCTACAGTAAGAAGTAAGGCCGATAAAAGCACGTACCTCCTTCTGGGTCTTGGGCTGAGGAAGACTCGCTATTAACTGGATACGGTCTGGTGTCAACTGCCTACCCCTCTTGGACAGTAAGTGTCCTAAGTATACCACTTGCTGGACACAGAATTGAAGCTTCGAAGGGGACACCTTGTGCCCCATCTCGGCTAGGAAATACAGAACTGTCAGTGATGCTCGCTCGCAAGCACGTTCAGAACGGGCTGTGATCAGTAGATCATCGACATACTGGAGCAGGGCAGTGTCAGTTGGCATGTGAATGTTGTCTAGTTGTCTCTTAAGTGCTTGACTGTAAATACTAGGACTTTCTGTGAAACCTTGAGGAGCGCGTGTGAACATATAGCTCCTTCCATTTAAACAGAATCCGAAAAGGAACTGGCTGTCTGGATGAATAGGAACACTGAAAAATGCATTCTTGAGGTCTATGACAGTAAAGAACATGGCTTCGGAATCAATGGCTGTCAATAGGGAAGAAATGTCTGGGACAACTGGATACTGCGGAATAATACATTTATTAAGTTCTCGTAGGTCGATCACTAATCGATATACTGGGGGTGCATTTGGATCAGTACGTTTCATGACTGGAATGATCGGAGAGTTGCATACATTGGAGTCAGTTTCTACAACTACTCCTTGAGCGATGAGCTCGTCAATAATTTTGGATAAGGCTGCTACAGCCTCGGGTGGCAATCTGTACTGTCTGATTCGTGGTAACACTACACCTGGTTTGAGAGTCACACGATAAGGTGTGATTTGCATATAACCTACATCAGTTGGACCTTGCGCCCATAAATGCTGTGGAACATTAGACAGTCTTGAATCAAAATCTCGTAATACATAGTGACCCTTAAAGTCACGTAGGAACAATCGTATTCCCTCTGGGGAACAGCATATAACTGCACCTAACTCTTTCAGTGTTTTAATGCCTAATAGATTTTCTGGACATGATTTAGTAAGTAACAGATCAGTAGTGCGGGACAATGGACCTACTTCTAGAGTAACTGGCTTTGAAATCTCATTTACGATAGGTTTTCCTGAAAATCCAAGGGAAACATTTCTTGAGCCTGAGAGCGGAGCCCCTGGAACTTCGGCATGACTAATTGTGGTCCTACTTGCCCCTGTATCAATCAAAAACTTTCTGTCTTTCCCTAATACTTGACTGTGAACATAGGGACCTTCTTGATCTACAGGTATCTCGATGAGAGGCAAGCCTACCTCCCTCTCTAGGCTGTTTCATGAATACTGCTGGTACTCTGGATACTCAGACTGTGCATACTGGTACATCTGCGATGTAACATGCTGTGTTGCAGCAATAGGCTGCGGTGCTGTAACTATCTGTTGTGCATTCTGTGGCTGAGGAGTCTGTGAAACTTGTTCTTGTCTAGGCGGACGTGGTCTTTCTTTTGTCTTACCAGTAGCTATGTTGTGTTTCAGAACTGCACACTCGTTTATAAAATGACCTGGCTGTTTACAATAGTTGCAGTTCCCTTTAACGGGAGCTGCAGGATGACTGGCTTGATTCGGACCCCTCTTCTGACTGTCTTGAGGAACAGATTGTGCAACTAGTACTTTCATTTTCGTGTCTTTCATACGTTTTCTCTCGTGTTCTTGCTCTTCCCTGATTCTATTCTGGTGGTACTGGAGCATCTGGAGCATCTGGGACGGGGTATTAGCTTGCCAGGTACTTTCGACTTTCAAAACTCGATTTTTAATTGGTGGACTTGAATTCTCGACTAATTTAGTAACAAAAAGGTGAGGGTATGACTCACTACTTGTCTTGAGGCCACTGTTGATGCTGAAACATTTTTCAAACCTAGAATAAAAATCACTAATATCCTCGTCTTGCTTCTGTTTACAGGCTGAGATTGCATCCCAGTCTTCTTTTCTAGTTGTCAATAATCTGGGTAAAACTTGAATCAATAATTCTGGTAATTCTTTGCATTTATCTCCAAGACCGGTACCTGGTACTCGTGCCTTGTCTTCGGCTTCTAGAACTGCCCAATCTATCTTTTTCTCTCCCACCTCCCATTCTTTTTCCTTTAGCTTTTCATACACCCCTGCGGGCAACAGGACCTTTAACATTTTAATAATATCTGGGTAAGTGTATTCTCCCATACGGAGCATGTCTTTTAATTCTCTATGGAACCCTGCTGGATCTTTGTCATGACAGGGAATTAATTTCTTCATTTCGAGGAGTTCCATCTTTGTTATTGGGGTGTATACAAACACTCGTTGCATTTCACCGTCCTCTGTCTTAACTGGATGCACTTCTCGTAACGGGTTCTGTCTTTCCATGTAAAATGGTTTACTTTCTGGGGGTGAGACATGAACAAAATGCGGATTCAGAAACATTCTATATTTGTGGCGCTGTTCTAGAATGACACTAATCAAATCGGTACCTAGACCTCTCCATCTATACTGGAGTAACTCGTTCAGGATATCGTGTAACGGACCTGGATCAGAGTGCTGACCCTCATACAAAGTAATGAGGTGCTGGATCATATACATACCCACCAGTCGTTGTTCGGCTGGGGGCAATTTCAGAAACATTTGTGCCACTATTTCGTCTGGAAAAGTGGTAGAATCAGTAATCCATCGGACTGCTGATCGGGCTAGTTCTTGTTCATGCATGGTACTTAATTCACTGTAACCGATTCGTGATTTCAGAATGTGATCGGTAGCTTGGAACACTTGTTCTAGGGAACCTTGTTCTGGTGCTGAATGATGGAAAATTGACTTGTGTTCTAGGCGTAAATGGCGATCTGGAAATCTAGATTTTCCTACATACGCTATTCTGGCAGTATTCTCGTCGTCTACCTCTTCAGGATCAGAGTTACTTTCTTTCTCGCTTACTTGTGCTGCTTTACGTTGTTCGTGTATCTTTATTATTTCTCTACGGATTTTCTTGTACATACTCTCCATGGCACTAATGGTATTGTGCTTACCCTCGGCTATATTATCACTCCACTTTGTCAGGATTTTCATTTCGGCCGGATCTTTAGACGGGTAATCTTGTTCTCTTATTAGACAGTTAATTAAAAACTTTAATATCATACGCTGGATCTCAGCTTTCCTTTGAGACATGGCATCACTAATACTTCCTGGATCATCCCCTGTACGGATGAAACGATAGATTCTGTCTAGATCTTCTTTCATATTGGGTAGGGTGACTAGATACTCGGTCACCCTCCTTACGCGTACTGAATATAAAACCATATTATTCTCGCCTGGGACTGGGTCATAGGCACATTCGCCAAGGGCTTGCCTGATTTCTGCAACAGACTTATTACTCTTGGGAGTACGCTGTGATGCTTGAGCATGTAATTCGAGTGCTGATAAACGCTTGCGTGGCGGCGGGGTTTGAGGAGGACCTCCTCCTGCGGCCCCTAGACTAGAATCGTCGACTGATATTCTTCGTGGCGGAGCGGGAAATTGAAATGCTGGCTGGACCGGGGGTACCGTAGCAGGTACTGCATGGGGTGCCCCGGTGTCTGGAGGAGCAGGATGTGCCTGATTTACTGGGACTGGCGGAGCACGAACAGGATTTGCATATTCAGGGACTGTGTCGTCCAGATAGGATGAAATAAAAATATCAGCTGCGGTCTGTTTGTGACGTAGCTTGGTCGGAACTAGTGGTGGCGGGAAATTACTGGATGCCTCCGGGGTCGCTTTTGGCAAGCCCTCGGCAAGAAGAGGATACATACCCTTAATAAGGGCATTCCTCTGTCTGTCTGATTGTTCGGCTTTGACTTGTTCACCTATCTCGATTAATTCTTTTTCTTGGGCTCGTTCTAAGGATTCTCTACTTAATTCTGACTTTCTGATTTCTTTTTCAGTTCTTCTATGAGCTTCTTTGCGCCATAACTCAATGGCATCTTTCTGTGATTGTCTGGCTTTCTTTTTCCATAATGCTTCTTCTACTCGCATGATGCATTCGGCATCCCATGTACCCGATACGGGCCATCTATACTTTTCTTCTAACTGTTTGGTATACTCTACCCATAAATCTAGATACAATATGGCACTTATGCCATGTTTCTGATACATAAAGTGACCTGGACTGTCCCTGGGCGGGACGGGAACTGCTGCTTCCAGCAGACCCTTTCTAGTTTTTAACTGACGTAACTTGGAAAATATGGGCATGACTGAACTGTAATCTAGACACAATACAATACACAATGAACACGATACTTATTCCCCATTCATACCACAACATTGAAATACATGAAAAACATTTAAAATAATCAGTTCGAACAGAATACTACCTGGAAATACTGAGAACAGAACACATAAATTTTCTCGAGAACAGAAACTGACTAGAACAGAAACTAGATGCACTGCTGAAACAGTACGAAACTTACCGGTCTCGTGAAGAGACACGTCAGGACCCGCATCCACCGAAGTGGACACTTCGTTTGTGGGACTGTGTACCACCAACCCACAGACCAGAGTCAATTAAATTGACCCTGTCTAGATACCACCCCAGTAACGGTACTCACCGGGCAGCAAGAACGGAAGGCCTCAGACTGGACTGGACTGCTACGACGACGGACGACGAACTTCGGACTTCGGACTTCAGTTACGGGTGGACCTCCGGATACCTCGGACCTTGGACTCTTGGCTTGGGCTCTGGTCGGGACTCGCCGCGTTCCTCCACCGTCTCGTCTGGATGCTGGACCGCCTCCTCCGTCTCCTCCGTGGGCCTGAGGGATACTTGAGCAGAAATATCTGCCACTGCGAAGAAGAGTTCCGTCACGACTGCAGAGGGTCAGGGGGTTGGCGTGGCTTCACCGACGCGTGGGGAAAGGGCAAGTCCCTATTCGGGCGCCATTATGTGGTAAATAAATAAATAATACCTCTCTTTTTGACTAGACATATATCATAACAGATAGCTCAATAAATAAGAGTCAAGATTCGAGGTAGTAGGAGTTTTGCAGGTTTAATACAGCATAAGGACAGGAACAGGACAACCTGCACAGGAATAGGATGGCAGGGCCCAGCAGGAATAGGATGACAGGGCGACAGGGCCCAGCAGGAATAGGATGACAGGGCCCAGCAGGAATAGGATGACAGGGCGACAGGGCCCAGCAGGAATAGGATGACAGGGCCCAGCAGGAATAGGATGACAGGGCCCAGCAGCTGCTGGGGCTGGATCTGGGATGAGCGCGCTGACTTTTAATAACAATACATGAGCATATATACATAACGTGAACACATAGCATTACATTGCAGTAGGCGTAGCAGTGGGTGGAGCAGAAGGCGTGACGCGTAGCAGTCGCGAAAGATAAGGGTAAAAGTAGGTGTAACTGGGCGTATACATAGACATGTGATGCAAACGTAACAGAATATGTCATGAATGGGGCGGAAACCATGGAGGGGGCTACCTAAGGAGCCGGGACCTCTAACCTGGTGGTGCGCGCAAACTGGCAATGACGTATCACTAGGAGAAGCTGGGGGCTATGAACTCTGTGCTAGGAGCAGAGACTGAAGTCTGGAGAGTCAGGTCGACATGTACCTAAACAGTATCTAGTATCTGATGTTTAGAGAACATGTTGATATAAACTAGAAGTTAGGAGGGGAAAGGCTAACTTGATTCTAAGACTGGACCATGCATTATTCTACATGTAGTGCGTGTTGAAGAATATTAAATGACCATTAAATGCAGTATTTCTCTAACGTGGAGACGTGAAGGCTAGACAATGACGGAAACTATTGATGCGATTCAGTAGCTTAGGAATGCAGAGAAGGAGGACTGAACTGATAACTGGACTCATAACATATTCTTGGCAGACTCAGAGACTGAGCCAGGCTGGACCGGGCACTGCGAGGCAGGAAGTAAGTGAAGGGTCGAGGATACAGGTGGGGGCTGTATCGCTCCTCAGCGAGGCTTCAGGAGACAGGAGCTGAATCTGGTGTCCGGGCCCTTTTTGAGGCCTAGAAACGGGGACTTTATAATAGAATAACGTGCACACTGAGAAACGTGGCAACGTATCTTTACATAGGCCTGATATTCGTAGTATTCACGAGGACTGGAAACTAGCATACTAGAGGTGGACACAACTGTAATTGCGTCATTAATCGGACATGGGGAGTACATATGCATATTTAATCATGCACACATAACATATGATGGACGACACGTAGGGACACAGAACATGGCAAAATTTACTTTTCCACAAATGTGACAAATAAAATGATGGTAGGGTTTTAGTTGAGTCCAATACACTGAGGGAGATGGACACCAATAAACCAACTACCTCTTTATCATCTACCTGTTATAAGTAGAGTTTTAATTAACTCATTGTTGGGAATATGTGTACAAGGCTGGCCAACAGCTAACAATAACTAACCTTCTTTTTTATGTTTTATTTTAGGTATTAGATATAGAGTGCACCTAGCACCAAGGTGCTTCTGGGCACTTTGCAACCATATGCATGTTACAGGAGCAGCGTCTGAAGCAGGTGGTGGTCAAATTATAACTGGATTTCAGAAACCATAATGTGGTGGAGTGGGGCCAAGTAATTGGAGCAGTACAAGACATAACACTTTTCGTCCCTTACACATATTTGCAATTATAGGCATAAGAAGATAATGTGAATTTAGGTGTTCTTGTATATTAATCGAAGCATTAGCTAGCTGCCCCAAAATTAAGGGCTAAAGCCATCCAGAGTGCAGTACTTTGAAAGCAACCTTTTCCAACCAAGAAAGAGGGATCTCTTTTAGAATTTTTAGTAGCCTTTCCGCCTTCAAAACATTATATATATATTTTTTAACGATTTAAGGAAGACTCCATCTTAATACTGGCAGTAAGGAGGAGTTCTCAATCTGTGTTAGGGTTGCATTGAAAATCAAGAACTTCAGTATATGTTTTTTGTGATGCTCAAAGGACTACGCAGCACGTGGCACTGGTAGCACCGTGGCACACATCCCCATGTGGTGCTGCTCTTTGATGTTTGATGGCAGAAATGTTGCTTTCCATGGAGTCCTCACCAATGGACAAGTAGTGGAAATGGAATGAGCCTCTGTCTGGTTTTTCATCTAACAGGATCAGAGAGTGATCAATTGTCCACATACTTAGATTTGTGTATTCTCATTAAATCTAACTGTGAAGACGATTGTATGGACTCTTGAGCCCCCAACTCTGCAAGAATATCCCTGCCTCCCAGCTCGCTTCCAATGCAAGACCATAGTAATCATCCCTTTCACATGGAGAAGCGTGGCTCGCTAGTAGAGTCACTCCACCACAGGCAGATATGCACACACTCTACGTGGAGAACATCAGTGGTCAGCGAGAATGTGGAATAGTGAAGGACAAGGAAACAACCCTTGTCCAGCCACTCTCCCAGACTCTGGAATGACCCGCCCAAGCACTGGAGGTCACTTTCTCCCAATAGCTGAGGGAAGAACTAAAGATTTATTTTCAGACACACCCTCTCAGCTACCTACACTCCTCCCAACTCCACCTCCCCTCCACAGCATGCATGACCCAACTTGTAACATGTATTTTCTACGTATAAAAATAGCCAAACATTGCAAATTGCCCTACATGTCAGTTTAAATCAGCTCTTGCGAAGGAAGGGGAAAAAATCCCTTGCAATTTAAAGCAGTTCAATGGCATCTGCACCTTGGTGTGGGTTACACAAATACTCTTAGGCATTAATACAAAATAGTTTTATGATCTAATCCATTTTCCCTGATACTTTCTTCGCTTCCTGATTCTCTATCCTATTGGGTCCATTACATTAAACTTAATGAAACGTGCAGACACAGCATAAAGCGAAAATAATGAGGGCTCATTGGATACTCACCAGTAGGAGTTGATGATCTTACAAAACGCCAGCTCGCAGCACATTTTTAAGTTGCTCTGATGCTCAACCAGGTCAGATGTTGAGCATTTGCCGGGATCCACCTCGCAGTTCTCATCCGACTCATACAAGGCTTTGATGAATTCACCTGCACAAGAGAGCACAGGTACAGTGCATCAGATGCTATGTTGCAAGCTGAGGGATGTTGGAATTTCAGTCCAAGAAAGCACAGCAAACTCCATGGGAGCCCTGGAAATCCTGATAGGTCGATTGATAGGATTCAACAGCCAACAAGTTTAAAAATTAACTGTACATCTATGGCTACTGTATATTTCACTACAGTACAACTGAATGCACCCAAAATCTACATATGAAACACCAGAGAATAATGTGGAATAACATGGGGAACTGGGATTGGATTTACTATTTCCCCACTAACTCATTATTACCAAGGGATCCATAACAGTTGTAAATGTACTCCAGCTCAGACCGAGGGTAAGTCCATAAGCACACTCTGCACTTACAGGTACTGCAACAAACTCCCATAAAAAAGGATATATGCAGGGACTTAAAAGAAGATCCACTAGGAATTGATTTTAAATAAAATATGTTTCCTACTTTTAATGTACATACATACAAACGTATAGAGATGTAAACACACACGTATAGTTGTTTAAATATATCTATGAAAACATATATGCCTGTATATATTTGATAAATGTATATAATGTTACATTCATTTTTAACCCCTCCCCTGCTGATGACGGAACCGCTCCGTCATCAGCCGCGGTCGCGCTGTGCTGATGACGGAGCGGTTCCGTTATGGCACGCCTGCGCGGATTTCGCACCTGCGCTGAGCGTTCTATTGAGCTGGGCGGGCCTTGACGGAACCGCTCCGTCATAAGCACAGCGCAACCAACGCTGGTGACGGAGCGGTTCCGTCACCAGCATGCGCCCGCTGCTCTTCCGCCCCGCCCCCTTAGCACTGCGGCGGAATAGCCGCCGCAGTGAAGGGGTTAAAGTATATTTAATAAATGAGTAGTTAATTTGAAAAAAATCTTTACATTTTCATAAACATTTAATATTGTCTAAAATAAATGAAAAATATGTTTGAATAAAATGTACTAAATAATAATTATACATACAAATCAGAGTGATAAAAATCAGAGTGAGATTATTTTTAAATGATAAATAATAGAAATTGAACTAATAAATTGAATTTATTTACTTATAAATCGCTTAACTTAATGAGTCAATGTGCTGTAGCATTTTGTTCTTTTAATTGTAGGTTAAGAATAATTAAAGTTCATTTACATTACATTAAAATATATTTTTTTAATTTAAACAAATATTAAAACTTGTCATTTTCCATATAAGTTACCATAGGGAGATCTCTGCCTTGATGGTGGAGACTTCCAACTAGCCGTGACAGCTGGTACCAGATGTAAGTTTACTCTTGTAAATCCTGTTCTAGAAGGCACCACCCCGGGTTTGAGGGGAGTGAAGACATGTAAGTCTACACCTAGTAGTAAACTTAAACTTAAATGAATAGCATAAAAGTGCAAAGCCACTACTCGGTGCAGTAGCAAGTCTACATGTGAGTAAATCTATATGTGTAAAGGACCTGAAGTGTTCAAGGACACGTATTGCTCCATGTTACTGTAGAACTATTAAAGACTAATGAAGTGTCACCTCATTAAAACCAGTAAACAACTCCAATAGGTCTTGTTGTAATGTGCCCATGCATATAAACACAGGCATTCACAAAAAAAATAGCAAAAACAGGATTGTTTCAGAATAGAATAAATAGAGGAGATAAAGACATGATTGTGGTAAACAGGGTAATGATCGAGAATTCTTTCCAGATGTTAAATGGGCCCCACAGGCATTTCAAAAGAAGCACTTTCTGAAAGCAGAATCATACAGTACATAGTCAACAGCATGAGATGAAAGAACAATGCGACAGTAAATTTCCTTTGGGTGGAGGAAAAGCACACTATGTTGAGACTGAAGTACTGGCTACAACACATCTGGCAGACACCTGAAATGTTGAAATGAAATTAATGAAATGAAATTGTGTTTTGTAAAGCGCGTTACTACCCGGAGGCCTCGTAGCGCTATGGAACGGTAGGTTTTTATTAGAGAGTGCTGTCTAGCTAATGGAAAAGAAGTGTTTTCAGGCTTTTCCTGAACTTTAGCAGGTCGGGTTCAATGCGCAGTGTGGGTGGCAGGGAGTTCCAGGTTAAAGCCGCATTCAATGAAAAGGCTCGTCCGCCCCATCTGGCCCGTTTGATTTTCTTAGTTGTGGCCAGAAAAGCTGTGCTGGAGCGGAGCGATCTCGGCGGATGGTAGGGGGTGGCGAGGGAACAGATCATTGCAGGGCCTTGAATTTTACTCTGGCTTGGATGGGCAGCCAGTGTAATTTTCTCAAGGCGGTGGCTCCTGAATGTCTTCGGGGAGTCCAAGAAGAAGGCGGGCTGCCACATTTTGAGTTATTTGGAGTCTTTTTATTGTGCTGGAGGGTGCGCCCAGGTAGAGAGCATTCCCATAATCAAGACGAGACAGAATAATGGCCTGGACCATTATTCTTCGGGCTTGAAACGGAAGGAGGGGCAAGACCTTCCTTAGCATCCTCAATAGACCAAAGCATGTGGCCGACAATATTGTGGCCTGTTGATTAAAGCTTAGTGTATCGTCTAACCATATACCTAGGCTTTTAATCGGGTCTTTTGGTTCTGGTGGGGTGCCCATGCAGGTCGGCCAATCGATGGTAGGCCTTGGTACTGTTGTGTTCCCCAAGAACATTAACTCTGTTTTGTCCCCATTTAGCTTCATGTGGGACAGGGCCATCCATTTCGCTATGGCTGCTAGGCAGCCACTCAAGTTAAGGGGAGTGCTGTCTGGGTGATTCAGGGACACTACTAATTGTGTGTCGTCGGCATAGGTTATGATTTCAAACCCAAATGGGTGAACAATTCCTGCTAAGGGTTCCATGTACACATTAAATAATGTGGGACTCAGGGAGGAGCCCTGGGGCACTCCCCGGTTAAGGGGCCAGATTTTAGAGTGAGTGGCCCCCTCCACTACTTGAAATGTGCGATTTTCCAGGAAGGATTTTAGCCACGTGATGGCATTTCCTGTTACTCCCAGGTTTATTAGGCGGGAGAGTAGGATGTTGTTGTTCACGGTGTCAAAGGCGGCACTCAGGTCAAGCAACATGATTGCTGTGGTGCCGCCCTGATCCATGTGCTTCCGGGCTAGTTCTGTTACTGTTAGCAGGGCTGCCTCTGTTCCCAGTTTTGGGCGAAATCCAGCTTGAGAATCGTGGAGTAGATGGTTAGTTTCTAAGTATCGCATCAAGGTGGAGTTGACGTGCTTCTGAAGCAGCTTACTTGTCCAAGGGAGAAGCGAAATCGGGCGATAGTTTGCCATTTTTCCTGGGTCTAGGTTGGGCTTTTTCAGGAGGGCTCTGACTTGTGCACATTTCCATGCTTTTGGTACGTACCCTGTGGTTATAGACCTGTTTAAGATGTTTAAGATGGTTGAACTAATGGTGTCTGCAACCTTCAACAGGTGACGTGGGGGGGCAGGATCGGTAGGGGATCCGGATGTTACTTTTTGCATTAGTGCTTTGAGCGAGTCTTCCTCTAGCAGTGGGAATTCTGCTAGCTGATAAACTGAGGTAATGGGGGTGGTATCAATTTGCGAAGAGTGCAGTTCAGTGGAATTGAAAGATAGGGAGATGGTATGGATCTTTTGATAGAAGTACTCTGCCTGACTTTCACAGCGGTCCTGGGCTTCTGTTGGGTCTTGCATGATGGGAGGGGTACTAATCAGGGATTTGGTGATCCGAAATATTTCCCTCGGGCTGTTAGAAGCGGACCTAATTCGTTCCTCATAAAAAGCTGACTGAGCCGAGTTAATTCCGGCTTTATATCCCTTGATGGCTTCACGATGCCTGTACTTGTCCTGTTCACTAAGTGTGCATCTCCAAGTCCTCTCTAGCCTCCTGCAGTTCAGTTTTAGCTCTTTTAATTTAGGGTTGAACCAAGGTGACTCTTTGCATTTGGTTCTTTCCTTAAGGGATTTCAAGGGGGCTATGGCGTCTAGTGAGGACTGTATCCATTCAGTGTAATGTTTATAAAGTATGTCTGGATTGTCTCCTGATTGGGGTGGAATGGTGGAAAGGGAGTTAGCCCACTGGTTGATTGATATCTTTGCCCAGTTCCTACCTTTTAGTGTGGCACGGGGGGGAACTGACAGGGGAGTTGGAATGTCCCAGATTAGTGGTACCAAGGAGTGGTCGGACCAAGGAAGTGGGACGGGCCTCTCTACCTCAAGCCTATGATCATTGCTTAAGACTGCGTCCAGCAGGTGGCCTTTGTTATGTGTGGATTCAAATCCCTTTTGGGTTAATTGGAGGGCTACAAGGTTGTTTAAGGACTTGGCTAGGGGGTTTGAGTGGTCGTCCAAGTGTATATTTATGTCTCCTAACACTGTAAACTGAGGTGAGGAGATGGCTAGCTCGGCACCATAGGAGGGGAGGGATTCTATGAAGTCTCCTATTTGTCCCGGAGGACGGTAGAGGAGTAGTCCTGAAAAAGTTGAGGTTGCAGATAAATCTAAGGCAAAACTCATACTTTCACAGTCTGGAATTTCGACTGGGCAGGCTCTACATTGGTAGCAGTTTTTAAATAGTATCCCTAATCCTCATTCTCTTCCCCCTTTTCTGTCTACTCTCTGTAATCCATAGCCACGTTGTAGTATGGAGCTAATGTCTGGGTCAATCTCGTCTTTTAGCCAGGTTTCCGTAAGGAATATGGCGTCCGGAGCGAGGTTGTCGAGGAGAAGTGCCATTTCCAGGGAGTGTTTTGTCAAGGACCGACAGTTTAGAAGAAACATTTTGGGCGGGGGGTTGGGGTTCTCCATTAGTTTGCCAGGGGGCCTGGGGTTGAAGCCGCAGTGTGGGCACTTCCTTATGGTGTTGTTTAGGCACATGGAGTTGCGACACACAGACTTTGATTAGGGCTCTAATTTCCTGAGGGCCTCGGAGTCGTACCTTAAGTGAAATATGGGTTGCCTCGGGTTTGGAGCAGGGGGGCTGGCCCCTGGTCACGGCAGGGCGCGGACGGGCGCAGACGGGCTTGTCTTTGGCGCGCCGCCAGCGCGCCCGCTGCGCGCCCGCTGCGCGAGCGCTTGGCTTGCCGTTTTTGAAGGGTGGTGTGCTCCAGGACTAGAGCGCTACACTCACGGAAGTGGTGGTGGAGCCGGCAGAAGTGCGACTTTCCTCCCTCTAGCCCTCCGCAACAAACGGCAGAAGCCGCGACGGAACGGGGCTCGGGAGAGTCCGCACAAGTGCAATTATGCGCAGCTAGCAGTGAGTACCGTACACAATGAAATAGAGTGTTTTTTAAAAATCGTGATTCATTTTTAAAACATAGCTAACACAGCTAGGGTTATTTAAAAATCTTGATTCATTTTTAAACAGTATTGACCACAAACGACAATGATGGTAGCTGGCAGTTATATTAGTGCTTCGTTTACCATATAGCGGTCCGGCAGAGTCTCCGACAGAGACCTACCGCATCCACCGCGTGTGCTCCCGCCTTGCCGCTTTTGAAGGGTGGTGTGCTCCAGGACTAGAGCGCTACCCTCCCGGAAGTGGTGATGGAGCCGGCGGAAGTGCGACTTTCCTCCCTCTAGCCCTCCGCAACAAATGGCAGAAGCCGTGACGGAACGGGGCTAGGGAGAGTCAGCACAAGTACAATTATGCGCAGCTAGCAGTGAGTACCGTACACAATGAAATAGAGTGTTTTTTAAAAACCGTGATTCATTTTTAAAACATAGCTAACACAGCTAGTGTTATTTAAAAATCTTGATTCATTTTTAAACAGTATTAACCACAAACGACAATGATGGTAGCTGGCAGTTATATTAGTGCTTCGTTTACCATATAGCGGTCCGGCAGAGTCTCCGACAGAGACCTACCGCATCCACCGCGCGTGCTCCCGCCTTGCCGCTTTTGAAGGGTGGTGTGCTCCAGGACTAGAGCGCTACCCTCCCGGAAGTGGTGGTGGAGCCGGCGGAAGTGTGACTTTCCTCCCTCTAGCCCTCCGCAACAAACGGCAGAAGCCACGATGGAACGGGGCTCGGGAGAGTCAGCACAAGTGCAATTATGCGCAGCTAGCAGTGAGTACCGTACACAATGAAATAGAGTGTTTTTTTTAAATCGTGATTCATTTTTAAAACATAGCTAACACAGCTAGGGTTATTTAAAAACCTTGATTCATTTTTAAAAAGTATTAACCCCAAACGACAATGATGGTAGCTGGCAGTTATATTAGTGCTTCGTTTACCATATAGCGGTCCGGCAGAGTCTCCGACAGAGACCTACCGCATCCACCAATGTTAGGCCAGATCTAAACGGGTGTGTCTGCCCAGGTCAAGCATGTAGTGGTGCCAGGTGACACAGGCTGGGTATTTAAGGTATGGACATTTGAGAGAAGCCAGTCAGTGCTTAAGTGACCTTCGAATACTTTTTAAAGAGGCCTGATTAAATGCCATTGTTAAGAACTATGGGCCAGATGTGCTAAGGCTTTTTCCAATCGTGCCATTTGCGACCGCAAAAAAAGGACTTTTGATATGTAGCAAAACACAAATTGCGACTGCATACCTAATTGGTATTTGGAAGGGGCGTGTTTAGGCTCAGATTGGGATATTTTAATATTTTGCAAAAGAAATCCGGTTACAAAGCTTTAATTTTTTATCGACTACACAAAAGAAACCCATACGCAAACGGAAAGGGGTCACCAGAGGACCCCTTCTGCTTTGTCAATGTTTACAAAAACATTTTTAAGAGTAGGCAGTGGGCCCATGTATCACTGCCTACTCTTAAAAAATGTTTATTAATTTTTTTTTAAAACGCTTCCCGTTTTCCTTCAAGGAAATCGGGCTGCATTTGAAAACAACATGATTGCTTTATTTAAAAGCAATCACAGACAGGAGGCCAGCACGCTTGTGATGGCTGGCAATCGTAGTGGGTCACAATTTGCAAGCTACCTCATTAATATTCATGAGGTAGCGACCAACTATGATTCATTATTTTGCGAACTGACCTATTAGTATTTTAGTCGGTTTGCAAAATACCGTACTGGTCAAAAAAATACTGGTCCCAAATTGACACCGGTATGGGAGACCAGTGCTGAGTACATCTGGCCCTATATTAAGAGAAGGATATTCAAATTGTAATAAATGTATTAGTTTTCTCCAGAATGGAGCAGAATCAGCCGTAGTCTTGCGGCAGTGCACCCTAGCTATTGCTTTAGGGTGTACCTCACAAATAGGTGCCTTTTCAGAAAAGTACTTGTTTCTACCCATGCTTCTTGAAGACAGTGGGCATTAGGGGTATCCAAGGGTAGCAGTATGATCTTGTGCAGGTCCTCTGGTCCCCCTAGTACTTCCACTTCTACCCCTGGTCTCTGGTGTCAGAGCAAAAGGAAGTAGGCAGTGGCCTAAGCATTAGGACAGTCGAGCACTTAGTACTTTGCATTCTGAACACATTAATAGCTTTATGGAATATTTATATGTAAGTGTGACCAATTATGAACTGGGGTAGAGAGTAACTGTTTGTCATTTTAGACTTACATTTTTCATCAACTGGAATGGAAATGCTTCTGTATTCACAATATGTTCTGTAAACCTATTTGTTTTTCTTTGTTCAAAATGTTTTATTAATTTAAGAGCGGGAGTATAAATAATTAAGGTACTACAACATGTAATACATTAAAAAAAATCTTGAACAATAAATAATTAATAAAAATTATAAATATGAGCAATAATATATATAATGGATAACCCCTAATAAAAACAGATAGATAAGAACCTAATCATGTCATTTCATTTGTATTACATTTGAGTAAGAATAATTGATCACAGAAAGGATAAATAAAAAGACCCACATAAAAAAGAACAACGAAGAGAGAAAGAAGAAGAGAAAAAGGAAAGAAAAGAATAAGAAGATAGAGAGCGAGAAAGAAGAAGAAAAAAAGAGAAAGGCACTCCAGCCTAACTGTTTTGACGAATCGTCGCCCAGGACACATCTGTTAATGGTTCTTCTAGAGGAGGGGTTAGAGCAGACGGTCTTGCCATTGTGTATGCTGGTCATAAAATGATGATTCGAGAGTCTGATACTCCATAGACTGGAGAATCAGTTTGAAATGACAGATCTGGTAATCAAAGCTGGGAGTAGAAACTGGAGTGGGGCTGGGGAACCAAAACTAGTCCTAGCAAAAATGCTCAAACCAGACCCTCTTCCTTCTCCTCCTTGTGAAATATCTCCTTCCATCAATCCATTCTCTCTCTCCCCACCACCCCCCTTGCTCTCTCTCTCTCTCTCTCTTTCTCGTGCTCTCTCGAGAAGCCTGTTATAGTTGACCTCTGGGAGTCCGGGAAAGCTACAGAAGCATGAGGAGTTGAAAGCCCGCCCTGGGCTTTCAAAATGGGCCTTTAAGGGCTCCAACCCACTGGGGAAATGCCTGGTGGAAAGAAGGCCTGTCCAGCCCTGGCAGAAACCCTGAAGGGTGCCATGGGAGCCTGGGCATCCGAGGGGAAATATCCAGCCATAAGACAGCGCTTATGAAAAAGGAACTCTGTAGATGCATTCAAACCCCGGGCTGGCCGGAGCACAGCGTGCAATGCAGATTTGTGTGAGTCGCTCCAAGCGAGCGCAGAAAATCAAAAAAAGTAATTTCAGAGGATCATCGATCCCTCAGTTCTTTCACCACATACTGAATTTCTGAGCGACTTCTGCAGGCATCTCCTAACATCTGGAAAAATAAAAGATAGGCCGAACCCAGGGAACACACTGATCCAGCAAGGAGTTTATCCTAACTTTTGCATTGTTTTATTGCACAACCTGCCTCCGTGTCCTCAGGGCTTTCAATGAACATCCACATGCATTCTGGGAGTTGCAGTCTAATTCTCGGTTAAAATTGGCTATATTATGCTATGCTCTACATTCTTATAAAGTGCACGTTCACCTATGGTTTCATGGTGCCAGATAGGCGAGAGCGGAAAGGGCTAATGGTGGTAAGGTATTAGAATGAAGAGTAAGGGCCATATGTATCAATTAGGTTTTGCGATTCTCAAATAGCGTATTTTTGAGAATCGCTATTGGAGAAACGCAAAACGTTATGTATTTATGATTTGCAATACATTTTGCGAATCCTATATATTCCTTAATTGCGAATCGCAAATTACAATTCGCAATTAAGGAATACCTCCGCATTCATTCCTATAGGCCTAGAGGCCCATAGGAATGAATAGGAAGACATTCTCAATTTGCGATTCTCAATTAGAGAATCGCAAATTGAGAATGCAATTTCAAGTGTGCCAGGGTGTCAAAAGGACACCCTGTTGCACCCCTGAAATGAGCATGGGTGCACATGTGGCGCACATACTTGCCCTAAGGGCATGTGTGGGCGCCACATGCCACTTTGAAAATTGCAAAAATGTGCATTTCTGAAAGAAACCGCAAATTACCACCAACCTGTAGTTGGTGGTAATTTGAGATTCCTTATGCAATATTCGCACAACTTGGGTGCCTCATACATTCCATTTAAAGAATTGCAAATTGTGATTCCTTAAATGCATTTGCAAAATAAAGAATCACAAATTTTGCGATTCCTTATTTTGCGAGGCAGTTTTTCTTTTATACATACGATTAAGCCTAACTGCGATCGCAAACGCAGAAATTCTGCGTTTGCAATCGCAGTTTTGAATGATACATATAGCCCTAAGCTTGCTAAAAAAAAAGCCAGGTTTCGTGAGAATGCCTTAAAGAGAGTAGAAACATTTATACTAGATTCCCTAAAGAAGGACGTTCCAAAGCTTGGAAACAGTGCATTCTGAGATGCTGCAACCACCAGTTCGGGTTTTGATAAATATAGGTACTACCAGTAGATTTGCTGGAGAGGAACGAAGAGCATGACATTGGATTGTGTATCCTAAAACAATGTCTAATAACAGTAGGGGCTTTTCCCTGGAGGGTTTTGGAGATCATTCCTGGGGTCTTGAATTGATTACATGATTAAAGAGGGAGTCAATGCAGATGATACAGGCAGGAGCAGGTGTGGGAGAATCCTGGGGCGCTCGAAACAGAATGCAACTTATTGAGGAGGACCATGGAAAATCTTACATACATGGAGATGGTGTAATAGAATAACCGCATCAACTGCAAGACTTTTGCTGTCTGCAGTTAGAAACGGTAAATGCTTCCTCAGAACCCTGAGGTGGCAGAAGCATGAGGAGACTGCAGAAGACATCTGGTTCAACATTGGGAGTTCTTGGTATATTTTAACTCCTATGTTTTTCAATAAGTAGGGGGCACAGGGAGAGGACCTATTTCTATTGGCCAATACATGTCAAGCCATAGGTCAGCCTTGCTGTTGACTATAGGGATTCCCATTGTCTCTGCATTTAATTTTAGCAAGTAAGTGTCCATCCAATTCCAATCAATATTCTATGGCCTTCTTGCGCCGCAGTGCATTTTCCTTCATTGCCCTGGGTGCACCTTTGAAAAATTGCGCCCAAGACAATGAAGGAAAATGTGCCGTATTCATGTGAAAAATGGAGGGGCTCCTTTAAAGCCGCTCCGCTCCAAGCCACTTTGCAGTTGGAAGGGGGAATTAGAGATCCCCTTCCTGGCGGGCGCAGTCAGTGAGGCAAAGGGATTCCTTTATTTGCATGGGGCACCCTCCCATGCAAATGAGGGAAAGCCCTCTGAAGATAGCGCCAGCGCTTTATGTGCGCCAGCGCTATAGTTAGGACAGATGGGAACGCACAAGCATTTGCAGCTCCATCTGTAATGCCAACGTGCCCCAGGGGCGCGCAAAGCAGGCGCAAACGCCAATTGCGCCCTGGGGCACTTGTGTAATACCGCCTCAGGAAGGCTAAGTGGGCAAAAGGGTTGCTACCAGGCAGTTCCTGTTTTAAATTGGGTTTTCACCAGTGGATTCACATATATATATCTTGATGTTGGGATAATGAGGATTCTTGTAGGACACCACATCTCACAATCAAAGTGGTGACACTATTTGGTGGGAGCCTGACTGACCAGTGAGGAAAGATCTGCTCCACCTAGAGCTTTCACACATTGCCGCTCCAAGGCATTCAAGGAGCATGGTCTGATCTACCGAACTGAAAGTCTCAGACAGGTCCAATAAGATCAAAGCTTTAACATGTGCTTGGTTCCGGTCAGTTTTCAAGTCACCTACAACAGACAAAAGATCAGTTTAAGTGTCATGCACCGGTGGTAGCCAACTTGAAAGGTTTCAAGAAAATTGAAATATGTTCCTTAAGAATGTTGGCTCCTGACAGCCATAAAGATATGGGTCAAACATTTTTCAGAATTAACCTCATCCATGCTCATGACGCAGTCAGCTCATCATGAGCCACGGTGGCAGTGTGCTCATGACGAGCTGACCGCAATGCTTGCACGCGGGGCTAATTCCCCCGCTCTACTGAGCGGTCTGAGGAAACGGGTGTGGCCGTGACGAGCTAATCTCATCATGAGCACAGCGCCACCGTGCTGCATGACGAGCTGAGCTCGTCTCGAGGAACGGGGCGCTGTGCGCGACACCCACCCCCGAGCACAGCGCGGGAATTAGCCCCGCAGGGAAGCGGTTAACAGATCTGCGCAGTGTTTCTTAAGCAGAGGGGTCACTGAGGGCTCCTTAAAAGCCAAAGGAAGTCTCCCTTGTTCTAAGGATGAATTTAGAAGACTTAGAAGAGGACTTTTAATTGTGTTGTGAATTTGTTTCAAAATCTGAGGGGGCAGGGATCTAGAGCAGAACTTGATTTTAACTTGGGTGCTGCTAAGGAGTGACTGTCTAGAGACAGCATCTCAAACGAAGTTACCCTCATTATGGTGGGCACGAGGTCAACAGTGGCCAGCCACCAGAAGTGACATGTCTCAATTTTATTAGTGAAATAAAAAATGTGCTGATTGCAAAGTGCCTGTGGGGAGGGAATCCCAGATGTTATACTAGAGGTATTGGACAGTTCCCTATCTAAAATATTTCTTCTTGTACTAAATGTCAATTTCAGTTAAAAAAAAGTAGATTTTCAATGTCTTTTAATGTGGTTACTGGATGTGTAGAGTTCATTATTTTGTATTTGATCAAAACTGCCACCCAACCTCCAACGTTGTTCTTAATCCGTTTTTAGGAACTCTACATTATTTCTAGGTAAAAACTCCACCCTTTTAATGCTGCATGGGAAAGAGCGTGATGAATTGTCCCTGAGGTATGCAGATGACATGGGATGGGGTAGTAATAATTCTTCTTTGATGCAAGCCGTGGCTTGGGGGATGGACAGATTCTGCCTTGGAGCTTCAGCTTCGAGCATTTGCAAACTTTCCCTCATGTATTTAAATTGAGCCACAGCGTGGTCCCTACATAAATTGGGTGCTCTCTACAGGCGCATCAAAGGGAAGCCTGCCTTTGCCTATTCGAGACTTGCCAGGAGCAGAGTCCAGCCACCAAGGCTGATTGGTCTCAGAAAAGTACATCTCTGCAAACTTCATCTCTGTGTGGTAATGTGTTGAATAAAAACACCATCAAGTGACAAAGAGTCAAAATGGGAGCAGGCTTCCTAATGCAGATATTTGTCCTGACATCAATTAACAGTGGTACAAAAGGGGGTGGTGATGGACGGAGCATCTGAACCAATCAAACACTCACACCCAGTCAAAAGATCTGGGGTTGATCCATCACCGTTCTTTAGGCCACTCTGCCACCCCAGTTCAGACATGGCTATATGCAAATCAGTCTGACCCTGTGCCTCATGGGAACAGTCCAGCCCGAACTGCCAAGCCATGTCTTCCCTGGACCGGAAACAAGCTTCCGAGGACCGGTTTCTGGCATCCCAGCCGTCTTCAGCCCGGCTTGCTTGAATCCAGTGGCAAAGTGAGCACGGTGATGGATTAAACCCAGATCTTTTGACTGGGTGTTAGTGTTTGAATGATTCAGATGCTCCGTCCATCACCACCCCCTTTTGTAATGCTTTTGGCCGCCATAAGTGTGGCAGGGTATGCTCAGACGTGAGTCCCCTGCTCACTTTGCCACTGGATTCAAGCAAGCTGGGCTGAAGACGGCTGGAATGCCAGAAACCGGTCCTCGGAAGCTTGTTTCCGGTCCAGGGAAGACATGGCTTGGCAGTTCGGGCTGGACTGTTCTCATGAGGCAAAGGGTCAGACTGATTTGCATATAGCCATGTCTGAACTGTGGTGGCAGAGTGGGCTAAAGAACGTGATGGATTAAACCCAGATCTTTTGACTGGGTGTGAGTGTTTGATTGAATCAGATGCTCCGTCCATCAACACCCCCTTTTGTACCGCTTTTGGCCGCCATAAGTGTGGCAGGGTATGCTCAGACGTGAGTCCCTTGCTCACTTTGCCACTGAATTCAAGCAAGCCGGGCTGAAGACGGCTGGAATGCCAGAAACCGGTCCTCGGAAGCTTGTTTCCGGTCCAGGGAAGACATGGCTTGGCAGTTCGGGCTGGACTGTTCCCATGAGGCACAGGGTCAGACTGATATGCATATAGCCATGTCTGAACTGGGGTGGCAGAGTGGGCTAAAGAACGGTGATGGATTAAACCCAGATCTTTTGACTGGGTGTGAGTGTTTGATTGATTCAGATGCTCCGTCCAGCACCACCCCCTTTTGTACCGCTTTTGGCTGACATAAGTGTGGCAGGGTATGCTCAGACGTGAGTCCCTTGCTCACTTTGCCACTGGATTCAAGCAAGCCGGGCTGAAGACGACTGGAATGCCAGAAATCGGTCCTCTGAAGCTTGTTTCCGGTCCAGGGAAGACATGGCTTGGCAGTTCGGGCTGGACTGTTCGCATGACGCACAGGGTCAGACTGATTTGCATATAGCCATGTCTGAACTGGGGTGGCAGAGTGGGCTAAAGAACGGTGATGGATTAAACCCAGATCTTTTGACTTGGTGTGAGTGTTTGATTGATTCAGATGCTCCGTCCATCACCACCCCCTTTTGTACCGCTTTTGGCCGCCATAAGTGTGGCAGGGTATGCTCAGACGTGAGTCCCTTGCTCACTTTGCCACTGGATTCAAGCAAGTCGGGCTGAAGACGGCTTGAATGCCAGAAATCGGTCCTCGGAAGCTTGTTTCCCGTCCAGGGAAGACATGGCTTGGCAGTTCGGGCTTGACTGTTCCCATGAGGCACAGGGTCAGACTGATTTGCATATAGCCATGTCTGAACTGGGGTGGCAGAGTGGGCTAAAGAACGGTGATGGAATAAACCCAGATCTTTTGACTGGGTGTGAGTGTTTGATTGATTCAGATGTTCCTTCCATCACCACCCCCTTTTGTACCGACATCAATTAACAAGCGCTGGCATAGCCAATAGGTCACACCTTTGGGACATTATAAGTGTTTAGTTATCCAGCACAATATCCTTGGTGCAACAACATGAAGTGTTTCATGGCTAAACACTTAAAAGTTCCCAAAGGCGACACCTATTAGCTATGCCAATGCTTGTTAGCTTTAGAAGCTACACCCGATGTTTCAGGGGGTTGGAAATGCCTAAGTGTACACCTTTGACTACCTTTACAATCTGAAATGATGAATAGCCAAAAGTAGTAAAGTTTCTTAAAAGCGTAAGAGCAAACTTCTATGTGTAAATTACTCCCAAGGGTAAGTTTCCTTTGTGACAAGCTCCTCCGTGTGCTACTGGAATTATTATGGTATGTTAATGACATTCCAGTTGCTGTAGAGATGTAGAAGATCACAGTAGGAGGACAACTCCATCCATTTGGTCCTGTGTGCATGATTACTGTACTGTACTCACCACTGGAAACTCACTTACTGTGGAACTACTTTATGTCAGTTCTAACACCAGTGGAAATCGCATGAGTGGGGCCATCAACTGAAGGCCACATCTCAAACCCCATTCCAGTCAGTGTCCTTCCGGTCCTGGGAACACAAAGTCCTGCAATGTGCCTCACACACTAAAAGAGATCTTCCTGCATGTGGAGGGGCAATTATTATGTTATCCATGAAGAAAGACCTCAGGTTTGGAAGTCTATCTTTAGAGGTAATTTAAGTGACAACTGGTTAGCCATGTTGGCATTCTACTGTGGACTTGCAGTCATAGGTTTTCATTCTACATAATGCCATGGATTATTTAAGAGAAAATGGTGGATAAAGTTAAACTAGGCAGCTTGTCTGTGGCTGGTGTGGAGAGGCACAGCCTCCCCCATACTAGTTCTATGGCTGCCAGTCCATCTAACTCCGCTAGAGGTCTTTAATATCTAAAGTAAGCAAAAACACTCCTACTAACAATTGCATCCCAGTTTTGTCTGGTTTCTCTTTTTGTCACAAAAGACGTCTACGTTTGTCAGGCATTCTGCAGGACAGCGATGGCTTTCTGCAGATGACTGGAAAAGAATATATAATCGATGCACAGACAGTGCAGCAAAGCGTGCCCCTAGCAGCCACTCCCTGTCAATGCACCTTAAACAATAGGAGTGTCACACTGCAGGAAAGCAGCTCATCTACTACTTTTAACAATCCCTTCTCCACAGCTAATAGTCCGTGTGCCATCCTCTAGCTTTCCAAACAGAGCTCACAATATTATATCTTTGTGGCTCTCATGGCAACATACCCTGCAGATGTGTGCAAGCTTTCATTACTCATTGCTGGGAGCTTCGCTGTGACCAACATACTGAGGATTTGTTCCTACGCTCTCTAGGAGCAGCACTTGCAAGAGGTGTTCTCCTCTTTAAAACTTCCCTGGACAGCAGTGGCTTCACGAAGCTAAAGTGGGGGTTGTCACGAGTCACGATGTCCTGGTAAAACGACCCACTGAAAGGTTTATTAGTTTTGTTTTAGATTCTGCAGCCACAAGCCATAAATGCGCTTTATGGTAATACTAGATCGAGATCAAGAAAGGGGTCAAGGGCTGCTAAGTGGGTCAAGTTGATTTAAGGAGCAAGAAAACAAAATGTTGAAAACATTGGAAATAGGGAGGCAACAAACAGAGCAACCACCGCGAGCGCCTCGCGCTAAAAGTGGGAGGGGTGGAGGGAGTGCGAGAGCACACAAAGCGCTTCCCTTGCGGGAGCGAGCCAGGGGCACCATGTGTTTGTAAGTTAATTAATAATATATGGTGTCAAGCTCGCTCCCGCAAGGGAATCGTCAAACGTGCACATGTTGCCATCGAAGGCAATGGAACAAGTGCATTTTTTTGGCTGAAAAGCCAAAGCGATTGCTAAAGGTCTTTTGCCTATGCAACGCATGCGCGCTGCGTAGGCGAGACCTAAAAAGCAGTTCACTGTCCCCAAAACGATCAAATTCAACCAAAAAAGTGCAAACCAACAGAATTAAAACACATTGATGTCATCATATCTGTAAATCAATCGTCTCTATCTCTGAAACGTGATTAAAAAATAAGAAATGTAACTGAAAACAAACAGAAAAAATAAGTCAAAAACAGTAAGGATAAAAAAACACCACTCTTACTCATCACAGAAGGAAGTATAAAGAAAACTGGAATTAAACAGAATGACCCTGAAAAGGCACTGATACCCATAGAAAATTCATGCTAATACACGCACTCACCCTATTTCGGATTGGATCAGCATATCATTTTGAAAGGCCACAAGTGCACTCACCTTCAGAGAAGATAAGCATGATAGGACAACAGACAGGCTCACACACTCACCCTCCTTCTGTTACTTTAATGCAAAAAGATAAACTTGCACACGTAAAGTCCTTCACATCGAATCAGCACACAGCGGGAAAAGAACCACCAGCGCACTGACTTCTATTCCGTATATCTCCATGTCTGGGGGAGATCAGTCTTTTAAATAATGCCATGCAGATAGTGACAGTAGGTCTGGTGTCCCTATGGCACAAAGAAACACCTTGCAGCATGTTGGGAAGACCAGACGTTGGTGCCCTGACCATGTACCCCCTAATTCGAGGTACATTCCAACATTATTGACAGACACTGATGGATTTGCACCAGAGTATTTCTCCACCAAAAAGTAAATACAAACACGTAACGTAATATTTGTAAAGATCAAGATCTTGGCGATGAACAAAAGATGTTTATTTTTATTGAACAGCACTTATTTTATCACCCTCAGAACGTTGTGGACCCATCAAGGTTTGAACCTATGATCATGGGTTAAACACATCTTCCTAAAGAGGTTGTATTTATGCACTGAGACACCAATACCGGACTACACAGTTGGCAGATTCCTCCCTCGCATTGGCAAAGGAGAGAAATAAACTCTACATGAGGCAATTAATCTATATGTACAGTTTTTACACTTTTTCAGATACCCGCAGTGAGCTCTTGAGATGTCATTTAAATGGTTTCTCTCACTGACGACCATTCGAACTGTTAATCTTATGTACCTCCCTCTCCTTTTATTGTTTTATCTGAGTTTTCTATGACTCCTGGCTTTAAAACTTTGTTTTATGAGCTTGGAGCCAGATGTGCTAAAGCATTTAGTGATCACAAACAGTGCTATTCGCAAAAACACTTGGGCCTAGATGTATCAAGCCTTTTGCGATTCGTTAAGGCCGAAATTCGCAGAATTTCGGCCTTAACAAATCGCAAACGGACATTTTGCATCTTTTGGGATGTATGAGAAATTAGCAAAATAAGGAATCGCAAAAAATTGCGATTCCTTATTTTGCTTAAGCATTTAAGGAATCGCAATTTTGCGATTCCTTAAATGCCATGTATGAAACTTTTTTACATTGCGAATTCAGGTTAAGGAATCGCAAATTAACACCAATTTGAGGTTCGTGTTAATTTGCGAAAACCTTTCAAAAAGCCAAATATGTCAATTTTGAAGGTGGCATGTGACACACATACATGCCCATAGGGCATGTATGTGTGCCATATGCACACACATGTCAGTTTCAGGGTGCAGCAGGGTGTCCATGAGACACCCCTGCACCCTTGAAATAATTCTCAAATTGCGATTAGCAAATTGCGAATTCGCAATTTGAGAATTACTTCACAATCATTCCTATGGGCCTCCTGGCCCATAGGAATGCATGGGAAATTATTCTTTATTTGCGAATTTGCAAAATGCGAATTCGCAAGTAAAGATTAATAAGGAATCGCTAAAAAAAAGCGAATTTTTACATACATTCCATTTTGCGAATTCTAAATAGCGATTCGCTAAAAATCGCTATTTAAGATTCGCAAAATGGAATCTTGATACATCTAGGCCCTGGTTTCCAACAGTGCAATAATGTTGAAGCATGTACTAAAACCTCTTTGAAAAAGGCTTTCCGAGTAGCAAATTGCACATCTTTGTTTGCAAAAGGATCTAAGTGTGTCAAGGCTTTGGTTTAGACCTCATCGTCCCTGTTCATGAACTACATTACAGACAAATGTCATATCTGTGTCACTGTAACAATTCCTGAGTGTGAGCCTTCACCCTTGTGTATACAATCAAAGGCCGACACGCGTAAACGGAAATGGATCTCAGGGAATCAATCCCATTGGTCAGACTGTTATGGGAGTTGGACTGTAACACATATACACCTTGTCAGCCCCTTTCCCTAAAGCCTGGCAGGTGAATAGTTTATGACTTAAATGTGTTTATTGATTTTCAGTCCAGGAGATGAACAGAACAATCATTTGTGTACCTTATTTTAGGGTGCCCCAATGTTACCTGATCAGAAGATTCAAAGCATCCTTCACTGATGCTGTATAAACATGTGTATGTACATCAACCTTACCTTAAAACCCCCTTCAAACCCCCCCTGCACTTTACACCTGCTTGATTCCCAGTCGCCCTGCTTTCTTCTTGATTCATGTCAATGGTAACAGGTCGTAAGTGAAGGGTTTGGGATTATCCTCTATGTGGCTAAATCAGTGCTGAATTGGAGTCAACGAGTGTGGATCGGCTTTCATGCATTCTCTATAAGCACAATAGCCGTATGTATCTGAGGCATGTGAGTTTTCTGTATTCATTAGATAGTAAGTCAAGACATGATCCCTATGTCTTTTAAAATTGTGTTTCCCGCATCTCTAGGGAAGTGGTAAGTGTCCCCATCCCGAGCAGGCCCCAAAGCCTCAGAAGCCAGTCACTTTAATGCAGTGGGCGAATGGTGCCCCAACTGGCTAACAGAGCGGCCAGGCTGCATATCGTGCCATGTCTATGACTTTGCCCCCTGTAGAGTGTTGTAAATTAGTTCTTCATGTGACATGGCTGACAGTGGTCGTTAGCCCTTCCTTTGTGTTCTTACCTCCTTAGCCTCACAGAATGCTTATGTGTGTTCTAACTTGTAACGGAGTGTTCCACTCTTGTCAGTTGATGGTCTGGTCAGCTGGCGAGGTGTGCAGATCAGAAGGGTTAAGTCAACTGGTTGGAAGACCCAATAGGTTATAGGTAGGGAGTCATGGGACATCCGTCTTGAAAATATCATCCATGTTTTTGAGTACGTCTGTCCAGGGTCGATGTAGCTTGGGGCAGCTTCATAGGAGATACGTGTGAGTATCGATCTCGCCCCAGTACCCCCAACAGTTTGTGGTCTTGGATGGGTTCCACTTATATACCTGTACAGGTGTATAATGCTAGTAGTGTGCTAGTTTCATGAACACTTCCGTGCCTCACTCACTAGAGGCAGAGATCCATACATCAGTCCATTCCTAATTGGTTAAGACACGCCCCAGTTCAATTTCCCATTTCTTTTATGCAGGTGATCTACGAGCAATTGAATACTTTACACCGAGACATGGAGACAAAGATGAACGACAGTGAGACATGGACGCAAGGCATTAATGTGAGGGACATGTAGGAATGAGGGGGAGGTCAGAAGTATGATGAAGAGACAGGAAGGGTGTGAAAGACATTGGTTGAGAGCTACAGATAAAGATTGAGTTGTATTCCCTGTTCTATCCAAGGTACAATTCTACCTTGTTTATAGGATTTTGCTGAAATTTGCATGTAAATTGCACCATTTTGACGAATAGCAGACCAGCATTGGCAAAACCCAATAGCTCCTGCCGTTATAATGTGAGGGCCGAGCTGTCAGCTGTGATCATGTTTGCCTGTCACGCATTGTTTGAAAAATAAATAAATAAAAGAAAATATTTCAAAATTCTGGTGGAAAAGTAAACATATATATTATGATAACTCAAAAACGGTTACACTTAGCAAAATGAACCGAATATTAAACAGAATAAGCAACAGTTAGAATGTAATAGGAAACGCTTCCCAAGGCCTAATTTACTACTTTCACAGCATTCAGCCATTTGCTCCTCTGCATTAGCCCAGAAAGCAGTTGTATTTGCTTCCAAGACACCAGCTGAGTGAGTGCCCAAGGTGTCCCTTGCCTGGAGCCATGAAAGTCTATGTGTGTTAAAGCTTGTGCGTTCAAGTACTATGTGGAATGCAGGAGAGAAACCAAAAACGGTCCTTAAAGTCTGCTATTCAGCAATACCTCAGCAAAAATGTCCATGTTGCTGTGTGTTCAGAGACAAGGCTTGAGGGACAGGCAGCTGTGCGGTGTGGGTTTATTTGAGTGGTGAATGAGCCCAAGATGGATAGAGCTAACAAACATATGCACTCATGGAGTGCTGAATGAAATAGAAAAAAGTTGTTCCTTAAATGTATGCAGGGTCTGGATATAAGTCACAAGGATTGTAAAGAGACTATACACCAGAGGGAAAAACACAAGAATAGGAAGGCAAGTCATTGAATAAGAAGCAAGCAAATAAGAGTGACAGTAAAACCAACCAACAGTATTGTGTGGGCGGACTCTCAGCCTACTAAGCTTACACTGTCTAGTAGGCTCAACCTATAAACAACCGTATTGAGAACATTATTGGGTGATCAGGCCTTAATATACGTTTGAGATCACATGCATCTGGGCTGGCACATCAAAAACCAAGCAATAATGGATAATTGTCTAGACAATCCCCAAAACTCCTCGTCGACCCCATAGCAGGGTCTGCTATGCACCGGCTTCCGGTACCTACCTAGGGCGTCCTGCAGGTACTTCTGCCCCACCAGCTTCAGGTACTCCTCGATGGCTTTGGTGGCCAACGTGTTCTCTCGAAAAATGAGATGCTCATTTTCACCGCACCGGTCCACCTCCGACATCATCAGGTCAGTCAAGAAGTCCTGAGAAGAAAAGAGAAAGGTTTAATTCCACATGTTAGAGCAAGATACAGGAATAAAACAGGCACGTCCAACAAATACGAGTATGTAGCTCTATATGGCGGAAGCTGTAGCTAAACTAGAACCAATTAAAAATACCTTACCTTTAGGGTTACCCTAATTGAGTTACTCTAACAAAAATATAAAAAAGCAACAGAAGGAGCCAGGATTGATTGGTCAGAGATCATCAGGATTTGCTCTAAATGTTTTTAATTGGTTGGTTCACTTGCTACGTTCTGTCTAGGACATCATATAAAGGAAACATGCAATGTAACAATGTATTCCTCTACGACACCACAGTGGTGTCGTAGAGGAATACTCGAGTCAGACTCGAATAGAGCAGCATGGATCCCCAGGGCTGTGCTTGACTTATCCATATCAGATCCTTTGAGCGATTCACTCACTCTGGATTATTTCTATCTAATACTGCAGCCATAACTCTTCGAATTTAACCTTAATTACGCCGCAAACACAGTGCGGACCTTCGTTCGCGGGGCTGTATCCTGACTTTGCATCACCACAGGTTGCTTCCCTGCCCCTGTCCTGAGGAAGACCCGCCAGCTGAGGATGTAATTTACCCTCCATGCACTAGGGTTCTTTATGTTGACAATTTCCCCCACCCCCCACCCCCCTCTAGCCCCCCAGTGGGCCTCTACCCGACATCACCCCAACCCTGCCCATCTCACAGATGATACCTCTCTGTGCACCATTAGGAAATCAAACAACAAGAAAATCTGAAACAACTTGTGAAGGACAGACCCATTTATGAACTGGTGGCACTGCAAAACTGCAGCCATGTTTGCTTAGGATTAACATGTGTTAAACGAACTAATTGTTGAATGTTTCCATATCTGATTCCCCTTCAATTTCTGTCTTACTCACAAGCACAATTTCCCCTTCTCACTCCCCTTGGAGCAACCTTCCTCTCTTTCCTGCGAAACATTCAAATATGGTGATTTGTTACTTAAACCTTTGAGAAATAAATACAATCACCTTTGTAGCAATTTTGGGCCCTGTTCTATTATTTGAGGGTGTTCTCATTTACAATGTTTGTAAATTGGTGTGCACTAATGGCCCTTTGCTATACCATATAATATGTTTATGAAATAATTAAGGTCTTCCTAACTAGATTGTAATTCAGTCTAGGATCATTGTTTGGAGCGCAAGTTGCCGACGCTCAGGCCAATCCTGAAGCTGCTCTCATGCAAGAGCAGCTTCAGGATTGGCCATTGGGCAGTCTGGGAGCCTGTGCTCAGGGCAAGAAGCAGGAAGAGCAGGATGCGGTGGGAGACGGCGGTGTTAAGATAAGTTTATTTTATTTGTATTCAATTCCAATTCCAAAAAGCTTTATTCGATTTTTTGTATAAAATCATAAAAGCATACAATTTTAAAATACATTCATAATTAAAAATAAGGTACATACATATGAAACACAGATATCTCCAAGATAAAAGAATAATCAAACATTTGCTCATCCTATGAATATAACTTCCTACCAATAGCATACTTTACAATGTTCATGATATCAGTTCTTCCTTTTCATCAAAAGGGAATGTGCAAGGGGTAACAATGAGTTAAAAAATACTAAACGGTATTTCAGATCTATTTGGGGCGGAAATACTACAAACAAGCGGTAAACAAGATCCTCTACCCAGGCTGGTACAATCCCCAGTCGTTGGCCTAGCGGCGCGAGTATACAATGTGCTGGGATAGAAGTCATGTAGTTCCCAGATGGATATGGGACCATCAAGTTCGAAGAAGTGGGGCAATGTTTCTGCTTCTGAATCTTATTAGTATCAGGTCACCAATAATGTTTTTCGGAAGGGGGCCCAGCCAACCTACTCTCCTTACGCTCACAATCCCACCGTCACAGTCACGGGACAGGGGTCTATTTTTTGATAACCAAAACTGGACCTTATTTAACAGGTCATCCTGTCTCTCTATTTTACCCTTTTTTAGTTGCGGAACTCCCGAGAGGATGCATACAAACGGAGCTGCCTCTGGGGGTAGATGCATTCTGAGAACCCTGTTTCGCTCTACCCTGGGGACCGAATTTTTCGGTGTAGTGGAATTAAGAGAGGCTTTAGAAATGTTTAGGGGACGATTAGTGGGAACTGATACTCGAATTTGGGCAACTTTATTTTGGGTAGCTTTATTTTGAATGGCAGGTATGGGCTTATTTAAGGTAACAGTTGTCAAAGGATGGGGGGATATAGAAGCATGGCTAGAGGTTAACAGATTAGAGTTTATTTTTTCTTCAATCCCTGCCAATCTATCCCCCAGGATGTTTATTTTATCGATTAGGGGGTCTATGGTGGATTTGATCAGTTGTTCGATCATTGACAAAAGGGCACTCTGGGAGGAGGGAGCAAGGTCGTCTAATTTATCTGCCACCTCTCCAATTTGGGGAAGAATGATGGGGGTTGGACTCGAGGTTGGGGATTCAAATTGTATTAATTGTACTTTCGATTGGATCTCGTTGTATTTATCCCCGTCCCTTACTTTTGTTAGGTGTGGCCCGGGCGAATACTCGACATTGCATATTTGTTTTGGAAAATATGGGGAAAGGTTCCAGCATTCTCTCATTTGTAGTTAATAAATTAATATTATTTGGAGGGGCTGGTGATCCCGCAGGGACATAGCTGGTCTTACACAAACAGTTTAATTCCTCCAACAGTGAGAGACTACACATTGTATTGTTTGGTTGAGGAGGAGAGTGATTACAAGATAGACTGGCTACAGGCTGGTGGCAGTTGTTTTTATCCGCCTCTATAGGTAAGGGTAGCATTATGTTATTTATGTACTTATCTTGCGACCTCAGACAGGTAGTCGGCCGAGGCGCTAGTTTTGTGGCAACCCTTTCTGGTTCATGATATAGCTTGGATGTGGACAAGGTAATATAGAGTTTGTTGGGGTAATACTATTGACCGGAACAGTATGTAAAATGGGCTTTACCTCCTCCGGGAAAACCAAGTGGCGGAGCCCGTCCCGTCCTCCTCGTGCCTCTGAGGGCCACAGAGGGCCCGCCCTTTGCCCGGGCTTAGCCCACGCGCGAGCCCGCTACGCGAGGGCTGTCCTTCTTTTTCTATCCCCTCCGGGGGCGGAAGTAGCAGCAGAGGAGTCTGGGGGATGTAGTTTCCCCACCCCACGGCAGCCACTATCCTGTAGTTCTGCGGCGGCAGGGGAGAGGCATCAAGGATTCCCAAATGTCCTGTGGGCAGCAGTGAGCAGGTAGGGGTGATTCTCCCCCCCAAAACGAGTCTTCTACCCCCCACAACGGAGTGTTCAAAGGAGCGCCCACTCCACCAGGGCTGTCCTTTTTCTATCTCCTCCGGGGGCGGAAGTAGCAGCAGAGGAGTCTGGGGGATGTAGTTTCCCCACCCCACGGCAGCCACTATCCTGTAGTTCTGCGGCGGCGGGGGAGAGGCATCAAGGATTCCCAAATGTCCTGTGGGCAGCAGTGAGCAGGTAGGGGTGATTCTCCCCCAAAACGAGTCTTCTACCCCCCACAACGAGTGTTCAAAGGAGCGCCCACTCCACCAGGGCTGTCCTTCTTTTTCTATCCCCTCCGGGGGCGGAAGTAGCAGCAGAGGAGTCTGGGGGATGTAGTTTCCCCACCCCATGGCAGCCACTATCCTGTAGTTCTGCGGCGGCGGGGGAGAGGCATCAAGGATTCCCAAATGTCCTGTGGGCAGCAGTGAGCAGGTAGGGGTGATTCTCCCCCCAAAACGAGTCTTCTACCCCCCACAATGAGTGTTCAAAGGAGCGCCCACTCCACCAGGGCTGTCCTTTTTCTATCCCCTCCGGGGGCGGAAGTAGCAGCAGAGGAGTCTGGGGGATGTAGTTTCCCCACCCCACGGCAGCCACTATCCTGTAGTTCTGCGGCGGCGGGGGAGAGGCATCAAGGATTCCCAAATGTCCTGTGGGCAGCAGTGAGCAGGTAGGGGTGATTCTCCCCCCAAAACGAGTCTTCTACCCCCCACAACGAGTGTTCAAAGGAGCGCCCTTTGTCCCTGAACCCTCCCCACCCCCTCCTCCCTCCTACGGCACGCCCCCCCCCACACTTTGGCAGACAGCCACTACGGGGCCCCCGATGGGTCGGATAGCCTTTCAATGTAATTGCCTCCTGGAGTGTCTTGTCATTTATCCACAGTTGATTTCCCTCTGCCCTCAAGTGTAATAAGCATATACATTAAATAGAACTCTCTACTGAACTGTGATCCAGTCACTGGCACATCTTTTACTGATATCACAGTTTGAAGGAAAGCAGAGGTTTCGGTAAACTCAGTTCATATGGAAAACTCAAATGGAAACATTTTCAAATGAATCAACCAGTACTATCAATGTATCTATATATGTATGTAGGCATGTATGTGATTTATACAGAGCGAAACTAATTACATAGCAACAGAAGCTGTACAGAAGAGAAGTGAGCAATGTGTGCGGGAGGGTGCTGTGGGCGAAACATAAAATGATGGGGTACCCCTGCAAAGAGGAGTCCCTGAGTCTCCCATATCTTACAGATGTTTGTGGGGCTTCGGGTGAAATGGGGCCCTTCAGGGTGGCTGGGGCCTCTGAAGGGTTGGGGTACCCCTACACTGCAAAGCTTATGTTACGCAGTTAGGGGTGCTGAATCCACTACTCAAAAAACCCTCAGTTGACCCCAGTGAACTCAAAAACTACCAGACAATGTCACTGCTCACATTCCCGGCCAAGGTGCTGCAAAAGACTCACGACCCACATGGAGCAAAACCAGATACTTGACGCCTCCCAATCCACTTTCCACAGCAACCACAGCACAGAGACTGCCCTAATCGCACCCACCGACAACATCCGTTTCATCCTCAACTGAGGAGCAACAGCAGCTGTAATATTCCTTGACGTCTCGGCCGCCTTCAACATCATATCACACCACACGCTGATCAAAAGACTCCACCAAATTGGCATCTAAGGGAAGGCACTCAGATTGTTTGCCTTCTTCCTCACAAGAGGAATTCAGAGGGTCCGCCTACCACCCTTCACCTTTGATCCCAAGGATATTGTCTGTGGTGTCCCACAGGCCTTATCCCTCAGCCCCACACTCATCAATGCTTATATGACCCCACTGACCAACATCATCTAATCATACAGCATCAACATAAAATATTACGCAGATGAGACCCAACTCATCCTCTAACTCACCGACGACCCCACCACCACCAGGAACAAATTCCATAGATGCATGACTAACATCACAAATAAATGAAAAATAACTGCTTGAAGTTGAACACGGACAAGACAGAAATACAAATTTTTGTGAGCATAAGCAACCCATGGAGCGTTGCATGGCGGTCACGAGACCTGGGACCCACCACCGACCACAACAGAAACCTCTGAATCATCATGGATAACAAGCTCACCATGGAATCACAAATAAACACCATCTCCTCCCCAGGCATCCTCACACTGCGCATGCTACATAAGATCATCATACATAAGATGCTACCTCTGCACACCAGATGCACCGTGACACAAGCCCTCATCACCAGCCGACTGCACTACAGAATGCTCTCTACGTAGGAATCCCTGTGCACCTCCTGCATAGGCTTCAAACCATACAGAATGTTGCAGCCAGACACATCTTCAACCTCCCCATATGAACCCTCATCACACCCTACCTCAGGCAACTCCACTGGCTCCTCGTGCAGAAGAGATGCCAATTCAAGATGCCAAGCCATGCACACAAGGCCCTACACAACCAAGGACCCGCCTATATTAACCACCGCCTCAACTTCCACCAACCATCAAGAAGAGTATGCTCTGCCTCCCTCTCAGTTGCCCACACAGCTCACATTCATCAAAGCAGAATTGGAAGACGCTCCTTCTCCCACATCGTAGCAAAAAAATGGAACAGCCTCCCCACGTAGCAAGGGTCCATCATCTCACTGCCGGATTTCCGAAGGGCACTCAAGATCTGGCTGTTGGGATGAACTTCCTGGGAGCTACCAGTGCCTGGATACCCTACTGGGTGATAAGCAGCGCTTTATAAATCCAGATTGATTGATCGATTGATTGAATATTCTTGGGGAGAGAGGGTTACGTTGTTGAGAGGGTGAGTCTTTCCAAAGGGTAAACTCACTAGAGAGCTATGGCTGAATCTCTGGTGGTTTAGGTTTATAGAGTTTTCACTCTTCCAACATCTTCCAGAGGGCATCTGGTGCTGCTAACATGTCTCTTAGGAGACAACAGGAGACACCCAAAGGATCATCTGACAATTCCTTCAACCAGGGAGTGGCCCAAACACTGAGAGCGATTCCAAAGAAACAGCATTTCAGTACCGAGTCCTCGGCGTTGGAGACAGATGGCCACCTAGGAAACATAGTTATACAAACAGACCGAGAATGTGCCCAAGCTACCATCCGGGGACTGTCTGGGAGCAGTGCGTAGGAGTATGTCGTTGTACAAGCAGACATAGTAGGTACTTTGAAGAGTCCACCCAGGAGTGGCAGGAAGCAACCTATAGGATGGTGTTTTACACTAGCAGCCATGATATATGTTCTGAGGATACGGACCAAAAACGGAAGAAAGCAGTCCATCGATATGGGCATTATACATCTGATCCGAAGGAAGACAGACATACAATCAGATTTAGTAGCATTATGAAGGGTCCACCCAGGAGTGGCAGAGGAGCAACCATTATATATAAACAGGCATAGTATGTGGTTGGCGAGTCCACCTCGTTGTGGATGAGGAGCAACCCTTATAAAAAAAGACATGGTATATGGCCGATGCGTCCCACTAGGAGTGGCTGAAAGACATCCATTATACACAACTAGCCTTAGAAGGTGACTGAGGAATCCATCCAGGAGCTGCACAATGAAGCCATTAGAAATGGGTGTTGTACAGCCAGCCACAGTGTGTGCCTAAGGGGCCACCTAGAAGCAGCAAAGGTGGAATAAGGATCAAACATCCTGCTGTGGTATATTAGCCGCTGTCTCCAACCAGGCACGGCGGGAAGCAACCATCGGTGATGAGGAGCGGACCCTCAAGCACTACATAAACCATCACTATGTATGCATGAGAAGTCCACCTTGGAGCATCCAAGAGGGACCCCACAGGAATGGGCATTATTTAACCTGCCATGACATATGCTCTAAGGGAGTCCACCCAAAAGTGTCATAGAATTTCAGAGAGTGTCCATAATAATCTGCATTATAGAGCCAAACATAACACATGATTTTTAGTGTCTACCTAGACAGAAAGGGAGGGTGCACCTTCCAAATTCACAGAGTGCAATATCTGCACAACCTTCTCAGGCGTACATGTGGAAACCCCTAAAGCAAGCTTCTTTAATGAGCAGCTTGTCAGGTGCTAGTACATCCCCAGCTACTTGTAAACACCTCTCCGTGTGCAACCAAGTCTGCTAAAAGAGAAGCTTTTGATTGGTTGAATTACTATATTTACACCAAAATGTAAAATGTTGTGCTTGATACTAAAATTAACTGATGCTTGAGGGAAAAATGGTTTAGTTTTCAAAATATATATTAAAACTGATATGTCAGTGATACACCTTGCAGCGGTGTGGATACTTATTACTAATATTATTTCCTCGTTGCCCGAGTCATGATTCTGACACTCCTGAGGCACAGCCGGGAGACTTAGCTTGCTAGCCAGTAATTTGTTTTAAAACTTTTGTGTATTTTGTATTTTTAACTGTATCCTACCTTATTTCTGGGCATCTCCCCTCGCATCCCTGATCACAAAACCCCGCGCTGCCGATTTGAGCGCTGCAGTGGGTAATTGACAAAATCGGCGCCATCTTGCGCCAAGCCCGAGGCCACGCCCACTATTGAGAGGCCACGCCCATTCTGCCAGATTCCTTCAAGAGTCGCGCTGAATACGAGTCGCGCTCTATGATTCTGACACTCCTGAGGCACAGCCGGGAGACTTAGCTTGCTAGCCAGTAATTTGTTTTAAAACTTTTGTGTATTTTGTATTTTTAACTGTATCCTACCTTATTTCTGGGCATCTCCCCTCGCATCCCTGATCACAAAACCCCGCGCTGCCGATTTGAGCGCTGCAGTGGGTAATTGACAAAATCGGCGCCATCTCGCGCCAAGCCCGAGGCCACGCCCACTATTGAGAGGCCTCGCCCATTCTGCCCGATTCCTACAAGAGTCGCGCTGAATACGAGTCGCGCTCTATGATTCTGACACTCCTGAGGCACAGCCGGGAGACTTAGCTTGCTAGCCAGTAATTTGTTTTAAAACTTTTGTGTATTTTGTATTTTTAACTGTATCCTACCTTATTTCTGGGCATCTCCCCTCGCATCCCTGATCACAAAACCCTGCGCTGCCGATTTGAGCGCTGCAGTGGGTAATTGACAAAATCGGCGCCATCTCGCGCCAAGCCCGAGGCCACGCCCACTATTGAGAGGCCACGCCCATCACTCCCTACATTTATGAATCCTCCCCGGACGCGCAGCGGACGAGCACAGCGGGCGCGCCGGCAGCGCGCCAAAGGCGCGCCTAAGGCAAGCCCGTCTGCACCCGTCCGCGCCTGGACCGGGCCTAGGGCCCCAATCCCAGCTACAACTGATCTGGATATCAAAGCCTACTCTCGACAGGCTCTGCTAAACCTACGACCCCCCTCTACATGCTTAGGTACTGTTTTTAATTTCTGCATAAATCATCATCTTTCTAAAATCTGTGCACATTGTGATTTCAAAATCCATCCTGCACTTGATCCCAACACCACTTATCCTCCACCCCCCAATATTAAACCAACAATACCTCATCTCAGCAGCCCTCATCAGTGCCAGGTCGCTATGCAGACACAAAGATGAAATTGCTGACTTGATAACTTCCCTTAAGTTGGATTTGCTCTTTATTACTGAAACATGGACCAGTCCCTCATCAGAACCTGACCTTCTAGTTTCGGTCCCGGAAGGTTACAACATTCTTAAGCAGGACAGGATTCGAAAAATAGAGGGTGGAATCGCTGTAATTTATCGCAGCCATTTTAAAACCACCATAAGCCCAGTGCCACTCACTAGCTGTGAAGCATTTCATTTTTCTATAGCACTTACTCCCTCCCAACGCCTTAAAGGCATTTTGCTTTATTGCCCTCCAGGAAACAAATCGGAATTTCTATCCTCCCTTACGGATATACTTGACTCTCTTGCCACGGACAATACAACCATTATCCTCGGCGATTTTAATTTTGCGTTAGAAAATGTAGGAGATAAAGATACTAGTCGACTTTTATCGGACTTAGAATCCCTGAATCTGATACAATTAATTTCTCACAGCACCCACGACGCCGGCCACACACTGGATGGCCTGTTCAAAAATGACAAAAATATCAAAATACAAGAGATCATACCACTAGTCTGGACCAATCACCATGCTGTGATATTTGAATTATCACTAAATTCTCCCATGCATACAAACCTCACAACTCGTTCCGGCGCATTTAAATCATGGAAAGATATAGATAACAAATTACTTGCTGAAACTCTGTCAACCACCCAACCAGAGACCTCCAATGACACTAATACGGCTGCCAACGACTATACCCTCTGGCTTACTACAGCCCTGGATAAATTAGTCCCTATAAAATACATTTCCAAAAACCGTACCCGTCCCACAGCTCCCTGGTTTACTAATGCCCTCAGACTCCAAAAACAGAAATGTCGTAACCGAGAACGACACTGGAGAATGGCCTACACTACTGAGGACAAACTTCTTTACAAAAAAGAACTTACTAACTATAAAAAAATGATCTTGCAAGAAAAGAGCACCTACTATTCTGCTCAAATCGAGCAAGCGAAACATTCTAACAAACAACTGTATCAGGTTGTAACCAAACTTTCAAAGTTACCCCCTCAAATCTCTGCCCATTCCCTCTCAATCATTTTGCAACAGTCTTGCGAATTTATTTTACGACAAAGTTAACAACATCTATGCTAATTTTTCCAACGAGAAGACAGATCATTTAAGCTCCTCTCAAATGATCCCCCCTAAACCTGTTCATCCCACTTTAGATCAGTTTCTAGCTACCAATACAGATGAGGTCTCTAGGATCATGACTACTATTAAATCAGGCTCTCCCTATGACCTCTCCCCCCCCCCCTCAATTCTGCTTCCAGTGGCCAACACAGTAGCTCCCCAACTCACAGGAATTTTTAATCTCATGTTCTCCACAGGGGTCTATCCTGCTACCTGGAAAGACACTATCCTCAAACCTCTTCTAAAAAAATCTCACCTCGATGCTGAAGACCCTAACAACTACAGGCCTATCGCCAGCTTGCCTTATGCAGCAAAACTAGTAGAAAAACCGATGAATATTCAACTATCACAGTACATTGAAGATCACCTCCTATTAGACGATACCCAGTTTGGCTTCCGTAAACACCACAGCACTGAGACAGCACTTATTAAGGCCACAGACGAGATAAGAACAATCCTAGACCAACGAGGGACGGCAGTACTTATCCTGCTCGATCTGTCTGCGGCCTTTGACACGGTCGATCATAACATCTTGATCGACCGTGTCAATGCTATAGGTGTTCGGAATAAGGCCAGGGATCTTCTTACCTCCTTTCTCTCCAACCGCACACAAACGGTACAATTGGGAAACCTCAGCTCTGCCCGGATGACACTCCCTTGTGGCGTCCCCCAAGGCTCATCCCTAAGTCCAACGCTATTTAATGTCTACGTGACAGACCTAGCTAGGGTCATCAAGGACTTTGGGATGAGCCTAACATCCTACGCAGATGATACCCAACTGATACTAGCCATAAAAAATAACGGAGATAAAATTGCGGCTAATTTTCAACAAGGAATGAAGACCATTAGCAACTGGATGACGACCAACTGTCTTAAGTTAAACTCTAATAAGACGGAGGTAATGATCTTTGGAAATTTGTCCCCCTTTTGGCCAGGAGCATGGTGGCCCAATTAATTAGGCTCCCCGCCCATACCTTCCTCCAAAGTTAAAAACCTGGGGGTACTACTAGATGACAAATTAACTTTTGCTGCTCATGCAAATTCTATAGTTTCAACTGCCTTCTATAAACTTAAATCTATCAAAAAGAGTCTTCCTTTTCTCCCTCCCGACTCAGGCAAGACATTAGTCACGGCTTTTGTTATGTCAACCCTGGATTATTGTAATGGACTTTTCATTAATACTCAACAGAAAGTTATCCGCAAACTACAGTCTGTGCAAAACGCAGCTGCTAGAATGCTCTCTAGGACCCCAAAATTTAAATCTATCTCCCAAGTGATTAAAAACTATCACTGGTTGGCAGTAAACAATCGAATTAAATTTAAGGCACTTTGTATAGCCTATAAAGCCTCCCGTAACCTACGGCCTCGCTTCCTCATCAATTCCTTGGCATTCTATGCCCCTAATAGAACCTTACGCTCCATGAATGCCTTGTTGATGACTGTCCCCCGAACCAAAACAGCTTCATGGGGTGACCGCCGTTTCATTGTTGCCACATCCAAACTATGGAACTCACTTGATGCGGATATCAGATCTTGCCCGACTCTTACCCTCTTTAGAAGGAAAATAAAGACCTGGCTTTTTAACCAGTAAATTAAGTTATCTTCCCGTTTTGAGCTGCCATTATCTAGCGCCGTGACGCCTTTGGGCATTTGCCTTGCGCTTAACAAATTTCATTAATAAATAAATAATAAATAAATAAATTGCAGCTATGGCTATTAGGTATTACCGATGCAGTGGCATTCTACACGGACAAAGCATTTTTTCCTCATTACTGCTGGCAATCGTATCTGATAAACTGAGGTGATCACTGCTGGTCATCTTGCAAATGCTGGCCAATGATGTAATCTTGTCTGATGTGGTCATGATTACAACATTAAAAATATTAGTAGCTTGGGATTATTTTAATTTATTCTTGAAAAGTTTGCAGACCAAAACCCTAAAGAGCAAATGATGCACCTGGAAATAAAGTTGCTGGTTTGCAGGAAAAAGCTGGTGAAGGGGAATATTTGATTTGTGTTACAAGAGAGAATGGAGTAAGGGGAGGTTTTGAAGGATAATCGGCCTTTCCTTAGCTACATTGTTCCAACATGTCCAGAAATTGCTTTTCAACCCGAACATGATACCATCAGTGCTGCCCCCTGCCGCAGCGTAACACGAGGCCCGCTAATTGCGTATGCAGGATCAAGCCTCGACCTGGTGCCGCTGAGTGAACCGGCTGCTCCCTTTGGATGCTACCACTCAACGCACATTCGCCTCACCAGAAGGACCCTCTTAGAAGCCGCAGCCCTCCCACCAGCAGGTGTCCTGTGGATTCCTTTATGATTAGATTCATTTAAATGCTGATGAAGGGGAGGAACTAATTGCACTGGCTGCAGCCCAGAATAGAGCAGGCAATTGCGATAATTACAGTAATATCTTGTAATTCTGAAGTGCCTGCATTGTAAGACTGCAGAGCAGTGCAGGAAAGATAACTGTGCTCGCTTCACTCTTCAACAGTTTGCAATCTGCTATTGTTATCCAATTAGAGCCGGGTAAACTCAGACACACAGAGGTTCTCTGTACACTTTGTGAAAACGAGGCTAGCTCGGGGGACTGAGTCAAGAAGATGCTACAATTCAAATTTACTGAGTCAAAAATCACTACAATGTACAGAGTCAAAAAGGACATATGTGTCAAATCCCCCCATGCCAAGACGTTTGCATTCAGTCATTTCTGTTTTCCCAGCCTACAGCATTAAGCATGATAGGATATCTAAACCAGCATTTTAAAATAGGACACGTGAAACTACAATTCCCAGCATGCTTGGATGTAGAGACTGAAAGTCCAAGACTGGTTGGAGGTCACCCTCAAGGCCTGGGATCATTTGAGAACTAAGGGCCCAATTTAGACCTTGGTGGAGGAGATGGATATCCCATCCATCGTATTATGATCCCATCTATATCCTCTGGAGATCGTAATACAGTGCACGAGAAATCTGTCAAGTTTGTGACTGAGTATTCCATCCACTGAGATCTAACTAAGGCCCTAAGAATGGAAGAGGGTGAGGCTTTTCGTGTCTGTAGTGATTATAGTCTTCGATGAGTGTTTAAGAGCCTCCGAATCCCAAAATTATCTTTGGGCAAAGTAGATAGCGTAGTCTTTTATACGATAGCTCATTGAAGCATTTGTCTTTAGGTTAGCTAATTGTTAGTTAAACTTTTACTGTGAAAATCTATCTGCAGGTCACTGGTTTGCATCCTGAATGCCAGACTCTGTTTTCCATACTTCTGAGATTTGTAAATGGAGTACTGTTCAATTTGATGCTGCTAACACCTATTTTTAAGTGCTTAGAAGTGCAGTATGAAGGGCTATATTATTTGCATTAAGACAGCGCCTCATTTTGTGCGCCCTCGTAAATCCTGATTCCGACTCTAACATTTCAGTTCCTTCATGTTTTTCTAACCTTAACCTGGCATTGCAGTATGTAGAAAAATAATGCTTGTCAGAATGTGGCAGTAAATCTGTGTTTTGTTACAAGTGCTTATATTTCAAATGAAAAAGCAAGTCCAGTTAAAGAAACAACCAAAAGGTTAGTTTCATATTTTCCTGTACCCACATCTCCAAATCAAAGCAAAAGGTCACTCAACAAAGATGAACTTGAGTGATTTCTGACATGAACAGCAGGAAGACCTGTGACATCACAATTTTACAGAGAGTAAAGTCAGTGGCGGCTGCTACAGAGTGTGGTGGTGGGAGGAAATGTTTTTTTTCTAAAAACACTTACCCGATTACGGCCGCAGCTTCTCCTCCGTCCCGTTCTGTTACTGGCTCCCATTAGCACAAAGGCTCCCATAAGCCAATCACGACGCTGCTGTCACCAGCCTGACAGCAGCATCGTCATTGGTCTGAGCGGGCTTTTTGGCCGCTCAGACAGTGCCTGGGAGCCTTGGGACTGTTCTCTACCCGGCTGTGAAACACAACCAGGTGGAGAAATGCTAAGTGCGCATGACTGTTTGGCCGACCCAAGATGTTCGGCCAAACTGTCATGCGCACTTATGGTACATATATATTTCCTCCTCCCTGTGACCCCAGCCCCGCCCGCCTTAACCTGGCCCCTTGGCACTTTTTAAAAATAAAATGATAATAATGTTGTGTTATTATAATTACATTTTTCCTTTTTCCACTGCTCTGAGAGCAATGGAGTGAGGGTCCTCCGCCTTTTAGTGGAGGAGCCACCGCTGGATAAAGTCCTGCAGCATCAATGTCTCTCTAGCAGGGGGTAGGTTCCAGAGAGGCTGAAGAGGCGACTACAACTGGATGGCAACCTCCCTGATCCCCCTAACCTCCAAAAAACCTTCAAAATGTATATTAATGGAAGGTAAAGGACAAATTGTTGGTAACTAGAATTTGCCACCCTTGTTGCATATGCTTTCATTTTTACGTCTGAGAAAATCACAGAAGAATTCCCACTTCACAGCCACGGCCCTCATATGTAGGGTGACCAGGCGTTCCTGATTTGCCAGGACAGTTTTCACCAGCTGTCCAACAGATTTTGGCAATTTTGGCTCTTGTCCCGGTTTTTAGAGGGGATCGACTGAAAACAGTGAGAGGCGCCTATTTTGGAGTCTCCTAATGCTGTGTTAATTAGCAGCTGTTTTATGTAAGTAATTTAATTAATAGGTATGATGCTGGTTTCAGAAATTACATTTGACTTATTCCCTAAGTGCCTCTTCTGTGTTCCTATGTTGATGAGAGCTTTCTTTCTGCGCCGCTTCCTTGATATAAAATTGTAGTCCTTCTTCTATGTTTGCAAAATGTTCTGGTTTTTGGTCAACCTACTCATATGCCATTTTTGCGAGCTACACAAATCCAAAAGTTCGCAAAATTAGTCAGCACTTTTCAAAGCAGAGTGTGGAAAACAGCATTGAATGTGGTCATTCAAGCACATGACCACTACCTAAAAATTCTCACTGAAATGTATCAACTTTCAAACCTTTTTTCCTCTAAATTGAGGCGTAAGAGGTGCGGGCACCTCCCTGGACGCCATGTAATCCAAGCTGTAACGGAACAGTTTTCAACCCTTTCTCTTCCCAACTACAGCTCTCCGGGCCCTCCTATAACAAGGACCGGCACTATGAAGGGAAAGCAGAGCTTTAACAAGCAGTGGCAAAGCCAATAGGCTTTGCTTCTAAGATACCTGCCTATCAGGCGCACAACGCCTATTGAGCTCAAAGGGCTTTAGCATCCCCCAACACCCAAACCTCCCACCCCCATCATGTGTGTCAGGCTGGGCTGAGACAGCTTCTTGGGCACATACACAGACAGTTTTTGAGCTGTTGTGGTCTGATGTCCGTCTTATTGCAGCCGCGCCTTCACAGGTCTTTAAAAGACCATTTACTTGTTAACAAGGGTTTATTGTTCCTTCACACATTCGTAGAGCCCCTTCAACTTCACTCTGCCGATTGCAGAGTATCCCCTAGATTCATCAAAGTCCCGTTTTGCAAGTCCTTAATAGCGATTATTAAGGAATCGCTATTAAGGACTTGCAAAACGGGATTCATGTAGAAATTGCATAAAGAAATGAGATTCCTACTTCTTCCTAATTTGCGATTAGCAATTTGCTAATCGCAAATAAGGATGCGATTTCAAGGGTGCAGGGGTGTCCAAAGGACACCCTGTAGCACCCCTGAAAAGCAAATGTACACATGTGTTGCGCACACACATGTCCAAAGGACATGTGTGTGTGTAACATGCAACTTAGAAAAATGCACTAAAGTACATTTTTCTAAGTTTTTGCTATTTACCACAAAGTTACAATTCGTGGTAAATAGCGGCCAAAAATTGCGAATTCGCAAATTGAAAATGGTTAATGAATTGCATTTAAGGAATCTCAAATAGAGATTCCTTAAATGCAATTCCTCGCAAAAATGTGAATTCTATAATAGCGATTTTTGCATTTGGGATGATGAATCCCAAATGCAAAAATTGCGCTCGCAAAGGGCCAGATTCTCAGAATCCGGCCCTTTGCGAGCCGATTTCACGTTGATGAATCTAGCTGTATATTCCTAGGCTTGCAGCATAATTTTATAAACTACAGGAGCAGGTATGTATTTATTAGGTAACAGTATTTTTGCAGTACCAACCTATGCAGGAATAGAATCTGAAAGTGCAGATAAACAGTATTAATGACTTGCTTTTAATACAGAGCTGACCGACATGGCTTTGTACTGTGGTTCACTTGAAAATAGCAGGGGTTTTACTACCCAGCTTAAAGGTATTCATTTTACCAACTACAGAAGATGAGTAGGTTTAGTCCAACCTCAACCATTGGATCAACGACTGCGCCGACACCCACGCCCCTCTCAAGACCTCCACAATCAACCACACCAACAAGAAAGCCGCTTGGTTCCCCGAAGACCTCCGGATCTCCAGGCGCACCTGCCGGAAGCTGGAGAAGAAATGGCTCCACGACAGAAAACCAGACAGCCACACAGCCCACAAGAACGCCGGCCGCAGACACCACCAACTCATCAGGACCGCCAACATGACTGCCTTCAAGGACCGCCTAGACAACAACGCACACAACACCAAAGAGCTCTTCAGCATCGTGAAAGAACTCTCCAACCCCAGCTCCAACACCAACAACATCCCACCATCACAAGACCTGTGCGACTCCCTGGCCGCCTTCTTTCACCGCAAGATTGCCGACATCCACGACAGCTTCAACTCTGACTCCCCTGCACCCTCCACCGAGTCCACTGCCCTTGCGTCCACCACCAGCATCAGCCGCCTGACCGCCTGGTCCAATGTCAATGACGAAGACACCATCAAAATCATGAACTCCATCCACTCCAGAACCCCATCCGACCCCTGCCCTCACCACATCTTCAACAAAGCCAGCATAACCATCGCGCCCCACCTCCGAAAAACAATCAATAGCTCCTTCGAGACATCAACTTTCCCGGAAAGCTGGAAGCACGCCGAGATCAACTCCCTTCTGAAGAAGCCCAAGGCAGACCTCAAAGACCTCAAGAACTTCGGCCCATCTCCCTGCTTCCGTTCCCGGCAAAGGTGACAGAGAAGATTTTCAACAAACAGCTAACCCGATACCTCGAAGACAACAACATCCTGGGCCCCTCCCAATCCGTTTTTCGCAGCAACCACAGCACTGAGACCGCCCTCATCGCCGCCACTGACGACACCAGAATCCTGATGGACAAAGGAGAAACAGCGGCCCTCATCCTCATGGACTTATCAGCAGCCTTTGACACAGTCTGCCACCGCACCCTATCAGCATGCCTCCATGACGCCGGAATTCAAGAGAAGGCCCTGGCCTGGACCACATCCTTCCTCTCCGGCAGAACCCAGAGCGTCCGCCTCCCACCCTTCCGCTGGAAATCCACCGAGATCATCTGCGGCGTCCCACAGGGATCCTCCCTCAGCCAGACGCTGTTCAATATCTACATGGCCCGCTCGCCCACGTCGCTCGACAACACAACCTCAAAATCATCTCCTACGCCGACGACACCCAGCTGATCATATCCCTCACCGAAGACCCCCACACCGCCAAAACCAACCTCCACAAAGGAATGAAGGCCGTAGCCGACTGGATGAAGGACAGCAGACTGAAGCTGAACTCAGACAAGACAGAGGTCCTCATTCTCGGACCCACCCCATCAGCCTGGGACGACTCCTGGTGGCCCACATTGCTAGGCACAGCCCCGGGACCCACAGACCACGCACGCAACCTGGGGGTCATCCTCGACTCCACCCTCTCCATGACCAGGCAAGTCAACGCCGTCTCCGCATCCTGCTTCAACACCCTCCACATGCTATGCAGGATCTTCAAATGGATCCCTCCCGACATGAGAAAAACAGTCACCCAGGCCCTCATCACCAGCAGACTCGACTACGGGAACGTTCTCTACGCAGGAACAGCAACCATGCTCCTGAGACGACTTCAACGAATCCAGAACGCCTCGGCACGACTGATCCTCGACATCCCCCGATGCAGCCATATCACACCCCACCTGAGAGGCCTGCACTGGCTCCCCGTCAACAAGAGGATCACCTTCAAACTCCTCATCCACGCACACAAAGCCCTACACAACACCAGACCTACATACCTCAACAACCGTCTCAGCTTCCACATCCCCACCCGTAACCTCCGCTCTGCCAACCTCGCCCTCGCCACAGTTCTTCATTTCCGGAAAGCCACCGCCGGCGGCAGATCCTTCTCCCACCTCGCTGCCATGACCTGGAACGCTCTCCCCACCAACCTAGGACAGACTCAGGACCTGCTGACCTTCTAAAGACTCCTCAAGACCTGGCTCTTCGTCCAGTAGAGCCCCCCCCCCAGCGCCTTGAGACCCTCACGGGTGGGTAGCGCGCTTTATAAATGTAGTGATTGATTGATTGATTGATCAGGATTCAAATATGAGGCCTACACATTGAACCTGTTACCTACAGAAGATGCATTAACCCTCTGAGCTATCTCACTAACAACTCACTACCAGCAGCGGCTGCTCCCTTAAAGCAGAGGAGAGCCCCCCCCAGCAAATAAAAAGACGATAATAAAACGAGTGACGAGTCTTGGATGTGGGTCCAGGGGATGACGCTGCTGGTGGGGGAGTGATAGATGCATGCCCTTCACTGCGAATGAGGTGGTAGGCCGGCTGTCGCAAGCCAGCCAAACCCCTCATGCGCAGTGAAGCTCTCTCCAGCCCCAGCTGCGTTGCTTGGGCTGGAGAGAGCAGGCACAGGCTCCCAGCATTCCTGGGAGCGCACGTTTCCGATGCTCAGGCCAATCCTGAAGCTGCTCTCATGCGAGAGCAGCTTCAGGATTGGCTGCAGGGCAGGCTGGGAGCCTGTGCCCAGGGCCAGAAGCAGGAAGAGCGTAATGCGGCGGCAGACGGCAGCGGCGTTGTCCATTTTATTTATGTATTTTGTCCCTGAACCGTCCCCACCTCCCTTCTCACCCCTCCCCACTTCCCTCCTCCTTCCTCCCCACCCACACACACTTTGACAGGGGACGGGCCGCTACTCCCAAGCTACCGTCTTGTTTTCGTCTGTCAGATTCCTTCTGACAGTGGTGAGTTTTTGGATATCGAGGCAATAGCCTCATTACTCCACATTCATTTTGAATTTTTTTAGTCGCTGTTTAGGTTGTCTTATTGATGTGTGACGCTTTGTCACAGTTGAGGTTGTATCACAGGGTCAACTCAGTGATGGGCCGCGGGTAGCGGTCACTTGAGTTTGCAGTATTGTCAGCATGTTGACGGGCCGCTACTGCTCACTATTCCTCTTTATATTCCCCACCACCCCCAGTGGGTGAAGGGCAGCATTCCGGGGTCAAGATGGCCTCAAACGCCTGCATTTCCAAGGAGCGCGGGAGCAAGCCGCTGTCTTCTCCTTCGCCCCTCTCGCGGATTCTGGGCACGTTGGCAGCAGGGTTGCCCATTAGCCGCCTAGAAGAGCCATCCTTCTTCGCGCTAATTGCCTCCGATGCCGCCGGAGCTGGAACAGCAGTTTTCAGAATCGATATATTGTATTTCAATAGTCTATCTGCTATGTAATGAGATTTAAAAAGCCTGTCCCCAAACCGAGAGGAAACCTCGCTTGCCCACTATTAATTCAAGCAGGGCCCGTGCCAGGCACCCGCCCTGGACATTTCACAAAAGGAGGGCATGGAGTCAGAAGTGTGCAAAGTTTACAGGTAGGATTTGTGCACATTCTCTACTTGTGAAATTCACAAAGAATTCCAAAGTCCAGAAAAAGCCTGTTTGGCTATAAACATAGGTTAATGGCCGAAAATGTGAGTTTACACCTGTTAGGCAGTTAGAAAAGGACCCCTAGCAGGGACATGCCCATTTACACCATGGCAGTACAGAATAGTGCAAGTGCACACCCCACCACTGCGTGACATAGGATGAGGGGGGAGGAGGAACTGAACTGGTACTAGACAGGGTTGGATGGGGTGGCGAGGTCTCAACAAGTCGTTTTCAAGGGACAGTAGCCTAGCAAGCTTGTAAAAGTCCACAAACATGTTCGTTTGTAATTATTACAAATTCCTCTCTGAACCCCTATATCGTGGAAATGGTCTGAGAATTGTTCCATCTTGGAGAAGAAACAAAACGTGCAATCACACATAGGCGCTGTTTCCACCAATGCAGACTTGAACTGTGAACACAATTCCACTTTGTGGGGATACCGAAGATGGAGAAAGTCACATGACTTTGTGAATTGTAAAAAATCCAAAAGCACATTTAGACAGGAAAGAAAATCCCCAGACGTACATTTGCATATTTATTTTTTCTTTATTTTTTTGTGATTCTGACACCCAGACTTTTCCTGGGAACCACAAAAGCTCACAGGTTTCCACGCGTACTCACATGCACTACCTTGTCACTAGTGCTGCTAATGTAGCATGTCCATACTTTTGCACGCAGAATGTCACGCTCAAATACATTTACACTATTATTTTGAGGATTCTTCCACTCTTCTCCAGCCCATTACGTATGCACTGCTACCCTTGATAGGAGGATATCTCTCATAAACACAAAAGAACCCGATCTCTAAGGCAAAATATTTATGGAAGATGTATGTATATGCACGACTTTCTTTGTTGGGACACTTTTCCTTTTTTTGGGGACAAAAATGACCGCCTATGATGAGAACAGGGGGCCTCTCTGGTGAGTACCTACCAGTTACCCCGTTGGTGGTGTGCCCGTGAGGGGTCATTTTGTCCTTTCTTACATTTTTTAACTGATCCAGGTGTACTGAATTGTTTGAGAACTGTGTAAACTGTATATCAGTCACCACGCACGTTTTTTCAAGACTGTCTGTTGTAAAAGGTTTTTATTAAAAAATAAAAGGCAATACGTATTGCACACTACCACATATGAAATAGTAATAAGAGGGTTTTGTTGCAGAACAGGAAATATTTTGCCTTAGAGATCGGGTTTTTTGTGTTTATGATTTACTGAGTGGAGGGCAACCCGTAGTCTCTTTTTCCCTCTGTGCTCCTATTGAAATAGAGAGAGAGGAGGAGATCTCTGACAATGTCCAGGCTGGTGATCTGCCCCACAAGAGTCTGTGAACACCCACAATTTTTAATTTTGAGATGTTTCACCTACTTTTGCAGATGTCCATGTCTTGAACCCCTTGCTACCGCTGGCCGTTGCGGGCACCGGGCATTTCCCCAGTGGGCCGCCAGGGTGGGGGCCAGTTTTGTTACCGGGGGCGGATTTGCAACAAAAGCAGCTGTAGTGTTTTGCACACCCCACCCCCGGCGTACCGACTCCAATGACAAGGCGGTTTCGCGTTCCTAGTCCAGCCCTGCTTGCTACCCACCCCTCTGTGTAGATTTACTCACGCAAAACACTTTGTTATAATGTTGGTTTTTTAAGTATGAGGAAATCCATTAACAGGAGCAAATTCAGGTTTTGTCAATCAATGAAGTCAATTTACACTCATGATGGAGGTGGTATCGCCCCGCCTCATGCTTCACTTATGATGGAAACACGTTGTGTATCAGGACCTTCAAGAAAATAAAGTTACAAAAACAATCTCCCACCCGACCTCTATTGCTTTATCCAATGGTTTACAACAGCTCTAAGCTTGGGGCATACTCAAATATTATTCTCCACACACCAACTTTGATATTTATTCTTTCATTTTTTATTGCATCTTTGTCTTTTTGTTATTTTAAATTTATCAAAAACACATTAATCAAAATGTTAAAGTTAATTTCATCAACATTTCATTTTGTGCAACAATCGCAATACCTTTTCAATTCTGTGTACAGACTATACGGACTATTACTATACAAATTAAGTATAAGCAAAAAAGCAACAACAATAATCCCCTGCACCCATACCACATTCAAATATTCCACAACTATATCACTAGCATACTAACACTGTCATACTACTCCCCAGACCAACACTGCATGCACAGTTTATAAAACTTTATAAAAAATAAATAAATAAATGAAGAGCGAGGTGGTAACATCCACCCTCGTGTGCTGTGCTGGGGGCTGGCTATCACAGTCTAATGTTCTGATTGATGACACCTGACTGTGCCCTGCAGGTGACACCTTTGAACCACACCCCAAGAGACCTCCCAGGCTGAGAAACTGAGCGCCTTTAAATTAGATATAACGGATTCACAGCGCCAGAAACAAAGTCTGCAGGAGTCATTGCGCCAGAAAAGCAAGTTGTAATGCCAAACTTGCAGTTGAGGCTGCGTTCAGTACTTAAACTAGAGAACTTTCTAGAAAAGCGCACTTTAACCATCTCTTCTAGGGTAGAAAAGCGCGCAAAAGAAGAAATATCAGCTGTACGATGAGCTTATGGCTACAGTGACATGCCCCCCCTTTCCATCACACCCTGGTTTCAATAATCGACAGCGACATGTTAAGTAGTTTTGGGGCCCCCTGTTCGGATCAGCTTTGTAATTATGAACCAGTTTCAGCTCTTTGATGCCCTCTTTGGGCGGGTCACTAAAAGTGCACATGCGCACCGGTCCAAATTCGAAACGTGCTCACATTTAATATTCAGGGATAGTAATGCGTGTTTTTAATATTGTCACACAGCAGCAGCTCACTAATAGTACTGCACATAATCTCTGTGACACTCTTCCATTTCTCATGTGTGGGGTCTTGTTTGTATCTAGAACTAGCAGCCCGTTCCGACCTTGTCCGGGAGCAATCATGGCTTAGGTCCCCCGCCCGCCCTGGCATAGTGCAGTATTATGGCTGTATGTTTACTTTTGGAGGCTTTTGTAACCTGCACACGTTTGTTAACCTGCATGCTCCTCACTGCCCACGTCACTTTTTGTCACCTGCAGACGTTTCTGTGACTTTTTCCTCCTGTAATGGGCTGTTTGCTACCTGCACCACGTTTCTTAACCTGCACGCTCCTCACTGCCCACGTCCCCGCCGCCGCTTTTTCCTCCTGTAATGGGCTGTTTGCAACCCGCTCCACTTACCTGCACACTTTTCTTTTTCCTGTGGCTCGCTCACCGCTCCTCTCTCCCTCCGCTTTCACCCTACCTCATCCGACGCTCAGCGCTCCTCCCCGCCACCGCTCCTCACTGCCTGACCTCCGATCGCCGATCATGTCCGCTGTTCCCCGCGCTGATCGTCACTGCTCCTCCCCGGGCTGTACGCCGCTCCTCCTGATGTCAGGACGCACGTCGCGGCCGGCGCTACTTTGGAGGGACTACTTTTTTTTTTAATATAACTTTTTAAAAACGTTTATTTTTAAAATGTATATAGCCTATAACCATCTACACACCCTGACGATTTCAACTGTGTATCGGGTGTGTAGATTGGCGCTGTGGTTCCCGAGTTTACCCGCCTCAAAGCCTGAAAGTTCTTGCTTTATTATAGTAGTATAGATAAACAGTTTTAATGGATGTGCATGAAACAAACGTCTGTACTAGACTCTCACTCATTACCCTCATTAAAAACAAATTAAAGGAAAAGCTATTTGCAACAATCTGTTTAAGAATTATTCAAGGTCATCAGGGCAAGACACTCTGCAGAACAGAGCTGGCTCTATCAGGCACCCCCCCTGAAAGGCTGGGGCCATAGGCCAGAGCCCACTTTCCCCATGCCTTAAAACGTCTCTGACAGCGGGTGCGGGTGCGGTTTTCGCAAGGGAAGGTGCAGGGGGTGAGGGGGTCCCGGGTGGTGTTGCACGGGCAGAGGGGCGAAATAATTTATTTTAAAAATCGAAACTTACCTCGAGGCCGGGTCCCGGGTCTTCTCTGCTCTTGTTCTCCTGCCTCTGACAAGAACAGGAAGAAGGCCTCCCACCCCTAAGCCAATCACAACGCTCCAATGGAGCATTGTGATTGGTCAGAGCGCCATCACACTGTGCTCAGTCAGGGGCTGGAGGGATGGGCATGTTCTCCATGCAGGCTGTAATGTAGCCTGCATGGAGAACAGGGAAGTACGCATGACTAGTTTGGGCGGCCCGAGAGGGCTGACCAAACAGTCACCGAGCACTTTGGAATGGGAAAACCACTTCTCCCCTGCCCTGCTCGAACAGCAGAGCAGCCCTGCCCACCCGACCACAAAGCAGCAGGACATGCCAGGAAGCATAAAATGATAATAACTTAAAGCCACACGGCACAGGGACCAGTGTACCACGAATCATGCTTATCAATCCATTTCTACCAGCCTTAAACAGGCTTGCCTGGCACTGCCACAGGAGCTGGCTTAAAAAGGCCAGGGCTGGGTCGGAGTGTTAGTACGTGACAGAACTAAACAAAACCTGGCCAGAAACTGTCCTGTTCAAGCCGGCTCTCCTGGCAGTGCCAGAGTGCCCGACAGCCCAGGCTAACACGGCTTTTTAGCACCAAAAGCTTATCTCTTAGGAGTTGTTTTCCCTCTCACAGCAAGGCCTCAATTATATCGATTATACAAGTCGTACCCACTTCTTCACTCAGATCTCCCCTTTCACTTAACTTTAAATCGAGATTGTTTCTTCATGTCGGAAAATGAATAAATTATAAAACAGGCGTGCAGAGGCTCATAGGAGCGGAACATTTCCAACCTCTGTACTGAAAACAGATGAGCCAGCGCTTAATTTGTAAAAAAAAGAATTAAGTGCCAGGGCCCTCGTCGGCAGACCGCTGCAGCTTGCACCACACCTTGCCTTTGCCAGCGCTGCCAACGATAGTACCAATATAACTACTACCCATCACCCTCCTACAAGTGTGACAATTCAGACTATTTCAAGCCCCCAAAGCTATTAGAATGCTTGGGCAGCAGGTGATAATCATTTTTAATGTGTATTGAATTAATAATTAACTGTTGTTGTGGTCATTTCTAAAATAGTCAGACAGCGCCCCTTATTGGCAGTCTGTCACAAGCGCCTGTGCCCAGCACTGGAAACCACAGACTCAAATTAAGCACTGAAGAAGACACACAGGCCTATCCGGCACAAGTTCATGCCAACTGTATTTATTTCTGTTCTAACAGCATCTGTACGTGGGTGAATGTATGACATTGTTCTGCATTCTGTCCATCAACTGTTGTTTTTGCATTTGTCACCCCGAGTGGGATGGGTATGCTCAGACGTGAGTCCCATGCTCTCCACACCACTGGAGTCAAGCTATCCTGGCTGAAGACGGCTGATAGCCTGAAACCGGTCCTAGGATGCTTGATTCCAGTCCAGGAAAGACATGGCTTGGCAGTTCGGGCTGGACTGTTCCCATGAGGCACAGGGTCAAGGCTGATTTGCATATGGCCTTGTCTGAACTGGGGTGGTGTGGAGTGCAAAAAATGATGGATTTAGGCCCAGATCTCTGTACTGGGGTGAATGTATGACATTGTTCTGCATTCTGTCTATCAACTGTTGTTTTTGCATCTAACAGCATCTATTCCTTAGGAAGGAAACTCTGCCCAATCTTTGCTAAAATACATTTTCGAAAATGCCTTATACAGTTATATTGAATATAATTTCAGTTTGAAAAGCTCATTAAAAAATAAACACAAAAAACTTTAGAATACGAGGAGTTCTGGCAGCGGCAGCATCTGAACTAGTTGCTTGGTCTCCATGGTACACTTTTCAAGATTCATAGGTCAGTATGACATTAGATGATCTAATCCTTCCTTTTTGAATTCTGGAAGCTGTAGTCGCTCAGAATTTATAATGGTAAAGCAAGACTACAAATACCAGGTTGCAAATGGAAGGGCTGCCTGGAAAAGCTGCTCGCCAGACCTGAGAAACGTGAAAGCTGCCAGTTTGAAGAACCGCTGCATTTACTGCTTTGTTTGAACTTTAAATGGCTCAATAAGAAAGAGCTTTCCAGTGGATCCGAACCGGGCCCAACTAATAGATATTTTAACCCCTTAGCTGCGGCGGCTATTCCGCCGCAGCGCTAATGGGGAGGCGGGGCTGCGCGGTGCTCCCGTACTCATGACGGAACCGCTCCGTCACGGCCCTCGGGTGAGCTGTGCTCGTCACCAGCACAGCCCACCCGAGGCTCGTGAAGGAACGGTTCCGTCACGAGCACGCAACAGGTTAAAATCTCAGACATCTTTTTGCCTTTTAAGGAGTCAAAAAAGTCTAAAACAATTCTGATGGGCATGTGGTACAGATCCAGCGCGCGCCGCCTCAGAGTTGTTTCCTCAGCACCAGATAAAAACCTAAGGCGATGTCTGAAGAGATAGTCCAGACAATTGACACTCGTTCAGCTTTTTGGGAGTATATCAACACGTGTAAATAGGAAGGTATATGGTTATTGACAAAATTGAACTTTACTTCTCAGTGGCCACTGTCTCCCCTTCACTAGCTCTACATTTACTACTGCAGAAAAGGCATCTAAATGGCAGATTGTCTCTCCAAAGCGGTTCCACAGCTTCGAGAACAAACCTGGGCTCTTCTGCATCCAGCGCCGAGACTGGGAACCATAACCGGCCCTGGCAAAGTGCTCGGATTGCTGCAAAAATGGCCCTGTAACAAAAACGGCCCCCAGGGGCCCAAAAACGGCCCCCACCCTTGCGGCGCACCGGGGGATTGCCCGGTGTCCGCTATGGCCAGTCCGGCCTGTCTGCATCTAAATTTCCTTCCTTCGTGCATCTCTTAGTTTCACCGCAACTTGGAGCCCTGGGAAGGTCTATTTGTTGAACTCACGACAGTGTTCTAGAAACGTCTCTAGAAATATGGATCATTATTGCAGTATGAACACCAAGCCATAACTAGTGCCTGATTTGTAAAAAAAAAAAAAGCATTGGCCCAAAGTTTTTCTTGGGGTGCTGCAGCCGGCCCTGCTGAATGCCAGAGCTGGTGAATGCCAGAGCTGCTGAATGCCAGAGCTGCTGAATTCCAGAACTGGTGAATGCCAGAGCTGCTGAATGTCAGAGTTGCTGAATTCCAGAACTGGGGAATGCCAGAGCTGCTGAATGCCAAAGCTGCTGAATGCCAGAGCTGCTGAATGCCAGAGCTGGTGAATGCCAGAGCTGCTGAATTCCAGAGCTGCTGAATGCCAGAGCTGCTGAATGCCAGAGCTGGTGAATGTCAGAGCTGCTGAATGCCAGAGCTGCTGAATGCCAGAGATGCTGAATGCCAGGGTTCCAGAATGCCAGAGCTGTTGAATGCCAGAGTTCCAGAATGCCAGAGCTGCTGAATGCCAGAGTTTCTGAATTGCAGGGTTCCAGGATGCCAGAGTTCCAGAATGCCAGAGTTCCAGAATGCCAGAGTAACAGTATGCCAGAGTTGCTGAATGCCACAGTTGCTGAATTGCAGAGTTCCTGAATGCCAGAAGTGTTGAATGCCAGAGTTCCTGAATGCCAGAGTTCCTGAATGCCAGAGGTGCTGAATGCCAGAGGTGCTGAATGCCAGAGGTGCTGAATGCCAGAGTTCCTGAATGCCAGAGTTCCAGAATGCCAGAGTTCCAGAATGCCAGAGTTCCAGAATGCCAGAGTTCCAGAATGCCAGAGCTGCTGGATGCCAGAGTTCCTGAATGCCAGAGTTCCTGAATGCCAGAGTTCCTGAATGCCAGAGCTGCTGAATGCCAGAGCTGCTGAATGCCAGAGCTGCTGAATGGCAGAGTTCCAGAATGGCAGAGTTCCTGAATGCCAGAGCTGCTGAATGCCAGAGGTGCTGAATGGCAGAGTTCCAGAATGCCAGAGTTCCTGAATGCCAGAGTTCCTGAATGCCAGTAGTGCTGAATGCCAGAGTTCCTGAATGCCAGAGTTCCTGAATGCCAGAGGTGCTGAATGCCAGAGCCGCTGAATGCCAGAGTTCCTGAATGCCAGAGTTCCAGAATGCCAGAGTTCCAGAATGCCAGAGCTGCTGAATGCCAGAGTTCCTGAATGCCAGAGTTCCTGAATGCCAGAGTTCCTGAATGCCAGAGTTCCTGAATGCCAGAGCTGCTGAATGCCAGAGTTCCAGAATGCCAGAGTTCCTGAATGCCAGAGTTCCTGAATGCCAGAGTTCCTGAATGCCTGAGTTGCTGAATTGCAGAGTTCCAGAATGCCAGAGTTCCAGAATGCCAGAGTTCCAGAATGCCAGAGTTCCAGAATGCCAGAGTTCCAGAATGCCAGAGTTCCAGAATGTCAGAGTTCCAGAATGTCAGAGTTGCTGAATGCCAGAGCTGCTGAATGCCACAGCTGCTGAATGCCAGATTTCCTGAATGCCAGAGTTCCTGAATGCCAGAGGTGCTGAATGCCAGAGCCGCTGAATGCCAGAGTTCCTGAATGCCAGAGTTCCAGAATGCCAGAGTTCCAGAATGCCAGAGTTCCAGAATGCCAGAGTTTCAAAATGCCAGAGTTCCAGAATGCCAGAGTTTCAAAATGCCAGAGTTCCAGAATGCCAGAGCTGCTGGATGCCAGAGTTCCTGAATGCCAGAGTTCCTGAATGCCAGAGTTCCTGAATGCCAGAGCTGCTGAATGCCGGGGCTGCTGAATGGCAGAGTTCCAGAATGGCAGAGTTCCTGAATGCCAGAGCTGCTGAATGCCAGAGCTGCTGAATGCCAGAGTTCCTGAATGCCAGAGTTCCGGAATGCCAGACTTCCAGAATGCCAGAGTTCCAGAATGCCAGAGTTCCAGAATGCCAGAGCTGCTGAATGCCAGAGCTGCTGAATGCCAGAGTTCCTGAATGCCAGAGTTCCTGAATGCCAGAGTTCCTGAATGCCAGAGTTCCTGAATGCCAGAGTTCCTGAATGCCAGAGCTGCTGAATGCCAGAGTTCCAGAATGCCAGAGTTCCAGAATGCCCGAGTTCCAGAATGCCCGAGTTCCAGAATGCCCGAGTTCCTGAATTGCAGAGTTCCAGAATGCCCGAGTTCCAGAATGCCAGAGTTCCAGAATGCCCGAGTTCCAGAATGCCAGAGTTCCAGAATGCCCGAGTTCCAGAATGCCCGAGTTCCAGAATGCCAGAGTTCCAGAATGCCAGAGTTCCAGAATGTCAGAGTTGCTGAATGCCAGAGCTGCTGAATGCCACAGCTGCTGAATGGCAGAGTTCCTGAATGCCAGAAGTGTTGAATGCCAGAGTTCCTGAATGCCAGAGTTCCTGAATGCCAGAGTTCCTGAATGCCAGAGGTGCTGAATGCCAGAGCCGCTGAATGCCAGAGTTCCTGAATGCCAGAGTTCCAGAATGCCAGAGTTCCAGAATGCCAGAGTCCCAGAATGCCAGAGTTCCAGAATGCCAGAGTTCCAAAATGCCAGAGTTCCAAAATGCCAGAGTTCCAGAATGCCAGAGCTGCTGGATGCCAGAGTTCCTGAATGCCAGAGTTCCTGAATGCCAGAGTTCCTGAATGCCAGAGCTGCTGAATGCCAGAGCTGCTGAATGGCAGAGTTCCAGAATGGCAGAGTTCCAGAATGGCAGAGTTCCTGAATGCCAGAGCTGCTGAATGCCAGAGCTGCTGAATGGCAGAGTTCCAGAATGCCAGAGTTACTGAATGCCAGAGTTCCTGAATGCCAGTAGTGCTGAATGCCAGAGTTCCTGAATGCCAGAGTTCCTGAATGGCAGAGGTGCTGAATGCCAGAGCCGCTGAATGCCAGAGTTCCTGAATGCCAGAGTTCCAGAATGCCAGAGTTCCAGAATGACAGAGTTCCAGAATGCCAGAGCTGCTGAATGCCAGAGTTCCTGAATGCCAGAGTTCCTGAATGCCAGAGCTGCTGAATGCCAGAGTTCCAGAATGCCAGAGTTCCAGAATGCCAGAGTTCCTGAATGCCTGAGTTGCTGAATTGCAGAGTTCCAGAATGCCAGAGTTCCAGAATGCCAGAGTTCCAGAATGCCAGAGTTCCAGAATGCCAGAGTTCCAGAATGTCAGAGTTGCTGAATGCCAGAGCTGCTGAATGCCACAGCTGCTGAATGCCACAGCTGCTGAATGCCAGAGTTGCTGAAGGCCAGAGTTCCTTAAGGCCAGAGTTGCTGAATGGCAGATTTGCTGAATGCCAGAGCTGGTTAATATCAGAGTTGCTGAATGGCAGATTTGCTGAATGCCAGAGCTGCTGAATACCAGAGCTGCTGAATGCCAGAGCTGCTGAATGCCAGAGTTGCTGAATGCCAGAGCTGCTGAATGGCAGAGCTGCTGAATGGCAGAGTTGCTGAATGACAGAGCTGCTGAATGCCATGGCTGCTTCATCATGACTCCACCCCATGTTTCTTTCTTCCACACTCCCATGCTTGCGGTCTATTTATTTCAGTTTTGCATGTTTATTTTCATCACAGCTTTTCCGTTTTTGTCGCTATTTTTATTTCTTCCCCTCACTCTTTCTTTCTCTCTTTTATGCATTTTTCTCCCACTCAGAGTATGATGATGAAAAACAAGTTCTGGTTCTCAACAACAGGGGAACCTGCCATGTTTAAAAAAAAAAAAAAGTCTGTGCAAACATATGCAATATGCAAAAACATTGGATGAAGATTAACAAAAAATGGACCAGCAGCTCCGGCATACAGGGGCACCCTTTTTCAGACAGATAGTGATCAGGCAAAATGTTGCTACTCACTGAGCTAGGTAACCAGCTAATGAAGTGAGCTGGCCCTTTGCCCGTGCTGTGTGCTGTGGTGGGCAGAAGATGAGTGACAGTTCTACTAACAAAAGAACGAAGAGGGCGGACCAAAGTCTCTGTGTGCATGTACATATGTAAGAATTTGTATTTATTTTTTGGAAATCAAGAGACTGGGGTGACAGCTAAATAAAATCTATAAGTTACTAGTGAGGTCCAGCCAGTGCCTAATTTGAGCCGGTGGTTTCTGGTGCTAGGCACTGGCACTTCATTCCGACCACTGGCAATAATGACAGTCACCCATGGTGGCAAAGTCTGTCTAATTTTGACATGAGGACCGCAACAGTGTTTAGTGCTTCAATGCACACTCAACATGAATGTTAACTGCCCCCTATGCCATTCTTAAAGCTTTGGATGGCCTGGAATAATCTGGATAGTTACACTCGTAGGAAGGCGATGGTTAGTAGTTGTCTTCGTTCAGTCACTGGTGACGCTGGCATCAGCAATGGGTGGTGCAAGCTGCAGTGGCCTCCTGAGAAGGGCCCTGGAACTTACATTTGTACAAATGAAGTGCTCGAATGGTAATTATTTGCATTGGACACCAACCAACATACGGATGACATTATGTGAACATGTCTGCATCACAGCCAAGAGACTTATGTTCTGGGATACATGACCAATGAATCCACCACCTCATATTTTTTGGAGAAGGAAGTGGAATGGACCAGATGAGAGGTGCAAAGGTAAGCATTGGATGGCGAGAGAGCAGGGTGTGACGGCAGACCGGAGGAGATCGAACCGGAGCCCCACACCGGAGACGGGTGCCGTGAACGTGACCAGCCAGGGACAAAGGTGGCAGCGAAGGTACAGCCCGACATCGGGGATTCTCGACACTCGCCCCGCGTATGCACACATAGAAGGGCACAGTCGGCGGCAACCAGAGACAGCCCACCATTTTGGACACGGCAGCTCTGTGCAGACTGACGCCCGGACCCGCGCCACAACCCAGTGGGACCGGAAGGTATCAGCCCATGAGGCCCTGATCCCAGTGACTCGGAGGAGGGGAACTGATTGCCGACCCTACTGCAACTTACAGGACGATCCTCAGCCGGTGTCGCCTGACTTCAAAATGGCGCCCGGAGACTGGGACAGACGGCGGAATTAGCGTTGAGCAACTGAGCCACCAGATCACACAGCGTCAACAAGCCAGAGGTGAGAGGCGACTCTCCCTGAATTGGCAGGCAACGTTAAGGCGATCTCCCTCCCATTATTGCCGTAACTGGAGGCGCCTGGGATGGATGATGCCTGACCTCAACATGGCGGCTCATCGATCCAGTAATCCACGTCGTACCAGTATCAACCTACCGGTTCAACTCGGGGAAGGGCGCGCCTGTGACCCCGCTAAGACCCCCTCAAATAAACTTCTCCTGCACTTCGCACACAGTTCTAACCCCTCCTGGCAGTATTCACCCTCTCCCAAAACCGCAAGGAAGCGGGCCTATTCAGGGAATGACTGGCACTCAAGTGTCTTCCCACATAGACCCTTACGGACCTGCTACAACCCTCACGCATCACCTGGTAAGTGCAAGTTACCCGTGGAACTAACAAGCCAGGCACCAAGCCACACCAACAGTGCACTGCATACTCCGCAACTACTGGCAACGCTCGCTACATGTGGGACCCCCAATCACCGCCTGATGTTAGGTATGTCACCAGCCCTGCTTATACCCTGTTGTGCCCCTGATCTTCACGGTGCCGCGAGTCCCAATCCTCGACCGGGCTGGTGGGTCTCGTACTGTTCCAGTGCTGCCTTGCCTGCCTGAAGTTAAGCCAGAACACCATGATATCTGCGTGATTGTTTCTAGAACTAATTCACCGACCCCCTGTTTTTCTTGAACCTCTTTCCTCGCCACTTGAGACTGAACTATTTTGTCTGATGCCCGATGGAGCTACTTGGTTTAGCTATAGGGGAGATGGGCTGTGGATTCCCTCCTTGGTCGTCACCTACCCAGTCGGTCTTTAGACAGACTTCCTTTCGTCTCTACAGTTGTCTCTTCCTTTACCCTCACTTTCCCTCCTTCCCTACCCCCACTACTTTCTCCCTCCTCTCTCTCCTCCCCTAATGTATTGCTGATTGTTTGATATAATGTTTACTTGTTTGATCTTTTCCTGATATATTGTTGAACCACATTGTTGCACTTCCTTTCGTCTCTCCTGCCGTCTCCTACTGCATCCGCCCTCTATTTATGTCTCTCCTTCCCTCCTCTCTCAATGTATTGAGACTGAACTATTTTGTCTGACGCCCGATGGAGCTACTTAGTTTAGCTATAGGGGAGATGGGCCGTGGATTCCCTCCTTGGTCGTCACCTACCCAGTCGGTCTTTAGACAGACTTCTTTTCGTCTCTCCTTATAGTCTCGTCCCTAGCTCCTATCCCCTCTCCCCCGAATCTCTCCCCTTGCCTGCTACTCTGCCTACCCCCTGTCCTTTGTGCCCTTTGACTAAGCACTCCTTTTCCCTTGTTGGGGAAAGATCCAATATTTATACTCTGGAGTCTCAGCGAACCCGCTGAGTGAGTCCACTGCGCCAAGGAAGCCACTCACACTTGAGATATGATATGGCACCCCTTGCCAAAGCACCCCCTCTCCCTTTACTGGGGAAGGATCCAGTATCTAGGCCTTGGAGTCTCAGAGACCCCTCTGATAGAGTCCACTGCGCAAAGGGAGCCTCTCGCACCTGAGATAGGGAAGTGATACCACTTCCCATGGGATCAAAGCTTACTGGACTTTGGACGTTTGCCTTGACTCGTCTACCGGTTTGTGTACCAGTCATCCTTCCCCTACTCTTCCCATGCTGTGTCTCTCACCCTACCCTCCTCTTTCCCGCCTTCATTATCTTACTACTTCCTCTGCTCCTAACACCCCTCCCCTGAATCTTTCACCTTGCCTGCTTTTCCCCTTATGTATTTGTGCTTATTGTTTATCTCAACCTTACAAGTAGCTATGTGGCCATGCTCTAAGAACTATGGAACCTTTGTAATGATGTAACCTGTAACTATGATCTGATGCTCATGTAAAGCGCTCTGATACCTCCGGGTCTAGCCAGCGCTATATGAAACTTTTGGAAAACAAATAAATAAATAAAATGGTGACTAATATAATGAAACAATTTGTGGCAATGCCACCTTGCTGAGACCTGAGCAACATGGCTGATGCCCGATGGAGCTGCTTGACAGCTATAGAGGAGATTGGCCCTGGTTTCCCCCTCGACCGTCACCTACCCAGCCAGACATTGGACACAGTTCCTCCTCGTCTCCCTGCTAAGGCTCCTTCCTCCTCTCCCTCCTACAAATCCCAGCAACATTGTTTTGTTTACTATACCTTACTATGTTCTTGTAACTGATGTAACTTGTAACACAACGATCCGAACTGTAAAGCGCTCTGATACCCTCTGGAGTCTGGTTCGCGCTATACAAAACTTTAAAAATATATAAATAAATAAAATGTAAACACCCACAACTCGCTATAATACTAAAACTTTTGGATTCTTAAAATACCATCCAACCTGAGTTGCATTGGTAAAAACAATGGCTGACGTGTTTCGCTCCCAATTAACCCGTTGCGTGCTCCAGTCGGCCAACGGCCGACAGGAGCACTACCTCCCTGGTGCTGCAAACGGCCAACGGCTGTCGCAGACCCGCCCACCTTTTAGAACGCCCGCACCGCGGCGGAATTGCCGCAGCGGTAAAGGTGTTAAGCTCATGAGAGGAGTAGAGTTTTAAATAGTCGGTGTAATACACCTGGTTGTACTGAAACGAGATTCCTTATAAGCTTCATCTTACACACCAATACAATTTGTAAACAGAAAGGATATGTTGGAGATCTGTGTGGTTTCATACCTGTAGGTGAATGTAGCAGTGGTCGAAGTGGGAAAACAAAAGTAGGGGAACTGTGGGTGGAGAATCAGGGGGCGGGAATAACCGAAGATTGAATCAGTGGGCGGAGTCAGGGGTGTGGCTAGAAATAGCAAAACATACCAATTTTTTGTACGTTTAGCATTTCACTGACCAGTTACAGCTTATAACATTATTTAATTAAAAGAATGGATATGTTTATTTGAGGTTTAATTCAGGAAAAAGCAAACACGCATAGGGAATACAGGTTTATGTAAAGCATGTGAAATATAAGCAGAAACAACATGTAGCCTTAATGCTTTTACTCTCATTGTTCAGAAATCCATGATTATTTTTGTCTCAAACATTGAGGACATGAATACAGGGCATCTCCTGTACACATGTGTTAAGCAGGGCTCAGAAGAGAAAGGGACTCTTCAGGAGAATCTAGACTCAAGGAAACCCACAAAGGCTCCTTCATATTCATGCCAGCCAGCTAGCTGCTCAATCATAATATAGCAAAAAGAACAACTGGTGGACAGAATGCAGAACAATATCATACATTCACCCCAGTACAGAGATCTGGGCCTAAATCCATTGTTTCTTTGCTCACCATGCCATTCCAGTTTGGACCCAGCCATATGCAAATCAGTCTTGATACTGCACCCAATGAGAACAGTCCAGCCCGAACTGCCAGGCCAGGTCCTCCCTGGACCGGAATCAAGCATCCTAGGACCGGTTTCGGGCTTTCAGCCCTCATCAGCCAAGATAGCTTGATTCCAGTGGCATGGAGAGCACAGGACTATTATCTGAGCATACCTGTCCCACTCGGGGTGACAAATGCAAAAAGAACAATTGATGGACAGAAGGCAGAACAATGTCATACATTCACCCCAGTTCAGAGATCTGGGCTTAAACCCATCGTTTTGTGCTCACCATGCCATTCCAGTTTGATCCTGCGCCCAATGTGAACAGTCCAGCCCGAACTGCCAGGCCATATGTATTCAAGTGTCCTTTCATTCGGGAAGTGAGCACAAAGCAGTACCCACTGAACTATGCACATAACATATTGCTCTTTGATATGCATGGTACATGTTCTTTGCAGCAGGCATATTACCACTCTGCACTACCTTAGATGAGTAAAACAGCCACTAGACAAAACATGCTCCCATCTCTCTCCAGCAGGTACATTGATCACCAAAGTTATCTTGGCACTTGTATTGTTGACCAAAACCTGCTGAATATACAAAGAACTTTGCAGTGTTTTTATAACTCCTGCACTTGTACAAAACCGGTCCCCCCAAACTAAACTGGCCCCCTACCCTTCCAGTCGCCCTGGGAAACGCCTGCTCCTGCCCTTTCACTGCTCCAGTCCAGTCAGTACTCCTGCTCATGCTCGATCAACACTCCTGCTTCGTCAATTCCCCTGCCCCCTCCCTTCTCTTGGCCCCTCCCTTCTCCTGGCCCGTCACTTCTCCTGGCCTGTTCCCTTCTCCTGCCCTGTTCACCGCTCCTGCCCTGTTCACCGCTCCTGCCCTGTTCACCGCTCCTGCCCTGTTCACCGCTCCTGCCCTGTTCACCGCTCCTGCCCTGTTCACCGCTCCTGTCCTGTTCCCTGCTCCTGCCCCGTTCACCGCTTCTGTCCTTTCACCGCTTCTGTCCTTTCATCGCTCCTGTCCTTTCACCGCTCCTGTCCTTTCACCGCTCCTGTCCTTTCACCGCTCACGCCCGGTTACTGCTCTAGCTCATGCCCCGTCACTTCTCCTGCCCCGTCACTTCTCCTGCCCCGTCACTTCTCCTGCCCCGTCACTTCTCCTGCCCCATCACCTCTCCTGTCCCATTACCTCTCCTGCCCCGTCACCTCTCTTGCCCCGTCACCTCTCCTGCCCGTCACCTCTCCTGCCCTGTCACCTCTCCTGCCCCGTCACCTCTCCTGCCCCGTCACCTCCCCTGCCCCGTCACCTCCCCTGCCCCGTCACCTCTCCTGCCCCGTCACCTCTCCTGCCCCGTCACCTCTCGTGCCCGTCACCTCCCCTGCCCCGTCACCTCCCCTGCCCCGTCACCTCCCCTGCCCCGTCACCTCTCCTGCCCCGTCACCTCTCGTGCCCGTCACCTCCCCAGCCCCGTCACCTCTTCTGCCCCGTCACCTCTCCTGCCCCGTCACCTCTCCTGCCCCGTCACCTCTCCTGCCCTGTCAATTCTCCTGCCCCGACACCTCTCCTGCCCTAGTACCTCTCCTTTCCTGTCGCCTCTTCTGTCCGGTCACTGTGGTCACTGCTCCTGCCCAGTTCACTTCACTCCGTGTACAACATTGACAAAGGTGTCAAGTTCCCCACAGTACTCTGCTTGGGGAAAGCTCCTCTCTAATCACCAACTCCGATCTCAGGGGCACTTGATATGTTAAAGGCAGTGGGCGGCCGCATTGTCATTCTAAAGGGGCTAATCAGGGCCGGACTGGGAATCCAAAGCAGCCCTGGCAATGTTGACGGACCAGCCCCCCTGCTGCTTTTGTTACTGGGGGCCGATATAGAAGCACTGCCACAAAACCAGCCCCCAGTATAAAAAATGGCCCTCACCATGGCAAAATCGGCCCCCAGCCTTCCTTCCAGGCAAATGCCCGATGCCCTGGTGTGCACTAATTTTCAAAGCCCTCCCACTGGGTCGTTTCATCTCTGGTGTCTTAACACGAGGTTCAGGAGCATCAAGAGCACTTTCCCTTAAAACAACATCAACAGCAAAAACAATCAACATTTTCCTAAGTCCCACCCAAACCCCCCACCTCCGGACCGAGTATGCAGAACTCCTTCCAGCTCAACTATTAGTTAGAAGGGTACTGGTCACCGTACAGCTCCCTCCTTCCTCCCCTCCTGCTCCTCAGCTAAAGTGGTAACTAGGTGTAGTACAGGCTGAGGATACATGTCCCTACCGATCCGCAAGACCAACATGGGGCACTCTGCAGAAGGTAAGAGGACAGGCCCTCCGCCATCTCCAGCCACAGAGCAGTACATTGACTCATCCATTATACATTTAATATCAATTTGCATCAAAGTTGGCGACCCTAGCTGCCTTGCCAACCCTCATGGAGCATCAAGTAGAATTTCATGCAGCAACAAATTTGAAACACAGTCATGCAAAGAGTGTTTTAACATTACAGTTTGTGACCAGATCACCATCTTTCTTCAGTCCTCCCCGGGACATCTTGACCTTCCGGGCGTTGGCATCACACCACAGGCATATACTTGCAGGAGAGTCCTCTCTGCCATGACCTCCACCAGCCATGGGGCAAATTTCAAAGTCAAAGTTCTTCAGTGCCCTGCCTGGTGCCATCCCAAACCTGCAGAGCCTAACCAGCATCTATACTATTACTCAGTATGTCAGGGACCAGTCTGATCTGTGAAAAAGCCCTGTGTTCCAGCATACCCGGAATCTCCGACCTCAGGGTGCGATCCAAGTACACCAGAAGGTGATCATCAGTAGGGGTTCTGACCTATTCAGATTCCCCAGCTGCATCTTCCTGTTATGGCCGAAGTGCCACATGGGCTCGTACTAGTCTGATGTCAACTACGAGCACCAGCAGAGCTTTTCCGTCCCAGGGTGTCTAGCCAGTCCACTCCAGAACCTCATGCAGGGACTCATAGAAATGAACACAGCCATCATATTCTACACACAATTTGACAGGGAATAACAGGCTGTGTTTGATGTTGCAGCCTCTCAGTTTCCTTTTTACAGGTAAAATGTTATTGCACAAATTCTGGACTCTGTAATCAGGGTAGATAAATATATACTTATCTTCATATCTGGAGGGGGGCTGCGTGTGGCACATGCTGACAAATAGTATTGCGCTAATTAATAAGACCAACTATCATGAAGGAGTGGGCGCTCCCGAGCACTGCACCTCTGCCAGTGATCTATGTGCCCTCTCAATAAAAGAAATTGGATAGTTTCTGGGTCAGAGGGTTTTTGAGACTCAGTTCTCCAGGAAGAGTTCCACCGAGGGGCCCTCTGCATACTCCGGGAAGCAACCCAAGCATTTATTTTGCCACAAATGGCCTTCAGCATCCTCCAGGCATTCTTCCACATGCGTGGCACTGCATTTTAATTCTTCCTCCATGGCTCTCAATGACTTAACTTCCTGTTTCAGAGTTCCACAATCCACATCATCTTCGATCGCCGTGTTACAATCTGCAACTTTCCGTAGATCCAGTCGCAGATGTTTAATCTCAATGGCCATATAGTCCATTTTCCCTTCCAACGCGACAGCCCTGAATTGCAACTAGGAGTTCCACAGTGGTAGGCCCCTGATCAGGTGTTCCTGTAGGTTGTCCACAGTCTTGGTTTACGTGAAGTGCCTCCGGCCTCGTCACTGTGTATTGCTCAATTTTATGGGCTTGAGCCAGTTTCTCCCCTTTCTCTTTCCCACTTTTAAGCATCTACCGAGTCCAGCGTACCCCTCCTGTGGTATCGGCTTCAGGTGCCAGAGTCCCAGGATGGTCTCCTCTCAGGATGTGTGGTAGAATTTGCCTGCTGCGTATGATCCAGGCAACCTCCACAATTCACAGACTGTCAGTCCCCCCAGGCTCCATTTGCGGTTCTAGGGCCCCATCTGGTCACAGCCAGTCAGACCAGGACCCGAGCTCCTCCTTCCCTTGCCATCCAGCTTCACTTCACCCCTCAATACCACCTGCAGGGCTTTATTTCGGAAGTATCCATGGCCCCACTCATCAGGCCAACCCACCGTTGCTCAGCTGTCAGCCAGGCAACACAAATCTGCAATGCTTAGCTGGGGCCCAGTGCCTCTGTGTCGAGAGCCCGGCCTAGGCCGCCTCCAATGCCAGCACTAGTTTGCACTTTCTGGGTGTCACTCGGGTGCATCAGTGATAACCCCTGGGCAATGGGCCCTCGCATCATGTGGGCGTGCTCCTTCTCCTACCCCTCTTCAGCCTCTCTCTGCCTACACAATTTCATCCCAGGGGCACCAGCAGTCCCGCAGTGCCCATTACAGCACTGCTGTCCGTGCAGCAGTATCAGGGCTGCCGGTCAGCCAGTCCTGTACAAGAATTGCCCGGTCCCATTTACAGCCTGCTGAGCCTCATACATTAAACAAGCAGAAAATGGCTTTGTTAGACATCTTTTTAAAAAGTCCATATACATTGGTTATCTGGCAAGCTCTCACTGGACCACATTTAGTGTCAGCACCTGGGGATGTACCTATCAGCGAATTGCGGCCCTAATCTGTCCCTGCATACGTGGGGCAGAAGTGTGATGCGATGTGGCCACATTGTGTTCCTGTATATGTGGGAACTATACTGCGGCATGGACACGATCTTTCTCATCATCCGCAGGGACAGTAGTGTGTTGTGGCCCCTATCTGTCCCAGCATTTAAGAGACAGTAATGCTTTAAAGCCAGAATGTGACCCACCATCTCCTGGACCAGTAGCCACAGCCAAAGTGAATTTCTTTGTGGTTCGGGATGTTGCTTGGAGTGCACCCAGAGATGCCTTTCTTTACTCCATCCTTCCCTGACCCTGGCTTTTGACACCCGTCATCCTACACCATCACCGAATACTTACTGATCTGCCCGTTCCTGCCTTTGGCGCCATTTCATTATTTAAAACCAGAGGTTGGAAATAGCAAATTCGAATATCTCAGGGTGTAAAATAACATTCATTTCATAGACTTGAATTATTAATTTGATGGTGTGCACTTTTCAACCAACACCCATACTATTCTGTTGCGCACTCCACATGATTCCCACATTACTGCAGCAGCTAACCCAACAGGATCACAGTAAACTCGGGCTGGGGGTGGCACTCCTGTCTCCGGCTCCGGCCCCTCTCACCATGCCACTACAGAGCTGGCGCCGTGTGATGGGTGCCAGCTAAAGACCCGCTCACCAGGGCCCACCGGCTCTGGTTTCTTGTCCACACAGACCACAGTCTCACAGTTATAGGCCTTCACGGGGCACTGTTTGCCCCTCTCATCTGTGCGGCCTCCCGTGCGGCCTCCCGTTAGGCCTCTGCCTTGCTCCCTCAGCATGTACACAGAGCTGTGCATATATGGAATCTCCAGACCACCATCACGTCGCGACGCACGCCAACTGTTTGTGTCACCATGAAGAATCATTCATTAATTTGGTGCCGGAAAATTCAACTTACTCACCCACTGTTGGTGGCAGACACAGGGGGGGCTTCGTCTGCGGGCTGCCCTAGGATAGAGTAATTAAATTATGTCCGCCCGCAAGCTCCGGTCAATAAATGCATAAATCTGCTCGTCTTCACTCATGATCCTACAAGCAGTCACCCACAGTTTTAATTGCGCGAGGCCCAGTGGTGCGCATGCTGAAATGACATCATCCGCACCCTAGAGAGGCGCGCAGACACGGCGGAGGAGGAGGAGACAGTGCACCATTCTGCGCGCTGCGCACAGGCACCTCCGCCTCCTCCTGAAAAGTTTAGTTGCACTTGCACACTGCACGGGTCAATCAAACTTGCTGCTGCTGTTTTCAGAGAGCGGACTCGGTCGGAGTAACAGTATTGCTTGGAAGTCTGACTGACTGTCTGTCTGACACTCAGACAGACAGTCAGTCAGACAGTGGCTTATCTCTGAAGTGACTCATGTGTCACATCATGTCACTCACGGTCCGACGGTCGGACTGAAAACCGGCCCCCTATCGGAAAACCGGCCCCCACCTCACCCAGCCGACCGGGGGATTGCCCAGTGCCCGAAAGCACCAGTCCGGCCCTGGGGCTAATCTGCCTCAATCGGAATGACAATGGCCTGCCCTCTGTCTGTGCGAGCTCAGGGGTGGCGGGGGCTGCTGCAGCCTCTGGAGTACAACAGAGAAGTGCGAGCAGCCCCTGGAAGCGGAAAGAAAAAATCATTTTAAAGTTGGACTATTCTTGCCGTCCGGGACGCTTTTTTGAAAGCAGAAGTAGGGGAACGGACTGAACAATTTTTTAGAAGTAGGGGCACGCCGTGCCCTTCCGTCCCCGCCCACTTCTATCACTGGAATGTAGTCTTCACATATCATTTACGACAGGTGCACCGTTAATATAAGTTAGATTTGCTAAGTGTACGCCAGGACAAGGCGGTATCAAAGATATGTGCGTGTGAACGATGCAATGTGTGAAATCACTGGTGGGGTCTGATCCTTTTGGCTTGAGTGTAAGGCCAAATATCTTTTTAGGAACACTTGGTAGAGTAATGCTGGGAGAATTATTTATGTGCAGCCTGGCTACCTCACCAAAATGAAGGGCTACTAGCGAGAGTCACTGCAGTAACGACACCGTTGGGGTGACGCCTTCATGTGTGTGTTCAGAACCAATGAATCACTCCACCCGCAATCTTATTGCACGCATTAATTTACATCGATTCCGGGAGGATGGCTCAGTGAGCTGAATGCTCCCCGCTGACAAATGCACTGCTCTGGAGGCTGTCAGTTTGAGGGATATACATTGGGAGAGGATGTGGCATAACGGTTAGAGCGGTTGACCTCAAAGCTGGGGAACCAGGTTCGAGTCTCGGCAGGGACGCTCAACATCCTGTGATTCTGGGCAAATCACGTAATCTCCCCGTGCCTAACAAAATGAATGTGTCCGTCTGTAACTTGACTGGTGCTCATGTAAAGCGCTCAGATACCTCCGGGTCGAGTTTGCGCTATATAAAATAAATAAGAAGAAGGAATAAAAACAGGCAGACTCATCTTTCTGAGCTTGTTAAACTCAGTGCCATAAACAGTGTATTAATAACATCTGTTATTTAATTTAATTATAAATGACTTCAGTGCAATGTTTATAGAAATGATTATTTCCTGCTTGCAACAACAGACAATAGTGTCACTCAGCAGCTTGCTTATGTTAGAAAAGGACACATTATTAATTCAACAATCGCACAGCAAGGAGGAATGTAAACAATTCTCCTTGACATAAAAACGCCCCGTTGTCTACTCTATTGATGACTAACGCATTTGAATTCTGTGCACGGAAGACTGAAATATAACCAAAATAGATATAAAGATACCCGCCATTTATTCAGACTTCACTACTGCAGGAATTCACAGCACCCACCGATTCCAGATCTCGTTGCAACACACCAGGCGCTATTCTCCAATGCAGTGGGTTTGGCTGACAGGCAGCCCCGAGGGACTCTACATCCAAACACACGAATTTGAAAAATTGAACATGCTCGCTCAAGACTGTACAACGCAGGGGGATCCTTTTTTCAGGACATGAATAATTTGTATATATATATTCAAATGCACAGACCACACTGCAGGCCACAGGCTGTGCACAGTGTGGGTTGGCTGCCGGTAGTGGGTTGGAAGCAAGGCGAACTCTACAGCAGCGGTGGCCGGCACGGATTGGGGTGGTGGAGGGGCGGGGCAGTAAGTGGGCTGCAAATACAGAAAAAAATGTACCTTATCGCTACATCTCACCTCCACGTCCGACCAGAACAGGAAGCACCCAGGCTCACCTAAGTCAATCACAGAGCTGCAATGCAGCGTTGTGATTGGTCTGAGCACCGTGGTTCGACGCTCAGGCAGACTGTGGGAGCCTGTGCATGTTTTCCACCCAGGCTGCGATACAGCCTGAGTGAAACCATGCAAAGTGCGCATGACTGTTTGGCCGGCAGGAGACGGCCAGCCAAACACTCATGCGCACTTACAGTGTGCTACAACTCCTCCCCCTGCTCCTCTGCCATCAGAGCAGCCAAACTTCGCCGCGCCAGAAAATCTGCCGCAGCTGGAACAAATAAAATGATAATAACTTCATGTTATTATCATTTTATTTTTCCTTTATTTCATCGCTGAAAAGATGCTCCTATGCCTTATTGGAGGAGCCGCCACTGCCCTACAACTGTGCTTGACTGAAGGCCAAGCTCACGGGGTTTGGCCATCCATGGGCGGGGTTTGAACACCAGTGGAGTGGTTTCAGCACTCCAGGCCCTGTAGACAACCCGCCGGTGGGCACTGCCAAAGGCTGTGTGCATCCGGGGATGATCATCTGCAGGGGCTTGGGAACAGTTTGCCCAACATACATGCACATTGCCACGCATGTCTATTATCCATTGATTGGTGAAAGGTAATAGGGAATAGAAATAGCTTGTTGAATTACTTCCAGGCCACAATCCATATAGCACACTATCACAAACACCTGATGGTGTCATCACTGATGCTATTTGAGATGTCATCAGTGATGTCATGTAACATGTTATGAGTGATGCAATATGGAAGGTCATAAGAAGTGCATCACATGGGCATAAGTTATGGTTTACTAAACTGCTTTTTATGTCCTTTTAACCTTTGTTTCCAGCTAACCCTCTTCAGGCAGTGGCCTTCTGAGTCATTCACATTTATCATGTGCCCACTAAAGGATGTAAGTGTAGGGTAATGAGTCTGCCCAGTGCAAACATTGGCTAAAGTTACTGTGAGTGACGGCGTTCTGCTCTTTCACAAGGGGCACATCTGCATACATCTGCATACATAGTAGTTCCCTTCACTGCCAGGGACTGCAATAGCAAAGTGTGATTTTTGAAACTCAAACAATATTTTTGCTTTTAGCCAATTCTTTTTTATATATTGGTGAGGGCCCAGTAGCTCCCTTAACAAGAAAGTTTTTACAAAAACCAAGACAAAACAAGCATTGGCAAAGCCAAAAGGGTGGCACCCAATGCCAGACCCATTGAGTTTGCAGCTGCTTGCTTTCTGTTAAGGACTCTTCATGTATTTAATATTCTCCTCTTCTACTACTCTCTACAATATTCGTGGATTGGAAATCTATGTCGCAATGCATTTTATCTGCAGTCATGGAAACACTATCATTAGTATGTGCTGGTTCTACGATGGAACAACGCAGGGAAATACATTGCATGCCTCAACCATGCATTTTTTACCCTGCATTTGTTTTCACAAGGATTATGCTTTTACAACATATGTCATTACCGCAAATTGTAAATAAATATATATATATACATACACACAACTATATATATATATATATATATATATATATATATATATATATATATATATATATATATATATATATATACGATGTACTTGAGGGGGGCGACAACCCCCAACTTACTTTAAATGTGTGGTAAAGGCATGTTTTTGGAGCCAGTATGTGTAGCTTCAATCACTACACAATTTTGCAGCAAAGCATTACATGTTGCCAATGATGGCAATTCTGTGTGGCATGGCACTTCTTTGTTGTTTGTGGCAATGTTGAGAGCCTGGTCATTACCATGTGACAGTTATTAATTGATTGGTGACAGTGATTGCAATATTGGTTGCCATGTAAACACCAAGAATTCTATCCTATGGCATGCATGCCAGTTTTGTGGAATGCTGTAATCTCCTTGGCATAGATGGTGAAAGTGTGTGGCGTTGCATTCGTTCATGGACCGGCTTCTCTGTGGCATTGATTGCAGGAGGTAAGGCAGTGTCATGGGACACTGATTGCAAAACTGGATTTATGTGAAAGCGATGAATGCTCTAATCAAGCAATGCACTAATGAGCAGCTGATGACGACAAACACTTTAAGATGGATATTCAAACTGAATTCACAAGAAGGCGCGACTATGATCCGATACCTCACAGCAGCACTGGCCCTGGTCCTACCCTAACCCAAGCCCTGATGCTAAACCCTAACCCTACCGTACACCTCACCATAACCCGAAGGCAACCTCTCACCTTTCGCCCCCCTACTCAAGCATTGGTCCTAAACTTTAGGGTAATGTAAGTAAGTAAGTACAATTTTATTGTATTATTAATTCAAATCTTACAATTAGAACACTCTTTAATACACACCATTTAAAACATAGCAAATGAGTCTAAAATTCATAATAGTATTTTCATGCAATTTCCTCAAAATACTAACACAGAAAAATACATTATAAACATCAATTCAGACCAGCGATTTACTAAAACGTTTAAGAAAAACTTACTATTTTTACTAGCCTTTAAAACTTCGTTGCTTATGTGCAAATTTATCTGTATAGTACAAAAATGTTATCCCTAGCTATTTAATATTTCCAAATTTTACTGAGCTTAACTCACAGGCATCCAGTTTCTTTTTTACAAGTATCACAAATTTGGTAAAATTAGAGTTCATTATAATGTCCCTTGGCCTAAAACAAGCTACGATTGCATGTCTACATGTGCGAACACCTCTGTCAATGAAGCAATTTTACAGATATCGCTTTCGGGTAGTGACAACCCATATCAATTTTAACACTAAGAAATATATATGTTTATAGTGTTATTGATTTTCCGGAATATGGCCTGAAATAAAAATTCCCCAAGAAATCTTTCAATCATTGTTGTGTTTTTTTCACGATGGACTTCCTCGCTCTGGATTCTTTTTTCCACCAAAAGACAGAAATACATTCTGACTTTCAATGTCCTGGGGTGTTAATAACAAAGTTTTTGTTGTTTTTCTTCCACCGCACCTAGATTGTGTGCGCCGTAGCAGGCTTTCTCAGCCATGAAGCATTTGCAATGCACATGAAAAGAGCTTTCAGATGAAGAAGCAAATCTTTAAAAAGTGTTTTGTGGTTATACTTGAGTGGTTGACTAAGTAAACATCTAAAATGCTGTCACAGTGTTCAAGCGAAGAGAAGAGAAGAAAGGAGAACAAATGATCATTGACTCATAAAGGAAAATACTGGACTGGCAGCGCCCATGCAGCGCGCTTGCTGGTACGTGTTCAGTACCGTTGGCGCTCCAACAAGACTCCGCTAAGCTGTCGTAATGACATGGTGTAATTTTTCTATACTCCCTCTGATGCTCGCTGGTCAGGTTTTGTCATTTCACACTCAGGTACATCCGATCGGTCTCTCAATCTAAAATGAAATGTGTAAAATGAAAATTCCTACGGTTGGCCAAGTACCTATGAATCTAGTTAAGAACGCGCTGCCTTTGCAATCTTACACATTCTCCGCACCCTCCTGACACGCCGCTACAGCTGAAGACGGCGTGAGATAATTCCTTTCAAGGAATTTTACATTTGATGCCTAGTAACAGATCTTCAATTCTCCTGGTCCTGAGGAGGCTGGGATATCTTTTATTGGATAAAGTCAAGCGATGCACAAATAGAAATGTTCCTTTTCCTGCTATTCAGAAGAATTAACTGCAGAACAGACCATGGCAGCCTCGAAATCTAAACCAGCTTCTCTTGCGCTTGTTCATAGCTGCTTCCCTGCCTCATCAGAATCAATTTTCTCCTGATCCATCACACCATTAGAGCTTACTTGTCAATTCTGCTCCTAAAATGTGGTACGGTCATTCCAATTTTCAATATATAGGGTTTGGTATTACGAACTGCGATTCGCAGGTATGAGACCAGGCAGACAGACTGGAGGATAGTGCACCATAGGCCATGATCTGACAAGCTTCTAGGTGGCACACTTTTGTGAATCTATGTGAATTTTTAAATATCATTTTCTCCAAGAAAGAAAATTAATGTATTAAGTCAGAAATTATTAGATCCAAAATGTAGCTTGTTTATTGCATTGCCAAGAACGTTAATAAACGAATGAGTTCGAAAAAATACAACATTTGCACCATAGGAAATGGAGGTCAGAACTGTTAACTCCATTCCCAACGCTCAACTCCCCAACCTCATATAAGAGAATATACAGTTAGTAAAATTCCTCGCATTTATCGGTTTTTTAACCTCTGCTCCTTTTAAGTTCTCACCACCAGGAGCCCCCAATCTTCTATACCTGCTCTGACATTAAATGCCACAACATATCTCATCTAGCCCCTGGTATATTTCTTCTCTGTGAGGCCTGCATTTAACTTGTCCAGTTTGAAGTGTACTAATCCCACCTACTCAGATCTTAAAGTCTGTGGGGTCTGAGGTCTCTTCTTGCTGGCCTCTCTACTGCTTCCTCCATTTACATTTTAGAACTTTCGGATACCTTGAGCCAAAATATAGCTCTTTCTGTGCCATCTTGTCCTGGAAAAGGCCCGTCTGTGCCGAAATCGACTACGTAACGAGTAGTCTAATGCAGAAGGGATTATGGGTGAGAGGTTTCAGCTGCTGTGCTGTTGTTTTGAATCTCACTACATGCTGTTTGTAGGAAATCCTATAACCCTCATAGAGAGTTGTTGCCACACAATATGGACAATAGAAGCTTCTGCCTTAAGGTGCTAAAATAGAAGGCCGCAAGAGGGCGCCATATTGCTATAAATTGCCTCAAAATGCCCCTGGTACCTGGGGAAGTAGTGTAGTGCCCAAATGATAACAAGCATTAGAAATGCAATCGGGCTCGGATTTATTTGAGTTTGAGCTAATGGCATTGTAAATGCCAATGTCTTTTTGCCATGTGTTATGGAGTGTGTGCATGTGGTGTGTAGTGGAAGTATCTTGGTTGAATTGTAATTTTACCAATGGTGGCATGCTGTGCTTTATATGAATATGTTTAAAAGTAAAGTGTACCATACTGCGATTGCTTGGTGGAAAAGTGCACTGCCGGCTGGAGGTGTGTGTGCCTGGTGGAAGGGTGCACTGACGGCTGGTGGGTGTGTGCTTGGTAAAAGCGTGCACAGATGGATGATGGTTGTTGGTGTTTGTGCATGGTGAAAGCATTCATTGACGGCTGGGGGTGTGTTGTTGTGTGTGTTGTTTTCTGTGTGCTGGTGAGTGTGTGGTGGTGAGTCTGTGGGGGTGAGCCTGGGGAGTGAGTGTGGTGGTGAGTGTGTTGTGTTGAGTGGTGACATGTGTGTGGTGTTGAGAGACTGAGGTGTGTGGTTTGTGTGTGCGTTATGTGTGTGTGGTGTATGTGTGTGTGGTGTTTTCTGCACACTCACACACTGCCCCTACACATTCACACACTGCTCACCCGCACACTCCCAATGTCACCCTGCATAGTCACACACTGTTTACCCTGCACACTCATTCTGCACACTCACACAATGTGCACCCTGACACACTGTCTCTGCAGTCACTCTGCACTCACTGTCACTCTGCACCCACTGTCACTCTGCACTCACTGTCACTCTGCACTCACTGTCACTCTGCACTCACTGTCACTCTGCACTCACTGTCACTCATTATCACTCTGCACTCACTGTCACTCATTATCACTCTGCACTCACTGTCACTCTGCACTCACTGTCACTCTGCTGTCACTCTGCAATCACTGTCACTCTGCACTCATTGTCACTCTGCACTCACTGTCACTCTGCACTCACTGTCACTCTGCACTCACTGTCACTCTGCACTCACTGTCACTCTGCACTCACTGTCACTCTGCACTCACTGTCACTCTGCACTCACTGTCACTCTGCACTCACTGTCACTCTGCACTCACTGTCACTCTGCACTCACTGTCACTCTGCACTCACTCTGCACTCACTGTCACTCTGCACTCACTCTGCACTCACTCTACAGTCACTCTGCCCTCACTGTCACTCTGCACTCACTGTCACTCTGCCGTCACTCTGCACTCACTGTCACTCTGCACTCACTCTGCACTCACTCTACAGTCACTCTGCCCTCACTGTCACTCTGCACTCACTGTCACTCTGCACTCACTCTGCACTCACTGTCACTCTGCACTCACTCTGCACTCACTCTACAGTCACTCTGCACTCACTGTCACTCTGCACTCACTGTCACTCTGCACTAACTGTCACTCTGCACTCTACAGTCACTCTGCACTCTACAGTCACTCTGCACTCTACAGTCACTATGCACTCACTGTCACTCTGCACTCACTGTCACTCTGCACTCACTGTCACTCTGCACTCACTCTGCACTCACTGTCACTCTGCACTCACTCTGCACTCACTCTGCACTCACTCTGCACTCACTCTGCACTCACTCTACAGTCACTCTGCCCTCACTGTCACTCTGCACTCACTGTCACTCTGCACTCACTGTCACTCTGCTGTCACTCTGCACTCACTGTCACTCTGCACTCACTGTCACTCTGCACTCACTGTCACTCTGCTGTCACTCTGCACTCACTGTCACTCTGCACTCACTGTAACTCTGCACTCACTGTCACTCTGCACTCACTGTCACTCTACAGTCACTCTGCCCTCACTGTCACTCTGCCCTCACTGTCACTCTGCCCTCACTGTCACTCTGCCCTCACTGTCACTCTGCACTCACTGTCACTCTGCACTCACTGTCACTCTGCACTCACTGTCACTCTGCACTCTGCTGTCACTCTGCACTCTGCTGTCACTCTGCACTCACTGTCACTCTGCACTCACTGTCACTCTGCTGTCACTCTGCACTCACTGTCACTCTGCTGTCACTCTGCACTCACTGTCACTCTGCACTCACTGTCACTCACTGTCACTCTGCACTCACTCTGCACTCACTCTACAGTCACTCTGCACTCACTGTCACTCTGCACTCACTGTCACTCTGCACTCACTGTCACTCTGCTGTCACTCTGCACTCGCTGTCACTCTGCACTCGCTGTCACTCTGCACTCGCTGTCACTCTGCACTCGCTGTCACTCTGCACTCGCTCTGCACTCGCTCTGCACTCACTCTGCACTCACTCTGCACTCACTCTGCACTCACTCTGCACTCACTCTGCACTCACTGTCACTCTGCACTCACTGTCACTCTGCACTCAGTCTGCACTCACTGTCACTCTGCACTCAGTCTGCACTCACTGTCACTCTGCACTCAGTCTGCACTCACTGCCACTCTGCACTCTCAATCTGCACTCTCAAACTGCACTCTCAATCTGCACTCTCAAACTGCACTCTCAAACTGCACTCTCCACTCTCAATCTGCACTCTGCACTCTCAAACTGCACTCTCAAACTGCAATCTGCACTCTGCAATCTGATTCTGCACTCTCAATCTGCACTATCAATCTGCACTCTCAATCTGCACTCTCGAGTCTCATACTGCACTCTCAAACTGCACTCTCAAACTGCACTCTCAAACTGCACTCTCAACTCTCATACTGCACTCTCAAACTACACTCTCAAACTGCACTCTCAAACTGCACTCTCAAACTGCACTCTCAAACTGCACTCTCAAACTGCACTCTCAATCTGCACTCTCCACTCTCAAACTGCACTCTGCACTCTCAAACTGCACTCTCAAACTGCACTCTCAAACTGCAATCTGCACTCTGCACTCTGATTCTGCACTCTCAATCTGCACTATCAATCTGCACTCTCAATCTGCACTCTCAAGTCTCATACTGCACTCTCAAACTGCACTCTCAAACTGCACTCTCAAACTGCACTCTCAATCTGCACTCTCAAACTGCACTCTCAAACTGCACTCTCAATCTGCACTCTCAAACTGCACTCTCAAACTGCACTCTGCACTTCGTTGTCACTAAGGCCTTTCTTTTGGAACTGTGGCACATTTGGGTGAAATAGATTATATCTGTGAAGACTTTCTGTTTTATGAAACATTGTCTGTTGTGTACAGCCATGATAGTTACAGTACGTGTTAACAGCCAGCTAAACTGTGTGTTATATGGGCTTATCAAGCTATTGAGGGTTTCTGATTGACCCAAGATTGAACACTGCCTTTTAAAAATATCAATATCACCTCAAAACTGCATTATGAAAATATAACATGTTACATGCACAGACTTGGCATCCATTTTTAGAAATATTATACAATGTATTTTTTTTTACATTTTTGTAACTTTGTATTAAGGTGATGTTGTGAAATTGACGGTTTCTGATAGAGCCTAAGAACGAAGGTTCACAGTGTATAAAGAGCATAAGGAAGACAGCATCACTGGAATATACTATGTTAAAACGTAAGCAATTCTTAGAAACCTTAAATGATGCAATTTTTTGCGTTTTCAATGGTGGGAAAAACGGTAAACAAGAAGTAACCTGAAAAGAACCCAATCACGTGATTTTATCAGATTATTGGTAGATGAAAAGGAACAGTTGCAGCTCTATCGGTAAACCAGAGGGCACCCCAGTTCTATTTACTATTGTCTGTTGCCATAGATACGCATCGTGATGAACCTTATTAGTGGATGTGGCCCTTTACAATGAGTTGCAGCTGGGGACCATTGTTGATAGTGACACTCCTCACAAGCATTTCTAGTTACTGAATGTGAGAACAACCATTGCCGGGCGCGGCCCATCTGCCTCATCATTTCCTGGGAATGGCTGAACACCGACCTGCCTGCCTTAAAATGGGGCCACAACGTAGTTCCTGTTTATTTACAAGGAAATTAGGAACGCGAATCAAGTCTTTTACTCCTGAAAGGTTGCTTTACAAGTCGGTTGCCGTCTTTCCATGCGCTAATGTTAGTTAACTTCCATTTATTTTTATTATCACGTAGTTGCTTCTAGAAGTTAGCCATCTGTTGGGCTGAAAACTGTCTGCCACCCTTTTTTTGCGGTGATTTTCTTTTCTCTAAAGATTTTACAAACAGGGTTTTTATACAAAGTGACAAAACAAATTAAGTCGGAAGTATTTGTTAGAAAAAACACTTTGGCTAATCCATTCAGAAAAGATGTAGTTGCCAGTTGATAACAAACTACAGAATGCGAGTCACTTATCCTTAACCAACACGGTCTCTTTAAGCAAAGCACAACCTGATTTGACGAAGAATAAACGTCAGCGTCACAAATACATCATTAAACACCTTGCGGATGTGCATTTAATGTAAATAAAGTGCGCATGACGTGGTTTAGGGAGTAGATTTGTTTGACCTGATAAGTGTTTTTGAGTCTACCTGGAATCAGCTCAGAAATGTTAGCGGAAGAGGAGAGAGGCGGGGCAGAATCTATATGAATGCAACAGCTAGAAATACCACACGGCAGCTCTGACTGTACAAAGGCTCTGGGGCAGTGATTCAAATGTCAGATGTGACATTTTACTGCAGTTCTATGCATCGGCCGTGAACTGGCGCTGGTAGCAGTTGTCACCCCCCGGCTACAAAGCATTCCCTTGATGCAGTCAGGGAAGGTTGTCAAAAGAAACTGAGCGCGTAGAAAAAAAATGTTCAAAACCTCATGCACTTTTAATTCAGCGCAGCTGAGACATCTTTGCGGTGGGCGCAAGGGAGGAGAGGGCCAGGAGCTGTCGTTTCTAATTCAGTGCACCCATGTATTGTTATAAATCTCTTTCCCTGTCTTTCCCGATCCACTACAAGGGAAGTCGATCCTTCTTCTCAAATAATAAACAAGAACAAGGAAGCTGCGCGCTGAGCGCTGCAGAATTGTGAACGCGCCCGGCCATCTGGATTCACTAACGGAGGCACCCTGACAGCTCCTAATTATAATTTATGTACTTCTTTGCGCAAGCACGCACGAAATATGCCCAAAATGGCGGAACAAAACTACATTTACCCTATCACTTCAAGCCTATTAAAACGAAAACACAAGGAAGACGAATCACTGGCCAGATGACAGAAAACGCTGAGGAATGTGTGGAATTCCTCTCACCAAGGCCCTAAGGATACTTCTTCTTTTTTTTCTTATAACATTAGGATCTCGAAACTCCTCCCCCACTTACAGTGGGGAGGAGTCCGAGCCCTAAAAAAGAGATGTTGCCTTGGGCTTGTGAAATACGAGTTACTGCCTTAGCAATGGCTGGGGGAGTGTTTTCTTGCCCAAAGGGGGTACCGCGCTTAGAGCCTCTATCACTTCTTGGGTCCGGAAACAAGGAATGAAAATCAGCTGGTTTAGATGAAAAAAGGTTCTCTTCTGCTCTTCTCCAGATCTCAGAGTTAGGCACCTCTATTCCTCCTTTGTTTTACAGTCGAGTCGTGTAATCTTCATTGGAAGGCTGTGTGTAGAATTGTAGAAACGTGTGTCTTGTCTTTGCTGGCAGACTCCCTACTCGACCAAATCTGTGATTCACAGAAAATGTATTTACTTTTCGTAGAAAACCCTTTCAGACTTTGCACAGATGCCATCCAGCCCTTAATGCGCTCCTTAGTACCCAGCTGTGATATGATTGTTTAAGTGAGGGGGTCCAGTGGTCGCTCGGCTCGCATATGTCACCGCGCGGCCGCCAGCGCGGGCCTCTGTGCCTAATGGCCTCGTCTGTATTCAGAGCGGAGACAAAGGCACAGAAAGCTCCGGAGCCCGCGCGATGTGCCGGGGGAAGGGTACAGGGTGACGGCAACGTGCCAATGTGCCATGAGCCGTGCGCTCCAGGAGGGCGCAGGGTGACAGCAATGTGCCAATGTGCCATGAGCAGTTCACTCTGGGACGGACCATGGTGACACTGTGCAATGTGACAATGTACCAGGACACGTGTGCTCTGGGATGGAACATGGTGCCACCTTGCAATGTGCTGATGCCCCCTGGCCGTGCGCTCTGGGTGGGGGTCTGGGGTGATCATTGTCTCATGATGCGTGCGCTCTCGGATGGATCATGGTGACACCGTGCAATGTGCCACTGTATCAGGAGACGCGCACTCCAGGAGGGATGTGGGACCGCTAGCAGGATGACAGCACCGTGCAATGCTGCAAAGTACCCCAGATAGTGCGCTCTTCAGGGTTGTGGGGCTCACAGTATGGTGACAGCACGGCGGAATGAACCAGTGCACTACGAGCCGTGTGCTCCCTGAGGGATGTGCAGCTGGCAGCAGGGTGCGTGCACCTTGCAATGTGCTCGTGCAGCACGAGCCGTGTGCTCCCTGAGGGATGTGCAGCTGGCAGCAGGGTGCGTGCACCTTGCAATGTGCTCGTGCAGCACGAGCCGTGTGCTCCCTGAGGGGAGTGCAGCTGGCAGCAGGGTGCGTGCACCGTGCAATGTGCTCGTGCAGCACGAGCCGTGTGCTCCCTGAGGGATGTGCAGCTGGCAGCAGGGTGGGAGCACCATGCAATGTGCTCGTGCAGCACGAGCCGTGTGCTCCCTGAGGGATGTGCAGCTGGCAGCAGGGTGCGTGCACCTTGCAATGTGCTCGTGCAGCACGAGCCGTGTGCTCCCTGAGGGGAGTGCAGCTGGCAGCAGGGTGCGTGCACCGTGCAATGTGCTCGTGCAGCACGAGCCGTGTGCTCCCTGAGGGGAGTGCAGCTGGCAGCAGGGTGCGTGCACCTTGCAATGTGCGCGTGCAGCACGAGCCGTGTGCTCCCTGAGGGGAGTGCAGCTGGCAGCAGGGTGCGTGCACCGTGCAATGTGCTCGTGCAGCACGAGCCGTGTGCTCCATGAGGGGAGTGCAGCTGGCAGCAGGGTGCGTGCACCTTGCAATGTGCTCGTGCAGCACGAGCCGTGTGCTCCCTGAGGGATGTGCAGCTGGCAGCAGGGTGCGTGCACCTTGCAATGTGCTCATGCAGCACGAGCCGTGTGCTCCCTGAGGGGAGTGCAGGTGGCAGCAGGGTGCGTGCACCTTGCAATGTGCTCGTGCAGCACGAGCCGTGTGCTCCCTGAGGGGAGTGCAGGTGGCAGCAGGGTGCGTGCACCGTGCAATGTGCTCGTGCAGCACGAGCCGTGTGCTCCCTGAGGGATGTGCAGCTGGCAGCAGGGTGCGTGCACCTTGCAATGTGCTCGTGCAGCACGAGCCGTGTGCTCCCTGAGGGATGTGCAGCTGGCAGCAGGGTGCGTGCACCTTGCAATGTGCTCGTGCAGCACGAGCCGTGTGCTCCCTGAGGGGAGTGCAGCTGGCAGCAGGGTGCGTGCACCGTGCAATGTGCTCGTGCAGCACGAGCCGTGTGCTCCCTGAGGGGAGTGCAGCTGGCAGCAGGGTGCGTGCACCTTGCAATGTGCTCGTGCAGCACGAGCCGTGTGCTCCCTGAGGGGAGTGCAGCTGGCAGCAGGGTGCGTGCACCTTGCAATGTGCTCGTGCAGCACGAGCCGTGTGCTCCCTGAGGGGAGTGCAGGTGGCAGCAGGGTGAGAGCACCATGCAATGTGGCTGTGCACCACGAGCCGTGTGCTCCCTGAGGGGAGTGCAGCTGGCAGCAGAGTGCGAGCACCGTGCAATGTGCTCGTGCAGCACGAGCCGTGTGCTCCCTGAGGGGAGTGCAGGTGGCAGCAGGGTGAGAGCACCATGCAATGTGGCTGTGCACCACGAGCCGTGTGCTCCCTGAGGGGAGTGCAGCTGGCAGCAGGGTGCGAGCACCGTGCAATGTGCTCGTGCAGCACGAGCCGTGTGCTCCCTGAGGGGAGTGCAGGTGGCAGCAGGGTGAGAGCACCATGCAATGTGGCTGTGCACCACGAGCCGTGTGATCTCTGCAGCATGGTGCGAGCACCGTGCAATGTGCTTGTGCACCACGAGCCGTGTGCTCCCTGAGGGATTTGCTGCTCAGGCTGAACTCAGGCCGGCCAAACCGTCATGTGCATTGAAGCGGTCTCCAGCCTCAGCTGCGTTGCTGGTGCTATTGAGTGCAGGCACAGGCTCCCAGTCTGCCTAGGAGCGAAAGTTGACAGCGCTCAGGCCAATCCTGACGCTGCTTTCATCCAGCGTCAGGATTGGCCACAGTGCAGTCTGGAAGCCTAAGCCCAGAAGAAGAAGGAAGAGCGCAATGCGGCAGGTGGCAGCTTTCAGGTAAGTTTTTTTTAATTGTATTTAGACTCTCTGTCCTGAGCGGAGCGTCAAAGCAGCCCGCTCTGGCCAATTCCCAAGCTGCTCTCATAGTAAGAGAGCAGCGTGGGGATTGACCAGGGACTCTGATGCTCCTGGTACAAGGAGTAGGAAGAAGACCTCTGAGGCGCGACGCAGGAGGCGGCTGGCAGCTTCAGGTAAATCTTTTTTTTTAATTATTTCAATTGTTAACCCCCAGGCTCTCCCTCCTGCGATCCCCCATGCCCACTACACCCGCCTCACCACTTTTTGTATGTGGCGGCCGCCACTGGCTCAAATCCCTGCTACGCCACATAACCAAATTGTGTGATTCTGGTAATAAATGAATCTCTGTTTACCTCTGTCCCCATCTCTGCCCATACTGGAACCTCTTGCAAGCTAGCTGAAGATTGGTATTGAGAGTTCTAAGGAAACATGCTAGTCTGCAATATTTCAAGTGCTTAGAAGTGTTTCAGTCTGCGGTGCTGGAACAGTATAAACGCGGGATTATGAACACCCACGTGATCGGTCGGTGCCCTGTGCTTCTGGGCCATATACATCGATCTTGGTTACTGGGTCATGTTACGTATATGGCGGAATCATCGGAGGGTGGATTGTTCCCAGGGCCGGACTGGCCATAGCAGGCACCCGGCAATCCCCCGGTTTTCGGCCCCTGGGGGCCGTTTTTGTTACAGGGCCGTTTTTGCAGCATAGCTGCAAAATCGGCCCTGTACCAAAATTGGCCGAAAACCAGCCCCGGCAAAGAGCTCGGCGGCACCTCCAACCCCTTGAGTAGGGAGGGGGCGGGGGGACGGCCGAGCACTTTGCCAGGGCCGTTTGTAGTTCCCAGTCCGGCCCGGATTGTTCCCCCGGGACCACCCTTACAGCACCCACCACCAAGGGAGATGGAAAGTGGCCCTGCTGGGGCCAGTGGTGGTATGTGAGCAGACCCGCTGGAGTTGTGCTTCATTTGTAAAGTGAGAGCAGAACTTATCTGTGCATGGGCGTGCGGCGACCCCACCGCTATGGCAGAGGATGCAAAACTCGAAATAAAAACCAGATAATAATATGGTTTTATTTTTTTATTATCTTTTTATTTTCAACACAAACGAGTCTTAGGGCGGGGCCATATGATGACAAGCTGGAGGGGGAGTGTTGGGCACTTGGCTCACTGTGCATGGCGGTTTGACCAGCTGTCTCAGGCCGGCCAACCCGACATGCGCACTGCAATGTCTCCAACCAGAGCTGCATTGCCGGGTTGGCAACAGCAGGCACGGGCTTCCAGTCTCACTGGGAGCGCAAATTGAGGGCACTCAGGCCAATCCTTTTGCTGCTAACGTGTATGAGAGCAGCATCAGGATTGGCTGCAGGGAAGTCTAGGGGCCTGTGCGGGGCAGCAGAAGAGCACAGAGTCGGCGATGCGGCGAGCCCCAGGTAAGTGGTTTTCTTTTTACGTGGTCGTCCGTCATCCACGTCAATGCCACTCTGCCCCGATACTAGCTGCCACTGCATATGAAGTGTGCATTTGTCCTTAATACACAAGGAAAACTGGCAATTCTGCCCCTGCATGGGTAGTAAAAGGCAGCCACAGCTAAAGTGTAGTGGGCCCCTCACAATCCTGAGCCACGACGACACTACACCAGCTGTGACAACTTTCAAATGTTCATGCGTGACTGGCTGCTCTAATCCAGATTCTTTCCTTTGCATTCTGGGACTTGCAGTCTTGTTTATTCAATTATAAAACCAGGACTGCAAGCCCCAGAATGCAAAGAAAGCAGCTGGAGTGGAGCAGCTAGTACCTCATGGACATGAACTTGGAAGCGTCTCACTGCACCTCGTGCACCGATGATAGCCTGAATTGGTGGGTGTCAGAAATACATCAATATTGCGACTATCGACACGTGAGATGCTTTGGCGTCATAACAGGGACACCGCTGTTAACCGCAACTGACCCCCAGTCGTGGTGCCTTCGCTTCCTACTGCAGATGGACTGTGACGTCACCAGGGATCAGTCACTGCATCACTGCTCCGGTGGCGGAGTCAGGAAAAGCCATCTTGCCAATGTGCCCTAGATTTACATTGTAGATTGAATGAATGTGTATAGCGCTTACAATCCCTGAAGAGGAGCTGAAGTGCATTCCAGCAAGTGGCACACTACTCCGGAACCCAAGGTTAGAGTTTTATTAGTTAGTAGATTAGTAAAAAAAAACAAGTTTTTCTTCTTGTGGATTAGATATGGAAATTGTACGTTTGAGATTTCATGCCTTCAAGGGGGAGTAGAGGGTGCTAGAGGAATTTGTGATACTGACAAAAAGGGCCAGTCTGAACAGAAAATTTCACCATAAATTATGTGAAGTAAGCCGCTTATTTACTCACTATCTCCTCAAGGCATGGATGATTGACAGAGAAGCGTCCCCAGTGAGAAGGAAAGTGTTGCCCCAGAGGCTGAGCCTTCGCCTGCTGGGGGGAGGTAGATAATGCGGGTTGTAAACAATGCACCTGACTGCCCAGAGAAAAGTCTCCAAAGAGGACACTTTCCCCTTTCCAAATCAGTTACCACCTACTGTCAATAACTGATCAATGGTTTGCAACCTGAGTGACTGATCCACACTATAGGGACTCACAATTAAGAGGGAATGCGCCTTTCACGACGCTTCCTAATTACGAATCATTATGGATCGGTAAAGCCACTTTGTGAGTCAGAAATGCCTTTTTTGCTCTACAAAATTGGTTTAATACCACCAAAATAGCTGCTACTTCCAAGAGTATCTATGTCAATGGTTTATTCACCTTCTTCTGAGTTTCAGCAGTCACTCGGTCAGTGGGCAACTCATGCTCATCGCCTTCCTAAGGACACTCCAGTAAGCGAAACTCGTGAAGTTAGCGAGTCCTGAGAAGTTCTTCCTCGGGTTTCAAGCCAACAAGTCCTCCAGTATCCATCCAGTTCTGCATGGCTCTACCACTGCCCTCTGACCGCACATGTTAACACCTTCGCTGCGGCGGCTATTCCGCCGCAGCGTTAAGGGGGATGGGGGGGGGGCGTGGGGCGCTCACACGCTGGTGATGGAACCGCTCCATCACCAGCCTCGGGTGAGCTGTGCTGATGATGGAGCGGTTCCGTCATGGCCCCGTCCGCTTAATAGAACGCACCGCGCAGGTGCGAAATCAGCGCCGCGCAGGCGCGTCGGGCGGGCCATCACGGAACCGCTCCGTCATCAGCACAGCGCCACCGCGGCTGATGACGGAGCGGTTCCGTCATCAGCGTCGAAGAGGTTAAGTCCTCTGAAATGTTTACATTATCCAACAAGTAGTATTTGAAGATCTCTGTCAGACCCCAGGAAATATAGACCCTCTTGTGCACAAAGTCTAAAAGCTTCCAGAGCTGTGAGATACTTCCTAATAGCTAAGCTTCATTGTGAAAACATCTTTAATATTAAAAAAAACCTAAAAAAAAACCAATGAAATGAAATACTCATATTACTAAATCTCGAAAGTGGCTGAGTGAGTGGAATAGGATGTTTACCCAAACAAAAGTTTTTTTTCAGTTAAAACAGCCCGTTGAGCATGGAGTGCACTCCATTGCTGTTTTCAAGGGGGTTTGCAAGTCTCTTTCGTGGGCTATACTTAAATTAAAAAAAAGCTCATGTAGTGATGCTAATCAATAGGCCTTTCCATCTGTACAGCCAGGACCTATCCATCAGGATCGCCCTAACCCTGCTCCAGTTTAGGAAACAGCTGAAGACACACCTCTTTGAAGAACGTTACATCATGATGCAGCAGTAAGATGCTCTTCTACTCCCAAAAGCCAGCTACCTCCCCAGCCACTCATTATCTCCATGCTTACCTTTGACCGGGTACATCGCTACGCAGCCTTTGGCTACATTTCCGTTATACAAACAACACATGCATACATAGATACATCTTAAGTTTAATATGAATTGTACAGCACACACTCACCTGGACAGGTGTCTTGGCGAAGGATGGATCTTGGTAACCAGAAAAGGTATACATTATTGAATAATCTATAACATCCTGGTTTTATTTTTTCCTAAGAAACACATCAAAAAATGGATCAAATTCATATGGAAGTAAATTACATAGGGTGGTAACCGAAATAAAGAAAGGATGGCAACGGTTCTAGATTGCGGAGGCTCCACCTCAATGGCAGAGGAGCTTTTCCCCACTGGCTCGGAGCCAGCAGCTGGAAAATGAAACAATATTTTATTATTGTTTTATTTTTCAGCTGTTGGCTGAGCCAGCGTGTGCAGGGAGGGGCCATGGGATGGGAAAGAGGAATGGTAGGTGCACTTTTAATTGCGCATGTCAGTTTGGCCGGCCAAAGTGACATGCGCACTTAGGTTTCACCAACCCAGCTGTATTGCACAGCCGGGTTGGAGAACCAGCACAGACACCCTGTGCCTGAGTGAGTGTTAGTCCAGCCCGCTCAGTCTAATCCCCACGCTGCTCTTATGCTTAAGAGCAGTATGGGCATTGAATGGGGAGTCCGTGATGCTGTCCCAGGGACTGCTGTGACCAGGAACTGGAAACAGAGGAGTGTGAGGCAGCCGGCAGCACCAGGTAAGTCTTTTAATAATATTTTTTATTATTAAACCCCAACCACCATGCACTTCTCCTACCCCCCTCCCCACCCCCATTGCCCCTCCCCTGACCTCACCAGTCTTTATCTGTGTCTGCCGCCACTGGTTCTAATCTCTAGAAGCTGAGTGTTTACTTTGGCGCTGCAAATGTCTTATAGGGGAAATGTTGAGCTTATTTTTATTGATGGAGATTTGGTTTGATGCACAAGGACACATAATTAATATTTGCAAGACTGGGTGCAATTTACTGTCACAAAGGTGACATTAAACATACCAAATACCTTAAAACACTGCAAAAAGGGTCCAGGCTAAATTCATGTTTGATGTCCTGGGGCCTGGACGCCATGTTTGGTGACCAAAAGAGAGCAAAACTGGGCAAGTCTCCGATGTATGATATGGAAGCTGCTGTGTTGACCCTTGGAGAGCCTAGCCTCTCCCACTCCTTATACTATAGTAGGGCCAACCCTACAAAACTCCTTTGACGTTGTCTGCCTCAAGGAAGACAGAAGACAGAAGAGAAGTGTGTGGGTTTAAGCGGACACCTACGAAGTGAGAGACCACAATCCACCAACGTCACAGAAGAGCCTCTCAGGAGGAAGAAAATGCACAAAAGTATTCACAGAAGTATTCATGCAGCTAGCGGGCCTCGAGGTGCTATCCGCAGGCGACTACTTTAGAAGTTCTCCTAGAGATCTGCTGACCTGCTGGAACCATCAAAGGCCTTTGGGGCCCAAGTTTAGTGGTTTTTCAGAAGCACACGCCTGCCAAAGCGCCTCAATATTTCCCAACAGGACTCTGAACACCTCCAAGTTCGCCATACCCCAGTCATGTATTATGTCATGGCCAGCAATGGGCGTGTGCATCAGTAAAAACATGCACCGGGTGGCACAATGACCCACGTGACTAAGGGGCAGATCACACCTAGAGTGGGGGGTGTGAGGAAAGATGACCATTGGTATATAAATCTTTATAAATAAATAAATACATTGGTGAAAGAGTGAATGCTGTCAAGAGTGGTCTGAGCTTCCACTAGGCTGCAAGAGAGTAGATAGATGATGCTGTTGTTCTCTCGAGAGTTTTGGGCGCTTGCCTTGGTAAAGTGTGTGTAGTTTCTTATTAGTGGTGACTGAAAACGATGATTACACAAATGGTAGGAAATATACCATCCACGTAAAAGTCAAAGAACGGATATTACTGGATGAGACTCGGGAATCCCGGCAGCGGCGTAGAGTGGGTTGCCATCTCCCAGGACACGGCAAGTATACTTCCACTTTTCTTTTAAAATGTTGCACCCTTTAAATTGCTCCTAAGAATTTTGGGCCTAGGGCAACTGCCCCAGTGTCCCCTCCCCACGCCACTGCTCAGAAGCCGATCTGACCAACACCATCCCACTTTATTACTACAGAACCAATAAGACAGGCTCTTTCAGCTGTCAGATGTCTTGAAAAGCAGAACCCCAGCACACATCTGAATCACAGGTCCAGGGGCTACCATTGGTGCAATGGCGCAGGGGGCCAGGAGCCCATTCAACTGTGATATTTGCTCTACTCTACTCTACTCCCACAACAAGGGGCCTTTTCCCTTGTTCTGCATTCTGTCCATCAACTGTTGTTTTTGGACTCGTCACCCCGAGTGGGACGGGTATGCTCAGATGTGAGTCACGTGCTCTCCATGCCACTGGAGTCAAGCTATCCTGGCTGATGAGGGCTGAAAGCCCGAAACCGGTCCTTGGATGCTTGTTTCCAGTCCAGGGAGGACCTGGCTTGGCAGTTTGGGCTGGACTGTTCCCATGGGGCACATGGTCAAGACTGATTTGCATATGGCTGGGTTCAAACTGGAATGGCATGGTGAGCAAAAAAACGATGGATTTAGGCCGAGATCTCTGTACTGGGGTGAATGTATGACATTGTTCTGCATTCTGTCCATCAACTGTTGTTTTTGCATTTGCACCAGGGCCCACGGCATCCTTGCTACGCTACAGCACAGGATCAGCCAACGCAGATCTTTAGTTGGCAACTGGGTTTCGCGTGATAACTGAACCATCAGCACATTAAACGACCCCTGGAGCACCGGACTAGAGCCAGGATTGAAATTATGTAGCTCGTACAATCAATTTGGTGGCTGCAGAGAGGATGGCTCCCTGCCACACTCGCTGCTGACATTCCAAGAGCACGTCACGTGGTGTGTCTCTTTGCGGACACCAGGTCACCACAGCAGACGTTAGAATGTCTACAGGGTTTAATTTCTTGTTCACTTCTCCCTGGAAATTCACCGGCCAAAGATTGTTGTTCTAGACAAGAACATAGTCATCAGTGGCACAGCAAGTGCAGTGGTACCCGAGGCCAGGAGTGGGAAGAGCCCACTGTGCCCTTCACATGGCTGTCTTTTACTACCAAAGTTAGTGAGGCCTATATCCTTGCTTTCATTGGAGCCCATGACACACTTGCTACACAATTCTTACAGAAACTGAGATTTGTATCTCCAACTACTACCATGAAGAGGGGTGGACAGGGTGCACAGATGGTTTCCACAACCTTAGAGGTGGGCAGAAACAGTTGGCCAGTGTAAAAGATCAGATACATTAATTTTGGATGATTGCATCAAATCATTCTCTTGTCATGAGAGTCTTTTTAGGTTGAGCCTACTAGACAGAGCGCACGTGCTCTGTTGCGAGTCATATTCTTGTCTTACCAAAAACATACAGGGGCTTGGACCCCACCCATTGCTTACCACTGGTTGGCTCTCCTCTCCCGCTCATTTGCTTGCTCCTTATTTGATGGGTTCCCTTGCCCATCTTGTGTCGGCCCCACCCCTGGAGGATCGCTTCTATACTTGTGTCCTTCCTCTGGTCTTTTTTAGGGACTACTTTTTTCTTTTGTCTTAAGCACTTCGCAAGAGTGCATGTGTTTTCCAGCTTTTCCCTAGTGTGCTTCTCTTTCCCCTGCGCTCTGTGTTGCTCTCACTCTCACCTGTGTACTTATCCCCTGTCTGCTACTTGTTACTCTCTCACCTGTTGCTTCTCCTACGTATTGCTTCCTCCACCAGTGTCCTCCTTGTCTCTCACCCATTGCCTCTCTTTGTGTCTTCGGTATTTCCCTCACTGCTTGCTCGTCCGTATGCTTCTCCCGGCCCACTCCACGTTGCTCTCTCACATCTTGCTTCTCTTACCCACCCCCTCCCTTTGTGTTGCTTCTCCCACCTGCACCCTCCTGTCACGCCCATTGCTTCTCCTTCCCGCCCGATTTTGCGAGAACCCACCTCACTTGCGTCCTCCATCCCTCTCGGCTGCTACTTCGGTTCCCTACTTTGCCTACCGTGTTGCTCTCATTCCACCTGAATTGGCTGCCTCTCCTCCTCCCAGCTCTGTTGCTTCCCCCACACCACACCAGCCCTCCATGTTGCTCGTCTCTCCACCAGCGGTTCGCTCAAAAAAACACTAGAGTCATTTTGTACGTGTGTGAATGTGTGTGTGCATGCCAACAGAATTATGTCAAGTCATAGCACTTTTCATTTTCTTTAGCCATGTTGTACAGTATTGAGAATGGTGAACGGCATGGCTAAAAATCTACTGGCAAAGCTAAAAGGTCCCAAAGGCAAGAGCTATTGGCTTTTTCAATGCTTGTTTAAGATGCCATTAGACTGCTTCCGAGAATTTGCAATGTTCCTACAATTTTGATCTAGCCTGAAAAAGCAATTTAACAGAATATGGAAAAACACAAGATTGCGGAGACACTTTCTTGCTCACTCTGCTGGTTTCTCGACAGCCAGGCTAGAGTGTTAACACAACACCTGGTAGTGTTGAGGTGTCAGCCATGGTAAGCTACATCGCCGCACCTCTACGATAACAGGAATGACAAAATAAAACTCTGAAACTAACTAATGGGGGCTAGTGTTAGGGGCATTAAATTCAGTGCATCTCCATCTGTGACAATCAGACCTCCCACGGTACATTAAAAGGGCAAGACCTTCCATTGGCGTTGGCCATGCCCTATGCCTCCTCTACCAGCGACCCCTCCTACACCTGAGCGGACGGGTAATTTGTCGCTTCCTGCTTCACTTCCTGAAGTGTTCTTGCCTCTATTTAATCTCCACTTTCTGATTCCGCGGCACAGGAGGCGGGGCTGACGCGCAAGGTGCTGATTCTTAATTAGCTGATTCTGACCTTGACTTGGCTTCGAGGTTCTCATTGCTGTCGCCTTCCAGACACACTAATTATCGCAGGAACATTGAGTTTGAGAGTATCTCCACACTAAATGCTTGAATTTTCTTCTCTTTTTCTAAAAATAGGGCAGTAACAGGTTGTCAGGTTATTCCCATTAATCGCTCCTCATCTGTAGTCGTTGCTTCTTCACCCTGAGAAGCGGGTCTGCTTAATTGTTACTACTTCATGATACTACCAGGGCTCGAGTCGGGGTACCACGCAGGTGGACGGCGTTCCCCCACTTATTTTACTGGGAGGACGCCGTCCCCCCTGCCAAACAGCTGGACTTCACTCTTTAGCCTCTCTGAGATGAGGAGCTCGGCGCCTTTCATGATGTCACTTCCTGTCGTGACGTCACTTCCGGTGACAGCGTCCCCCCATTTCTTTTTTTACGACTTGTGCCCTGGATACTACTATTCCTCTGTGGAGCAGTTCACTGTTGTATGTTCTCAAGTAGCACTGCCAAAAGACTGCATGGCAGTGTGGAAGTCTGCCTTCCAGTGGCAGGTATTTGTGTGCAACCAAATGCACTCTGGGAGTCGTGGTTTTGGTGCTTCATTTGAACAAAAAGTATTAAACTACCAAACTGCAGTGCCTTTAAAAGAAAAGATATATATATTTTTTTTTAACAGAGTTTTATATAGCGTGAACTTGATCCTAAGGTATCAGGTATGAGAGCGCTTTACATAGCACCAGTTGCGTTACATGAGGACACATTCTTTTTTGTTATGCACGGGTAGATTAAGTGATTTGCCCAAAATCACAGGATGTTCAGCGTCATTGCCGAGACTCGAACCAAGTTTCCCAGATTCGAGGTGGACCGCCCTAGCCGTTAGGCCAACTCCTCTCCTTAATTGGCTAAGAAAGTGAGCAGGTGGCATGGAGCCAGGGCACAGCCCTGTCATCAACGCACTCTATAACACTGTATGTCTACTCTTGATAATTTTCTCTAGGATAAGAAGCTGAGTTAATGATCATTCTGTGATTCGAATTTCAGTCCCTGCTAACTAGCTGCAGCAACTGGTGCCTTACCATATGAGCTAGACATAGATAACTACAGTTTAGCAAAACAGAGCACGTAGGCTCGCTCCATTGAAGAACTGAATAGAGGTAGATCCCTGTTTGTCGGGGGATATTAAGGTTGGGGAAAAGGTTAGTTAGATGGATCAGCGGTAACCCATGGGATGATGTTACCTTAATGAACAAAAAAGTATTTCGAGATAGCTTCTACACACATTCAGCTTGCAATCTAAAGCCAATTGAGGAACAAGTGGTGTGCCAAATGTCACACATCGTGTCAGTTCATTGACCAGAAATTTGTCATTAGGATTTTAGGCTTCACTCCCGACCTGGTGAGTTCAACCTGTGTTGTGGGACTGTCTTGATCATAACCAATAGGAGATCACATTTAGAAGCGCTTATTTTGTATTCATTTTTTGATTTTCTTACAAAAGGCATGGTTTTTACAAAGTAAACAGTGATTGCATTCCAATAGGTGAACAACAGATTTGAGATACAGTAGGAAAAGTGTCTTATCTGAATAGGGTGCTGGAAAAAGCGAATGTTGACTAGCGTGATAGGGCAAGACTAGAAAGCCAGATTATTTATGCTCAAAGAAGAGTTTGAAGGCCTCAAAATTAAGGCTGTGTTCATGCATCATGACATGTACATTTTCAGCAGCACTTCATTGTGCAGAAGCCGCAATCAAAACGCTCAAGCGGGGTTTTTAACTTTACACTAAAATCAATTCATAAAAGTGTTTTTATGTAGCAATCATGGCTGGATTGGCTGATAGGGCCTCTGACAGTGCGAGAAGGGTCCCGTGCTCACTAAGCCACTGGAGTCAAGCTATCCTGGCTGAAGACGGCTGATAGCCAGAAACCGGTCCTAGGACGCTTAATTCCGGTCCAGGGAAGACATGGCTTGGCAGTTCGGGCTGGACTGTTCCCTTGAGGCACAGGGCCAAGACTGATTTGCATATGCCATGTCTGAACTGGGGTGGCTTGGTGAGAAAAATAACAATGGATTAAACCCAGATCTGTGACTGGGGTTGAATGTTTAGCCATTGTGCAACATTCTGTCCATCATCTTGTGTGTTTTGCAGTGCCAGAAGGGCTGGTCTGAGAGGTCAGAGTGAGGGCACGTTTTTTGGCTGTTTGTGGGCCTGGTATATGGTTTGGTCGGCAAGTTTGTATGTTGATTTCCCTTATAGAAAGAAGTACAAGCATTTTCTGCAGCAAGCATACATGCCTGCAGTCTCCCGTTCCATGCAAAACACCTGCCTAGCATGTCTTTAAAAGCTCAATATTGCCCTGATTTGAAATGTGGGCCACTTTTTTAGCTGTCTGGTTCGCTTATGGGGAACACTATTACTCTGGTGCAAAATCATATTTTTAGCCCCAGTTCGAACCTGGTAACAAACATATTAAACTTGTGCAACTTGTAAGCATTCTGCAGAATTAAAATAGTACTCAATGTATTGACCTTGGAAGGATGGAAGGTTTCATTGGTCTTGTCAGGATTCTAAATCTGCACATCACAGATGTCAGCAGCAAGCATTTAACTCAGTGGACCATCTTGCAAGTGTATAAACACCTTGTGTTGAGGAATCACTGCAGATGTGCACTTAAAACATGTATCCTAGGTTTGAATCTCACCAGGATGAAATCAATGTTTCATCTTTCTAGTGTCATTAGGTTTGGTAGTATTAAATCCTATCATTCAAGCAGAAATAGCGTTAACAGCCTGTGGTGTGCGCTATAAAAACTGTAAAATGTACAATATTTCTTGGGGCACAGAACGATCATAAAATAATGTTAAATGTAGAACTCACCAAATATTTTTTTTCGGTTCACAAAGAACCAATTGCGAATCTGACTAATAATAAACAAATTAGGGAAGCTTCTGTTCTGGATTCAGACTTTGGATCCTGAATCCTTAGGTTTTTTTTTCAGCAAATACAATTTTTTTGTACCAAATTTCTTTTTTTTTTCAAAATTCAATTTGCATTTTCTACAAATGTATTAGTGATTGGTTTTGGTGGAGTATCCAGTTACGTTTCCAATAAAGAAATATGAATTCCTATCCAGGCATGAGAAATGATAGGAGACCACTGCCTCCATTTCCAATATCGCTCTTTGTTCTTTGGGTCCCATGGCAATGCGCATTACCGCTCTTCAGACCGCCTCTACCAGATCCCCCTCATTAGCGGCATCTCCTCTCAAATCCCCAAACTCCATTGCTCCAGAGGCTGCATTAAAGGCAATAATAAAAAACAATAATGCCGACGATTTTCAAATATTAGGCTCTCGTATAATGCCTCGAGCGATGAGGAGGAAAATCCAATTGTTTATCTCCTTGCAAATTAGCCCAGAAGAAGAAGGATCCGCAGATGGAAATTTGACAGAGCTTTAATCGAGCTAGACATGTGCCATAATGAAGCAGGAGAGCAGGCACCAGTGAGGAGTCTGCCTCAGGGAGAAAAGATAAACAAAACAATGCAGCTATTTATGTCAGCTGTGTGGTGGAAGAGGGTCTGATTTGGTTGGTCGCCATCTTCTACTAGACCAACAAACATGATGGACACTTCAATAAGCGATCCACCGTAGTAGTCCTGATTTCCACAAGCCCTGGTTCAATTACTGCCATCATATTTTGCGAAGGTAACGAGCCTTCCTCAGGGGGTTCTATATGTCTAGACATGGCGCCTTGCTCTCTGTGGCTCCAGACACGTGTCACCCCTCAGGGAGGAAGCCCAGTGGGGCAGCATGGAACTGTGGTTGCTTGCCATGTCTACCAGTACATACATGACCTCTGAATCTGTACCAGACTCCTTCTTTTACAATAAATTAGGGATAGTTTGTACAGGTTAGATCCTCTTCTGTTATGGCAGTGATGAGCTAAGCAAGTGATGTGATGCTCCTCTAACGGCAAAAAGAGGTACTTAACAAACATATGGTAGAGTTATCATGTTAGTAAGGCCTTTATCTGCCACTGATGCTCAATTATATACAGGATGTAGTGCAGACAGCTCCATGCACCAAAAATCAATGAACTTTAATCTATATTTTGCAATGCTCCAGGTGTTTTTTCTCATTTTGTTGTTTCCACAAATATCTCAAACATTAGGGAACCAAAGCTCTGTTGACCAAGACCTAAATGTAGCCAATATTTAGTGTTAATTGATAACTTGCTTTTCTATCCCATTGTAAATACTTGACATATCCCCAAAACACATCTGGGTTTACAATGAAAGGCAGATCCTTCTTGTGACCTATCTGAGACTTCCTTATGGGAGTTAACCAATCCGTGTGTTGCCTCCATCACTCTTTGTAGTGTAAAACCAAAGGATACAAGCCACAGCACCAAAGAGTGGACTTCATTAAAAAAAAGCAACCACAAATGAACAATGCAATAATAAGACCAAGGCCTTATTCAGACTTTGTCGGACAGGGGACTCCATCAAAATGCAGCAGATGCCCAGACCTCCATATTTAGAGCGTACCATCGACTATAACGCACTGTAATACGGCGGATGGAACATCCATCGCGGTTTTTGAAGGCATACCCTGTCCATCAAACTCTACTTAGGGCCCAAGTGTGATGTATGATACGCCAACAGCAATGTTTGCAAAGCACAAATGCCTCCGGGTGGATCATTGTGTTGGCAATTTTCTCTGGCACCATATGTCTTGAGTGCTACTGTATTGTCTGTAGGTTCCGCTTTATGCATCTCATTATGAAGAAATGGGAGTGATCAGAAAAGGAAAGCAGTGGGGCACAAGTGGTCTATTTCTGTCTAAGATAAGGACTTGAGAATCATAATTAAACGTTGTGCACATAGTCCACACGGTGCGCTGGGCTGAAGAAGCACAAACCCTCGGTGGTTATGTCATTAGTGGTGTGTAGCTTTCTATCACCGTGCTCATCCTGGAGTATTATCAAAGGGATGGCTCAGTGAGTTGAACAACGAATGCTAAGAAATGTGGTAATCTGAATGTCGTGAGTTTGAAAGCAGGCAAGGCCAATTCCTTCCATCCTTGAGTGGGTCAGTAAACGGCGTACCATAAATTGGATATTAGTAGCACCTCTTATTAAGAGCACTTAGTAATGGCTGAAGTGTGGTATGATGTAGATATGAAAATTAGTTATTATTATTATTACTATTACAAATGTTTAAGCACCGTCAACAGACGTCTAATTAAGAGGTTTTGGGTCAGCTCTGTAGGTGTCCTAAACTTCATGAGGCACCCGGCTCTTTTGGACTTCCACATCGGAGGGTTCTGGAACCAATGACCAGCCATATTTCCACAGCATCCAGAGCAGAATGCAGACTGTGCCAATTTATCTGCGAAGGACCAGGGACAGAAAGTGATGGATATAAGATCACAAGGTGTACCAGGAGACTGCACTAAGAAAGGTATGTTCAACTCTAGAATCCAAACCCGTTGCTTAATGGCTACACCACACTTCACTGAATGTCTTAGTTCTTGTTAATTTGCCAGAATGTACAAACTCAACCTATGGGGTTTCATCATCTAATATGGACATGCATCATGCGAATGAACTGTTGTCAATGGCAATAGTTAAGTATCCCAGACATTTAAACAAAGCAGACAGGCTATAAGTAAGAATAGCTTAACATGGAGATATGACAATTAGAGAACAATTTCAGCCAGAGATAAACACTTTGAAGACTTTATTCTTAAGATGCGAAACAAAAGTAGCTTGAGAAGGTGGTTCTACTGACTATATTAAAACAGAAGAAACGGGATCTCATAGAGCCTGTCTAGCTTGTCCACACCTTGTGATCTTGAGCAACTGACTTCATACCCTTATGCCTCAATTGACATATTTTATTTAACCCCTTTAACGCTGCGAACGTTCAGCGGACGTCGCGTGCACTACCTCGGTAGTGCTGCGCACATCCGCTGAACGTTGCGGCCCCGCCCGCGCAATAGAACGTTCCCCACCAGCACGGAACGTTCAGCGCAGAGGAGGGGTTAATTGAGTTCATCAACAAAGTGACAGATTGCTGAAAAAGACAGTAGCGCACAGAAGCTACAGAGGGGAGGGGGGGGGGGGCAGATGCGGAGTTGGCCTCTGGTTGGGATGGGGAGGAGGAAGGAGGTGGGAAGAGGCAGGGATGTATTTACTGAGAGGTGAGCAGGGGATCTGTGCCACTGTCCTGCCAGGGTGTTAGCAGTATGCATAGATGTACAGGATAATCCTGCACGTTAAGGTGAGATCAAGGTGGACGGGTGTCTATTCAGGCGTTATTAAAAACAACGGAGGGTATATAGTTAAAGGAACAGGTTCTAATGGGAACTTGGAAGAGAGAACGGTGACGATCCTTCAAGAGGGGTTTGGTCTTTACGTTGTAATAAGGTGTTGCTCAAGGAGAAGGATCTTTAACTCTTTCTTGAAGTGGAAGGAGGGTGGAGCAGGTATGTTGTACCCTATGATGCGGTTATAGATCCTCATCGTGTATCAAAAGACAGAATATAGGTTGGTCTTTTCCTTTATGTATTTTTTGGGATTCCAGCCTGGTAATGTTGCTTTATGCGCATCTTTCCTGCTCAACTAAATATATCTTGCTCTTGTTTGCCAGATAGGGCCGAGTGCTGGAGTTTACCGCCTTGTATTCATGGCAGCAAGTGTTAGTGTTAATGTGGATTGGCAAATTAAGCTTTTGAAAGTTATGGTGACCCTTTGTTTTAAAAAAACTAAATACTTTTGATTAGACATGGCCCTGAATGTTATATGTTCTACAAGGGTGTTAGCTGACATCTCCTACAGGAGGTCAAGAAGGGCGTTTATTAGATCAAGATTGGACAGACACAGCACTTGGATGGCAATTCTGAAGTCTGCTAATGGTAGGAAAAACGTTACTCTCCGGGGTGAGCTGATGACAGACAGTCTTAGTTTCCTGAGCAATGCCAGTTCTGATGCAGAGGTTGGGGGTCATTCCAGCACTTTAGGGGCTTGGTGTTGCTGTTAAGTGCAGGTGTGAAGCCACCCTAATTCATCTCCACAAGTCCTTCCCATACTACATATTTTTGTTAGTGGTGGGAATGAATAAGTATTTTAATGTGGTGGGGTACATCTTGAGGCAGACCCTGAGCATCCAAAGCCTGAATGGTGGAAAGGCAGGCCTTCAGCGGGTCAATGGGGCAGCCAGATGAGATAAGCATCTATGTATTAGTGAATGCAGATGTCCCTGATCTCGAGAATGACTCCAGAGACTGCATGCAGAAGTTTAACTTAGTGACAAAGAATGGGTACTTGAGGAAGCCACACTTTACAAAGATGGACTCCTGTGAAGAGGAGCTTATGTGGGCCAAGCGGGTCCTACAGGGGGCACTGTTCTTGATATTTTCATGGAGTTGGGTGGGAATGACAACTATTTGTCTCATTGGTAGTTAGTGCGGCCTTCAGGTCCATGTTTGGATTTTGCAGATGGGGTAGGATTGTTCCAGTCTTCAAACTATTCGTGTTGGTACCTTGCCTAAGAGATGCGCTGAGGGTAAATATTTGAGGGTATTGGCACTCCAGTGGATACCTCATTCAGTATTGATAATTTGTCTTCTAAGGCAGTGAAATATCTTTGACAAGACACAGGCTGATGACGCAAGAATCCTTTAGGCGAATCACTGAGTGGGATTGCCTTGAGGACATCAGGGTTTGTTGTCAATGTATTGGAGGAATCTTGTCCTTGAAGAGGTAATTGAAGGCTCTTCCCTTCTCCTCTGAAAAGAAGTGTGGTTGGGCAGTGTGGAGATCACACAGTGTCTGAAAACATTGAAGGGCTCCTTGCTTGTTTTGCAGGCCATGGTTATGATGTTCTTGTTGTAGGGGGATATGGTTTCTGAGATGTACTACACGTGTCTGTTGCAGTGAACTATTATGGATGACAAATCCTCTCATTATAGATTTGTCTCAATTTCTTTTTTTGATGTCTCACAGTGCATTTAATGTCCTTATGCTCCTGACTGTATCATGGTGAAGAGGGCTTGAAATTCATGCAATGAAGTTTGGTTTGAGTATGGTCGCCTGCAATAATTTGGGGAGTGTGCCTGAGTTGGGGACCAGGGATTTGACATCTGTGTTTGAGTTGTCATGGTCCAGAGACATCACTTTGCTCACAAGTTTTCCTGCAGGAATATTCTTAAAGGACCAACTTCAGCTTTCACTACTGTTATTAAGTATTTGCTTCTGTATTTAGCAGGGCAACATGACACAGTGGGCACTATGCAGATATGCGGGCAGAAGACAAATACTTCTCTGCCAACCCACTTTAGTTATTGTCCCCAAACTGGTACCCACACACTTTTCTTTCCTGGTCAGACAATTTATCCTGCCTTCAAACTCTCTTTTTAATCCCAGAATTTTATGCAGATTGAACACTGGAGGATTTCTGATGAGAAATGATTTTCTTTCTGAATTAAACCTGAAATCCAATATTGGCCAGGCAGCGAATATAGGGTGTGTGATATTTCTTAATTCCTCCTGGAGTCTCCCAAGCATATGTGAACTCGAGCGAAGCAGTCGTGGAGATGAAAGATGTACCTCCGGCTAAGAGCGCAGAAATATTGATTATATGGGAATTTATCTATCCTTTCTGCTGCTGAGAGGGCTCTGGTGAAGAAAGAATTGTGTTGTTTTCTTCCCCATTTGTTATTTTTTATTTAATCTCTCTGAGCTAACAAATGGTTTCAGATCCACAGATCTATCGATAGCTCAGATGGATTTATCTTCATTGCAGCAGAATCACACAGTTTGCCCTCTGTCCATGTAAAGCATAAGAGGGTCTCTGCAGCCATCAGTCCAGACCATCGTTTTGGTTGCGTGATCCGTCACCAGTGGCAGACGCATGCAAGTTATTGTACTGATAAATATTGCAAATGTAGTGCTTAATTATAACAAAATAGGTGCCTGGGCACTCATCAGGAAGCCACTGCAGCTTGCACCACCCATAGCCCCTGCAAACGCCGCCAATGACAGCACCAACAACTCCTAACCATCACAATCCTATAAGTAAATGTAAATAAATCCGTATTTGTGAAGCGTAAACTACTTACCCTTATGGGTCTCAAGGCACTAGGGGCCTTCGTGGAAATTAAGCGAGCTATTGCCCAGAGTCACATGGCGCTGAGCAGAGCTGCCGTCGGAGCCGGGGATCGAACCGCGAACCCTGTGCTCTGAAGTCAGCTGCCCTGACCGCTGCACCACACCACTCCACAAGTGTGATACTTCAGACTATATTCCACTTCCCCAAAGCTGTAAGATTGGCTTGGGAGGTAGAGATCTGTCATTTTTAATGTATATTGAATTAATAAGCAACTGTTGTTGCACTAATTTCTAAAATTACACAACCATCACCACCCTTTGGCAGACTGTCATAAGTGCCGATGTTGACTATTATGAGCTAGTGCCTGGCTCCGGAAACCACAGGCTCAAAATAAGCACTGTAAATCCCATAAAAGCAAGAGGAAGCGCAAAATATCAAAATATAAAATACATAAATAAACATATAAAAAACATAGCATGCACAATTTGAAAATAAGACATTTTATGGTGTGTCTTGTAGTTAATCATTATGTGCACACAACAACCAAATTGTCTTCTGGAGCCGTGAGGGGGAGGGACGTGGAAACCCCGTGGGCAGAAGGTGGAGGGTGGAATACTGTTCATGGTTGACCAATAGGAAGTATAAGGGAGTGATTGAAACATTAGGATGGTAAAGAAGAGCCAAATTCTTTTTAGGGAGGTAGGTGTTCATGAAACGTTTGACCACAGAAGGATAGGGCTGACACCGCAACACTGAAAGTTTGGCACCGACACCCCAATCGAGAGACAGTAGGGAGAGAGCAAGAGAAAGTAAGCATGAGAAAGTCAACAAGTGCACACAAGGCACACATATCCCATGGCTGAGAGTGAGTGCAGTGGTCCTATTCTGGATGCAGAGCACACCACCCTGCTTTTGAGGTGATGGCTGATTGGGGCGCTGAGCCCGAGGCCGAGGGTGGCATGGATGGTTGGGGGACCACTTGATCTCTGAGAGGGTCCTAAGCTTTAGTATAAATCCTCGCTTGTGAAGTTTCATGTCTGAGCAGAGTGAGTTTTTATTGGTTATTGTTGTGGTCCACACTGGATACTGGTGGATAAAAATGGCGGAGGCCCTGTAGCAGGCAGGCCATCCATAAAAAACTTCTGGATAACATTGAATATTCACATATGGTAGTCATGCCTCATAGAAATCAAGTTTCCCTGTTTTTCTTTGTCTCTGGTAGTCTCGCATACACTAGGGTAGAACTCAATGTTTATGTGCTTTACTTACTCAAATAACAACATATCTATATTTCTTAAATACAAGAGAGTAAGAAAGCCTGCACAGAGACAGCAAGAGAGAGAGAGAGAGAGATTGACTCCAACCTACGATGTACTTGAATTTTATTTGTTCTACCATGGCGAGGCGGGAATACCAAAATCAAGAGGGTGCATCTTGGAATTAGCACTTTTCAACTCTGACTTCAGTCTGTAGTCAGTGCAGGAGTATCCTTGATATGGACAAGGTATAAGACCAATTATATTGTGAATTCTCCCACAGTGCTCCACTCCAACACTTTCAAACCAACAGTGGAGAACAGCTGTACAAAAATCAATGTCAACAACCAACCTCAGCTGTTCCTCAAGGCAGTCACCGGTGCTATATCACAAAGAGTGGACTAATGCATCCTTCTGATCCAACACAGCGGAAAATAACCACAACACCGCAGACCAAATTCTTCTTGAGGCAGTCACCTATGCCATTTCACAGAGAGTGGACTGGTGCATCCTTCTGATCCAAAACAGCAGAAAACAACCTCAACACCCAGGTCAACTTCTCCTTGAGGCAGTCACCTACTCTATTTGGAAAAGAGTGGACGAACGCATACTATGCATCCATCACAGCGGGAAAAAACCTCAACACAAACTTCTCCTCAAGGCAATCACCCTCTGTATTTCAGAAAGAGTGGACCAATGCATCCTTCTTATCCAACACAGCGGAAAACAACCTCAACACCCATGCCAACGTCTCCTTGAGGCAGTCACACCTGCTCTTTCACAAAGAGTGGACTAATGTATCCTTCTGATCCCCCACAAAAGGGAAAAACAAAACCTGCCTCAACTGTAGATTTAGCAACATACTAAACGCAATCAAAAGAGAGGGACAGAATGGAGACCAGATGGTGCAGACATTGCAACCCCACCTCCACAATATACTTCTAACATGAAGCTGGACCGGCCACAAGGGGTCCATGTTGCCACAAACATACCTATCTGGAAGGATAAGAGAAGCCATCAGCTATAAGCGTAGACGCGGTAAAGGGCCTAGGATAAAGTAATCATTTTTATCTTCCAAGATATTTTCAAGAAGGGTTGCTAGAAGGCCTATCAACGAAGTGCGACGGGATGTTACATAGCGCTGCAAAATGCCCTCTGTGTCATGCAGCGCTATAGAAAACACAATGAATGAATGAATGGAGAAGACACGGCGAGATACTTTTGCAGAAAGTGGGGAGAAAGTTCATTCAACTACGAGCAATAGAGAGGCGATGCTTCCCTACCCCGTTAAGCAGCTTAAAATACGTCACCACCCTGTATTTTTAGACACCTTTGCAATAGCGGCAGGTGTCAAAAATCACAACTGTCTCCCCTACTTAGCTCTCAATTAATGTTTTAAAATGCCAGTTGTTTACGATGTTTCGCTCTCACTTTTCCTAATTACTGTAAGTATGATGCTTCAGCATCACACCCTCCTTGCATAGCTCGCGTGACGAAGCCTGTCTCTGATAATAAGTCTGATATTCCAGGAAGCTAAATGTTTTCATGCGTGAGAACACATATTTATTAGCCAGCATCAGTCAACATTTGTACACCAGAGAAGAATGCAAATATGCAATTGCTCTTTCACTCCTATCTGCATGATATTGAAGTAAGTTTTGCAAAAATATAAAACAAGCACTTGGAGAGGCAACTGAGAGAACAGTGAAAAAGATGTATTAATACAACAAAACACAGCTGATGTCCTTCATTGATGTATAAAAATGTCTTGTTTTAATAAGTCTTCTTGACACGGTGATACAAGTGAACAGCCAATATTCTCAATATAGGATGACCAATGAAACAGCCAAGAAACAGCCAACGCGTTTCGCCCGAAGCGGGCTTCCTCAGGGCAAAATTTACTCAAATTAGCAGCAGTCAGAATAATGCGACTTTAGGTGGTAAACTGCGTAATAAAATAAACGTATTTATATACGTATCCTATATAAATATAGCATCAAGAACAACAGATAAAGGAGGACGTAACTTGAACAGGACGCAAGTTCAAACCAGAATTTCCTTAAGCACCGTACTGAATATATCTTTAGTTTTCTTTTAAAACGTCAACTAGAGTTGCGTGATTGAAGTGTATGCTATGATATGCCACACGCCCAATAAGTGTTTACGAGTAGAACGTTCCCATTTATTCCGATAAGTATACACTCTCGCGTCCTGACAGCCGGGTTTCGCGCCAAAAGCTGTCTGCGATGCCACCTTGTTTTTTTTTGGGGTGACCAATCATTTTCGACCCCATCTGATGGTCACCGAGGTTCTGAAACGCTGCAAGACTGCATTAATGGTAGAAATTACTTATACAAATGCACGTAATCAAACATGTGTCACTGTATATTAAGACTGTGGGATCTCCAGTAATATGCAGATAGGCCGTAACACACCATCACCATCACCATCTCGAACAAAGCACTTTCTAATGCTTTATCATTTAACATTCTATTCCACTAAATGTCATCATGCTAGGGAAAATGTGTGAGCCAGAAAAAGAGTTATTGGCTGGAACCTTGTAACAACCTACTACGGAAAGAGAGAAGGCCTTCGTTCCGGAGCGAGCAATTAAAAAAATATTAAGCTGAATCTGCCTAAAGGGATGAAGGCGTCCTCCTGTGATGAGGTCAGTCACCCTATTTTTTTTCATCATTTGCAATCTTTTACCAGGACCACCTTCTTAAATTGAGGTACAGCTGAAGTCTTTGCACTCTTAGTAACAAGGAAGAGCAAGAAGCTCTGGAGAGGTTTTCGAAGGTTAATGTAAATTTGCAATACTCCAGTTACTTGGAGTTCAAGCAATCTATCCTCTTAAATATATCTCCCAATGTACATGCTACTGACAAAGGGAGGTTCTAGTCTCCAGTGGGCCCAGCCAGGAAACAGGATAATATCAGGGATCGTTGATCATATACAGAACATCTTGAGGTCGCCTCCGTTTTGGAGACGAGCTGGACTCCTCACCCGGACATTAGGAAGTATTTGAAAAGAGGTGATTTGAGGAGGTGGATATTTTATCGCATAAAATCGTTTTCATAAACCACCGCAAACTGTTTTGATTGTTTATTAGTTAGATATTGAGTAGGCTTGCCTATATAACTAATGTGAATTGTATAAAAAATGTGTTCGATAAAGACTTGCTTCTCTATTATCGTTAGGTAGTTTAAATTTCTTAGCCTTATCATTTTTTTCAATTTCTTTCAGCCTTCTAGCTTTAGTGGTTTAATATGCAAATGATACAAAAAGCTGTTGCACTATATTTTTCTAGTATCCTTTTTTGAATATCCATTTATGTATTTGAAATTAACAGTTTTAAAGAGATCTAAAGTTGTATGTAATCTGATTCAAGATGGTACTTATGTATGTTTAATCATTGACTACCAAATTATTTATTGTGATTATCAATGTTTAATTAATGTCCTAAATGTTATAAATCTTTCTTTCCTAAACAAAATTGAGGTGATTTGAGAGCTAATGCTTCCATACAGAGTGTCATTTAGGCAAAGCTGAGATTATAATTGCAGTAGGAGATGACTTCAGTAGGAAGTCATGTGTGAGGTTTAAAAAAGTACACGGAGGAGAAACTTAGAAAGACCAATAACAGAGGGGACCAGAATCCCCCTATTCCTTGCCATTACCTCAACAAATGGATTTGATCCACGCCGCAGCATCATCAGACATCTCGATTGTTCATTTTCATTTTTGTTGCTGCTGTACAGCATGAACAAAAGGTCTTGAAAGAGCCGATAGGCCTCATTGTTGAGACCTACTGGCTTTGTCAAGCCTTCTTTTTTGCTGTCACTGTTCGCCTAGCACCAACGTTTATTTTTCCTTAAGATTTTGTGTGTAGTTTGGTGAAGCCTAGTGCCTTCCACTAAATTTCTCTTAACCAACCATTACGGCGTGCTTACTCTTTTTCAACAAGTAAAGAAGGGGGCGTGGGGGCTTTAGAGGTCCCCTGAATACTCTGACCCCCAAACACCCCCAGCTCCATTTCTAATATTCTCAGGCGAACATCCTAATCGCCTTACTCGAGATGACCTTGCTGATGGCAATGAGGTTTCTAATTGCGTCCGATATCGCATCGACGCATCAAATGGAGAATAAATCCGCAGAAGCCGGCTGGGCGCGGTGTCAGTACAACACCCCCCACCTTCCCCAGAGTCCACGTGCTACGCATAAAAGCACCCATCATCGGAATGTACTAACGCACGGGGGAGGGCGGCACTGGGGGACGTGGCCCATCCGAATCTCGCAGCGCTAGGCTCTTGCTGTTCCTTCAGCCATCAATCACGCGCTCTCCCCCTCCTCCCCTGACACGCACGATTGTTATTTCTCTGCAGAAAGTCATTAAAATCATAATTACTGTTTTCAGACTGGCGCGAGCACGCAAACATTCCCAGTGCCTTATTTGACGGGGGATATCACGCAGCAAGGGCTGACAGTAAATTTGGCTAGTTAAGCCTGGTATTCTGACTGAAATCTGTTTTTTTTATTTTACCCATACTTTCAATAAAGATAACAGCGTTTATTTTACGACGCCTCATTTATTTGTAAGGCTGGTAGTAGCAGGCAATATGTCGCGTGCAGCGGGGCGTTGTTCTTCGCCAATGGGTTTGATTTATAGCACCGAAGGTTCCCTTGGCGGAGGCATTTCTATTCGAGTCTCCCGCACTATAAATGTTCACGACAGCAATGGAACTTTTGCCCATGCGAGGTGCATGGGCTTAGACTCGGAGTCAACAAAAATACTAGCAGTGGTGGAAGCGAGAAGGCCAAAAAAGTAATTGGTGGAACGGTCGAATTGCTCACTGGTCATGGTACTTATTCGTGTCCCATTCAAGTTCACATTTTTACACACCACCCACTGCAAACTTGGACCAATCGTGCACTGTAAGCTTTCAATATGGAGTTGTTTTGGACGAGCTGCCTTTTTTGCAAAAACAAACTGCAGCCTATAAAGTGTTCTTAATAAATGGGCGCCACAAAGTAGTCAGTTTTGCCGAGGAGGCTTCGTGGTGGCTGCATAGCATATTTTATCTTTAAAAGTCAGAGCCCTTTGCTGAACACCTTTCATTGGACATCTATTCTTCTTTTGATCTAAAAATTGAATCGGATAAATGCATTTAGACCAGGAAATGAAAGCAGCCCCTATTCCCAACATAGTCCTTTTTTAAGGTTTAAGTACTGAGGGGTTTGGATCAGAAGAAAATAAGCAGTTAATAAAGGGAAACTATAGCAACGAATATTTCACAAGCTAGCATCACGTATAGGCGCACCAACATCTCAGTGGAATATGTATCTACCTTGGACAGTCAAAGCAACACAAGGAGTCATAACATAACCAGCCGCAAAATCAATAAATGCAAAAAAACAAGAGGTCATTATTCTCGTGCTAAGCACAGATGATCTGAAATAATAATATCTTGTTATCAGGCTTGTTGTTTACCACAGCAAATAAACAAGAATCCTTCTCTGTTTAGAAAAAAGCTCAAAACCTTCTCGTTCAATTAGCCTGTTTTTGTTTATTCTGCTTTGGTTTCCCTTTGATGGTTGGGCTCGCGCCGCGATACTCTATTGAGTAGCTGTGCGCGCTACAAATCCCTAGTAATAATAATAACAAGAGGTCAGAAACGTATCTGTTCAAGGAACACAGCATCACTCACTGATCAGGGTCATCTGAATCCTACAGACACTCAACAACTATAAGAATAATCTACACCATCAGCTCCCAACCCTACATATTGAACATAATCCAGAAAGATACCCCAAATCTATACCCAAGTTAGATGAGCTGCCCCATTTACTCTGACTCCCATCCTCTCTAGACTGGTTTTAACCCCTTCCATGCTGCCGTCGGCCATTGGCCGTCGGCAGCACTACCTCGCTGGTGCTGCCGTCGGCGAATGGCCGACGCGGTCGCGCCCGGTTTTTAAAACGGCCGCACTGCCGCAAAAAAGCAGAAGCAGCTAACGGGTTAATTAACAATAACAAAAAGAAATGATGGCAGCCTTTTGATGAAGTCAAGAAGTCAATTTTGATAGGACTTTGAGGATACTCTGCTCTTGTGAATAAGAACACTGCCGTATCTAGGAAGGAGGGATTCTGTGTGATGGGTGACACATTGGCTACACATGATTGGTCATGGAAGCGTGAATGTTGTTGCAACGGAGCCAGTAAGCTGCAGGGGAAAATGGGAAGTTATGGTGGCATTTCATATGCCAAAAGTGTTCTGCTGAATGTGGGACGTAGGATCTGGGTTTGTTGGAAACTGAACGTGGTGGACCATAAGAAACCAGCAGCACAACGAGAGCGGAAGAGAAAAGGTGGAGTCAGTTGTGGCTCAAGGAGTAGATGAAATTGTTGTATAGTCCTGTGGAAGGAGCATATCCATTGACAAATAGAACCATTTTGACCCTGGCCCTTATTGATGGTCTAATAATGGTCAGTAAAACATCACTCCTCTTGTGTATGTGATCACTGGCCTCTCTTGAGTACCCCAGGATGGGTGCCCTCCTGCCATCCATGTTAAGAGGCACTGGCCATGTACAGTCAAGCTGTGGTCAAGATATCACATTACGTCACTGCAAGGATTACGTTCCGTCAGTGTAATAATTGATGAAGGTCAGTTCAACCTATGTGGTTCCGCAGAAGCGCCAATTGCTTCAAGGTACACATCGGGCACGTGGGTATAACATACTACTCATAAAAGGGGATTATAACAAACGAAATATATATTTTTACGAGTTCAAGACTACTACCATTCATTTTCAGCAACTAGAACTGTTCCATTTGTTTGGGGGCTTATAAAAATACCATGCAGGGCACCACCTTACTAAGTTGATTTAATTTTTTCACCTGTGCGAGCTCACGATATCCGTATTTTCAGGCTCACTTTAAACAAAGAAATACAGTTTCTGCTACAAAACAAGCCTGGTCATACCCTCTCCGTGCCCTCTTTTCTGGTGTTACTATTCACAACTCTCATAAACAAGGTAGTGCGCTCCTCTCCATCCTTTGCAGGGAATGTGAATGTAAGAGGTTGATAAAACAGTAAGGATTCCCTATGCAGTTTAAAAAGTATGCATTAAGAAAATTATGTGCATACATTTTCTAAATCTGTGCTTCCATTATTTCCTCTCAGTGTCTTTGAAGTAGTGTTTAGAACTTTCCCTTAACAATTCCTTCCTTGAAGCGAGAACTGCTACCAAATGCTTTTTATGTCTGAAATTAGCCTAGACCTTTTGATTTAAAAAAATTATATGTATAATATAATTCCGTAAGGGGCCTTTCAAATTTAATCAGCCCTCTTCATACATTGGTCCACTATGTCATTCATATTTTAATTCTGACCACCAAAGCATAAATAATAGGGCAATGGGCAAGTCCACTTCAGTCATTGGCTAACCTTACTGTGAGTGACAGGTTTCTGCTCTTTCAAAAGCAGTACGTCCACACACAAAGAAGTTGACTTCATTAAATACAAAATTGAGGCCAAAAGCTCAATAAAGACCAGCACAGCGTCATCCTTTTAGTGTCCCTCCCTCTGACATTTCACAAGGCGAAATTCAAGAGACAGATGGTTGAGATTATAAACTATTGAAAAAGCAAAACAAAGAGCTACGTTTTATGGAGACAAATGTTCTTTACTTAAGTTCATCCTTAGATAATAGGTCATAAAGCAATGCGGGCCAACATGTGTTCCATTAATTTTAATACACTGCGTCATGAAATTCTTCCATTTTATTTTATATGGATATAAGTATGGTGCTCGATAAAAATAATAAAAAGCAGTCAAGAAGATAAAAGTAGATAGGAAAGAGACAAAAAAGAGCAATAAATAGGACATCACAGCATTATGATATTTAAGAATTTCAGATCTATGAAATTATTTTCGTATATAGAAAGTACTATATCATTAAGATTACTTTCAAATTAGACTGATTTGTACCAATCCATACCAAATAATACTGTCAGTTTATACAAATTAGGATCTTTTTCGCATATTCATTGCAACAAATTTCCAACCTTTAAAGAGCATACCGCAAGAGCAGATTCACACAGTAATCAGAGTCTTTTCTCTTAATCAAATTCCTAGTTCAACTTTTATTATATACATATATCAGAGTACTAGTTAGTCCGATAACCTGCAGATACGTTTTTATTTTTAGGCAAAATGTCACATGTTAATTTAAAGTTACGGACCAATTCATCTACGGTTAAACAAGTAATAAGTCCTATATTCTAATACCAAGAACATGTATTAAGATGCCATTAATTTCATAACATTGATGTAATCTTAGGCACACGTATCACATGATTTGATATAAGGTTTCACGGAGAAGTTACAAAGTATCAACAATTCTAATAATGAGTGGATTCTCAAGTTCAAATGAACAACTGTAAGTGAAGAACAACCAAACTGTATAGATGCGGATCAAAGCAAATTTTAGTCACCAAATAAGTTCACTAAAACTGACTGCTTTGTGACTCATACCTTTCAGATGTCCTCATAGCACTGAAATGTTGCTTTTGGCCATACATTTTCTGCTTCTGGATGGTAAGTACCATCCCCAAATAAAAAAAAAAAGAAAAACATATATGTAGAGGGTTCCGGTGTGAAGTTGATGATTCAATGCCATGGATGGTTGAAAAAGAACCTGATATGTCAAAATTTGATATTATTTGAAATAAATTAGTAAAAATCAGTCTAATCTAAAATAGACCTTCATTGGTACTACACATTTTGAATATGAAAAATAATTTTAAAGAACTGCACTTCTCAAATACCATGAGACTTTGATGCCATACTTATTGCTCTTTTTGTCAATTTCCTATGTACCATTGTCTTGACTATATTCTGTTCTTTTTCTATACCTACCATGGTTTGTTTGTGGTTTCACTATATAATTATATTTATCCAGCACCATGTTTATCTAGCTATGACTTTTTGAAATGTAAGAACTTCATGACCCTGACTCAGCAACTAATATCAACATTTATATATGAGAAGCACATTTTTGTCCACCTTGCTTTGTGATCCTTTATCTATAGATAGGTTTTCAATAAATTACAATATCGAACATTTTTTCAATAACATGCACGTGGTTCCTTTGGCCTCTCAATACGTTATAACCTCAACCACCTGTTTATTGAATAGTTCCTTGATTGTCAAGTACTACTATGGAAATGTGTGCTTTTTCAGAAGACAAATTATTTTTGTTTTTTACTTTAAAAATATATTTTGGCAGTGGGCAAGCAGTTTGCACAACAATATTTTATTTAAAAATACAATGGCACAGCAAAAGAAGCATTTACAAAATGAAAAGGCTGGCAGCCAACGCCAGCCCGATTTACTGTGCCAATGTTTCTTTGGCAATGATTAGTTGTGCAACATTTTCAGATCTTGGCTGGATCCCCCACAAAAAAATGGGCACTCTTAAAGTACACAGACAAGTTCTTACACCAGACTACATTTATTCTAAGCTCACCCTTCCTTAACACTCCACAGTTTTTTGTGTGTCAAATTCTGACTTAGATTTGGTCCTACTCATGTCAATAAATTCACTACCATTATAATACATAACCGTAAATACCATTTTACAGCGTGAAGTGATAAAATTGGGAGCAAGTGCTGTATAAAATAATCAAAAAAGTTTATTGCAAGCCCTGGAGGGAGACCTCCCTTTAACCAATTGTATTTGGTTGTCTATTTAGTCCAGTTTCAAATTTTAATAGTAAACATGCCAGTGGTTAATTTGTAAAAAAACATATGTGCCGGGGCTCTCATCAGGAGGCAGCTTGCACCAGCACATTTCTCCTGTTAATGCCGCCTAAAATAGAACAACTACTTACCATGAAAGTAGGGAGAGGATGTGGCTACTGGCCAGAGGTGCTGTCTTTGGAGTTAGGAAACCAGGTTTGAATCTCGGGGTCGGCTCAACATCCTGTGATTCTGGGCAAATTACTTCACCTCACCGTGGCTACCACAAATGAATGTGTCCTTAACTGGTGCTCATAAGAAGCGCAGGTGCTGATGATTAACCCTTCCCTGTGCCACAAATTCCACCGTGGCGCGGGAGCGCTAGGGGGTGGGAGTGGTGCTTCGGTGCTCATGACGGCTCCATGCCGTCATGAGTCACGGGGGGCGTGTGCTCATGATGGCGTGGCGCCGTCATGACCCCGCCCGCTCATTAATACGCCCGCACAGGCGGGGAATTAGTGCCGTGTGAGCGTAGCGGCAGCGGCACGACAGCTCCACGCCGTCATGAACACACGCCGACCGTGACTCAATGGGGCGTGGAGCCGTCATGAGCACCCAAGGGGTTAAGTGCCGGTGCTGAGCACCGGAAACCACCGACTCAAATTACACACTAAAACGTGCTGGCATCACCGGATTCTTTGCTGATGTTGACAGCCAATATTACGTATATGCAACAAACAAATTACCTCTGACACCATAAATTAGACAAACGTGTCTTTTCCCATACGATTTTTTAATTAACGTTGGGATATATGCATCTATATTTTTCTCATTTTTCTTATTTATTTTGCAAAATACCTGTACCCATCATTGAGCAAGTTAGACCCAAATCTTTTCAATATGTACAATTAAACATTGAAAACACTTTTTGTTTCCAAGAGACAATGTGTCCGACAATTATGTACAGTGAAAAATGTTAACATATAGTGCTTTGTACATTCAAAAAAGTGCATCACACACATACAAATTATTCGGAGGTACATATACAAAAAAGACCTTTACGTCCAGGAAGACAGTCCTATTAACTTATAGACAAAGGCAAGGGCAGGTTGCTATATTCTGCTGTCCTCAAGCTTTTTATTGCTTTTCTCGCCAAAAGAGAGGTCAGAAAAATTTCTCAGAACACGAGAAAAAGACCCTACGTTAGGGGCTGGTTTAGTTCAATTTTGGACCTGACTTAAGGTTGATTCAACTGAGAATCTCTCTCAAAGGGGGCCGACGCGTTTCGACCTTCTGTGTGGCAATTCTTTTGATGAAGGTCTTCGTCAGGGAAGGTAGATTTTCAAAACAGGACTTGTGTACCTTGATGCTTTGTGTGTGGCCACATGGTTAACAGTTGTAGAGTCCTTATGCTTCTTGACTGTGGCGTAATCTTGTTTACTCGTTTTTCTCCCCGGACCGTTTTTTAGCTTGGGCAGGGCTTCACCCACCCTCAGGTCTCTTCGGGTAGTCGTTGGTGTAGCGCTGTGAACTCAAAGCGTCCCGTACTTCCTTCGCCAATATTACGGCGCATATACCTCTCTCACTCTACTAAACTTGGAATCTGGCATCTTTTATATGGTTTTAAATATTATCTGGGCGAAATTTTTGTGATGCCGGCATAAACTCACGTGATTTCTGGCATTTTGTATTATGCTTATTGTTCGAAATTCCTAAAATGACCCTATTATTATCATGCAATTAAAATACGTTTGGGCTAAAATCCTATCGCGGAAGCACAGGAATAATGCGAACAACCAGAACACGTGTGGCTGCTGTTCATGGTACTTGTATTTTTGCTCTAATTGTTGTGCTAAATGTGGTCTCCTATCCAAAATGGACACAAGGAAACACTTTGCTCTAAAATATAGCGCAAAATGCTGGATTTCCATTTTGCATATGTTTTCCAAAATTATGCATAATTAAGCAGAAGGAAATTGCATAAAATCGAACCCACCCCAAATTTAGATCATCTGCAAACGTATCCACTTGGCTGAATAGAAAGGGCTCATCCCCTATGTCCTGTCCCCAAAAACACAATCCACCCAGAAAAGAGAGGTCTGGTTAAACACAGCACATGCTGTCCCCATACAATGATCTATCACCTGAATTTGTCTCTCTTCCAAGCCTGAAATCACAGGCCGGGCTCATTTCCGAGAGCCCGCGCGACCACTGGATCCGGGCCCAGAACCATCCCTCAGAGGAGGCATCTGTTCCACCCACCTGTCCCCGTGCCCATGTTCCGGATTAGGCTTCGTTTACAGCAAATCACGTTGGACTCCGAAGAACCGGCGCCATGCGGGAAAAAACCGCAATTAGCAACCGACAAGCCTGTCTACATGTGGGATAATCCGCTGGACATGAAGAAGTCTCTCTACCTTCAATTACCGCTCTGCGTTATCCGCGGCCAAGGAATGAGGGGGGTGGTCACTATCAGCGGCATTAATTTCTATCATTTAGTACATTCTGCTGTTTACATCTGGACTGTGGAGGATGAAGATTAATTTTTGACTGGCTATCAAAATTAGGATATGGCTTGTTGGCAAGAGTCCAGTAGGAGGTTGTGTGAAGTGAGAAGCTCACACACACAACTTGTGCCCCTCCTGATGCAGTGAAATTCGCCCCTCCGTACAAGCGAAGGGAGTTCACCATCTTCTACTGTAGTCGGAAGCACAGTGATGGCACCTACCAAACTGGGTCACTTGGAACTCGGCTAGGAAGATGTGGGACGAACAGCAGAGGCAAGTTATTGATTTGTGTTGCGTCTTTTGAGTTAGTAAACAGCGGGGGATGGACAGTTTGAAACTAGCCTACTCCCCATGGCATATTCCAGTCAATATTTAATGATTTTTTAAGATTTAAATTTCAGGTCAATTTTAATGCAGGTCTGATGAACTCATTCATTCCTTCCCAAATGTTTTTAAGTCAATTTTATTGCAGCGGTTACTGTGAATTTCTAATAAGAGAAAGGTTTCCGAGGTATCTTAATGGTGATCAGTGTGGTGAGGGCTCTGATGTCCATGCCCTAGGAATATGACCTCTTTGTCACATAGATGCCATCGAGAGTTCCTCCATGTGAATGTCAACCCTTTCCACGCGGGGCTAATTCCCCCGTGGTGCGGGATGTCCACGCACGGTGCTCGTGACGAGCCCAGCTCGTCATGCTGCACAGTGGAGCAGTGCTCATGATGAGCTGACCTCGTCATGACTTCGCCCAATCCCATAGAACGCACGCACAGGCAGGGAATTAGCCCCGCGTGGGCCGTCCGCAGCAATTATGACGAGCTCAGCTCGTCATGAGCACAGTTCCAGTGTGCCTCATAAGCATGCAAGGGGTTAAATGGAAAAACTGATTTTTGCAAATATCCATGCCCCGTGTGGCAGGCACCATGTGGTGCCTGGCACATGGGGCATGGATGTTTGTGGGGACCACAGGTGCCCCCTGAGCCCATAGTCCAGGTCTACCGGAGATGGGAGCCCTCCTAGGGGCACCCAAAGTCCCATTTTGGCTGCCTTTAGTTTTCATGGCGTTCAGGCGCCATGAAGAGGCAATCTGAATGGGTCATCGTAATCCCTACAGCGGTGCCTGGGCTGGCACGGCCCAATTGTAGGGTAATACTTCTGACTAACAGTCGGATGGGCTCCTTGAGCCCGTTGGAAACATCGGTCGGTCTCCGAACACCGCACATCATAATGCAGCAGTTGGACGGCGGCACCAGATGTCGGATGGACCGCCACCAACAGGCCATCAGTGGTGGTCCGTCCAACATCATAATCAGTCCCATAATGAGCAGCCACAGATCTCATTTAATCTTCCCCTCCTTAAAAACCTGGTGATGGGAATCAAAATAGTCTCAATCAATTTTTCCTGGAACAAGAGCAAGCACGTAGGCAATCTCAACTTTTGAGAATGGTTTTCGACTGGACTTGGTGCCCAAAAGTAATGTATGCACCATTTCTCTAACTACAGACACCAATGGGTAACACTTCTGGATGCAGTGATATCTGATTGGCAGCAGTGCACTTTACAGCAGTGTGAGACAAGCACTAGCCAGTACAGAAGGAGGATGCCCGACACTGGCTTCTCCATGCAGGCGCCTACGACTCTCATTCTTTCCAGCCTGTGTCATCTATTTGGGCACAAATTAGATGGTGGGTTATGTCCAGGTACTGATCCTCACTGCTCAATGATCGACTGGTTCCCCGCTAGCAGGTCCAGCGTGGTACTCTCCTTTCCCTCTTACATGCACCCACACATAGAGGCGCTCCTAGGCCATCACAGGGTAGTTAGTAGCAGTGCTTAATTTGAGCCAGTGGTTTCCTGTGCATGGCACCAGCACTTAATTGTCAACACCATACTCATGATACTCTGCCACACGGTGGTGCTGCTCATCTAATTTAGAGATGTGCAGAACATTGGTTGTTTATGAATACAATATACATTAAAAATGACTAATACCTGCCACCCCAGCCATTTCTTTAGCTTTGGGCCCTTGAATAATCGAACAGTCGCACTTGCAGGCTAGAGAGATGGTTAGTAGTTGTTTTGGTACCACCATTGGCGGCAATGACGGGGCAACGGGTAGTGCAAGCTAGCAGTGGCCTCCTGGTTAGGGCCCTGGCACTTATTATTTCACTAATTAAGTACTGGTTAGTAGTGCTTTACAAAAACCTCAAATGCAACTAAGTCAAAATGAATGCAATGCACAGAGCTTTGGCAGCTGTCCTTCAAAGAATACTAACCGCAAGAGGGAACTTCCAAACATGGCTCCCAGTGAAGAATCAGATCACGATGCAGTTGTTAATTTTCTATAGGACAACCCCCATGCAGTATTCAGCATTTCAGGGTTCTACAACTTGGGGCACAAAATCCCATTTATTTGAAGTTTTGAGTAAATTATTACTGCCTACGTAGGTATGGTTCGAGGATTTTCAAAATCCAAGGAAAAATGCCAGGTTGCCATAAGCGTGGTCCTCCTGTCTTCTAATAACAAGTGCATTATTCAGGTTATTTGATGCATCCAGGTGGCCTGCTCTGGTGTCTTGTGGTAGTATCTAGACTCTAGAGTGACTAAAATATAGAACCACCCCTGTACCTACCTACTACATAACTCCATAGATAGCATAATGAACACTATTTACTCTCGAGAAAAGATCACATCACCCCTCGTAGGAGGTCAGCACTGGACTTTCACGGTAATGTAAGGTATGATTAATACATTTTCATTAATAGCATCCCTGATAATGCGTTGTTCAGCATCACTAGGCTGCCTTTACATCTCCAAGTTTAAACCCAGACAGTCAGGCCCTCTCGGTCCTCATGACTAGGCCTGGGCGGTAAATTCTGTTCTGCTCACGGAATTTGGGTAATTTTGCATTCTGCGGAGAACGCGGAATTGCCAAAAGTTCCGTGATCCAAGGCTTCATGGAATTTTTTGCTTGTTCATGCTTTCGAAATGCGTGTTTGCAAGATATTTCTCCCCGAGCACGCAAACAGCGTTCACGAACAGGAAAAAAGCATCGCGAACGGGCGAAACAAGCAATTACGCGTGTTTGCGGAAATTTTGCGTGCTCGCGGAGATTTTTTACTGTGTTGCAGAGCTTTGCGTAGCGTGGCTACGCAAATTCCGCCCACCCCCTACTCATGACCAAAATATGGTCAACAATATTTGAAGGATAACTGCTGTTAGTTACAAGAACCCACATCTATGGTGATAGTCATAGTCTATAAAAGATACATTAGCATAATATAAAATAACATAACAGACCATTAGGAAACTCCACCAGACCATTCCATGAACATTATCTGGTTTGCACACAAAACTGCAACTTGTCCAGGTCTGCTTTCTAAATGCATTCCTCTTTGTTTTGCGTTACAATGGGATACCGGGGATAACAGAAGATGGAAGACATTTGACGATGCGCAAAGAAAGATGGCTGACGCGCCCACGCCTCTGTTTTGAAACAAGCAACACATACAGTTCAGTGTTTCCCATTAAAAAGTGATACAACTCTTTGAGGCACGTGCTCTGAATCCTTTGTGTTTTTCTAGATTCCGTGCCGAAATCGCAAATGTTGGCACTGTACCAGACAAAGCCAACATAGGTCCAGAAGACCTATATCCATAACACATACTAAGTATATCAATGTAAGTAACATTTCCATACAAATATTCTACATGGAAAACATTTATGAATCCCATGCTCATCCTGGTAATCTCTCATGGATTTGACTTTCCTGTGCCACAGCTGAATTTCCAAATATTGAATGCGTTTGTGTTTCCTGCCGACAAGCCGCGTGATCTTGGAAATAGCGGTAAGTGTGCCTAGTGGCTCTTTCAAAGGAAGCATGAGTAGGTGGGATTGTGAGAACGAATCCCTCGGTATAATACTCCCTCCAATAACATGACTAAAACATTTACTTACAGAAATTTGACAAGGACATGGTGTCGTGACAGGCTGCATCAACACACTGACAGCTGTCAGTCTGAAGACAACTGAGCAATTGGAAAGGAAATTATATAATCAAACTATTCTCCCCCCCAATCACTGGCAGCGCTCGCCAAGGTAGGGAAGAGAGACAACATTCAGACGGTGTTCCCACCACTTACATCTTTCGAATAGAACATGATATAATTCACTGCTGCTTGAATAGCACCTTTGCTATTAGATCCTGTGTAGCAGAACCCTAAACCCAGACACAGATTCATGGAGAGTGAAGACAGACTTGTCATGGTCCGACAATGGGGCCAAGTGCCTTTATGGAAGGGAACTAAGGAACTAAAGCAGAATGGGCCCTTTAATGAAATACAATCTAGTCAGAGGGGCAAAACATAATCTGACAGTGGGAGTGCCAACAAAAACAATTTTATAAATGAGCAGGAGCCCAAACAAATTAATAGGTTAAAGAACGCTCAGGTAATTGAAGGCCTGGACAGGTGCATGCATGCCAGAAATATCAATGAAAGACGAGCGAATGGGTGAATGTGAAAGCATCTGATTGAATATGTGACTGGATGAATATATGAGTGCCTAGATAGGTGATGGAACGGATTGTGAGTGAGCAGGGTGGTGACCAAATGAAAGCAGAAGTGTATTGCTGAGTGAACAGGTTGAAAAAGGCAGCCAGTGATTGGATCCTTCTCCTACCTGCCGGCCAAGACATGGAACTCCCTCCCCATCCACCTTCGGCTGACCCAGGACCATCTCGCCTTCAGGAAACAACTCAAGACCTGGCTGTTCGAGCAGTAGCGGACCCTTTCCCCCAAGCGCCTTGAGACCCTTCCGGGTGAGTAGTGCGCTATACAAGTGTTATGATTGATTGATTGATTGATTGATGACTGGGAATGAGTGGAACAAATGAAGTTTGAATAAATAAGCGAGTGACAGAATTAGCACGTAAAAAAACATGGCGAGTGAGAGAGGTATCGCACAGGTAGGTGGACCCATCTATCCTTCCTGACACCTGGAGTGCAGAAAACAATGGCAGGCATTGCCACCCTCTCTGTGATACATGACACCCTGTTAGGCGAGGGTGAAATACTACATCCATGAATGGCATTAACCCCTTAAAGGAGGACATTTTATGATGCCATTTACAGCAGACTGGGTAGAGCTAAGTATGCTTAATGTACATTTAATATTAGGCTCACATACATTTGTACCCTACAACAGTCAGCTTAGGTAGTCTGAGTAGGTGTTGGGAACCAGGGAATCCTCCTTGTCCTGATGAAGGCCGCAGACCCATGTTTGGCCTAGTTTAGGCATGAAACATGTCGACTGATTGACCTTAATGCAAAACGTTCTTTTTGGAGATGCCACCGGAAGACAACAACAAAACACACTCTTATGTACCTTGGGAAATGTTTACCTCTAAGGAGACATCATATATAGCCCCACACAGATTCTACTAAATTGGAACCAGGTAATTTACACATATTTGGTTGATTTACAAGGGACCTGAAGAGAATCGCTTCACCCTACCAAAGGGCTCCCTACAGATCCCACCCAAGAATGCAGACCTATTGTTCGGGGTGAGGGGCTGTAGAAGCCCACCTCGACCAGTTACTCACAACTGTTCCTCTAGGTGTATCTCGATCCCAGAGACACGATCACCCTCAGTCAGACCAGATCTCTTTATTTCACACCCCTTAGGTCATGTTACTTCTATGTTTATTCACACCAAGTCTGGGTAGGTCTCAAACTGAAATGTCCCTCTCCCTTTTATGAATGAGTGAAGAGTGAACATACAACCTCAACTAAACACACATTTCAACTCATGCTCATTGACGCATGCTCTTCAGTACTTCACGTTCTTGACATGACAGACCTCATTTACTATCACAAACTTTATGCACACTTGATCGAACATTCTAGACTGCCTTGTTCCCACAGACAGCAGTCCCAGAGTTTGACCGTGCACCCAAGAAGAGGGCAGGCCTCACCACCCTTTGCAAGTCCTTCTGGACTGACAAGCAAGCGACACTCAAGTCAAGACAGTAAGACACAAATAGCACGTTTGCATACGGCAGTCCTGCCTCCCCTGAAAGTAACGATACAGCAATTGCTTAGCGTCAATCAAGGCAGTATGTAATCAAAGTGAACACACCAGGAACTAATGTCCACAGACACTTTACGATTATTTTAAGTAAACCTCCAATTATTTATACAGAACTTAAATTTGCAGTTTTAACACAATCCCAAAAGTAGCAGATGAGAACTAGAGATAGAGAAACATTATCCCCATTTTACTAGGTATACCGAAAGCAAGATGCAGGAAAAACAAACCCAATGCGTGCCTTCATCACCACTGATGCACCATTTTCACCAGCCATAGTTTTTCTACTGCACAAAGTTCACAAGTTGAAATCTAAAATATTCTGAGTTCCACACCGTAGAACAGATGATGTGGAAATTCCATGCTACCTGCCCCACCCATCCTTGGCCTCTCAGTGCATAACACGGAAGGTGGAGCTAATCCCACACTCTGTGGCATCGGTATTAAAGTAAGTGCGGTATTATTTCTCCAAATACCGCAAACAATCTCCGTAAGGGGCGTGTCTGAAGGTCACTGACCCTCGTCCATCTCTCCTCCCAGTCAAAAACTTGTAGGATTGGGGGAAAGTTTCCCGGCGGCGTCCACAAAGGCCGAGCACGGAATGGCTTTTTAAGCAGGCCGATCCGTCACCCTCGGGCCTCGGCATTGATGGCGCGTTCTTTGTGGAGGCTTTCTGTCAGCTCGTGTTTGGCCCCCCTCCCCGCCAAGCTTTCTCAACAAAGCGAGATGTCACTTAACTTCCACGCTCCAGCAGCCGCCGTTGCTTTGACGACTCTGCGCCTTTCTGCTCAGCTCTGAAGACCCCTGACAAGTAACGGAGGAGAAACTCAATTTTAAGAAGGAAAAAAACACCTCACAGGCCAGGCTGGAGTTCAGCAACGGGAAAGGCGCCGAATTGCGAGTCTGCGCAGCCAAAGCGTCACAAATCCAAGTGATTGGTGTAAAATTGCAGGTTAATCGGTATTAATGTGGCCAAACAGTGAACATGGACGAATTAGAGCACGGTCCGACCGCGCTCCTCGCCTGCCAGCTTTAATTCCGCCAGGGTGGCAGGAACATTGGAAAAGAAATTGGCAGAATCCGATAGGCCAGGAGCAAGGCTATACGACATGGCCAACTTCTTTTTGTTTTCTTTTATATAGCGCTAACTCGACCCGAAAGTATTGGAGCGCTTTAAATGAGCAACAGTTACATTACACAAGAGCAAGTTAATCTTTTTTGTAGGCCAGAACCACAGGATTTTGAGCCAACGCTGAGACTCGAGCATGGTTTCCCAGTGCCAAGTTGACCTGGCGGTTACGGAAAGAGAGGGCAGAGGGCAAATTGATGTCCATATTAGAAATGCATCAAAGACAGCAACCTTCAAACCCCGCTTATTAAGGAATATACAATTTTAGGTTCTATTATATGAAGTTTTCGTAAATTTCTTTGCTTGTTAGGTCTCGCCTGTCGATGCGCATGCGCATCGAGCAAGCGAGACTATAGGGGCTCATCTACACTTTATCTAACTTGCAAGGAATCGTGGCGATTCCTTGCAGTGCCCGTGACTTTTAAGCTCAATGCGCATGTGCATTGAGCTTAAAAGCGCGTGCACAGCCGCCCGCATTCCTCCGACACCTTTGAAGTGAAGCTTAGCTTCACTTCAAAGGCCCGGTTCTTCACACCCACATGCCGCTCTGCCCTGCTCCGCCCCCTCCCCTGAGTCATCCTGCCTGCCCCTTCCCGCCGTGTCGCATTTCTCCTCCCCCCTCCCCTCTCTTCCCTCCGTCTTGTTCTTCTTGCTCACTTGTCACTCTTTGCCCCTTACTTCTATCCCTTCCTTTCTATTCCCTCTCTGAACCTCCTTCTATGCCCATCTCCTGTTCCTTTCTTTTCTCCAACATTTGCCACGTCTGCTTTCCTCGTCTCCCCACACGTTTGCCTCCCTTTACCTCTGTTTCCTTAGCTCCTCGTTTCTCCCGCCTACTCTCACATCTTTCTCTTTTCTTTCTACCCTCTCGCCCCCACTTCTCTTCGTGCTCATCTGTTCTCCACACATTTCTCTCACTTAATTCTTCCTGCCTCAACTCTCCGCCTCCCGCCCCCTCCCCCTAGTTTTTTATTTTTTAATTAATTTCCTGCTGAAAGCCTGACGAGCGGTACATTTCCCGTCCCTTGAGCCGTCAGACCTCGATGTGCCGCCAATCATCTACTTAGCATCTGCATCGTTAGAAGTCATCCTGGCCACTTGCAAGCACCCTGGCAGCCTGCTCTGGCGTGGGGGAGGGGCGCCTGCTCTCATAGGAAAGCTGGCAAACAACCCAAGTGTAACTAGCGATAGCAGGAGCCAATTAAGATCAAAGCTGATATATGCAGCAATAAGCCTTCATCCCTTTAATATTCAACATTCTTTTTCACTTTGACACAGATCAAGAGGTGTTAATGCATATTCTTTCAAATGAGTCGAGCAGTGCTTTAAAGTGACAAAACTGTTATTTGTTCTTTCACAATCAATTAGTATCATGGTTCAGCCTACTCTGAATTGCTCTACAGCTGGGGTGAAACATGCATCCTTGTCGCTGCAGTGCCACAGTCTATTCGAGGCTATGTTCTGCTGCAGAATAGCTCGAAGGGGCCTATAAACAATAGACCGAGCACACCCTTGGAGGAGCACGCGGGGGTGCAGACATTTTGTTCAGTTCATAAACGATCTGACAGATGCTTGCAGGTATGCAGTCATTTTTAGCAGGAGTAAAACAATTAAAAATGTGCTTCGGGGTTTGAGGCGCTCCCATTTGCATCTGACAAAATGCATTTCTCCAAGCAGACAAAATGTCCTAATGTTAACACGTTCCGAACTGTGAATTCATTATTGAACAAGCAGGCTCTGAGCAGCAGATGCGAATGTAACGCTAGCCAATTCGAAGTAACAACACATCTTGTGACGATGGTGTGTTCGTGTGGAAAAGCACCCACGAGAACTCGTTATCCCTGCTATATAAAGAGGTCAGTTAGCAGTGATTGACTCTTTTCCAGGGTACTGGGTACTCGGCTATGTCACTGTATTCTTTTCTGTTGCACCTCTGTTGCAGTGGTGGACTGGGAGGAAACAGCAGCCCAGGAAATGTGTTTTTATCAGACCTATTGCATACCCAGAGAATGTAGGGAACGAGTCTGCCATCTACAGGCACCCTCACAACCCTCTCACCCTCACTCACTCTCACAACCCTCTCACCCTCACTCACTCTCACCCCCTCACTCACCTCACTCACTCTCACCCCTCACTCACCCCCTCACCTTCACTCACCCCCTCACTCACCCCCTCACCCCCTCACTCACCCCCCTCACCCCCTCACTCACCCCCTCACCCTCACTCACCCTCTCACCCACCCTCTCACCCACCCTCTCACCCACCCCCTCACACGCCCTCACCCCCTCACACCGCCACCCCCCCACTCAGAATGCACACCCCCTCACCCTCACACGCCCTCACCCACTCACACCGCCACACTCCCTTAGAATGCACACCCCCTCACCCACCGCCTCACTCCCCCTCACCCCCCTCACCCTCTCCCTCACACCGCCACACCCCCTCAGAGCCCTCACTCTCACTCACCCTCACTCACTCACCCCTCACCCTCACTCACTCACCCTCACTCACCCTCACTCACTCACTCATCCACCATGACATCCACCGCCACATTCACCACCGCATCCACCACTGCATCCACCACCACATCCACCACCACCACATCCACCGCATCCACCACCACATCAACCACACCCACCACCACCACATCCACCACCATATCCACCACATCCACCACCACATCCACCGCATCCACCACCACCACATCCACCACATCCTCCACCTCCGCATCCACCACCACATCCACCACCACATCCACCACCACATCCACCACCAACACATCCACCACATCCACCACCACATCCCACCACATCCACCGCATCCACATCCACCACCACATCCACCACCACATCCACCACCACATCCACCACCACATCCACCACCACATCCACCACCACCACATCCACCGAATCCACCACCACATCCACCACCACATCCACCATCACCTCCACATTCAATCGCTGACACACACAGCACGTTCCCATCTAATTGTGTGTATACAGTACAACATATTATATCCTATGTCTTCATTAACAATATAGTGTATCTGTACTGAATATATATCCAGCATTTCAGACTGCATTTCAGAGCTTTTAAAAATGTTTATGGCTTTTTTTTTTTGAAATTCTTTAGCATTGGCTACAGGAAACAAAAATGCTAAAGATTTACAAAAAAACCCATAAACAATTCTAAAAGCACTAACTCTAATGCTGCGAGACCTATTGCATTTTCAATGCTTGTTTTTATATGAAGAATTTATTGTGTTCTAGAAATGTAAATGTATGTATACTTGTAAAGCGCACTATCACCTTTCAGGCATCCTGCATACCGCTGTGGAACCCTTCCTGGCTTTCCCTGTGAGATGCCCCTCCAGGGCACCCCCCAGGTGCAGCCAGGCATCCCAGCGCTTTTGGGGCCGCTGTGGAGATTAAGCAAGCTATTGCCCAGAGTTGCAGAGTGGGACCCATGATTAGAGTAGGCACCGAGGCGAGAATTATCGAGTCCGTGGACATTGAGCCCAAGACCCAGACGCGTCGGGAATTGAACCCTGGTCCCGGGCCAGACCTCTGCCTCAGGGTCTGCCGCTCTAACCATTGAGCCACACTTCTTTGGCAATGCAAAGTGTTTGGAATATTTTGCAATGTATTATATGTTTTTATGTTCTTTTTAAATACGAAATAAAACATTGATGATGACTATCAAACCTGTGGATAGTGTTTTAGGGTACTGATAGGTCCTCAGTGAATGGCACCAAGGCCTTGCTGGTTGACCTTCATAAAACCTGTTGTCTCCTCTAAAAGCGAATAACAGGCAAAGCCGCGTCTGATATTGGGCAGCCATCACCACAATTGTCCGCTCACTGCATCGGCGTCTGATTGGACCACTATATATTCACGATAGCCTGCATGGTCCAAAATATCCTTTGGTTAAAGTCTCCAAAAACAGGCATTTCTGGAAGACATCAGGTGCGATAGTGAGCACCAAGATGGAACATAACCTAAGCCTGTGTTTATTAAGCGGAGCTCAAGGATGACTCTCTTTCCTTGATTGTGTCGCGCTCCTTCTCTCATTGTATTGCGTACAACGTTCAATATGTTGTCATTCATGAATCACAAGACGCTGCACCAACAATACTCAATTCAGGTCTTTACACCCTTCGTATAGTTCCTCCTTTACAGCAAAGGCTCCAAGCCATCACTGCCCCCTCTCTTCACTCAAGCTGACAACACACTCCTCTCTCGCCACACTTGGCATCACTGCCTGCTCTCTCCAGTCCGCGCGCCTTCGCATTCCTATTGCTAAGATTATCTATGACTCCCTACCTTGTCTTTGATCTTTCCAGGAACATAAAGAGCTTCTTCCTGCTAATACCGAGGTCTTCACTTTTGTCAATTTCTAGCCCAGAAAACACAGATACGCTTACTACTGGCAGGGACCGGACCTTACTTTTTTGAGTCAGGACATTGCTGACAAACCGGTTTTTGATGAAATTGGTGCCCTGCCGTTAGACTCCTTAATTAACTGGATGAATGCCGTTTACGACTAATTATGCTCGAGAGAGCGTCTTATTTGGCATTACACGTTTAGAGAATTAATTTTAGAGCCCATTGTGGCAGAAAATGTCCATGAACAGACTTCGATACAGCACTGAATTTTGAATATGAATAAAACCGACGTGCGGACGTGATTTACATTACCAGGCTTTATTCGAAATACATTTTTTGTCCCGGACTACTTTATCCAGACCTCGTGTGTTTTGATCCATCAATTCTGATGCGATTTCTGAATGACCATTCCTTCTGTAGAAGCCTTGAAAAAGTCGTGAATGGCGACGAAACATGTGTCGGCTGTAGCTGTATCAATGTTGTAACTACAGAACAACTATCTTGAAGATCGCTTGCTTAACAGAATTTGCTCCATGAATTTTGTATTAAAATAATTTTGCTGGTTGGGACCAATCAGCTGTCTACTAATTTTATGCTGTGCTCTGTCTATGTTTCTAACCTAAAGAGCTTCTTCTTGCTAATACTGAGGTCTTCACTTTTGTCAATTTCTTGTTCCTATTTCTTTGTGCACCTTAGACACTAATATGTGGATCCCCTACCCATAACAAAACTTATGCCCACATTTCCAAAATGGATAGCTTCACTGCTAGCATTTGACACAAAAGGAGCTCAAGTGGGTGTACACAACTATGACAACTCCATCTTATACTTACATTAACCTTTGTCCGGTTAGGCAGCCTGATAGGCTGTGGACACCAGTGTTACCAAACAAACATGCACCTGCCAATCTACATAATATTTGTATTTCTATGACCAAGAAAGCCTGACTTGGGGTCCCCGCTTTGATATCCATCTTTCATGTCTCTGTGCTCACCTGCAATAACCCCCTCATTTATGGCCAACAGATTCACTCACTTTTGGCACAAAAAGGTAAATCAGCACAAAATATGTTACCAAGAGCCACAAGAGCTGCATTGGTACATAGTTGGAATAATTATGCTTGAGTCGATTTTATCTGTTGATTACTTTCACTATTCCAGCATCACAACTGTAATTTTGTTTCATGAGATTACCCTAACTACTCTATGCATAGCCTCCACCACTAAAATCTTGTAAAACCTTTTGACTCACTCTTGAGCCTGGTATGTACCATATAAAATTGTATATAAATAAAGAGCAAAACATAAATCAAATCACAATTTTCGTTTTTTCCATGCTGGGTTACACCAGTTTTAGCACTTATTGAAAGACGAATTGAATTTTTCCTGTTACTGTTCTATGACATAACTTCCAGATGACATGCATGTTTGAATTAAAACAAAATATCAGGTTTATTCCCTAAAAATATTCTGAGTTCCCCTGTCATCACTGATTTCACTGTAACATCGGCCAACCACACCATATGTTTTTGGTCACTTTCTCACTCTGTTTGAAGCTTGTTAAGAACTGATCACGTCAATAAATTTGAGAGGACAAGGGTGATGAAAATAACTGTCAAATCTCTTAAGGAAAAACTCTGGGTAGTTGTTAATAAAATGCTAAATGCTTTTATTAACATGATCTCAATGCACGGATTTTTCCACTGGAGGGGCGGTGGGGGAAGGGGGTTGTAGTCAGTTTCGTATTCTTACATGGCCCTGTATTGGTGTCACCATGGTATGCGGCCAGCACTTCTTGCATGATGGGCACATGTCTTAGAAGTTACTGATGAGCCCAAGAACCTTCACATCCAATGGGATGTGGCAGCATCGACTGACACTGGCCATCTAAACCAAGGCTAAATTTAATAAAATGGGGGTGGGTGAATCTTGTCAGGCTAAGAAACTTGATATAAACCTTTGACAAAAGCACTTAGCTTCCCAACTTTGAGGTGCCCATTCGCCAGAATAAAGGATAAAAAATGCAATTCTTTAAATACGTCTCAGATTCATACACCTAAACAGGTGGTAATGTTCTGACTTGTGCGAGCAACATATGAGAGCCAATACGGATTCCATTTGGAATAAATCAGGAATGTTCAATAAATAGTGCATTGTGGACAATCAAAGTACAACCATCTGTTTCAAAGCCAAACTTACTTAGGGATTTTTGACAAACTACAACATATGTATCAGAAAAGTGCGCATGACCCACAAAAGTCATTGACGTAAGGAGCAAGATCTTAGACCCTTCCGATTCCCATCCCTATTGAAAGTTGCCTATGGACTCATGGCAAAGTGAACAGTCTAATCAACTTTGCAGCATCTTCGTGTGACCATGAGTATTTTTCAGGGATTCAATTAGGCATCTACAAACAACATCCCCTCATCATGTAATGGAAGCAAACAGCAGCAGCCTGCTGCATTTGTGGTATTTATCATCTTACCTTTGCCTTTCCAGTGCTTTGCAAGATGTGAACTAAGGCGGACGCCATCTCTTCCTTGTTCTTGACGCTGAGAACCGGCTCCAGAACTGAACACAGAACCATGTAGTTGTTGGTGATGTACTCCGCAAACTCCTTGTACATCTCCATCGGAAGGATGCTCATGCTCTGGTACCGTGCCTTAATCCGGATCATAGGCCCGGAGGACTTCCCCTTGCTGGGGTTGGATGTGACCACTGGGTACCACTTCTCTACGAACTGCCGCCCCGTGACGGCAGCCATGGGGATGTTCACCAGCCCCACGTAGTTGTTCTTGTCCTTCTTCTTCTTCTTGTCCGTCTCCTTGTACAAGTGCACGGTAATGTTTTTGAGGGACGGGAGGTTGTTGAACTCAAAGTGCTCCCCCCAAAACACGTTGTCCGTTTTCAATTTACAGGTAGTTCGTGCATAGAGTCCGTCATCCAGGCAGAGTTCACACAGGTATTTCTTCTTGGCCGGCAGGTCCTTGGCTTCGATAATCCATAGCTTGAGCATGTTCTCAATCCTTCGACTGTTGTCCTGAAAAAGTAATGTTCAATTTTCTCATTAGGATTTGGACTGGACAGTTATCTACATGGGCATAAGCTTTAAAATAAATACAAAATATATATCTATTAAAATAAATTAAAAAAATATATTTTTACTAACACCACCAAATTCTATCAGGCAACTATTTCCTACCCAGCCAATGTTTCAGTACTTTATATAAACTGTGTCCAATTTGAATAACAAACAATAACGTTTGCGATTGTTACCCTCTACTGTATATTACAGTACTTGTAACATACAACAATGTCTCAAAAGTGTGTAAGTTGGAGGTCAAGAACATCTAGCAAAATGACATTGCTGAGAAATAAATCAAAAAGGGAGAAAACCCGGGAGACCATATTCTTTGCAATATAAATTGTATTAGTGAATATACATATTTGACATATTTAAGCTTCATATGATCAAGCATATGGAAGGGTGGCACTGCGTTACATTAAATGACATGTAGCCTGTTGGATACTGTGCACAAGTGCTCGTGAAGGATTGTGATGGAGCAAGTGACACGTGAGGTAGTATGTACAGCGATGGAGAAGGGCGCAATGAAGAACAAGTTATGTTTACAATTATACAGAGTTAGGAATACCAAACATTAAATGATACTGAATACAAAAGTAATCAAGTGGGGTATCCTTGAGGGGAGCGCCGAGAGTTCCACTGTAGAAGTCGACAGCAAAGTCATTTTGCTATATGTCTTTGCCCTAGTCTCCTTAGGGTATATGGGCTACCTCCTGTAGTCTGATACTGTATATTACAGTACGTCAGTAAGAGTCTAGCCCCTCAATAGTAATCCCATTACTACATTACAGATGTAGCCCGTCCCCGCCCCACGTGGGCAGTGGTATCAGAAAGAGCATAGAATGCACAGTTATTTCTAGGGGCGGTAATGGACGCAGGAGTACAGCGCATAAGGGAGCAAACGCACTGCTCTTCCTCATCTATGTCGAACACGCTGTCTCCCATCCGCCATCCCTAAAAACAGTTTTTGCAAGCCATTTATGTGTGTGCAATTAGAAGAAATGGATAATGATAAACCAAAGAAGTGCGACTGAGTTTAGCTATGGGTAAAACAACAAGAAATTGTGATAGGATTGCACGTGGCCGTAAGAGCTCAGATTGGAAGCGCGAAGAATGGAAATAAAAAGAGAAGCACAGATAAGAAGAGTTAAAAGTATGGAGAGTGTATTGGGAAACCAGAGAAACATGCTGCCAGAATTTGGATTTTGCTGAGAAGTTAGGGGTTAGAATAGGATCTGTATGGAGAGGTTCACCTACAATGACACAGGTGTATTAGATTGTAAATGATGTGATATATTAGAACATAACAGACAGTTTGTTAGGTTTTATGAATAAGTACCCTAGGGTGGTGCTTCTGCTTTTTATCAATATTGTGACGTTTTCAAACAATTACTGTTCTGTTTTTTTATGTAGATAATAAAGATTCTTATTTTGCAAAAGTCTGAATAATATCATCTTTCTCAAAGAACAATGCGGTAAATGCTAAAACAGTGATGCTTTTACCGTGCAGACCTCTATCTCACAACACCCAACCCATGCTCTGCAGCTGTAATAAACACATCTCTTCTTAGCAACAAGCTGCTCTGGGCACTGCTCCACCTTTGTTCCTCATCCAACAGCTCCCTGACTCAACTTGTAATAAACTGTAAACAGCCTATAGCTTGTCCCATTCCAACAAAAGAGGGTCTTTCATGCTAATCAAACAATAACTGAAGGGTTTGGCTCCAACAGCTGGCAGCTTGGGTGTGTCTCCAATACAGGGCCAAGTTATGAGCCTTCATCTCACCAGCTTTGTGAATTCTTTGCTCTGTGGCTTACATTTCTCTGAATTTTATGAATATATCTCCTTCAAATCCGGTAGATTCTCTAAATCCATATTCTTCTGGCATTGTGTCTGCTACCATGCACTACGATGAAGTCTAACTCTATAGAGTTCGAGGTTTGAGATCAATGCTTCTAAATCTTCTGATGTAAGAGCCATCCCTCCTTCTAGAACAGGCTTCTCCAAGAGGTAACTAGTGAGCTATATTCTGCTTTTCAGCTGCCTGTAAGCAGGGAAACATCCATTACCATGCAGGCATTGCATCGCAATGCCTTTACATCACGGGTATTACAACACAAGTCGTTACAGCAAGTCGTTACAACGACTTGCGCTGGATGGCGCTCTAACCTAAGGAATAGTATGATTTACTATTCCAACACCTTCCCTACTGTACGTAGACTGGTGTTGGAATTGTAAATCCTACTATTCCTAAGTCCAGCGCCCTCCAGCGCAAGTCGTTGTACGACTTGGGTTGTAAAAACTGCGATGTAACATACCGCGATCATTTTGATTGTGTTGTAACATCACATATTTCTGTAAGTAGATCTCCTGTGTGCAGCTCAGCTTACTAAACTAGAAGCTGTTGCTTGGTTGAATTAATATATGTAGGGCAAAATAGAAAAGTGTGTATTTGGGATGAAAACAGGTATTTTCTATTTTCAGAACTAGTAAACTGACGTCTGGAGACAATTGGTTGGATTGCCAATATGTATTTAAAGCTGATATTTGAATAATAAATCATACAGCATCAGGGAGACTTATTACAAACATTATGAGCTTGGTGCCAAGGGTATTACAATTAAGTATTGCCTAAATACAGCATTCCACACTGACAGAGTATTTTTTACATTTACATTAAGGCTGTACCTGTGCCAGATGCACTGAGGTGATCAATGCTAGTAATATAGCATTTAGTACCTACTCGTGTAATCTCGTATGATGTGGTCACTATTACAACTCTAATAATAGTAGTAGCTCAGCGTGATTTTCATTGAACATAAGTAGCTTTCATCACAGAAAAGGTTAGAGAACCTTGTTCCTAAACTTCTGAGTTCACGGATATCTCTTTCTCAGTCTCCTTACATTTCCAGATAGCATTGAATTTTCTCTGTCTAAATTAAAGGAGTCTACAAATTACCTTCCCTCTCAATCCTCTGTTTTTAAACAATTAATTTGATCCCTGTCCTCTCATTCTGATAAATTAAATTCACTGCTCACTGTTGTTTGGATAAAATAAAATAACCTCTGTGCTCTCATTACGCTAAAGCAAATTGACAGGTTTCTGTTGTTTAGATACATTGCTTCAATTTTATGCCATGTTTTTAATGAGGACTTTGGTGTCAAACAATTATCTAGTTTCTTATAGTAAGTGCAGCAACTCTCCATATCTCAAGTGTATTATTTTTTCTTGCTCTGCATCCCAATTCAATGGCCGCCTTCATCACCCCAGCTCTTAATCAGAAGGTGTTTTGTAAATTTCCATTCCTTTGGTTAAAGCAAATGTTGATGCATTTCAATCTTTTGATTCCATGGCAATTATGCATCAAGTATTAGTTATTTACCAGTAATCTGTTTAGTAAAGTGGCTTAGGAATCTCAGTAAAATGGGTGCTGTGATACTCACCAAACTCAAAATCGACAATTCTGTTGATCCATCTGTGTGTACACAGATTCTGATCAGCATTACGAATCCTAAAATTAGGATTCTAGGTAAGTGCCTGCCTGTAATTATTTCATATGAGCAAATCACTTCATCACCACTTAAATGTCTCCTGTTCTGTACTGGGTGTTATACAAAGTCACACATTTGAAGACTATGGTTCCGATTGAAAAAGGGTTAGTTAAGTCGTCCTCCACCAGGGCGGCATACCCCTTACCTTGAGGGATTTCCTGGTGGTAATGATCAGTAAAAACTGACCAATATGTCCACCCATCTAAATTACTCTGTCGGGATCTCGAAGGGGTGTAACCATGGTGAATGTGGAGTAGTCTCTGTGGACATTGCACCAAAGGTCTGCCCATATTTAAATCGGCCAGACGGATCATGATGATGGCAGAAAGGGTACTCGGTCGCCGTCCGCCAACATATAAACTGGGCCCAAAATCTCATAGTAGGTCTGTGATTTTTAGATCTGAAATAACTTAATATGGCTCCAATTACACTCATTATGAACAGCTGTCTTTGTTCATTTTAGCCTTCTCACTTGACCTTTCAATGTTATAATAGGAAAATGGCCATTTAATTGAGAGAAAGTCATGTATTCTCAGTCTGATTTATTTTCTTTTTGAAGAGTCTCAAATACTGGACTTATAGCCTCATTAAGCCTTTGATGGTTGTTCCCACAAATGGCGGCCAACCAGCAGCCAACCACCAACTGAGCAAGACGTGCTACATTTTTAGATTTCTGCCAGGTCGGTGTGGCAGGAGCACTTCAGTGGGGCAGACCTGTTGGTAATTTCTTTAGTCTCTGAAGACAGCACACCCTTAACAGATGTATCTGTGGAAAAGACAGAGCCAATGTCCCTAGTGCACTGGAAGCTTCCTACCAGAATGTAGGCTGAGCATTTCCTGTCCTAGACAGCCTTGGATGATGTAGTGGACCCAACAGCAAAGAAGCTAGAAGAAGACACAGCCTCAGATGGCTCATTGTAAATATGCTTGGTCTTCTGAAGCCAAATCCACTGGCAATTGCAAGCCCAGGTGGGCTTCATCAAAGGCAAAGCTGCAAACGATCAAATGGTTGGAAAACCCCTATTTCGTGACTTCTAAATCAGGTGGGCGTTCAGATCTGACACAGGGAAATGTGCTATTTTTGCCTTATTTCTTGTTACCTCTCACCTCTAAATGAGGTCATTATTTTATCCTTTCTCCATTTGCTGTCACAACAGTATTGTTTTTTCAGGTGGAAAGGGAAACTGTTTTAAATGTGATATACACCATGCACATATCATTCCTGGAGGACATATTAGTTAAGTGATCTTGACAGAAACAGAACTTGATGGCAGGGATTGATTGAGAACTATGAATATACGAACTGAAGAATTCCTCGATACCCTACGCACTCCACAGTTTACAATAAACTTTCATGATCACCGTATGTAGTAATCGTAACATTACTAAAGTTGTTTTCATTTGGATACAATTGGAGCAGGTGCAAACCCGGATGTAATACCTCAGCCCCACACAAAATAAAAACAATAAAAGACAACACCAGAAAGTAGAAATTCCTCCTTCAGGTTCATATGTCTCGTGCGTCATGTCATGACATGAAGACATTGCATGTGTCTTTAAGCACCCGTCTAATGAGATGAGGTGTGTTGCAAAGTTATCTGTCTATGAGCAGATAATCTAGTGAATCCACTGCATAACTGATCCCCGCCTCTTAGCACAGACAATTCTCTAAATCAGTACCAGTAAATCACCTGAATCGCTTTCCTTTATCCTGTAATCAATTGTTATTTCCTACCAATTTGATGTTATATTATAGTTTATTTATTTATAAAGTTTTGTATAGCACGAACAAGACCCAGGAGGGTATCAGAGCAGTTAATTATAAAGAGCACACAGAGCTTATCGGCAAGTGAGAATATTTAAAGCACAACCCAGTGCTGGCAAGCCGATAGTTTAGTAATTACTGGTCAACCAGCCGGGTTAGATGAGCCTTCTGAATCTAAGCAAACTGGTCTTAACAAACAATAGGAGGGGCTTCCATCATGTGGCAGCCATGACCAGGGTTGGATTGGGATTAAAAATTGGCCAGGGCAGCTAAAAAAAAGTGGCACACATTTGCATATTGCCTTACCGTAAAACACTGCTTCAGCGAAATTTTATTTAAAAAGGGGGAGGAGGGGCATTAAAAAAAAACGCACAGATTGGTTTACACTGGTGAAACCCATCTGAAAACAAGTGAGGCCACTTTTGAGCAGCCCCCTGCCCCCGCTCAATATGCACACATTAATGGGCCGGCCCGGCGAGATAAAAGGGGAGTGACACCTCTGCCCGTTGATAAAAGGGAGGTAATGGACACCCATCTGTCTGAAGAGAGGTCACTCAGGCACCCACTGGGCCACTGGCGGTATTCAAGCACAGACACCACCCAAAACAGACCCCAGGCTGCCCAAAAAAATCGACCCACAGCTGGAAGTCTGATACCGGCCCCTCGGGCATTGCCCGCCCGAGTGCCCGCGTTACCAATCCGACGCTAGCCATGACAGAGGGAGCTCTGTTCGCCTTCGATAACACTTATACATTTGGAAACGAGTGAGGCACTTCATGAGTAGAAAATAAGGTACATCCTGTTGAATGTCCCATAAATTTAGAGGCAACAAATCAGGGATGTTCTTATAAATTGCTTTACAGCTGATCAAATTAGCCTTTAAAGAGACCTGTTGACTGAACCTGTCAGAGACTTTCTCAGTGCAGTCTTCTGCTTCCACCAAACAATCAAGTCTATGCTCTTGGAATCCAAGTCTGAGCTTTCCGCGGAAGTAAAACAGAAACATTAGTCCTGGCGACGGAAAAATGAGCGGAAACATAAAAAAAAATATTTAAAAAATCATCAATGTAAAAACTGACCAAGTTGAGAGCTTGGGAGGGGTGACTTGTGCAAATATATCAAAACAAAAATCAAAATGGCTGCCTGTCCCACAATTGTCCTTAAATATGTCCCCAAGTGAGGGACTGCGATTTGCAATAACGAGCAGCAGAAGTACCACAGCGCGGACCCTTCATGCCTTTACCTTATTTGGGTGCACGGCGCGCCGAAGGTTCTCCATCCATTTATCTCGTTCGGCTGCAGAGCGACACGAAAAGCACTTACTCCCTGATGAAGCGGTCACCTGTGTGGAAAGAGAAGGCAGTTATTTCTTGACAAGCACATTACAGCTTTTTTTTTTTTTTTTAATAACCGCTTTGCTCAGGCAGAACCCTATGCACATTGTTAGCCATCAGCTAGCCCACATGAAGGAGGACCTTGGGCTGTAGGTTTTCAATTTCCCTTGGGCCAGGACTGGAATCTGTTAATGTCAGAGGCTCTTGTGCTCTCCCCTTCCAGGGGTTTGATCACAGGGAAAATGTCCTAGCCCAGCTGCGACTGGCTTATTTTCAGTGTCTGGATTGTGTGTGAGCTGTGTGTCGACTACTGTGTGCATTTGTAATTAGAGTGTTATTTGTGGACGCCCCAGGGTGCAACCAGGCATCATATCTAAAGAATTATTCATGTGATTTTCTGACAATCCAATAAAGGAAACAACAGGAGTCCACTGCCTGTTAGAACAGAACAGTAATAGCTAGGTGCAGCTGAGCGCCTTTTGTTTGAAAAGATATTTAGGGCACTTTGTCGCGTCCTGCTTTGTCTTCTTCAATATGTCTTTCCCTCGGAGGGAATAGTGGATTATTGTTTGAGAGGTGATGGAAATGTCCCAGAGACATAAAAAACTTTCTATGAGACTTCCTTGTGGCTGGATGAATACTGCAAAAGAGAAAGCCATGTCAATGAAGTCGCTTTATGACTTAGAACCGAATTTAGATCTTGGCGGATATGTTACCCCGTCACAACGGTGATGGATATCCCGGCCACCGAAACATGAATCCCATTATATCACATGGGATTTATATTGCGGCAGAAAGAATATCCGTCAACGTTGCGACACAGTAACTCGTCGGTCAAAATGTAGAAAATAAAGCTTAGTATCTAACATTTAAATCTACCAAAATCCAAATCTATTTGTACAGCACCCAACTGCACTTTGTTAGTACTGGGCATTACACTTTGAAATGGTAAATGTGATATCGCCATGGTTAATGAATGCATAAAACAAGAAATCACAGCTCTAAGGTTCTATTTGACTGTGTTAGGTTTGGCACAGAGGAACAAGTCTTGCAATCAATGTTTGCTGGTTTGGACTGTCCTCGGTCAGAAACAATTTATGCGAAACGTAGACCAGAGGTGTCCAGGTCTTGGTGTCCACATGCAATAGTTCAGGATCACCACTGGATGGGCAGATGTTTCCTACTTAGACTTGTTGAAGGTAAATTTATCCTATGTGGATAAGTGGAAAATCTGGCACGGAATCGGGCTACTGACACACAGTGGACACCCGAACGTAGATCATTCAGTGGTCGTCATGCTGAGCCATCTGGAAAATTGATGTCATTTTAATTATACCAATATCAGCAAAAGACAGACACACAATTCCTGCTGATTACAAGCAGATACCACTCCTACTGACAACAATATTTGTGGTGTACCCAAAAACAAATCCCATATGTAGGTACAGTTAGAAACATACAGTGTGAATAAATGATCCCCAGACCAAATCATGGATCTGGACTCCTACCCAACGCCCCCGCCTTCCCGCTGGAGTGCTGCTAACCGGGATGCACGCACTGATCCGCACTCAGGATATCATAGGTGACTCAGTGCACAGCTTTCAGTGCAGCTGTTCAGGCAAACAACAACCTCCTGTCAATCTGGTTAAGTCCCACTTGATCTGATTTCCAGCAATCAGCCTGTCTGTGTCCGGCACGCGGTCAATCTGCCACATTTCATCAGTGCTAGATTCACATCATCTGCTCCAGCGGGGCTCACTGAGGAGTGTCTGTCTCCAAAACTTTCATAGTTCTCGACTTGTTCACATTTAGCATCTTTATCACTGCCTGTAAATATTCAGCTCGTCGCCAAAAGATGAATCTGCAGCCAATGGCACAAGTTTCCCTTTCCAGTTGTGACAACCAATGCCGCGTCAATGACATTCGAAGGGACTGAAATCAACCCTAAATATTATAATCCACTTAAACCAATTTCCTGAGTTAATATAATTTGCAAGAAGAACAAAATCAACTACATTTTAACATCAATGTCACAATTATAAAGATGATGGCAACAAAAATAGTAACAATCACAATAAATTGATTATTAATGTCAGTGGTTTTGACCCTTCTCAACCTCTCACAAGAGCTAGAGCCACAAAATACTCCCAGAATGGCTCCCAATGTATTTATTTATCAGGGTTTTCTAGAGCTCTGCATGCCACCTTTTGGTTATTTGAGAGATCTAATAAGCTCGTCAAAAATTATTTATGGGGGCCCAGTGTGATATTCTTAATCACAGGTCCCAAGTACAGAAGAATTTGTTGGAAGAAAGCTGGAATGGTTCACTTTTCAGACTATTCCTGAAATGGCTGGGGTTTAGTGAGTCCCAAAGCTTAGTGGCCCAAACTCCCTGCATCCGGTCTTCGCGATTGATCCATTGAATGCTCTTGGGCGATTGGATGTGCAGGTGTACAGTGCAGGCTTCTGAAAGGTGTTTTGGGGGTTTCAGTCTTTGTAAGTATCTTGGGTCTTTGCCTGTGTAGACCCTGAGGGTGGCACTGAGTACTTTAAAACTGAACCTGGCACTTACTGGGAGCCAGTGACAAGCAATGAAGGCTGAATGTATGTGGTCATACCTCTTCAAGTTAGAGTTTGGCTGCCTATTTCTTTAACCTTTGCATTCTCACAAAGGAGCCTTTTAGGAGACCCAATGTATAAGTTCTTGTGGTAGTCTAGTCTTGAAATCAGCTGGGCGCTTGAGAACTCCATCCTGGGATCCGGTCGGAGGAGGAGGTTGGATTCTCAACAAATCTGCAGTGTCAGAAGTACTGCCCTCAAATGGTTCTTCTTGTTACTGAAAGTTCTCTCTAGGTAATTGCCCACCCAACTATCAATCTCCATCAACATCACTTGTAAGGTTATTGCAAAGGGTCACTGAAACACAAAGATGTCCTTGCTTTGTGTTTCATTTCCGGTGGTTTAGATTCAAGCGAACACTCCCTTGCATTTTGTTTTTTTTCAGTGAGTTCCCTTGTGTAGCAAGGATAGCCCTAATGATGGTGCCTTAGCTCCACATAGGACCTCAAACTGCACGCCACTGATGAGGCGGATCAAGGCGGAAACCGGTCTACGTTATTTATGCTCCAATGCTCACAGGACAGGACCTGGATGTTCAGGATAGAATATTTGCAGCAGTACGTAGGTTTGCTCTCTTCCATACTGGTACAGAGAGCAAAACCACAACAAAATGCAATGTTACCAAAAGCATGTATCAGTGCTTCAGAATATCTTCCGTCGCATGCGGTTTCGAGTGAATGGTCCTAGGTTCCATGAGTATGACCAGACATGGATGGATCGCTCCTTAACTTACACCGCACCAATGAGGCACAATGAAATACATTTTTGTTGTATTCTCATTAATAGGGGATGTGACAAAGCAATTCCAGCTTCTCTGAACATTTTTTAATAGAGTGTCACCCAGAGTAAATACAAGAGGTTCAGACTAATTCAGCCATTTTGGTTTTGTGAGCTGTCCCTAGAGGCGCTGGAATGTCCTAATATGTGTCCCGTAGCTCTAAGCCCGTATCAACTCTGGCTGCACCTCTGAGGTAAGGCTAGGATGGAGCTTAATAAGCACTGGCCACGCCTGTGAGCTCAAGCGTGGCCAGTGCTTAATTTGAGCAGGTAGTTTCCGGTGCTCAGCACCTGCACTTGATTGGCAGCACCGGCATTTATGACACATGATGGGCTGTTAGTCAGATTTAAAGTAAGCACAGCAAAGAAATTCAATATACATTAAAAACTACTATTAACTGCCGCCCATGCTAATCTTATAGCTTTGGGGGCCTTTAATAGTCTAAATTGTCGCATTTGTACCAGGGTGTGATGGTTAGTAGCTGGTTTTGTACTGTCATTTGTAGCACTATCAGGGGCAATGGGTGGTGTAGGCTTCAGTGGCCTCCTGATGAGGGCCCTGGCACTTAATTTTTGACAAATTAAGCACAGGGCATGGCTATTCCTTTAGGGGTGAGGCCAATACTGATTTGCCTACGGTTGGTCCTCTCCAGTGAGGACATGAAGAGCAACACACATTTAAGCCAAAATGCTGCCATGTGTAATTAAGAACCATCCGCCATAATTCGAACATCTCTTGCCTCACTTTGTGGTTTTCTCACTGAGCCAACCTAATTGACTTGGGTGTGTTCCGATATGTATGCAGCAGATCTTGGTGGCAACACATTGAAAACTGAACCTCATGGTTGAAGCCCAATAAGCCGGCAATACTTCTGGGGGCTTGTTTCCTATTCAGAGAGAACTTTTACTAACTGGTAGGAGTGAACTTTTGCATCTTTTTTCGGGTGGGGCCAAAACTAATTTACAAACGGTTGGCCCCCTCCTGTATTAAAAACAAAGACACACACACACACACACATCACAGGAGTTGAAGTCTACGCTGGTGGTAACACTAAACAAAAATGTTCTCCATCTCTTTATGTTTTTCTCGCTTGGGTCCTGTCCACTTAGGGACCAGCCCTGGACTTTGGCTTCATGTTCACGTCACACAATTTCACTGGAGTCAAATGAACAGTGAAAAGATAATGATGCCATGTGACTCCCCAGACAACTTTCTAATATACAGATAACATCACAGATTGTAGAGGAATTTGCTGTTGACACAAAACCAAATAAAAGTAACCAGAGAATCCTCAGAGGGAAGAGATAAATGAATTCCTTTCAATATACTTTGTAAGATTATAGGGTTCACATGATCGACAGTAGAGGTGCAATGGCCCTGTACATTTAAGGGTGAACTAAGACTTTGTGTATCCATGGGAGAACGCACATAATTGACCAGTGAAGTCTAATTTAAAACCAACATAAGCATGAAGGGAAAGTACATAAAAAATGACTAATACAGGAAACCGACATTTTGCCCAAAACGACGGATAAAAACATCCTGGTTTGCAGTCTGCAGGTTCATATCGGGGTGACTTGTTGGGTCCCTAAACTCTCTGTGAGACGGGGCGGCGGGCATCTCACAGCACAAATTATTCAGTTATGCAACATGTGCTTGACCTCCTCTTCCAGGTGTACCAGGTACCTGCCAAGACTTCAATCAACCTCCTGAATGCTCAGGGAAAACGAGTAAGTTCTGCCAACATCATGTCCAAAAAGGTTGACCCAATTTTGCAAAATGTCTGCCTCGAACAGATGTGAACTGCGGCAGAGAGTCGCATATACTCCTACTGTGAACAGATGTTGGTGCATAAGTCCTCTAGGTTTATATGACCCGAACCTGTGTGCCTTTGAGGATAAGTGCCAGGGATTTGAGATGGGTCTGGGCAGGGCTGATGAGAGGACGCTGCCCCCACTGGGCCAGGAGACTTTTGCTGTTCCTCGACCCTGGAATTGGGGCCACTTGTGCAGTTTGTACAACCTGTTTGGTGCCCCCTGCTGGTGATGTAGAAGGAAGTTGCCTAAAATTGACTCTCCTGGAATCTGTGCTTCTACATCAGGATACTGGGGATGCGATTCGGCCTGCTGCACGAAGCCAGGGCATTAATATGGATCCAGTAAAACTTGAGATGCAGGAGAGAGGGCAGCTCTAAGGCAAAGGTGGGTAGTTAGGGCAACAGGCGGGCACCAGATTGCCACTCCAACTAGAGAATGTGGCTCAGTAGCTTAAAGGGGGCAACAAAATACAACTTTGCTTAGGGGGCAAGTGATCCTGAATAAGTCCTGCTGATGCCACATGCTACTACTTGTGATTAAGCACCAAGAGGCCAATGAAAGAATGTGCACTTAATGGCTGAAATAGGGTACCAAAGGATAACGCTGCACAGAGGGGAGCGAATATCTCTGATTTCCACTGATGAGACACACTAATGCAAGTGATTAAGCGCCAAGAAGTTGGCAAATGCTGCGCTATACAGATACACAATAACATAACACAGCACTAGATTCGGAAAGGCCAGTCCCTTGGCCGACATACTTGCAGCATGCATGGGAAGGCGCAGTCTGCCCGAGAGGCCGTGTGCAGCATTCAATATGATCAGAGCACAAGTCCTAAATAAAAGAAAAAGTGCGGGGACGCTAACCTCACGACAGGAAGTGATGTCACGATAGGTGGCTTGCACCATCAAACTCATTGCCTCCCCTTGCTCACCCTTTAGATGAGATTGCATCAGAGAAGCCAGCGCGTGAGCAGCGTTCTGAATGGTCTCCGATATCGCCCCAGAGAGGCCAAACAGTGAATTTGTGGCTCCATTTGCTCCAGTTATCAAACTCGGTAATTCTCGCTTCGGTGCCTACTCGAATCACAGGTTCACACTCTGCAACTCTGGGCAATAGCTTGCTTAATCTCCACTACGGACCCCGCGGCGGGATGCCTGGCTTTCACCTTGGGGATACCCAGTAGGGGCTATCTCACAGGGAAAAACCAGGACGGGTTCCCAATGCAAAGCGCTTTGAGACCTGGCGGTGATATTGCGCTATATAAAAACCTATCCATCCATCCATGCTGCATTTCCAGAGTCCACTGCCAAGCTTCCTTTGTTTAGAATAAGCAGCGAGAGGAGATTCCAGCTGCTCTGCTAGGCTCCTCCAGATGGGCGTGGCTTGTGAATCCCTAGCAGACCGTGCATCCCTCGGCCCCTGCCGCAGCGCCAGCCCTCCCCACAGACCTGAGCCCTCCCCGGCTGCCCCTCCATCTGCCGCCTTGAAAGGCTCAGCTGCTCCGGGGCTGGGGCCGCGTGCCTCGGTCCTTGCAGCCGCGCGGGGCGCCTCTTGGGCCGGGCTGCCAGGAAGCTTGGAAAGACATCAGATGCGGAGCGCCAGGCACCTGCTCGCTGGCCAGACGGGCAGACACAAAGAGTGAAAGGTCATCAACGGAAGAGCAGCTATCTTTGAAAGGCGTCGAGATGGAGCGACAGATCCTGGCAGCAACTTCGCCAGCAACAGCCCCGATGCAAAATACAGGGCTCATAACCACACAGCGCCTGTGAGGCTTAAAGCGGCCATGACTGGATACGCAGTGCTCAGGTTTTGGCTATAGTATAGTTTCCTTACCTGTCCCTTCAGGGCTGGCTTTAGTGCTGGTGGCGGCCGATGCAACAATGCTTGTTGGCAACCCCCATCCATGGTGGAGGTTGTCACCACGATTCCCTCACCACCACCCTTTAACAGTGCCCCTCAAGTCTCCACAACCACTCTCTTTCAGATGCATTTAATTCGTTATATAGCGCCACTCATACCAGTGTAGGGTGCAAGAGCACTTTGTAACATACACACATTACACAATCAATCATACATGTGTAAATCAGTGTGTAGGAAATGTTACATAAGCCAGAGGACTGCACGGTGTAGGAGTCACGTGTCGACAGGGCTCGAGTCGGGGGTCCACGCGGGTGGACGGCGTCCACCCACTAGTTTCACAGGGTGAACGCCGTCCACCGTGCCAAGAAGTTCGGCCTCACTAAAAAATATGCTGAATTTGCTCTGGTGTTATTTGCAAACACCGGGACACGTTCTTCAGTGCCTCCATGTTGTTGTCTGCTTTTGATCGCAACAAAGTGCAGGCTGGGATGGGGCTTGCTTTTGGGCCCATAACATAGGGCCAATTTGAGGGGTCATCAGGCCTCCTTTTGTTGGAGTCACCTGGCTGGCAGCAGTCAAGAGCCTCACACCCAGATGCAAATGAGGGGGCGGGGAAACAAAGGTTAGCACTTCACACATACTTAGGAAAGGCAGCTTTTCACTTTGTTCAGTCCCTGTTTACAAGATATGCATGCTCTGTAAGAATGTCAGATGCATTGGTCTTTCCCTGTATTTACTCAAAATAAATGTAATTTATATAGTGCTTACTACCCCTGAGGAGGCGTTGAAATAACTTAAGTACCACTATTTTTTCTTGTAAAGCACTATGGGTAGAGGAAGTTTGCGCCGACAAAAGGCAACATTGTTTTATGCATAGCTTACAAAAGTGTGAATCTTCTGCCTCAATCAAAAGGGTTTGCCTTGCCTATATACTCGAGATGTGTTCCATTGTACTCATGATAGAACTGCTAAAGATATATATGAGGGCTCAAGATCTGATGTCACTTCTTATGAGGCCACTTCCTGTGTTGTCTCACGCTGCGATGTCACACACCTTGATGTCACGGGCCACGGTGTCACACTCCGTGATGTCACGCGCCGTAATGTCACGCACTGTGCGGTCACTTGCATTCTGATTAACTAGGTTAGTCCCCCCACTTCTTTTGTTAGGACTTGTGCCCTGCGTGTCATCCATACTGGTAGGCAGTATAGTTTAAGATTATTGGCTAGAGACGCACAAATTCAGAAATGAAAATGGAACACCATACTTGGGTGTTCTCTTTAATAATAAGAATCGAGTTCTACCCAAATGAACCCTTTTTGCAACATTAATCTATGCTCTGATCTATACCATGCAGTTTGCAGGCAGCTCTTGATTACAGTTAATAATGTATTGTTCTATATTAGGATTTTAATTTATAAACTGCAAGTAAAACAAGGACCTCTCTTTCAAAAGCAGTAGCCCACTGACTTACTTTTATTATATGCACTTTGTGACCTGCATGGTACACGTTCTTTGCTACAGGCATATTAACCCAGTGTGCTACCTTATGATGAGTCAAGACTTCCGCTAGACAAAACCTCAATATCTCTCCAGGAAGAACATTAATCACAGACTTATATTGACATTTTTATGGTTGCCTGAAAATTGCTGGAGGCAAGGAACACAGAAGCAGGTGCCTTTAAAACTAAAATAAACTTGCAAACTCGGCGCCCCCTGAAGTTAGCACGCGGTGCAGTGGCACCAGTCACATCGCCCTAGAGCCAGCCCTGTGTCCCTTTCAGGCCCGGATGGCCGTTGCGGGCACCGGGCAATCCCCCGGTGGGCCGCTAGGGTGGGGGCCGGTTTTGGGCCCCGGGGGCCGTTTTTGTTACAGGGCCGTTTTTGCAGCATAGCTGCAAAATCGGCCCTGTAACAAAATCAGCAGAAAACCGACCCCGGCAAAGAGCTCGGTCGCACCCCGAGGGTGCCGGCCGAGCACTTTGCCAGGGCCGGTTTTGGTTCTCAGTCCGGCCCTTGTCCCTTTGCCGGGCTTCTGGCAAAATACAGTTTACAACAAACTGTGTGTGCAAGTCCCACCAGGGCTTAATTTGGGCCCCACAGATTTGTTCAGAAGGCCATGGTCGGTTTCCTCAAAGGTCGAGGGGTGTGTTGAATACCAAGGCTGTGAAGAATTGCAACCACCTCGCCTCTTTCATCCACCATCAAGCCCTTCCTGCTCTCTTATCTAACTGTTCATTTTCATACATGCTTCCTCTCTTTACCACGGTTTTTCTTCTTTTTTTCCTTTGCCGCCTTCATACCTCCTTTTGTATTTTTCTCTCCCTTAATCTAGGACAAATTCTGATGAGGCAAATCCCCAAAAATGAGTTAGGGTGAGGCCCACCTGCAGCCACCAGCTCAAATTAAGCACGGAGTCCTGCAGTAACATAACATGTGTATTTGTAAAGTGCACGTTCACCCCTTACAGGGTATCTTGGCGCTGAATAACAGATGTTTACTGTTACCCAACTCAATGGTACACATTTTATCGACCTTAGATGGATGAAAGGTTGAGTGTACCTGTCGGGATTTGAACCTGTGACCATGAGGTCGAACACAGGTCCCTACAGTGGATGCATTAGTGCACTGAGCCACCAGACCCGGCCAGTACCACAGATGCGCTTCAATGTCACAGACCGGTCAGAGCAGAAGAAAACATTTCAGATGCATTTACTACCCCAGCAATGTGTTTGCAAATTAAGTAGGTGTTTTATACAATGCAGACCAAGCTCGACAGAGCGGTAGGGCCCTGTACAGAGATTGTTAGTGTGGCAGCGGGGCAGTGTCAACCACAGACAATAGTGAGGTTTGTTGAAAGAAGCTTTCTGAACCCCAAGAGTGACAGTGGAGAAAGAGGCACTTTTGGTGAATAGGCAGAACACTACTCCAGGCTGTGCTTGGCTGGAAGCGTGTAGGCTTGCGGTGAGGCCTATGACGAAGGACTCTGGTGTCACGTGTAATGATTGGGATTGTGCTCTGTTGATTGGAACTGTACTCACCAGCACTCTGTACCATGGATTTTACATTATACCTATATGTCGTTTGTGGCACAGCTAAATAAAGTGATTTGCCCAGGATCACACACACACACACAGCCAACACTTATTTTAGAGCTGGTGGTTGCCAATGGGAGTCACTGTCACTCGTTTTCAGAGACTGGCACTTATTTTTTCTCATTAGACATTTCCCGGGAGTAAGAGAGGGGAAAATGCACAAATGGGAAAGAAAGAGAAAAACTGAAAACCCGTAAAAAAAGGGAGAAAGCAGGAACCGGATAGGAATGAGGTGTGGCATTCGGTGCCAAGTGTCAACCTGCGGAACAAATCAAACATTCAACAGTCAAGAGATCTGGGTTAAATCCATCGTTCTTTTGCTCACCACGCCACCCAGTTTAGACCCAGCCATATGCCAATCAGTCGTGACCCTGTGCCTCATGGGCTCAGTCCAGCCTGAACTGCCAAGCCAGGTCCTCCCTGGACCAGAAACAAGCATCCTGAGACCGGTTTTTAAATTGGATTTTATCATCGTATACAACAAGCATAAACACAACGCCAACAGGTGCTGTATGGAGCATTACAAATCACATGTGCCCTACGGTGCCATAAACGCAAGCACAAGCATATTCAATCCAGATAACCACATCCTAGAGTGCTAGGATAACCCAACCCACTAGGACACAGCTGGAATCGACTTTAGGTAGGCTGTAAATGGGCCCCGGGTGTCGTTTAGCCCCGAGGGCCGCGTCAGTTCTTCGGCAAACAGTTCCAGCTGGTCCCTGCAGTATGCCATGTCATTGAGCCACTGATTGGTTTTTGGTACTGCCTTTTTGCCGCAGTGTGTGGTCACTCTCCTTTTCGGTAATAGTAATGCCACTGCCACCAGTTTACGATTGGCCGATTATAGAGGTTTAACTAGGCCAAGCAAGCACATCTGGGAGGTGCACTCCACCAGCTCCATCACCAGATCTGTGAGAGCCTTCGCAACCTACTTCCTGAATTGCCGGATAGGAGCGCACAACCAAGCCAGGTGCATGCGTCCACCCCCAATATCCCACCATCACACATAGCTCGTGTCCAGTCTGAGCCCGTATTTAACCCTTTCCATGCGTCGGATGGCCCCCGGCCATCTGACGTCACCGTGTGCGGAGGACGGCCGGGGGCCGTCCGAACCCCGCCCACTCATTATTTCGCTCACACCGCAGTGGAATTCGTGCCGCGGTCAACGGGTTAAACATTTTTGACAGCAGTATAATACATTTGCTGCAAATATTTAAAATGTATAATGCGCACGTTATAATTGGGGGTGAGCCTACCTGTTAGTGCACAACAAAACCCCCAGCCTGCCAGGCTTAACAGTGTATCAGCCATGTTGTTCCACTTGTCGGATGCCGTGCTCAGGGCTGCTGGCCTGTCTCTCTGTGATGCATTGTACAAGTTAGTAATAAGGTTTCTACGTGTGGTGCTAGTGAGCAAAGTTTGGAGCACCCCAAGGGCAAGAGGCTCGGCAGGTGATTGGGGATACAGCTCCTTCAGGGCAGCTCGAAGGCAGTAGTATGTGAAGGTCAGGAGTGGGGCCTGAAAGGCAGACACGGTTTTGACCTAGGTGTTTTTCTGACACCTAATTCTCGAAGCCTGAGATGATGTAGGGTGTAAATTCTGAGAGATAGCCAGGATGCTTAAATGCTATAAGTGCACAGAATTTTAATGTAGAACATTTACTGTAACCAGAAAAGTACCATATGTTTAAAAATACAGAACACGCATCTTTGGGAAAAGTGATGAGAATGCTTCTAACATCTCAAAAACAAGTCTCTGTGCTTATTCGAAGAATTGCACTTTAATAATGTCCTCAAAATAGTTAATTCCAAAGTTATGAAAATCTGCTTTTGATAGCTTTCCTTTATAAGAAAACGTAGTTATATTCATTCAAGAGACTCTATAAAAACACTCTTGGAAAAAAAAAAAAAAAAAAAAAAAAAAAAGAATATTCTACAACTATCTTTCGGTGGTGGCTGGGCTTCGTTGCTCCCGCTCCCATCATCAGTGTGTTGTCTGTGGATATTCAAGTATTCCTGCTTGAAACTAGCGCGGAGCATCTTCCAGAGCAGCAGAGAAGATAGAGATTGGGGCGCAGGTGTCGATACTGGGTGGCCCTGCAGAGGTCAGCTCACACCGGACTGTTGAGAATATTGACGAATGGAAAGGGAATGCACATCATTGGCCCATGAGGGCCTCATCAAAGCTTGATCTTCAGGGATCTCACAGAAGAGAATTTACATACAATCAATCTAAATGAAATGCATTTACATAATCAGTAACTAGCCATAAAATCCGACATTGAACCGGCCCCGTGGACCGACGTAGGCCACCCCCGCTTTATGGGTAATTAGAGCCCAGAGAACCCTCTAATCGCCATGTTCTAAAGCTCTAATGCGATCCGAAGAACTGAATCATGGATTTTTCGGTGATCATGTGAACATCTTGAGTCAATCAGATATTTAAGACCATAAATAATCTTGCATTGCATAGAAGGCTAAAATCTGTATTTTTGCAGAAGAAACGCGCCACAGGCTTGTATGATGTGTACTTTGTTTACATGAAGGAAATTGATCTATCCTTCAAATCTCATTACCAATGTCTTCATCCTAATTTCAACGTTTTTCATTGGGCGGTTCCTAAACTTAGATGATCTTTCTTCTACAAGTAGGCAAACGCCTCTTTCTCCAGTGATGCTCATGCCGGCCATATGGGACATGGGATAATGCTACAGGACTACATACATCAGACAACATCCAATCAGATGTGCTCAATGCAGTCATCGGTTCTACTCATACCACAGCTGTAAAGCGCATGCTAGGAAGAAAGGAGCTCCTTTAATGCAGACTATTATGGGATAGTTTTGTCTGACTCCAGGTAGGGAGATGAAACACTTGGTTAAGGAGAAAATGGTGCCTCACTTCCTGGTTTGTGTGAAGATAAGCATCCATGTTTCTCCCAGAATGCCGAGGGGCGTGGATGGTAGCTGTACAGCCTCTTGAGTATGCATTTCGCTGGTGCTGAAACCAGCAGTAATTCTCAAGCGAACATCTGGAGCCCGGGTCCCCAGACTCCCATTGTTTTGAAGGCCCTGATAAACAGAGCATGGGAAGAGATCTCAGGGGCCCTCTCTGTTTCTTTTCTTCTTGACAGTCTAAAAATGGCTGGCAGCCTCATTCTGTGTGTGCCCTGCTGTGGATTTCACTAGAAAGTCGTATCTTTCTGGAGCCTGGGGAGAAAAGAGCCAGGTGTCCTCTACAGGGATGCAATGCTTACTTGTACACAATGAAGTTAATGTATTCATAGAGTGAACGTCACACCCTTGAAGAGGCTGGAGTACTTTCTACAACACTTTTGGGGATGCACAGGTGTTGCCAAAGTTGAGCGTTGGACACAACCCGGCCTGGAGTTTTGTGGGATGAGCAGCCCGGATCATCTGTGGACCATTCCTATGTGGTTGCATCTGTCATGTGACCTGGGGACTTGGACATCCCTCCCCAGAGGTCAGGGCAGGCACTTCCAAGCTCCATTCAAAAAGACCTGAAATGCCTCCTGAGTGGACAACGTCTCTCATCTGTGTCATCCTAAAGCCTGACCCTCCCGCTTGGTAAAGTGGGGTTTCACTGTCTGTATTTGAGTTCTACAGCTGCTGCCCCACTTTCTCTTATACACTGTTCTATGCCTTAACTTAGAGATGCACCATCCATCTGCAAGCTGTAGGTATCAGAATTGCGGTCCATACCCACCCATCCTTCCTACAGTATTTGACATGTACTACTTATTGACATCTGTAAAGCTCACTGATGCCCCCGGTGCTCTTTGATCATAAGAAATTTGCAAATATAAAGAGAAACTGCAACCTTAGCTGCTGCATAGTAACTGACTGCTGGTATATGACAGGTGCCCACAAAGCTCTGAAGGGTTTTTGACTGGAATCCCACCTTGAATGATATCTGCGCTGATTTGGGCTGCCCTGAAGGCAGGATCTCTGGGTAAAATTCCTTGACAGCATTTTGAGCCAGCAATCTCCATTTTTAACAACATAAAGTTGCTACAACTTGTAATTATTAGGCCTCACCAATCAACACAGCCATTGGCTGACCCCATTGGGCCTGAACCAATAAGATTGAGCCACCAACACTAAGGTTAACGCAGCAGGAGTCATCTGTTCTTGCTGACATCACTCACTCTCTCTTGTCACACACTCTCTGAGCACAGTGTTCAAAGAACAGTGCATCTCCGTGTGATAGGATTCAATACACACAATCATCCTGCTTCCGTGTAAACAATCCTGAGTTGGTGCGCGCCTTGAGCAACCCCACCATCCTCCTCCAGCTAGGTTTGCGGTATATATATATATATATATATATATATATATATATATATATATATATATATATATATATATATATATATATATATATATATATATATATATATATAGAACTGAACAATGACGCTGTCTGGCCACCACGGTCTGCTACTGCTCTGATGCTCAAGGGGTTGGACGATCATGGGTCCATACGATCATGGGTCTATACGATCATGGGTCCATACGATCATGGGTCCATACGATCATGGGTCCATACAGTCATAGGTCCATACGGTCATGGGTCCATACGGTCATGGGTCCATACGGTCATAGGTCCATACGATCATGGGTCCATACGGTCAGGGGTCCATACGATCATGTGTCCATACGGTCAGGGGTCCATACGATAATGGGTCTACGCCTGCTCTGAACGTGACCCTGATGGCCAACTCTATGTAACCCTCTTACCTTGAAGGACATCTGCATGTAAACAAAAGTGGAAGCAGACAGTATCTATGGGGACGCACATGCTTTCTTAATTTTACAAAAGCAGCTCCCATACTTTTTGTTAAAAAAACAACCATACCTGAACGATTATTGTGGCTGAATGAAACCGGCATTCTCACCATGGTGCCCGCTACCTGAAAACATTTAAATGTGTACAATTGGCTAATTACCAGATGTAAGGGCTGCTGGGAAGCCAGATTAGGCTTTAATTGATGGAGTCAACTGAGGCTTCAAGCGAATAATGAGTTATTTATTCTCTTTGATACATCATGTCAATGTGTTCTAGAAAGTGTACTTTTAATAGACAAATTTTTGCACTAGGTATAGTTTACCTATTACTAAAATAGATTTGTTTAAAGCACTTGTTTTATCTTAAAACACCAAATCCGTTGTAGCAGTCAAAACTTAAAATGGTTCAACGCTCAACTTAAAATTGTCTAAACATGCTGTTGTTTTAATTGGGTGTGAACACTAGACAAAGATTAAATACATATGATAGGTGTTCACAACCCATTTTAATGGGGAAGTCAGGTGACACTTTGTTACATATTACGGGGTGTAATGGTAGTTAGCACCATTAGACAGTATTCACACTTATTCACATTTAGTTGAGTTAGGTCACTTATTCTTTTGGTCGTGATAGTGTTGATGATGATAAAGTGAGCACACTGGTGAGTACCTACCAGCAGCTCGATGGTGGTTGCTTACGCAAGGCACTTTCTGACGCACCTCACATTTTTTCCATATTTATTTTTTTTTAATTTTTTTTGTTCTCATTCGCCACCAATCTCACTTCACTATGCACCCATGATCAAGGCACTTTCTGCCTCAACTCACATTTTTTCCATATCGTTTCACACTGTTTATGACTAATGTGCCAGTATTATCTGTAATGTATTTAGGAATACTGGGGCATGGCTGTGGTAGAGTGTTTTAAATATTTTTTAAAATAATCATACACATATGGGGGTATGACTGAAATAGTATAATCATATCCTACTTAGGAGGTATAATTGATACCAAGTGACTTAAGAATATATTGGGTTTCCATGTATGCATCAAAATCAGGCCTGTGTGTTGAGTTTCCACTTTCAGTTACCTTAATATAAAATAATACAGAAAGCTTAAACGAAAAAATAAATGCAAGTTAAGCTAATCCTGTGGAAATACCACATTTTACAGGATGAGGTACCCATATATGTTTTTTTATCCCCTTCTTGGACACCAAGTAAATAATGACAGCCTGGAAACATGCCAAGGTGTGCTTCCAAGCCATCTACATTTACAAATGCTTGTTGAGCCATTTGCGCCCCCTGGGAACGCAGTCCTGGACTCCCAGGCGAGCGTGCCACACAGTTCCAAGACCTCTGCTCTGGAGACTTTTACCACCAGATGCGCCAAGAAGCCTATCTCCCCTCTGCACACACTCGAACTGCTATGGTGATAAATAAATTGTGACAGCCTCCAAACAACGTCTCAGGCCGAGACCGCCAGCGAGGGGGCGGGCGCTTAATTCCCAGCTTTAACAAGGGAGGAAAATCGATGGCTAATTACTTGTAAGCATTGATCGCCAGCCCGCTCATTGTGTTTCATCTTTGTAGACAAAACAGCATTTCTGAAAACTTCTTCCAGCCCCTTGTTTACTCGAGGAGGCGAGCAGAGCCCTGGCTGTTTATATCAGCAGTCCTGATCTCCTGCTCTCTCTCTCTCTCTCTCTCTCTCTCTCTCTCTCTCTCTCTCCTCCTCTGGCTGAAAGGCTCCGCTCGGATATTGTCTAAAGATGAAGAGGCCTTTTCTGCTTTCAAGAGCACAAGTGAATGACCTGATTTTTTCCCCCTCTTTGAGAGAGTGTTCAGCCTGAGAACAGAATAGAGGAAGCTGCAGGGCGTTTCATATGTTCCCTGAATTTTGGGGAGTTGGAATATTAATTTAAGGCCATTTGTAGAAAGGGGCGGCTCCTCCACTATGGCGAGGGAGTGTCGCCCCACTGCTGCTACCCAGCAGAGGCAACAGTGAAAAATAAAATGATGATAAAATAATCTTATTTTATTTTTACTGAGCCATCGGAGTCATGGGGCGGGGCCAGGCCTTCCTGCGTTTCAGGCAGGAGAAGTGATGGGCACTGCTAAGTGCGCATGTCGGTTTGGACGGCCGTCTTGGGACGGCCAAACTGAGATGCGCAGTATGCAATTCTCCAACCGGAGCTGTGTTGCACAGCCAGGTGGAGAACAGACACAGGCTCCCAGGCCCTGTCTGAGTGCCACACTAGGCCACTCAGACCAACCAAGAGGAGAGGAGTTGGCCTAACGGCTAGGGAGGCCCAACTTGAATCTGGGGAACTGGGTTTGAGTCTCGGCAATGACGCTGAACATCCTGTGATTCTGGGCAAATCACTTAATCTCCCCGTGCCTAACAAAAATGAATGTGTCCTCATGTAACACAACTGGTGCTATGTAAAGCGCTCTGATGCCCAATACTTCGAGTCAAGTTTGCGCTATATAAAACTCTGTAAAATAAAAAATAAAAAATTCTTAACACTTCTCTCAAGTAAGATAATAGTATTCCCAGCATTAGAGCAGCATCTGGACTGGCATTTGGAGCCTGCTCAGTGTGCACCAGCCAAGGATTGGACGAGGAGCAAGGCGGTGGACGCAGCATCAGGTAAGTGATATTTTATGTTTTTTATGTTTTCCTTTGTGTCTTTTATTTTTGTATTCCCCCCATGCTGCTGCCTCACCACATCGCATTGGGAGGAGGCCGCCAGTGTTTGTAGAGCATTAGTGTCCTTTTTAAGGTGCTGAGAGCTTTCTGCATCTGGGTGCCCTTATAGACTCTGGTATTTTCTTTGACTAGCGTCACAATGGACTGTTTGTAATAAATGTATTGTTAAGCGATGACTCGCATTGTCCAATGGCATGGTCTGGTGGCTTAGTGGACTAATGTGTCCACTGCAGGGGCCTATGTTTGAACTCATGGTCACAGGTTCAAATCCTGGTGCGTCCACTCAGCCTTTCATCCATCCGAGGTCGATAAAATGAGTACCATTGAGTTGGGTAGCAATAAACATCTGTTAACCAGGTTCAAGATACCCTTTTGGGTGAATGTGCGCTTTACAAAAACACATTATGTTATATGGCCAGTGAGCTTAGAATAGGTAAACGGTTAGATTAGGATAGGCCAACCTATTTCTAGTGATCAATTATTGTGGACGGTGGCTGGCTAGATTCTGTTACAGATGTGTGCACGTGGACAGAATTTCAATAGCGTGAACCTAGCCAAGAGGCAGCGAAGTTCTGTCCCTGGTCAAAGACAAGCATAACGTCAACGAGTGATAGGAAAAGAAGCGGGATTGTGGACGGCTCATGCATTGTGATGTGGTGTTCTTTAAAGACGCGAGTCTTGAACTCTTCCTAAATCGGAGCAGCATTGGGGTGGTCCTGATGAATCCACTATGTGCGCGCCACTATGTGCATGGGATGTATGTCGAACAACACTGCCATTTGTTTCCTTCTGCTGGCTGTACGGTTGTCCATTGCTTGGCTTTGGGTTTCTCTTATGCTGCCAGGTTGTCTTTGACACCTCCTGGAATCAAAAGCAGCCCTGGCAAAAAATTTCAAACCAGTGTACACTCATATTCTGTATCGCTCTTTTCCATTCTCGCTCTCTTGTTTTATCTGTCGTCCGCTCGCTCTTTCTTTCCCCTGCTGTCCTTCACTTTGGAGAGATGGAGATAGAATCTGTGGCCATGGACCTTCAAATACCACCCTCCAATGGATCCAGCCCCCTGGGGACATGTCTAATGGAATAAATGGCCAGCCTGGCCCTGATATTTGCTCTGTAAAAGTTCTTGATTCAATGCTTTGTGGCTGTGATCATCCCACATTTAAGCAAATTTCTTGTAGATGATTAATATATGCATTGTGATGGTTTATTGATGATTTGTTGAGGTTGCAAATGCATGGCTAACAGTAAGGCATCTAGTTCAGTTGGACAAAAGAGTTATTAGTGTGGCACGAGCTATGAATTCCATTTGCTGCGTATGAGCCATTGAGGTCGCAAATGCTATGTGGCGTGGAGGACAACAGCATACAGGGACACATGGCAAAAGGCAGGCATGCGGCCACATGCCTCACATACGCTTAGTCATCTAACAAGTAGGAAAGTACAGTTTGTGAAAGAACAGCTGTGGAGATCTGTGCTATCCAGCTGGTCAAAAGTCACCCTCCAGGCATGACAAATACATCCTTTCATGTTTTCAGGGAGAATGACAAGAGAACCATTTATTGGGTAATACTGACCTTTGCAACCAGCACTTTGTGTGTACAGTAAAGAGTATAAGTGGAATAAAGACACAGGGGAAGTGGCTGGAAGCCCGGGTTGATGCCCTGCCGTTTGATGCACGCAGGCCAGTGCACATAACACTCGCGTTTCTTAGTCTAAGCGTTGCACAAATCAATCTTTCCTTTGATCCTGCTCCATGTCACATGCAGGTTTTGAAAATAATCCTGCTACGTACTCCATATCACTGCAGACAGCCGCATCGAGAGGTATGCTAACGCTAATGACACCCAACTCTATCTGAATATCTTCTCAACAAATTACATTTAGAGGCTCAAAGGTAGTCTTGAAAGCATCCAAACCTGGAGGTCAACAAACTTCCAGATTCTGAATCCCACAGAGATTGAATTCCTCCTCTTTTCCAACCCCACCAAACCCTCTCGGATCCCTATTGGGCTTGACATCGCAACTGACAGAACAGGCCAAATCCATCAAATTGATTCTCGACTCGAACCACATTTCTATGGAGATCAATGCATATTGGTTGCAACTCTGCTAAAAAAAGTGAAGCCCTAATTCTCTCCCACCTGGATGAAGGTAACGCCCTACTCAATGGCATCCTAGACTCTAGCTTTGATCCTCTTAACCACTTGCACACTGTGCACATTCCCCTGCGGTGCGGGCGAATTAACGAGTGGGCAGGGTTCGGATGGACCCCGGCCATCCTCTGTACATGCCCACCGTGACAAGGGGTTAAAAGCCTCCTTCTACAAGCAGTACGGCTCATCGTGGGGCCAAAGAAATCCAACACTTGTGCTAATAGATCTAATAGATCTAGACTGGCTCCCATTGCAAGCCTCGATCTTCTTCAAAATCAACTGCATCTACACCAAGACCCCTGTGTACCCAGCTAACAAAGTATCAATATCTCAGGGTCAACACTAGATGACGATCTCTGACATCATCAGATTAGAGACTAAACAATGCAGGAAAGAGAAAACATGCCTTACCGGCCTATGGACCCAGGATTTGAAACTACACCCTCTCCAACATCAGAACAGCACACTGGAAGAATAAGCTAAAATGTCATTACTTCAGGGAACACTACCCTAGATAGGTTGCTTCTCATCCCTTCTCCTTCTTTTCTCCCCAAGTATCTCCAGTGGGTCTTGCTTCCTGAGGAGCGCTCCATTGCTAGCCCGCTAGGTTACACACAAACAACATATATATTGTTTTACAAGGGTCCTGCTGTATCTCTCATGTTGGTTTTATTAAGAATCCTGCTAAACATTATGAAGGTTTTACGACAAAATATACTGAATCTAATTACAAGGCAACTTCAGAGGAAACATGAGCGACAAGTGCATAAAAAGCTAAGAACAAGCTCAGCACATAAGCAGAATAAACAATACTACAAAAAGACAAACAACTAATGCAAACAGGCAGTGGAAGTAATTAATGTAAACAAGCGAATCTGATGCCTTAAGAATAAAACTGCTGAGTAGGTGCAGCAAGGAGAGAAAATTGGAAATGACAGGAGAGAGTGGTAACTAGCGGAGCCACCTTGTGCTCGGTGGCTGTAACATGGCCAGGGAGAGGCTGATCCTGTGCCCTACAGAGGGAAACAGTAAGACCAGCATCTAATGATAAAGTGGCCACAGTTTGTTATCGGTCACCTGGTGTCCTCTGCTACTGGTGCCCTAAGCTGCTGTCCAGCCCTGCCTTCCTCTAGATGCATTTATAATTTAGAATCCAGTGGGTTACGATGCTGATTTCCAATAATCAATGTAGGTTTGATGGATTGTGTAAATGATTGATCAGTCTTACCTCGAAGCAGAAATCCTGTCCCAGGATGCTACTGTGAACGGGTTTGATAACCACCTCTTCCTCCATGCTTAGATCGAGAGCTTCAGCGGCACTACTGGGACTGAGTAGCGACTCGTGAGACCGCGATTCTTTCAATCTCGGCATTAGTTGGGATCTGCAGGGAAAAGAGAGACAAAGCACTTCCGGGTCAATCAACTGCGCGTCTCATTGGTTATGGAATACATCATATAGTTTAAATAGAGTCCCACAGTGTGAACTCAATCAAACCAGTGCTAAGAGCATAGAACTCAAATGTCTGACATCAAGGGAGAATACACAGTATACAAAGATTACGAAGATTACACCGGGAGAGGATTACAACATGCACTTCCCATAATCTGGGAAAAAAAAGTGGAGAAGTGTGGCTCACTGGTAGTGGAGAAGTGTGGCTCACTGGTTAGAGCAGGCAGACCCTGGAGCAGAGGTCAGACCCGGGACCAGGGTTCAATTCCCGACGCGGCGGGGTCTTGAGCTCAAATGTCCACGGACTCGATAATTCTCGCTCCGGTGCCTGCTCTAATCATGGGTTCTCACTCTGCAACTCTGGGCATTAAGCTTGCTTAATCTCCACAACGGCCCCCCCGCGACGGGATGCCTGGCTTTCACCTTGGGGATGCCCTGTAGGGGCTATCTCACAGGGAAAAGCCAGGACGGGTTCCCAAGGCAAGCGCCGAGATGCCTCCGGGTGATTCGAGCGCTATATAAGAACATACAAAAAAAAAAAATAATAATAATCTGACAACAAAAAAATGAAATGACAATTTGATAGGAAAGCTCCTCTGTATCATATTCAATACAGACAGGGGGACATGGGAATCCTAAATACCACAAGCTGGATACATCAGCTACTATTCCCCACTTTTAGATTATAGAAATCTGTATTTTTATTTTTTAAAAAATCTAAACTTTGGTTGTGAAACCTAAACTTGTAGGGAATTTAGCTATTGAGATAGTTATATAAATGTATCCCCGACAAACCAATAGAAGCTCGTAGTATGTCACATCACACCATGTTTGATGTCGCTCATAATGTTGTGTGTATGTCTTTAAGATAGTTCAGTGAGTTAATTTTTGCTGCTACAGCTTTGGGAGACGGGGGCTGGACGGTGACTCTTTCCTTCTCCCAAAGCCAAAACAAAGCCCCACTGGGTTCTGTTAACAATAATATGATTTATCAAAAAAGCTTCAAAGCTGAAGACTAGTGACAGCTAATACCTAATAGATACGAAGTTATTACAATCATTATTATTCTATGGTGTGGGGAGTCAGACCCAGCTTGGATCTGCAGTGTGACCAATACATTTTTTTCACACATGCCCACTGAGAATCTTCATCTGGCATGGAGAAGATTTTGGCAATATCTTGGTGTAAAGTCCAACTGATAGTGGGTTTAGCTTTGGTAAGCCAACACAAAACTGGGTAGGAAAGCCTTCCACATGGATAGCAAGTGTTTGCTTTCTGTGGAAGTGGGCGAGTCGTTCAAAGCCCTGGTGTATTTGTACAATTCTTAAAGTAGGCCCGGAAATACACCAAATCTTAACTTTCTTAGGAGGGTGATGGGTAGAGAATAACAACAGTGATTCTGTCATCGCTGGTGTCAATGGCAATAGAAACTGTGATGTCCCATGTGCTCTTGTACGGTGGCATTAGAAATTCATTGTACGAGCACCAATTGAACCTTTTTATATGATTTTTGTGCCCAAAAAATCCTTTGTCCGGCTCCTGACATCTGCATCTCTAGACAGCTGGACAACATTTCACACTTATATACAAGATGCCCACCGCAGCACGCCACTCCGAATACTATCTTCTCTTGCTTTGTAACAATGTGGGGTCTCCTGCACTTGTCTCGAAGAAGTGCTCTAGAAAAGCGCTGTCAATCAATCAGTAAATAAATAAATAAATAAATAAATAAATAAATGAAGGGTTCTAGTAGCCTCATAGCCATGAATCCAAGTAACATATTTGGGACCGCGACAACAAGAGGAGCTAGAGAATGATTATGAGAGACTTGGAGATGAAGAGACCGAGGACCTATCTGAAGCAAACATTGTGAAAGATACTCAAAGGCGTTGGTCGAGGGAGCACCACCAATGAGTAAAAACACTGAGTTCACAACTAACGTATTAACACAGAAAACAGAGAGTGATTATCTGCAACTCGGTGGATGCTGAGGATTCAAAAAAACTTTGTCGATTGTGAATTTCAGAGGATTTGGTTATTAAGTTGTTTGCCCTATCGACAATTTTGGCTTTTAGCATCAGAGTTCAGGTTCATTCTGCACCTGGGCATCTACTCGGAAGAATTCCCTGAATCACAATGCCTACTGTCTGGTACTCACATCAACCTAGGACAACTTTAAAAAAACGTTTTGGCATAAAAACGTGCATCGATGCTTCTAAACTGAAAATCCTTAGTATCAAAATAAGCCTCCAGGAACTGTGAAGCACCAGTCTGGTAGAATTGAGTAAGAGAGGACAGGGGTATGAAGGCAGCTGATGGAAGAGAAAGTGGTGGGACAACGCGAGCGTCCATGCAAGAGATTTGGCATCACAAAGTTAGATCAAATAGAATCAACAAAAACTACTTAAGGCACTAGGATAGCTCCTCAACATATACTAAGAAAATATTTCTGTTGGTGTGCGTTGGACACTCATAAGCGAGAGAGTTCTCCGGTCCCAGCTTTCCAAGCCAGTGAGATAATTATGAATTTGGGATGATCCTACAGACACTGTAGGGCGAACTACAAGGCTAACTCCCCAGTGCCATCCAAGGTGTACCCAAGATAGGAAGTGGTTGGGTCTAGGATGGTCACCTGTTTTTGGATGCTTGTATGTCAAAATATTGACTTTTATATATCGGCCTTCAAAAATAGAGACTGCTGAATATCAACCAAAAATGGAACGGCAACATAAGTATTTATATGTATAGATGTACTATTATTAACTGCATATCTACACATCTTGACAATATATAGAGAACTATATATATAATTAATAATAGTAAATCTAGAGTCTTGTATATACTTATCCATTTAACGCTTTCTTTGCGCCCGTCGGCCAACGGCCGTCGCGAGCACTACCTCCGTAGTGCTGCGCACGTCCGTTGGCCGAAGCGGCCCGACCACTCAATGGAATGCCCGCACCGTGGCGGAATTGCAGCTGCGGTGGAGGGGTTAAAAGTATCTTAATGATGTACTGTCGACATTCTCGATTTACTATTCTTAACTCCACATCTATGTACCTTGACCTATAGATATCTATATGCTTTTTTTATCTACATGCATATAACTATATATAAATATATATGTATACATATATATAATATACTTAATGCATATACATATATAAATAACATTGCCAAGAGAATGAATCGTTTTTTTTAAAATAAACGAATACCGCAGTATCGAAGCAAAGCCGCCCACTGCACTTTCTGTCTTCTCGCTTCCGAAACATAAAGACATCCCTGCTCTGATCGCCCGCTCTGCAGGAAAATGATGAGGGCTGAAAAAATGAGATGCTGCCACGCGGTGTCTTTCACATCCTGCATTATACAAACCGCCCAACCATTTTGTGCCCACCATGACCTCTGAATCAGCAGCTGTCAGAGAGGGTGTGTGACCCTCCCACTGGTGACGTCTGTCCTTTCTTACATTCCTCGCATCTCCTATGTTTGAGCTGGATCAGTTGTTCAAAGCTCATTCATGACTCAAGGGCGTCCAGCGATGGCTGCCCGCTTACAACAACTCATCTCCCATTGGGCCACCAGGTTCCTGTCCTAGACTTTTCTTTCACACACCAGTGCAATCTGGTCCTTTAGTCAAGATTCATTTAACCCCTTCCACGCTGATGACGAGCTCAGCTCGTCATGAGCGTAACCTGCCGTATGCTGATGACGAGCTGAGCTCGTCACGTAACGCGGTAATTTTAAAAATGCCGCACACAGCGGGAAAAGCCGCCGCAGCGATGCGGTTAAGGCCCTAACGTAATAGAGTCAGGGAAGTGTTTTATTGAAGTATTGTTGCATCTTGAATGTAAATTTTTCTTTCCTAATATAGGTTCCCGGTCTTTCTCCAGAAGGTCATACAAACTACTAGTACAGAAATTCTCTACCTGTATTGTTCAAAAAGCGCTAAACGTCGTAAATGGATAAACTCCCAAGAAGCTGGCCTATAGACAAAGGCATGCAAAAGTCATGAATTCAAAACATATCAAAATGTATTAATAATCGGTTCACATAGTATTGTCATAAATAATCAATAGACAAACAGATAAATAACATCCCAACAACCCATTAATTCAACTATTCATACCAACAGACTCAAACACACATTCTCATCCGTCCTGAAGCTCAAGAATCCAGTCATACTAGCATCGGTAAGGGCAATGTTTGAAAAGGTGGACCACAATTGTCAGGAACAGTTACATGAATCCCATTTTTTTATGTACAGAGATCTTTTTTTTAATGATAAGATGTATCATCCGATTGATGTTCAAGATTGGACAATAAAGATGAACAGATGAAATATTAAATGTGTATGGTCCACAGAAGAATTTATATACAGTGCCGGCATTGTATATAAATTCTTCTGTGTGAACCGATTATTAATACATTTTGATATGTTTTGAATTCATGACTTTTGCATGCCTTTGTCTATAGGCCAGCTTCTTCTGAGTTTATCCATTTGCGACGTTTAGCACTTTTTGATCAAAACAGGTAAAGAATTTCTGTACTAGTAGTTTCTGTTTCTTTCCCCGAGTCTCTACCTTTATCCAATGTCAGGGGCCCCCTCTGTTTGAGTGGTTTACTCCAGAAGGTATTTTGGGTGATGCTGTGTGAGGTTGTTGGCGATTCTCCAGGCTGTGGTGTATAAAGCGTGGGGCACGTGGCAGGTACCAGAGTGTCCGCTTCATAGAGCATCTCTGTTTGGCAGGTTCTCCCGAGCACATGCCCTCCCTATCCCGGGTCACTTGTAAAGTGTTCTTTGATGTGTACATGGGTTGAGGAGTGTGGGAATGGGATTTTGAAAGGCAGGAGGCATTCAGTAGGTCAGTGTGAAAGGAGGTCCAAGGCCCCAGAATCTCTGCCTGTCTTCAAAATTAGACCAATCTCACAACGTAAGATGTTGGGCCTTTGAGGCAACTGCTGGTTGATGCAGCCCGATAGAGCCCCATTTCTTTTTTTTTTTTGCAGTTCTATATAGCGCAAACTCAACCCAAAGGTATTGGAGCGCGTTACATGAGCACCAGTTACATTACACAAGGACACATTCATTTTTGGTAGGCTCGGGGAGATTAAGTGATTTGCCCAGAATCACAGGATGTAGTGCCAACGCCGAGAATCAAACCTGGCTCCCCAGCTCCAAAGTTGGCAGTTCTGGCCATGTAGCCACATCCTCCTGTCAATGACTGGTCGTGACACACATTTCTAGGTGCCAGGGACACCAAGGGGTCTTTCCAGTACCAGGGCATAATTGGGGAACTGTCATGTAATGCCTTTAAACTACCATAAACAGTAGTATCTGAGGAACGTTAAGCGCCATGGAAGATTAGCCTCAGCGTAGGAGGCATTTTTCTACAGTAAAGCGGGAATGCCTTGTGTCCCTCTCAGTCAGGGAAAAGATTGACACAATCTCACACAAAGTCAAGGAAAGGCACAGAGTGGGTCAGTGCAATGCATACTCCCCACACTAGCAGACATGGAATGTATCCTGCAAGTCACTGGCTCTCTTGGAAAACAAATCTCTTCAGGTTGAGTTTATCTAGTCAGGCTGCAAGGTTCTTGTAGCAGCTGTAGGGTGGGTCACATCCTCGAGATAAACTCCAAGAGGTCTTTGGTCAACAGGGCCATGTTCCTTGTCTTTCTGGTTCTGTCACCTGTTTTCCATGCACTTGCAGCACAACTTTAGCTTTACCTGTGGAATGTTGCATTGACTTAACTGCTTTGAAAGTACTTTGACTTGTAACCATCCTTGGGGGGAACATTTGCACCTCTGTTCGAAGTACCTCTGTGCTGCTGCGGAAGAGCTTCTCATGAAGACCGGATAAATACATGCTACCGGCCCAAGGCGACCAACATGGATCTGAAACAGGCGGCATGCTGGCGTTGATGGTCAATCGAGTTGGGGTACGAAGTTTAAAACTCCTCACTCCAGCCAACCATATGTGAAGCATCTACAAAGGACAGGTGTTTAAAAGACTGGTATGGCCAGACACTAAGAGGCCAAGAAAAGTTACATCCCTAAGGAGATAGGGCGGGCCATAAGATTGTGGTACCTGAGATTTCCAGGGAGTCCTTGGCAGAGTACAAAAGGGAGAGGCCTTTCGATGTAGCCACTCACAAACTGGACACACTGAGCAGCGCTTTGTTTTTCTCCAGTCACGTGTGCTGCCAAACAGTTGAACCGCAATAGGTCCGCTGATTTTATGTTCATTGAGGCCTCTGGACTGTGTGTGTCTTGCAAATGAAAAACAAACAAGGATGGTCTCCGACGGGCAACCTCAAGGACCGCCCCTTCAACAGTGAAGCCGAATTGGTATTACCATTCGCAGGTCCATCATCTAGTGATGTATCAAAGTCCCCTGGTACCATTCATCCGGCACACCACCAGTCATCTGTTTTTGTGCCACTGTGTTTCAATTGAATTCGTTCTTATTATATTGTACCCATTTATCAATTTTGTGGAAAATTTTACTATCCCAACAATGTTTTTAACCCCTTAGCTGCGGCGGCTATTCCGCCGCAGTGCTAATGGGGAGAGGGGGCCGCGTGGCGCTCCCGTGCTCGTGACGGAACCGCTCCGTACTCGTGACGGAACCGCTCTGTCACGAGCCTCGGGAGGGCTGTGCTTGTGACGGAACGGTTCCGTCACGGCCCCGCCCGCCTAATAGAACACTCAGCAAAGGCGCGGAATTCGCGCCGCGCAGGCCGTGACGGAACCGTTCCGTCACCAGCACAGCCCACCCGAGGCTCGTGACAGAACGGTTCCGTCACGAGCACGCAAGGGGTTAAACTGTTTTGAGTATGCATAGAAGTCAAGTCAAGTCAAGTCAAGTCAAATCATTTGTATAGCGCGCTACATACCCAGAGGGTCTCAAGGCGCTTGAAGAGGGGTGGGGAGTTACTTGTCGAATATCCACGTTTTGAGTTGCTTTCTGAATGCCAGGTGGTTCTGAGTAAGGCGAAGGTGAGTGGGAAGTGAGTTCCAGGTTTTAGCTGCTAGGTAGGAGAAGGATCTACCTCCCATGGTGGTTTTGTTGATGCGAGGTACAGTGGCAAGGGCTTGGTTGGAGGATCGTAGCTGGCGGGAGGGGGTGTAGAAGGATAGTCGTGTGTTGAGGCATTCGGGTCCGATTTCGTAGAGTGCTTTGTGTGCGTGGGTTAGAAGCCGGAAAGTGATCCTCTTATTGACGGGGAGCCAGTGGAGGTTTTTCAGGTGATCAGAGATGTGTTCTTTACGCGGGATGTCTAATATGAGCCTGGCTGAGGCGTTCTGGATGCGTTGTAGTTTTTTCTGGAGTTTTGCGGTGGTGCCGGCGTAGAGGGTTTTCCGTAGTCCAGTCGGCTCGTGACCAGAGCGTGGGTGACTGTTTTTCTAGTTTCGGTAGGGATCCAGCTAAATGTTTTTTTGAGCATGCGAAGAATGTTGAAGCAAGATGAAGAAACGGCGTTGACTTGTCTGTTCATCGAGAGTGAGGAATCCATGATGACGCCCAGGTTCCGTGCGTGGTTCGTCGGGATGGGTGCTTTTCCAAGGGCCTCTGGCCACCAAGAGTCGTCCCAGGCGGAGGGGGAGGTACCTAAGATGAGGACTTCTGTTTTGTCTGAGTTCAGTTTCAGACGGCTGTGCTTCATCCATTTGGCTACTTCTTTCATTCCTTCGTGTAGGTTGGTTTTGGCCGTGTTAGGGTCTCTGGTGAGTGATAGGATCAGTTGGGTGTCGTCGGCGTGGGAGATGATGTTGAGGTTATGTTGGCGTGCGATGGCCGCGAGGGGGCTCATGTAAACGTTGAAGAGGGTGGGACTGAGTGAGGACCCTTGAGGTACGCCGCAGATGACTTCAGTAGCCTCTGACTTGAATGGTGGAAGGCGGACTCTCTGGGTTCTTCCGGAGAGGAACGAGGTGATCCATTCCAGTGCTTTTCCTTGGATTCCGATGTTTTTGAGGCGCTGTAGAAGGATGCTATGGCAGACTGTGTCGAAGGCTGCGGAGAGGTCGAGGAGGATGAGGGCGACTGTGTCTCCATTGTCCAATAGAGTTCGAATGTCGTCTGTTGCTGCGATGAGGGCGGTTTCGGTGCTGTGCTTGGCTCGGAAGCCGGACTGTGAGGAGTCGAGGGATTTGTTGGTTTCGAGGAATGCGTGAACTGGTTGTTGACAGCTTTCTCGATGACTTTGGCCGGGAATGGAAGGAGTGAGATAGGGCGATAGTTTTTGAGTTCGGTGGGGTCAGCTGTGGGTTTCTTCAGGAGGGCGCTGAGTTTGGCATGTTTCCAGCTTTCCGGGAAGGTTGCGGAGTTGAGGGAGCAGTTGATGACGTCTCGGAGGTGCGGTGCAATAATGGAGTCTGCTTTGTTAAAGATGTGGTGAGGGCAAGGGTCTGTGGGGGATCCTGAGTGGATAGAGTTCATCAGACGGATGGTGTCCTCAGTGGAGATTGGCTTCCAGTCATTGAGGATGTTCAGGGGGGGAGGGGGTCCTGCAGGGGATTGAGTGGGTTGGTCTCCGGGTTGGTTGTCGAAGCTGTTGTGGATGTCTGCAATTTTGTTGTGGAAGAATGAGGCTAGGGAGTCGCAGAGGGCTTGAGAGGGGGTGATGTCGTTGGAGTTGGCTGAAGGGTTGGTAAATTCCTTGACGATGTTGAATAATTCCTTGCTGTTGTGGGCGTTGTTATCTAGACGGTCCTTGAAGGCTGCTTTCTTGGCATTTCGGATTAGTTGGTGGTGTATGCGGGTGGCGTTTTTGAAGGCGTCCTTGGTGCTGGTGGTTGGGTCTTTTTTCCAGGCCTTCTCGAGGGAGCGACAGAGTTTCTTGGATTTCTTAAGGTTATCGTTGAACCAGGAGGCCTTCTTGCTGCCTAGTTTGATTTGTCGTTTTTTCAGTGGTGCTAGGATGTCGGCGCTGTTGGATAACCATTGGGTGAGGTTGGTGGCTGCTTGGTCTGGGTTTGAGGAGTGGGCGGGGGGCTTTTGAAGAAGCGATGAGGAGATCTGGTCGATGGTGATTTTTTTCCAGTTTCTTTGCAGAGTGGGTTGGGGGTGGTTGTTGGATGTGGGCTTGTTGTAGGTGAAGTGAACGCAGCTGTGGTCAGTCCAGAGGAGAGCTGTGGTGTGGCTGAAGGAGACATGTTTGCTGGAGGTGAAGATAGGGTCGAGTGTGTGACCTGCGATGTGGGTGGGGGTAGTGACAAGTTGTTTAAGTCCGAGGTTTGCGAGGTTGTCCAAAAGGGTGGTGGTGTTGCGGTCGTTCTTTTCAAGGTGAAAGTTGAGGTCTCCCAAAAGGATGTAGTCCTCGGAGGGGAGCGCGTGTGGAGTGATGAAGTCTGTGATGTCTTCACTAAATTGTGCGCGGGATCTTGGTGGCCTGTAAAGGAGGGTGCCTCTGAGTGTGGTCTTGGGGTCGATGTGGATCTGGAAGTGAAGGTGTTCAGAGTTGGCGAGATTGACGTCTGAGCTGGTTGAGATGCGGATGGATTTCTTATGGACGATAGCGATGCCTCCTCCTGTGTGGCCGGTACGGTCCTTGCGAATGATCTTATAGCCTTCCGGGATGGCAATGGTGATGTCTGGGGCCGAAGAGGCATTCATCCATGTTTCTGTTAGGAAGGCGACGTCCGGAGAGATGGTGTCGAGTAGATTCCAGAGGTCAATGGCGTGTCTGTGGACCGAGCGGGTGTTGAGCAGGATGCATTGTAGGTGGTTGGTGTCAGATCTCAGTTTGGTGTTAGTGGATGAGGAGTTGTTCTTGGTGACGTCGAACTTGCAGGAGTAGCAGGAAAAGGGGCCATGGGTGTGTCCAGGAGCAGCTTGGACGCAGTTGAGGGAGCGGCCGGGGTTGAGGGCTAGGAGGGTGGTGGCCTCGTAGGTAATGCGGGAGGGGTGGACTTTACGAGGACCAGGGGCTCTGGCGCTGGGCGCGGTCCAGGCGCGGACGGGCGTAGACGGGCTTACCTTTGGCGCACCTTCGGCGCGAATTGGGCGCGGTCGCTGCGCATGAACGCTGCGCGCAAAATCAGCTGTCATATGTGGATGGTGGAAGGGGAGGGGCGAGGGAGTGTCAGCTGGGAAGGCGGGAGCGATTATGTACGATTGATGGACATGAAAGTGAGTGTATGTATACTATAGACTGTCCTATTGTTAAGAATTAAAATAAATGATATTTTGCACTTTTGATAAATAATTGTAGTTGCCTTGGTTCTTTCCATTCTTTATTGTTTACATATCATTGTTTATTATTATCCTATGAATGGTTGCCCTAATTCTTTACATTGATCAAAGACCCCCTGTACCATTCATCCTGCACACCATCGGTACCTCAAAAACATAACGCACAGTCTTCGATCTGTTGAGTATGGAGGAACTGTGAACGGTGCTTTGTGTTTCAGTGAAGGACATGGGGGGCATTGAGCAGTTTTTGTGTCTGGTGCTCTCTCTGCACAAATGCTTCTGATCTTGACTTGTGAAATGTTCCCGTGAACTACGTGCTCCGGTGCTTTGTACGCAAAGGAGTCACCTGTAGGTCTGAAGTTGCTTCAAGCTTCTGCTTTAGACCTCATGTAGCAAAGTCTTGGGTGAGAAGGCTATGAATCTGAGTAAATAAATACTTGTGTCACTATGCATGCGCATTCTCCATAAGCCCTACATCGTCTCATACGGCCGCTTCATCACCTTCTATGCCTTGTATAGCCAGATGAGATTCTGAGCTCGAGGGCAAGACATGTGGAGTGGACAAGAGAGACATACCTATGATGTAAGGGAAGTTAGAGAAGATAAAGCTGTGCCTTTGTGGCAAAGACCGAGCCTTCTCCTAGTGACCCAATGTTGTTTACTTCCATTACGCATACGCCTACATAGTCATTTAATTCAAACCTATCTTTACTGTATGCTATATTAGTTGTTGGTCCTCATTCTGATACAGAGGAAATACCGGTGCAGAATTTTCACTCCCAAAATTGCTGACATGAGAGGTATTAAAATTGACAGGCTGAGAAATTTCCATAGTATTCCAAGTTTCACCAACTGAATGGGGACTTGCTGGAGAAATCAGTGTTATTTTACAGTTTGATACTATAAATTCTCTAATTTGGTGCTGTGTCACCTGGCAAAAGTTGAGCAGGGAAAACTTTGTATGCTAATACCGCATGAGAAACGTTTGTATTTCTTTGAATACGCGTCTTGTAAAGGCACCAACTATCTTCTGTGCCATTTAGCTGCCCAGAGTCGCATAAACTGCATCCTGTCTTGTATAGTCATGCTATGATCTACCAGGCCCTGTACATAGTGGAACCTGGTCACGCGTACTTGTCGGTCAGAAAAATGCTTACGGCTTGATGCTGGACCTTATCATGGCTCCTTAATTTCAACACAGAAGGACGACTGTTCACCTCTACCAGTGTATAATAACACTTGGAACTTTATTGCATAGAGTACTTGCGAAGGAATTGTGAATGAGAATAGCGTTGGTAGACAGAGTGCTGTGCAAATTGTTTTTCGGCCTTGAGAAAGCCCATATGGGGCGAAACGCGCGTCGGCTGTAAAGGACCTGGTTTTAAAAAGAAATAAAAATTGATTTGTGTCTACACTACGCGATTCCTTTGGATTAAGAAATAGTATTTTGGCGTGCGAATTGCACATGGATAAAAGAAACTATTGATGATGTGCACCGATGTGATTCCCTTTTTTCCCTGTACATATTGTATTTGATGGGACCCGCAGACTTGGCCTTCATCAGAGCCCGCGCCCATGTCACATGAGAACAAGGCCTATTATAGGTAAGGTCTCGGTTCCTGCTCTGCTCAGATGTGAAAATGTGTCTAAAATAGCCCCGTCGATTGGTGGAATTGTGCTGGAGAGGACTCAGCTGGACTCACAGCTGGGGGCCCACAAAATACTGACTAGCTCTTGTCACAGTCTTGTTCTCAATGGATGGTGATTGTTTGATGGAGGCAGTGAAGAAGTGGACAGGCAAGAAATAGAAAAAGGTTAGCGTGGGAGGGTGAATATTGGTAGAGCCGGAGAAAATCACTCCTCTGTTGATTCATCCAAACAGAAAATGCAAAAGTTCAAGAAATAGGAGTGTAAATGTAGAAGACATTGTAACAGCCGGAAATGTAAGTTTCCTATGCCGATGTTAGGGCTTACACATAACGTGCATAATGTAAATTTCGTATTGCATCATTTTCTGGCACCCCAAAGGAACGGAATGTGATAAATAAATGCAAATCAGGTTTCATCGCAGTGATTAGGAAAAACTCTCAATTTAGTCAGTCACAAGAAGCGTTGGAGACTGCTCAGCCAATGATGGGCAGGTGCCTACTTTGCAGTACAAGAAGCACTCTAGGCGCCCGCATGCTGGAGCTAGCTTGTAAAGGCATCCTTTTAACAAAAGGAGAATCCAAGCCCCTATTCTTGAATGAGTTTCTGAGACTTTTGTTCTTCTTATTTGGGCCTTGGGTTTTGGCCCTCCGTTCCACCCAAGTAGGGTGTGACCACAGTCACTGCGCACATCCCTGACTGACAAGGGTTAACGCCGGCAGTGCCAATGGGTGCACGCCGACATTCACCCAGCAGTTTTCCCAACTTTAAGTAGACCACGAAAACCAGGTGTTGGCAGGGCCAGAGTACCAGCAGTGTATGTGAATGTGAAACAACAAGCAGAGGGCAGTGTCTGAATGTTGCAATCGGAGTGGCCGCTGGGCAGTCATCGATTCCACCCATAATCGTAAACAAAGAAAACACAAGTCTTCGGGCAATACACAAAAGCTTTTATCTACAACAAGTAGGCCCAAATACAAACATCGATTTTTGCTGCTGCAAAACAGCACTGAAGGCCACAAAGAGAAACGAAGGAACAAGCAGTGCGTGTTTACAACGTGTAACACGGCGCAGAACAGAACTTGGGTGCAAAGCGGCCCCAACCGTGCGGTGGATGGTTTCGGGGCCCGGAGCCGGCACGCGGAGCCCTTCTGGACGCGGCTGACATAGACACGCGCGCGCAAGAGACCTCTCAACCAGGGCTTGTGTACTCTGGCGCGTGCAGGGATGCACCCTGCCATGCTGGGCGGTGGCGCGCGCGGAGTGAATGCGTCGGGTACAAGGTGCCCTGCCGCGCGTGCCCCCGAGGGGTGATGATATGCAGAGCGCAGCCCCACCCCCCCCCCCCCCCACGTCACGGCTTGTTGCTGAACTGCATTGTCGGCTCAAGATTTATCTGTGTTTTGCTTACAGTAGCGATTCATCACACTCCGCCATGGTGCAGCTCGCGGGATTAAACCACGCGTGACAAGAAAGGGACAGGCAGGAAGCAAGCAGAGAGAAGGGCTCACTACCATTCCTATGTGATTCTTAGAGTTTATCAATTTGTATCTCTTCCTTGAGTGACTTTACAACTTGTACATTTGTAATTTTTTCTATTTGTATCTCTTCCCTGTGTGACTTTACAACTTGTACATTTACATTTTTTCCCTGTTTGTATCTTTTATGTAACTCATGTAATCCTAAATCCTTATGTATTGCAACTGGTTCTTTTGTAAAGTGCTCTGACACCTTCGGATAAAGTTTGCGCTATAGAAAATCGCTTTAAATAAATAAATAAAATATAAAGACTGCAGATACTAGCATATTCCATATCCACACACACGGTTAGGTCCCTCCAGCACTGTTCTGCTTCCAAAATATTCTGGGAGTAATCGCGACCTTGCAGTTCATTCACTGGTTTCATTACCAGGAGATATTAATATATCATTACAGCCCGATGCCGAGGGCTATACTGGTTGTCAAAGGCCCTGAACCCAAGTTATAGGCCCGATCCAAGGGCGAGAGTCTATAATGAGGGAAAGGGGATTTAACAACCAAAGTAGGCTAAGGCAGAAGGGCGATAAAGCTATTAGAATCCACCCACTCAGAGTAGAACTGGATAGGAAGTATTTGGCAGCAGGGATTCAAAATATTGCTGTTTAGATCTCTGCAGATGCCAGTGGTGAGCATTGACTCGTTGAGCCATCTTAACCACTTTTTCATGCTGCATTTTGCTTCCTAAACGCAATATTATTTTAGAGAAAATTACTTAATACTCCCTCTTGAGCTCCCTTGATGGTGTATTGCAAGCCTGGATGAAATTTAAATTTTGGTGGTGTAATTTGCATAATTGTGGACATTTTGCATGACATCATTTTGCGTAACTATGCCCCATTCAAAGTAAAATGTTGCACCGAACAAGCAATTCACAATAAATTTACCACAAACGTACGGAACCATCAGAACACAAATGGCCATTGTCTGTGGTTCTTTTACATTTTATACAATGTTTTGACAGGAGGATGCATTTTCCCCCATTAGGTATAGGGCTGTTTTGATCAGCTCTATCCAGCCACTGGCTTCTTTCGGTCAGCCATTGCGTCACAATTTTGCTTAGTTATACAATTTACAGAGCTGATTGGCAAAGAAGTGTTCTCAGAAGCGTGGCTCAGTGGTTAGAGGCGGCAGACCCGGAAGCTGAGATCGGCCGTGGACCAGGGTTCGATTCCCCGCCTCGGCGGGTCTCGGGCTCAAAAATTCCACGGACTCGACAATTCTCGCTCTGGTGCCTACTCGACTCACGGGGTCACACTCTCCGACTCTGGGCAATAGCTTGCTTAATCTCCACTACGGCCCCTCGCGGCGGGATGCCTGGCTTTCACCTTGTGGATACCCTGCCGGGGTATCTCACAGGGGAATACCAGGACGGGTTCCCTAAGCAAGCGCCTTGATACCTTCGGGTGATACGTGCGCTATATAAGTCGCAATGCAATGCAATGCATCTCCAGAACAACAGCTAAGTACCTGGATGGCATCTGCCCATAAAGCTCTATGCAGGCATTTGAAACATACTGATGACACTTGTGGTCTTTAGAAATTAAGAACATTGTGTACAGATGGACCGCTCTTAGTGACAGCGCACCACATTCGGTGGCACGATCCATGCAAACTCTCTACAATTCTCTTCATTCCTATTTATCGCTGACAAAGCTAAAATCAGTGGCATAGTAGTTTCAATCACTATAGATTTGTTAATTACCTATTATTTCAAATGGTATAAATTACCCACAGATTTTTTTCTCTAAATAAGGATTTTCCCTTTTTCTGCCTGCGCAGGCTGCAAAAGAAAGAGTGCAAAACATTAGAAAGGAAGGAAAGACTACCTAGAGCCCAGGAGGATGTATAGAAAGAGCTCAAAAGTATCAGAAAAGAAGGGAGAACTAATTGGAGCCCAGGAGATGGGCCAGGATTAGGCCAAAAGCATTAGAAAGGTAGGAAAGGCTGTCTGGAGCCCAGGGAGGGAGGAGCATTAATTTAATGCATCATCGGTAGCTCAGGGAAGTTCCAGGCTACTCTGAGCAGTGGGCACTTGCTCAGGGAATCTTTGCAGGGCTAGTGTCCAACCTATGTTACGCGGCCACCTGCTAGAGGCCTCTCCTCTTCCATAGAGTTGCAGATTTCCCAGCAAGCCTCACATTCATAACAGAACATGGCAGGCACACATGTCTTTTGAGGTCTCAAACACAGTAGGGTAAGAGGTCCGAACAGGGCACAAGTCGTAAAAAAAGAAGTGGGGGGACGCTGATGTCACAACAGGAAGTGACGTCACGGAAGGTGGCTTGCACCATCAGACTCATTGCCTCCCCTCGCTCACCCCTTAGCAAATGGAGCCACACATTCACTCTTTGGCCTCTCTGGGGCGAGATCTCGCCCCAGAAAGGCCAAAGAGTGAATGTGTGGCTCCATTTGCTTCAGTTATCGAGCTCCTGGTAAACTAAGTGGGGGGATGCCGTCCACCCGCGTGGTACCCCGACTCGAGCCCTGGGTCCGAAGCTCATTTGGGGAGGGAGAAAAGAGTCTGGCATCACAGCACACAAGAGGATGAATGAGAGATGCACACATTTTAGATAGTTTGGTTTCTTAACACTCAGGAATATAAATAAATCCATCAAAAACTAGATTAAGTGCAGGATAACCCAGCTGGTTTTTAATATCTCTCATTGTTTTTAATATCTCTCATTAGAGTAAGGCATATTAATGTATATTATCATGGTTGGTTATGCAAATTTTCACGCTTACATCAATAAGTTTGTATCCAATTGCTGTGCCGGATACCAGCGGTTGCCAGGATATGATACTAGGGACCGGAAGCCACTGACGGTGGGAGGCGGGGACTGCGCGTGCTGTCGTTACAGCGCGCATCCCGCTCATTAAAATAATCCCCGAGTCGCCAAGTGGCGCTGGCCGATAAAAGTCAGTGGGGCGTATTTTCGGAATGAAGTAGCGACCATGAATGGATATGTTCATGTTTAAGTGAGACTATAACACTTGGGTCTTAAAATGTGCATTATGTTCTTTTTAATTTAAGAGTTGTTGCTCTGTAGCATTTAGGCCAACGCTCGTGCAGCACCAGCAGAATCGCTACCGCGCATCACTCATCAAAAAACAATATCTATGCAAAGCAGGACCATCGCTGCATAGAACATTTAGATGTAAAACTACTTGTATGGAACACATCTCTCTCATCTCAGCTTGGACCTGGCTTTCCTCTCCTTCCACCATCCTTTTCTGCTCACTCCACTACATTTCTTATGTCTCACTAATGCACTTATCTGTACATAAATCAATATGACCCACCCTGGACCTGTTTTGCTCACCTAAGATCCAGGTGTGCATAAACACTTTGCAAACACAGGTCCCCAATCCTGATCCACCGATTGCTTGTGAATGCAGCAGTCTGACAGAATTGCCATATTTAGAGGTTAAGTTCCCGGAGCAGGCCTTGGGATCCTTCTGGTTGGCCTAACCTGCAAAAGTAGGACACCACATGCAAATCACCAATCCGTGGATATTCCAACTATGGAGGAGTGGAACTTGCAGAGTTTTACTCCGTGGAATTCCATGGAGAATTCTGCGAGATTCCACAGATTTCCGAAAACAGGCGATAATATCCATGTCACGCTGCTTGCACTGCAATTTAGCACCAGTAGAATGAGCAGCACTGAAAAATCCACACAAACAGCTCCCTGGGGTGTCAATAACGTTGTACATGTTGTTCCATTGTCTTTCCAAACATTCTCCCAGGAATTCTTTATTCACAAGAGATACAAAACCAATAGCCATTGGTTTTAAGTATCTCTTGTGAATAAAGAATTTGTCTACTGAAGAAATCTGACTTTGGAATTCTTGGGAGAATGTTTGGAAAGACAATGGAACAACATGTACAACGTTATTGATACTGTAATAATCCTTGTTGAAGTGTGCAGGGTCACTTTGGGTTTTTTGAATTGTAAAACAAGTTTCTTGTTTTCTAATATTGGGATCTAGGGGATTGTATCCCAGACCACCTGCACCTATACACATGCACATTATAGGGATCTTGTTACCAGTGCGGGCAAAGTAGCCTTAATCCCCTGTTCTGGCTTGATTTTTTTTAGCTCCCTGGGGTGTGCAAGAGTGCGCGGCCATTCGAGTTTGTTTTGCTGTAGCTTGAGAAGAAAATCCTCTCGAGCAGCAGCAAATCTACTCAAGAAGCAGCCTCTCGCCACGCGGCCCCTGTTAGAGAATGGCAGTGGGGGACGCCAAATCTCGCTTGCATTTCTGGAGCCTTACCGGGGGGGGGGGGGGGGGGAGGGGGGTGGATTTGTGGTAATGGGCCCAAACTCAATGTTACAAGAGTAACGCGGAGTCCTCAAATTCCACGGGCACCCCTTAAACAAACACCTCTCAATGGCAGTTTCCCAAACATAGCAAACAAATGTGTTCCCCTCAAAGACATTAATGCGTGTTTTATGTAATTCAATGAGGTTGTAGGGTAATGTTTTCTCCCGGGGGGGGGGGGGGGGGGGAATTTTTCCATAGTGGAAAATAAAGAAAAATGCACGTGGAAATGCACATTTGAGTCACATTTAGGAACACTGAGGTTTTCACCTGAATTGAAATCTGCCTGAAGTACTTTATGCATTCATTAGTACAGGATATCAACAGTAAACTTCATGCATTCGATTAGTTCAGGATATCAACAGTAAACTTTACGCTTTCGATAAGTTCAGGAAATTGACAGTAAACTTAACGCTTTGAATTGTTCAGGAAATCGACGACTTTCTTGGATTTTATGAATACTCTTGGGATCATTTGTGAATTCTATAATTGAGAGAAATCGAATTCAAAAGACTTCGGGGCAGATTTACAATAACTGGCGCATCCCTGCATATCAGCAGGTATGCGCCAGTTATTGTGCGTCACGGCAGACACCTCTTGCGCCACCATGGATGAGCTGCATTTACAATGCGGCACACCATGGGGCAAGAATACACAGCTGCGTGACGCATCTGCTGCTGTAAAGGTAACACATTGCTGGAGTCACGTCGCAAGCGCGACGCAGCTCCAGCAAAGCTCGGGGTGCCCCAATGCTTAACATGTTGCGTCAGTCCTTACGCCTGCTTCAAGCAGGCGCAGGGTTTTGACGCAGCATGGCCGTAAAAGTGACTTTTAGGAGGCGTTCCGGCGCCGGAACCCCCCCCCTGCGCCGGAACGCCCACATGTGGCGCAGGGCTTTACAATGTGACGCATCTGCGTCACAAAAGTGACGCAACGGCGGCGCAAATGTGGCGAACGGGGCTTGTAAATCTGCCCCTTCATTTGTAAGTAGGGCCTCCTACCCCTAAGGAGGAGTTTGTCCAATAAAAATTCCTATTGAAATATCAGGCAAGTTTCCATTGAAGCAGGCACCAGAAATAGAAAGAATAAAGTTAACATTTATTATTTCAGAGGAGGAATGGCTCAGAGAGAGGGATGGACTTTTAATTCTTTGTTATATTCTTTCATCAGAATACATTTTTGAAAAGACCAAGTGATGGGAAATATAATTCACGAGAATTTTGAACAGTGCACTGAGGAATTTAACTCCAAGAGGGGAAAGCAAAAGCAGCTGTTATGTTGTGGTTATAATGTTTTTTGTTTGTTTCCCATTTCATTTAATAGGACATATGTTTCTGTCAATAACTCTTCTTTTCTTCTTCAGCTTGAGGGGCTTCTCATGCCCTTTAAAGATTTCCTCTCCTCCTTTCTAACTCTCCAGTTCCCTTTTATTAGTTTTCCTCCTCCATGAAGAAAAAACAACGATTTGCTAGTACACATGTGTATTTTTAAATACGTAATTCTGCACCATGTCCTATTACACATGTGTAACTACTTCTGCATATGTGTGCTCCCAGAAACATTATCTGTCGCATGATTCCAAGCTTACACCAGGAATTCTTCACCAATTTCCACATTTCTTAACTCTAAACCTAAGCATAGGTGTAAGTCTTGCTTCTCTGTTCCTAGAAGTTTTGTCTCTCACAACAGAAACTCTGTTTGAAGTGGACCCCCAACCACCTACCCACCCCTCTGTATCTGGTGAGTGACTGTCTGTGATCTGTGTTTGAGCTCATGTCTATAGTACAGGTTTGTGAAGTCAGATAATTGTATTTATGTGGCGCAGACGTAGTTCACGCAAGAACCATAAGTGATAGGTTTATTTCGCGTAAATATTGCCCTCCAGCAAAAATCAGGAGATTGCCCTTCTTTTTGGTCATAAAGTTATACTTTTGACTGACTGCCACAAAACGGTCATGATTAACTATAAACACTCTAAATTTTGCAGGAAATCATTTTTGCAAGGACCTAGCCATCACCTGTCGCACAAAAATGAAAGGCCTGCGATCTACGGGTAAACCAAGGCAGGAGGTTCGCTTGTGTAATAAAAACTACGCACAGCCCTGGTTTAGAGCAAGCTATTGGAGTACAGTAAAGTCTGTTGAACTGGCTTCCTGCGAGCAAAATCAGACTCCATAAGTACTGACATACGAAGACGCCCTCCCCTGTGCTGCTCTGTTTGTACGTCTGGGACCCGAGCCAGGCATCCATTTGAAGCATTTCTAAGTCCGTAAACATCAAGGCAAAGTAGGCTTTGATGAACATGCAACATTACTCACAGTGGGAAGAACACTAGAGTTTATGTATTGGAATTGTTTCCATTGAAAATCATTCTAGAAACCAGGTGCTGCTCCGAGCCCACCAAGACCGTGGGTTAAAGTAGTGCTTCAAGCATCTTATATGTGCCTAGAATTAAGAACTCCTGATGGTGAGTCACACTGACTTGTTTGAATATTGCCTGATCATACATGCCAACATTTTAGAAGAGAAAAGTGGGAGATTTAAAAAAAATTCCCCCCAAAAATCAGGAGAAAGTATTATATCCCACTGACTTCTATTGAGGGCTGAATCGGACCTATTGGCATGTTTCAGACTTGTATGTGTGCTGCTGCAGGATCGGATATCAGAAATGTAAATACATGTTTTTTCCTTACCTGTCAGGAGCAACGGAGAAAACACTTTGGCAAGCAGAGAGAGCTTGATTAACATGTTGTACTTTGGCCTGCAGGAGCAGGTTACTGGCAGTGCATACACCGAGTCACACAAGACAGGCCCTGTTGGCTGAAGCCTGCCAAGGAATCGGGTGTTTGCATGCAGGAATCGGGAGGCGGAAGACTAGCTTTGAAATCGGGAGTCTCCTGCCTGAATCGGGAGGGTTGGCATGTATGCCTGATGTCTGACGTCCTAGTGAGCTGCGTAGTTTATGTACATGCACGCAGGGGCACACCTTGCAGAGTAAAATTGGGGGGGTGGGAGTTTCAAATTTCCCGACAATCACTCTGGTAAAATGCATTATTTGAGAAGCGGAGCATTAGGGGGATTAAGGGGCAGCAGAAAAGGATAACAGTGCATATTTCTAGGGTTACTTAAAGGACAATATGTTGTAAAATAACCAAAAGTTTTAACAACTTCAAAACAGTGAAGAAAGAGTGTGTGAGTGTGTTTCCGTCTGTGTGCATGTAAAAATCTGAGGTGTAATACCACAGCCACCTCACCGTACCAGACTGAAAGCACCTTTATCCAACTATTTACTAGAGAATACATTTATTAAGGGGGTGTAACACCCCAAAGACCCACCTGAAGATTTGAACCTGCATGCATGTGCACAACAGTACAAATGACACAGATATGTGTGCACATAGAAGTATTTATTATTGTCTGGTAATATGTAAACTGTGGAACAGAATTGATCCCAAGTTAGCATTGCAGCATTTTGGACTTGCGGGCGACAGAAAAAAGACAAAACAAAACGTACATTGTGCGCGCTGCTGCACCCAAAAACATTGTTGCCCGGTGGGGATCGCCACTGTCAATGGTTCAAGGTTTGTGTACCTGAACTGCCCATTTGTTTTATTTTGGTGCAAAACGCAATCATAAATTGACACAACAAGCAAGAACCACATTCACCGAAGTCATTTGCAAATGATTTTCTTTTTGCAATGTTTTGGTTTTGTTCTGTGTCTATGGGCCGTGAAAAAGAGAGAGAGAGAGAAAGAAAAAGAGAGAGAGGGCGAGAGAGAAAATGAGTGAGAGATAAAGAGAGAGAGAGAGAAAGAGAGAGAGACGGTGAGTCAGTTTCGTTCTTTTCAAGACCACAGCCTGATATTTAAATGAGACATTAGCAACAAATTAAGCACATAATACTAGTCACTCCAGGAACTTGTTTATGGAGCTAGTTGTTATTACCTAATGGCTGCTCTATGCACCCAACAGGTGAGAAATCTTTCCTTAGTAGTTTGCTACCGTTTCTAACACTGACAATCCTGCCAACTCACACGGTGCCACCGTGTGTCACCGAATATCAGCTCCCTTCACACAGACGCCCAGTGAGGAGCCACTATCACACACACAGTGGAAGGGAAAATGAGCTAGAAAACTCTTAACAGCTCCTATTTCCAGATGGTATTTCTAAGCTTCAAAAAGCCAATGTTCCTCAAGGAATGTGGATTTCCAGCTCGTCTTTGGAGGCTTTGAACGGCAGATGTCCTTTAAGAGATGGGAAAATACCCCGGGACATTGGCACCAGCTTCAGCAAGCTTTTTTTTTTTTTTTTTTTTGGAGGGAGCAAAAGTGCCTCTTGGGTACTTTTCAGCATGATGTCCCGCCCCTCCAGGGCTCCACCCCTCCTCACCAGGCCAAACACTGTGGCTTGTTTTCATCATGATTCCACAATATCTATGGATAGAGGTCAGGGTCAGGTGGTGCTCCCAAGAGCGGTAAGACAGGGGATCATGAACATGGCTCCCTCTGGGCCTCTGCCACAGTGGTAACCAGCACAATCCTGAATATATGTGAAGTTGCCCACAAATTCCTTTGCAAACGTTTTAATTTCAAAACTTCGCAAGCTTTGAAATCTTCAAGAAGGCTGCAATCCTTAAATTGTGAGCAAAAAAATAAATAAAAGTCTCACAAAAAAGTTTAGCAAAGTTTGCAAAACTCTACAACCTTCTCAAAGTACTAACTTTGTCAGACTGAAGCAAACTGTAATGAAGATTACAAAACTCTCCAAACTTTAGAAAGAGCTTCGTTTGTAAATATCACAATACTTTACGCATGAAGTTATAATTTTTCCCATCATACAGCCAACACAACAGGCAGTGATTTACGGTTCCAAAGTACATTTAGACACTCTATTAGTACATATCACCACTTAAAATGTACTTGCATGTTTCACTATACAAATTCAACACTAATCCTCTATGGGTCCCGGAGTAGTATGCTACTCGCCGAAAAAGCGCTTTGACACCTCGTCAGGGGTAGTAAGCGCTATATAAATGCAATTACAATACAATATACACATTACTAGAGCATCTCTGGCTTTAGAAGGTGTTGGTCTCAGTTGTACAATATCAGGAATAACCCACAATGCATCTCTACTGCTCTAGTGATGTACATGCCAGAACCCTCCTCCACTCCTGTGTGATGACAAGCATTCCTTAGAGTTATTCCTGCTTCTAGCTTTCTAAGTATTTCTGGTCCCAGGTCACAGGGCCTGTTATTAGTCTCAGCATGACCTGCAGGCTATTTACAGGGGAGTTCTCGTTTTTAATTAGGCTGTACCACAAAATAACACATTGCGTGTTGGTTTGCAATGTTGCTGCGGGGGCAGGAGCCCTGTGAGCGCCCAGACAGGGTGCAGGACCAGTTTAGAAAAGCAGGATCGAATCTGGAAAGAGACCACCAAAATAGAGGCTGTCCAGAGCACCATCCCCTTTATAGTGCATCAGATTTCAGGGTCAAGTAGGGTTCTTCGCTGGACACAAAGCGCACGTGGAACCATGATTTAGAAAAAAGGACAACATTAATGCATTATGGATTTCCACCTGCGATTTTAATAAATACATTTTTTAAGATTAACAAACTTCCAAGGAGTAAAACTAGGAAATTTAGTCTAGTTGTAGATTTCCAAGCATACTACTACTCCTGCGGGCTGTCAGCCATGAGGGCAACCCACAGGCGTGAGGGCGGCGTATGTGCTCATTTGCACATTTTCCTTCACATGGAAAATATTCCCATTTGGAAAATATCCTTCCTTTGTATGGCCTTAAAATAAGGGTTCTGGAGTTAGTCTTCCACTTGATTACCAAATTTATTCCAAAATATTCACACCCAAAAAGTTGAGTACAATTTGGGTGTGACCTACCCAGGTGTTTGCACCCTTCTTAATGGCCACCTGCCACTCGCCTAGGAATCCCCACCATCTGCCCTTTAACTGCAAATACAGAAAATCCCGCTTGTTGGTTAAATTCCTATCCCTATAAGTGGAATTTAGGGTTGTGAAATTGCCCAAAATCTAGTAATTCCGACCCTAAATTCAACATTTTGCAGTAAAATGTTGCACTAAACACAAAACGTTTTTGAATAAGACAACGGTGTTATGGGGTAAGTAGTGTTCTTGCAAGTGTATTCTAGAAACTCTGCAAATGCTTTGTTGTCATACCGAACCACAGATAGATTTCTTGTCATACTAAGATCTGCCCTGCTCATATTTTTTCATTGAAGTCAAAGAACAACAAAGAATTTATTGGACTTTTTTTTACTAACCATATCTGAAATGTAAGAACTTTATTGCATCATATTACAATTTCTTAGATTTGTACAAATGATAGAAGAGACCAATATAACAAGATACAGTTCAAGCATGAGTCCTGGCCAGTCGGATGTGCTTTTCACTGTAACGTCCTCACAACTTTCCTCGCAAAGTTTTGAGAGTCCATAAAGGGTGCAGTTCAGTGGTTTTGGAGGAGGAACTCACTAAAAACAAGGAAATAAAAACATGCGAGTGAATAAGATGAACAGGGATGGGTGATCCCACTGAAATCTACGGGAGGTATTTGCCTGTCTGGAGAGTGAAGACAAGTTCACGTGGAGTCACAGCCTAGAAATGGGGATGAGTAGATCCATTTGTGATTACCTAGCAACACACAATATTTTTCTATTTTGAATTTCCTGGCCTCATTGAAATACACAGACACCCTGTGTACTCATTTTGGTATTCACAGAAGGCACTTACTCATTTTTGTATTGACAAAAGGCACTTACTCATTAATGATTAAGTGCCTTCTGTGAATACCAAATGAGTAAGTTACTCAAAATGAGTAAGTTACTCATTTTGGTATTCACAGAAGGCACTTACTCATCAATGATTAAGTGCCTTCTATGAATACCAAAATGGTAGTAAGTTTAGGATTTTGTCTTAAGTTAGTTCTGTGAATCGGGCCCATCGGCCATAGACTGCTCCAAACTCTATCGCCGTGAGTCCGTCTTGCTACTGCCGTGTAGCTCAGGGAGGTCTGAAATGAGAAACCCTGAGAGTCCATCCGCTTCAGCAGGGGGAAGGTTTAGGAGCCACTGAGACCGTGACAGATAAGGAGATTGCACTCTAACTGCATCTCTGGAGACCATTTGAGATGAGCGTAGCAGGAGAGTGGAAGCTGCGGGAAGCAGCGTTGAATCGCTACAGAGCTGTGCAAGGTGGAACCGTGGGAGCTGCCAGCAGCAGCAATGGTCACTCCACTGCAAGGGCTGTGGGCACCAAAAGGATACCCGTGGTGCTAGCTACGCATCTAGTGTCAAGTTTATAGCATTTCTGAGCCCTAGGCCCACCACTCGGACAGTTTTCCACCCTTCTTCCTACTTTTGAGGTTCCCTATGGGACTAGTCCAAAACTGGATGGTCTTAGGATGCGATCCTGGGGGCAAAAGTCCATAATCTTTATCAAATATCATGAGTATTTCCTCCTGCACTCTTCGTAGAGGACGATAAACATTTCTTGATGATGATTGAGTGCCGCATTGAAAGACGCCATAGCTCTTTTGTGGCCCGCTGATGTCATCAGGTTTCTTTAAACTTGTTTTTGTTTACACTCATAGGTAGAAGCATTTACCTCTCATAATGAACACCCCCAACGGGTGTCATTTCGGGAAAAGGGGAAGGTGCCGCAAAGCACACGCCAGGATACGAGGCACAGGATGTACAACAATGGGACGTAAGAGAATGAAACATAGGCTAGAGAATTGAAATAGACTCGCTGTCTCAGAGGCATGACGTATCATCCAGCATTGTAAGGTGGTGACATCAGATCATAGGGTGACCGCGGAAGCATTATGAACCATCCATGAATTGGGGGATGGGATATTGGTTTAACACCTGGGCAATGGATTGTTTAATACCAAATGTCTGTAAAGTGCCACCCATCACTAGATATCAAGTCATATTAAGTCAAAAAACCCAACCTGATACCAAAAAAAAAAACGTCCAAAAATCCTGATTGTTGGTGATTACTGGCGAGGCAGGGTTGGGTAAACGTAAGTCTAGTTTTTGCATCTTTCAAAAAAGAAGTGAAATCGCTTCTCATGGCTAAATTCACTTGAGCATGGTCTACTGTTATATTGCTACTCAACGTATCTTCTACATAGAACCTTTTATTGTCTATTGTCCAACCAGGTTTCCTGGATACTGTATCTATATTTTGCTTGATATGCCTTGAATGTTTTGTTATGTACCTTAAACCCATGTAGCTATGTTGGAAAGTTTATACTATCATTGACCAGCATTGAACCGTATGTTATTTTCTTTGTATTTATGTAACTATGACACCTACCCTGTAATGCGCTCTGATACCCGCAAGGGTCTGGTTTGCGCTATATAAAACTTTCAAATAATAATAATATTTTCACTATGGGCCCTTTAAGACGCTATCTCTACTTCAAAGAAGTCTTATCAGGGATGAAATTCTGTATTCATCACCCTAGATTGGAACATCCCGGAAGGGCTGCAACACCTGGCCTCCGAGCCAGTGTCGGCGTCATGCCACGTTCTAGACAACATCTGGCATCATGACACATCTGCCTCCCTCTCATTCTCTTCTCTTTCATCCTCCCCAGTTGCAGCACATTCAATTTGCTCCCGACATATTTTGCAGAATAACTCTCAGGTCAATGTAGCGCAGAGCACTCTGTGAACAAGAAAGTCTAAAAAAAATTCAGATATTAATTTGGCATCAATAGTACTCAGACGCAGCCCACGAGCAGGAACTGGTCTGAGCCTGAAAACGAACATCCTACAATTTTACTGAGCGGGCACTGGCCGAGGGTGGGATCGAACCGGGGTACCTAGAGGTGAAAAAGAGGCAAATCGTGCTGGGCCATAGCAGCTCGACATCTGCCTCACTTTTTAAAACATTGAACATTTCTTGAAAATAATGCAAAGGAAAAAATTAAGCCCATTTGGAAGCATTAAGGACAAAACCTGCATTTTCTAATAAAAGCAAATTATTTTATAGTCTCTGAAAAAGGGTCTCAGTATCTCTGCCAGCATCCTGTTACTGACAGCTGGGGGTTTTGGACTGATCCTTTCAGCGTTTCATCTTTTTGAGGTTCATAAAGTAACTAGTACTGAGTTACCGAAGAATACTAGCTGTGAGGTCAGCACAGAGGTTCACACACTTTTAGCTTGAGGTGCAAGCTTCATAAATTGGTTATTATATAATTTCTTTGATATTCACCACTCATGGCACCAAAAACTGATGTACTGTACTCTTCTCTTTCATTGACCAATCAGGACGGTAAGGCCAGTGGAGGAGGTCAGGCGTTCTCACTGCCGGGAACTCCCTCTGGAAGAAGCTTCGACAACCACTGAATGAAGATCAGTCTTTCAAGTTTCAAGAGAAATTAAAACCTACCACTGAGAAACGAGCTCACATTCTAATAGGCTACAAAGGTGGGACACCATTTTTGTGGGAGCTTTGTTGCCTTACAAATAACCACCACATAAAGAAAGTCAGACAATAGTTGCTGAAATGGCCAGCCATCTACTCATTTTACGGATTTCGCAAAATGTACCCCCAGACTGGTCTTTACAGGTACAGATTCCGTTTTTGAGCCAGTGATAAAACGGAAAAAAGAACAACACAGAAAATAAATACCGGATACGACAGTTCAATTCTGCCTCCTTAATGGCATTTACGATTGGCAACCAGATGTTTCTAATCTTAGCTCTCCAGAACCAATGCAGATGGACCATGCTACTATAAAAAATGTGAAGTAAAACCACTCGCCAATTGATTCACACTTCTTTGTACAGGTGAGTGGCGGTCCAAGCTGTCGAACAGCTGGGCCAAGTGAGTGGGGGGCCAAGCTCTAGCACAGCTGGACTAAGTGAGTGGAGGTCCGAGCTGTCGCACAGCTGGGCCAAATGAGTGGAGGGCCAAATGTATGCACATCTGGGCCCAGTGAGTGGAGGTCCAAGCTGTCGCACAGCTGGGCCAAGTGAGTGCAGGGCCATGCTGTCGCACAGCTGGGCTAAGTGAGTGGAGGGTCAAGCTCTCTCACAGCTGGGCCAAGTGACTGGAGGGCCAAGCTGTTGCACAGCTGGGCCAAGCTCTCGCACAGCTGGGCCAAGTGAGTAGGGGTCCAAGCTATCGCACAGCTGGGCAAAGTGGGTGGAGGTTCAAGCTGTCGCACAGCTGGGCCAAGTGAGTGGAGATCCAAGCTGTCGCACAGCTGGGCCAAGTGACTGGAGGGCCAAGTGTTCACACATCTGGGCCAAATGAGTAGAGGGCCTAGCTTTTGCATAGTGGGCCAAGTGAGTGGAGTGGAAAGTGTTCACACATCTGGCCAACGAGGGTCAAGCTTTCGCACAGCTGGGTCAAGTGAGTGGAGGTCCGAGCTGTCGCACAGCTTGGTCAAGTGAGTGGAGGGCCATGTGTTCACACATCTGGGCCAAGTGAGTGGAGTTCCAAGCTGTTGCACAGCTGGGCTAAGTGAGTGGAGGGCCTAGTGTTTGCACATCTGGGCCAACTGAGTGAAGGGCCAAGGGTTCACACATCTGGCCCAAATGAGTAGAGGGCCAAGCTTTTGTACAGCGGGCCAACTGAGTGGACTGGCAAGTGTTCGCACATCTGGGCCAAGTGAGTGGAGGGCCAAGTGTTCGCACATCTGGGTCAAATGAGTGGAGGCCAAGCGTTCACGCAGCTGGGCCAAGTCTTCTGTGACAACTGATCAATAATTCAATGGTAATTCAATATGGTATTTGTCGACTCGGCGGTGTGATGAGACACTTTCGACCCCAAAAATTGCACAAGGCATACAAAATTCGGCGGGCCTCTATGGCAAGTATTTTGTTTTTGTGAACACTTGTGCCTTCTTGAGGTCACTGTGCAAATGTGTATATACATGTTTACACACTAGTAGTTCTTGCAGCTCGCAGAGTCCGCATCGGACGAATAAAGGCAATTTATACATTCATCCATCCATCCACTCACTCGCTCCCACCAATCAGTGCCCCACAAAAAGACTGCAGACTGACGGGGAACACCAAAGAAAGGTTCGGGAAAGAAAACGTGTTTTAAGTCAGCAAGCTCTTTTAAAATGTCTCGTTAAATCTACAGAAAGATAGCAAATCGGTAATTACGTTATTCCGTCCTGTCATCAGAATAAACCTGCAAAATTAACTTGGAACTTAGTGCAGCAGGGCAGGGTGCAGTGGCTGCCTCTAACTTACCGCTTTTGTCATTAGCACCTGCTGCACCTGCTTTTTGCTGCCGATCGCAGTATCTCCGCGCTATAACGTGGTATTCTATGTTACCAAAGCGGTATTTTTGTAACGGTAAAGGTGCGTCACTTTAAAGGGCTAGATAGCGGGCTTCCAGCGCTCTCACCACCCCCTTTGTGCACGTTTAACGCTCCCTGGCTGGGACCCAAAGTCAGATACATTGTGGAGCCTATTGATCCGTTATCAATTTCCAGCGGTATTAAGGCGACCCCACATTTTGAGCTTACCTGAGCCCGGCCTGACGCCGCAGCATCACTGCTCAGCCCGAGTCATGTGTCAGAAGAACCAGCCGTGAGCTCTCTGCTAGGGTGTAGCGCCATAACGCGTCGAGGCGCTTCTGCTTTCACGACGGTTCAGGACATCTGGGTTCCAATGGGCACTCCTATTCGCCCCAGTTCGATGTGATGTAAATACCGGGGCGCCCCCGCCGCCCCTGCCTCTGACAGCCAGCACACAGGCTGCACGCAGCAGTTTCGGAGGCTGGCCTGCTCCCTGGAGAGGAATCCAGGCCCGAGGCAGCACATAAAGGCGCTACATGTCTGAACCTGCGAGGCGCTCGTCAGGTGTGCCTCAGACTGGAATGTCAAACCCCAGCTGAGACTTCTTACAGCGTTAAGTGTCTAAGATCCTTTTACTATCCTATAGCTCAAGCAGCCTCAGTGTGACTGACTGGTCACACCTCCAGCGAGTGAATGTATAGATGAGCACTCCTGCCTCAGGTACAGGTAATGGACGGTGAGTGCCTAGAAGCTCATCAAGGCCTGGTACGTCACCTGACGTGCGTTACAAGTAAAGGATTCTAGGATACATTTTCAGCTGTAAAATACTGTTACTGCACATTAATTAAACCTAGAATTATTGTATTGTAATTGCATTTATATAGCGCTCACTACCCCTGACGAGGTGTCAAAGCCCTTTTTCGGCGAGTAGCACGCTACTTCGGACCCCATAAAGGATTAGTGTTGAATTAGTATAGTGAAATATGAAAGTAATTTGAGTGGTGGATAGGTTAGTCAGTTATTTGGATTAAGCAGGTTAGCAGAGGGATAGAAGAGGGGAAAAGGTTTGCAATATAATTTTTTATTTTTGTCTTTTATATAGTTTGCATTTTGTACTTGTGTTTGTACTATAATACAAAAAAAAAAATTAAAATTGTTCATTGTGGTGGCTCAAATCCAAAGCAGGTCTGTTACGGTTTTACAAGAGTTGGGGGGCGAAGGGTAAGGACTCCGATGGGCACTGGGGTCTCACCTGGAAAGCTAGCTTCATTCTTTCCAATGTATAGCATTACAACCTATTGGTGAGGGCTGTAACAGTTGTTAAATGCCTGCTCCTTGAGTTATGGACCCGAGCGGCAGGCAAAGGCCTGTAACAGAAGAGAGAGCATATCACATCTAGAACCACAGAAGGGCTTTAATGCCCTGACAACATTCCACCCAGTGAAGGCAGAATGTTCTCAATTAAACAGAAACACCAGAAAGAGAACCAGTGGAATGTTGGCACAGAGGGTCCATAACAGTCGTTATTGGCCCTCTGTTCTCTTCGCTGCTGCGACCAGCATTCCAACGAACTGAGAAAGAATTCCTCCTGATTTGTTCAGCAATACATCCAAAACATTGGAGAAATCCTGTTTCGAAGTCATGTGTGTGGAAGGGGAAAGAGGTGACATGCCCAGGATTACACAAGGTGTCCATCTGTCGTGTCTGGTATTCCAGTGCACTCGAAAGTATCTACAATCTGTCTGGTGGTTAATTTGTAAAAATATAAATGCCAGGGCCCTCGTTAAGAGGCCATTGGAGCTTGTGCCACCCGTTGGCACTATCAGCTCTGCCAATGACCACACCAGTACAACTACTACCTATCATGCCCCTACGGATGTGATAGTTCAGACCATTCCGGCCCCGAAAGCTATAAAAATTACTTGGGCAGCAGGTATTAGTCATTTTTATTATTTATTGAATTAATTAACAACTGATGTTGTGCTAACTTCTAATTAGACAAACAGCGCCACCATGTGGCAGACTGTCATGAGTGCCGGTGTTTACAATTCAGTGCCAGTGTTGAGCACCAGAAACCACAGGCTCAAATTAAGCACAGAATTTGCCATTTTCTCTACTAGATCGGCCCAGGCTAGGCCCAACCCAAGAAGGTTTATGCTCAAGTTAGCTCCGGATAGTTTCTCGGAGAACTGAAATGAGGCTAGAAGATTGAGTAGAGCTTGGACTAGGCCTTTACGTTCAGGTTACCCGCCTAGAACACATTGGAAGAATTAACTTAGGGCGGGGGTCTATATGACAAGTTAATGAATAGACACAAAGAACTATAATGTGAAAGAGGATTTTGTGCATTAATACTGACAGTGGATTTCACAGACACTCACATATAAAGAGTCAGAAAAGTAGCTGGTATAGGACCATCACCCACAATGTTGCATCAGGCGGGGCAGCCTGCCATCTCTATCCGCATGGAGGTTTTTATCATCCATCATTGTCCTGCTGTGGCTCGAGATATATACAAGTGAGTACTTGAAAAGTGCACACTAATATGCCCTTGCTAAGTGCTTCACAAGTCCTAATTAGGAGAACAGGCCAGGCACATGCTGCACTGACGTTTGCTGTCCAGGCTATTTGCCAGAAAAGAAACCCTCTCTTTCAGAGCCAGCTTCTGTACGCCTTCATGCGGTACTTTCTCTTCCCCAATCTGGCAATGCACTTTTCTCTGGTACAAGTACACTAGAAACGAGGCAAGAAAAGATCGGGCACAGACAGACTACCTCCCATCATATGATCACATTAACACAACATTACAAAAAAAGCAATTTAAGATATTTTAAGCAAGACCTAATCTGCAGAATCTTCAGGTGGGTCTCAGTCAGCACCAGAAAGACGTCACTCAGGCCTTCGTCACCATCCGCCTCGACTACGGCAATGCCCTCTACGCCGGCATCTCCACCCAGCACCATGGAAGACTCCAGACTGTACAGAATGCTGCAGCCAGACTCATCCTAGACCTCCCCAACGGACCCGCATCACCGCACCTCAGAATCCATCATTAACTCCCATCCAGAAGAGATGCCAGTTCAAAATCCTTGTGCACACCTACAAATCTCTGCACGACCAAGGACCAGCCTACCTCAACCATCAACTGAACTTCCATCTACTCCCAAGACGACAACAACACTCCTCCTCACTGGCCCTTGCGCACATCCCTTGCATCCATCGCAATCGCAGCGGGGGCCACTCCTCCCACATCGCCACCAAGACGTTGAACGACCTGACCCTCCATCTTCGAACAGCACCCTCCCTAGAGGACTTCAGGAAGAAACTCAAGACCTGTTGTTTCGACTGAGGCATCGAACCCACAGCGCCCAGAAATCCCTAGGGGTGACAGTGCTGCGCTATACAAATGCTGATTGACTGATAAACGTAACGTGTGTTTGTAAAGCGCACGATCACCCGTAGGTGTCTTGGCGCTGAATAACCGATGTTTATTGTTACCCAACTCAATGGTACTCATTTTATCAATCTCAGATGGATGAAAGTCTGAGTGGACCCGCCGGGATTTGAACCTGTGACAATGAGGTCGAACACAGGCCCCTGCAGTCGCTGGTTTAGTCCACTGAGCCCCCGGACCCGGCATCCTGTTAGTGCTTTGAATTAACATGGCAGCTGTTTACTGTCCAGGTATCAACTCCATCTCTTGCTAGACGCTACAAAATGGCGTATAAAGCACATGCACTCAATATAACCCCCAGCATCCAGGGCCGCTCCTCCCCCCCAGCGCCTTGAGACCCTCACAGGTGAGTAGCGTGCTTTACAAACCCCTGATTGATTGGTTGATTATAATAACAGGCTCATTAGCGTGGCAAGTAGTGGAAACTGGATAATCATCTACAGTAACTTAGAGTTAAGCGCACGCAAGACCACCTTAAGAAGAGATTTATAACCAGGAGTCGAGCACATATAGAATTTGTGAATATTAAATTCTGACATTGGAGACCCCTCTCTGTAGCTTCACATGTTCCAGAGCCTCAGGTTAATGTCACTTGATGTAGGCACGGTCACTTTAAACGCAACCGTGTCATCCAAAGTAAGACATGCCTCAAAGTTATTCAACAATCACAGACTCATTTTTGCCCTGTTTATGACGAGCAGATAAAGCTGGTTGAAACTTAGCTACACAGGAAGTACGACCTAACCTCTTTCAAGCAGCTAACAAAATAAAGCCAGGGCTCTCTCTTAGACGTGCACAGATTTCAGAAAGCAAGCAGCACCCGTCAGGCCTTGGACTGTACCACGGTTTTTCATCCAAACAGGGATCGTGGGTGTCCCAGAAGAGCAAGAAATCTGTTATTACCCAATTAAAGTTGAGTCATCTGAGCAGGACGTTTACAAGATTACACAGAACTTAATAGCGGCGGCCGGTTACCCGCAGCATCACAATAACAGGAAGGCTGAAAATGAACCATCATAAAAAGGGGTTACTTAGAAGAACAGGGCTTTGGAAAACGTCTGGCGCCATCAAGCAGTTCAGATTTTAAAACCAATCTAAGACTCCCTTCAAGTATGAAGAAATCTAGTTCGAAATACCCTCTGTGCTCCTGCTGCTCAAAATAAAAGCTTTCCGAGGGAAAAGTGACCTTTAGATGCTTTAAGTTGTGAAATGAAAGTGCTTGTCTTGGACACAGTAAAGCTGGAGCGGTGGTTCTCAACCTTTTGATTTCTGGGGACCCCCGCTGACTCAGCGCTGGAAACCTGGCCTTACGTTTCTACTATTAGAACTTCAAAACAAATACACAAAAATAGACAAGGATACATCAAATAAGCACACCAAATATGTGAAGTGTGTGTTAAAGCCGGCAGGATGGCTCAGTGAGATGAGTGTTTGCTGCTGCAATATTCAGTGCTCTACAAGGCTGACTTGGCCTTTCATCCTTCAGAGAAAGGTGTACTTTTCAGGGACAAGAAATGCCAGAAGAGTTGTATGAGGCGTTATATATAAAAACAAGTGATTATATTATTATTATTAGTGTGGTCGCATAGGCTTACAGACTTATAAAGTTCAAGGCCATGATCCAACCACAGACTCTTCCTACCAGAGCCTGGGCCGCCACATGCCTTATCCTCCTCTGGATGGACCGGCTCACCACACACTCTTACCTGGAGCTGCAGAGTACAGAGGTATCAGTGGCACATGCATGATACATCAAGAGTATACGAAATCCAGCACGCGTGATCCACCACAAGATGCACATACCTAGACTTTAACATCCAGATGTCCTAATTTCATGAAACATTCGCTTTCCTAACCTATCACAGACCACCAAGTAACAATAAAGCATTTCCTCATGTACTGATCACTGTTGAACTAACCTGGCCTCCAAAGATCTCCTACGACTGGGTGACTTTAACCTTCACTGGAGTGATGATGAGGATGCAACAGTTTCCGCACGGTCCTCATTCTTGTGAGATACGAACTTATCACAACTCCCACTAAAACGCGCTCACAGTAAAGGAGCAATGCGTCAACTCGTTAAAGAAAGCCCAACGCACTGTAACAGTGGACAGTCCCATCGAAGCTGATGTCTACTCATTCCTTCATACTGTTCTAGATGAACATTATTTAAGTAAGGCGAGAGTTGCAATTCAAACCTAAGAATGAATGGGGCAGGAACACAGCGAGTAAATCTCTAGATGTCTTCATCTCTTCTGTTACCGCCTAAGTCTCCAAAAACAAGTACTCCAAAACACCTACGTCCAGTCGATCGAGCATTTCCACTTCTCTGGGATTAACATTATGGTCACCTCAGCTCATACTTAAAAAAAAAAAAAGTCAAGAGAGAAGAGTTGGCAGATTATGGTTTACGCCCTCCGTAAAACTAGAAGCCACCACACTAGCACACTGGAATCCATATAGAAAGATTGACCAATGCCTTCTCCAACTATAAAGTTAAAACTTGAAGCATAAAGCCAACACACTGAACACCACAGCCAACTTTCTTATAGACCAAATACGATAAGCAAAGAATCAGTTGAATAAATTAATTCTTGAACCTCAACAGCAAAGTCAATGTAGATACATCCATGAGAGACCAGACAAAACGTACCGCCACCAAGTAAAACCACTGGGATCAGTCAAGAGGTTTATAACTGCAGAAGGTCTGAAACGAGTAGTGTCTGCATCACTAAATTCACGGCTTGAATTTGGTATCGAAACAAATAAAGGGGTCTCCGAGCTAGGCCGGGTTGATTTCTGAGATATGGAAATATGAGCATATTACACCAATCCTAATTAAAATTAAATGGGTCTATCCTGAGACTTGCGGCGGTTTTAGACCACCCTGCATCATTTTACAGCATGAAAACGTAACCCCTCTGATTACCTTAGGAAAAAGATTACAATTTTAAGAAAACACGCACAATTTCTTAGTACCAATCATTTCCTCCTAGAAACTAAAGGATGCAGCAATACCTCAACATTATTACACTCCCTCTCAGGTTTAGTTCCCAAGAAATGGAATAACGTTGCATCGAAATAAGAAGGATCCATTGTATTCCAAGAGCAGATTAAAAAATCCAGGAGTCCTGATCAGGGCTCATCCTCTATAGAATGGAAAATGGAAAATCGATATCCAGAAGCTCAGCAAATACTTACATATACCTATGTAATCAATCGCTAAACAATATGTACTGTAAATATTGTATATAATCAAGTAAACTATTGAATTGCAAAATGTCATCCCTTGGAGGTAAAGAGCGCTAACATTGAAGGATAATTCCATTGCTATAGAAATAAATAACAACAACTGAATGGATATATAGAGAGTGCATAACAATGGACATTTAAAATATCCAAGTAAACAAATCAACAGGAAAAATAACACGCATTGTGCTTTGGAGGCAGATATATGCTGCCTCCCACGACTTTCCACCGATTTGAAAGAGAGGGGGGGGGGGTGTCTTCTGAAACAGCGCCTAATAAAAGAGTAATTCAAGAACGGCGCTTAGAACGAACCCGGGTTAATTCGTCCCCGTCCTGGCGGCACTTGGTGTCGGGGGAAGCGGACCTGATCGGCCACCGGCTGGGAGGTGACCTTTCCGGCAGCACGACCTGCGCTTCGCCTCAGACAAGCGGCTGTCATCAGCTCCCATATTACAGGCAATTTATTGCTCCCTGACAGCAGAGCTCATGATTAAATGAAGAGCAATGAATGGGGAGCAAAGGTCAAAGGTGAGAGGGAGACTTTAGATCAGGTTACACGCTATCAGAGGCTCGCGCCATCCTACAAGGTGCGACATCACTCGTTCTATGTACCAGCAGGGAGGACGCTTTAACACACAGGTTAACTGCACAGGATCACACAAGCGGCCCTCACTCACAAAAATACGCACCTTTGTCCAGTTGTAAACCCCGGCTTAAAGAGTACACAAGAAGATTTAACAAAACCTTACTTTTCTTCAGTGCTGAATGTTTAGTATACTTTACATGTGAAATTGTAGTTTGTCTTTTACCACCGACATATCTGAATATATATATATATATATATATATATATATATATATATATATATATATATATATATATATAATCTTTGTTAACATTAAATTACTGGGGATGCTGTAATTGAGTAATTACAGCACCCATTTTTTCTTGCAGACATGAGGATTGCCGCCATGAGGAAAACCACGTTTTCCTCTGATATTTTATTCATACAGAAAATATTTTCCCAAATGTAGACACCTCTTCTCCTGCACCTCTGGAATGTGTGGATGCACTCTTTGATTATAACGGAAATATGGCAACTCCTGCATTTTACAGCATTAGTTGCAAGTGCATTTCACAGTATCTTCATCAACAAAAAATAACACAAATCACTCCAAGGTGGGGTGGCACAAAAACCACAGGTGCAGTGAGCTATCTTTCAATCTCCTTGACTCCACCCATGCTGAAGTGCAGCTAAACCTTTGAAGCAATAAAATGTGAGCAGCCTCTGCCATGCACGCGCAACACTAAAGCACACATATACCACACCACAGTCACACACACCGCTCCCTTGTAGGCCTTGGCGTTGTGTCTGTCACTGATTTCACTTCCATACAATCAAAGTGCAGTGACAACACCACGGTAAGGGTAGAAGTGGATTAATCACACACAACATGGGAGCACTTCCTGTAGGCCACACCCAAGACCCATGCTCAACCCATTGTCCCACATGCCCACTACCACAATGTGAGTTGGTGCCTGGTTAAAGATATATAAATGCAACTAAAATTCAATAAGATGCCATTTGCTGGAATTCTATAGCTATTCACTGTAGAATTCCATCAACAACCACTGTTTTCAATGACAAGAAGTCCAATGTTCTCTACTATCAACTACCTACACTCTACCACTTACAAATACAACGGATAATTTTCATACGTGCACACACTGGGACGAAGCCAGAGTTTACTCAATGTAATTTCAGATTCCACTAGTTGTGGCAATGATGAAGGTCAACCTACGCTACCTGGAAGTAGGAGCGCACTGAACATTATCCCATCTTTTGTGACTCGGAGATGATGGTGTATACCACCCCAACTATCGGCTGTTCTTGCCTGCCATATTCCAGGCTCAAAAGCACCCAGTGATGTCTTCACCCTCTCCTCTCCTACAATAATGTCCTGTGTGCCACTCTGTTCTACTCATCTTCGAGAGCATGAGGGATGCCATCCGACATTTTTGGTCTCGTCCAGCAGGGTAGATGGCAACCCGCAGTCCAGCCGTATGACAATGCAGCAGACACCATCTCATGACAGGCTTCACCGTATGCAAACCTTACAAGCAAAAGGAGCTCAAGTGGGACAAGGAAGGGGGAAGCCGCCCCCCACTCAATCAATATTCAACAATCAAAGCCTCCCCCGTCTAACACCAATTCATATGCAACCGGTGGCAGAGTTAAACGGTCAATTGTACTGCCCCAGATGCGTTGCTTAACACTCATCTGTCGGGTCATGGTGTATTTACTTAAAAGATTTTTAACCCAGGTCTAATCCCACTCTCAATAGTTAAGAAAATGAAGTGCGCAAAGAGAGAGTGCCTCACGGTAGCAACACCCGAGGGGGTTCCTGGCAGATAATTGCCAGTTTACCCACTTCTCATCAAAATTGGTGTTAGACGGGGAGACTTTGATCGTTGAATATTCACCGTAAGCAAGCCTTAGATGGAGCAATCCAAGGGTAGTCTCTGCTGATGATGCGTCTCAGTATATGAGCCCTCCCGCTACAATGTACACCTTCTTGAATTCAGACACTGAGAACATGAGACACAGTAACTAAACAATGCCGGAGAGAGGTCCCACCTCTCGGGATGGTGTACATCACTTGTTATTAACCTAGCAAGTACAGAATCTACTCTTATCCCACCCACTACTTATCCCCTCTGTTGACATATCACTCCCTACTAAATACCATAAATATAAGGATATTAGGAATTTCATCCTCCATAATCCTGATGGTGAAACTTTATCTCGTAATTTCTGTACCTTTAACGTTCTCCTCCCTCACAGGATAGTTTATGCTGCAAACAGTATCGTCCACTACAGATGAAATTTACAGATGAAATTTGCAGGATCTTCTTGTGAGGGGTTCTCAGCAGTAGAATCCCCTCAAATACAGGAAGTTAGAGCTTTGTTGGTCTGAATGACCTCCACATTGGAAGGGCCGGAGGCAAAGTCAACAAGAGACTCATATAAAGTATGGGTCAGTGTACAAGAACCACTGACAGGATGACATTCAGTATTGAACATGATGGAAATGAAGTCCAGGAAAAAACTATCTCCATTAGAGTGCCAATGTTTGTTTAAAGTAAACCGAAGCTGCAGGCCACTGCAAGAATAAAACAATTCAGCGAGGAAGTGGATAAAGCCAGCAGCAATGGCGTTCAGTCACCATCACCTAAGATCGCCTAATTAAACTGGACTTATTATCACAATCTATTAAATGTTGATCTGAAGCCTGCAAGACTGCCTGGTCCCCTCAAACTGCGGCTAGCGGCCGCATCACTCAGTACCTCAGGCACGCACAGCCAGGGCTTGGGAAGAAAAGTGCGGCTGTGCGGTGAATTGATGAGGCACAAACACAACATGGCAGAGGTGTTGTATGTGTCAGGTTATCCTTCAGCGGATGCTGAACCCAGATTAGCAAAGCCATGGTCTCTTCCGCCATCTGCCTTACCTGAAGGAGATGTAACGGGAAGAGCTCACCTGCTGCTGTTACACTCTAACGATGTCACCATTTAGGGCACAAATTACTAGTAGTGTTCCAAGTAGTGCCTTTTCATTTGGTGCCCTTGCGTACGGTGTAGTAAGCCATACATAATGCAAAATATTTGGCATAATACTATGCAGCTTTGTACACAACATGCACGGCTCCGGGAGGGACAATTAGTCCGACACAGGTCACCTTGATAAAAGTGCGACTATAGGGAGCTGTCCTCGCTCCCCCACCAGTTCAAGATTTGATTTTAATAAACTTGGTTTCCCTCAGAGAGCAAGTTACGCTACCATATTTTCTCTGAGCATTCACTCAGAATTGTGTCTACACGCTACCCTAGGAATAAGGAGGTAGGGGTAGTACCTATGGGACCTTTCTCTTGTTAGTCCTGATAAAAGCCGGGATATTTACGGTAGCCGGCTGAAACATGTCGACATTTTGCAGAGTGGAGGGGATTCATTATAGCCTACCATACCACCATCTACTGGTCTGTTAGTGACCTTTTACTCTGGTCAGGGAATCCAATATTAAAGTTACATTTGGAATTCCAGTGGCCAGTTTTAAATAGTTGTATCGGCACCATTTTCACTTGTGATCCTATACTGTTTCTGTTTACCTGTTGTATTGTCTTCACCTCCCCAATTGTCCCACCTCCAGCGTTGGTCTGCGGGAGGTGTGTTAGCAGCCCTATAATGAAGCATGGCACAGATTTCTGTGGGCAATGGCAGTTTTAACACCCTGGTGTGTTTTCTCACCCCTAGATTACACCGATTTCAAGTGTAAAGCCCCCCCTTCTACATGTGTGTGTAAGTTGTTTCAGGAGGTCGAAGTGGGGCGATATTTCCTCCTACCCCTTATCTTTTGTGTGTGGTTTGTACACAACATGCCCAACCTACCTCCAAGGAGTGCAAATCCGGACCATGGTTTTAAGATATCCATATGAGATAGATTAGAATACAATGAATCTCAATGGAACTCACTCACAAAGTCAAGGGTTGACTTGAAAACCAGTCATGGATCCAGTCCTCCTGGAACCAGCTTTGCTACTTTGCTCATATAGAATGCAATGCAGTCAATGGCTAGTACCATTATAAACCATGTTTCCTTTATTTCATGGTATGTTATATTATGTTACCTGACCGCGCCCACTGTGACCTGCCCGTAGAATCCAAATAAAACGCTATAGTTAGGTTTCAGGAAGCTTTGTAATTATTTTCTGGTCTTTGTTGTCAGAGGTGGGGTAGAGGGAGCGAGAAGTGACTTCCACATCAGCGGGTCCTTTATGGAAAAGAGAGATGGCACAGAACAGGATTTCCAGACTTGGGGAGCAAATAGTGACAAAAGAGAGAAGAGAGAGAGAGATGGAGATGGAGGACGCGAGAGTGTGTGAGTGAGTGAGTGAGTGAAATGTGTGTGTGTCTGTCTGTCTGACTGTCCAAGTCTAAAATAAAATAATTAAATTTCTTAAAATATTTCACTCCTTTATTCTATTGTTCAAATGTTTCCCAGGACTGACAAGAGTCGCTGTTAAAAGTTTTTGGATGCTTTAAATTAAGGTAGAACAAATGTGGATTATACACCAAATATTATCCATTAAGTACATTTTCTTTTTGCTGGTCTAGGAACTACCAGGTACCGCAAATTAGGTGGAAATATTATATTAGGAACTCAAATTGTCAAATTATCATCAAAGGATTCGTTTGACAGCCACACGTCACACTACATTAAAAGTCAAAATGTTCAACTTTTTTGTCCTAGATTCCGTTGCAAAAGGCTAAAAGTGCACTACCACCAGAAAGGAACATGTGGTGCTTCTCAGAACTGGGGGAATTAAAAACATTTCTGCAATTAAGGCCGGAAGCGGCCCCTCTGCCGCCTATAATCCCGGCCAGATAACAGGCCGATTCGGCGGCGCATTAAAGTTCCTTCCAGAGCACCTCGCGGCATCATTACTGCTGCATTTCTTGTTTTATGGCACTTTTAGAACCCACGCCGAACCATTAGAGAAATTGTTTTTAGACAACGTGAACTGTAAACACATTTTCTGCAGACAGCTTGGCACACTGGAAAAGAGTGCGTCACCTGTGGATCCAGCGCGCAGGGAGACAGGCGCCCCTGGGTGACAGACTTGAAACTGTAAAGACTGACATTTCCCGCGTTCCATTTACATTACGGGGGGTCTGCCCATTGAAATGACAATTTTAGCCTAAAATAAATCGAGACATCACTCTAGACACCTTTTGTTCTAAGTGTGCGGCCTCGAGGGCAGCAGGGGGTCTCCCACCGGAAATGACATCAGGGAAGAATGTTCACCTGTGCTGCAGCTGGTGTGATGTGCCATTTATTTCTATTTTGTGGTGAACGTATCACACCGGAAGGGAAGTCAAGAACAATACAGAACAAACTCTATCGACAGACAGAAAGACAGACATACAGACATTATGGAGACTGACAAATACAGAGGAACATTTGATGGACATATGGAGGAGCTAAGAGGGAATAGAGAAAAATAAAGAACTGGATTTAGAAGAATGCACGAGGAGAATGGGATCTCCATGAAGGTCATTCTGGAAGTGGTCATTCTATTGCTGCTTCTCTTGCTTTTGTGGAGAGATTGGGCACAATCACCTTTTCCACTCGGAGCTGGCTCACGAGTTGTACATTTCGTTGAAGAAAAGTCTTTCCCAAGAGATGCTCTCTACCCCAATCTATTTGTTTGCAACAGAACGGTTGAAAATAATTTAAAAACAGGCTCAAGCAATTCAACAGTTAGATTGAAAAGCTTAAAACTTGAATTCATCAGTTTGTTTCCACTGCAATGCATTGCCCATCACTAGTTGCGCCCATACCAGATGAGAAGGCTTAGATCCAAGAGTTATCCGTTGTTCATCCACATTAGCTAAATATTTAGCCTTAGACACATCATTGAGATGGAATAAAGCACTGGTCATGTGTATTTGCACATTCTCCAAACGAGAAGCCTTAAAACTATCCCTGAGAAGAGTTATCCATTGGTCATGGGTACCAGCACCATGTTCTCATGAGTAGCCCTGCATCCATCCATGAGAAGGGTATCCATTGGTCATCCGTACCAGCCCCATGTCCTCATGAGTAGCCATGCATCCTTCCTTGAGAAGGGCTATCCATTGCTCGAGCTATCAGGAGCGGAGCTCTTGATTTCTTCAAATAATCACAACCCAGAAGAAAGTTACTCAGCGTGTCACCTTATGTGGTATATCATTTTCCCTTTAGTTTTGGAGGTATATACAGTGTCATTGGCATGTTTCAAAGTGGGTTAGGCACAGTATGGAGCTAAATGCAGCATAAGCCGGAACATAACCGTTAGATGGGCTGTCTTCTCCGCCTGTGCCTTTCTTAATACAATATTCAATTATTTCAGCATCAAACTCGCAATTAAGATAATGTTTGAATCAAGCAAATTGGTTTACCTCACATTGGTAGGTAGGTATGCCCTTGGTAAGTGGGCATACACTCTGCTAGTATTTGCCCCCCCCATCTGCAAGTTGGTAGACTGAAGTACTGGTACTTTACATTAGTTTCCTGGTATTTACCCACTACTCTCTACACATTGTTAATCTGACATACCAAGTCAAGCTTTTATTATGGTACGGAACTCCAACAGAGGTCCACATAATCTACAACAGACGATATATTAATGTATGATGCATGATTCATATGTACATTCATAATTAAAAAAAAAGATATAGGTTCTCAAATCCATTTCCTCTATCATGCACGTAAAAAAATTACTTTCCTTTATAAAGTGCACCATGCTTAATACCGCTACAAGAAACCGATAATAAATAAAAAACTATCCTGTATAAAATAGTAAACATACAAAGCAACATGAAGCAGCATTTTTCATATCAGTACATATTAATTTTGTGTTATGCTCAATACATTCCAGGTGCATATAAGGTACCAAGCGGCAGATGTAACATCATTGTATTTTGAGAGTCCTTAATAGCAAATTTTACCGATTCGCTATTAAGGACTCGCAAAATGCAATGTATGTTGGTTTTGCAATAATAATTGCGATTCCTACATATTCCTTAATTGCGAATTGCAAATTGTGATTTGCAATTAAGGAATACCTTCCCATTCATTCCTATGGGCCTATAGGCCCATAGGAATGAATGAGAAGCCATTCGCAATTTGCAAGTACCCAAGAGGTACTCACAAATTGCGAATGCAATTTCAAGGGTGCAAGGCTGGCTGTTGCTTATGATTGGATTGTGGCAAGAAAATAAAGGATACATAAATGGAAATAAAGAACATCTTGTGGACTTCTTCTCTTTCATGATGATGGCTAATGCCTATTATACAGAATTGGACTGACTTTGGAAGTGCCTCGGCATATGTGTAACACATTTGGGGATCTCACAGGGGATTGTATCTCCTTGGAGAGACAGTTTGGTCTTCGTACGGCGGAGGGAGGCCCAATGCTTGGAGAGCACCAAAACATACCAAGTTACTGAAAATGACTTTCCGACAGACGGTGTGGATGGATGTGCATTCGTAACTTGGCAACTTTGCCTTGGTTTTTTGTGTAATCAATCTTGACATATAACAGGACACGTGCCGATTTGAGAGATACACTTACCAACACCTATCTCTACACATTGGTAGCTCATACACTCTACTTCTCCACACACATTGGTACAATTATATTTGACCACCTTCCATACATGTTTGTAGACTGATACATAACCTCCTACACCCAGTGGCAGGCTGGCATATCTCCACTACACTCAACACATGGGTAGTAAGTTACACCCCCACCTACCTATACATTTTGGTTGGCCCTTGTACCCATTTTACTAGTCTACTCATTGGAAGGGGTACACTCTCATCCTCGCTACACATCAGTGGACGGGCATATCCAGCCACCCTCTACACAGTGGAAACAATGTATATCCTTACTACTTGTGACGGCCTGCTCAACTAGTATATCCAACACTTCTTACTACATGTTAGCAGTTGGTAGGATGAAAAACGATACATCTGTCCTGTAGTTTTCTTACACTTAGCTTTCTGCAAGGAACCTCTCAGGGGCCGTATTACAGAACGTGGCCCTGGGTGTGGAAGGCACATGCGCCCGCTTTGGTTGCCCCCAGGGCCCTTTGGTATTACAGAAGAGGTCGCTTACACTGGAGCGCCTCCTTCCTTAATACTGGCAGCGCTGGTGCACACGTAGTACCAGCGATATCTCAAGAGGCGATTCTCTAGTTTGCCTCCATATTATGGACGCGGGCGCAAAGGCAAAGAAGCTGTCAGGAGACGCACTGAAAATGCGCCACAAAAAGGTGGCACACTGTCAGAGTACCACCTGATGGCAGCCCTCTGATGGGGGGAGGGCGGGGGGGGGGAGGTGGTCCCATGGACCCCCAGACATTACCTTGCAGGTGGATGCAGATACTCACTGCACCCGCCTGCAAGGGGATCTCTCTTCCCTCCCAAAAATACAGGCGGGTTGCTGCCTGCACAGAGAAACACGTAGCGGCCTGAAGCCGCTGCTCCTTATTTTACATGGATGCGCTGCCACAGGGCATGGGGGGGCAGCGCATAAACTGTAAAAGAGCGTGCTTTCTCTGTTTGGGCATGGCACACCTATTTTAAGCATCACTATAGCACAAACAGGAAAAGTGCACACTATCTGTAATAAGGGTCCTGGTGTCAGAATCTAGGGTGCAGGTTACCCAGAGTTCAAATGTCAAAAGAAAATTGACAGTCCTTATCCCAATGTATTAGTAGGAATGTATGCTTTACCTTTCCTACTACACGTGTGTTAGCTGGTGCACAACGCCTGCCTCTAAATGTTGGAAGGGTGATGTCAGGGGAGTAGCTACCACTGGTGCAGCAGGTGCAGTGGCACAGGGGCACATTGAATCTGATAATTGCTGTGTTTTTCTATCCCAACAGTAGTAAAACTGGGCATTTTACTTGCTTACACGTGGGCCCTTGGCATCCTTGCTACACTAGTCGCGGCTAGCCCTCCCCATCTCTTTACAAGCTCTACGGATACAGTGTCAAATGAATAAGCTGATCCACACGCCAAATCTTATGTGAAAGCAGTAAAGATATTTCCTACCTAGGAGAGGGAATCAAATTCCAGTGGAAGCCCCCTATGGTAGCCAAGTTGTTATTCCTAATATCTTTTTAAGCTCCATGAATCACAGTCAAGAAAAGGCCAAAAGTTGCTCTCAAAACTCTTCATTTTAATGAATGTACAAGCAGAACTCCTGGCTTAGCAACAAAAAATATATAAAATGGAAATTGAACCCAAATTTTGTGTTAGTAGCTGGAAAATATTCTGTTTAAGGTTTTCCACTGGCAAGGAGGGCGCCAGGAGACTAGTTTTAAGGGTCGAGAGGAAGCCGCCAATTTTCAGGTTCACTTTGTTACTGACCCATGCACTGAGGTGGTCGGTGTAGACAATCTTGTGAACATTAAAAAGGAAATTAACTGGTATTTTTGTACAAAAAGAATACACATTGGCAAAGCCAATAGGTCTAGCCTTGGCAGGTTGGTGCAAAAGTTATACCAAATTTCATTTTTCTAATTGAAAACATATATACAACACAAATAAAAAGGAAATAAAGGAAAACAATATACTGACTCCTAAACCTGGCTCATATATGCTTAAAAGGTTACATTGAAAAAATATTCTGCGATTCATTAATTTTACTCGTTTTTTTTTAGATAACAAACCCTCGGGCTTCTCGTGCATTTTTTTTAGTATTGTTTGTGATTGAGACAGGAATAAATCACCACTGAAGCAAGCACTCAAATCACAGGCAGCTGCAATGTTACAAAGTCATTGGAACACTATTTAACAGCAACTTAAAAAGCACACAGAAAATCCTCCATTTAACTGAGCTTCCGAAATGCAGGCAAAATAAATAGCGGATATCAAATGTTGAAAAAATAAATAAATAAAAGAGCACCCTTTGAACTAGCTTTGCCATTGAAGAGAAAGGAACTATTTTTTAGGGATGAGAACTCAAATTTAAGGTAAGCCAGTGCGTAAGGTGACCTGCCCCTTTAACCCACACCGTTTGGCGTGGTGGGTGGAAGCACACTGTGAACCCAGTTTACCCGACCAATGTTATGTTAATTCAATATAGTGCAAAGACCCGTCCCAGAAAGGACATCTCGGCGCTTGGATAGCAGGTCAGACCAATGGACGAAGGTTTCTGGCCAAAGCCCCTCTGTGTATGTATATTATGCATTAGGGTTTTATTTCCTTTTTAAAAAAAAAATATTAGTCTGGCAAAACTTCTAAAGTTGTCTCAAAGCTAGATCTATAACGGAAGCGCCTTCTGAAATAATACTCGGCGGAATGTGGGTCACAATAAAAATGTTTTGCAACAATAAATCAACTGAAGATACAATTAAATCAGTCTCTCTCTATGGGTGACATTTTTCCAATTGGCAGTGAGAGAAAGGTTGAAAAGAAATATCAAGGAAGACAGAGAAGGCAAAAATCGATGCTAAAAATATTAAAGAAAATGCATCTGAAATGATCTTACCGAGATGAATACAGAGAAAAAGGTTTCTAAGCCTGGAACAAAATGATCTTTCCTGCACCGAGCACTGGAGACTTGATGGCTAGAAATGTGTTTTTTGGAGGGATTGTGGAACATTCTGCTCCTGAGACACTTTCACTATTACATCTTGTAATCAGCCGGCGCCTTTTAATTCTGCCAGAGGTGGCATTCATATGTCTGGGTGCCTAGCCACTGAAAATGAACTATTAATTATTAAATTGTGTTTGCAAGAGTTCAGACTGATAGGACACGGACTCTACAATGCTCTTCCAAGCATTGGAAGAACTTACGCAAGCTAATCGTGGCACTTATGGAGTGTAAACCTAGCTGGTGAGGACCGTAGGGTTGTGCCAGCAGTGGCTTCCCGAAAACCATGGGATTAAATACAAACCTTCAGGACAGAAAGAACCTAAAAACTTGGCTCTTTAATCATTAACTGGGTCTCTCTCACCCTTTATCCTACTGCTGTCAACGGCACCAGGACACTCTAGGCTGAGTAGCCGTGGACTCGAATAAAAACCCTATTTCATTTCATTTCAGTAGGTGGAGTAGAGAACGGTTAGGGACTGAGTATAAAAGGTGGTGTGGGTGGACCCGGTTGATAGGACTATAGTGGGGGTGTCCATAGTAGTGAAGTTGAACAACTGACCATTTTGCAATTACATTTTTAGCTTTTTGAATCGCGAGGAGGAAGCCGCTTAATCCATCGAAGGGTTTGAAGAAGACGCAATGTGCTTCAGTGAGAGATTTTCCGATGGCGTGTAGGGCCACAAGCATCGTAGTTGCTTTATGTCTCTTGTGGAGTCACGTATTTCCCATTCCCTGCTGCCAATGTCCCTGTGCAGAACTTGGAAATAGGAAAAGGGAGATGGGAGGCTTCCCAAAAGCAGCTATTGTGTTTGCCGGCCGCCACTCATGGCTTGGGCAGTGTGGACGTAGAATGCCTTCCAGCCCGAAGTCCCTCCATTTGGGCAGGCACATCTGGTGAGATGAAATGAGTTGGGTAACTCAAAACTCCGCTCAGTGAAATTGAGAAACTTCACCCTTCTGCAGGAATGTGGACATCTTCGGGGTTCACATAAGCAACCTTTAACCTCATCCATCCATAAACTATAATCTTGTAGGACCTGAGGGCCCTTATGAGTGTCTTGGGAGGTGCTTTTTCAGAGATGGGTCAGAGATGGGTCTTGAGCCATTTTCTGAACTTCAAAAGAAATGCAGAAAGCTCAATAGGAGGAGGAATGCTGTTCCTGATCCTCTTCAGACGATAACAAGACCTGTCTACTGGTATCTTGATTTTCTGACTTGATGTTATGACACCTTGGGCTCCACTGATCTCTTGAGGTTGGGAATTTTTTGGCCAGAAAGGCTGGTGCGCCAGTCATTGCTCCCCTATTCTCCATGAATAGTTAAGTAACATGGTTATTCCCCTTGGTATAAAGTGTGTCATCTTATTTCACATTGGGTCGCAGCATATCTTCTAAGCCTCAAGTGATTAAAAAATGTACAAGTATATATATTTTCCAAATTGGGATGCCAATTCTCAGTACAGTGTTTGCTGTCCAAGCACTATGTACCTGCCTTTTGGAGCTATGTGGCACTTTACAGGCACCTATAAATAAAGCAAATCAAACACGTTTGCTAATCTAGTAACCACTCTAGTTCTCGATTAGAATAAACTAAGCAACACTCGACTTGTTCCATGCAATCACGGTAGCCAAAAAAAGCCTGGATAACTCTAGGAGTTAGCAGTACAATGTATATATTAAATGTTATTGCGTCGGGTAGCCCATAAAGTTGGTAACGTTGTTCCAGATGTTCGTTGCATGCTTCCACACTTCAGAGGGGAGGAATCACTTCAGCAGCAGCACCTCGCGAGCTTCCAGGTGCATCAGACCTAGGATTGGGAAGATGGGAACCAGATGGAACCATGCATTGAGCCTCAGAGGACACCACCACTCCCTCGCATTATACAGGACAAATGAAGGTCACTGCTGTCACTGCTGCATGAGAAAGAACAGGCTGGACATGGTCCAATGTCTGCTTCCTGACCTTCTGTTCATATTGGGAGAATAATCTTCTAATTGTGTGCACAAACGAGGAGTCCCACCATTCCATGCTTCCCTTCTGGAATAGAAACAAGCGAAGATGATTGATGCTCACACAGCCATGGGACGGAACATGTGGGAACTGACACAATGTAGCGAGAACACCCAGCAGGCCGGAGGACAGCAGCTTCTTTGAGAGATGGATGAGGGGCCCTCAACCAATCCGCTGCTGTGGAACCCCGAGGGAGCAGAACACAATTGTTTAACAATCGCTTACGCAACGTGAGGATGGTGCGGCAGCTAAAGCAGTCACCAGGCCGGACCTACACTACTTGGGAAAAGAGTACCTGACTACTCTCCCAGGCAGAGATCAGGGAGCTGGCTGCAACTAATATGTGACATCATCAGCAGTGCATTGCGGGGGCGTGAGTTATAGTTAGCTGAACTAACTAGAACGGCGATATTTCTCTGGTTTTGTACGAGGGAAATGTCCAACTCACTTTAACCCTTTCCGTGCTGATGACAGAACCGCTCCGTCATCAGCCGCGGTGGCGCTGTGCTGATGACGGAGCGGTTCTGTCATGGCCCGCCCGACGCGCCTGCGCAGCGCTGATTTCGCCACTGCGCGGCGCGTTCCATTAAGCGGGCGGGGCCATGACCGAACCACTCCGTCATGAGCACAGCTCAACCACGGCTGTTGACGGAGCGGTTCCGTCACCAGCATGGGTGCGCCGCGCAGCCCCCCCGCCCCCTTAGCGCTGCGGTGGAATAGCCGCTGCAACGATGAAGTTAACATCCCTGAAACCTATTGTTTTTTTCAGTGAATTTTTTTTATATATATTCTCCAAGCTCTGATGCTCGCACACAGTAGTGCCAGTGGTCATTCCGAAAGAAAGCTGCGTGTTTTTTATGGTTTCTTTTATTCTCATTACCATGCTTCGTTTCATTGCTCTTTTTATGCCTTATATAGTAAAAGCTTCCTCGGACTCCCGGGAGAGCGGCGGCTCAGTGTTGCATGACCCGGATCACATTTAAGCTAAACAGTCATACACTAAATGCGAGGCTTTTAAAGGAGCCTGCACAGTTTATTCTTGGCTTCTCTGTTTCCTGGTCCCAAAGGTTTCCATTACTTACAGATCACAGAACTGTTAAAAGCAAGGAGACACAGCCAGTGCTCCTCCGCGGTGTCATCAGAGGGACGACCTCATTTATGGGGAAATGATCGCTCCACTGGCTGAAATGGAGCAAAATTCTACTCTCCCTTGTTTGCTGGTGTAAGTAATCCGACTTTTCTTGAGGTCAGAACCCATACCAACCAGTGACACTACATCCTACATAGAAATGGGGTCGTGTGGCAACTAACCAGAGCCAATGGAATTATGAGATTGTGCAGCTGTAGCTTTTGCCGCATAGTTTAGCATTTGGCAAATTTGCCAAATAATCCATTACCTACTGCATAATCTGCAGATTTGAGCCCAAAAAACTAGGTTCTAGCTCAAAAGGATAACAAGTTATTTAAAAGATAGAAACATGTGGTGCCGTGCAGTGCAAGGTCCTTCGCACATTGTTATAATGGGTAATGAAGATAAGTAATCCAAGAAGATCCAGAATAAGTAGAGAGGTATTTATTGGAGCATCCACCTTACAAGAGATCAGCAGTGAAACTGACAACTGCCTGATCTTGAGCGCATAAGGAAACATGCATATTCAAAGGAATACAACTCATGCATGGGATGCAATACAGGGAGTATTCTAAATGGAGTTAAGAAGGAGAATTCCAAAGGGGAATTCTCACGTAATAAACATTCTATGTAAAAGACATGGTTAACACAATACTACACAAATGTTGACTGGACACCTTTCCGTTGCTTATTTCTGCATTTGGGCGTCAAAGTGGTACTAATGAGATGAAACCTTTGCCCATAGAGTGCCAAAATGGCAACATAATGTGGTAAAACAATCACAGAATGTGCCACATTATACAGCGTGATTTGCCTTTTCTTGCGGCTTCATTGAATCAACCCTACCCCATAATATTGTCCTGACCTGTTCCATAATTCAAATGGTCTAGCAAATATGTTAAAACTTGTCTTGTCTCAGTCTGCTGACCAGTCAAAACCCACAGTGCGAGTAAGACGTTTTCAAGTAAGACATTCTTTCTTCCTTAGGGTATACACGTGTTGACTGAATCTGTGAGTTGATCCTTGTGGCCTGCTTCATCACCAGTTAGGTTTGCCAAAGAAGTCAGACTAAGTTTCAGAGTAGGGAATTTGCCATTATATTGTTGGATGTTCCTAATTCCAGGGAAAATTTACAATAGTGCACCGCGCATAGGAGTGAACTTGGTCGTCATAATCCTTTATATGCCACAGACTCACAAACATTAAGAGTGAAGAGAAAAAACTGCTCTAATTTGCAGCCACCATTACTAACAATCACTTACAATCAGCAACAACTGGCATCATAGAATGTTGCATTGGAGTGGTGTGGCTCACTGGTTAGAGGCGGCAGACCCGGAAGCAGAGAACGGCCCGGGACCAGGGTTCAATTCCCGATGCGGCAGGGTCGTGGACCAGGGTCAGCGGACTCGACAATTATCGCCTCGGTGCCTACTCTAACCAGGGATCACACTCGGCAACTCTGGGCATTAAGCTTGCCTCATCTCCACAACGGCCCCCCACAGACGCCGGGGATGCCTGGTTTCACCTTCGAGATACCCAGAAGGGACCATCTCACAGGGAAAGCCAGGATGGGTTCCCCAGCGGTCTCCATCGCCGGGACGCTTACGGGCAGCCATGCACTTTACAAGTCCAAGACATTTACACACACATTACACATCACATTTTTGATGGCGGGTGCTTTGGTTTTGAGACATATTGTTCAACAGATGACCCCTTTCAGGTGTATTTATGCTAATGATGTAATGTGGTCCTGTGATGGAATTTGCAGGTTAGTGAATGTATATGGCCAACATGATCACAAGAAAAATGGATCCAGTTACGTGACATTATACAATTGAGTAAGCCAGCTACATATGCGATATAATAGGCATAACGGTTCACAATAAAATTGGGTATCAATTGCCCAGATCGATTTAATTATAGGCTGCCAAAGGCACCCATTGATTTTTGTCCTCGATTGGCAAAATAATTCATAATGAAAGAATATCTTCACCGGCACCATGTTCTATTTTAATGTTGATTTTAAAGATGAAATCTATACCCATCATGGTCACAAACAATTCTCCGATATGCCCCATAGTTTAATCACTCTGAAGCAAACAATTTTAGCCAAGTTGTGATGACAATGCCTATAGAAGAGGTTTTATTGGGCAACAAACAGGTAGAGACTTTAAAAACAACAAGTCATTGGATTTGTTCTTCATGGGTTTGGCTTCGTTACAGCCAATGGCATGGTATTGAAAGTTATTGGGAAATTATTTTTGCCAAAGTATTCAAACCACAGTTCATATATTTTACATTGCAAAATTTCAGCTTACATGTGTTTCATTCAATAAAGCACCTTTTTGAAGGCGTTCAAAACATATGTATAGAAAATGAGTTAGAATTTAAAAGAGAGGAAATGGGTATACATTATGTTAAAACAAAAGTAATAGATTAATACCAATCCAGTATAATCTTCGAAGCACATATGATTCATGGTTTTTAAAAATAATTAAAGTAGCACCAAACCCCTTCACAAACACAATCACAGGCTCATCAAACACTATGACTGAAATTCCATATTCCAAAACCAAACACAAGAAACCACAGAAACTTTTTTGCCCACTCCATACAACAAGTGGGGTTGAACTTGGCCCTTTCTGCAGTGTCATCTCCAAACTTCTCAACCCATATTTGTTGGCTTTTAGGACTCTGAGCACTTTACCACTGCTAAACAGTGGTAAAGTGCTTATACTCTTTCCCTAAAACATGGTGAAACACGTTTACACCTAAGTGACACATTTAATCCACTTGTAAGTCCCTAGTAAAGGGGTAATACCTGTAGCCAGGGCCTGTAAATCAAATGCTACTATTGGGCCTGCAGAACTGATTGTGCCACTGACTTAAGCAGCCCTATAAACATGTCTCAGGCCTGCTATCGCAGCCTGTGTGTGCAATTTTAAAGTGCCAGTTTGACTAGGCAAAATAAACCTTTTGTCAGGCCTAAACCTTCCTTTTTAATTTTTGTAAGTTACCCCTAGGGTATGCCCTAAACATCCCATAGGGCAGGGTGCAGTGTATTTAAACAATTGGACATGAAATTTTAATTTTCATATATGTCCTAGTAGTAAGGTTTAACTCTACCATTGGATAACATTGGGTTGCCTGATTACATTTAATAAGTGCTAACATTTGATTGGGAACAGGTACACATTTCATGTTTGGTATCTGAGCAACTGTAATTACAAATCCTCTTTAATGGTTAAATTGGATTTTAAGCTACAATTTTGAAAATGACACTTTTAGAAAGTGGGCATTTTACTGCCCTAACTATTTGGTGCCTCCAGTCTGTTCTTGGGTCACATGGCTGGGTGTAGTTGGCAGTTGGTCTCGGTTTATTCTTCCAAGACAGACACACAATAGAGGGATTAGGTGTGCCTGGATGGAGGATCAACTGGCAGGATGGGGTGGGCGGAGCAGAGCACCCTCTCACATGCAACTGAACATGCTGTGCCCTGCCTTCAAACAAAGAACTTGTCAGCACTGCATTGTTCATGCAGCCTGGTTGTAGCCAGGGCAGGGGAGGCTGGAAATTTCAAGTACTTCAAAGAGAATTCTCTAGAAACTTCTCCTACTTCAAAGTGGGAACCGGTAATACATAATGGACCATTAGACCTAACTCTTCAGTATACCTCTGAACATATGGAAGTCTTAGAAGGGTTGTTGTGCTGCTCTGCAAGAAGGACTGCTACTCTGCTGCCCTGCTTCTCTGCTGCCTGGGTGAAGGACTACACCTGCATACTGAACCCAGGACCACCAGAATGACTCCAAGGGCTAGTTGGCTAGCCTCCTGATCACAGCCTCACTGTGAACCTAGCAGCTGGACTCTCATCTTCTGTAAGTCCTACACATCCCCCCAAGTGGTGCACCCCAGTCCTGAACCCTTGGAAGAGGCCTGGAAGGTTCGTTGTCACCCCATCTATGCTCATGTGAGCAGAATCGACACAGCATGATGCATCTCTCCTCAGCTGCAATGGAACTGCCTCATCCTGGATGCCAGACCTAGCACCACAGCCCGCTGTCACCTCAGAACGGCTGCTGCGCAACACATCTTTGATGCAGGCCTTCACATCTCAAGCCCTTCATCAACAGCCTCCTCAAAAACAACAAAGGACTCTGCACTGCAGACCCTCAGCTTCAAATACCTACAAGTGGCTTTTACAATTTCCCTAATTAACAATAATATATTGTCAGCCCAAATAGTTTGCGGCCTGTGTTGAGTACTCTCAGATGCTTATAAGTTTCATTGATAAACAATTGGTAAACAATTTCAGCAATGTATTGTTATTTGCAGTTGTATAGCACTAACCTTTGTTAATATTGCATCAAAGCACAGTCCCTACCTGTGTGTCCATTGTATAGATCTGGGAAGGCCACCAAAAGAACTTGAAGAACTATCATTTGACAGTGTCTGATGTTTTGTTGGTCTTTGGTTAGGTGTGTCTAGTAGAGGATTTGTTGAGTGCGTAGGGATGGTTTTTGTGAGTTAGTCTTGAAAGTGAAATCTGCTTAATGCAGGAAGATCTTTGTGGTGATTTAGGTGTATGGGTGGGTGTTGTGTTCCGAAGGGCTTTTATCGATCGGGTAACAATTGTTAGTTACTCATTTATAATGTGGTATTGTGTGTGTATGCGCCACAGTTCAGTCTGTGTCTTTGACAATAACTGAAGAGTGTACATCTCCAGAAAATAATGCCAGGAAAGAAACCTGAAAACAGCAGGCCTTGGCTTGTCCTTTGTGGTGAGCTTGACTTTGTGCACACAAAGCAAAGTCCAACCTAAACACCCTCGCCCTGGTAGGAGCTGGAGCTCATTGGCCAAAAAGTGTGAATCAACATTGTTTATTGCTTCATCATATGTCCATTTTTGATCTTTATCGCTAGACAACGGGCTATTGGACTATAAAGAAATTTCTGGCATCGTATTTCGTTTTTGTGAATTCAAATACAATTACTAGCAGACTACAAACTGTTGAGTGACTTTCTGCTAAGAACCAGGCACACAAATGTCCTACTCTGCTTCCCAACAAATCCTATTCCATGGAAGATATTAAAAAAGAAGCAAACTTCACTTGTAAATAGTAAGTTTTGAATAAAACATGGTCACTGAAAAGCTTTCCTACCCTGACTGCTCGCAGTGTCACATCACTCCAAGGGTTGGACCAGGGAGGCGAAGCCAGCTGGTAAACATGGCCACCCTTATGCAGTCCAGGGTTCAGAAATGTACAGCAGACGGAAATAAACATGTCCGACAACGCCCCTCAAAGGCTCGCATTCCAGATCGACTAATAACCTTAAAATAGTCGAGGGAAAACAAGCGGAATTTAGAAGTCAGAGTGGGAGGAAGTCTGTAATGTGGGAACAAGTGAAAGTCGTCAAGTGGGACTCCGGTCAAAAACCGAGATTCTCTAGCCAGGAAAGCTTCACTCAGACTTGAGTGGAACTTTCGAGATAGGGTTGGGAGACTGTGTTTACAACAGACACAAAGAAATCAATAGAACTGTAAATTCTGTAGTTTATTGTTATGTAGAAATGTCTCCCCCTTTAACTTTTTGATAAGGGGCATTCCGATGTTTAGTTTGAGCCTACCAGATGGTGAAAACTGCCTGGTTGGAAAAAACACTGTCATCACACGCACGCAACTACAAAGATTCAGCAAATAACAGAAATGCTTTTGTAATCACCAACACTTCTTTACCTGCAGTGAATCCTAGAGTCAAAGGGTGGCATTTAGACAAAGCTGTGTTGACAGATTCTATCCTAGGCATGCATCCATGTGTCTGCAATGTGACTACGAGACTTTAAAAGGTAAGTATGAGTGTAACCAGTGTTAGCAGTTAGGTATTAATTGGAGTTTGCAATCACTGTGCACGAAGGTGCTGTAGTACCACTTTTTAGAATTCATTGTTTTGGAAAGAAAATAAAGATAACAGTCTTTTGTTGGGGCAAAACGTTGTGTAAAGTTCCTTACTGTGATTTGATGAAAAGGATCTGAGAGTGAGGTCACCTCTGTGGTCCATCTTACTTCCGGATATGGTGGATCTTTTTAGGTTTCGACCTGGCGATCTGCGCAAGCAGTTCGCGCAGGTGAAATCTTTTGTTTACCATATTGGCTATTGGAACGTCCCCCACCTCCCATTGGCTAGCTCCATAAATGGAGGCTAGCCATTGGGAGCCGGATCAGTCCGTCAAGGCCGGACCAGATTCGGGGGCGTTCCCGCAATTTTTTCCCTCTCCGCCTCTGCGATGTCGTCATCGCGGCGGTGGGCGGAGCTTCGTTTTTTTCCTTCTGTGTTTGTTTTGGTCATTCCATGCGAGGAAGCCCAGGTGAGTGCTTGTTTTTTAGTGGTGGAGCACGTGAATTCAGTGTACGTTAGTTAAAAATACATGATGAAGACACAGGCCACGATCTGGCTGTTCATCAAGTGCATGGGCGCTAAAACTAATTTTTGCCCCTTTATTTGTAGTGAGGACTACGCAGTGGTTTGTCTGATGTGAAATTGCTCGGCTGATCCCCTTTGTTGAAGCATGCATAACTTTTCATTCTTTTAGTTCGACTTTACAGTCCGTTTTAATAATGTCCTTAAAACTGCGGGTGTTCAGTACCCAAACGGCCTAAATAGACTCGTATGGGCTAAGCATCTCGTGCCCCTCGTGAGACACTTGTAAAACTGCTCATAAGATTTGCAACAGGGAGTTTTTTCATGATTTGGCATTTTTCGTAATGCATTACAGTTGAATTTATATAGCGCTTCATATCCTAACCGCACTGCAAAGCGCTGAAGAGCATCATAGAGAGTGCAGAGTGGAGAGTGCATAGGGAGTGCAGAGTGCATGGAGAGTGCAGAGTGCATGGAGAGTGCATAGGGAGTGGAGAGTGCATAGGGAGTGGAGAGTGCATAGGGAGTGGAGAGTGCATAGGGAGTGGAGAGTGCATAGGGAGTGGAGAGTGCATAGGGAGTGGAGAGTGCATAGGGAGTGGGGAGTGCATAGGGAGTGGAGAGTGCAGAGGGAGTGCAGAGTGCATAGAGAGTGCATAGGGAGTGCACAGGGAGTGGAGAGTGCACAGGGAGTGGAGAGTGCACAGGGAGTGGAGAGTGCACAGGGAGTGGAGAGTGCATAGGGAGTGGAGAGTGCATAGGGAGTGGAGAGTGCATAGGGAGTGCAGAGTGGAGAGTGCATAGGGAGTGCAGAGTGGAGAGTGCATAGGGAGTGCAGAGTGGATAGAGAGTGGAGAGTGCATAGGGAGTGGAGAGTGCATAGGGAGTGGAGAGTGCATAGGGAGTGGAGAGTGCATAGGGAGTGGAGAGTGCATAGGGAGTGGAGAGTGCATAGGGAGTGGAGAGTGCATAGAGAATGGAGAGTGCATAGAGAGTGGAGAGTGCATAGGGAGTGGAGAGTGCATAGGGATTGGAGAGTGCATAGGGAGTGGAGAGTGCATAGGGAGTGGAGAGTGCATAGGGAGTGGAGAGTGCATAGGGAGTGGAGAGTGCATAGGGAATGGAGAGTGCATAGAGAGTGGAGAGTGCATAGAGAGTGGAGAGTGCATAGAGAGTGCAGAGTGGAGAGTGCATAGGGAGTGGAGAGTGCATAGGGAGTGGAGAGTGCATAGGGAGTGGAGAGTGCATAGGGAGTGGAGAGTGCATAGGGAGTGGAGAGTGCATATGGACTGCAGAGTGCATAGGGACTGCAGAGTGGGGAGTGGAGAGTGCATAGGGAGTGGAGAGTGCATAGGGAGTGCAGAGTGGAGAGTGCATAGGGAGTGCAGAGTGGAGAGTGCATAGGGAGTGCAGAGTGCATAGGGAGTGCATAGGGAGTGCATAGGGAATGGAGAGTGCATAGAGAGTGGAGAGTGCATAGAGAGTGCAGAGTGGAGAGTGCATAGGGAGTGGAGAGTGCATAGGGAGTGGAGAGTGCATAGGGAGTGGAGAGTGCATAGGGAGTGGAGAGTGCATAGGGAGTGCAGAGTGCATAGGGAGTGCAGAGTGCATAGGGAGTGCAGAGTGCATAGGGAGTGGAGAGTGGGGAGTGGAGAGTGCATAGGGAGTGCAGAGTGGAGAGTGCATAGGGAGTGGAGAGTGCATAGGGAGTGGAGAGTGCATAGGGAGTGAAGAGTGCAGAGTGCATAGGGAGTGCATAGGGAGTGCATAGGGAGTGCAGAGTGCATAGGGAGTGCAGAGTGCATAGGGAGTGCAGAGTGCATAGGGAGTGCAGAGTGCATAGGGAGTGCAGAGTGCATAGGGAGTGCATAGGGAGTGCAGAGTGAAGAGTGCATAGGGAGTACAGAGTGGATAGAGAGTGGAGAGTGCATAGGGAGTGGAGAGTGCATAGGGAGTGGAGAGTGCATAGGAAGTGGAGAGTGCATAGTGCATAGGGACTGCAGAGTGCATAGGGAGTGCAGAGTGGGGAGTGGAGAGTGCATAGGGAGTGGAGAGTGCATAGGGAGTGCAGAGTGGAGAGTGCATAGGGAGTGCAGAGTGGAGAGTGCATAGGGAGTGAACAGTGCAGAGTACATAGGGAGTGCATAGGGAGTGCATAGGGAGTGCAGAGTGCATAGGGAGTGCAGAGTGCATAGGGAGTGCAGAGTGCATAGGGAGTGCAGAGTGCATAGGGAGTGCAGAGTGCATAGGGAGTGCAGAGTGCATAGGGAGTGGAGAGTGCATGGGGAGTGCAGAGTGGAGAGTGCATGGGGAGTGCAGAGTGGAGAGTGCATGGGGAGTGCAGAGTGGAGAGTGCATAGGGAGTGCAGAGTGGAGAGTGCATAGGGAGTGCAGAGTGGAGAGTACATAGGGAGTGCAGAGTGGATAGAGAGTGGAGAGTGGATAGAGAGTGGAGAGTGCATAGGGAGTGGAGAGTGCATAGGGAGTGGAGAGTGCATGGGGAGTGCAGAGTGGAGAGTGCATGGGGAGTGCAGAGTGGAGAGTGCATGGGGAGTGCAGAGTGGAGAGTGCATAGGGAGTGCAGAGTGGAGAGTGCATAGGGAGTGCAGAGTGGAGAGTGCATAGGGAGTGCAGAGTGGATAGAGAGTGGAGAGTGCATAGGGAGTGGAGAGTGCATAGGGAGTGGAGAGTGGATAGGGAGTGGAGAGTGCATAGGGAGTGGAGAGTGCATAGGGAGTGGAGAGTGCAGGGAGTGGAGAGTGGATAGGGAGTGGAGAGTGCATAGGGAATGGAGAGTGCATAGGGAGTGGAGAGTGCATAGGGAGTGGAGAGTGCATAGGGAATGGAGAGTGCATAGGGAATGGAGAGTGCATAGGGAATGGAGAGTGCATAGGGAGTGGAGAGTGCATAGGGAGTGGAGAGTGCATAGGGAGTGGAGAGTGCATAGGGAGTGGAGAGTGCATAGGGAGTGGAGAGTGCATAGGGAGTGGAGAGTGCATAGGGAGTGGAGAGTGCATAGTGCATAGTGACTGCAGAGTGCGTGGGGAGTGGAGAGTGCATAGGGAGTGCAGAGTGGAGAGTGCATAGGGAGTGCAGAGTGGAGAGTGCATAGGGAGTGCATAGGGAGTGCAGAGTGCATAGGGAGTGCAGAGTGCATAGGGAGTGCAGAGTGCATAGGGAGTGCAGAGTGCATAGGGAGTGCAGAGTGCATAGGGAGTGCAGAGTGGAGAGTGCATAGGGAGTGCAGAGTGGAGAGTGCATAGGGAGTGCAGAGTGGAGAGTGCATAGGGAGTGAAGAGTGCATAGGGAGTGAAGAGTGCATAGGGAGTGCAGAGTGCATAGGGAGTGCAGAGTGCATAGGGAGTGCAGAGTGCATAGGGAGTGCAGAGTGCATAGGGAGTGCAGAGTGCATAGGGAGTGCAGAGTGGAGAGTGCATAGGGAGTGGAGAGTGCATAGGGAGTGCTGAGTGGAGAGTGCATAGGGAGTGGAGAGTGGAGAGTGCATAGGGAGTGGAGAGTGCATAGGGAGTGGAGAGTGCATAGGGAGTGGAGAGTGCATAGGGAGTGGAGAGTGCATAGGGAGTGGAGAGTGCATAGGGAGTGGAGAGTGCATAGGGAGTGGAGAGTGCATAGAGAGTGCAGAGTGGAGAGTGCATAGGGAGTGGAGAGTGCATAGGGAGTGGAGAGTGCATAGGGAGTGGAGAGTGCATAGGGAGTGGATAGGGAGTGGAGAGTGCAAAGGGAGTGGATAGGGAGTGGAGAGTGCATAGGGAGTGGATAGGGAGTGGAGAGTGCATAGGGAGTGGAGAGTGGAGAGTGCATAGGGACTGCAGAGTGCAAAGGGACTGCAGAGTGCATAGGGAGTGCAGAGTGGGGAGTGGAGAGTGCATAGGGAGTGGAGAGTGCATAGGGAGTGGAGAGTGCATAGGGAGTGGAGAGTGCATAGGGAGTGGAGAGTGCATAGGGAGTGGAGAGTGCATAGGGAGTGCATAGGGAGTGGAGAGTGCATAGGGAGTGGAGAGTGCATAGGGAGTGCAGAGTGCATAGGGAGTGGAGAGTGCATAGGGAGTGCAGAGTGCATAGGGAGTGCAGAGTGCATAGGGAGTGCAGAGTGCATAGGGAGTGCAGAGTGCATAGGGAGTGCAGAGTGCATAGGAGTGCAGAGTGGAGAGTGCATAGGGAGTGGAAAGTGCATAGGGAGTGGAGAGTGCATAGGGAGTGGAGAGTGCATAGGGAGTGGAGAGTGCATAGGGAGTGGAGAGTGCATAGGGAGTGGAGAGTGCATGGGGAGTGGAGAGTGCATAGGGAGTGGAGAGTGCATAGGGAATGGAGAGTGCATAGGGAGTGGAGAGTGCATAGAGAGTGGAGAGTGCATAGAGAGTGGAGAGTGCATAGAGAGTGCAGAGTGGAGAGTGCATAGGGAGTGGAGAGTGCATAGGGAGTGGAGAGTGCATAGGGAGTGGAGAGTGCATAGGGAGTGGAGAGTGCATATGGAGTGGAGAGTGCATAGGGAGTGCAGAGTGAAGAGTGCATAGGGAGTGCAGAGTGGAGAGTGCATAGGGAGTGGAGAGTGCATAGGGAGTGGAGAGTGCATAGGGAGTGCAGAGTGAAGAGTGCATAGGGAGTGCAGAGTGGAGAGTGCATAGGGAGTGGAGAGTGCATAGGGAGTGCAGAGTGCATAGGGAGTGCAGAGTGCATAGGGAGTGCAGAGTGGAGAGTGCATAGGGAGTGCAGAGTGGAGAGTGCATAGGGAGTGGAGAGTGCATAGGGAGTGGAGAGTGCATAGGGAGTGGAGAGTGCATAGGGAGTGGAGAGTGCATAGGGAGTGGAGAGTGCATAGGGAGTGGAGAGTGGAGAGTGCATAGTGAGTGGAGAGTGCATAGGGAGTGCAGAGTGGAGAGTGCATAGTGAGTGGAGAGTGCATAGGGAGTGCAGAGTGGAGAGTGCATAGGGAGTGCAGAGTGGAGAGTGCATAGGGAGTGCAGAGTGGAGAGTGCATAGGGAGTGCAGAGTGGATAGGGAGTGCAGAGTGGATAGGGAGTGGAGAGTGCATAGGGAGTGGAGAGTGCATAGGGAGTGGAGAGTGCATAGGGAGTGGAGAGTGCATAGGGAGTGCAGAGTGGAGAGTGCATAGGGAGTGCAGAGTGGATAGAGAGTGGAGAGTGCATCCCCTCTACTTCTCTTCTATTGACACTTGTACTTCTTCTACTTCTCCACCAGCACAGTGTGTGTTTGCACTCGCCCGTGGCACTGGAGACTGAAGCACATCCTTCTTAGGGTGACAACCGTCTAGCTGGTCATTATGGACACTCTTTCCAGTTCTGTACTTGTATGTGATCACACTATGCATTATGGGGGGTGTTGTGTTGTTTTGATTCCATTAGAACACAGCTGAAAACAATGATTTGTAGATAAAAACTCTAGTCCCACTAAATCTTGGAAGTGCTTATTCACACACACAAATGCATGCACGCACATATGCAAACACACTCTCTCTCCCTCAACAGGTGCACTACCTCCTCACAAGCACGGACAGCAAGCGTCGCCTTAATGTGCCACCCCAGCACGGTTTAACCCCCTCAGCTGTCAATTGGCCGTCTGTCACGTGACACCTGCAGACCAGACTCTGAATTTCTTCAGTGAAATCCAGTAGGGTACAATAGGTCTTACATTTGCAAGAGATTAAGCTGTTGGCAATGTAAATGACAATTCCATTTATTTATCTGTTTTCAAAACCAACACATAAATAAAAAATTTGTCATTTACAATGCCAATAGCTCTAACTTTGGCAAAGGCGAAACCGTTGCATTGTAAATGCTTGTTAGAGATCTTCATGGAAAGAACTTCCTTCACCCCACAGGTACAAATCCAGCCTATTATTCTGCCACCTTCCACCACCCAAACAAGCTACCATGTGTCCTGCCCAATGCCATTCCTACAAATCAAATCTTTATCTGGCATACTACCTCCCCAATACAACAAGTCGAACTGGCACCCGGCCTCCCCACACTACAATTAGACATCTAATTGGTAGCTTACCCCCTGGTTTAAATTGTCCCCTACATTGCATCCTGCCTCTGTGACCCTACAAAATAGTTTGACTGACAGTGCCAGGCAAGCAACACAGCCAATCACCACACACCAAAGTAAGGTAAGTGTTGGTTGGCCATATTTTGCCATCTCTGAGCCATCATGTGAGCATACAGCTGGGCATTGGCTAATAATGTGGCACATAAATATGGTGAGTGGGGTAGTGTTTGGTGTTCAAGAGTAAACAGAGAGCCCTGGTGACACTCCTAACTCAATGACAAAGTCTGTAGAGTTCCTGTAGACAAAAGAACATAAACAGTGTATGTTTGATAGCTCATGTGTCTTGTTAATCATGTACGGTTAACTTGGGGTGCCAGTGGCAGATAATTTGGAGTTGTGCGGCACCAGATACTGGAGACGGCAAGGTGCCACTATGTGCAGTTCCAGCCACTCTGAGGACTACAGCCTCTGAATCCAACCAGCTAAGCAAGCAAGAAAGGTCAATACACCGTCGTGTCTACCTTCTTCGCTTCTTCTTCCCTATAATACCTGCAAACTACCCAGAAGTCACGCAGACTGCATGCGGCAAACCTCAAGCTCAAAACTCTGGTACATTGTACGTTGAGCAATGTGTGTCCTCCTCCAAAGAAACTCCTTGTGTTCAATCTTGGGCAGTCGACGACTCACCTTCGTAGACGTCACACCTAGAAGCCTATTCTACCATGTCGACAAAAGCACGAGAACCTTCCATCGCTCACTTAACAAAGTGCACCATTGGGTTATTTCACGCCCTGACTCACAGAATGCACAGGCACCCTCTATAGAAATACCTTGTATTCCTCCCATTCAGGAAACAAGCTCTTTGTCGCCTCTGGGGGAGGTGACCTCTTCCAAGCTCTAAGTATGACTTTCCCAACAGTGGGGAATGTAATTTCTGAGCTGACAATTTACCAGACACTGTTGACCCCTTTGTTGCTGCTGTCACTGGTACACAGATAATAATGTGAGCAATAATGGCGCGCGGGGAAATCTGACAGTCGGAATAAATTCTGCGCACAAGGGAAGGACATCAACGCTTTGTCGCTGGCACCAAAGGACAAACAGTAGGAAGAAAAAGGCGGCCTTGAGAAGCCAACATGAAAACGAGGCCAGATACCGCGAGAGCCAACAGTGCGAGCAATGATCAGACATGACGGGTTGGGAAGGCCGCTGAGGAGGAGGAGACCTGGTCACTGGGAGGGCGAATGAACAAAAAACTAGTGGTCGAGCCTGGGGCTTAACAGACATTTACTCAGATTACAAAATTTAGCAGCAATGAAAATAGACAGGTTGAGAAAATTCTGATTCCTTGTGCTTGCTGACGCACTACAATTCTAGCAGCATAAATGATTTCCTTAAGTCAACATTTGTGTTTCAACAGTAAAGAAAACGTTTCATTTTTTAGGAGCCTCAAGAGGATTCTGGGATAGAACATATTTAAAAAATATATGTTCTATCCCAGATGTGTAGGTAACATGTTTAGATGTTTAGAAAAATATATGGTGTATCCCAGATGTGTGTGTAACATGCAAGTCAAAGGTTAGAGTCCCAGCAGGAACCACCAGCAGGAGTGGCAGGTAGTTGGGTAACAGTGACACCTGCTACTGCAATATTTTTGGGGTTTGGTGATACAGTGTTAATATTAGGGAAAGGAGTACTGAAAATGGATCAGCCTATTCCCAGATGGCATGAACCACAACCAGACTGCAATATCAATTTCAAGATGATTGGTGGAAAGTGTCAAGGTCAGAAGTCCAGCAGCCAATCTATGAATGGGATAAGGAAGGACTTGATTGAAGTCATGTCTTTGTGAATCCTTTGTGTACTTTTGTTAGTTTTTATTGCCTTCTTCCATTTCCAAGCATCTACCATCCTTCCCCATTTCGACAACAGCCCTCTATTTTTTGGTTCCAAATTCACCTACTGAGATCACCAGACAGACTGAGGGTGTTACTTTTACTGTACACTCCATAAAACAGAATGCCCAACATTGGCACAGGGGGGCAGATCCATGCCAGATTGCCCTGCTGTCCCCGTGAAATAAATGTGCATATAGTGAAATGAAACTGAACTAACATAGTCAATGGTTAACCTGAAATCATGTGTGGTTCCAGCCCTCCTAAACCTTCACAGGACAGAGACACGCCTGCCATAAAAGGCTAACCACATCAGCAGATCATGAGCATGCAAAGTGTGTTTACACCCATGTCTCTCATGAACTATCTCAAAAACTCATAACATGGTGGTGTGTGTGATCCACACATCACAACACGCTCGCTACACATTTAGACAATAACCAATTGGATGTTTGATGCATTCTGGGGACCTGGTTACACAGAGGTCTCTGTAGCAGGTACTTCACCTTGAGTGAACTTATCAGCTTATTTACCTGTGTTACATGTGCTCTATTAACCCCTTCGCTGTGGCGGCTATTGCGCCGCAGCGCTAAGGGGGAGGCGGGGCCGCGCGGTGCTCCCGTACTCGTGACGGAACCGCTCCGTCACTGCCCTCGGGTGAGCAGTGCTTGTAACGGAACGGTTTCGCCACGGCCCCGCCCGCTCTTTAGAACGTCAGCGCAGGCGCGGCGAGCGGGCCGTGACGGAACCGGTCCGTCACCAGCACAGCCCACCCGAGGCTCCTGACGGAACGGTCCCGTCACGAACATGGGAGGGGTTAAAAGAAATTATCTGGCATGCATCGATCACAAGCAGTCAATTATTCAAATACACACCACTGTGTCCAAAGTACATGAAGAACCACATTACACCAACCTATATCCATTTGAGGATTTTGCTCCAATATCTTTGCAACACGAAGAGCATTTACAGACACAAATTGATATGTGTTCTGCCAAAATCATGCAGACGTGTGCGACAAAAAACGGTGTTTCTGCTCTGGCTCCCTAACAAAAGCAATGTACTGCCTTAGACGTGCTTTTTTTATAGTATGGCATCTGTTATTACAGCCTTGCATCTGCTATTTACCAGGAAATGGGATATCTACCACACCACACAGCGGATTTGTTTTTGAGTTTTGAACATATAATAAAAAGCAATTAGGCCTCAGCCAGGAAGAGGCATCACTTGGACAATTTTCAATTTTCAATTAATTCCGTGAAAAAACAATCAAACAAAATGTTTTTGGAAGACACTCAGGATCGTTGTGATAAGTTAACAATCAGTAACTATTTCTCTTTAACAAAAGAAAATGTATATATTTCCGGTCTATGTCAATCTGAAAAAACTGCAACTAGATGACAGGATCAAAGAGTTGGCTCATGCTTTGTGTCTGGACCCACAACCATATTTGGTAATACAAAGCGCAATATCGAAATCACATTCTATCGATGCATCTTTTCACACTATCACTTGTGTCAAATCAAGTTTCACCTGTGTCATGAAACATGTTATTATATTATGCGTCATATAGCCGTAAAATAAATAAATATATCATACCCTTTTACCAACCTGGAGAATAATGCCATCTTTCCTTCTCATCAATCACAATTGCCAACTTCAACTTCTTAATAATACTAAAAGCAATATATTCATGTTCTCCAGATTGGGTCTAATGGGATGTACGTTGTTACAACGCATCCTTTTACCACGCATGCTGTTACAACGCACGTTTTACAACGCAAGCCTTTACAACGCATTGCTTTGGGGGGTGCTGGATAGTGAATAGTTTAATTTACTATTCCAACTCCAGTCCCCGTGGATAGTAGGGAAGGTGTTGGATAGTAAATTAAAACTATTCCCTATCCTAGAGCGCCCCCCAGTGCAATGCGTTGTAATGGTTTTCATTGTAAAACCTGCGTAAAAGCACTGCGTGGTAAAAGTTGCGTGGTAAAGGATGTTTCCCGGTCTAATGTTATCACAGAAAATCTGGAAAAAATGAAGTATCTAAACACCATTTTCTGCTTATCATCGTTGTTTTAGGATTACAACACACATAATCTAGAATAATTGGGAGTTTGTATGTACACCCTGATGAAGACTCTGTAAAACTAATGGTGAGTTGAAACATCTCCATGCAACCCCATTGAACATGATAGCATATACCATGTTTAGTAATCAGCGTAATTCTACCAGTGCTCGCAAAAAGAAACATTTCTTCCAGTAAAAAATACACACCAAGATGATGCTGAGAGCATAATCTGCAAACACATAAAATGCATGAATTTCGACAGATCTAAATAGTCCATGAGACACATAATACTAAAAGATTTATGTCTAAGGCAGGTCATAGAGAACACCATCACAGATTTCTTTACGTACACACATAGGGGCTACCTGGAATACCAATGATAATGCAATGGGTGATGTCATGGTTGCTAAAGTATGGCTGCTAAACAGTCAATGAGAATTAAAAAATAATATTGGTCTTGCAAACTCACGGTATGAGTACAACATGTGTGGTTCTCTTGAGTAAATAGACAGGAAAAAAGAGCTTGGATAGACCTTGTTTTACTGGGTCATAACTCGTGGACCCCTGTAACATGCACCGTAACAATGGTCCTTTTCGGCTGTCATTTACCAAAATCTCTGAGCAGGTGGTTAATAAGAAAGGGTAATCCTTGCAGGTTGGCAGTGGGGGCTGAAAAGGTGGCAGTAGGCAGGGAGGAGGAGTGTTCTCTGTCCTCCCTCCCCTGAAACAGGAGGGGCTTGGGTGGTGCAAGACAGTGATAGCGCTTACAGCCCCTGGCCGGAGAGCGCTCACCCTTACCAGCTGCTTATCCACCTGGCAAGTCCAGGTGCAGAAACAATGGGGCTCTTTGATTGGGTGTAGCAGTATCTCCCCTCATACAGGCTTGAGATTGGATCCTTCAATTGACACAAGGAATCTCAACCTGCTAAATTTTTGCCTCACTTTTAAACAAATTGTGTGACTCTGTGCACACCACTTCATCTTCCGGTACCTTAGAAGCCTTCTCTTCTCTGACAAAAATGGGAGCTCTTAGGGTCAGGCTACAAGACCTGATGAAATGAGGTGAGAAACATAGAACTGGAAACTACACTGGGATTGAATGGAGTTTTCTGTCACCTTAAGGTACTGCTTTTGTAAAGCTGCACAACTAACATGCAGAATATCTCCCACACCTAAGGCAGGCTTATGCAAGCTTTAGCTCTCGGTGGATAAGGACATATTGTTTATATCAGACTCTATGAAAGAGGACATGCCAATGCTTGTTTCTATTAGATATGCAACTCCTTGCCACGTTTTCTAGGTCTCAATTCGAATAGTCTGTGCTGTTTGGCTTAGAGGATACCAAACCGAAAGCAAAAGTATAAAGATAAGACTGTCCTCGGCAGCAGTGGTAAAGATAAGACTGTCCTCAGCAGCAGAGGTACAGATAAGACTGCGCCCTGCAGCAGGAACTTTGGAAGAGAAACTTATCTCACGATGGTTTCAAGAACGCAGGTGTCACCCATGAGCGTGGAAAACCGGAAATCCGCAGACAAAAGATGAAACTGAAGTAACAAAATCAAGAGTTTCCTGCAGAAATCCACGCAAGGCTGCTTGATGTTTTTTTTTTTGCAGGAGTAAATTAAGGGGCCAATATAATAAGAGGACAGAGGAGGTAAAGGTTGTTTTACCGGCCATGCCAGATCATGTTATGATGCATAGAGTATGAACATTAAGGTATTGGCAATAGTAGCTTACCAAGGGTGCCATGGGCTGGTGCAAGCAAGGACAATGGCCCCTTTGAATGCTGGTTGATAGTAAAATACAGAACTGTCAGGGTTCAACGGGCCCCTCGAGACACTGGGCCCTGGTGTCACTGCTCCTGCTGCACCAAGGGCAGCTACGCCCCTGAGTCACTAATCTTTTGTTTGAAACACAGCTTACTGTACTCCAGGAGTAGAAAGTGGAATTTCCTTGTGGGAAAAGTAAAGGCAACAGGAGTGTAAAGCAGGCCCCTCCCTCCAGCCCCGCGGTGCAAAACCTTCAAGGGGCCCCTATTCACCTAATGGCCAATGAATATTTCTAAAATACAGTCCTGACCACATCCTCCAAGGCCCCCCGTCATTTTGTGTCTCACCACTGAAAGACAACAGCCCCAGATTTCATCGGGGTACAGGAGAAATAATTTCCCATAGAGATAATCAGTTTTCAGGTGGATAAAAAACATGGGATTAGATAACACATCTGGGTGAGGGTAACTGTTCATAATTAGTCTGGACACATTCCACTGATTCGTTTCCGGTCTGTGATATTACAGACAGGAAGTACTCATATGGGAACCAGTGTTGCCTGTTTGTGACCCACAAGGGCAGATCAGTCGTAAATGCTGGACCACGGCCCCTCTGAATTGGAACAACAGTCCCCTGCTAGTCCCACCAGCCCCACGCCCCCACAGATGGGTCTTCCTCATTGGGCTTTACCGGCGAAGCGAGACTTGAGTTGACGTGGCGTCCATGTCTTGGAGACGAGATGCCTACAACATAACAAAGAGGACGTACTAGATATTATGGATTTTGCATCAGATGATGTGGCAAACTACATCAGATGTTTCAATTTTCATAAAACACAACTTCGCTTGCTGAATTTATTAGAATTCAAAATTCATTGAATATAAGCTTTTATCGCAACAGTGCACTACGGATCCTTTGAAGACAATTTCGGGGTCACTTCAAAGAATACTTTCACCTACGGTTGTAGGAATATGCAATGAGCCTTGAAAAAGTCGTATTAAACGACGAAACACGTGTCGGTTGTCTGTTTCTTCGAATGTTACTTCGAGTCAACTCCATCAAGACTCCCTAGGACTTTCTAACTTGTGTTAAATTGCTATTATTACTTGTTCACAAATAACTTTTTTATTTCTATTGTGTCAATCTGGATTTATTAAAATCATACTGACTACAAAGTCAGAAAAATGACATAGAAGTGGTTGTGCTCTGTAATTTGTATATTTCATATATTGTATATGAGAAATAATTTTTCATATAGGGTGAACACTGATAATGGCACAGGGTTCTACATAGAGCGCACTGAGTAAGTGTATATTGCTAAAAGACTGTGGGAAGACTGTTACGGAGGTGGTGACTTTTCTATTTACCACTGCCATTGCCTTTGAAATTACGTCCAGCAAACTTGTGACCCGTGTCACTTAGAGCTACCTCCTTAGCTACCACAACAGGGATAAATAGAATTATCCGGGCCAGCATGAACATCGGGCGCATACTCTGGTCACATTGTGCTCCATCAGTCATTACCTTTGGTACCCAGCACTGGCAGCGGCCAAATATATGCAAATTGGCTTCGGCACTGCCCCAAATGGGACAGTCCACTGTAAAATGGTGGATCATGACCACTCAGGCAAGTGTAATAATTGACTATCAGAGAAAAAAGACTATTTTCCAAAACCCATGCTCAGCACAAGCATCATACATTAACCCTCCATGCATAACACCGCAACATACAAACAGGGCAAGAACATAGTTCAATCAAATCATATCTGCTTCAAGAGTCCCCAGACTACTGCTGTGCGCCTAATTAGCTGTGCGGCTGAATCTTTCCCGACAAGTCAAGCGCCTTCCAGCGCATGCACAGAGGCCGACATGTCCTCCCCGCGACAGCCTGGAGCGCTCGCCGGGTACCACGGCATCTCTACGCATCTCTGGGCATTGGCCGTGACCTTGGGCTTCAACAAGCACATCATGCTGCAGTGCAGGGCTGCCTTTCCTCGGATGCACACAGGGCCTTTGGGCAGGGGGAGTACATTTGGATTCACTTTAATTTCAATTAGAACAAGCATTGGCAAAGTCAAAAGGACTGGTGTCGGCTGTCGGCCTGTTGGCTTTGTCTATGCGTGTTTTGTTTCATTATGGGGGCCCCTCATCTATCAAAAAAGCAAAAACAAAACATAGGCTGAAAGCAAAAACATGTTTTTCTCTCAAAAAACACATTGTCATATTAGTCTCTAGCACTCAATTGGACTACTTTGTGTGCGGATGTGCGCGGTGTGTAGCGGTAGACTGCTGTTACTGTCAGTGGAGTTCGCCAGTGACTGAAGTGCTGTATTGCCTCATACCATATACCTTGGTGGACAGAAGAAAATATAAAGGGAGCAACAACAGACTAATGTGTGAAGAGGGCTGCTGAAAGTTCCTTTAAATAAGTATATTGTACATATATACGTTCTGTAAAATCAAAGGGTCTTGGCTAGCACGAGTCCTTAAACCATGAGGTGTTTTATCAATATCAAAGTAGTAGCAATAAAAAGACATGTTATGAAACTACCCATACTTGCATAGTATGTCTGTAAACTTTACTGAGACAAGAATGCAAATGGTCTTCTCATGTTTAATCAAAAGATTGCATTTTGATTGGCTGTTGGAAAATCAATATATACTGGGGGTCTGCTTGTGGCACCCACAAGCAGGTAAGTGAATTTATTTAACCCAACCCCCCCCCCCCCCCCCCCCCGCCACCCCCATGCCGTACCGGCCACCACAAGTAGTACAAATAAGCCAAAAAGAACTAGGGTGAGTTAGGGGTGATGTTTGGAATTTCTAAACTGTCTGATTCCTCAGACAGAGGCACTTTGTAATAGCAGTATTGCATGTTGGCCAAGAGAATTTACAATTATGGGTTGACTGTGGGGGTCAAGGCATGCTTGGGCTCTTGCATCTCAGGTCCCTACTTCCCAAATCCTCAGCTAACGCTCACCCGTGGGTGTTTTTCCCCTTTAATGCTAATCTTTAAGTGGCCCTCACTCCCTGTTTGCCACTATGCTCAGAAATTCCCAGATACTGGCGAGTATTCATGAAAGCGGTAGGACCGTGCTGGGTCCAGTTTTTAGGTCTTGCCTACAGACAGCTTTTAGCTGTTTGCTGTAGCAACGCCTATTGTGCACAATACCAACATTTAGAGTGAGTCTGGGTCAGCCCTTTCCAGATCCTTGGTTGGCTTTTGTGCATCATTTGTTTACTTCTTATGTGATGGCTTTCTCTCCTCTTCTAGTGTTTGTCCCTCCCCTGGAGCACCGATTTTTTTTTTTTTAAACGTTTTTGATTGGTTGAGTTCAATACTTCCAAAGCTAACATCAGGGAACTACTTTTTTCTTCTTGCCACACCATCCCATTGGGTTGCATGTGTTTTACTGTTCTCTCCCATCTTCTATTCCCACCTCCCCTCGCCCTCTCTGTTTTGCTCCCTCCAGCTCATATACTGCTTCTCCCACCCCACGTGCTCAGCATCAACTACAACAAGGGTCTTTGTCTTATTGTTGGTGCTGTTCTGCATTGGCATCAAGCATTGGCAAAGCTCAAAGATGGAGTAATACTTTTCGAATGCAAGACCTATCAGCTGTGCCAAAGCGTGTTCATATAGCACTTAATACTTTAGCTCAACTAGATTCTAAGCATTACCAATTATCAAAATGGAGCCACATAGACAAATATGATTTACCCAGGTGCATACACAGTTTTGGTCAAGTGGATGAGCTGAGCTGAGGACTGGGGTACCCCGGCACAACTAGCCAACAATATAAATAAGAGATGAAATCTCCTTCCGCGGGTCCTTCGACATTCGCCGATTAGAGTTTCAGAGATCATAGGGAAAGCACTTGTTCTGCTTAATTTTAAACCTGAAGCAGAGACACAACCTTTCGTTTCATATAAATTCAACATTATAACATGAAGCACACGCCTCATACTAAATTATCCCATGTATTAGATGTATTTAAGCAGTTTTAGGTACACAGCAAAGCAACCATGCTAACTTTCAAATATAACCTCCGACCACATAAATGATTCCTGTTCTGATTATTGTATGTATTTTTATCTGAGGTGTAAATATTGAAATTTTGCAGATAACCTCCGCTCCTACAGCAGTGCTGGACAAGATCATGATTTCGATTCAATGAGAATTTAACATGGATACTCTTTTTTTAAATATAGTCCTTAATATAACACTTGCATTTCTTCTAAGCACTTCTAAGGTTAGCCAAAGGGCAATGCAAGGCATTGGTAAATGTTATGATCGCTCAGGATCTCAGAAAGTGTAAGGCAGAGAAGTCGTCTCTGGTCTGCAGCTGACAATATAACCCTTAAATTAGAAGACATGGGTAACAAACCAAGGAATATATAGGTTGGCTTATTTGGGCATGCAATCCTGCCAGAAATCCTCAACAAAGCTAAATTCGCAAATTGAATAACTCGAATTGTCTAAAGTAAGAATAATAAAATATTTAGGATTACCTAAATATTTAGGACTTGAAAGTGGCAGCTCACTTAAGTGCCAAAGAAAGTGCTTGCACTCCCTCTCCTCTACAAACATTGCATACACTAGTGCACACACTAGTGCAAGTGTTTGATGTCCCGAGAGAGTGTGGTGTTCCGCGGTGGCCATCTTGACATCACTCAGTAATCGCTTTATGGCCACAAGAGCCCTTCGCACAGTACATTTCGATCTTTTTGCACATTTGTCACTTAATATTCAAATTCCAAAATTAAGAACATTTAAAAGGCCACTGACATGCAGACTTTTTAAGAGCAAAAGTTTGTGAACTTGGCACTAACCTATAAAAACACTTTTAGAGAAGGCTAAAAATTTGTAAGACCAAAGGCGTACTTAAGTGGCAAACATTCCCGGTTTGTTTATTATATTCACTGCTCATTTTCTTTGGCGAAATGCCAAAAATAAAAAAAACAAAAAAAACGTAAATGTTGGATCAGAAAGAGAGAAAGGCTTCTGTTAAAATGTATTCAGCAAGAAGGTTGTTGAGATGGAGAAAAAAGAAAAACAACATAAAAAGGCCAGTTCTAGTCCTCAGAGCCTGGAACTTCTCTCTGAAAGTGCACTGTGGGGGGCAGTGAAATCCCTTATTCCCTCAATGTAGCAGTACGACATGTCAGCGGAGTAACACATGCGCCTCAAAGATCTGTGACTAGGCGGAAGGACAAAGGGTCGAATCACAGCAGGGTCAAACCGGTGCACAATATTCAGTCAGTACCAGTGTTATTTTCGCACGTGTCTGTGAAACTCTTGTTTTAACCCCTTAAGTGGTGCCTTAGGCCGTTAGACGTCGCGAGCACTACCTTCGTAGTGCTGCACACGTCCAACGGCCGACGTGGTCCCGCCCGTTTTGCGGAAGTGCAGCACTGCCGCGAAATCGCGGCCGCGACAAACGAGTTAAAATCGCACAGTATCTTTACAGCATAACACAGGATGGACCAGTTGTTCAAGCTTTGAAAGATGGTGTTTGCATTGAGTGCTCCAGAAATGGTCCTTTTTACACACAAGTTTGAAAGACTTTTTCTTTGAGTTACAACTCCCTTTTTCTAAAATCTTCTTTTGAGTTCTTGCTTGACAGCGTGCACATCTGTCTGAATACCAATTATTTCCATTTCTTTAAAATATATATAAAGTAGGCTCTAGGTCTGGCCGGTGAAGTAATCCTGGCTCACATAATGCTGCTGGATGTTTTGTTTGCATTGCAGAGACTATTTTACATTTCAAAAGTACACTGACTACCACCTATTCCTTTTGCTACACATGCACAGGATAGAGAAAGCAATCTTTTTCACAGCAGCAGACTGTTTTATTCAACATTCAAATATGGTCTGCTTGAGGCCTGAAAATTCCTTAGAAACAAGCAATGGCAAAAAAACAATATGCCTGATTTTAATGAATATAGCATGTTACATCACATGCTATGACATTGCGTTCTATTACAACGCGGCCATTACAACGACTGCATTGTTAGAACATAATACCTTTACATCGCAAGTCATTAGATCGACTTGCTGTAGGGGGCGCGCTGGATTTAGGAATAGTATAATTTACTATTCCAACTCCAGTTTACGCAACAGTAGGGAAAGTGTTAGAATATTAAATTATACTATTACTTAAGTTAGAGCAACCCCCCTAAAGCAAGTGGATCTAATGACTTGTGATGTAAAGGCATCGCGTTCTAACAACGCGGTTACTGTAACAACTGCGTTGCAATAGTTGCGCGATGGGATGACAGTGTTGTAAACGCTGTTTCCCGATTTTAATATGCCATCACAGCCATGCACAAGTGCTGTCTGCATACTTTCACACATTAATGTCAGACGCATTTGCCTTGCCAGCGCTTGTTACCATTTCTGCTGTGTTCTGATCTTTCCCAGATTAACCCCTTCGGTGCTGATGACGGCTCCCGGTCGTCATCAGTTACGGTGGGCGTGTGCTGATGACGGCCGGGAGCCGTCATGACCACGCCCGCAATCGGAATGCGACGCACAGGCGCAGAATTCCGGTCGCAGCCAGGGGGATAAAGAACACCGTTTTCTTCGGGCAAACCAGATATGAGTAATAGACTTCATTTAGCTTGTTCGTAGCTAGCATAAGTGCCCCATATGGCATCTTAATTTCACCCAGGTGGTAAGCAAGTCGTCTAGAGCTTCATAAATGTAAATGTAAATGTACAGGAATTTATATAGCGCAAATCACCGAGCGGTTTCTAAGTGCTTGCTTAGGGAACCCGTCCTGGTATTCCCCTGTGAGATAACCCCCGCAGGGTATCCGCAAGGTGAAAGCCAGGCATCCCGCCGCGAGGGGCCGTTGTGGAGATTAAGCAAGCTATTGCCCAGAGTCGCAGAGTGTGAACCCGTGAATCGAGTAGGCACCGGAGCGAGAATTGTCGAGTCCATGGACATTTTAGGACTCAAGACCCCGCCGATCCGGGAATTGAACCCTGGTCCCGGGCTGACCTCTGCTTCCAGGTCTACCTCCTCTAACCAGTGAGCCACACTTCTCCACATGGGGTATTCCTGCTGATGTCAATCACCTGGCTTTATGACAACCCTACTATTTCCAACATTTGCAGACAGAGGCAAATTTTCTGTGCTCCCGAGATCCACAGTAGTGTAAAATAAATGAGCCCAGAATGCAGGAAAATTGATATAGTTGAACACAGTGTTCCTTGTGCTGACCCAGGTGTCACTTTCATAATGGCTAAAGTTTGATTTTCACTCCGCCACCGCTGCTTGAATCGATTGACGAGGATCATTGGTACAAACCGATCTTTGGTGAAACGAATGATCTCTTGCTGTCGATCACTCAGCGCTCTTCTCAGGATCAGGCTCCAAGTTGGGATGCAGAACTCATCCACCGCCGAATAAAAACCCGCATGAGGGAGTCCTTCTCATTTCTTCTCATTTCAATTTCATTTCACAGTTCTAATGGGATTCTCAAAATGTCCAAGAACATATTTACTTTGCAGAATCTTCTTTCCGCTCAGATTTGAAGGAGAAAGAAAAAAGCTTCACCGCTAATCCCTCAAGTCATCTCCCCGTCTGAATAATTTCAGGTTTTAATCAATAGCTGCCAGAGTTGTCAAATTACTTGAGGGAGCACAGAGCAATTTTTAAACATTCATAAGCCGTGGTAGAGCCGTCCAGCGCTTGGAATTTTAAAGTACGGAGTAACTGACGCGCACTGATCAAACGACTCTCTATTCTGGCAAATTATAAATTAGCTGCTTGCGAATCATCTCACAACTACTTATCATGTGTCGTGCAATACCTGCCTCAGGGATGGATCGGCTCCTGGTTCTTTTAATAGAATCGGATCCTTTATTTTGTTACTAGTAGCATTTTTTCGATGGCACACATCACACCGCACACCTTCATTTCTTTATGAAGAGTGACATTGGAACAACTATATTAATGTGTTCAAAGTACATAAGGTGTGCCTTCTAGGAGCGCTGCCCTACCTCAACGCGCTCTTTCGCCCACACACGCTGGCCAGATTCCGACAGTCAAACTTTGGAAACGCCATCGGATGGACTATATAAGAGTGATTTAGAGGGGGTTGTTTCCACCTTTGAATCTCTGCTTTCCTCTATCCCAGCATGGATGTTGACCTACTGAGTCTAAACATAGGGTTTAAAGGCTTATAGAAGAGCACCACCATTTAACCACATCATGGTATTTCATCCTTGTTCCCTGCGAGGTACCCAACCGGCAAGCAAAGAGTGGTTTAAAGGGGATCCCTGCACCATTTGAACCTCCACTTCAAGCTACAGGAAGGCATCCTGAGATTTCCACAGAGGGTTGAAGACTTCCCGAGAAGCACCATTCTACCATGCAAGCTGACAGATTCCTGAGGTCATCCTCCGAGAACCTGCGAACCATCCGACAGGCAACAAGGGAGTCGTTTAAAAGGCATCCCCACCCCATGTGAATCTCCACTCTTGAGAATTCCATTGCAATGTACATGAAGACATCTGAAATTCTAAATAGGGTTATAGGTTTATTGAAAAGCACCATTGTACCTCACCATGGTTGTTCACCCATGGAAGATGACATGGTTCCAGAGTCTATGCTTTGAGAGCCAGAGAGCCACCCAATTGGTTAGAAAATAGTTGTTTCAAGAGTGGACAACCACATGTGCCCCTCCACCATGGAAATTCCATCTTAGGCTGTAGGAAGGCGTCCTGTTTTTCAAAGAGGTTTGGAGACTTTAATAATCACCTACAGGTGCCATAATGCTTCAAGAGCAACAAAAAAATATACAATTATTAGAATTAAAAATAAACAATGCATCTAAACCCTTTTGGCAACTGAATTCCTGATTTGTTTTTGAAGCAATCTTTGCAATACATTTGGCTTTGCATCACAGCAAAAGCATGCATGCGCAAACTGGATCCTCCCTCAAGGCAGCGATGAATCACTCTAAGGTGGCTGCCGGGGAAAGGGGTCCATTTCAGGCGATGACGTTTGATCCACCAGAGGAAGCCTTTCTTCCAAAGGGGGTTCTTTGTTTCCCGGAACATCACCTGAAACCACAACGCTCGGCAGCTGCAAATGAAAGAGCCCTACATCAACAGTCTAAAAATTGTTAGACATCTGTGGCTTAGAAATTCTTGGACTTTCCCAGTTGTGGTGCACTTGGTCCTTAAAAATATAAAGGGGCACAAACAAAGGGATAAAGGCGGTGCTAAATTTGAGCTGGTGGTTTCCGGTGCTCATAACTGGCCATAAATTGTCGACACCGGTGCTTATGATGGTCTGCCACATGGTGGTGCTGTTTATTTAACTCAGAGATGAGCACAACCACCGTTGTTTGTCAATTCAATATACCTTAATAATGACGAATACCTGCCCCTACCAATTCCTATAACTTTGGGGGGCTGGAACAGTCTGAATTGTCACACTTGAAGGCGTGTAATAGCAGTTGTGTTGGTACTAACCTTGTCAGCGCTGACCGAGGCAATTGGTGGTATAAACTGCAGTGACTGCCTTTTCACTAATTAAGCACTGGAAAAAGGTTGAAAAAGAGAGCTCAGTGGGTTCATGCATCAGTTGTACATATCTAAGTGTAACTCACGGGTCACATCTTCAGATCCTGGCAGGGCCCAACTCAGCCTTGAGATGTGTGAAACGAGCATCGTCTAGTTAGGCTATTCTTTACAGGCCGACAATGTTGAAGGACTGGGGGCTACCTCTGTCTAGTAACAAGCCATTCTGTTTCAGCTCGGGCACTTTGCTGCTATTGGCTAAGTAGTGGACATAGGAGTGTGTGTGGTGGGGTGGGGGTTAGACCCAACATTTTTTGCCATTGTACTAGGCTTAGGGAAGTGCTCATCCTGTTATGCGACAATACTGCAAGACTGCAAGTGTTTAGCATAATAGTGCAGGGTAGTGCATGCGATGAACAGGTGTTTTTACAACCAGTATCTTAGCCCTGCACATCACTCTTCGCTGCTTGAGTATGATGTTGCATTGGGATGTAATGCATTAATTTCAGAGACGTGGGGTGGAGGACAGACAGGAGGACAGATAGACATTGTCAAAACAAAGAAAATATTCCTGAAAGAGTGGCTATGTTCTAGTGTGATCTCAGACTGAGTTCTGTGTAGGCGCTAAGAAACAACAGCAATCAGTGCCTTAAGGATGCTGCGAGCCGCATACACAGACTGACATTAAGGAAAGCCCTACGTAAACATAGGCCTAGCTAAAATAAAAAAGTACTCACTGTGATTATAACACATAGCAAAGAGCAGAAATACCATGTATGTCTAGTATTTAAGCCAGGTTGCCCATACACTGGCTGTCTCCTTGCGAACACCGACATGAAGTTCAAGGTATGCAGCCAATCGGAGTTAGGAATTATCCTTTCATCACCACCTCTTCCGCCTCCCCATCATACTTTTATATGCCGATGTGATCCCATCCGCAAAGAAGGGCAACTCACCTGACCCATTTAAAAAAGAAATGAAAAATGTATGTTTTCCAACATTTCCAATGTTTTTTAACTAAGCACCTCCCCTTCCTGTTCCTAAGAACCCACAGGACTCAACAGCCATTCTGCACATGCCACATAATACAAAACCAGGGTGCAGTCTGACCTAATCCTCGGAACAGAGGGACCCCTTGGACTGGGATGAGGAAGTCTTGCGTTTGAAGGAGGAGTTGGCCTAACGGCTAGGACGCTCGACCTCGGACCTGGGGATCTGGGTTCAAATCTCGGTAATGACACTAAACATCCTGTGATTCTGGGCAAATCATTTAATCTCCCCGTGCCTTACAAAAATGAATGTGTGTCCTCATGTAACGTAACTGGTGCTATGTAAAGCGCTCTGATACCCGATTCGGGTCAAGTTTGCGCTATATAAAACTCATTAAAAAAAAAAATTATTTCCAGTGGTTAGTCGGGCAATACTGCAGGGTCACACACCATTGGCTGCATTAATTGAGCTTTTCCCATCATAAGTAAATAAATTACTCAGAAATGTGCAACAAATGTGTACATTTATCCCTCATTTTCTTCTACTGAAAACTTTCTGGGAACACATTTCCACTGCCTGATAATTACCGAGCTTGGCCTCATCTCTCCATGACCACAGAGGATGTTTGCATTCAAATTAACCCAGCCGATTGGCATCAGCATGGTAGGAGCGGCGCATCACGCTTTACTGGACATAGCAGACCAAAGTGTAATCCTCATTGCAGCAGGAAGCGCAATTATGTTAATGTCACATTTCCATATTTTGATGGTGTCCAATAAGAGCGGTCTAATTCTCCTTGCCGCGCGTATCGCGCTGCAGTGACCGATGCATAGCATTAGGCCCAGCAAATTGTGCTTCTACAGAATATCTGTGCACGTAGACACCTAGCCCAAGATAGCACAAGCATTGGCAAAGCCAAAAGGTCTGGCATTGGCTGCCTGCCTTTTGAATTTGTCAAAGCTTGCTTATCAATGGGTTTTGCCAAATGTTACTGTTGGATGAGCAGCCAGGCCCTCGCCAGTATAAGAGATAAGTACTGGTGAAAAGAAATGCAATTTTGTGGTTTAAAAAAGCTAGCACTACCACAGTAACCCCTGGCTCATAAGGAAGGGACATTGTGAGCGTGTGTGCTTCTTGTGAAAGAGCTGAATGCCGTCACTCGCAGTCAAGTTTGCCAATGGCTGAAGTTGGCTGGCCCCCTGCCCACGCTGTCGTAGGAGGAAGCAAAAACGAAATGACAGAAAAACTGACCAATATATGACGAGGGCTGGGTGGTATTTAGTAATAAATACAACATTCCAGAGTTGCTGCTTATTTATCAACCAACAGCCAGAGACAAAGCCAATAGTGCTGCCTTGTTGTAGGTATGATGTTACTTGTTGTATCATATATATGAATGCAATGACCGAAACGACAAAATACAAGTTGGGTGGCACAGTATACTAAGAACAGATTTTTAGCTAGCGTTTTAAGCCACACCCTTAATTACATTGGCAACGCCCCTTTGAGAGCCCCTCAGTTTTTTCATCCCACTTAAAGCCCTGGACATGAGCATCAAGAGAGGTCGGTGTCCTTGAACGGCTCCATCCATGGACCTTGGACTGCCCGGTCCTTCAGTGCTTCGGCTGAATCTAACGCAAACTCTCTCTGCTCCAATCCAACATGAATCACCAGACTGGAGCATGTGAGAGCGAAAGCATTAGAACTGAAAGCGCTGCGAGGCCATACTAGTGCCAATGCAGCGCTATACAAACTGCTATAAAAACAGAACAGAACTTTCCCTAGCAGGTACTAAGAGCCAGTTACTAAGAGCCAGCTGCCTCTGAAATACACACCATGAGCTGGTAATCTGTACTAAAGCTGCTCTGCTACATACATGTAAAGTTTGAGTAAAGGTGCCAGCCCAGGATGCCACACGAAGATCACGAGGCAAGCGTCGATGACCTCAGACAATTCTAAAAAGAAGCCCCTTGTAACTGGCACCCTCTGGACATTGGCTGTTTACATTTCAGCAGGTTACAGATGATATAATGGAATACACAGCTACTGCATGTCACGGGAGCAGAGACAAGGAACGCGCCGGGCAGACACTTAATATATGCAAAGTGCTTAAGACTGTGCTTTTCTGCTAGGCACTAGAGAGTCCTGGAGCAGCATCCAGAGAAACACTTTGAATGAATAAATACATCACGGCCTTGTACACAGGTATCTGCACGAAGGCCCGACTGAGAGGAAAGGTGGTTTTGTAAATCTAGCCCGCTTCTCCTCTGCATCGGTGAACACTGTTTGATCTTGGGCCCGGAGCCGTGGGTGCGGGCCTTGTGTAATCAGAGCTCTTTGTTACTCTCCTGCAATAACCGCAGGCCGGCTTGTCTCCAATAATAACACGAGCTCGGTCTCAGCGAGAGGTCTGTCCAGATGTTTTCCATTCCAACACTGGCCACAAAGGATGCGCTTCCGGTTCAGTGCACAGCTGCCCTGTGCTTGTTGCACAAGCCTCGGGAGAGATCCAGGGGGCACAGTGTCATGTGCTCCCTTGGAGTACTTATCAAAGAAGATGGACAAGGCTGTTCCTAGAAAGGGTTTGTGTGCTGTTCACAAGGAAGAGGGAGCGTGGTGGTTGACGTGTGCAAGCCTACCACTGGGTATCCATTGTGTTGGATATAGTTGCCTCACACACCTTTGCAGGTGTCATGCTTCATCATAGGCAGTGCTCCTCGTCGGGTAGGCGGTGCAATCCCCGATGGGCACACCTCAAAGAGGGGCTCTTTGGCGGAGATCTTTTAGTCCAACCGCCTATGGGTGAAGTGCGGGTGTGGAGCCAGGGGATTGTAGACAGAACGGTGAATTAAAATGGAGCAAAGGGTACCAGAGACAACTTTATTCGGGCGGTCCCTTGCTTCAATTAAAAGTAAAGCTAGTCTGGGCTTGCTGGAATGTAATGTTTCCTGGCTCTAGACTACACTAGGAAGTGTTAAAAAATCGGTCAACATGTTTCTCGCTATGGTACATTGACACGCGATTAATCAGGACCTATATGGTAGAGTCTACAAACAATTTTGCCTATATCAGAATCATATGCTCATGACCAGTTGTGGGAATGTTGTACCTCTGTTGCACTGTTCCTTGCCTAATAGTCAAGATTTATATGCACCATCAATGCCCGGCGTAGGTCCTACCCGATCCCGGCGGAGAGGGGTAGGACGAATGCCTATGACACAGGAGATCTGAGCCTTATACACAGAGGCCTCATCCCTGATGTACGACCCGCCGGGCATTTATGTTGCATATAAATCTTGACCATTAGGCAAGGAACAGTGCAACAGAGGTACAACATTCCCACAACCGGTAATGAGCATATGATTCTGATATAGACAAAATTGTTTGTAGACTCTACTATATAGGTCCTGATGAATCGCGTGCCAATGTACCATAGCGAGAAACATGTTGACCGATTTTTTAACACTTCCTAGTCTAGTCTAGAGCCAGGAAACATTAAATTTCAGCAAGCCCAGACTAGCTTTACTTTTAATTGAAGCAAGGGACCGCCCGAATAAAGTTGTCTCTGGTCCCCTTTGCTCCATTTTAATTCACCGTTCTGTCTACAATCCCCTGGCCCAACACCCGCACTTCACCCATAGGCAGTTGGACTATAAGATCTCCGCCAAAGAGCCCCTCTTTGAGGTGTGCCCGTCGGGGATTGCACCGCCTACCCGACGAGGAGCACTGCCTATGATGAAGCATGACACCTGCAAGGGTGTGTGAGGCAACTATATCCAACACAATGGATACCCAGTGGTAGGCTTGCACACGTCAACCACCACGCTCCCTCTTCCTTGTGAACAGCACACAAACCCTTTCTAGGAACAGCCTTGTCCATCTTCTTTGATAAACACTTTCGTAGGGCACGGACTGCGGCTGGACCTTCCACTCCCCTTGAGTGGTACTTTTGCCTTTCTGATCCAATTGGATCACCCTCCCTCAATTTTTGTATACACTCCCTTGGAGTACCCCAAAACGATGGAACGAGTGTGAGACTTGTACACTCCACTCATAAAGGATCAGAGAGTATTCCGTTGGCCCGAACCCCCTCACGGGGGGCGTCAGTGTATCTTGCCCTGCCCTGGCCACTGCGAGTCTGTCTCAGCTCCTGCACTCTCTGGTTCTCACCTCAAAGCAGTGTCTTCCTAAGGATTTTGGGGACCTAAGGCAATACTATTTTTGAGTGGCACATTACCAATATTCTTCTAATTGAAGTCCCTTGATTCCAAACAATATTGAAATATATGTTAAGGGCTGAGATAGAGGAAAAAACAGAAGGACAAATGATCAAGAGTTAATTTTCCCAGGAGCCTCTAGGATAGTGGGGGCCTTGGGCAATTGTACACTTTGTCCATGGCTTAAAACGTCTCGACCTCACGGCACAATATTCTACAAGTGTGCCACAGCACACAGTGTCACATCAGTGCTGGGAGCTCAGGGCATCATGATTGCAGCAGGGATCTGAAGCGGCTGAGAGAGACAACACACTGGAGAGGAGAGCTGAGAACACACTGGAGCTGACTGCTCAGGACACACGAGCTGACTGCTCAGGACACACTGAAGCTGACTGCTCAGGACACACGAGCTGACTGCTCAGGACGGGAAACAGCCTTTACAACGAAGCCGTTTCCCCGAAATCTTTAACCACGCATGCAGTACAACGCATGCGTGGTTACAACTAATGCCTTTACCACGCATACCTTTACTACGATGTTTGTAGTAAAGGCATATGTGGTAAAGGTAAAAAGAAAAAAAGGGGGGCTTGGGGGGGTCTCCCCCCCAAATAAAACAACTCACCATAAGTCACGTCGGCGTCAGCGTCGTTTAAGAGAAATCGGAAAAAATGCCGTTTTCTCTTAACGACGTATGACGTCACCACGCAATTATTCGAGGAAAAGTTTATCCGTGGTAAACGAATTCCGTTGTAACGCATGCGTGGTAAAGGCATGCGTTGCAACAGAATTCGTTGTATCATCATATATTCCTCAGGACACACGAGCTGACTGCTCAGGACACACTGAAGCTGACTGCTCAGGACACACTGGAGCTGACTGCTCAGGACACACTGAAGCTGACTGCTCAGGACACACTGGAGCTGACTGCTCAGGACACACTGGAGCTGACTGCTCAGGACACACTGGAGCTGACTGCTCAGGACACACGAGCTGACTGCTCAGGACACACTGGAGCTGACTGCTCAGGACACACTGAAGCTGACTGCTCAGGACACACTGAAGCTGACTGCTCAGGACACACTGAAGCTGACTGCTCAGGACACACTGGAGCTGACTGCTCAGGACACACTGAAGCTGACTGCTCAGGACACACTGGAGCTGACTGCTCAGGACACACGAGCTGACTGCTCAGGACACACGAGCTGACTGCTCAGGACACACTGGAGCTGAGAGGCACACTCACAGGAGCTGAGAGCCCAGGGCACACTCACAGGAGCTGAGAGGCACACTCACAGGAGCTGAGAGCTCAGGGCACACTCACAGGAGCACTCACACAAGTACTCGAGCTAGCAGCTTTCAGTGGCAGGGGATCAACACACACTCATGTGTCTTGGTTACGTAGACCACGCTAACAGTGGCAGGGAGGGCAACGCACACTCACGTGCTCAAGTGTGCCATGGTCCAAGCCCTGAGGGCATCCACAAGTCCCTGACACTAAACACTCATAGGGCCTTGTAGGGACTCATGGTTCTTTTAGGTAACCAAGGATTGAGGGGTAGATAGTTTTTCTTTTTTGATCAGACAGAGCCATCTGCACTTTCAGCCCTACTCCTTGCTCGACTGGCACTTCATTATACAATGAACATAATTTGTGCTTTTATTCCCAGACCTTCAGATCACGCGCACTCTGTCTCTGATGCGTGAAACAGGACGAGTCACAAACATTCCCAGAACCAATGTGCTAAGAATAGCTGGGACCCATTCACTGGAGCCACTGAGGAAATGTTAAACAAAAATACATCTGCCAGGGCTCAAAAAGTCACGGAGCAAAACCGACGGGTGCTTAGAGAGCCGCGCGGCGTGGGGTGACACCCACCGGCCTGCTTTATTAGGTGGCATGTTAGAAGAAATGAAATCATGCCATGAAATTGGAGGAACGACGGCGTGACCGAGGGGGGGGCGTCGGACAAAGACATGATTCCATTTCAGGTGACGTGGCCGGTCCCTGGAGGCTCCCATTGGAGGACGGCGACAAAGGCCTCAGCTGTCTCATAAGAGACATATGCTGTGCGCGCGGGTCAGCCCTTCAATGGGAGCCTTCGCCGCCGCCGTTCGGTAGCGCACGTCACTGCGCGGGACATACGCCACTGCGCGTGCGCGGGTACGCGCAGCTCCCGGGGACACCGCGCGCGCGCTGTTCCCGGGGACGCGCGCGCGCAGCTCCTGGGTACACGGCGCGGCTCGCGCTTCCATTGACCGCCCGTCCACATGGCCTACTTTCTGACAGTTGTTCCAGATATTTAAGCCACGGCGCGGGCGGGATCCTGAGCCGGAGGAAATCATGTTCGCAGAGCCGGGGCCTGCCAACATCTGTCCACATCACTTCCGCAGCCGTCAGGCGGGATTCATTCATAGGCCTGCGAGTAATTAAGCCGAGGCGCTCGGGCCAGGGGAGAGGGGGGCACGTGGTCGGGAGAAAAGCCCCTCTGTGAAATCGAGCCGAAGGTGCCAGCTCTGTTGTTTCCTATCGCCGTGCATTTCTGACCTCTCCTGGCACGCAGTCCTGTGCTCGAGTTCATGCCTTCTGCATTTGCCTGTTGTGTTCTGCGATGCCCCCAGGGGGGTTGTTTTCACATTAGACAACATTTGTAAGAATATCCACAGACTTTTTTAATTAAAATTGTCTTTATGTCTTATAGTGAAAAAATTACTTCAAAATGTCACTTAAAAGCAAACTTAAAAGCAAAAATGCACGGCCTCTGTGCAGAGAACGGACCCGACCTCAGAAGCACAAATGTTTCATTTAACAACATTGGCTGCAGCACTGAACATTACTGAGGTCATTAATGTGCAATTCCTACAGTCGAGTATAAGCCAAGAGGCTTCACAAGCAAAATGTAAGTGGTGAGAGAATGTGTGTGTGTGTGTGTATAGATAGATAGATAGAATGAATGTATACCGTGTGGATGATTTCTTTGCACACAATGCAGTGGTATAAAAGCCTATATTTCAGAGTGAACTGTGTGAAATATGGGTTTCCTCATCATAGTGACAGCCCAAAAGCCTATCTACAGTTCTTTACCTTTTTCATATTATGCGAATTTTGTGGTAAATTGGGAAATGCATATATGGTAAATGTTGCAGCCACAGAATTGCATGAATCCACTGCCCCTCACCATTGTCATTTAAGTTATCAAATGATTCATAAAAAATAAACAAATCGTAAACATGCCTGCTCTAACCAGTGCACATTGTTAATTGCGGCTTGTAGAGGAAAAGCTTTTTTCAAACTAGGGACTCTGAAAACAAAAATAAAATATAATAAATACATAATGACGGTGGGTCACATGCTGCTAGGCTGCTAGCTTAGGACTTGTTGACATTTACAAATCACTTAGCCTTCGGCCTCGTGGTACTGATGTCATCATGCTACATGTACAATTAAAGCTTTATCGAATTCTGGACCTATATCTTAGGTCATTGGCGTTGCCATATCTTCCTAATTGGGCTCGCCGATCCACCAATTTGAATTATGCGGTTGTGCCTTAGAACTCATAAAGTGAGGCAAGGTGGTCGCTCCTTTGCTTACTTTTGCCCAAAACTCTGGAATTCCCTGCCTGTCACGCTTGACATTGCAATTCTTTTGATAAGTGTAAAAAACTTTTTAAAACGTGGTTTTTTTCATCTCTAACTTTAAGCCCCAGCTGTTTATAATAGCCTGGAGAAGCCCCCTTGGGGCAGCCACATGCTTTATACACCCGGATGATCATACTAATGATATCCGCAGAACCTCTGAATGAAATGCTGGGCAATACGACACCGAAACCGGTCGTGAGCTTGAATCCAGACAAGTAAACATTAACGTTCATCCTTCTGATGTCGATAATGAGCAAGTACTGATAACACTGAAATATTAGGGGACAACAGACTACTGACTTTGTCTACAGCACGATGGTTATTTGAGAGTGGCTGCAAATTTACTAGTTGACTCATATGAGCTCCTCCCGTTAATTATGTACCGAGCATAACAAACTGTGCTGTTAGAACAAAAGGCATACTTAGCAATGAAGAAATAAAATGTAAAACAAAAAACTAACAATACATTCAAAATAGCACTAAATATGAGACAGCAAAAAAAGGAAATGTCACAATTTCATGTAATTAAAAGCGAATCTGTTTTTGTATTAGCTCAGTTACATTGATAGCATGGATTGTAACCCATTGTAAACACCGAGGAGTGTGTTGGGAGACCTTATAAGGGGAAACAACTGTGGTCCATATTTCATAAAGCCCCATTGCATCCCAATAGGGTGTGTGTTATGTCTCGTTATTCCCAAAGACCCATGGTTTCAAACGAGCTGAGTGGCGAACAGTGTCGGCACGGGGGTCATACCCCTTGATGCCTGCGTGTAGGTACAGTATTGTACATTTCCTGAGCAGAAACAGATTGGGTATTATAACAGTAAAATGAACAGTGAGAACGGGCTTTTCCATGAAAGCTATATTGGACATGGGTGGTACAAAGCGGTGGCTTTGCTACCCGTGAGCATGCACAGAATGCGCGACCCCCTTACATCCACACCCCATCTCTTACCTCCCCGGGCGGTGGGCACGGATGGGCACCGACCCTGTTTCCTCGCCATGCCGGGGTTCTTCCGCCAGCCACCCTCCGAGGCCGCAGACAGAGGCGCCTTGTGCGCGCTGTTGTCAGCGGCAGCCGCGGCGGAGGCCTGCTCGGCCGGCCGCCTCTCCTCCTTGTAAGGCGAGGGCCCGGGTCCGGGGGTAGCTGGCTGCGGGCCGGCAGGCAGCCTTGGTCCCTTCTGGCCTCCGTGTACAGCACTCCAGCGCAGCCTGCCCGCTGGAAACAACCCCACCGCCTTAAACAAAGCGCAGATTCGGCCTCTTTTAAAGGTACAGCGCCCTTTTACCAGGCCGGGCCTTCGGGCGCCATCTGCCTCGCCTCCACTTCACCCCCTCGCCCCCACCCCAGGCCTCGCCGGTCTGTTGCATTATGTATCTTCATGATGCGATGAATTAAGCTCCTTCCAGCTACGGTTCGTAGGCTCTATATAGCGCCTACTTGACAGCGCGGCGTGTTGTCATTATTGCTGTATGAGGGCCCTTGGCACAATTGCTATGCTACTAAACTTAAGCTTTTGAATACCTGAAGAGCTTTAACTAAAACACACACAACATACAAACAGCTAATGTTTCAGATCAGTGTCTGGGTTATGACATTGGATGCATGACATGATATTAGCGTTTTATAGCTCGCATCTTTCATTAGTTGGGCTTCTGGGCACTGTGTGCTCACATTGCCACACAATTCTCGGATGTCTCCATTGTGTGCTGTCATGCGGCACTGAACTGCCATGATTGTGTGTTATATTGTCACACTGCTCTGAACTGCCTCGATTGTGTGTTGTCACACAACATACCACTAACTACAGACAGCCAAGGCTGCAACACAGGCTAACAATAACCAGACACACAGCATGGGCGATCACTAACCACACAGAGACGTTTTAAGGGATGGGCAAAGTGGGCAGTGGCCCAGGGCCCCAGCCTTTCAGGGGCCCCCTCTTTACTGAACCAGCTCTGTTCTGCAGAAAGTCTTAGTCTGAAGACCTTGAATAATTCTTGACCAGATTGTTTCAAATAACTTTTTCCTTTAATTTATTTTTAATGTGGGTGATGTGTGGGAGTTTATAAGACATTTTGCAGAAGAATGTTTGTTTTTCAACACCATGCAAAATACATAAACAAAGTTTCTTTTAGATGAAAACAGTACCTCACATTTGAAAAATGGGTGGGGTCAAAAATAGTATTTGCAATAATATTAGTGAGCTGCTCTTGTATTATAATATTGAAAACACATGTTACTGCTCCTGAATTTCAGATGTAAACACATTTAGAATTAGGACCAGTATGTCTGTGCAGGGTCAGTGACCTGGCCAAAGAGGGCATGAAAGAGCTGACATTGAATCATAAAGTCATAGCTATTCCGAACGGGGGCCCCCAAATTACTTTTGGCGCAGGGCCCCTAAAATCCTTAAGATGTCACTGTAACCACAGATAGCACATGCTGCGACTCATGCCAAGACACTGCTGTAAACTGTCTCGATTGTGTAGTGTCGCACGGCTCTGGTCGTCTCAACATTGCGGTGTGTTACTTTGGGTATGCAATGAGTGTGTTGTGTACACACTGGAGGGCCTGTCTGGAGCAGTGGATCTTGTGTGTGAATAGCAGCCTAGCGTGTTGTGTCCTCACCAACACAACAATGATTGACAGCATATAATTCTAGGGGTGGGCGGAACCCGCAGAGTTTCACTCTGTGGAATTCTGCGGACCAACCTATAATCTCGGCAATATTCCGTGGAGATTTGCGAGTAGCGGAATTTTGGCACGTGGCGCTGCTCACGCTGATTTTTAGCACTGGGAGCTTGTTCCATGCTGTAAAATCTACGCAAGCGGCACTTCGCAGCGCGCCAGAGGGGGTTGCTTGGTTCTGCTGCTCGAGTAGATTTCCTACATGAGCAAGAGTGTACTCAACACGAATGGTAGTGACCTACCACAACAGCCAGTCTTGAGAAATCTCGCTGGCTCGGGGACACAAATTCTCACTCGCAAGCTTAACATTGAGGAGTTGCACATGCTGACATTTTCCGTCACATGGCAGATGGCTGAGTTTTGCCGGACCTCCACACTCCAAGCGGAGCGCACAGTGGGCAAAACTCTGCGAACTCCGCCAATGGATCAGCATTTTTCGTCCACCCCCTTTATAATTAAGGATTAATCGTTCCTCCCAAATTCGTGAAACCGATTCGAAGCATGCAAGAATATGAACAAGGGACAGCTACGCACATTATTAAGTACCCAATATTGCATCGAAGGCGGAGGATAGCTCGAGTAGAATTATGGTTCTTTTTGATCTGACATCTTTAGAACATCGTGCTCCGGCAGGTCTGTAAGCCCACCTATCGGTGAGGGGGAGATGCTAGTGTATTGTGCGTGAGGACAGTGCTCCAGTGCTATCTGCAAGTCAGTTTTCATATTGGTTAGGGTTAGAGAAACTCCGTCACTAACTAGCGCCAACATCAACTAACCACAGGCACAGCCTGGTCAGCAGTAACCAGAGGCAAAATAAGATTAAGCACATGCCATCACTAACTACAGCCAACAGTGACTGACACACAGGCTAACACTACCACAGACATGGCTCAGTTCAAAACTAACCACAGGCAACACAGGGTTAAGCTAATGCCATCACTAACTACAGCAAGCAGCAGCTAACACACAGGGTGATACTAACCACAGGCAACCCAGGATTAAACACACGCCATCACTAATTACAGCCAGCAGTGACTGACACACAGGCTAACACTACCACAGACATGGCTCAGTTCAAAACTAACCACAGGCAACACAGGGTTAAGCTAATGCCATCACTAACTACAGCCAGCCGCAGCTGACACACAGGGTGATACTAACCAAGGGCACAGCCTGGTCAAAAATAACCACAGGTAACACAGGATTAAACACACACTGTCACTAATTACAGCCAGCAGTGACAGACACACAGGCTAACGCTAACTACAGTCACATCCCAGGCCAACAATATCCACAGGCAACAGAGGATTAAACGCATGTCGTCACTAACTACAACCACAGCGGTTGACATACAGGCTGACACTATCCACGGTAAGGACGGAGATAAAGCAATCTACCATTAAATACGCAGAGCACAGGAGGCAACAAAGGCTATCACTAACCCAGTTAGCACACACAACAACACAGACTATCAACAACCACATTGGCTACACAGTTTATTACTGCTACCTTCCAAAATGCTATTTTTAATAACGATCACTCTTGATCATCGATTATTTATGCACTCGAATTATGTCTCCATATCTCATCTGCTAGTGCTAGAACACACCATGATTTTTTTTGGGGGGGGACGAGGAGGTGGAGTTCTAGATTATTACAGGCAACCAGAAATTGCACAGAGATATTCCATATAATAAATCCCTGGTCTGCATGGCGATTCATCCCTAAATTTGACACCCGTTTCTACATAAAGTCAGATACATTCCAATATCACCTTTGACAAAACAATGACACAGCCCTACAAAAAGGACGCACATGACCAAATGGCCTTCAACTGTAAAAATATGTCTTGTTGCCCCCCTTACCTTGATATAACAAAAGCGCAGCCTAGGAGGGACTTCCCATTCACAGCTTAATTTGAGCCGCAGGTGGGGCCCACAGGCACTCTTTTTTGGGGACCTGCACTTATTTTTTCTCAACAGACTTATAAACAGAGCGAGTAAAAAAGAAGAAAAACACAAATGGAGCAAAGGAGAAGAAAGCGAAAGACCGAAAAAAGTGACAAAGGGCGAAAGCAAGGATGAAAAATTACACACAAGAGAAAAATAAATAACCCCACGACTTGTACATCCATCCTAGTGTGAGAGCTCTTGGTAATGGACTACAAAGGGTAGCCGATGTGGGATTACTATTCATGGGTCCTCTTTCTTCCTACCCCAAATCAGTCTGTTGAGAATGACAGGAGATGTGTTTTCATTCCGGTTTACTACCAGTGCAGATGCATTCTGGGAAGGATACATTATGCATATTAGGTAGCGATTCAAGTCTAAGATGGCTGCCTTGAAATCAATGTGTCAAGCTTGGGCTGACATAATTTAATTTTTATTCTGTTTTGCATAACTTCTAAACCCAGAGGGATTCCTGCGCTTCCTTTCCCCGGGATAATTAAATTAAATAAATAGATATCACAGGAAGGAGGTGGATGTTAGCCCGCCTGTGTAAGAAAGCGTGAGGCTGTTCCTAGCCAAACTGAAGATGGATGAGGCGATGTGGCCAGGAGGAATACATTGCCGGCTCCCGGGGGAGCAGAGGAACCTCTGAGAATAACAGAATCTTGTTTTCTATATAGAGTGTTCTACACAAAGTTGCACATTTGTAATACACTCTCTTTATTTAACTAAGTGTTACACCTTTTATTGACCTCGAAAGGATGAAGGGCTGCATTGGCTTTGTCAGGTTCAAAAAATTGCACAGAAAACTCTGGAGAAAGTGGCTAATTTGCTGACCCATCTCAGCTTCTCAACCAGCTCACTCTAGATCTGTGTGGGTCTGGACAACTCTCTAAGAGCAGCTCTAATCCCTCTGACAAAAGAGGATGCTGGGAGGAGGTTAGCAAGCGCAGATTTGTGAGTTTACAAGCTCAGGAAAGAAAGGTTAATGCTATAACTTGGAGGCAACATGCTTTCATGGTCATCCAGGGAATGTCGTGGCCAAGAACTCGAATGGAGTTTTGACTATGTGGCTCCCACCTCCGATCAACGAAAAGAGCCGGTGCTTAATTTGAGCTAATGGTTTCTGGTGCTCAGCACCAGCACTTAATCATCAACATCAGCACTTTTCATCAATCATTTATAGTAGGCACTGGGAGACTTAGTGATTTGCGAAGTCAGCAGCTCTGGCCATTACGCCACACCAGCTCTGCCCATTACGCCACACCCTCACCCCTCTTTCATGGTTAGTAGTTGGTTCTGGTTTAGGTGGCGCTAACAGGAGAAATGGGCTGATGCAAGCTGCCTCCTGACAAGAGCCCCGGCACTTATTTCTTTTTTACAAATTATCGACTGAAAAGAGCTAAATGCTTTCCACAATCCATCATCAAAACAAACAAATAATACAGGATTATGGTTCAAGCAGATCATAAATATTTGGTGAATCTTGCCTTGGCACATGGATCAGAACCAGGGTAATCATTTTCAATTCCATTACAACAATGTAGGTGAACAAGAAAGGGGAATCTTGCTTCTCTGCAGATAGAACTACATCTAAAACAGAACTGGAATAGTCCTGACAGAACTCTTCCTTGCATGTGACAATTTCTTCGCATTCACAGGTTTCAATGTGTTGTTTGTTGATTTACTTAATTTTTTCACCATTGTTGTAACTCCATTTTTTTCATTTATTTCAGTTATTGAAGAATAAATGGCTATTTATTTTCCTAAATGCAGTGCATGATGAGGACTGTATTAACTTGAGCGTGTATCGTTGCCCTTTGATCGTGCCAAGTGAACTGAAAGAATGATGGTACACTTCAAGAGATACAGCAGAGGTATATAGCCGAAATAAAACAAAATACATATCACTTTCTCATTTGCACAGAAGATTGCCGCACATTCATTACACTCAACCCTTTTCATAGATCATGTCTTGTTAATATAGAACATGTGACACACCGACTATGTAAGTACTGATATCACCCCTGTGAGCAATAAGACTGACAAATGCCATTATACCTCAAAGCAGTAAATATATGATCCTGATGAAGGCCAACAAAAATGAGATGGAAAACCGAAACAACATAGTCCTAAATATTGAAAATCTCACACACTATGTTGCTTTAAGTAGCGTATACCTATGTTGAAGACCTATAAGCCTTTCTATGACTGTACCTAGGGGATACATTGTTGCTGTTGTGGACATAGATGTACGTGTTAGGTTATTTTGAATTGTATTTTTATGTTCATAAAAGGATAGATTTTTGGACTATACACAGTGACCTTTTGTTAAATGTGTCTTGACTTTAGCTATTTTCTTAAACTAGATATTGCCATTAGGATTACTGATTTGTTTTAGAAACAGGATGAATAACATAATTATAACATACATAATAACTTTTTTGTGCATTGAGGATGATAAACTAACTGAATAGGATTGCATAAATGTAGGTTTCATTTGATCTCCATGGGTGAGTAAAACAAATGCTTTCCCCTTCCTTAGCAGAGCAATGGGTGTGGACAAACCAGTTCCTTCATACCTAGTTATAAACAAAGGGCCTTCTTCTAAAAAAAAAGACAGTATCCTGTTGAAAATCTAAGTAGCAACTAGGAGATTTGACCAGCCAAATACACACCTGAGTAAAACAGATGAACGAGAGAAAAGGACATTGTTTAGCTGATCCCTGGTCCTTTGAAAATGGATTGTCCCCTTGTTTTTCATATGTAAAACACACACTCATGCACTGGAATGGAATAACATGTGGGAAGCAGTAAACAATTTGGGAGAAATAACAAGAGAACATTTAGAGACATCATCAGAGGACATTTAAATAACTATTTAAAAGGAGGAGCTTTTAGAGTGAAATCAGATAAAAAGCCCAAAGGAGTAACTTTAGTGGAGACACTCAATATGAATACCAGATGGGATAATATAAAGTATACAAACTCAAAAGAAAAGATATGGAGAATCACATCAGATGAAAAAAAAAGAGAGATGGAGGTTGACAAAGATGATTGGATGAGTGACATTAGATCAGAAGATTTTAAGAGTCATAACAAAGTGGACAGGTTAGAGAATCACATCAGAGAAGAACTTTGAATGCAGGTGTCTTTCCCCCATACGACTATATTATTTCACTATCCAAAAACAAATGTAAACTTTGGATTCCCATAGCTACACAAATCAAACACAGTCAGCATCGCACAGAAGTGAGATGTGAAGTCAGGGTGGATACTGCGCATGTCATTGGGATCCCACTTCCATTTCAAGCAATATATATTCCATTTCTAAAGTGAGCTCATTTAAAATTAAAACCAATTAAACGAGCAGTAATCTTGTCATCTCAAGTGAAAGAAACTGTCTGATCCCTCGCTCCATTACTGTACACTCATCCACTGAAGACTTCTCACTGAAGCCCGCCTGACAGTATTACAATAAGCTGCGATATTCCCTAAGCATATTTACTCAATCGTCAACTCATCAACGCCTACCTTTGCTGGTCCGGGATCCCATCACCGCCTGTCTGATCTACAGTTTTCATCTCACGCTCATGCTTAGGTCATTATAACAGAAGGTGTATTTGACGGCACTGTATCCGTCTCTGGTTTGGATCCATAAGAAATGTAAATGCATTTTTTAAATATTTCTTTATTGAACAATTTAGACTCTTTGCAATTGGATCGTGTTTACCATCTGAGGAACTGAGGTACATGGAGATAAAGTTATTCGCCGCTATAAGAACATTTGGTGAAATGGCGATGCGGGTATCAGAATTAAGGAGATAAAGTGATTGGCTGCGATAAGAACATTTGGTGATTCGGGGATGAGTATCAGAATTGAGGAGATAAAGTTATTTGCTGCGATAAGAACATTTGGTGATGCGGGGATGCAAGTATCAGAATTGAGGACCTAAAGTTATTTGCTGCGATAAGAACATTTGGTGATTCGGGGATGAGTATCAGAATTGAGGACCTAAAGTTATTTGCTGCGATAAGAACATTTGGTGATACGAGTATCAGAATTGAGGTCTCCTGGTTCCACCACCCATAAATTAGGGATGAACGGAAATACGTACTAAGTGATATAGATGTCACATACCCCGCACATAGTTAAATTAAAGGATTTACGACATTGAAATCCCTTTTTATGTTCCATTTAAATTTTACTATTCGGAAACCTTTTTCTGAATTGCAAAATCAGTTTAGAAATCCACACAGAATCGCAATTTAGAAGGGTCGTGTTTCTGGTATTCCTTCCAAATTTCAAGTCGGCATGGTACGTAACCAGTTTGAGTGTGGTAACTGATTTGCAAAGAGGTAGGAACACCATTTGGGCCCCTTCCCCTTTCGGGAGCAGGGTCGCAGCTTTGGGGAAGGTAAGCTGTGGTCACTGAAACTCACACTGAAGTTTTTCAAAATGTGAGATTTTTTTATGTTTAAAAGCAGCTCCATTTCTTTCAAGAAAAATGAGCTGCTTTATGAAAAACGTTTTCCATTTTGAAATGTTATGAAAGTTTAAAATGACATGTATGGTGGCTGCTGTCCCTTGCCCGCCACCATCCCTGTGATTGCAGCCAACCATGAATGGAGGAGAAAGTGCAAATTGCGACCTAACTCATGAATAGTAATTAGGCAGGTCGTGCTGTGACCTCATGTGACTCCTTGTTTTGAATAATGAACTATTAAGACAAAGATTGGTTTGCACATTAAAATACAGGTAACAAAAAGTCAGTGTGTACTTTGCAACCCCTTTTTGTGACCAATATGTTAGTACATCAGGCTCTAAATCCAATCTGTGGTCGTCTGTGATGGGTGAGAGGCACGAGGCAGACATCCCAGCTTAGAGCGTAGCATCAGGTGCTAATAATAAGAGCAATGCAAGAGGGAATGCATGGTGTTAAAAACAAAAAAGTGAAGAGGAGCAGACGAAAGCCAAAGCATTTTAACCATCTGGAGTTGTAATTGCTAGCATCTGATTGCTAGCATTCCATTCCATATGTTAGTTTGTCTGTAGTACCACCACAGAAAAGACACAAACGTGTGCAAATCAGAACTGGATGTGCCCCAGAAGTCATGACTCAAACTTTCTGCATGGCAACAGAAGTTACCACAGATGCTTTCTGGATGCACTGATTGTCATCCTTATGGGTCAGACCTCCTGGCGCAGCTTAACACCACTACTCCTCGTCTTGCCTGACATTTTTCAAAACCTTGAAGCCGGCCGCCGCGCGGTGGGATTCTGGATTAGTTTATAAGTCTGGTGTAATGTGTATCGTGGACTCAGAAGAAACCTGAGGATGACCTAGGACAGAGCCTGAGATGGGTCAAGAGGAAGGCAAGACTAGTTAACCCACCCTGGACGTCACCAGAGGCGGATTTACACTACAGACAAGCTAGGGAGGTCCTTATCGCTGGCATAAGGGTCACAAAATCTACACAATTCAGATGGCAGCCTGCACAAATACAAAAGCTACTTCCCATGCACCAGTCTACGATATCTGTAGACAGGCGAGGAAAGCTGGGTTAATGCCCGGCAAGGCCGGTTCACACTACCAACCATGAGAGGTTGAGACAATGGGACGTCAATGGACACTTTCCACCTTTGGGTGCACGGAGGAACACAGAGCAGCCAGGCAGAGACCAGGAATCAATGTAGTAATGCAAGATGGAAGCCAAGTGTGCAACTCGCTAGCATCTGCGCAATTCCAGTTGTAGCTGGACAACTGGACAACTGGACATGAAAAGAAGTTATTCAAGCAAGAGAGTCCTATGGGCATGTAAACTGGTCGGAAAGGCAAGACAATTTGAATATTTTCCCTTCTTTAAAGTGCTGTTGAGCAATTCCTGACCCCTGCTCTGGTCAGACAGACATAATTAATGTCTGCTGATAGTTGTGGTCAAGGGGATTGACTGACAGGATGTCAAAGGTGTCAGACTAGGGTGTCCAGAAGAAATAAACCACCATATAAATTTGAAGATCCAAACTCCATAACCAAAATCCAGAACGAATTTATTCTGAAAGAAAAAAGTAAACATCGTAAAATCAGTCAACTGGGAGGGTTTGAGAAAAAAGAGGTGGGATAATATTAGCCTCCGTGTCCTTAATAAAATCCAGATTTTCTGCCCAGCATGCTGTGAAAAATCTAAATTTTATGGCACGACACGGAGGCCGTATTTTGCAAGTTTAATAAACTAACCATGCACTTCCTAGTCAGATCCACAATAACGCTTTTGCCTCGAGGAAAGACTGTGTACATTTCTACTGTGCACGATTGTGCACTGCAAATGTGAACGGAAGGACAGAATGACCTTGAAAGAAAGCAATGAGGGACGATTCTTTGCTACTTATCCATTTTATTGAAAAGCGCCCCACTATCAGGCTTTTTAACTACGATGTCTCATAAGTACACATTATACATACAAGTCCCAAGTGGTCTATAAATAATCCAGCAGCCAGCTCCTTGGATGTGTGGTTAATTCCCTGATGTTGGCACCTGCCAGCTGCAGCACCTGCAATCACTCCCCTGCCCCTCCTGCTCAGCGCGTGGCATCATCTGTGCTGCAGGTGACTTAAACCGGTTACCACGGGTAATTCACAGAAGCTGGTGCCCACGTGGGTAATGGTTGAATTGCATCACCTGTGGGTAAGGGAGAGGAAGGTGGGAAGAAGGGACGGAAAGTGCATCCGAGGCAAGCAGAGACGTAGCTACCCATTGCGCAACAGGTTCAGCGGCAGCGGCGCCTTGTTGTAAGTGTACAACAGTAACCTGTATTCTTATAGTCATTGGCCACTTTTTTCACTTGCAGCAGGAACCCTGGCATGTTTGCCACACCGCTGGGTGAGGAAAAGACAAATCAACCAAGCGCAAGTCTAAATATAGATGTATGTCTGACTGACACCTGCAAAATTGGGGTGTGTAATGGTGGACTAAATAGAATCATGGTTCACAGAGGTGTGAGTAGCAGTGTAAGTATCTGCAATATGGATACGTAAGTTAGTCACCTGTGCAGCTTACTCACAAACACAACATTTTAAGACTATACTACACGCATGGGCGTTAGCAGGAGTACGAAGAAGGCGTGGCCAGGGACATCCTATACAATCGTATACTTAGATGTCCCTTACAGACAGACACAATCATGTGTAAATGCATTCCCTTCAATTTTCAGTCATTCTTAGCTGCATTTAAAAACCACTAAGGGCCTTTGTTAGGGTTTATGGGAGGGATGCTCCGTCAAAATATGGCAGCTCCCCCGTCCATCACACGACAAGGGCCACGGGCTTCAATGCACTTGAGATATGTCGGACGGGACACCTGCCACGTCTGGGACAGAGTATTCTTCCGCTAAACTCTAAGTAAGCCCCAAGTATTAGTACCTGAATTAATACTCCAGGGAAAGGTTGCCTATTGACAGTACACTTCTTTAATTCGTGCTGCACACGCAATACACACATGTAAAGGTAGCAAGTAAACTCACCACCCATGTGCCATTTAATGTATTATTAACATTCTCAACCAGCACCACACACCATGGCACGGCACACCACACACTAACCTACAATGGACACATTACACAGAATGACGAACACAGAACCAAGCCAGGTCGCGCCTACTAGATAGATGGCGAGGAAGAGGTTCCCAAACCCACACATCCACAATGTGCCACGTGCAAGCCTTCAAGCAGTACCATTTATAACCAATCCCTGCGCACCCACCAAACCCAGCAGAGATAAACCATACAACTGGAAATCACCAGGCACCCACTAAGGGTCATCGATATCATAACATGACTGAGGGGGGCGGGGGGTTCTCGGATTTCAATAATGATTGGGGGGGGCGAGGTCTCCGGGTTCCAGCTATGATTTTTTGGGGGTCCCCAGAAGTCAAAAGGTTGAGAACTGCTGTTGCAGTGGGTGGAGTAGTTCCCAAGCTGTGGCTCTGAGACCCCTGGCGGTCTGTGGAGCCTCCGCAGGGGGTCCGCCACATCTTAGAAAATTAAATAATATTAACAGATTAATACATTGTATATAAATAAAGAAGCTAACATACAATTGAAAATGTTAAAATGTACTGTAAATGTGAAAGAATTTAAAATTGGAGATTCAAAATTAAATTAGTATTCTCAGAATGATTTGTGGGAGCAGAGCAAGACCATCAAACAGAATATAGTAGACATGATGATTAGCTTCAGATGAATTTAGAAAAACTCCTACCTTTATGCCGTCGCGGGGCGGCACCACCCTCCCACTCCCCTTCCACGAGACCTCCCCGGGCGGTCTTAGGTCTGTGATTTTCATTGGGTCCATTAAGAACCATAATTAATTTCAGATTAGGTTACCTTATTTATAGGCTCTTTCGTTAAGGACCAATCGTGCCATCAATAGAACTCACAATCTCTGGTGGTCGAAAAGGACTCGAAGCACCTAGAATCACAACCTCATCGGCAGCGAAACACTTTTTTACTGATGCTGCAAATATAACTTTGAACTCTTTGCCTATCAACATCAGAGAAAACACCCTTCTCTCTGTCAGGAAACACCGACAAATGCACTTTTAAAACCTTTTTTGAAGCAATACCTTCTGTTGTCAGTGAAATCAGTGTTAAGAGCCCAGATGCCTCAAGGGATTGATGACTGCTCACTGTTCCAACAATAAATTCAGTCATTATATTTCACATTCGACCAACAGCACCGATCTGGCATACAATTGTGCGTCACCACGGGATCACATTGACTTTCCCCAACATGACAAGAAATGCAACAACCTTCAACTGAAATAAACACATAGTCCTCATATTACACACCTACAGATGCCAAGAAAGGGCATTAGTTGATTGCCAACCCCCCCCCCCCCGCAGATACCCACTACCACCAAATGCCGTATGCCACTTCTGCATGGCCGGCCACAGTATGAAAAACAACACGGATAATAAAATACATGAGCAAGTTGGAAAAGCTCTGGAGTGTCATCCAGTAAAGAGTAAGATGATAAACAGGCACCTCAGCAGGACATGCTCACCAAAACAAGAATATATCTCTACAGACCCTCGCCCTCAGACCCTCAGACGGCAAGCCAGGCTCCAAGCCTGCGGGGAACTCATAGCAACCAAGTTTGGAAGGCACTGAGACATTTCTAGCACTCTGAGGTCCCACCAATGGCAGAAAGTGCGCTATAAAAAATGCTTCTAGAATAATAATGCGTAAAATTAAAATACATCAATGTAGGACTACATACGCGTTTTCTTCCAGCTGGCCTTGTTAAATCTAAGGTCAAGGGACAATCGATATTTGCCCGGCGGTATCGCCTCTTTAACCCACGAATTATTAATCAATGAAGAGGCAGGCGCTGGAGACGAGAAGGCAGGAAACAAGGTTTATTCTCTCCGGAGGAGAACACATCAGTTCAAACAGCAGGTATCGTTCTGAGGTGCTCTAACCGCATCTCTGAGGCCTGGCCTCTTATACACAGCTTTATTGCTTTATTACATATAACATATTCATGGCAATGCTTTGATGTACGGAAAGACATTCTCGGAATCCCCGCTCCAAGCCCGTTCCCACACACATATACAGCAGAAGTCCCCACCCCGGTCCCGACAGGTGATGATTATCGCGCAGCTGGACATTCCGCCGGTTCACGGAATGTGGGGGTTTGATCGGATCTCATAGGGTGGGGGCATTGATCAACTCGAGGGTCCTTTGATGAGGGAAGCTTTCTACTGTACGGGGAGGGGCAATAAACAGTATCGGCAGAGCTAGGTGTCGGCCTGGGAACGAGGAAGACAAACGGGCACACAGGAAAAGGGGTTTTGTATCAAAAAGGGCCTGGGACCATAAAAGGAAGGAAGGGAGGTGTCGCGCTGGGGACAGGATGGGGTTCTGAGGCAGAGCTGCGCTGAAGAGGGGTTTATGACCCAAGGCATGTGCGAGCGGGGGTTGTCAGAGTGCAGGCTTTGTGAGGGAGGAGGGCTATGCCGGGGGCCAGTGGCATGCAAAAAGGGTTGTTCTGATCGAGGCACCTAAAATGGCCACAGCCTAGCTGCGAGGGGTTGGGGGGGGGGGGTTGCCCACTCGGGCACTATCCTGGTGGGCAGCCACATAGGGGTTTCCTTCCAAAGCAGAAAGGGCTGCCATGACCCAACCATGCGCCATGACTCCATTCTATTTATAAACAAAACCGGGGTTAACCCTGTGTCCCTCAGAATCTGGGTTAAATAGTAGTTCAAATAGAAATGGTTCTGTCGGGTACGCACAACATTTAATTTCAGCGTTATCAATACAATATGGCTGATCCCACCTCTGAAAGAAAAGAGTGAGGCTTCATACAATTAATGAAACAATAGCCTTCAGTCAACTTTATATTCTCTTTATCTTAAATGAATTGTATTCTCGTCTATACAAAGACTGTCAATATCATAAATATAGTGCAAAGAAAGTGAAACAATGAATAGTGTTCACCACACAAAAAAAAACGATAACATAAAAGACAATATGTACATCATCAATCGAGTCAACAATCTATACAAATACAAAAGTCTAATTTCACAAAGGCCATCCACGGTTGTACAACTTCTTGAACCCTTTAGATTTCTTTTAATTCCATTGGGGTCCTAGAGTTAGGGGGCCTGTAGGAAATGTCGACGTTTCGACCCTATCTTGCGCCCACTTGCTGGTCGCGGCGGGTCTTTATCAAGACGATAAGTGCACGACAGTCTGCGAATAAGTCAAGAATATTGCTGTCAGAGGGGGATATGGATTAAGTGATTTTAACAATTGGTCGTGGCGGTGTAGCTACTCACCCTGGGCTCCAAGTGCAAAACTGTCACATGTGGTCCCGATAAAAACTTTGATTCTGTAAATAAAGGACTCCATTCTAATCAGGCCCTCTTGGGGCGGGCCTATTTGGACATTTTGCCAGTGCTGGTTTTCATTTCCGGTGTGGTCCTGACTATCTCTGAAAAGAAATACCCGAGGATAATACACGCGCAAGTTGCTTACACTGGAAATAAGTTTGTTTTATTCAGACAACGGAAGGTTTATTTATTTAGGAGATCTGGGTCGTCCATGTTGCACACGCGCCTGGATGTATCACCCACTCCAATCCAGACCGGTGGCTGGTGGATGACGTGTCCTACGCATAAAAAGTTTCACCAGGAAGTGCTCTGTCGCCCATTAGGCTCCGTCACCACAACGTGCCACAGCCTTTTCCGAGCGTCAAAACATGCTTTGTTCTGAACCCACTGACTCGACAATGGCTCTGTTACTATAATTGCATTTCACTGCGCTCTCTCGTGAAGCCGGCATTTCATTCCTACTCACTTCCTCCCAGGAGTGCCTTGAGAGTGGTGATGGACTGCAGCCGGAGGGCGGGGCCTCTGCAGATGGCCCATGGTCCAGGGTGTGCGTGCTGCTGGGCAGGAAGAGCACACCAAGCGCCCTGTGAGTCAGCCAATAGGAAGCTGTGCTTTTCTCGCCATCTGGACCGAATAAAGAAGGTCGAACCTCTGGCAAGAACAGCTCTGGGATCAAGTGAGGCATACAGGTGTCTGATCTGGCGCTTGAAAACAATCACTTCCATTCGCACATCACCTTTAAACCTGAAAAGATGTAGCTTAACTTCGGAATCACCCTGCATACACGCCTCCCTCACCTGGAGGCAGCGGGGTGTGGCAGTTCATGGATGGTTGAAAGTCGAGCTTTATTGTCTACCACTCAGGGCAGTAAAATTTATTAATGCCTGCTCCTGCATCACAAGTAGACATTGTGTGGTGGCATCCTCTTAGAACGTTCTTCCATTGCTCATTGTGTCAACAACCCCCATGCACAGAGGTTCCACCCTCATTCACCTCCTTTACTGAGTGACGGTGGCTCTAATGGGTCAACGAACACCCTACGCATGTGTAGAGCCCTACTTTCAGCCTTGTTAGGAGCACTTTTGTGCACTTTGCTAATGGTTTTCTTGTAGGGAGTGAATAATGAATTTGTTATATATATATATATATATATATATATATGTATATGTATATATATATATATATATATATATATATATATATATATATATATATATATATATATATATATATATATATATATACACATACACACACACACACACACACACACAAATTAGCTGAAGGGGTAAAGTTTTCCTGATGGGAGCCCAACGCTGGCCCTGCCTCATGCCAGGTTTGCTGAATATCAAAGCCGTTTGATTTTGATTTCACCTCTTGCCTTATTTTCCTATACTTCCTGAAACCTTGTATCATTGCAACAGGTCCCATGCCATGCCTGCTTCCTGCATTTGTCACTATTTACCTTTCAATTCCGCCCTTTTCTGCTGGTCTCTCGTTTACCCTGAGTCAAAGTCTGACAATGGAAAACACGAGCCTGAGTTTTCAAAGAGGAGTGTAGCTGCCCGCCATCTGCGCCCACCGGCCCTGCACAAATTAAGCACTGGACTTCACACATACAAAAAACCTTCTGAAAGCATGGTGTGGTTTAGAGCACATTTGACCTTGCTTTATGGGCTGTACTTGCTCATAAATGGCTGGTCTTGCTGCTGGGTGTCCACCAGAACATGTTTATGTGACATCTTGTGTTATTTTTTAATTTTTGTATTTATAAAGTTTTATATAGCACGAACTAAATCCCGAAGGATATCAGAGCGCTTTACAGTTATAGGGAAAGGTATCAATCAGATCATGAATCAAACATGGGTAGTAAGATAATCATAAGATCAAATAGTTCACACATAACAATTCAATTATAAGTCCAGAGTGGACAAGGAGGGGGCTATATGATGTAGCGTGGTGATATAAAGGTAGTAAGTGAATAATCATATACAGGAATAATAGTCAATACTATAGTAAAATCTAAACATGAATTATATGGGGCTTCTACTAAGCATTGAATCAAGTGGTGAACAACTAGTAGAACATTTACAGACCTGGGTGAGCCCGGGATGTTTTATTACAATTAATCTTCATATGTTGGAGTGTGTCCTTCCTAGTGAATCATCATGTGCCTTAATATTCTGCGTGGGCGGGTCTTTTCTCAGCACCAGCTCTTTGGAAATAAATGTTGCATTGTTTTTTACATCCACCTGTGGTTTTGTGAGGCCATCACGGCCGGCTGAAGATCGAAGCTCGTTCTTTCATCTCAAGCATTCTGTTTTTAAATTACCCAAAAAGAATATATACAATTGCCAAAGTAAAAGTGCCGCGTGCCCTCCCTGGGGCGCGCGCCGGCGCGTGGCCCGCTCCTCCGCGTGACTGCGCGTTAATGGGCCACCGGGAAGCCGGTGGAAATGCTAATGGTGAACTTCAGCCACTGGCGACGTCAGCAGAATAGCAAACAAACCAGGCGCTCCTCTCTTTAGGCACGCAGATAAATGGGGGATACAAGGCTCGGGGGTCCCCTTTATCAGGCAGCGTGCTAAGTAACATGGCGTCTCCGCGCCGGCGGAATCACTGCGCCTGGGCCTGGCACGCGCTGATTAATCTGCTCTCGTTGCACTCGGAGAGGCTCGTACATTTGTAATGTTGGACTTGTCAATATCATCTGGACGTGACCCGGCATGCATTGCGGCGGTAATTCCACCTGCCTGCCTTGCAGGGTTTATCAATCCGGGCGGCGTGGTTTTGTTTGGACAGTTTCCTCTCCCCTGTCCAATCAGGATGCGTGAACACGTGCAAGGACCAAGTTACAGGTTCCCCCTCAATTTGGCGCACAGTTTGGCGCCCCTGGCAGTGCAACAAGGCCAGAAAACAAAATGGCGGCCACAGCGTCTTTATACAGGGGGGTTGGCACTCCAACTAAAGTGACTATTTTCCTGGCATTTCTCTGGCCGTCAAACCAAGACCTGCTTCTTTTACCTCAAGGCAGGATTGGGTAATGAGATTTTATCTCATTTAACAGATTTAATGTGTTTATTGATGTAGTTCTAAGTTCACAGCTATGCATGAGTGCATTCATGCAAAACAGGTAGCAACTGGAGAGATGCAAGAAAGGCCTAGTGTTGTGAATGTAGATCTGAGACAGGACGGCCATCTGACCTGATTCCAGTTTTGTCCTTTTGTGTGATAAACCGAGACATTATGGGCCAGCGATAGCTGCTAAGTCACTTTCGTTGCAAAGTGCTTGGGCCTTGCAGGTCCCTGGTGCACAATTGCTTGTAGGGCTTGCTAGAGGTGATCTAAGGTCAGGGGTGAAGGGACTGTTTCTCTGGCGAGGCAGGTGACCAGGTAATTACCTGCAGTATCTATTCCCCGACAACAGATTGGTGAAATGCTCTGGGTTTAGGTGATAGGAGACGCTTTGATCATGGCTAGAAATCCCACAGCACAGGAGGAAGGTTCACAGATGGTGAAAGGAAAGCAGCAGGGCCGAAGAGTAGCTGGAGCCTGGGAGGGGGTAAGTGAAGATGTACGCAGGTGATGGGGACTTTATCTTCTTACACTAACTGGAGACATATAGTGGGGGGGTCTACCTTGAGTGCGTATGTCAATATGCATCTAGTGTCTGATTATGTGAGTTTAAATGGCCAACCGGGACTCAAGTCCTGGTGGAAAAGGACTCTTAAAATTTTGAAGTCAGTTCAAGCTGTAAACACTTTGAAAAGATCACATATGCCATACTTTCAAAGGAAAGACTCATAGAATAAAAAGTCAGTTAAACATTTTGCAAACCGATTCGAGTAAGCAGAAAATAAATATGTTTCAACAAAATTGTAAAGAAGGCTGATTGAGGATCAAATGAAAAGAAAAACTTGAATTTTCTGAAACGTTCAGAAAAAAATGAAATTCTTTAAGACATGTTGAGTCTCTGTTGAAAGCATCCTCCTTTTGCTGGAACAGAATAATTAAATGCACAAGTGTCTTATACAGCCTAGGCTGTTTTTCTACGCATTGTGGTAGTTTTCGTCCTGATTCATAATGTGATAAAATACACACCCCAGAATGCAAAGAAAATGTTTGATTTGGAGCAGATGACAAATGGGCCTGTAAAACTTCAGCGCTCTCACCCAACAAAACTCACATGTAGTGGTTGGAATGATCAACATGAGAGTCTAACTGAAAAAAAGAGTGACCATCAACTCATCTTTGCCCCGTGGCAAGTCTCTGAGCGAGCTGCAAACATCTTACATCAAACTGGCCTAAAGATGCACAACCTGACCAGTTGGACATTGCAAACTACAGACCACTGTCCAATTGATAGGTACATTCTTTGAAAAGGCATCTTTTCCCCAGATATCCAGCATCAGAAAACACAAGAACCTCATCTCTGACAACCACAATGTGAACCCGGAAGAAAAGGTGAATCGGCATTAGTTTCTATTTATCATGGCCTCACAAACTCACTTGATTCCACTAGAGTGGTCACACTACTGCATCTATCGAGAGCATTTGACACAGTAGGCCACCAACTACTTGCACAATGACTTAATAGCAGAGGAATCAAGGGCATACGCTTCAATTTGAAAAATTCCTACCTCAAAGACTGAGCGCAAATTGTCTAATTCCCTTTTTTGTAGCTCTTGTTATGGGAATTTGTAGAGCACGGCCAATCAGCAGTGAGCGATTCCAGGCTCTTCACCCATTCTTTTAAATATGTATCTGTCTCCACTTCCTTATCTCATCAAGCCTACTAATTACAACAATGTGACCACACCCAAATTATCTCAAAAAGAGAAAAACCAAAAGAGCTCAACACCTCCAATATCTCCACGTGTCTCTTAGCAGTTGAACCATCTTAGACTTTACTCCTTCAAAATGAAAACCCCACCCATGGATGACGTAAAATCACGAGCCTATGTTCACCCAAGATGTGGGGGTGGGAGGAATGGGTTTGGGGATGTGCAACAATAACTGGTTGAGGGGGAAAACCGCAGCTTGATCATGGAAACCAAGCTGTCCTTTCAAAGCCAAGTCTTAAAACAATGACCAGATAAGCAGTTTACACAATGAGAACAGTATGATGTACCTTACCGCAGTTATGCCTTTCTTACATGATAAAGACACCACTAGCTCTCGTATGGCCACACCACGATTATGCCAGTGGCTTTGTATCAGATTCTCAAAGCACTTCATTGGGAAGCTACAATGTATCTAGAATATGCCATCAACCTAGTCCTAACCCCAACTCCAAGGAGATAGGATAACTGTATCTCTGCCTGCTCAGCACCGGCATCTCTAAAAAGCAGCTGCTGAGACTGGTCCCTACCAGGCTCTGAATTTTTGCCCTCAGGGTGAAAAATAAATCTTAACTCTGCAGCAGTGCCACCCTTCACTGCCTCTGATGTAACTTTAAAGAGACTCGTTATATAGTTCCTTCACAGTCTCATAATTTCAGAATGGAGGTATTTTTAATATTCTACATGAAGCCATAGTTGTTGCTTATTTATCTGATGCAGCTAACAACCATTGACAAAGCCAATAGTCCTGGCTTCGTGTAGGTGTATCGTTACCCTTTGTGTTATATATCTGGATGCAATGACAGAAGCAGCAAAGTACCAGTCGGGCGGCACACTATGATAAACACAGATTTTCAGCTTATGTGTTTTTAAGCCACACTCTTAATTACATCAGCCACACCCCTTTGAGAAATCCCCCAGTTTTTTCATTCCACTTAAAGCCCTGTATACAAGCTCAAGAAGATGCTCCCAAAGAGAATAACGATCATGAAAACCCACCTAGAAACTAAGGTAGAATCAGGGCCGGACTGGGAACCAAAACAGGCCCTGGCAAAGTGCTCCGCCGCCCCCCCCCTCCTCACTCGGGGGGTTGGAGGTGCCGCCGAGCGCTTTGCTAGGGCCGGTTTTCGGACGATTTTGTTGCAGGGCTGATTTTGCAGCTATGCTGCAAAAACGGCCCTGTAACAAAATCGGCCCCCAGGGGCTCAAAACCGGCCCTCACCCTTGCGGCGCACCGGGGGATTGCCCGGTGCCCGCTATGGCCAGTCCGGGCCTGGGTAGAATATAAATAAAGACCTGGCTATTCCCAAAATCATGGCTCAAGTGATTATCAAACTACAAGTCATTTTGGTTGGTATACACCCCACGAAAAACTGTCCTTCACACAATTTAATACATGCCACTCAACACGAGGGCGGGGCTACTTGAACCACAGCGAGTCTGGGGCACATTCTCCGGATCTCACGTATGACACCAAACACACCGTTCATACATGGCACTCCACCCAACAGCCTCCTATAAACACTTCGAATGGAGTAGCTTTTTACTCGAATAACCCGGAAGCACTTTGGAGTCTAGCCAAGGGGCAGGAAGTGCTACAGAAATGCTCCTATACAGTATACTGTGTTCTGTATGATTTCTTTAATTTTTTTATTTGCAGTTTTAAATCGCGCGAACTCGACGCAAAGGTATTCGAGCACTTTACATGAGCACCCCCTGCATTACACAGGAACTCATTCTGGCCGTTACGCCACATCCACTCCACCCCCCCCCCACCCCGTCCCATATGGTGTTAATGGGGTCAGCAGCCAGTCGATCCATCATAGACTCAAGGAGAAGGGGGCGGGGCCAAAAGTGTTCACAAGACATGCGTTTTACATGCTCACTCTGTAATTAACGTAATGGACTCCAGACCAGACATTTCCGGTGCCCGCTTCCGGCCTTGGGGCTGCCTCATTGTATTCAGCTGAGGTCACCACTCCAGGCTGTGTCCGCCGGGGGTGGAGAATGTACCCCCAGGACAGCGGGCCTCGTGTCCACGTGGACTGTAATTGCTCTGAACGAGAAGCCCACCCCACACACCGTGGGCCCTCGCAGACATGGGGAGGGTCTTAAACCCCTTTACAAGCTGTGCGGGGTGAATCTTTGGAGCAACATTGTGGCAGGCACCAGTGAAAGAGACACCTCGGAGGGCGGGGGAGAGGGCAGGCCTTACAACTTTAATGTTACTAGAGGGCCCCACGTCACTCGGGACACCGTGATCCGTTCACAGGCCTGAACTGCACCCCCCCCTGCAATCTGGTACTGCAGTCTGGCTGGTTGAATTAAAGTGCAGCGAGACTACAACTCCCAGCATGCAATGGGTGGCAAATAGAAGCCGTGACTAGTAGTCAAACAGCAATTACCAGCATGCAATAAGTGGCAAATAGAGGTAAATGTCTGAAACATGTTGTCACCTGATATTTGTTCAGATAAATTAAAAATATGAAAATATTTCCATTATGGGTGTCAAGAAATGGCACTGTAATATATGTTTGAGGCCCTCCTCCAACATTAGCGGCAAGCTGGTCTGCGTAATGAACGAGGCCTCCAGCCTGCCCTGGCCTTTTTAAAGAACGATAGATTTAACCCAGATCTTTTGTCTGGGGGAGAATGTTTGCGTTGTCAGCATTCCGTCCATCATTTGTTTGCTGTAACACTTTTCGCCCTAAGTGGGATGGGTATGCCCAGACGTGGGTCCCTTGCTCACTGTGCCACTGGATTCAAGCTAGCCTGGCTGAAGAAGGGTAACATACCCTGAAACCGGTCCCAGGATGCTTGTTTCTGCTCCAGAGAGGAACCTGGCCTGGCAGTTCGGTCTGGACTGTTCCCATGAGGCACAGGGTCAAGACTGATTTGCATATGGCTGGGTCCAACTGGGGTGATGTAGTGGGCAAAAGGCAGAACGGATTTAACCCAGATATTTTGACTGGGGGAGAATGTTTGCATTGTCAGCATTCCGTCCATCATTTGTTTGCTGTAACACTTTTTAAAGCGATTACAGCGATTAACATACTGGGACTTGTAGTTCTGTTCCCATACTGGGAACGCTGAACCCAGTCCCAGAATACAAAGCGCTGTTGGTGGCTTGACTCATAAACTAGCTGCACAGCGGGGGGGGGGTCATGTGCAGCTATGTGGAATATATTTCCAGCATGGATATGAAGGAGACTACTATGGAACCATAGAAATAGTAGAAGTAGAAACACTAAACAAAAGCATGCAACATAATATATGTGTGGTTACTGACAGTTCCCTCTGCCACATCTCCACAGTGGACAGATGTGTATAAAAGCAGCCCCATAGGCAAGCACACTCCATCTATGGGTGACACCTTCAGCCACTCATGGCTTCAAAGTTAAAAGAACTTTACCTTTTGGGACATTGTAGTAGTTTCACTTTCTTCACCATTAGTATGCTCGCCTTATACAGGCCTCAGGAGCAAAGTATAGATGTCTTTAAAAATCAGGACAAATTGGTGCCATGGATGGTTCAGTCAGAAACACAAGACTGGGGCCAGGTACGCAGGCTCTGGATCGCCCCCAACCCTCCTTTATTGCTTCATCCACCTGGGAAGCATTTGCTTTTGAGAAACACCTGAAGATCTTGTTCTTTGCTGGGGAGCCTCAGTTTTAATTTTAGGTCTCACTCAAGTCAGCACAAGCGTTCTCTGTTGCAAGACATAATGTTATCTTACCGTGGGCTTAGAGCCCGCCCCCATTGTGTACTTTAGTTTGCCTTTATTGCCATTCTCATTTGCTTGCTTCTTATTCGTTAGGTCTGTGGGCATTACTTCCTCCTTCTGTGTTTTTTCCCACCCCTGGAGCATGGATGCTGACTTATGTCCTTCCACAGGTTGGTTTTTCAGGTGCTACGAGAGTGCTTGTATTTTCACTGCTGTCTCCGTGTGTTTTTCCTCCAGCCGCTCTCCGTGGCTCTCTTGCGCACCCTTGTGGTTCCCCCTGACACTCTTTTTATGTTACCTTCTTATTCGTACGCTTTCTTCGCACCAGTTCTACATTGCTGTCTTTTGCCTATTTGGTCTTCTCCACCAACGCCCCTGTGTTGCTTTCCCCACCTTCCCCCCAGTGTTGCTTCCACCTCTTGTCCCTTGTGCCACTTCCCTCGCCCACCCACAACCTCGGTGTTGCTTTAGTCCCCGTGATGCTTCCCCACCCGCTTGAAAAATCCACCCTCAAACTCCGCCCAGACTGTTCCCACCCCTCATGCTCCATGTTTCTCTCCCCCGTTCCCCCCCGAATCACTGCTTCCCTAGCCCCCTAGGTTGCTTTCTCACTTGCCTGAAATAAAAAAGACCGCTTTACCACATAATTTCCCCTTTTTAGAAACTAAAAATAAAAAAAACCTAAGCATTAGCAAATCCAATAGGTCTTACCAATGTCAAAGCTCTTGGCTTTGCAATGTGTTTTAGGCATGTTGTATAGCAGCAAAGTTGCTGTACAGCATGGCTAAAAGTTAGTGCGTAGCCGAGCGGGGTAGGGGAGAGTGGAGTGGAGTGATGGAGAGTGGAGTGGCCTGGAGTTGAGTGGCGTAGATTAGGGTGGACTTGAGTGACGTAGGGTGGAGTAGCATACAGTGGAGTGGCATACAGTGGAGTGGCATATGGTGGAGTGTCATATGGTGGAGTGGTTTGAGGTGGAGTGATGTAGAGTGGAGTTGCATGCATTAGATCAGAATGGAGAAAAGTGGCACAGAGTGGTGTAGATGAGAGTGGTATAGAAGGGAGCAGAGTGGCGTAGAGTAGAATGGCGTAGAGTGAAGTGGTATGAGTGCAGTAGAGTGACCCTGTGTGGAGAGAGTGCAGTAGCATGGAGTGGTGTAGAGTGACTTAGAGTAGAGTGGCCTTGAGGAGAATGGCGTAGAATAGACTGGTATTGAGTAGCGTGACATGGAGTACAGTGTGATAGAGTGGTGTGTTGTGGAGTAGCACAGAGTGGAGTAACGTGGAGTAGCATACCATGGAGTGGTGTTCTGTGGAGTGACGTAGAGTGAAGTTGCATACAGTAGAGTGGAATGGAGAAGAGAGGCACAGAGTAGAGTGGCGTAGGTGAGAGTGGTATAGAGTAGAGAGGAGCAGAGTGGCATAGACTGGAGTGGCATAGAGTAGAATGGTGTAGAGTACAATGGTATGAGTGTGGTAGAGTGACACTGTGTGGAGAGAGAGCAGTTGCATGGAGTGGTGTAGAGTGGCGTAGATTAGATTGGTACAGAGTGGCGAGACCTAGAATACAGTGGGATAGGGTGATGTGGAGTAGAATGGAGTGGCTTAGAGAAGAGTAACGTAGAATGGAACAGTGGAGAGTAGAGTGGCATCGAGTAGTGCAGATTTGTGTGTATAAGTAACTCAAGTGTCAATAGACATGGCAGATAGGGTGAAAGCAACATAAATAGGAAGACTTATGGTTGTGTTACAAGTAGGAAATCACACTGCACATCCAGGAATGATACCCAAATGCTTTTAAACTAAAAAAAAAATAGTCTGTTGCAAAGAGACTAGAAACAACAAAGACAAGGAGCAACAAAAAAAAAGACTCTGAAAGCGCCATCAAGAGGCTAGCCGTTTCAGCGTGCTATACAGGCAGGTAGCCAAAAACCAGTCCCGGAAGAAGAAGAGGAACAGAAGATGCAAGTCTCGAGTCAAAAAGCTTTTGTAAACCTAGTCGTGAAGGTGCAGTAGCTGGGGCTACCTCAGAGCTCCACAGTAAGGGCCCTGGACAAGTGAAGACAGGCACTTTGTTGTTGACCAGCACTAAATCCTGTTACATGTGTAAATATACTCCTATGTAGATCATGTCCCCTAAAGACGTGTATCCATAAAGTTCAGACCATGTGACCAAAGAGGTATTGTTCTGCGTGGCTTCAGTTCATTATTTTCCATTTTGTTCAGCTGGATTGACAGATATGAACAAGGACTACATCTCCCAGAATGCACTAGGTTGTTTAAAGTCCAGAAAAGGAGCGTTGCTCCTGTGGAGACATGGAATAATGTAGGACCTTATGCAAAGGCTACTTCCAAAGACATGCATTTAGCAGCCAAGTGGCCAGCGTTGTGTTTCTGTGTATGCAGAGCACAGCGCAGGTCTGTGGTTTGAACTGTACTAGAGTCACAACACTATTCTCTCTCCCAGAGTAGTGAAGTTTTCTGTTTGGCTTTGAAAGCCATGTGGACATTGCTATGCCTCTTACACCATCACACCCACAATGCAACGAGTTATGCTTTCATATGGTATGAATGAAGAATTGGCTGTGTGGAGAGATTGGATGCCCATAGGGCTGATTAGCTGTACTAGGTTCACGATGGCAAATAAAAGTAAGAATAGATCACAGCACCTCTTAGGCACATTTGCATAAGGAGTGTTTAGATGCTGTGAGGACCACTCGTGGCAAGGCTACGCTTGCATAAGCCCAACACATCCACATGGCTGCAGAGTTTCCAAGGTCCATGTCTGACTTGCTACGCAGGCCAGGCTTTCTTTTTGCATTCTGGGACTTGTAGTTATTTTTTTTAACGGGATGAACAGAATTAGAACATTGGAATGTTGGGCGCTCCATTGAAAACAATGGAGCGGGCTTCTAATGGTCAGTAGAAGCCTGGAACTCAAATATTCCAATGTTGTCGTTCTGTTGTCGTTCACAGCTGTTGCTGTGAACAAAAGCCTTAGAGAGCCCAAGGGGATTTCAATTTCCTGGTGCTCCGTGAGGCCTTTGTTTTATTTGTTAGAAAATTCTGCCTACTAGTGGCGAAATTTTCTAATAGCCTTATAGCCCTCCACAGCTGGGCTATACTCGCATTGAAGTCCCGCTCCCTTGTTAAAGGCCCTTGCCTTCAGCTCGGGCCTTTAACACTGTAGAAGGCCTTTTAATGCCATATAGCTATATTACAAGTCTACAAAACAAATAGAAACTCTGAACTGAAACAGCTAGTTATTACCGAACCTGGAAAGGGTATTAGGGATTACTCCACATAACAGACTAAACCACTACTAACTAGAGTTTTCAGGTAAGTCTATGTAATGTGGACACCTTGGGCTATATTTATACATTTTTCATGCAATACAGCACGGCAACTTGCACTGCTGCGCTGTGTGAAAAGAAGAAGAGGGCAGGAATGAGTCATATCTATCAAGATATGGCGTATTCCTGGCCTCCGCCTGTGCTAGGGTGCAATCTGAAACTTAGCACCAATGCAGGCACACTTGTGCCACAGAGCAAGGGTGCCTGTTTTACAATCAGAATAGTTTTTGTCCAGGAAGGGACACCTTCCTGCACAAAAACAATTCTTAGAATGCAGCACACTCAGAAGGCAGAAATTACAAGGAGAAATAAAGATTTTTCTCCTCGTTGTGCTTCTGGGACAAAGGAGTACAATTCTGTTGCATTCCCAGGTCTACCAGTGTTGGCAAATCTGGGATTACTTCAATATACATTGGTGGATGCGTGGAAACAACCATGCTGCACTCATGTAACGCACGCAAAGTAACGCAAGACAGCAACTTGCGCTCCCATGTGTTACTCCGGATTTAACAAGCTACGCAGGGCCAGGCAAAATGGGCTTGCATGACTTGGTAAATCTCATCCAGGGCCGGTGTTCGGCCGATTTTGGGACAGCTATGCAGCTAGCTATGCTGCAAAAACGGCCCTGTAACAAAAACGGCCCCTAGGGGCCCAAAACCATCCCCAACCCGTGCGGCGCACTGGGGGATTGCCCGGTGCCCGCTATGGCCAGTCCGGCCCTGATCTCATCCCAGGTTTTGTGTCACCCTGCTTCCCCTTGATGGAGCAAAAGTGACACAAATTCTTTACACATCTGGCCCTTGGTTTCCAGGCTTGGGCTTCAGGTTAACAAACTGCTGCATTCTGAAAGTTGGAGTCTTGTTTTAATTCAGCTGAGCTAACACATCTGAAAGCAATAATTTATGAAAGGAAAGCCTCAGACAGAGGTTTTCTCCCAGTGACCTTGATCCATATGGTAAGCATGTGAGCATCGACAAGCTTCATACAAGTTCCAGAGCTCCTCGGGTAGTTAATATTACATAAACCACTGCAGCCGGTTCAAACACAGCTGTCTCCGGTGACTGCCGCGGTAAACAGCAGCAGGCCTATCTGAGGATTCCAGGAAATGCCACATCAGCCTCCGGGACACCTCCACGCGCCTTGTGTGCGCGTGCCAGCCAACCATGGACAGGTACCGTGTGATTGTCAGAAGCCCACACAGCATCTCAGAAAGAGACGTTTGGAGCAAGAGGGTCAAGGCGAAAACATGAAGAGATGCCCTGCCAACGTTTCCTCGTGTGAGTAGCTCAGCCATGCTAGATTTTTGCTTTGCATTCTGGGACTTGTAGTTTGTTGATCCTACTATTAAATGAGGACAACAAATCCTGGAAGGCACAACACAAATCTGGATTGGGTGATGTACTCACTCATGAATCAGCAACACTTGAGAGCTCGGACTCAAAGAAAACACAAGAGGGGTGGGGTGGGGGGTGTTTAGATGACCCAATGTCACCAGGCATACAATGGTGCAATTTCAGAATTTGCTTTTCTGTACATATGACATGTCCCCCATAGAATCAGGACTCAATGTTTCCGATCCTGGGCTTTTTGGCTGCAAACCATTGTTGTCATGTAAATTAGTCCAGTTCCAGTTCAGTGGCAGTAGCCCGGGACTACAATTCCCATAATACAGTGGATTATGAAATTAAATCTCAGGACTGCCAACTTCCCAGCCCTGTGGCATTGCACCACAGCGCAATCCCTTAGTATATTTACTTGATTTCTCCATGTACCCAAAGGTCTTAACGCTCCAGTATTGTTTTTTTCCACAAAAATGTGTTTGTTCAGATTTCTTACTTCAAATGGCTGAATCGAGTCGAAGCAGGACTACAGCCCCCATAAAGCATTGCATTTTCATCTAAAATCCAGGAAGGAGGTGGTGTATGCTTACTGACAGGAATTTATCTGGCAATGGGACACTAGCATTAGGTTCAGTTGCCTTAGTGACGTGAACTGCCCCCAGAATGCATTGCATTCCTGAGTGACCCCAGACATAGAGCACTATGTGCTAATAACTAGCCTAGCGAGGAAGAACAATGCTATTTTATGGAGAAAAAAGTGAATTCTTTCCCTTAAGTTACCACAATGGCTTCCCCATCTGTTTTTAGGTCTCGCCTAGGCAGCGCTTGCATTGTCTCTTCGAGAAATGCTGTAATCAGGATATGCAAAAACAACAATTGAAGGACAGAATGCAGAACAATGTCATACATTTACCCAGTACAGAGATCTGGGCCTAAATCCATTATTTTTGTGCTCACCATGCCATTCCAGTTTGAACCAAGCCATATGCAAATCAGTCTTGACCCTGCGCCCCATGGGAACAGTCCAGCCCAAACTGCCAAGCCAGGTCCTCCCTGGACCGGAAACAAGCATCCTAGGCCCGGTTTCAGGGTTTCACCCCTCTTCAGCCAGGATAGCTTGACTCCAGTGGCATGGAGAGCACGGGACACCCGCGATTGCTTCAAAAGTAAAGAAATTGAAAAAACAGGTTTCTTTTCTATTTCTTTACTTTTGAAGCGATCGCAGCATCCGTGCTTTAGCATAATATATTTACAGCTAAACTGTGAGTGGCGCAATTGATTTCCAGTGCAATAGCTCTCGCATTACTGAAAGTTTGAGCTATTGGCTTTGCTATTATTAGCAACGCCAATAGATTAAACTTTCAGCAATGCGAGACCTATTGCATTGCAAAAGCTTTTTTCTTGGCATCTGCAAATGCTTGTACCTCTAGTAGCTTTTCGTTGTCAATCAAAGTCAGTGAAAAGTATCACCCTGGTGGACTCTCCCACATAGCTAGTGTGTAAAGGACAGTGTTGAAATCCAAGTAGCGTACATACTTTAGTCTTCGTTGATCGAAGTTGCCTCATTCCCAATGGGGTCTTTCACTTCTGCATTTGTAAGAATTCTGAACATTAAGTAACTGCCCGCACACACATTCAGACTGCTTACTATCTAGACTTGTCAAAATGCTGCTTGGGTTTGGTAGCAGCTGTAGCGCAGAGGAGCAGAGTGAGGGGTATTTGGCTATCACTCATAGACCTAATAGGAGAACAAGCATTGCAAATGCAATAGGTCTCACATTTGTTGGAGTTGGAGTTATTGGCATTATAAATGCCAATGTTTTTCCCTAGCCCTGTTACAGGGTGTAGTGCCATATATAGAAAAAATATTTGCATTTATAATGCCAATAACACCAACTCCAACAAATGCAAGACCTATTGCATTGGTAATGCTTTTTTTGTTGTTGTGGGGGTCAGCTTAGGGAATTTTCTTGTCACCACTCATTGGCTTGTGCTTAATAGGGCGCCTTCCTTTGGGGTGACATCATATATCCATCCAGACAAAAGGCAACACATCTCGCTCAATCTGCATAACTTTGCAAACGGCTGTCTATGAGCTCGCTGCCGACATACATCTTTAATATATGCGCACATTCCTGTAAGGATTGCACGCACACCCAGCCTGGCAAACATATTAATGCTAATGAATGCTGACCTATGCACATTATAGAGAAATGATGCAACAAGCGTGGCATGCAATGCTATTGAAAATATGTGCACAAGTTCTGCTATGTGCAGTTGCCTAGCGCCTACTTCTCATTTATATGGCCTCGAAGGGCATTTGGATTCTGAGCACTCTTCAGCACTCTGGTAATTGTTATTCTGAAACATAAGTAACAAGCTAAACATAAGAGCATCTTGGCTTTGCGGGGACTTGGTAAGAAAACAGATATGAAATCAATGGACGTATCGGAAAGATACAGAATCTCCCAGACCCACCGAAAGACAGAAGAACTGGAAAACAACATAAAGCAAGCATTGGCAAAGCCCGTAGATCTGGCGGTAGCTGGCAGTCTTTGATATTTGCTCATAGTTGTCTACTTCCTTAAAGTTGTTGTAACATTTTGTTGATGGGAGCTGCAGGGCACTCGCAAATATAAAAAATGCCTAAAAGCAAAAGTATTTTAGCAGTCTCAAAAGCATACATTGCCATAGTAATTCCTGTCCCTGAAGGGAGCTACTTTGTGTGCGGATGTGTTCCTTGTGAAAGGTCATTGACAGTGAAGTTAGCCAATGGCTGAAATGGGTTGACCCACAACCCATGTCGTATGCTGCAGTGGGCTGAACAAGTATGTGAGTGGCACAGCAACCGACGAATGGATGAATTCAGAACTAAAAAGACCAGGAAAGAGACGAAAAGAGCAGGAAAGAAAATAATTTGAATCTCTGCAGATGATTTCCCCAGAGATATAAATCTATTGACGAGTGAAGTCCTTTCTTTTTCCATTGCCAGTTCAGGGCTCAGGAAATACAAAAACACACAACTACCTACTTTGTGGCCCACCTCAGACGCATTTTTGCCAGGCAAGGTACTTTATGCCTGAAAATGTCCAGATCCAAGGCAAAGTAGGAATTGTGTATCCGAAAAGGAAGCATCGAGGAAACACACAAAATTTACATGAAAAACAATTTAAATGTACAGACATTTTCGAGGTTTCAAAAAATGGTGATTTTTATTAGCGCTATAAAAATGTAATGCTAAATTACACAACTACTAATTCGTTAACCCCCTCTGCACCCCCACCGTGCTAGTTTGTATCTGACAACGTCACTCAAAGCAACCCTCAATGTAGCAGCTAGAATGGTAACAGGCACTAAGCGCTTTGACAACATTACCCCATCATTTAGGTCTCTCAACTGGCTCCCTCTGGAGGCCAAAACTCACCTGAAAATTGCTTGCCTCACGCATAAAGCCTTACATTGTAATGAACCAAGGTACCTGGCAGAAAAGATTAGAATCTCAGGAGGCTCCTGCTCACTCAGAAGCACAAACTCTCTCAGGCTAGAACCCCATAGATTCAGAAAACAACCTCCACGCGCTCCTTTTCCAGATCGGCTCTAAGGATCTGGAACTCCCTACCACTAAAGGTTCGGTCTATCCCATCAACCCACATCTTCAAATAAGAGGCGGGAAAAAGATCCTAATGAACAGATTTCTCTCATAAAAGTCACAATGAGACTGAACCCTGGGGCATTGGCTGCTATAACGACTGCAATACAAATACAGCGCTGAAGCACATCAATCCCAGTAGAACCCAAACAAACAATGTCCCCCGAGTACCCGGAACGGAATCGACGGAAAGGAGAATCATAAAAAACTACACTGGAGGACCTATTCCAAAGACTCAAAATAATGGAGTTTGTCTATTAAATAACTCTGCAACTACATACCATATCTTACTGCAGTTTTTAAAAGTTGCTACTTGTTTTTATTAGATTTATTTTTGTATTAAGTGGAAACTTTTTCAATATTATATACAAGCCATAGCTGCTGCTTATTTATCTTATGCAACTAACAACCATTGACAATGCCAATAGTACTGACATGTTGTAGGTATGATGTTACTTTTATCATATATCATATATATGGATGCAATGACAGGAACAGCAAAATACAAGTCAGGGGGCACACTATGCTAAGCGCAGATTTTTAGTTTAGGTGTTTTAAGCCACACCCTTAATTACATTGGCCACGCCCCTTTGAGGGACCCTCCAGTTGTTTCAGCCCACTTAAAGCCCTGAATATGTGGTAATGGCTTTTCGAACTAGATCGTGTGCCCCCATAAGAACATTCAAGATTTTGACATTAACAAAGACAGAGATTAAAATCAACGTGAAATCTCTTCCCTAAATCACTTGTGTGGGCTGAGATCTTCATACCAACGTTGTTCCTTGTGCAGCAAGCGCAAAGAAGATGCTGTTCATGTGTTTATTCCACCAGTTTGAACGCCTAACGAAACTGAGCCTCCCCCCTCTCTCCCCCCCCCCCCCCCCCGACACTCCCTATCCTGTGAAAAATGTGTCCCCAGGCAACAAAACTTAAACCAGCTTAGCACGGTCCAGACAGGTTTTGGAATCTGATTGTGACAGAGGTAGGCGTGGCAAAGCCCAGTGCACGCCTGGCTTTGGGGTGACGTGGAGGCCAAGAGAGTGCTCGTGTGCGGTTTTAATTACATTTGTAAATGGCACTATGTGATCTTGTACTGCTTGGAACATATAGCCCTGGGATGAAGAGCTCTCCAATGTCCGATGCAATCAGTTCCATCACTATTTGTGTCCTCTGTTGCATTCTGGGAGTTGTCGTTTTTATTTTTCTTCATAGCTCCAGAACTACAGTCACAAGAGTGTAGTATTGTTTTATGTGCATATCTGCAGCGGTTGCCCCCATTTGTATGGTTTTGTAGCTCTTTAAGGACATGGGTGCCCATTATGAATACAAACAATAAGGCACTTTTTTTGGATGGATGGATGGATAGATGCCACAAAATATCTCAGGGAGAAGGACAAAGGACCAACTCAGAACACAATGAGATAACCTGGGCAATAATAGTAAAAATAGTAATACTAACAAGAAGTATTATACATGATGAGGGAGTGTCTCACCTAATGAGAAAGCATAATAAAACAAACAATGCCACCAACAATGCAAACAGTGAATAAGATAGTAGTATAGGAAACGTTATTAGCATCAATGCAGTAAACATATGGTGCTTCCTACTCCATGCCACTCGCTTCAGGTCACTACAAGTTACAGGCCTCGTTCCTACACAAGAGAGCCACAGGTGTGCCAGGGGTGTCTCCACCAAAAGGCCCAGCAAACTCTATACCACATAACCAGAGAACCACAGGCTTGAGGGAGGCCGCTCCATCTGCAGCGAACCAGCGGTGTGTGGTGGACCTCTTCCACAATCAGAGAACACAGGCAAACCAGAGGGCATCTCAGTGACCCTAGGACCATCCTTGTCCCACAAGATTCCCCTGAAGTGCTGAGGACGAGGAGTTTGAAACCTTGTCCCAGTAATTCCTGCTTTCAGCAGTAGGCATTTCACTGTGAAGCACACAGGACTACACACCCAGCCTGATCAAGCTTTAGACCCAGCCTGATACAGTAGAGCTCAGTTTTGTTTATAGTTCTGTGACAAAGTGAAAGGAAGACACAAACTCAGCACAATGGAAACCCTTAGTTGTTTTTGCAGACAAAGACCTGGGTCTGGAAGTCTCTTTCCAGTGACATCCAGTGGTATACATTGAATCCAGACACTTCCTGCCACTGCAGTGTTCCACGGAATCTAGAACCTAGACACAGCACACCCCTGTCCTTTGCAACCTCAAAACGCTAGAACTGTGTATCATGACAAAAATTAACGACCACCGGACGCGCTGCTATCCAAATGCATAATCCTTTCAAATTGTGGGTCTCACAGGATCATTATGGAGACCCCTTGCTGGTTATGTCCTGGAGAAAGGTCTTGGATGAAGGTGTGACACTGTCATTGTCCATTTCTGAATCCAACGAGGAACCACATGCATCACCCACATCTCCAAACTTCCCTCCTTGCACACACAACTCCCTTCCCATTCTCCTACCTACACTTTGTTCTTATTCCGTACTTTACCATCACCCACACCACACCACCCAAAACTTCCAACACTAACCGGTGATCCTATTCTTGTCGCCTCTTATCCACCCTGGCCTCTTCAGCCTCACAGAATCACTTATCTTCACCACCTTTTCTTTCCCAATGTTCTGTCTCTACTTTTCCTGGCATGCCAGCCTCCCATCAACCACTGCCTTCGACCTTTTTCCACTGAGTCGCTTGCCATCCACCATCCATCAAGGACCCTTGAACCCTCCCTCTGACCAGGACGATGGATCATCTCCAGAAGTATCATGTGCAGCGGTATGTACACCCCACAGCACATCCATAACCACCACCTTCACATAATACCACTGCCTATAACACAGGCGTGGTCAGAAATATTCATGTCAATGGGTTCCCCAACACATTTTTACCTTTAGGGCTCCATTGAATCCTCAATAAACAGCGAATGACATGAAGGAGGACTTCAGTCGTTGACTATGTTGGCATTCTACAACTCGCACGACCAATGGACCTCAACACTGAGCCGCCCCACAACCCAGAACTCCCTTAGGAGCCCTCCGTGACCCACCAAGTGTAGGTCAAGGAGATGAGGAACAGGTTGATGAACACACCTCTACCATAGGGCGAGGGTTTTCTGACTTTTTAACTTCAATATCAGGGCTTGTTTCAAGAGTTGTTCTTAGATAAGGAATCCATGTTGGTATTTTTGGATGTCTTAAGAAGAGGGTAAGCCCCAAACAGAATTAATTCTACCACACCTAAGTTCTGTGCTGAAAGTGAACCCTGGCTCCAGAAGGATAAGCACGGCCTTCAGAAACCTCTCATTCACTTCCTGGTCAAGTCCTATTGGCTACGGTCAGTTGCTCAGGGCCTTTAACACCTTCGCCGCGGGGCTAATTCCCCCGTGGCGCTGGGGGTGCGGAGGGCACGCGCAGCGCCGCGGTGCTCGTGACGAGCTGAGCTCATCACGCCGCATGGTGGATGGTGGCGCTGTGCTGATGACGAGCTGAGCTCGTCAGGACCACGCCCGTTTTTTAGAACGCTCAGCACCGCGGGGGAATTAGCCCCGCGTGTGAGCGCTGCGCGTGTCATGACGAGCTCAGCTCATCATCAGCACACGGCCACCGTGCCTCATGACGAGCTCGTCATGAGCACCCAAGGAGTTAATTGCCTTTTAAACCAAGATCTGTGCTCCTATGGTCAAATAATGATGTTTTTGTGGGATGGGTGCCACAGATGCCATGGACTCTTCCATCTCCTAAGATACTATCTGGGTGCCATTATCTGTGACAAGCTCTTCGAGGTGGTTTATAACAACGCACAGAAACGCAATCAATAGATCAGACTTACGTGAGCCATAAAAACCGTCTTTCGCTAGCTAGAAAAGTAGTTTAGCCTGACAATGGAGGGAATATATTTCACCTGACAGGCCCAGCCGATGAGTGACATCAAGGACTGACTTGTTTCAGTGGCCATGGAACAGAGAACTTTGAACACAAATGTACAAGGCAGCGCGGGTCACAGAGGGAACAGCTGCGTTCTGCCATTAAATAGAATGATAATAAAATAAGGCAGTTATGCTATTTCTAAAGGCTTTAATATCACTTGGCGCTATTATTTCATTTAATATTAATCAAGGTATTCATTTGAAGGAACAGGAGTTTAAACCAAAACCTGTCCCTCCTTTCCCCAGCATTCCAGCCCCCCCCGAGATCTCACCACTGGTCGTGTCTTGCACAAGCTGCTTCGTTTACAGCGTGTTATCTTGGAACGATTTGGGCTGTTTCACTGATAAAGGCCCGATGCCTTTCCTGGCTCCGCCCCCCAGGGGTGGTGATGCATTGCCCGCTCGGTGATGACGTCACAGCCGGGCAGCTGCAGCAGGAAGTGAGAGTGCTAGTGACCGATCGGCAGCCAGTCCCGGTCAACATGATTCTCTCATTACGTCACATCCTCTACGTCAGGTCGATATTCGCGAATCTTGGAATTTCCCTGATGCGCACCCAGAGGCTGAACGGGGGAAGACCTGCGCCAGGCCATCTGTTGATCGGAGATGAGGTCTCTGGAACCCCTCTCTGCCACCCTGTGCTTCGTCCAAGAGGGCCTGATCAGGTGGAAAAATACACGCCGACCTCGCCTGTGCCCGCAGCCATGAGTGAAAGAACGGCGCTACACGGGAGGACGGGGAGGGATGCTTTTCTTTTGAAGGCCCCACAGACAAGTAACAAGGCGCACATACTGCCGACAGATGAGTCCTCTAAGCGCTGGACAGCGATCTTCCAAGCTAGACATCTTCCCCTCACAGACAGCCCCGTGACCCTTATCAAATCTGCACGGCCCGGCGGTGCGCAGTGGTCCGTGCACTGTGGGTCTTGACCTCTCGTGGCTGTCCCGTTCTGACACGGTCTCTAGCAAGGCGCAGTCACCCTGCCGTCAGCTACGCGCCCCTGAGAGGGAGCACGACCCGGGGGGACTGGTACAACACTGGGCGGCTCGGCTACCTGGGTCCTTTAGCACCCTGCACGGCCCTGCCTCCTGCTGCCTGCGGTACATACACGGGAGTGCGCGGCTCTGCGTGTTTTGCGAGACAGCACGGAGCTGTCACCTTCATCCCTTCTTAAGAGCACGGTTTCGGGGACACTGGCAGGGATTGCGCTGCTCCTGGTGCCGTGACACAATTACGCGGTGCTGCCACCCTGTACCCTCCTGGGGCGCACACTCATGATACATTGGATGTATCTTCCCGAAGCGCACGGCTCGTGGGACATTGCCACATTGATGAGGGGGCTGCCACACTGGTCCCCCCCAGAAAGGATAGCTCGTGGCACATTGCACAGTGCTGTCACTCTGTACCCTCCCGGGGCGCACGGCACGTGGGACATTGGCACAGTGCTGTCACTCTGTACCCTCCCGGGGAGCACGGCTCGTGGTACATTGGCACATTGCACGGTGCTGTCACTCTGTACCCTGCCGGGGCGCACGGCATGTGGGACATTGGCACAGTGCTGTCACTCTGTACCCTCCCGGGGCGCACGGCTCGTGGTACATTGGCACATTGCACGGTGCTGTCACTCTGTACCCTACCAGGGCGCACAGCTCGTGGGACATTGGCACAGTGCTGTCACTCTGTACCCTCCCGGGGCGCACAGCTCGTGGGACATTGGCACATTGCACGGTGCTGTCACTCTGTACCCTGCCGGGCGCACGGCTCACAGCGGGGTGCTGTCACCTTGATCCCTCCTGAATGTTACGCCTCAGGGGAGATTGGCACATTGCACTGTGCTGTCACTCTGTACCCTCCCGGGGCGCACGGCTCGTGGGACATTGCCACATTGAGGAGGGGGGCTGTCACACTGGTCCCTCCCAGAGAGGATAGCTCGTGGGACATTGGCACATTGCACGGTGCTGTCACTCTGTACCCTCCCGGGGCGCACGGCTCGTGGGACATTGGCACAGTGCTGTCACTCTGTACCCTCCCCGGGGCGCACAGCTCGCGGGACATTGGCACATTGCACAGTGCTGTCACTCTGTACCCTCCCGGGGCGCACAGCTCGTGGGACATTGGCACATTGCACGGTGCTGTCACTCTGTACCCTGCCGGGGCGCACGGCTCGTGGGACATTGGCACAGTGCTGTCACTCTGTACCCTCCCGGGGCGCACGGCTCGTGGGACATTGGCACATTGCACGGTGCTGTCACTCCGAACCCTGCCGGGGCGCACGGCTCACAGCCGGGTGCTGTCACCCTGATCCCTCCTGGATGTTACGCCTCAGGGGAGATTGGCACATCGCGTGGACTAAAGAGCTTTCTGTGCCTTTGTCTCCGCTCTGAATACAGACGAGGCCATTAGCCACAAAGGCCCGCGCCGGCGGCCGCGCGGTGACATATGCGAGCCGAGCGCATTCCCCAGCGACCCGTGGGCCCCGACACTTAAACAATCATATCACAGTTGGGTACTAAGGGGCCCCATTCAGGGCTGACTGAGCTCTGCCGAAAGGCCAATGGATGAATGATACAAGAGCCTGAACTCGTAACCAGAGAAAAGGGGCGCGATTCACACATTCACGTCTTCCCGCTCTTAAGATGTTAGGGTGACCTTGTAGTCGCAGGTGTGCACTGGGATCGGTTATGCTGGGGTAAGGGGTGGGTCAGTGGCTAAGAAAGGGGTGGGTCAGTGCCTAAGAGATGGATTTGGCTATGAGGGCAAAGGTTATTTTGTGGTGAAAAGGCATAAGAGGTAAAAAAAAGATTTCAAATTGACTTGCCTTCTCTCTTACAACTAATATGTTGTGTTGAGGGGCAAATAGCAGACCTCATCTTACACAAGATGGCGCCCACAGGGCTCCTTATTGGCTCAAGCCATCGCCAACTTTTAAAACGTTAGTGGAGCAGGCGGCTCTTCAAGGAGAGATCCAAACTCCATGGATTTCAGAGTTTGGACTACATCTGAACATTCACACTACAGTGTGGATACGACTACTGGTAAATGTGTTCGACTTGCACCCCAACAATCAACCTTCACTGTCTCTGGCTAAAGCTGCTCTCGACCTCCAGAAGCAACATGGAAGCCGCAGAGGAGGCACTTAGGGAATAGTCCTATCTCTCTGTCTACTCTTTGAAACTGTCCAACCATGCATCCAAAAGGTGGACCACCTCCTTGTGTACGGAGATGTTTTAACCCCTTGGGTGCGGCCGCGATTCTGCGCCTGTGCGGCACATTCCGATCGCGGGTGCGGTCATGACGGCCGGGAGCCGTCATCAGCACACGAGCACTGTGTGCCATGACGGCTCCCGGCCGTCATCAGCATGGAAGGGGTTAAAGGGTCATGTAGTGCCTTGAGACCCTCAGGGGTGAGTAGCGTGCTTTATAATCCCCCCGATTGATTGATTGGAGAGCACCATGCCAGTAAAGCATCAAACATCACCACATCTGGATGGAGCTGGAAACCCACCTTTTCAAAGAGCCTTTCTTCTTCCCCTGGTACCACTGAGGGTCTCGCAAGGACCACATATGATGAGAACTTCCTACTCTACCGCTTATCATGAATACCGCTTTCTCCATTGATGGAACCACAAGTACAGCCGTGGAGCACGTATGAAGTATAAGTGTTTTCTTTACAGCGTTTCATACTGTACTTCTCTTCTGCCGTTTCTATGCACTGTAAATAACAGGTCTTACCATGACCAACTTTAATAGTACTCAATTTACCGACCATGGAAGGATGGAAGAAATAGTTGACCAACTGCTCAAATTAATTCATATTTGCCTAGGCTAATCGACCACTAATCCTATTTTGGTTCTGGAGTAGCGTGCTACTTGCCGAAAAGCACTTAGACAATTCATATGGGGTAGTAAGTGCTATATAAATGCAAACCTTTCCCTCTTCTATCCCTCCACTACCTTCCTCAATCCAAATAACAGACTAACATATCCACCACTCATACCTTTCATATTTCACTATAATAATTCACCAGTAATCCTTTTGGGCACAGGAGTAGCATGCTACTCGTCGAAAAAGCACTTTGACGCCACTTCAGGGCTAGTAAGCACTATATAAATGCAATTACAATAAAATACCGGAATCTGAACTCATAAACCGTAGATCACCACATGTTTCAGTGGTGAGTGTTCTTAAATACTTCTGGTGATAACCACCTCATTATCCCCCAATAGAACCACCTGGAGTCCACAGTGCACTGCAGCTGAAGAGAACTCACTTGGCCTGCACTTGGAAAGACCGCCCTCCCATCACCATGAGACTGCCTCTGTTTGTCTTTCTGAACATGTGGGTGCTGCACCCTCTCTATCTAGATTAATGCTTTCAAAGTACCAATTAATATTCAAACCCATTCGAACCTCACCAGTGGGCTGGAGGGCCCTGCCTCAGGTGATGCTGAGAGGATGCTGGGGTCAAACAGTCCTACGGAAAGCACCTGCATCAGCCAGCATCCCTGTGCCTCAGACATAGAGAGAACATGTCAGCTTAGACTGCTTTGTTAATAAAAACACACGTCATTTCTGGCCCTGTTTACAATTCGAATGGCACTTCCGGGTGCAAACAGAACTAAAACCCATGGCTGCGGGAAGCCCACACCAAAGAACCTGTTCTGAAGTCAGAAAATTACTCTGAACCCCCAACACCCCCACCTTCCATCGATGCATTCTGGGGGGGAGGTACTCTATATATCTAGAGGGGGAGGAGGGTGGTGCTCCTGCTGAAGGCCCAAGGAAGGAAGCGCCAGAGGTGAAACGCTTCCGAAAGAACTAGGCTCTTAAAGCCCAGCGGTGTCAGTTTTGGGGTGGCTGTTTCCTGATCGTCTGTAGAATGGAGCTCCTTATGTTATGCTGGTCGCTGAACCTTATGCGTTCCCAGCTCTAGAGAGAGGCACACCCGCGAAGGGGCTGTGAAACGAAGGTTTGGAAAGTGAGCTCCTTGCTGATTGGCCCGTGGCTCATGGGGCGGGCGGTACTAACGCCCCGCGCGCACCTGCCTGCATGAGACTCACCACCACACTCAGCCAGCACGGTGGATGGCACTTGTGGGCACCTTCCAGCAGCCAAGAGGACGAGAGCTTTGTAGGCGCAATCTGCTTGCTTTTTGGACTGGTCAGAAAACAAAGGTACCCCCGTCTACAGGGACCGCGTGCAAAGCCTGAACCGGGGCTCCAGGCGCGTGGGGAGCGCAGCAGAGCGCAATCCCATGGGCAGGTTAGACGAGGGTGTTGCATTTACACAGCACACGGCCTGTGACTGGGTGGCATAGTGGCACTGTCAGGAGTCTGGGGTGAATTTACAAATGGCTCTTAGGCCCCCAGGACAGAAGAGAGCCTGACTGGACATGTGCTACCAGTAGTGTAAATGGATGTGAACGTGTAAACTTCAGTGAGCTGTAGGTGAACAGTCTTGGCGCTTTTATGAGACCTGTGACTGTACCAAATCCGGGCAGAATTGTCTGTTAGTGGGAGGGAGGGAGGGAAAGACTGACTATACACTTTACACGTTCAATATTTTCTGAAATTGTTTCACATCACCCTTTCCATATATTTCTTTATATACCCTTGCCAATACAAACAATACACTTCCATATTATCAATTATTTACACATTGACACCAACAGCGCCTTCCTGTGCAGGTTGCGCATTCACCGCCATCATTCTAGGCAGAGCGCGCGACTCTCCTCCAAGCAGACATTACCGAGCCGCCAGTCCCCAGTGGAGTGTGTGCAACTGGTCCCGTCCTTTCTCAGTTCACCAGTATGTGTTTTTGTTATTCATGTATTTTTAATGGCATAGAGATAAAGGGCCTCTTTGGAAATCGGGCATGTTGACCGGCTGCACGTGAGCGTTCCTTGCACATGCGCAGTAACGCCGGTGGGGCTGGGGCAGGACACCTGTCAGACTGGCGCCCTCACCTCCCACCGCTCTCCTCGTCTTTAAGAGTCACTTGATTAACTCCCCCCCCCCGCCCCCCACACACTGGCCAGTTCACTTCTAGGCCCTCTCCTTACCAGCTTTCCAGTTCCCTCGGTTCTCCCGACTTTCCTTGGTTTGTGTCGATTACGCTATATTTAACCACCACTTCCTTTCCCACGTTTTCAGGCTCCCCAGGGGGCAATGCGCACTGGAAAGAAGTCCTACATAAGATTGTTTTTATTCATAACCGAAAACGGGGCAGACTGTTGCAGTCGACCCATCCTGCCCCGGCTCTCCCGGCCTTTCCGCTAAAAGGCCGGCCGGTCTGGGGTGGGCAGAAGAAACTGACCCTAATCAAACCCTATGGGTCCCAGATCTGACGTGAGAGACGGGGGCGTAGCTTCCCTTGGTGCAGCAGGTGCAGTGGCACAGAGGCCCGCCGACCCCTGATTCTTGCTGTATTTAAATAATTCTAATAAACGTCTGCACAGCGGCTGCTCTATGGTGTGAATGGTAGCCCTCGCAAGGATGATAGGCTGAGCGGCCCCACCAGGATTCGAACCTGCGACCATGTGTCATCCACATATCACTGCGATGGAAGCATTCCAATATTGATCTACCAGACCCTGGCCTCGTGCGCCTGACAGGCCACAGGGCTGAAGCAGCGTCTTACATGTGCATGACTGCCCCTGTCCTAGCATTTCAGAGCACTGGGCTGTGGGAGAAGTTTCCTTTCCACTTCGAGGCCTGTCGGACTTTGATCACAACACAGAGTCAAGGTACAAACAGCTCATGAGACTGACAGGGTCCCCCATTCCCCGGCGCGAGCGCCGCGATCACATCTGGCCAGCAGCAGCACATGTGGCTGGTTCTACGGTGTCCGCGCAGGGCCAAGATCACAGCGTTTCCTTTACCGTTTGCCGGGTTTTAAAATGCAGAGACGTGGCTGTGCTTTATAAGGGACTCCTCTACGGTCCGTTTAAAAACACACACACAGCCTCATTTTACGATAGTGTCGCGATCAAACGGCACACGCTGTTATTCACTTACCTTCCGAATAGCGCCTGGAGCGAGTTACTTTTTAATCTACACGCTTTCCGCTTGGGCAATACAGAGGGGAAAAAGAGGCACATAGAGATTAAATATTATGTTCAGGATCACACCATTTGTGTCAAATGTGAACGCAGGGATTGAGAGCCGGGGCTCCCTGGTCCGTAGTAAACAATATAGGCGCTAGGTCGCTGTAGGTCACACCTTTCCGTCTTCCCTGTCACTACAGCTTGCACTCTCCCTTGACACACATTCCCAGCAACTTTTCACCAGCACCAGGAAGCGAGGGGGGGGGGGCAAGTTTAAGGGCAGCGCCTCGAAGGAGCAGCGACCGAGCAGCAGAGGCTAGCACTCACCAGGATGCGTCCGTCTTTCCTGAGCAGTGGTGAAGCCCGTGTAATCCAGTGTACATCCAGCTGTGCGCGGATCACTGCGCCCCCATGCCTCCGTTGCCTGCTCCGGACCGGCTCTTGTTGTTCCCGGTTGGTGGGGCTCGGCGGATCCTCGGGCACATTCCTGCCTCCGGGCTCCCAGGCTGCCTCGCTTCTCCTCTGCCGGCCGGGAGGCAGGCGGGCTCTCTCTCCCCACCGGCGGGCAGCGGCAGTCCCTTCCTTCCTGTGTGTGATCCAGCCTGCGGCCCCCCGCCTCACGCTCCGTGGCCTCCTGTGTGTAGCCGAGCCCGGTATGTGGCGCACGGGAGCACCCCACTCTGTGCACAGCCGAGCCCGGTCTGTGGCGCACGGGAGCACCCCACTCTGTGCGCAGCCGAGCCCGGTCTGTGGCGCACGGGAGCACCCCACTCTGTGCACAGCCGAGCCCGGTCTGTGGCGCACGGGAGCACCCCACTCTGTGCGCAGCCGAGCCCGGTCTGTGGCGCACGGGAGCACCCCACTCTGTGCACAGCCGAGCCCGGTCTGTGGCGCACGGGAGCACCCCACTCTGTGCGCAGCCGAGCCCGGTCTGTGGCGCACGGGAGCACCCCACTCTGTGCGCAGCCGAGCCCGGTCTGTGGCGCACGGGAGCACCCCACTCTGTTTGCAGCCGAGCCCGGTCTGTGGCGCACGGGAGCACCCCACTCTCTGTGTGAAACCCAGCCCGACTGTCTCTCACAGACCCCTCCCCTCCGAGCCAGCCCTCTGTGCATACGAGCCAGCCCGGCTCTGTGGCTCACAGATCACCTCCGTGGCTGTGTGCAGCCGGGTCTGTGGCGCACAGGACCCTGTGTGTGTAATCCAGCCGGGCACTCTCTCTCACAGACCCCTCCCAGCCAGCCCGGCTCTGTGGCTCACAGATTACCTCCGTGAGTCTGTGGCTGTGGCGCACAGGACCCTGTGTGTGTAATCCAGCCGGGCACTCTCTCTCACAGACCCCTCCCAGCCAGCCCGGCTCTGTGGCTCACAGATCCCCTCCGTGGGTGTGTGCAGCCGGACTGTGGCGCACACAACTCTTCTGTATGTGATCCCTTATCCAGCCGGGCGCTCGTCTCACAGACCGCTCACTCCCCTCCGAGCCTGCCCTTTGCCTCACATGTTGTGTTTCTCGGTGCACGAGCCAGTCATGCTCTGAGACGCACAGATCTCGGTTTATTTATTTATGTATTGTGTGCGTTTTTATATAGCGCGGACTTCACCCGATGGTGTCAGAGCGCTTCATAATAGGAACCGTGGTGAAACATGAGGACAAATTACAAGTCAGCGTGTTACAAGAGCAAACAAAATACAAGAGGTAGCAAACGATACGTTACAAGAGGAAAAAAAAGTGACGCGTGTATGTTACAAAAGCGTACAAAGTACAAATTGAGGTATAATACTGCACTAAATGACAGATACTGGGTGTGTGCAGACCAGATGGGCTACGTGTGTTACACTGACCCTCCACTCTCTATGTGACCAGCTGCAGCTCCGCACCCCCCCCCCCTATATACCCCCTCCCCTATGTTGTTTCTCTCTATGAACATGCCAGCCTGGCTCTGTCTCGCGCAGACAGCCCCTCCCCGTGTTGTTTCTCTCTGTGCCCATGCCAGCCTGGCCCTGTCTCCCAGGGATCTCCGTGGGTGTGTGCAGCCCAGCCTGGCACGCGGGCGCACACGCCCCTTTCCTGTGTCTAATGCAGCCCGGCTGCCTCTCACAGACGCCTCCCCCCGAGCCTCACATGTCGCTTCCCTCTGTGTCTGTGGCCCACAGACCCCCTCCGTGGTTGTGTTCAGACCAGATTCACCCCCTCTTTCACACAGACTCTCCCCCCCAGCCCCCCTGTGTAACACAGACTGAACCTGCCTTACAAAGACCTGGCTCTACTTAAACCAGACCCGCTGCCCTACTGGGTAACAACCCGCCTGGTTGTGTGTCTGATAGACCCCCCCCCCCACCCCCCCCCCTGGAACCCAGCCTGGTTCTATCACACAGACCCTCCCGTCTAGCCCAGCTTGACTCCGTCTCTCTCACAGACACTCACACCCCTCCCCACCCAAGTATGCCAGCCTTGCTCTGTGTTACACAGACGCCCACCCTCCTGTGTAACTCTGCCAGGTTGTGTGTCTCACAGACCATACCCACGTCAAGTCAAGTCAAGTCATACAATTTATATAGCGCACTACATACCCAGAGGGTTTCAAGGCGCTTAGGAAGGGGAGGAGGATTATATGTCAAATATCCACGTTTTAAGCTGCTTTCTGAACGCAAGGTGATTCTGGGTGAGGCGAAGGTAAGCGGGGAGTGAGTTCCATGTTTTGGCAGCCAGGTAAGAGAAGGATCTGCCTCCCATGGTGGTCTTGTTGATGTGGGGTACAGTGGCGAAGGCTTGGTTGGAGGATCGAAGTAGGCGGGGGGGGGAGTAGAAGGACAGTCGGGAGTTGAGGCAGTCTGGTCCGATGTCGTAGAGTGATTTGTGTGCGTGGGTGAGCAGTCGGAAAGTAATCCTCTTATTGACGGGTAGCCAGTGGAGATCTTTAAGGTGACCAGAGATGTGTTCGTTGCGTGGGATGTCTAATATGAGCCTGGCTGAGGCGTTTTGGATTCGTTGTAGTTTCTTCTGGAGTTTGGCGGTGGTGCCTGCGTAGAGGGTGTTTCCGTAGTCCAGTCGGCTCGTGACCAGAGCGTGGGTGACTGTTTTCCTTGTTTCGGTGGGGATCCAGCGAAATGTTTTTCTGAGCATGCGAAGAATGTTGAAGCAGGAGGAGGATACGGCGCTGACTTGTCTGTTCATTGATAGTGAGGAATCCAGGATGACGCCAAGGTTTCGTGCGTGGTCTGTCGGGATGGGTGCATTTCCGAGGGCTTCCGGCCACCAGGAGTCGTCCCAAGCAGAGGGGGATTTACCTAAGATGAGGACTTCTGTTTTGTCTGAGTTCAGTTTCAGTCGGCTTTGTTTCATCCATTCGGCGACTTCTTTCATTCCTTCGTGAAGGTTAGTTTTGGCGGTGCTGGGGTCTTTGGTGAGAGATAGGATCAGTTGAGTGTCGTCCGCGTAGGAGATGATGTTGAGGTTGTGTTGGCGGGCGATGGCCGCGAGGGGGCTCATGTATACGTTGAAGAGGGTGGGACTGAGTGAGGATCCTTGTGGTACGCCGCAGATGATTTCAGAGGCCTCTGAATTGAATGGTGGGAGGCGGACTCTCTGGGTTCTTCCGGTGAGGAACGAGGTGATCCATTCCAGTGCCTTTCCTTGGATTCCGATGTTTCTGAGGCGATGTAAAAGGGTGCTGTGGCAGACTGTGTCGAAGGCTGCAGAAAGATCGAGGAGGATGAGGGCGACTGTGTCTCCATTGTCCAGTAGAGTACGGATGTCATCTGTTGCTGCGATGAGGGCGGTCTCAGTGCTGTGTTTGGCTCGGAATCCAGATTGTGAGGGGTCGAGTGAATTGTTGGCTTCGAGGAAGGCGGCGAGTTGGTTGTTGACAGCTTTCTCGATGACTTTGGCCGGGAATGGAAGAAGCGAGATGGGGCGGTAGTTTTTGAGTTCGGAGGGGTCTGCTGTTGGTTTTTTCAGAAGGGCGGTGAGTTCAGCGTGTTTCCAATCTTCTGGGAAGGTAGCGGAATTGAAGGAGCAGTTGATGACGTCTCGGAGGTGCGGAGCTATGACGAAGTCTGCTTTGTTGAAGATGTGGTGAGGGCATGGGTCTGTGGGGGATCCAGAGTGGATGGAATTCATCAGGCGGATGGTGTCCTCCGTGGAGATGGGGTTCCAGGCGTTAAGGGTGTTAACGGGGGGAAGATGGTCGGCTGATGGTAGGGTGGGTTGGTTTCCGGGTTGGTTGTCAAAGCTGTTGTGGATGTCAGCAATCTTGTTGTGGAAGAAAGAGGCTAGGGAATCGCAGAGGGTTTGAGAGGGGGAGATGTCGTTGGAGTTGGCCGATGGGTTGGAAAATTCCTTGACGATGTTGAAAAGTTCCTTGCTATTGTGGGCGTTGTTGTCAAGTCGATCTTTGAATGCTGTTTTCTTGGCTTTTCGGATCAGTTGGTGGTGAGTGCGGATGGCGCTTTTGAAGGCGTCCTTGTTGCTGGTGGATGGGTCTTTTTTCCAGGCCTTTTCAAGGGAGCGGCACAGTTTCTTGGACTTCTTGAGGTCATCGTTGAACCATGAGGCCTTCTTGATACCAAGTTTGTGTTGACGTTTTTTCATTGGTGCTAGGGTGTTGGCGGTGTTGGAAAGCCAGAGGGTGAGGTTAGATGCGGCTTCGTTGGCGTTAGAAGAGAGGGCTGGGGAGGTTTGAAGGAGCGATGTGGAGATCTGCTCCGTGGTGATTTTGTTCCAGTTTCTTTGTAGAGTTGGTTGAAGGTGGGCGATGGGTTTCGGTTTGTTGTAGGTGAAGTGAACGCAGGTGTGGTCAGTCCAGAGGAGATTCGTAGTGTGGCTGAAGGAGACATGGTTGCTGGAGGTGAAGATGGGGTCGAGTGTGTGGCCTGCGATGTGGGTGGGGGAAGTGACCAGTTGTTTAAGTCCGAGGTTGGCTAGGTTGTCCAAGAGGGTGGTGGTGTTGCGGTCTTTGCTATTTTCAAGGTGGAAGTTGAGGTCTCCCAGAAGGATGTAGTCTTTAGAGGGGAGCGCGTGTGGGGTGATGAAGTCCGTGATGTCTTCACTGAATTTTGCGCGGGGTCCTGGTGGTCTGTAGAGGAGGGTGCCTCTGAGAGTGGTCTTGGGGTCGATGTGGATCTGGAAGTGAAGGTGTTCGGAATTAGCGAGGTTGGCGTCAGAGCTGGTTGAGATGCGGATTGTTTTCTTATGGACGATAGCGATTCCGCCTCCTGTATGGTCCGTGCGGTCCTTGCGTGTGATCTTATAGTCGTCAGGGATAGCGATGGCGATGTCTGGGGCGGAGGAGGCGTTCATCCATGTTTCCGTTAGGAAGGCGACGTCAGGAGAGATGGTGTCTAGTAGGTTCCAAAGGTCAATGGCGTGCCTGTGGACCGAGCGGGTGTTGAGAAGGATGCATTCTAGGTGGTTGGGGTCGGGAGTCTGTGTTGTGGACGCAGCGGATATGCTGTCGGTGCCGATGAATCTGCAGGAGAGGCAGGAGAAAGGGCCATGGGTGCGTCCAGGAGCGGCTTGGACGCAGTTGGGGGCGCGACCGGGGTTAAGGGCTAGGAGGGTGGCAGCATCGTAAGTAATGCGGGGGGGTTGGGTAGCGCGAGGGGCAGGGGGTCTGGCGCTAGGCGCGGTCCAGGCGCGGACGGGCGTAGACGGGCTTACCTTTGGCGCACCTTCGGCGCGGGTTGGGCGCGGTCGCTGCGCGTAAACGCTGCGCGCAAAAACACCTGTCATATATGGATGGAGGAAGGGGAGGGGCGAGGGCGTCTCAGCTGGGAGGCGGGGCGGGACACGAAGGAGGACAACAACAACTAAAATGGCTGCGTAGGGGACAGCGGAGCGGAGCGCTTGGGGCGAAATGCGCTGGTGCAATGTAAATGCCTTCAAACAGTGCAAAAAGTAAAGCGTTACAAAGATCAGCGTTACAGAGCGGCAATCAGGCGCGTTATTAAGCAATTGCAAACAAAGCGGCAACCAGGCACGTTATAGAATACTTTTACACAGAGCGGCAAGCAGGCGCGATCTTAAATAAATAAATAATTTCACCCAGAGCGGCAAGCAGGCGCGATATCAGTTCGATCTTGTCAAAAGCGGCAGGCAGGGCACGCTGCAGGTCTAAAGTGAGGGTAAGAACACACAACGATACCGTGGATCACCAGGGAGGCAAGGGAGCGACCACTCTGCTGGGGAGCGAAGCGAGTCACAGCGCGTGGAGAGCAAGGAAAGCTGTATTAGCGTAGTGGGAGGGCGTCTCAGCTGGGAGGCGGGGCGGGTCACGAAGGAGGACAACAACAACTAAAATGGCTGCGTAGGGGACAGCGGAGCGGAGCGCTTGGGGCGAAATGCGCTGGTGCAATGTAAATGCCTTCAAACAGTGCAAAAAGTAAAGCGTTACAAAGATCAGCGTTACAGAGCGGCAATCAGGCGCGTTATTAAGCAATTGCAAACAAAGCGGCAACCAGGCACGTTATAGAATACTTTTACACAGAGCGGCAAGCAGGCGCGATCTTAAATAAATAAATAATTTCACCCAGAGCGGCAAGCAGGCGCGATATCAGTTCGATCTTGTCAAAAGCGGCAGGCAGGGCACGCTGCAGGTCTAAAGTGAGGGTAAGAACACACAACGATACCGTGGATCACCAGGGAGGCAAGGGAGCGACCACTCTGCTGGGGAGCGAAGCGAGTCACAGCGCGTGGAGAGCAAGGAAAGCTGTATTAGCGTAGTGGGAGGGCGTCTCAGCTGGGAGGCGGGGCGGGGCGGGTCACGAAGGAGGACAACAACAACTAAAATGGCTGCGTAGGGGACAGCGGAGCGGAGCGCTTGGGGCGAAATGCGCTGGTGCAATGTAAATGCCTTCAAACAGTGCAAAAAGTAAAGCGTTACAAAGATCAGCGTTACAGAGCGGCAATCAGGCGCGTTATTAAGCAATTGCAAACAAAGCGGCAACCAGGCACGTTATAGAATACTTTTACACAGAGCGGCAAGCAGGCGCGATCTTAAATAAATAAATAATTTCACCCAGAGCGGCAAGCAGGCGCGATATCAGTTCGATCTTGTCAAAAGCGGCAGGCAGGGCACGCTGCAGGTCTAAAGTGAGGGTAAGAACACACAACGATACCGTGGATCACCAGGGAGGCAAGGGAGCGACCACTCTGCTGGGGAGCGAAGCGTGTGTAATGTAGGGACTGTTCCGTGTATCTCACAGACCACCCCATGTAAACCATCCTGGCTGTATCACACACCCGTCCCCTTCCTTGTGACACAGGAGCCCCCCCTCCCAACCACCCCCCCACAGACTGCCCCTCCTGTCTTGCATAGATTCCTTCCCTGTTTCACAGACTGTCTCCGGTGTGACCCACATTTCACAGACACCTCCCATCCTTTGTAAGATTAAATCCATATCTTTTACAGACCCCCACGCTGTGTAATATGGCCATGTGTTATATACAGATCTCAACATCCTGTGTAAGCCACTTAAACTGCCTACAAAGGCCCCTCCTCTACGGGTGTGACCCTGCCTCTCTTCCTGTGTTACACATTGTAGTAATCCACGCAAATACTTTATATATTTAAAATAATGTAGCTTTAATGGAGTGCAAGATACATGCAGCAACCATCAGAAAACCCATCAAGTACTGGTTTACATTAGAACATTCACTTTGATGCAATTCCACTGCATCATGACTGCATCATATAACTCTAAACATTACCACACACAGACTCGCGGTGTGTGTGATCAGCACGGCCGTGCACCTCACACCTCCTTTCCTACCACTCTGTCTAACTCATTCTCCCCCGCCTTACACGGGTTCTCTCTCACAGACCACCCACCCCCTGTCTGTGTAACACAGACCTACAGGAATCTGTGTGTAACATACGTGGTATGTGCTCTCACGCTGCCTCCGTGTCTCACAACCCCGTGCCTGCGTAACAGCCGTCTGTCTCTCGCCCACCACTCTTCTCTAGATTGTTCGTAATATAGACACGTCGGTGTATGTCTCTCACATACCCCCGTTCCGTAAGCCACCATCAGCTAGATTCATCATTGAAAATTGCGCTCGCAAAGGGCCAGATTCTGAGAGATTCTGAGAATCTGGCCCTTTGCGAGCGCACTTTTTGCATTTGGGATTCATCATCCCAAATGTAAAAATCGCTAATACAGAATTCGCATTTTAGCGAGGAATTGCATTTAAGGAATCTCTATTTAAGATTCCTTAAATGCAAATCATGAAACTTTTAAAAATTGCGAATTCGCAATTTCCGTCCGCTATTTACCACGAAGTCTGACTTCGTGGTAAATAGCGAAAACTTAGAAAAATGAACTTTAGTGCATTTTTCGAAGTGGTATGTTACACACACACACATGTCCTTTGCGCAACATCAGGCTACATTTCCATTTCAGGGGTGTCCTTTGGACACCCCTGGCACCCTTGAAATCGCATCCTTATTTGCTAGGAATAACTCCCCATTCATTCCTATGGGCCTCAAGGCCCATAGGAATGAATGGGGAGTTATTCCTTATTTGCGATTAGCAATTTGCTAATCGCAAATAAGGAAGCTGTAGGAATCGCAATAAAAATTGCGATTGTTACATGAATCCCGTTTTGAGAGTCTGTAATAGCGATTCCTTAATAATCGCTATTACAGACTCGCAAAAGGGGACTTTGATGAATCTAGGGGCATGTCTCACCCATGTCTGTGACCAGAGGTGGGCGAGTCTCCCTATGTCTCACAGGCCTCTGCGTCCCCAAGTCTATCTTACAAATATCATATCCGTTTGTCTGCTTAAACCCCCTCACTCCGACTCCTTCATTTCATTCTGTGTAACAGCAGTCTCTGCCCCCCCCACCCTTTAGTGAGAGCGTCTGTCTCTCGTCTCATAACAATCATGTCTGTATGCCTGCTGAACCCCGCCTTGTACCCCCTCCTCCGTCCCCTGTCTCTCGCAGACTCCTTGTTTACACTCGGTGTAACACAGACAGTCTCGTCCCCCTTTGAGTGAGAGAGGCTGTCTGTTGTCTCACTAATATCCTGCCCGTATGTCTGCTTGAAACATCCCCCCAGTCTGCTTTCTCTCAGGCTCCTTCTTTACACTCGACGTAACACAGGCAGTCTCACCCCCCCCCATGAGTAAGAGAAGCTGTCTCTTATCTCACATACCCTGTTCGTATGTCTGCTGGTTTAAACACAGGCAGTCTCACCCCCCCCCCCCATGAGTAAGAGAAGCTGTCTCTTATCTCACGAATACCCTGTTCGTATGTCTGCTGAAAAACCCCTATCCTCTGTCTCTCGCAGTCATTGTTTACTCTTTGAGAAACACAGGCAGTCTCGCCCCCTCCTTGAGTGTGAGAAGCTGTCTCTTGTCTCACAAATACCTGCTTGAACCCCGCCTCCCATCCCCTCAGTCCCCTTTCTCTCGCAGACGCCTTGTTTACACTCAGTGTAACACACGCAGTCTCTTTCCCACGTGAGTAAGAGAGGCTGTCTGTCTCTCAGATCCGCGGACATCCCGACTGAGTGACATCCAGCTCGTCTCTCCGGACCCGAGGAGGGAGGGCGAGCATCTGCCGCTCCCGGCGCCTCCCCGCCTCTTTGTGTGCATTTGAGCGGCTGCATCATCTGCAGACAGGTTTTAGGAGGAGGAGGGGGGGGGGGAAGAGGGGGTCTCTAGACGCGAAGAGGCGATTTACAAAAGCATTAATCACTTCCATGCTCCAGGGACATTATGGAACAAGAAGCTGTTTTGTTAATACCCCCACGTCACCGAAGGGGCGGAGCTTAAGTCGGAGCTGTTCGGCTTCGAAGCTCGTCCGTCACACCTCAGCTGTCATATTCTCTGCGACTTATGTACCATGCATAGAAACATTTCATTTATGAAAGCAATGGGAACCTTTCTGTTTTCTGTTGCACATTGGGGTGGAGGGCACGCTTCAAGGTTTTAATCAACATTCTTAACCTAACCAAGGCCATGAGCGAATAACTGATCGAAGTGGGGTTTGCTTTGCATTCTGGGACTTGCAGTCCTCCTTTTATAATACATTACACTTGGCTGTGAGAGCCAAAACGCACAGCAAAACATGGATTGCATCAGCTACTCACACGTGGACCCGGGAAACTAGAGAGAGTTTTTGTTTTAATATGCAAATTATTTCTCACCAAATAGATTCCTCTTTTGGATAGCCCCTGGGTGTAATCGCTGCATGAAACAACACATTGCTCAGGAGCGCACGCTTTAATTTCAAGACACATGAAATATATCCCAAAGCACACAATAATTATGTGGTGAATGGCGGGTAGGCTATTGCACCACAATAGTGCATAGTGATGATTCGATTGCTTGTGCAGACAAGTCATAAACTACACCACAGCAGACAGACATCTGCTGCACAAACAGCAGCTGATGGCTTACAGAAGTATTGTAGAAAATAGATACACGAGGGCCGAATGCACTCCAGATTAATAGGGTAAGCGGGTAGGGTCCATTTCTATTTAAGGACATTCAATACAGCTGCGGCCCATGCAGGTAACAGTGGTGGGGCGGTGTAAGGGGGGTTCAGGTTCTAAGGGACGATGCAGAGGGAAAATTATTTATTTATTTATTTTTCCCTCCACATCGTCCCTCGAAATCTCCCCTTACACGGCCCCACGCCCTACCGCCGTTACCTGCACGGACCGCGGCTGCTCCTATAGGGGCTTGGATATGCAACTTGTATGATGGAAATCACCAGGGGGGTCTCCTCCATTATAGCGGAGGAGCGCCACCCCCACTGAAATGGCACAGAGACGAAAAATAAAATGTTAACGAAGTTTATTAATTACCATTTTATTTTTCGCCATCCAGTCTCGAACGGTGTGTCAGGTCAGGGCGGGGCCAGCTGAATGGCAGCTGCTGGGAGGAGGGTGGACTGCCTTGGCACTTGCTTAAAATGCGCATGTCTCTTTGGTCGGCCATCTTGAAATTGCGCACTGTAAACCTCTCTAACCCAGCTGACTTGACACAGCTTGTTTAGAGAAAGCGAAAGCCTCCAGTGCTCTTTTGAGCACCAATGGCAGCCACTCCCTCCAATCCGGGCACTGCTCCCATGCTGGTTACCAGCATAAGAGCAGCGAGGATTGGTTAGGGGAGTTGGCTCGGGCCCTGGACGTCACAACGGAAGAGGAGGACCAGAGAGAGGAGCATGCAGCAAGCAGGATAACTGTTTTATGTCCTTTATTTTAAAAAGGTATTTATTTTATGTGCCCACCCATCCACCAACCATTTGCCCTTTGCCTGAGCTTTGTCAGTCTCACTAGGATTGTGAGGCATGGAGGACCAAACTATGCCACAAAGTTATCAGAATTATTTGCCAAACACTTAAATGATGCAGCACATTTTCTGGTGTTATAATTTTCATCCATTGTGTGGAATAATACAATATACGCTGCAAATTATATGGCAAAAGCCACTGGCCCTTACCATTGTCAAGTTTGTATCTAAAACCTATTTATGAAGAGTGGGAAAAAAACGAAACATGCTACTTGCAATCAGTGTCCAATGTTAGCAACACTTTCAAGAAAGAGCTTTTCTAACTACCCCTGAAATGCACGGGTAATATAAAAAAAATACATAATGGTAACTTGTGTAATATTGTCTTTAATTTCCAACTCGAGATTCTGGTGCGATTTACAACTCGCTCTACAGTAGCGGCTCCTCCAGAATCTCGTTATCCAAGATTGTATTGTATCTTTAAGGGGTCGGAGCCCCTCTCCTTTATTTGTTTCAGTTTTATATAGCGCGAACTCGGCCTAAAGGTATTACAGCGCTTTACATGAGCAACAGTCACAATTCCCCTAATGATCCTGCCTTTTCCTCTGTTTACATCTTGATGTCTGTCTGTGATGACGTTTACACTTCACTTTCCTCCAGTGTGAAATCCATCTGCCAACACCCGTCCGAAAAGGATTTGTTTTATCTGGAAGCTCCGCCCGCCATCTTGTTTCACTTTGTCACATTGTGCGGGACGGGGTTGTTATCAGGGGGGGCCACCTGTGGGCGGGGCCGGGGATGTTTGCACATTAAACACAGGCCGCTGGCGATGAATGAGGCAATGGGGAGGCGGACAGTTCAACGGTCACACCGGCTCTGTTTTAGGGACACACCCTGTGTGTTGACAAGTGTTTAAAATCACATCTGGCCATTTATAAAGCGATCACCGGATTCCGCTGCACCAGCCCAAGGCGAGAAATCCCTTCTAAAATAAACACGGGGGGGAGGGGCAGATTTATGAAGGCCTTGCGCCGCCGGTGCGTCACTTTTTCCCATGTTAAAAATGACGCACCGGCGGGGCAAGGCCTTCATAAATCTGCCCCTTCACCTCTAGAGTGGCGCAGCGCGTGCAATAAAATGTAACTCCCTGGGGAATGTGAGGTGTCACGCCTGAAGAGTGAGGGAATGTGAGGTGTCACGCCTGAAGAGTGAGCAGTGCTGTGCCTAGAGAACAATGGAGACGTGCGGCTAGTAAGGGCGATAGCAGACCCACTCTCTCCTCTGGGACCTGCTTGCGCAGGGGTAGGGGGTGTTGGGTGGAGGTCAGAACTGCCCCTCTCCTTAGGGGCACATACAGACACCACCCTTTCATCAAGTGCCTGCTTCTGCGGGGTGGTAGCAGAACGCCCCCTCTCAGAAGCCTACTTCTCCTGACGGATATAAAACAATCCCACTCTCTTTGGGGGCTTTTGCACATTAGGTTCAGAGCTGCCCATCTCCTCAGGGGCTGCCTCTCCAGGCGGTTATATGACAGAAGCTTGCATGGCTAAGCCACGCACGCCTCTAGAATGCTGCCTGAACAAGGAATGCGTCTTAACAACGCATTCCTTTACCACGCATGCCTTTAGCACCAAATTTCCTGGTAAAGGCATGACTGGTAAAGGGATATGAGTGGTAAAGATTGCACCCTAGCCCCCTTGCCTTAAGCCCTAAAAACTACCCACCCCGCCAGCCCTAAAATCAACCCTGAAAACCCCCCTGAGCCCTAAAAACAACTCAGATCCCACCTGAGCTCTAAAAACAACCCCAAGCCCTAAAAAAAAAAAACGTGCCCCGCCCTAAAACAATCCCGACCCCGAGCACTAAAAACAACCTCAACCCCTAAAAACAACCTGACTACCGCTGAGCCCTAAAAACAACCCGACCGCCTGAGCCATAAAAACGACCTCTCCCCGAAACTATCCCAAGCCCCCCAAAACCCAGCCCCAAACCCACTTACCAGATCCTTCCATGTCCAGATCCTTCCTGTGCCTGCCCATCCATGTATCTAGATCATGCAATGCCTTAAACACGCATATGTGCGGTAAAGGCAAACATGGTCCCGTGTGCGGGGAAACAGCACACGTGGCCCAGCCCAAAATGTAAAGGTAATTTCCCTCTCTGGGCTGATGTACAGGAATCCCCTCTATTCAGGGGCCTGCTTCTTGGGTGCCGACCTTCCCCGCTACTCAGGAGCATGCACCTCTGGTCTCAAGTGCAGAATTCCCCGTCCTCAGCAACCTGCATCTCCTGTCTGAGGTACAACAATCCCTCTCTCCTAAGGTGCCTGCTTCGGCACGTCAGGTATAGAACTCTCCTTCTCCTTAGGGGCCTGTTTCTCTGATCTGGGGTACAGAACCCTCCTCTCCTCAGGAGCGTGCCTCTCCTGTTTGAGGTACAGAATTTCACCTCTCCACATAGGCCTGATTCTGCACATTGGGTGCAGAACTCCCCCAGTCCTCAGGAGCCTGCTTCTTCCGGCTGGGATGTAGAACTCCCCCAGTCCTCAGGAGCCAGCTTCTTCCAGGTGAGGTGCGCACTAACCAATAAAGCCCACTTTGGGCATTTTAAAAATGGCAAATGTCTTTAGCCACACTAAACTTGGACTCTGGTGACTGGGTTTGTGTATGGGGAGCATACTTTGTCAGTCTGAGTGCCCTCCCACATCTAACACTAACACCCAGGTTGATTGAAGATGCCACTGTACTCACAGTTAACCCAGAGACAGAAGTTCTGTAGAACAAAAAAAGAGTCCTTCAGCAACCGGACAGTGGATCCACAAGAAGTGTCTTGGCATCCTGGTATCTCCCCTTTCAAGTGAGCCCCAAGTGTTATATGTAAAACCCAGAGACAGAAGTCTGGTAGGACAGAAGCAGAGTCCTTCAGCAACCGGACAGTGGATCCACAAGAAGTGTCTTGGCATCCTGGTATCTCCGTTTTCAGGTGTGCCCCAAGTGTTATATGTAAACCCAGAGACAAAAGTCTGGTAGGACAGAAGGAGAGTCCTCCAACCAGACACTAGATCCACATGAATTGCCTTGGCATCCTGTTCCCTTCCCTTTCAAGAGTGCCTCAAGGGTTATATGCAAACCTATTACACTTGTCAAGTAGGATTTGACACTCAAGCAGGATATAACTGTTGTGTAAAAAAAGATTCCCGCTTCCCCCAGCCTGCATATTCTGTGAAGATTACAGGAGTCATCTCTGCCTACTCTCAGCCTGACATGCCTACTGTTTGCATCTGGGAGGAATATCACAACTATTCACACCTTTCCAAGGCTAATTACTGGCTGAGAGAAGCTGGAGAGCCAATGCAAATTAGCCTTCAGGAACTTCAGCCAGGGAAAAGGGTAACTTTCTAAAAGTTACTTTTCATTAATAGTTTATAAAATCCAACTGCACCATTGAATTGGATTTTTAATAACTATTAATAGTAGTTGTTCAAATATATTTTCTAGTTGATCCCATTCCTGAAATACAGTATTCGTATTTTAATCTGTACCCTGGTTTTCTACATAAAACGGCCTGGCCGGTCACAGTGAAAAAAGCTTTTGGATCCTAGTCACTGTAGAGACATGTCAACATTACATTTCTACATGTCCTACTTTTAAATGCCATACACCCTGCTTTATGGGCAACAGGGCTTTCAGGGGGTGACCTATTAATATTTAAAAGGGACGTTTGAACCTGTCACAAGGGTTTATTTTAACAAGTCGAATAGCAGTTTTTATACTGCCACAGTCAGTTTACTACAGCAGGACTGTAGCCATGTTCTCCCTACCACGATAGCAGATAGCTCAATAGGTGATGAAGTCTACTAGTGGCATTTAACTTCCAGGCCCTGTGTACGCTTTACATATCATTCCATACACTCGGGCCTTATAGGCAGGTTAGCATACCGTTTAGGAGTATGCCAATTCAACCATTTTTAAAGGGGGAGAACAAGCACTTTGCTACTGGTTAGCAGGGTTAAAGTATACAGAATTCTAAAGTCAGCAGGTGTATAGGGTTCACCAAAAGGTCAACAATCCTGGTTGACCATGCAGAAAATGCGATTTGCTACATTATCCAAAGCACCTTATACCACATGGTGTACTATAAGAATCCATCCTCACTCTCCTCCTATTGTACATAGAGCCCTTGAACAATCACCTATAAGTCTTGGCATTGACTACCAGCAGAAACCAGAAGATGCTCAGCACTGCTTTAGGTAAAATTGATAAAAAGATGTCTTCTTCCCTGTTGAATACCTTGATTAAATTAGAGTTTGGGTGCCCCAGATCAAACTTGGTTTAATCTCACCTAAAACTGAGTTTTTCTAATAAATACACAGCATTCTGATTTTTTTGATGATGCTATAGCAGAACCCTTGACTCTCTAGCTCCCTTAGGAATTACTACCACTCGGTTAAATAAGGCCACATTTTGGGGCTACACACAGAATAATAGTTGTGACGCGGATTAGTCCTTGATATGTGCCATCAAAGCTGCTCAAATTCCAAAAGCCAAAACTTTCAATTCCAAATATTACCTAAACCCTGTTCAACAAGCCCTGTTCCCTCATGATTGGCCTTTCAAAATCAAGGTAAGCACCCTTACAAGCAACACTACACACAATTACACTTTTTTGTGTTGGGCAAGTCCACAAGGACCACACCCCTCCAGGGATCAGGGATCGTTGATGGCTACCGCTTGAAGCAAGATTCTCCCACAAAGTCACAAGCCTCACTTGAAAGGCAGTCCACTGGTTCAAAAACACTAGATTTTTGGGTTGGGGCACACTTCTAGAAATAAAAGTGGTTTATGACTAAAAATCCCCATAGGTCTGAGAATACGAAATTTCCAAACAGGTTTCCCTAGCGATGCTCAAAGTTATGGAACTCTCTACTTCACTCTCAAAACTGTGAGGTACACGCTCAAAAATGTTCTGGCAAAGCGTTAGTTGTAAGCATTTGAAATCCTGCCTGCCATTGTCAAACTGCCCGGTGTTGATGGGTCGGTGGTGCATAATGTCTACACAATAAAGTTATTTTCTGTTTTGCATCCAGATATGTCCTGTTTGGACTCAGCGGTGGCATCGCCCCACTGCTTTTCAGAAGTGAGAAAAAGGGAAAAATAATGATAATAAAGTGGTTATTATCATTTTATTTTTCCGTGCTGAAGCCAGTTTTGGGGCGGGGTTTGGCAGTCGTCACAACCAGCAGGGGGAGGAGTGGTTGGTGCTCTTAAGTGCGCATGACGGTTTGGCTGGCTGTCTTGGGCCGGCCAATCATGCACACTTTGCATGTTCTCCACCAGGCTGTATGGCACAGGCTCCCACTTCCTGTCTGAGTGCCGAACCAGGCTGCTCAGACCAATCACGACACCGCTGTCATCCTGGTGACAGCAGCATCGTGATTGGCTGGGGAAGTCTGTGTGCTTCCAGTCGACAGAAGAGGACAGAGGAGAAGCGATGTCTGGCAGGTAAGTGATTTAGGGCCCGATGTAGGTAAATCTTTTTTACCACTTCTTAAATACCGATTCATACCAAATCCGTATTTAAGAAGTGGTAAAAAAGAGGAGGGCAGATGTAGGTAATTAATTACCGAATCGGAAGGAATCGGTATTTACCGATTCGGTAAAAACCGAATCGGTAATGCCCATTGATTCCTATGGGCATTGAAGCCCATAGGAATCAATGGGCATTACCGAATCGGTATTTACCACATCGGTAAATACCGAATTTTGCAAGGGTGCAGGGGGTGTCACTTTGACACCCTCTGGCACCCCAATTACAGGCATGTCTGTGTGTCACATGGCACAGGTGTGCATGCACAGATGTGCATGCACACCTGGATTCGGTATTTCACCACCCAATTGGATTGGGTGGTAAAATACCGACTCCTAAAGGCCTGTGGCACTGTTTGCAGTGCCACCTACATGTGAGATTTACCGAATCGGTAAAATTACCGATTCGGTAAATTTACCGATTCTGTAAAAAAAAAGGTCCCCTACATCTCAATGACCCATTTACCAGTCGGTAACGGCCGAATTCGGCCATTACCGACCGGTAATGGTCACCTACATCGGGCCCCAAGTCTTTTCTTCTTTTTTTTTTTTTTAACCATTCTCTCCCTGCCTCACCACTACTGCTATAGAGCTGCCACCACTGTTTGGATTTACTACTGATTAGCATCTAATGCATGTTTCGTTTTAACCCCTTCGATGCTTGTGACGGAACCGTTCCGTCATCAGTCACGGCTGAGCTGTGCTGATGACGGAACGGTTCCGTCACGACCGCACCCTGTTCTGGAATGTCCAGCACAGGGGCGGAATCGGCGCCGCACGGAAGCGGTTAACATTTTAAATGCTAAATGTTTTAAAAACAAATGCTACTTCTTGGCACTTTCCTGTGTAGCATACCTCTTTCTAAATTGATTTTCCACTTAGATGCACTTGTATGGGTTTGCTGCTTCACAGCAAGGGCTTATTTCTACTTTGTGGAGGCATGCTCAGCGCTACAGAAACTCGTCTAAATATATAAATAACGAAATAAACTTCTGCCGATGCCATGCTTGCCTTTTAAATTGAACTTGACACAAAAAGTAAACTACCATTAGAGGTGGAAGTAACCATCCTGCTTCACCCCCAGGGGGCACCATATTGACAAACCCAATCAGATACCTGTACACACAAAATAATCGAATCAGTAACTCTCTAACACATTCTATTTACCACAGCTATCTTCTGATTTGCCAAAGAAATGAAAAAAAAACGTACACAGAACGTTATTCACGTGCAAGATGAGGTTTAAGCGCCACGTTTGATGACCTGCCAAGTCAAAGCACTCAGGGCCGGACTGGGACCAAAACCGGCACTCGCAAAGTGCTTGGCCAGCCCCGTAGGGGTTTGGGGGTGCAACGGAGCTGTTTACCAGGGCCGGTTTCTGCCGATTTTGTTACAGCAGCCGTTATTGCAGCTATGTAAAAAAATTGGCCCCCAGGGCTCAAAACCGGGCCCCAACCCTGGCAGCCCACTGGAGAAATGCCCGGTGCCTGCTATGGGCAGTCCAGTCCGGTCCTGAAAGCACTGTCTGAACCCCGAGGAGACGCGCAGCTCTGGAATCGTTAACCAGGAATATTCTAGAAGGAGACGTCTGCTGGCCGCCTCCTCAGCCTGCTCGATACGTAGTGAAAAGCACGAAGTAAATGCTCTTTCAATGACCTACTGTTCCCTGCCCTCATGCCTTTGATTAAAATAGCTGTTGAAAGATGAGAGGGCATTGACTATTCCTGACAAGTAAGTGGGTCACATCACGACTGATCAGGGACCCCGTGGAGCCGCAGAACAGAGCGAAGGCACCTTCATTAGGGCTGGGTGGACAGAAGTCTAGCCCTTGCCACGGGAATTGATTTTTCCTGTGGTGAGAGCAGCCATGCTGTGGACATGCTCCCATCGGATGGATTTCTTACTGTACCAGTCGGTGGCACAAGCCCAGGAAAAGGAGCTGGGGCACCGGTGGGGGGTGGATTTTTCTGTGAAATATTAGGAAATGTATCAACTAAAAAAGATCCGAATAGGATATTTGTGATCCCTAAATATTGCTTGCATCATCTTTTTTTGGGATAAGAATGGTTACGCTTGTGACATTGGTTTATCCACCATCTGTATCAAGAAAGATTTGCAGTATTCGTGGCGAGGAAAAAAACCTTAAATGGAGGAGATAGTCAGTCTTTTATCAACTGCACTGAATTTGGTACCCTGATGCTGCTTCTAGATTTAACCCTGTCTTTACACTATGACAAAAATAAAAGAAATACTTCTGCGGTGTAAAATTATATGCGGCATAAAGAGACTGGACTGTGCTGTATGCCGCTATATCAAGGTACTGAGGCAATCTGTGCTGTCATGGACGACGGGGCTGAGTGGTACACGGTCTCTACTTGTACGGCGACATTGGTGTATGTAAGCCAGGGGTGTCCAATGTAGGACCTGGAGGGACTCCGGGTGAACCACTGAGCTTGCAAAGGAGTGCCTTTTAGATTCACTGAATGTACATACATGTGGATATGTAATAAACAACAAGAGAGTAAAAACATGGCTTTTCCCGAATCCCTAGCTCGCCATCAGTTCGGCCCCCTCTCCGATATGAGTCTGCTAGCCCCAGGATGCCTTTTTTAGGTAATAGTGCACTTTAGAAGTGAAATAAATAAATAAATAAATAAACAAATAAATAAAAAGATTGGGGCTGCATCCTCTTCCTCTAAGATAATAGTAGAAACAACATGGACAAACCCACCAAAAATGTTACCACTTCAGATGACTCAATATCCTTTAGCAGAGGACAAACTTCCAGTGGATGTATAAGAAGACCGCTCACCCACCAACCTAGTTGGTGGCATGCTTCATCATTTGGGTCCCAGCTGGGCTGCCAAATCCAACCCAGCTGTGCTACAACGCCTGATTACAGCGGGGTGAGTGAGGTGAGTGCTCTGTGAGTAGGGTACTCAGTGACAAGTGAGAAATAAAAATGTCGCTAAGAAGTGCCCCTGTGAAAAAACCTTAATAAAAGGGGTCTTAGAACATGATTAAAAAAAATAAAGACGGGATATGGTGAAGTGAAAATTGTACTTCATTATCTCATTAGGTGTAGGTCAACACGTTTCAGCCTCTTACGTTAATTGTAAGGCTTTCATCAGGACCATGGAGTGAATAGTGCGCAGGCTGAAAAAGTGAAAGCAGCAACATGAGTGTAGTATCAGCACACACACTAAGGTGTGCTGTGAGTGTGGTGGGCTTACCGTACTTACGGACCCAGTTATAGGTAGTAATTTTAACCCTGATTAAAAAGGACTGACGAATCCAGCCAGGGGGAACATCCTGTAGTCACACATTTGTCAATGATGAATTCCCACTGTTCAAACCTGTTGTGAGCTGGCCTGGATCCCGCTGGCGGATCCACAAAAGTAGGCTAATTAAATTTGACTAGATATCCAACCATTTGTTTTTCGTGACTAACATGGAGTTGATACGTTTGCCTACTAACCTTTCAATATTTTTCCTGGATTGTTTATGCGTGGCCACTAAGGAATTATATTTTAGAGAACCAATGAGCCATTTAGGATTTAAACTTGCTTGGGGGTTTCTCCCCATGAGCAACTTAGATAGGGTACACCAGTTGAATGAAATATGTGATATGCAAAGATAGAACCTCAGTAACTTGGTAATATAGATCCCATAATCTAACACGGCCTTTTTTAGGCCAGGTGGACACATCCCATAGCAACGCTATTGAACCTCTCAACCAAGCCGTTCATGTTGGAAGCATACAGAGCAGTGCAGCTACGTCTGATATCCATTTAACTTAATATGCATAAAAGAGTTAAAATGAACCCCATTATCAGACGTTATCGATTTTGGTAAATTTTGCCTATGGAAACATTCTTCCACAAAAATAAAATTCTGATTCAGTGTTAAGGTTACATAGCCACTTCAGCCCTTCCCATTTATGACAACGTATCTTTGCCACCACCATACCCTTCATATGAGTCTAATAAGTCCATTGCAAGCTCACTGCAAGGGGCATTTGTAAAGTCATTTGCCTGAACACTGGCAGGATAAGTCTTCACATTTCTATCTGTACTGACACACTGGACACAGTTTTGAACAAACTAAGCAACTTCATCATTCACGGTGGACCACTAGTAAACAGCCCTCAGCTTCTGTATGGTACTAGATTGACCAATATTCCAGTTGAGGGCAAAAGCAATGATGTTCCTGTGAAGTGATCATGGTGGATTGAAACATCCATCTTTCACAATGAGAGCACATACAAAAGACGCCTTCACAAACTGTGCACACGGTGCTTAGTTCAGCACATTAATTTGTTTCTCTTGGCCAGCCATTCAAAATCAATTATTTCACCTTCTGTAAATTGATGACTTGACAAATATTTGACACAGGATCATGAACTGAATCAACCACACACTTCTCAATGCAATCTTGTACAGTGATGTCATGATTTTGATAAACAGTCCACCCTGACATTAAGCTCTCCTGGAATATACAAGAAGATATAATTATAGTCAGACAGTTTGAAGAGAAAATGTTTGTGGTCAGCGCTTAACGCAATTTATTTGCTCCAATATAAGATCTTAAATGTTCTAAACTCCAATCATAAGTCAGTGCCTCTCTCTCCATCCTAGTATATTTAACTTCTGCATGAGTTAAAGGTCTCAATGCAAATGCAATAGTTTCCTTCCTACTTGTCTTAAGTTGCTTGAGCCCAACACCCAATCCTCTGATACTTGCGTGCACAGTAACTTATTCTTAACAATCTTAGAAAAGGGGCTAAGATGTGCAGCTTTGAACAATTCCCTTTTTAAGAAGTCTGAAAGCTACACTTTGATCTTTAGACCAATTGATCTGAACACCTTTCTCGAGAAGACTTGCCAATAAAGCAGCTATCAAGGAAAAGTTACAGACAAAGTGTGAATAGAATTCACAGAGACCTGAAAGAGATCTGAGTTGATCTGTGTTGGATGGTTTAGTAACTTCTTAAATTATATTCTGTAAATTCTCCTTCAAAAAAATATCACCCCCAGAGATCGTTTGACCCACATTTTCAGCATTCCTGAACAAATGCTTGCACTTGTCTAGTTGCAATGTCATACCCCTTGTTAATGCCTTAACCGCAGCGTTTTTTCCGCCGCAGTGCGGGCGTTCTATTCGGTGGGCGGGGCTGTGTCGGCCGTTGGCCGACGGCAGCACTTGCGAGGTAGTGCTCCCGTCGGCCAACGGGCGATGGCAGCACGCAAGGGGTTAAAGTGCAGTCATCACTTTAGCTACAAAGGGAATATGCAATCCACAAATAACAGAATATCGCCCTGGAATACCGCCACCTTTTCAGGGTTTCCAAACAAATTGTACATTAATTTCTGGAATATAGAAGCGGCGATGGCCAGCTCAAAGTGCATACTGCTATACTTAAGAACCATCAGGAGTAATAAAGCTGTATAATGTGCTGTGACTCCTCTGTCAACTTAATCTGATTATGTGGCAACCTGAAATCTAAAGTGCTGAAGAAATTGGTGCTATCCAACTTTTCTAGTAATTCCTGGATGTGCATTAAAGGATGGCAATCTAACAGAATGTTTGTTCACAAATCTCAAATTGTAACACAATCTCAATTTACACGTTTGTAACCAGATCTATAGTAGAAAATCAATCTGAAATGTCCACCAACTCTATATGACACCTGAAAGACACATTTCCTTTTGCATAATGGTTACATCAGACCTGACACTCATTGGAATACTTATTAAATTGTGCGTAAAAGGAATAGTATTTTTTAGCACAGTATTGTTTGAACAGTCTGCTATCCTTTCCAATTCTTTACATAAGACACTTTTGTATTTGTCTAGAAGATTATCATTAGTTTCATCCTGGATAAGCATGTAAATGTCTATTTGAGCAATTTCATCCACACAAAACTGGGAAGTTAGCGTTGGGATTGTGGAAAATGGCCATCACACCCTAATTCTCCCAACCTAAAACATGTTGACCACAAATGGAGACATAGACATTACCAAAAATACATCTATTTTGGAATTGAATGGTCAAGCTAAAATATTCTAGTATGTTCATTCTCTTACTGCCACACCCATAAACAGTGACATCATTGGGCTCTAACTTCCTGCCATACTATTTCTGGTGGAAAAACACAGCACAAATAATAGTGAAGGGTGAGCTTGACATCCTCATGACCTCCCATCTTTACCATTGATCTGAATCCAACAGTCGAGAGGATTGCAATCTTCCACATCAATGCACAAATATTCCCTCCCTCACTACGTGAATGATTGACACAAAACTGGAAAGAGGAAAACCGTGAGCAGATCTGGAAGGTGCCACCAAAACATTGAAACATTTTAACCCTTTCGATGCTGTCGACGGAACCGCTGATGACAGAGCGGTTCCGTCATGGCCCGGCCGCTGCGCCTGCACGGCGCAGATTCCGCGCCTGCGCTGGGCGTTCTATTGAGCGGGCGGGGCCATTACGGAACCGCTCCGTCATGAGCACAGCCCAACCGCGGCTGATGACGGAGCGGTTCCGTCACCAGCGTGCGCCCGCCGCGCGGCCGCCCCGTCCCCTTAGCGCTGCGGCAGGATAGCCGCCGCAGCGATGCGGTTAAATATTACCCAAAAAACAAAGTCCAAAGGGTGTGCCTGTCACATGACGTGCAGACAAGCCGAATGATTGTGAGCAACAAAACGCTATAAGTGCGCAGTGATGCAATAACACAATGCAAACAAAATATCATGGGGTAGCCCATTTTACTGGTTGGTGGGGGGGGGGCAGATAAAAAGATGCTCCCCTGTTATTATCTCCCAGTACATAAAAGTGGAAATCATATCATAACTTTGGACTTGTGAAGATGGAAGAAGAATGATGTGATGGCCAACCGAAGCATGAACGAATGCAAGAAACATGTTTTTAACGTGTTATCCGTCATCAAAGTCAAGTATTAATCATGTCTGTCTGTTCTGCAGTCAGGTAACACTATTTCTTCCAATATAATTATTAGGGTATACCGTGGCAGTTTTCAAAAGATTATGTATTCTACATTTAAATTACATTTACATAAAATATGCATTGCAAGAGTTTATATTCAAACATAAATAAGAAAGGCATAGATTTACTTTAGATCATCAATCCATGATTAAAAATCTGCACCCATTGCAAGTTAGTTAAAAAATGTGTGCTCTGCCCCAATTAATATATATATTTTTTAAATCCAACAAGCATTGGGAAAACCAATTGGTCTGTTGCAGCTAGCTTTGGCTTTGTGAATGCTTGTTTCGTTTTGTCATTGTTTCTGAAACACGTTCTTGTTGGAGAAGCGACTGGGTGCTAATCAATCTAAAGAAAAGAACTTTGCCTAAAAGCAAAAAATATTCTTTGGGTTCATATCACACAGATTACAATTCAAGTTCCTGGCACCTCAGAGAACTATTTTGTGGTTGGACATGCTCCTTGGCAGAGGGCAGAATGGCATCACTTACAATGAAGTAAGCCCATGGCTGAAGCGAGCTGACCCATTGCCCCATGCTGCATGCTGTGGTGGGTGGAAGAAAAATGTAAGTGACACAACAGACTAATGGATAAAAAGTGCGGTCTGCAAGCCCCTTTAAGTCAGTCTGTTAGACATTATAAAATCAAAGGATCGAAGCCCATTGCCTCAAGGTCAGGTGCTCATTCACTCTGTGGACCACAACATTCTCTGCGCACTGTCACTTTTATCTTTCCTATCAGTGGCATTTCTGTGCAATTGTCCAAGGGAGACATTATGTCAAAGCCAATTACTTCTAAGAAAAGAACACAACACCCCCTTCCTTTCTTTTAAAGACAGAGTTTCAAAGAATCGAACATTAAAACTACCTAAGGACAGAGAGATGAAAAGTTCATAGAAGAGGAACATTAAAATGTGTTTGACATATACATATCATCATTCATGCACTCATCCATAAAGTGGAAACGTGACATGATTCCGGACCTCTGGATGCATAGGATAGCGCATGTATGTATGTGACCTACAAGGAAGCACGAGGGACAAACCATCTGGCAGGGTCATGGGTAAATGAAACGAGGGTGAGAGATGGTCTGAAGGAATGCCCCGTGCCTTGGTGCAGAATCACATGGGTCTGGGCGCGTCCACGACAGTTCAGCGCACCTTTATGGTTTCCTTGTTATGGGTGCACCTTAGACATGAGTTGCTGTGTATAAAGTGTGTGTACGTGGTATGTGAGTATATTATGAACCAGTATGCTATGGTTAGAGGGCAGAAAGGAACACAGAACAATACTAAGCAGGAACTGCACAGCCGCATATATATTACACTTTTTATATTGCGTTATCTGATTACACATTAGTATTACATTACATATATTTACCGCTTGGGCACAGGGATATAAAATGATTTGCCAACATTTTTTGTGAAGTGTCAAAGCCAGAATTAAACTCAGACCTTAAGTTAAAAGCTAAAAAATTGACAGAGACGTTGTAAGGCATGGGCAAAGTGGACAAGACACCCGCCTAAAGCAAAATGTCTTTCTATCTTACTTCTGTCCATTCTATTTCTCTGTCTAAACCTCTCTCTGCCTACCTCTTCCTCTGACTGTCAACCTACCTAGTGTCATCTAAGGGTTTTTATGCTCACAGAATCTCAATGGCGTCTAGCAATAACAAAATATGGTAGGCGCAGTGGTGCACATCTCACCATAAATGTGGCTCCTGCCCAGTGTAGCATTTCTATGTCGGCGAGCCTTGTGTCCTCGAGCAGGAAAGAGAAGGACTTAATTCCTGCCCAGTGGAACACAAATCCACCCAATCCTGGAGCATCTCTCATGCTGTTTTCAGTATGAGAGTTGCTCCAGGATTGGTTGGAGCAGGCTAACCCAGCGCTCATGTTGAGGCTGGGAGCCTGTGCCAGCAATCCCCAGGCTGTTCACAGCCCTTGGATTGCTGGGTCTACAGTGCGCATGTCGGGCAGACTGTCACATACGCGCACTGGCAGGGGCAGCAGTGATCACAGGATTACGCAAAGCCCCCATGTTCGTACTGTACACAGCACGAGCGGTGGCAAAATAAATTGGCAATGACATGCCATTTTATTTATTTGTGTTTTCCTGCTGTGCTCACAGCAGGAAGGGAGATGCTCCTCCGCCCTTTAGTAGGAGCCGCCCCTGTAAATCTGCGAGATCACCGTACCTGTGTGCATTCACTGATCCCTGGCTTGTGTGCGTTTAAAAACTTGGCCAAACAAGCTAAACATATGCGCTCATACGCTCGTGCACACATCACACATGCTCAGATTTCATTTGGTCCATTACTAAGGCCGGTCGACATCACCCTTCTGTGTTTGACCTAGCGCTATTCAGCCAAAGAGAGGGGGTCTGAAAGGAACCCAGATGTTGGGGCCAGGACACATGTGACTATTTCCTCTTTGTGCCTCTTTTCTTACACACACAATCTAACAGACCTCCGATTCTTCACAGCTGCTGTCGAGGAACCTCACTCCTGACTCTCAGGGGCAGGTTGTGCCTCTGAAGCTGTACCTTGGCTGGGAATTTGGCCCTCTAAGTAACTCAAGATGGCTTCAAAGCCCGCAGCCGGCCTGCAGTGCCGCAAAAGCCAAAATCAACGCAAATTCAAACCAGACACGGAAGTACAGCGGAAACAAGGAAACAGGCTCTGCGCAAGAAGGCGCGCCAACAAAGGGCAGCCACCATCCATTCATAAATACAACAAAACGCCAGGTAATCCACGCCATCACTTGATATGGCCAGCCTTGAAATGCAGCCTCTGGGGTATGCAATGAAGACATGCCCTGTGCAGAATCGAGGCTTGGGCAGTCCCGCGTCAGGCCCTCAGGCAGAGGCACCAGACATTACAAAGGAAGGTAGGGCTCTTCGCGATGGGACCAGGTACGTCATGCGGCTCCCATTACTTTCCAACCTTCTCTTCTCTTTGTACAGTTTGCTTGCAGCGGTCATGAGGTTGGAAGATACTGTAATGCATAGTTGTGAACTGTCCCATTTTTGCAGCTCCTGTCCCGGCAAGTTGGAGACTGTCCCGGATAATTTTGTTGCAGAAACTGTTCCTCTTTATTACACACAGGTACGCAAACAAGAACTTTCTATCTGCAGCAGCCATGTTGCCATCCATTGTAATGGTGTTTTCTATAATGAGCCTGGAGCAGTGCTTAATTTGAGCCGGTGGGGAGGCACCTGCACTTATTTTTGGGGACCGGCACTTATATTTCCGCACCACATGTTTACCAAGTGCAGAAAAGGGAAAACACACAGACCGGAAAGGCGAAGGAGGACACTGCATTTGCTCTGATTCAGTACAATGCTTTGATCTGTGCCCAGTGCACATACTTAAGTGGGTGTCACAGTGCAGAGTGGAACATTTCGCTGTATACATAATGCAGAACTGGTGTTCATAGGATCTGTCTGTCCATGCTGGCTCTGATATTCTGCTGCAGACCAAGCCTATCATTTGGCACACATTGTCATGTTCTTAAAAGCTGTGCCCTGCAGTCGAACGGAAGACCTGATGACTCTTTTAATTTTCTCGTTCATAAAGCTCAAGGCCATTCTCTTCGTCCTAATTGAAGCACTGGTAGGCTTAGACACAAAGAGAGCATGCATTTGGATCAAAGAAGACAAAGTGATATGCGACGGCGCAGAACATCGCGTCATCCTTCAGAAACGAAAGTACATTTAGATATGCCCCAACCTTGTCAGTAAATCGAACATTTTGAATTTTGCATATTTTTTTAATTTATGGAATAATATAAAAGATTTCATAATTTGTGTATTTGTTTGAGATGTATATATGCTTGTTTCTGTATTTTTGTGTATTGTTTCATGGTTCGATTGGTAGAAATTGCGTAGGTGGGGTCTCCGGCTTCCAGTGGTGATTCAGTGGGGGTCTGCAGAAGTCAAAAAGCTGGGCAAGACTGCAAGTCTCAACCCAGCCTTTCCCACTGCATTTCCAATTTCAGAACTGTATGCCCTTTTAGGCCTGTATGTAGTGCAGTGTGTTGTGCTGGCTTGAGTGGGAGTGATACCATATTCAGCAGTTTTCATTAAATCATAATTTCTTTTTTGAATACATTCTCTTTTAGGCCATTTAAAAAACATGATTAGGACTTTTTGACTTCAAACTAAATTAATAAAAGAGCGTGCAGTCTGGTTAATGTAAATACACTGCAAAGTGAAAACAGGAGAGTTTTCAGACCACCTGACAGCGCATCACTGGCTCACCATTCAGAAACAAGTATAATTCAAACTCCTCATCACACTTTCAAGGCACTACATAACACTGGCCCAGCATACCTCAACAATTGCATCTGCTTTCACAAACCTTCCAGACACCTCCGCTTGTCTGGACTCATACTTGCACAACTCCCGTGCATACGGAAAGCCAGGTCTGGCGGTCGAGCTCTTATACATCACTCCTAAAGTGCGGAACGGCTTACCGCTCCACTTAAGAGCCTCCTCCTCAATTCTTGAATTCCACAAGAAGCTGAAGACCTGGCTTTTTACGTCGTCCCACTAGGCCCTGGGTGTGCCTAGACTCACACCTGCTCAGCGCCAGGATACCCTCCCGGGTGATAGTGCGCTCTATAAATCTGCATAACATAACAATACTCTAGGTCTATCTCAAACCTCCCTAGCACTGCTACAGATGGTCTGGAGACAGGCGTATCCAATCCGTGCCCGCCTCAGCTGTCTGGGATGCGCGCATCCCTCGCTTTGTCAGCAGCAGACGTCCCTGGGCATATTGCACAGTTGTCCTTTTGAGTATCTCCGCAGCACAGCATTTTCCACTCTAACCAACAATCAGAACAGCGGCTTCTTATACGATTCTGCAATTATCAAAAAGTACGAGAATGGCCAGTTTTTGTTTCTTATGTTGTCCGACAGAATGACTCGTGAGATGTACACGTATATATACCAAAACACAAACTCAGAGGCGTAACACAAGGCCATGCAGCACATGGGGAGCCCCAACCTTTCAGGGGCCACTCAGTCCTGAGTGGGGCCCCATTCAACCCAAGTTCAATGAATAACTGGGAGGCATGGGAGACTCAGGGAGGGCTCGTCACATTCTGCAGGATGGCCCCATTATTGTTCACCGTTTCACAGCACTAAATACAGCGGTTAATTTGTAAAAATAAAAATAAGTGCTGGTGCTCTCGTCAGGAGCCAGCTTGCACCAGCCCATTTCTCTTATTTACGCCGCCTAAAACAGAACCAACTACTACCCATAAAAGTGGGGAGAGGATGTGGTGTAATGGCCAGAGCTGCTGTCTTCGGAGCTGGGGATCCAAGTTTGAATCTCGGCTCAACATCCTGTGATTCTGGGCAAATCACTTCATCTCCCTGTAAACTAATGTGTTCTTAACTGGTGCTCATGAAAAGCACCGGTGTTGATGACTAAGTGCCGGTGCTGAGCACAGGAAACCACCAGCTCAAATTAAGCATGACTAAATATGCAAATTTTGCTTCCCAAAGTATCCACCCTTGCTATTGTTGAACAAAGTAATATAAAACATCACAAATCTGCAAATTTTCCTAACAAAGAAAAGATATAAAACCCCTTATTATGCTACCCTGTGAAGGGGGCTTGGTGGGAGTCATATTAGCAGGATCCCGGAACAGGATGTTTGATCCCATGTCTCACTGGGTCTCAAAAGCCGCATCAGGAGACTGAAGTGTTGTAGGGTCATCATGGTAATTTCCAAGCATGGGCCATACTTGCATTTTGCTCTGGAAAGGTCTCAGATTTTTAGGGCTCAGACTACTTTTTGCTGCTGCTACTAAAGCTCTGAAATTATATGGGCTAGAAAAAATAGATAATATGTTTAAGACACTGACAGATTGCCGTCCTCCGGCGGTGGCAAGAACCAGAATCCTTCACTTAGGGAGGCACCATGTTTACCCACAATGCTTCAGAGAACAGACACGGTTTAATTGGTGCTCTGCCACAGCACATAGCCTGAAGATAAACAGAGCGGGTCTGTCATACATAAATAGCTTAGCGCCGCAAATGCAGAACGCTGACCCAGTTCCCATTTTTTATTCGCCTTCCTGAAAATAATTGAATTCAAATGAGTCCGGTCTGCGTGCGCTTCCTCTGGCATTTGACGGAAAGTTTTGCGATAGACTTCTTAAAACCAGAGCAAGGAATAAAGTTTCAATTCCATAATTCAGCAATTAAATCTTGAAGATTTGAAGATCTTTAATGAGAAACCAACTGTATTGGTTCAGAAAAACGTTAGGCGCGTCAGCGGGTCATCACCATGGAAGATATTGAATTGGCGACCAGATGTAGGGTCTAAGACTCACATAATGCAGTTTTTTTCTTGCGTGAGCCACGGGCAACCTCAAGATAGATGGAGCTTTAGAAGACAACCCAACAGATTGAGTATAAAGACTCGTCATTGAAGGCCTCATGATGGGGGTATTCCGTAAGCATGGAATGTTTCTACTTGCAGATCTGAGCAAGCATCAGTTCTTGGCAACATATCTCAGTCAAGGGGCTGGGTGGTCACCTATTAGGACCTTAAGTCGAACTTTTTTGTAGTACTTGGGTCCCCAAATTTATAAAGGAAAAACTCCTGTCCCTGCGGAACATCATGTAGCAATGCCCGAAACAAGAGACCAATAGAGGAAGAAACCACCTCGTTGGCATTCTAAAATTTTTTAAATGAAAAGCATGGCAATAGGAGAGTAGGTCGGGTATGGCCTATCCTTCTATCTTTAGCCCTCTCCTAAGCTTTTTCCACGCTATTCTTGGGGTTTTTGTGGCCCAAATAAATGACCCGATTTTACCTTGAAGGGTAGCGAGAGCTCTCATATTAAAGGAAAGTGGGATTGAATTAAACAAAAAAGTTAACTTAGGCAAGATGATCATTTTTACAAGGTTCACCCTCCGATATATGTTCAATGGTAAATTTGCCCAGTGTGACAATATGCAGCCCACCTCCTTAGAAACCTTCTCCCAGCTGATCCTAGATGTATCTATTAACTTCTGCGCTAAGTGTATCCCCAAGTATCTCATCCGACCCTTAGCCCCTGGTATTGCATTCGCGCAGTTCCAGCTCATTATTTCAGTTTTTTTCTCTATTAATTTTGAACCCAGAGACCGAGTAACAGGTGGTCTCCCAGGTGCTGTGAACGGGAGTGGGACCAGGATACAGCCATACCCCTGGGAAGACTCTACCTCTCTTTCAGGCTCACCACAAGGGCGGTTTCCAATAAGGGCCCGTTGGAAAGGTGTGGAGATATTCCATCTAGAGCGTTTTTCCGATGGCATGTATGAGGACAAAAAAAAATAGAAACAAAAAGGGGGGCTGGGTGGTCTGTAGATTATCACGGGCCTGTGCAAAGGTTTCGCCTTATATTTGATTGTCCGTATTACGGATTTTCTTCTGTACCTACACACAGTTAGGGATCATCTTAGCACACTTCACCTGGTACAGGAAGTATTCTCAGGAAAATGTTGGCGATAAGCAATTGGTGTCAGCCTTCAGGGTGGCTCTGTGAAGACCCTGTTAAGGCACTTCTTGAGTTTCTTCTGTTATGGGTAAGCCTCATTTCTCTTAACTGTCCTTCCTCCCCGCTTCAGCGATGATCCCTTTTGCTATTCTAACAAATTCCTGTCCATTTCACTCTGCACATTAGCAGTACAGTGTCCGGCTCCCTGCTTTGTACAGTTCTGCCTCCTACTCAGCCGTGTCCCTCTGCAGGTACCTGGATCCAATCTGCTCTAAGCAGTAGTACATTACATACCACACATTGTATGGTACTCGCAACATTCGCCATGTGACCCACGTTGGATAGACTGTTATGAAATGAACCGGTAACACACGTGCACAAAATGAATCTGTCAAAGGAAACTACACACACATAGTCGGAACCTGTCCCTACTATAGCACCTTCAAATACTACTTCAGGCCGATTTATATGTTGGCGGAGAGGGAACGCAGTTGCAGTAGTGACTATGTTCCCTCCCCGTTAACACAGTGGTCCGCCCGCTGTTTTAAATGTGGGAGGATGATAGGTTTGGCCATGGTGGTGACTACTCCATCACCGCTGTAGCAAAACATCTTCGATGGCCCGACGAAGTAAGGGCCATCGGAGAATTGGCTGTATGTCCATCCACCCGATAAGGATGGATGGGAAAATATCTATTTTTTCCTGTCCGTCACTGCCAGGTATAGTGAAAAACACCCAAAACACCCTTGCCAAGGGAGATGACTTCCATGGTGAGGGGGGCATTATATTTTTTATTTTCAAGAACAAATCCCCCTTTAGGTGGCGCTATAAGGTAGTTAGCTTTCTTTGTCTTATGGAATGCCAGTTCTTGTGTACCATGACTACTGTACTCTCTTTCTCTGGAAAATGCCTATAAGAACAGTTTTCTTAGCCTCTTTGTCTCAATACCGTTGGAGAAAAATCTCTTTGGCGTTCGGTCACACATGGATTAACAATGACTACTGAATGAACAAAGCAGGGGCCCAACACTTTGCCCTGGATCTTCTACAGCACAGGGTGGTCAAGCATCTGATCCTATGGGTTGGAGGGTCTTTAGCTACATGTCATCTTCACCCTGAAAGTCTGCCTGGTCGTGAATGGGAAATCTCTTGGCAAATTACAGTTATGGCTACATGGACCCTCCATGTTGGCTGAGCTCCTATTCTCACCTGTGGGCTTTCATTGAATAAACCAGTCTTTCCTGGGAGATGTAATCTTGGCTTGATTCAGTTGCATCAAGTAAAGAAAGATTTGTGTGAATGACAGTGCACAATAAGCACTGGCTTGTCGCGGACAACCATCTTCCCACAAGGTCAGGCAATTACGATGGAGGGAGAGAGAGGTAAAATGGCCCCAGGACACATCAGATAAACTAGGCAAAGAAGCATCTTCTGAATATAGATTACCAATTGTTTGAGCATCCCATGGGCCATTGTCAAAGGCAGTCCCTATCTGCACAATCGGCTGCCTATTAAGAAGTGCCCTGTCTGCAGAATCACCAGCCGGGAAGGACAACAATGACATTCTTGAGACATAAACCAAACATTCTGGTCTGTCACAAACTCTTGTAGGCAGATAAACATTCCCAAAACTAATGTTTGTGTTGGAACTCATCCACGCCACTGGACAAGGAGGGCGTTTTTTAATCCGACTGGGTCAGAGCCCACATTCATACCACTGAGTTCTCATTCATGTTCCAAAACATGCTGAGTAGCATCCTACCCATTCCCTGAAAGTGCTCTCATGCCTCGTCAGGGGACTGAAGTGGTAAGTAAGTGCCATTTCAAGACAGTACTCCAACCAATTTCCTTTGAATCGTGCCCTCCGTTGGGAGCCGAGGAACCTGACGCAAGTTGGCGTGTGCCACTATATTGCGAGGGGAAAGTGAATCCAATCGGACTACAAAGAAAGAATTTTGTGGATCTCAAGGGGTAAAAAGCTCTATAAAGCTGATAACAAATACCCATCAATTTCAAGCCAATACAGTTCTGGTAGCTCTACACCATCTTTCAATAATCACAATGCAAATACAATGTATTCATTACAGTTACTTAAAAAAAAAAAAACTTGTATTGTCTGTGTTTCTCCTTTAAATGACTTCATACTCGGCTGTATTTTAGACATCAGGTCTCAAGCCTACAAGTTGGCTCTGTCGGGCAACATAACCTCCGTGGCGACCCATGCCTAGCCCAAAAGAAAAAAGGTTCGACTCGTAAGAAGTTCAACTTTTTTCAAGGTGGATGGAATGAGAACTACTAAGTTGGGCAATTGATTGCATTGTGTGTTATAAATGGAATAAAGTTCATAGAGCATGATGTTCAAGGTCTTTTGCAGCCATAAAGCCTACAATTCACAAATTCACTCATTCTGCAAAATAACTTGATATATCTGGTTACATCGTACAAAATTCCTCTCACAAGTCAGAAAAGTGTTTCCACTCCTAAAAGGGATTTTATAGTCTTCTCTGAATTGCAAATTTGGCGGGGCGACGAGAGTTTAAATGAGCACCCCTCCTATTTAAATGTTGAAATGGGATGTAGCAATGGTTTGTGACCACAACAGTAGTTGAAACCCATGATTCAGTTACCAGCCATATAACTGGGGTACGATCTTACTTCCAAGGGTGCCTCTATGGGACAGAGTCCCCTTTGGGACTCATGCCAGGCAGCTTAAGGAGGAGCACTGCAGGCTCCCCTTATGTCTACCCGGCATGACAATATTGTTTTTAACAAGCATTGGCAATGCCAATAGGTCGGGCATATGAATACACTATCAAGCCAGACCTACAAAATCCATGTAGGTTAATGACTGTCCTCCTCCTATCTGTGCTGCTGCAAATAAAAAAAAAAAAAAAAAAATTATCGAGTTATTTATGATACTTTATTAGCATTATAATCTTAAGGGTGTGCGCCTTAAAGTTTAACCTCAGGCGATTGGATAAATAAATAAAATGACCACAGCTGTGTGGAGGGCATGCACTTTTTTCGAGGAAGCACACAACTTTTGCTCAATTGAACGTACTCCTGGCTCCCAACATGTAGGCGGAGCCAAAAACCCCCTCTAGAAATGCTCACATAACTGTCTGTCAACAGTATCAAGACATGACAGACCATACATTTTAAAAAAACATAATTCCGTTATGCTGAGAATACGCACACATGAACTGAGGTCAATTGTCCTTCAGAAGTCAACAGACGACAACTGAAAATGAAATATTTAATTTTCCCTCGTCGTCGTCTGTCGAGTTCCCCACCACCCCGCCCAACCGCTCATACCTGCACGGGCCGCTCCTGCCTTCCAGGTGCGTCTATACAACATCTACATAAACATCTAGATATTTTAAGAAACACTGTCAACAGTCAAATATTATTACGTATCAAAAACAGTGGGATTTATTTTAGGTGTTTTGCCTCGTAGTGTTAGGTTCACTTTTGAGACACTCCAGAGCAGTTTGTGATATGAGAAAGAGAAAAAGAGATAAATTAAGTAAGTGAACACAGGACAGATAGAGAATGGATAGTTGTATTATGTAGAACAAAAAAGTGCCTAAGGCAGGGGGGATCAACCAAAGAGAAGTGTGTATGTGTCTGGGTGGTGAAGTCAACATATTTATGGAGGAAGAAAGCAAGTCGGTCTCAAACGGATGATATTCAATTTGTATTGGAACATTTAAGAGAACCCACAATAACATTCAGAAGCTTCTCAAGCTGCTTGAACCCTATATAGATAGATCTAACTTCACCATTCTTGGAGATTTTAACTTTCACTTAGATATAGAGGACTCATCTGATACTGTCCTTTTGATGGATTCTCTGTCATCCCTCGGTCTCAACCAGGTTGTAAAAGGCCCCACACACTCAGCCGGCCACACCCTGGACGGGATCTTCACTAATGACCCCAGGGTAGAGTCCGGGACTCCCCTTCCTCTGTCCTGGTCAGATGATATGGCCATTCCCCTGGATTTTATACATCCTGACCTCCCTTCATCCCCTACCAGCTCCTGCAAGTGGGAACTCAGAAGAAATTTCAGAGCAATAAATAGTCACCTATTAGCCCCCTTATTGCCCTTTCACCCCCAGTCTCATACAGATGATATTGACTCTGCAGTTTCTGAACTACATAACGCTATCTCAAAAGCGGTGGATAAACTTGCTCCCATTAAACAGACCTACTCCGCCAGGAAACGTCCCTCGGCCCCTTGGTACTTCAATTCGCTCAGATCTTTGAGGCAGGGATGTAGGAGACAAGAGAGGCTCTGGAGAGTCAATCTAGACCCTGACGAAAGGATCAAACACAAACTCCTACTTAAAGAGTATAAAACTGCGGTGCTCGCAGAAAAAAAAAATCACATTTCTCTAATCTGACTGCTCCCCTCACCTCCTCCAGGGAACTTTTCAAAATTGTTGACTCCCTGTCAGTTTTGCAAGCCCCCAGTCAGGTAACAGAATCTCAGGAGCTATGCGATCAGATATCAGCCTTCTTTTACACAAAGATAGCTGATATCAACACCAGCTTAGAAGCTTGCAACCAAGTATTAGGATCCCCCCCACCCCTTCTTCATATCCTTCTACCAAAGACCCGACAGAGTCATCACAGGGTAGCTTTCTTACTTTTCCCTTGATTACATTAGAGCAACTCAACGGGTACTTGGATAGGCTTAAGTCAGGCTCCCCTCTCGATCCCTGTCCTCTGAAGGTCTTCAAAGAGTGTAGAGAGGCTCTGCTCCCTGTGTTCCTGGAAGTCACCAATTTAGCCATTCATCAAGGTGTCTTCCCGACCCTCTGGAAAATGGCTATAGTTAAGCCCCTCCTTAAAAAGGCCTCACTTGATCCGAGGATCCTTAAAAACTTTCGGCCTATCTCACTACTCCCAGCCCCCGCAAAAATGCTAGAGGCCAATTTAAACCACCACCTGAGTGCCTTCTTGGAGAGCTCCAGCCTTCTCGATCCCTCTCAGCACGGTTTTCGCAGGTCTCACAGTACTGAGTCCGCCCTGACTGTCGTCACCAATAACATCCGTGCAAAGGTCGACAGTGGCCAGGCTACACTTCTGGTCCTGCTCGACCTTACTGCCGCTTTCGACACCCTATCCCCCTCCATCTTAGTAGAACGGCTCAAGGGGTTAGGAGTGGACGGACCTGCACTCAGTCTTTTAAAATCTTTCCTCGAGGGCCGTGCACAAAGGGTCAAGCTGGGTGACTTTCTCTCCCCAGCCAAGCCTGTGCAGTGCGGGGTGCCTCAGGGTTCGTCCCTGAGCCCCACGCTTTTCAACATTTATGTTACACCTCTTGCCAGGCTTGTAAGATCATTTGAGCTGGAAGTTCTCTCCTATGCTGACGACACTCAGATTATGGTCTCCCTCTCGCAACCGGTTGAAACTACATCTCGTAACTGCAGGAATAGCATAGAATCGGTTGCTAATTGGATGGTGAGGAATTCCCTTAAATTGAATGGGGAAAAAACGGAGGTGTTGGTTTTTGGAGGCAAGGAGGAGATTTGGTCAATGAACTGGTGGCCTTCTTCTTTAGGAACCTGTCCACTGCCCTCGCAATCGGCCCAGGACCTAGGTGTTATCTTTGATACCAAACTCTCCTTCCATAAACAAGTCAGCAGAACGACCGCCACCTGTTGTGGTGTTCTTAGAACCTTGAGGAGATTAGCTCATTATCTTTCCACCGATGCCCGTAAACTAGTTACGACGGCCCTAATCGCCTCAAGGCTAGACTACTGTAACTCGCTGTACCTGGGAATTAACAAATCCCAGATACAGCGCTTGCAAACAGTTAAAAACGCTGCTGCTCGGTTTGTCACTGTTGCCCCAAGAATCGCCTCTGCCACCCCTATTAGGAAGGACCTTCATTGGCTTCCCATCCAGGCCAGAATAGAGTTCAAGGTCTTATGTCTCACCCATCGTGCCTTGCACGGGCTTGGCTCTGAAGACATCAAACCTCTGGTAATTCCGTATGTCCCCGGCAGAGCCCTTCGGTCAGCCAATAAACACCTTCTGTTTGTCCCTAAAACCAGCAAAGCCAGATGGGGCGACAGAGCCGTCAGCTCTTGTGCTCCTAAAATTTGGAATACCCTTCCGGCTGAAATCAAGGAACTCACCTCCCACCCCCTTTTCCGAAAGGCCTTGAAGACCTGGCTCTTCAGGCAGGCCTGCAACTGACCTTCCCTCCAGTCTCTCACCTAACAGCTCTCTATTCCATCTCTAGCACCTTGACGCCCCTGGGCAAAGTAGCGCTCTATAAATTCTTCCTCAACTCAACTCAACTCAACATCTCAACAGTTTCTGGACATGACCTCAAGGAGGAGGACTTTGACAGCATGGAGCCAAGTTGGGTAAGAAAGCAGGGGTGCCTTTGAGATGAAGCTGGGCTGACCATGAGGTGGCGATCAGCACAGGCGGAGTGAGTGAGGATACAGGACCCGCCAAGATTTCGGAAAATATAACGATTAGCGTGGCTGGGAGAACTGGCGCACTCTCCTGCAATGTATCACGGGTCAAGTATATAATGTCAACCTCGTCTGTTTAGTGTCCAACATTTATCTGAAGCTCATGAGGAGGCAGAGCCACCAATTCTTCCTCAACTGGAAAACTTCAAAAGTCAGAGAAAGGGTTCTCCGGGCACACCAAGATTTCACGGTAAGGCACAGGGGGTCTCTGAATTTTGTGCCCATCAGTCATATTGCGCTCTGATCTTAAATTCATTTTCAGAATCCCTCTTGCTTGTTTTTGCTAATTTTCTTCCTCGAGAGGAAAGCACAGAGTGGGATAAGGGCAAGTGTGAACTGATAGAATATATGTTTTTAAACCAAAAGTGATGGACTGCAGGAGACATTTAGTCTGTATAGAGAGGTGAATATAGCCGCAGACACTGCAATACCTAGCCACTGTACAGCGCTGTTTCTTACATTATGTACAGAAGATTTTCCACAAAAGGAATGAGTCAGTGAAAATGCAGTTCCAACCACGACCTTCGAGGCGCCTTTGACTTCACAGTTTTTGTTTTGATTTATCTTTTAATTAGCAGCACAGCGGGAAACGTAATGGCCCCTAAGCACCAAGAACATTTTTTAAATGAGAAATTTGTGAAGCTAGATATCACAAACATATGACGTTAGTTAAAACATGTTTTATACCTTTGTGAGGGTTGATTTGGAAGTGACTAAAAAGCAAGGAAGGACCCCTCCTGGGCATAAAGTTTCATACAAGAAAATTTAGTCCCCTCTCCACCTGAACCTCGATTTTGGTTTAACTTTCGATTTGACCTCTAAAAGCACTACAGACAGTATGAGCGTATTACACATATTTTCCATATATTTATATGTTGGGGCAAGCTCTTACACTGGTCTAATAAATGGGAGTCACAGGGTGATACTTTTACTTTGCCACTGCTGATAGCAGCTTTCTGCATTGCGGCAAGTGGAAGTCTCTTTTCTGTTTCTGTTTTAATACAATTGTTAACTCGTTGCTCTCTAAAAGGAACGTGGAAAAAAAACAACTAGACCTTTTAGGATACAGTGCAACGTTCCTTGTGGGGAACATTAGATATGTTTGGATTTGTCCTAGAGTAGAAAAACTCCCTCTAGTCGGAGTTCTTATCTTGCAGTAGAGTATCTATCTATTTATCTATCTATCTTTCTATCCATCCATCTATCCATCCATCCATCCATCCATCCATCCATCCATCTTTCTATCTATCTTTCTGTCTATCTATTACAGCTTACCAACTGAGCAGTTTCCAATCACTTTCAAATTACTGCTGATTAGAAGAATGTGAGACATGTCTAAGTGGTGTCTAAAAATATTAAATGTGCAAATATTATGGAAAATGATCTTTCAACACCCAAGGTTCCATTGAAACGCCCTTCCCTTCCGCAACACACGGAACTTGGTCATGGCTCCTCAAGGTCGTACTGAAGGGCTCCAGAAAATTAGTCTGGTCTGTTTTCAAAATCTTAGTGTCTCTGAAAATGGTGAGGCATGCTCAAAATTCAGCTGTGTTAAGCACTTCTCGGTCGCAGCTTTCAAGCGGCTCAAGCGGCTTGCCATTGTTCCTACGGGTAATAAGTCTGAGGTGATAATGCAGACCAAGGGAAAGCATGGGATTAATTACAATATATTTACTGCGGTGACTCTACCCAACATATCCCTTCCAGGTGGCGTGGCGTGAAAAGAAGGTGCCTTCTCACCAGAAGGGTGATCGGATTTTTCTTTCACCTCTGACCTGCCCGTGAAGATTTTGTGTCAGACCACAAAGAAGGGTGCAAAATCTATAACACAAATTAAATGATGCTTATTCAATGCAATGCATTATGCAGACTAGTGAACCCTGCATGGAATCGAGTTACCATGTAGCTCCTAAGAGATAACGCATTTACATTTAAATCTTAGCTCCCAGGAGACCAACAAGGCTGTCACATTTAAATCTATGATTCCTTTGGGTAACTGGAGTGATGTGCGGCTGAGGGACAGAATGTTCTAAACATCACCGCACTGACCAGATTGTGTCTTTTTTTAATTGAGCAGTAATTAATTAGTTACAATATGCTCGAAAGTGAGGATTCACTCCATAACCCCATTCAATGCAGTGGGAATAAACTAATTTGCATAAAGAAACAATACTCAAGTGGGCGTCTCCACAGGATTTGTGTCACACACAAAAGACATGTCTGAGTGAACATGGATGCTCAGAGTGCATGAAAAGGTTTGGATCTGTGTTCCAGTCCCCTGGTATTCAACACGGGTAAATATTAAAATGCATTGATATGCAGAAGCCTCAGGAGTTGCAGGAGAGCACATCTGTGGTAGATTTTCAGGGTTTCTAGAGAAGATAATTTTACACACATTAATACAAAAAAATAGTTAACTCGAAAATCTGCTCCCTGGAGCTACATTGGCATGAACAATGTTGTTTAAAAAAATATATATATATGATTTCCTCTATTTATTCTTTAGAAGGTTTTGCCAGCAGATTTTTAGCTATACTGCCTTGATTGTGGCCAATGTCCCAGGTGTCCAAGGGCAACTCCCTTTTAGATATTTTTTCTCCACTTTTTCATTTGCTTCATTATTGTTGTTCATAAATATATTCGTACACACGAGGACTTGCTTAAAAGGTGGTACTGCTGTGGTGACTTAAAAGTGCACCCAGATAAATCACACATGTCCAGTCCCTCAATGGTCTCCACAGAGCCCATCACCTTCACTTCTGCTCCCTTATGAAGACACCGAGATGTACCTAAGGGAGTCAGAGGGGGCCCACCAATTCACAGACACTTTCACAGCTGTATCTAATGGCCATCAGGTCAGTGCAGCCTGGGTAGGAAACATCTGTCCTAAGGTAAATGGGAGAAGTAACAGATTTCTCGTCCAAACCCTTCAACACCTCCTCCAGGAAATGACCTCCGGATCCTCCCTGCCCCATTTTATTCAGCCGAACCCTCCCCATAAAATACAAAGCAAAAAACTGTCTGTTCCGAGCCTCAACTCTCAGATAAGAGCAGTATAAAAGCAAAATTCTTGTGATGGAAACTCTTGAAAAGGACCTTCCTTCCATTACCCCATGCACTGGTGGTAAGAGTACAGGACACCTCTTGCCTTGACTACAGCAACATCTGATGTGATGGTTTCCCAGCCTACTGTATCAATCTTCGACAAAATGCAGCCGGCCGCCTCATTTGTGGGCTAAGGAAGGCTGATCTGAAGCAACCCAGGTAAAAATCCTCCAATGGCTCGTCCTACAAAAAAATTCTTGTGGTTGTCTGCCTTACCTACACATTCTGGAGATATCTGTGCCACTATATGTCTGGGAAAAGAAAAACCAATGGTAAACACCCCTTCCCCCACTCCACATGGAAGCAAACTACTGGCCGCACTTAAAATAAGATGGAATAGCAAAGGCAGCAAAGGAGGCGGGCGATTTGCAGTGATAGAATCCATCCTCTGGAACAACCCTCTCTCAGACATATGTAGGGCAACTTCACTCAAGCTCCACATATGCAAACAAAACCCCCACCTGTTCAACACTAACATATACCGCCTACACCAGCCACACAAACTGTCTTACTGGTATATACTCAGAGCAGTCTATATAATCAATGGGAGGCCGATTACCTAAATCCACCCAATACTTCCTCTCCATAAACACCCATCTCCGTCTCTCTCTATTCTGAACATGCTTGAAAAAGGCGCTATTTTTCAACTGTATTTGAATCAAGCCACAAACTCGTTGGTCCAGTGGTCAACGGACAAACCACTTGTTCTTAATCCGTATGTAAATGCTGTTCCTCTAACAGTACTTGGGCAAGCCAATATAACCGTATCCCATTGCCCTGGCTGCCCTCTGAAGTGCCTAGAAGCAGTTAAGCTATGCAACGTGTGCTACACAATCATAACTTTCTATTTATACAATCCTCCTTCATTCTTTTTCCTCAAAGTCTCCGCTTGAAGAGCCCTCCCATCAATAGCACAGATCCCAGGGAACTTCACGGACACGCCTACCTGGCGAAAGCCGAAAGTGGAATTCACATTTCCACTGCTTTACCCTATCCACTTATGAGTGATATAACATCACTCATTCCCACTTGTAACTTCCACACCATTGTTATCTTGACTACGTTTGTGTGTCCACACGTGATGTCATCTGTTTAGTTGGTGGCTTTCTCTAAGGTAAGGACCCTGTTATACACAAATGACCATTAATACCATCTGTAACTAGGAAACATCTACATCCTGGGGTGAGTAGAATGAACTACAAAAATACAAACAAAAATCTGAATTGTATAACGTTTGGAAATATAAACTAAGCGGCTATTAATCTAACTACTAAATTTAACTAATTTATTTTATTTACAACCGTGTAAGTGATTTCTCTGAAAAACTTGACTTCTACTTTTTTTTTTAATGTATTTATAGTTTAATAAACATTTATCCCACACCAATGTACGGTTTATGAAACTAAATATGAAAGTACATAAATGGGACATGACAGAAACAATCATATTCAGTCAGGAATGCCGCTATATTTAATGTATTATTTTTTTGTTTACTATTATCGCGACCGAGCGCGTACTGAAAAGAGCTACTTTTTGCATGTGCATATTACAAACATACTTGAATAAATTAAAGGAAAAGAAAGCACGAATCCGCTCTAAAGGGTATAATTTGCGTTCTTAATAAGCAAGCCTTACCTAATCCTAAATATTCCTAAACCTGCGGACAGCATGAGTTCTGAGTTAATGTTTTATCAAATTGTGGCTGCGGCGGATGGAAAGTGGGCCAGGAGCATGTGGCCGGCACACCAGGGAGGCTAGGTTGCACCTGCCTCCTCAAGGCAGGAGCTGGTGGCCGGCCCACCAGGGAGACCAGTAGGCTAGGTTGCACCTGCTCCCCATGTGGGCAGGAACCGGACGTGGAAGAGCAGCCAAGTGAATGCTGGCTCACCCTCCAGAAGAATATGTACTGTCTGTCAATCAAAAGAAATACAATAGGTCAATATTATCCCTTGTCAATCATTTCTGGCAATCCAAAAATAATACAATTCAAGACAATTTGCATTGGTAATCCAATATATGTTACAGAGCATGGGTTTCTGTAAGGTGGGACAATGTATTCATATTATGGGGATGATTGACATGGAGCTGTGCTTTGATAAAAAAAAATGATTATTGGCCAAGCATTAATGTACAGGAATTTATATAGCGCAAATCACCGAGCGGTTTCTAAGCGCTTGCTTAGGGAACCCGTCCTGGTATTCCCCTGTGAGATAACCCTGTCAGGGTATCCGCAAGGTGAAAGCCAGGCATCCCGCCGCGAGGGGCCGTTGTGGAGATTAAGCAAGCTATTGCCCAGAGTCGCAGAGTGTGAACCCGTGAATCAAGTAGGCACCGGGGCGAGAATTGTCGAGTCCATGGACATTTTTTAGGACTCAAGACCCCGCCGAGCCGGGAATTGAACCCTGGTCCCGGGCTGACCTCTGCTTCCAGGTCTGCCTCCTCTAACCAGTGAGCCACACTTCTCCACTGCATTAGCATTAGCACATCCAATGTTCCATTGACTGCCAATCGTGCACTGTTTAAGGCATAAACAGGTCCAGGAAGGTATTCAATATCCCCAAAATGGCCAGTCCATCAACAGAAATATTATGTATTTATTTTGTGCTTAGATTTTTTAATCCACCTTTTATAGGACCATGGCGTTAATAAAGTGGTAATAGGTATGAGAAAAATACCAAATCTAATCTTTACCTATATTGAAAGGCATAACGCAGAACACAGGAGAACCGGAGCTGAAAACAACATGGATGCTCCTAAGAGCGGCGCTAGGGAAGCTCTAGCATTGGCAGTCTGGCGCTATTTGCTCTGTGCTTGGAGCCAGAGAAAGAAGGCTAAAGATAACTCCCCTTTTATGATACCCAGCCCACAGTAAAAGGTACTAAAGGGTTGTTTAGTGTCTTATTACCCTAAATTCTTAATGTCAATATCCAGGATATTGCCACTTTTTCGGCTTGTCTATCAAATGTTTTTATCTACATATGAATACTTATATTTATGAAGAATGCCTATACAATATTACAACCTTGTTGCTTCTGGTTATAGTAGCTTGTTTTATCTATCATCAATTATTTTTAACTATTGTTGATTTTAACCTAATGTAAAAAGGAAATTTGTACGATGTTTTTATCCAAATTGAACTGGATTGTAACTTTTTATGGCTGTTAGACGAAATAAAAGGTTTGATGATGAACATAGAGGCCTTTAACTTTTGTAAAGACAGTCATTAGCCAATCAGCTAATGACTTGTCATCGTTATATCCCTCGTTAGTACTGCAATACTATTGCGGCCAAAGATATAACTACATTTAAAACAGTTTCAGTACTCGGACAATGAAACGGTGTAGCATGTCTGGAAAGTTTTGCAGACATTTGTCAAACAGGTGCAACGTTATTAAGGGACAAAAATGAAAAATCCCCATCTCTGGTCACCCTAACTATAACTACAGAGTGGCTACCCCCTCTATGAAGTGTATATTTTTATATATACAACACTTTAAATAGCAGAAATCTAATAGTACACACTTCATGTAATAAAACGTGAACATATTTCACTTTGCATGTGCCTTCTAAATAATAAAACCTGCTTTCTGGAGCTTCATGTTTGTTTTATCTTTGTATGTCATTATTTTGTAAATGTCTCATGCGGCAACATGCCTGCGATCAGGGCCAGACTTGGAACCGAAATAGGCCCTGGCAAACTGCTCGGCCGGCTCCCCTGGAGGGGCTGAAGGGGTGGTGCCGAGCTGTTTGTAAGGGCCGGTTTCGGATGATTTTGTTACAGAGAACCGATATTGCCCGCTCCCGGTAACAAAAACGGCCACCAGGGACCCAAAACCGGCGCCCACCATGGCGACCCACAGGAGAAATGCCCGCTGCCTGCTACGACCAGTCCGTCCCTGCCTGCGAATCTTCTAAATTCTGAATGCCATCCTGAAATACTTGCTGCTTTTGAACCATGCAATCCTGAACAGTGGCGGCCGATGTAAGATAAATATGGTGAGGCAGGGAGGGGGCAGCGTGGAGGTGGGAGGAGCGCATGAGGGGAGCGTGGTGGAAGGGGCAGCGCGAGGGAACTAAAATAATTTAAAAAAAGAAAACTTACCTGCCGGTCTTCCGCTCGCCACCCTGCTCCCAGGGCTTCCCCTCCTGGCACAGACTGAAGCTCCCAGCTTCCCCTGCGGCCAATCCAGATGGTGCTCTCACCATTAGAGCACAGTAGGGATTGGGTGGAGCGCACTGGTTTAGCGCTCCATCGAGACCTGTGAACCTGTGCCTGCTGCTCTCTCCACCCGGCAACACAGCTGGGTTGGAGAGATGCCAGTGCGCATGACGGTTTGGCCGGCATGAAACAGCCGGCCAAACCGTCATGCGCTCTGACAGCAGTGCCCACCACTCCTCCTCGCCTTGCTGCAGTGCTATGGCCCCGCCCCCAAGACAGCTGCAGTATGCAAAATAAAATAATGTGCACTTAGATCATTGTATTTTCCGTTTGTCTCGGCGGGCAGTGGGGCGATGCTCCTCCACCCTAGCGGAGGTCCCTGGTCTAGAGTGTCTCACTTTAGCTATCCTTCATTGGCCTCAAGTTCCATTGTACCAGCAGAGAAATGTACAGTTTGTGGTGGCTGTGTGCCTGTGAGCAAGAGAATTCCATTCAAAGTTTGTGTACTTTTAAAGAAACTCACTATCAATACACTGGCTTGTTTAGTATGTCTCCCCTACAGAGCTCCGCCTCTGCGCGTCTCTAGCGGCCCATGGGAAGCAGTGCAAGGGAGGCTCACAGACGTATCTACCTTCACCCACCTCCCACAAGTCTCCTCAGGCACGAAGGAGGAGAGAGAACATGGGGGTGGGGCACTGGCGTAATGAAAAGTGAGGGGGCCTCCCTGCACGGTACTTAGGGGGGCTCCCTCCGCCCGCCCCCCGCACCGCGTGGGCTGCAGGGGCCTGTGTTACGCCCCTGGGGTGGGGCATTCTGCAAGTCACCGGTCTTTGCAGTCCGGCACTGACCGGAATTCCAAAACACCCTGACACGGCTCTCAGAGAGCCTGCGAAGGGGTGGGGCATTCTGCAAGTCACCGGTCTTTGCAGTCCGGCACTGACCGGAATTCCAAAACACCCTGACACGGCTCTCAGAGAGCCTGCGAAGGCAGCACTGACCCTCCACTCGGACCAAAACAGATGGGAAGCACACAGAGGAAAGACAACCTTCCAAGCGGTCTAGGTGGCAGGAGAAGCATTCATCCTAAATATATTGGCGAGGAAGGAGAGGGCAACAATAAGGGTGGCGAAGGAGACGGCATATTATAATTTGTACAATTTATATAGCATGCAGCTACCCAAAAAGGGTCTCCCGGCGCTCGAAATAGGCAGCAGATGGAAGCCCAGACGGACAGCTAAAAACCCACACAACAGAAACCAGACATTGCAGCTAAAAAAGCCATATCTCCAGATTCTTACGAAAGGTAAGCAGGAAGTGACAATTCCTAAGAGAAACCGGGAAAGAATTCCAGCGTTTCGGGCCCAGGTAGGAAAACGAGCGACCCTTCATGCGAGCAAAATGAAATCTGGGTGTTGTGAACAGTGAGAGGTTGGATGATCTCAACTGCTGGGTGGGCACATAGGGTTTCACTAGACCTTGAATTTATAAGGGGGCCAAACCATGTCTGGCCCGTAACATATAGCATAAAGCCTTGAATTCGATACGCTTATCAACCCTAAGCTGGTGCAGTTTGTGAAGCAGCGGAGAAGCGGAAGAATGTCTAGGCAACCAGAAAAGATGGTGGGCAGCCGCGTTCTGAATCATCTGCGGACAACGGATCGAGGATTTGTCTGCGCCCAAGTACAGTAAATTGCCGCAGTCCAATCTGGATGTCACCAGAGTTTGCATCACTGTCCTCTGGGCGGTAAGGGTGGCTAAGCAGAGGGCAATAATATGGTTGGGAAGGGTGGTTAACCCCTTCCATGCTCATGACGAGCTCAGCTCGTCATGGCATATACCGCTCAGGTGCTCATGACGAGCTGAGCTCGTCATCACCACACCCGTTTTCGTTGCTGTCCAGCACAGCAGGGGAAACTCTTAAGCAGCGATGTAGTTAAGGAAAGGGCAATAGTAAGGGTAGTATGGATGGACAAGGAGAGGGCAATAGTAATGGGGTAAGGGTTGCCAAGGAGAGGGCAATAATAAGGGTGGCAAGGGTGGCTAAGAAGAGGCCAATAGTAAGTGTGGTAAGGGTTGCTAAGGAGTGGGAAATACTAAGGGTGTTAAGGGTGGCTAAAGAGAGGGTAGTAGAAAGGGTGGTATGGGTGGCTGGTAGGTAACCAGGTAATTTTAAATATTTGGACAGGGAAGGGTAATGCCAAGGATGGTAGGAGTGGGCATGATTTTTAATTTTTGTGCGCCAAGCGATGAAGGTTCTGAGGTTGTTATGTCTGGTTCCATTTTAAGCTTGCTACCGTTGTGCTGCTAATCTGTGCAGGCAAGCTGTTAATAACAGGGATATTTTTCACCTCAGGGAGCAGAATGACAAAATACATAACTCAAGCTTCGCTGTCATTGTGCATTTCATGTCGCTCAGAACCGCCCGGTAAAAAACATCTCATTATTCACAGTTAACCCGTTTATGGGATAGATGTATGAACAGACTGCTTGCATAAACTGTTCACAATTTGAAAACAATATTTTTATAATCAATGTGGAATTTTATGAACCAACCTACGTACAAATTCATTTGTTCAAATAATAAAAAATGTACCTGAGTCTCAATCCAACCTGCGTCGTTAATATAGTCTTATTGCCCACTGTATCGGGCTATACCAGCCATTAACCCCTTGAGTGCTTATGACGGAACCATGCCATCATGAGTCACGGGCGGCGTGTGCTCATGACAGCGTGGTTCCGTCATGCCGCTCCGCCCACGCATCACTAATTCCCCTCCTGTGCGGGCGAATTAATGAGCGAGCGTGGTCATGGCAGAACCACGCCGTCATGAGCACATGCCGCCCCTGACTCATGACGCGTGGAGCCGTCATGAGCACCGAAGTGCCACGTTCACCCCCTAGCTCCCCCCCCGCGCCGAGGCGGAATTCGTACAACAGTGAAGGGGTTAAAGGCCCGCTCCAGCATTAAAGGCCTGAGCTGAAGGCTTGTCTTCAACGGAGCTCCCAACATTCCAATGTTCTAATATTCATGAAGTAGGTCACAAATTGTGGCTAAATCCTGTTGAACCAAATTACACGGATGGTGACCTGGAAGGCTCATCAGACCACGATGTCTGTGATTGTTTTTAAATAAAGATTTTTTTTATTGTAGCCCAATTTGCTTAAAAGAAACAAGGCTGCTTTTAGAATGACAATTTGGGACCACAGCCTAAACCTCAACAAACTTTTCTCACAAGGGGGAAATGGGTCCCCAACTTGGGAGCCGTAATTTTTTATATTTTGCAAGGTTGCAGAAGATTGATACATGCAATAACTGATTGCTATTTGTAAGGGATGCCTACAGCACGCAACTTCCAAATAACGATTCAGTATTGAGTCACAAACCACTATTAAAAGCCGGTAAAATTGCAACTATATCTAAAATGCCATTAGTAAAAGCAAACAATGTTTTTGTGGTCTTAAACAGTGATTTGGATTGTTTCACCTAAAAAAGTGTTTGGAACATCAAGCCCTTTAATACTATACATGAACTGCTCGCTTTTCACGTTTCATTCTCTCTCAAATGCTTCATTCAATTAGCAACGCCTCGTGATGGTGCAGGGATTTACTAACTAAATAAAAATTGTTGTATATTCAGTAAAAGGTATAAAAGTATATGCATAGATTTTCACCTCTCCTTGATCGTACTTTTAAACTTTTTTGCACTTCACAACGCGTTCCCCCAAAGCATAATATTGCAGAATGCACATTTGTGCACTGGTGAAAGGCAGCTCAATTTGCAAATGCAATTCTACTCTATTTTTGCACCAAGGTAAAAAACATTTTCCCTGTGGAGAAACCCTTTCCCCTACAAGACCACACACTTTGGGAGATCCATTCTCTTTCCCACCCTGAAATGGGAGTAATTTCAGCCCATTGCAGGAGTATTACTCTGTATCCATGGGGGAGAAGGGTCAGATAAGAGTTTGGGGCATTTGCAACCTTAAAAATTAAATCACACCTTGTTCCTTCCACTCCCCACCCTTGCATGTTGTTTACTACTGTGCCAATCGACATATTTAAGGTGGAGAATTCTGCAGCAGTAAAACCATTTACGCTGTCAGATATTCTTTTTTGCTTAGATGCATGTCTAGAGGGAACTATTTACAACTGTAAATAGCTTTGTGAATTGGGCCCTTGTTGTAAGCCACCGGCCAGTGGTCAGCACACGTTCCACACATGCCCAGGAGGTTTGGAATAACCCTAATTCCCATAAACATTTAAATATTGCCTCCTTAAACAATCACTAGGTTTAATTCTTCGAGCCACACATCCATTTAGGCCATATTTAGGTAGTCTTCAATTTTTAGAATCCTAGAGTCCATAGTTTTTCAGATAAATTAACGTCCAACATAATATACAACATCATATAAACACATTACAAAACATAACAACATGACGCGCAAATCTTATATAAGATTAACAAAAGATAATGATATTCTTCTGACAAATACACACAGCAAGTTGAGGTTTGCTCTTAATCTAGTGATTTATGAAAAACATTTCAGTAATATAAGATTTAAGAGAACTGATTTAAATTGTGCACAAGTGAGCATCCTTGTGCCTGGGTAATGTGTATCATGTTAACAAGCCATGACCTTTACTTTCAGAGGCAATTACTTTAATTGGAATGGCACATTGCCATGAGTTCAACCAACAACCAAGCTATATAGATATAATCTAATGATGAAGAGCAGGACATCTTGTAATGATTCAGAGAGAAATATATTCCTGGAAGTGGGGCATGCAGAAGATTAATGGCCTGAAACTAGCCGAGAGGGTAAAACCTGAAAACCTACTAAATGGAGGCATCTAATATTCAGGAGCAGAGATGCCACATGCGGGGGATCAGAGCACCTTTCAACAAAGAGGATTTTTCTGCACAGTTCTCTCATACTCAACATAACATACTGGAGCGTGACCTCCCCATGACTCACAACTTTCCTCAGGGGTCAGATATAGAACATATGACCAGGAGGCTGGATCCAGGCCAGATTTTCGGGGGTATACTCAGACGTGAGTCCCTTGCTCATTGCACCATCAGGATTCAAGCAAGCCGGGCCGAAGAAGGCTGTGATGCCAGAAACCGGTCCCCGGAAGCTTGTTTTCTTCCCAGTATAAGAATTGGCTTGGTAGTTTGGTTTGCCCTGTTCCCATCATGCACTGGGACAGGAACAGACTAATTTGCATATAGCCAGGTTCTGAGCTGGGATGGTGCAGTGAGCTAAAAAACGGTGATGGATTAAAACCATGATCTCTTGACTTGGTAAGAGTATTCTGCATCATTCAGAAACTCTGTCCATCACCACCCCCCTTTTCCAAAATCAGATTTTCGGGATATCCACAAAAGATCTGAGTGGCCTTTTATTCCCGGAGGCATTTACCCACTTGGGTGGACCTGCTGGAGGCCGGTCTTGAAAGCCCAGGGCCTCTGCTGGTGCTTCGGTCACTTACCCCAGCACCTCGAGATTAACTGCAGGCAAAGGGGGGCTTTAAAGGGAGCAATGGAGAACGAAGACCAGTGGGAGGTAGAAAGAAAGAGATTTGAGAGAGTGGTGGGAAGGAGAAGAAAGAATCGATGGACAGAAAGAGAAAGCTAGAGCAAGAGAAGAAGAGGGAAGGAGGGGGAGGTTGAATTTTTTTTGCCTGGACTACTTTTTGTTCAACAAATCTAGCCCTACAAAGTGTATATTTACATACATTATGTGTAAACAGACCTAATTTGCATCGTCAATAGTTAGATTGAAAACATGGCACGGATCCAGCTTGCTTTGCCCTCCTTTTATGTAAAATCTGTGTATACCCCAGATGTTCAACATGACAATCCAAAGTTAAGAAGACACCAGAGGGGGTGGGGAGGAAATGGGGCAAATTATTCTAATGAAGTCGCCAACTGGGCTGGAAATTGATTTAGCTTTCCCCAATCCCTCATCCCTACCAGTGACAAAGAACAAAAATACCAAGAGGTCCAGTTAACTGGCTGTGGCTGGTCGGGCCTAAAAACACAGAAGAATCATTCACTGCTTCACCCCTTTACAGACCCATTATAGACTATAAACAGTAACCTTACTTGTAGATGAAACCGGCAGCCTACCAATCCTGCTGTTTTCTAATTTGCTATTTTCTAATTTGATGTGAAAATTCTCCTTTGTGAGTAGATTTATTTACGTAATTACCTAGTTGCTGCAAAGCTACGGTACAACCAATTCCATTCTTCCAATGATCCGCTAGACTGCTACAGACATGCTAAGTATTTATAAATCTATAGGATTACCTCGCCTCCAAATGATGTATTTGTGTGTTTGTGAAAAGGTGCATAGCGTTTGGGAGAAGGAGGAGAGTAGGAGGGTGAAGAGGAAGTAGAAGAGATAGAGGGGAGATGAGAAAGGATGCTGGAAGTGGAGAAGAGGAGAAAGCCTTCCACTTTAAATGCCCCTTTCTTCCTCAATGTTCTCACTAACTCTTATAATACAATTAGCCGAATCCAATTTGGCACAAAGTTTTTCAAGGTCGGAAGGATGGAAGTCACTGAGAAAGTAGCCTGCTGATTTCATGTATATCTCAGTCATCAGTAAGCTCTTGGCACACTATTTCATCTTATCGCAGACATAACAGATGTCTGTAGTTGCATTAAAAAAACTAAAATAAACATAGAATCCAAAGACTTAGAAATGTTTAATTACATATTTCTCGAGAAGAAAAAACGCATTCCTGTCTTGGCCTGAAAATATCTGGGGAAGGCTGTGTTTTGAAGCAAAGATGTGCATAATTTTGCATTCGATTATTAAGTACATCGTGTTCTTTTTCACTGACATAGCGAATTGAATGTCCCTCTTGGCTTGCCAGTTTTTGTGATCTTCTATTCTACTATCCAAGGTGAGAGACTGCCTAATGTGCGCCTAACCTAAAAATGGACGATATTACATGTCTATGAAGCAATGTTTGTAGCTAGAAATAATATAAAATAGGCACCTCCAACTTCTCACCTTTAAATGTTATTGTCTACTTCATCTAATTGACTTTTAGAATTTACTCAAATTATTGCCTGGTACTTTTTCACACTTGTCCTTGTTCCTAGTTTAGTTCTGTATCTTCCACTTATTTTTCCACGTTGGGTCGGACGATGGCCATGGTAAGAGTGGGTCATATTTTCCTTACAGCTTTAGTATGCTTGATCACAGCTTTTCTTTGACCCTCAGAAAATCACTGTTGGTTGTTCCTGGTCTTCTGCACCACTATGCCTCATTTACACCCTCAAAAAGAAGTCACTCTCCAGAGGTGGGGTTCTTATGTACAGTCCTCAACTCAGGTGGTTGATGTTCTTCCGGTGATGCACTTCCCTTAATTCTATCTGGTTGAAAACATATTCACAAATTTTGGGTCACATGTCAGGTAATGTCCCCTGGTTCCACACAAGGGGAGGGAGGAGGGGCTACGGTGTACTAGGCCTGTACATTTCGGGGGCATGCACTCCTGCTGCATCTACAAATAGATTTCTAAAACAATCAATTAATCAGGATTTATAAAGCACAACTGCTTTACCCATGAGGGTCTCGGGGCGCTGTGGGGTCCTGCTGCTGGATCGTGATGCCTATACCCACTGGTGGAACATCCAGGTCTTGAGGTCCGTCCTGAACTGCTAGAGCGAGGGTGAGGCTCTAAGGTGCAGGGGAGGATCCAAGTCTTAGCCGCCAGGTGGGAGAAGGAGCGGCCTCCGCTGTTTGCTTAGTGGATGCGTTGGATGGCTGCGAGGGAGCGGGATTTGAAACGAGGCTCCCTGGAGGGTTGGTGAAAGTTCACTTGTTTGTTGAGGTACGCCAGTCCTTTGTGTGTAGTCAGGGCCGGACTGGCCATAGCGGGCACCGGAGGGGGCCAGTTTTGTCACTGGGGTAGGTTTTGCAGTGCTGCAATATCGACACCCAGTAAAAACAAAATGCGGGAGCGGTGCTTTTTTACTAGCACTACCCCACCACTCCCAGGGTCGGTCGAGCCTCAAAATCTGCCAGGGCTGGTTGTTGTTCCCAGTCCGGCCCTGTGTGTAGTGCTTTGTAAGTGTGGGTGAGAAGCTTGAACCGGCATCTCTTTTGGTTAATTTATGCTGCAGCAGCTAAATGAGCAAACACTAGATGATGCTAAAAGAAAGATATATAGTGTTTACTCGCCCCCACCCCCAATAAATGCCATCTGTTTTATACTTAAAACAAAGTACCAAGATTGGGTCCCACATGATGTGTTTGGCCCAGTGGCAGGCTGGACTGTCCCCCAACTGTTCTTAAGGCAACTCATGTGTCACTCGAAACCAGAAATAAGAATGCGACTCCCAGTGCATAGCGTATGTCCCAACTAGTGTTAAAATAGAGTTTCTGAACGTAAAATCAACTTCAGTAATATATGTAAATGTAAATCGATACTTCTATAGCGCACTCCTCACCCGCAAGGGTCTCAAGGCGCTTGTACGAATACCGCTGTGGAACCCATCCTGGCTTTCCCTGTGAGGTGTCCACTCCTGGGCACCCCCAAGTTGGAGGCCAGGCATCCTTAGCGTTGTGGGGGCCGTTGTGGAGATTAAGCAAGCTATTGCCCAGAGTTGCAGAGTGGGACTCCATGATTGGAATAGGCACCGAGGCGAGAATTATCTGGTCCGTGGAATTTTGAGCCCAAGACCCGCCGAGGCGGGGAATTGAACCCTGGTCCCGGGCTAGACCTCTGCATCAGGGTCTGCCGCTCTAACCATTGAGCCACACTTCTCCATCAAAATGTTTCAATTTATTCATTTTATCCAATATTTGTTCAAGAAATGTCATATTCATCTATAAATTATCCACTGAATGCCCCAACACATTCCAAGGTAGACCCTTCAACAAGGGGCTCTTTAGTTCCAATATACAAGGGTCTTTGGTTACAATATATAAGATTTAAGTTCATTCTTGTTTGTCTGGGACTTTATCAGACACCAGACTGTACTCTTTATTGTTGTAACTGTGTTTTTGCACAGTCGATTAGGGGGGAGTGTGACATTTGCATAATTTGCTTTCGCTTCATTACATGAGATTTCCGAAAAAGTATGTGAAACTACGTGTAAATAGGTGACATGCAAATTCACCATTTAGCAATATATTTGGTCGTGAACTGCATCCTTTCATCAATCTATAATGAGAGTAAACATTTCCGGTAAGAAAAATGATGGAAAACATAAAATGCGTGAGCAGCAGCCCTCACATTTAGGCCATTCTCATGATTACCGCTTGAACGAGGTGTAATTATGTGATGTAGAGTAATGGCGTAATTTGGGGGAAATTCGTGTAACAAGTGTAATCGTAATCCTCATAATTCCGCAAATTCTGCGTGCGTAATACACATGCCACCCAGGCCTAATATTAGTACGATTCGAACAGTACTGCTTTGGCTGCTGTGACTGAGCGTTTGTTGAGAGTCACTTCGATGGCACACTCTTGTCGACAGAAAACCTTAATATCAATTGTATCTTCATTTGTACTCTCTCAAGCCCAGTTTGTAAAGATACATTGTTTCTTATTTGAATTCAATAGGGTCTCCAAGACTTTAATTCCCTATCAGACAAGTTGCAAAAATAGTGTGCAATATATTACTTTTTTTTTTTTTGCACTAGTGCAAGGCCTCTGTGTGGTGGTACCAACAGTTGCATGAGGAGTGGGCCAAGGTAGGCAGCAAAGATTTTGTTTTTGTTTTTTTAACACGGTCAGTATTCCTTTCTAAATCTGAATGACACTTTGCAACAGTCACCCGCATCCAAAGAGCGACCTCCGGCGGCAGATCATTCTCCCACCTCGCCGTAAAGACCTAGAACATCCTCCCCCACCCACATACGGCAGACCCGAGACCTGCTGACCTTCAGAAGACTCCTCAAGACCTGGATTTTCGAGCAGTAGCAGCATTCCCCTCCCCCCAGCGCCTTGAGACCCTCACGGGTAAGTAGTGCGCTTTACAAGTGATATGATTGATTGATGTGCTAAGGCTACATTTGCCTTAACCCCTTCTGCGCTGATGACAAGCTCAGCTCGTCATGAGGTTTACCTGTCGTGCGCTCATGACGAGCTGAGCTCGTCATGAACCGCGGGGTTTTAAAAACTTCAGCGCGCAGCGGGAAAACCCGCCGCGCGCATGTGGTTAAATACTCTCAAAACGCAATAGAAATACCATACATTGCAAAAACAGGACAAGAAACAATACTAGTGTTTTTGTTAGATGTGTCCCCTTCATGGAATTTCAAAGGTGCAGGAAACCATTGTTAGGTGTTTTTGAAGAGAAAGCTTCCAATTCACAAAATGGAACACACACCTACATTCGATTTAGGCGCACAAATGCCTTACAATTCATAAGCACAAATGCACGTTTGCAATTCTTCAAGGATGGACTTACAACTGTAAATCAATTTACTCACATGTCATACCAAGACATTATGTAGCGACGCTGTCAGTAGAAACAGTTTTGCACCGAGCGATGGCAAATAAGAATAGGTCGTTCCTGTGCAAGAGCTTTCGTAGAGCCAGAAATAACCATATTTTGCAATTTTTGTGTGGACTTTCTTCTAGCAACAAGGCCGTTTTCGAGGCCATGTGCTGCAGACTGGCAACTTCTTTGTTTCTATATGTGGAGGAGCCCTAATGCAGCTGGCTGACACCGCTTTAATGTAGCACCAGCCCTGAAACTGCACTAATGGGGCAAGGCAATCGGGTAAGATAGCTTAGTGAGTTGTGTGCTTGCTGCTGACATATACGTGCAACTATGCCCAGCAAATAACGCCTTTCATCTTCATACTCAGTACATTGAGTTGGGTGTTGGGAGGCCTATCGGTTCCACCGTGTTGGTGCTTTGCAGAACTGTAATATTTACATAATCAAAGTGAAGCATTCTTTTTTAATCTCGAGCTTTTCTTGAAAAATTGTGCACATTGCATATTTTCACAATTGTTAGTTTTCTGTCTAGACATCGTTTGTTCACCCTGTTTCACACTGCCAAGTGCATCCTCAAACATTCTTTATCAATCACAGAGTCAAGATTCATCCACGAAACTGTACATGAGCCAGAACGCGGTGTCCTCCATACATCTGAGGATTTGAGTCTGGTGACGTAATTATTTTGTAGTGCTCAGTGCAAAAAAAAACAATCTTCCAAGCTCTCAAGAACAGGATATAGCTGCTAAGGCAACAACACGGGTTGTCCGTGAGTCTCAAATTGAGTGAAAAAGAAGTTTAAATGTAAAATGGATAGAAAGGATTCCTTTAAAACTAACAATGGGCTATGATTGCAATTAGACTATTTAGGTTAATCTTTCATGAATACATTGCTAATAATACAATGGACAATGTGAGGGCCACAGGATTGATGTGATTCTGTGGCTGCAGCATTAACGACATAATTAGGGATTTACCACATTTACCACACAATTTGCTGCATAGTTTGACAAATAATTTGAAATAATTGCAGATTTCACCCAACAATGTTGTTTCTAGCTACATAATTATTCCAGATAACGTGCAGCGTAATTTGCAATTTTTGCAGAACAATTACAAACAACATTGCCACATAACTTGGTCCTCCATGCCACATAATCCTAGTAGCCCAGTAAAGCTCTGGAAAGGGCTTTGGGGTGTTAAGATGATCCACAGTTTTACCTTTTTCTGGACAGTCGTTAAGATGATGAAATCTGAATTTCACAGGGAACTATGAATTATAGAAACTATTTCACAGATCCCTGTGATACACAGACGTCATAATTTCACTGTAACAATTTGTTTTTTATACCACTGCATTTTGGGCACCAACCTCTTAGCCACATCGAAGTGTCGTGGCATACTTATTGCAGATGCTCAGGTGGGTAAAATGACAGAAAGTGGCAATCACCCTGAAAACGTAGAACTTGTGAAAATAACATATAGATGTATTAATTTTAGGGCTATACAGGGACGCAGGTTAAAGGACCTAAGGCATATTTTAGAGTTTGGCGGACAGGGCCCTATGATGCAATTGCGTGAGAGTACCGCACCCACCAAGCCGTCATCCGCCTGCCTCTTTAACCCTTTGCGTGCACGTCACGGTGGGCGTGTGCAGAGGACGTCCGGGGGGGCGTACGAACCACGCCCAGTCATAAATCACCTGCACCGCGGCAGAATTTGCGCCGCAGTCAATGGGTTAAGAGCCCTTGTACATTTAGTATTTAGTCAAAAAAAGATTATGTTAACTCGGTCGTTGGAATATTAATTCCAAAGGCCCATCGAGTGTAAGAGGAAGGGCATTACACCATCCACTAAATTTTGGGTGGATAACGTAATGCCGTTTTTTTCCTGTCCATCTCTGGCAGTCTGGCGGTCATCTCTAAATTTGGTAGTTGGAGTATCTTTTGGATGGCGGAGATAATGTTCTCCTGCATCCCAACAGACACTACTGCATTCTCCAACCTTTAAATCTTGCCCTTAATTGCTTAAAATGCTACACAGAATAAGATAATTTTCTTTATTACAATTAAACAGACATATACTTTGTTTTGTCAATTAGAAAAAGGTTCTTTAAAATGAATAATGAAGTTCAGTGTTATTAAGAAAACAGCAAAGTAAAACTATATATTTGTAAGTATTTTAGTTCAGTAAAAGTGATAGTAATAAGGATAAAGCTGTGTGGTTCTAAAGAGAAAAATGAATCCCTTCAGTGCCTCGGAATAATACATTGCTTAAAAAGATTCATGAAACAAGCATTTTTTTTCATTTGCATTTCGACTTTGTATTACTAATAAGAAAAATAGCGAACATTGAAGTAGATGGGGCTGAAATGGAGTCATAAATAATAGAGAAGGGTAAATGCTAATTTATCTTTACTTTTATTTAGATAAAAACACGAATGAGCCTGAAGAGGAAAACATAATGAAGTCTTACTCCACGTGAATTAATGAAAATAACAGTGATGCTCAAACTCTTAGTAATAAGAAAAATGGTGAATACGTGTTTTGATTTGTTTCAGTTCAATTAAAAGTAATAATGATGTTATTGTTTTAGTAATAGAAGAAAACGTACATTCATGAGGTCGTAAATAAAGAACCTGAATTGTGCAATTACTAAACAGCAAAAAAAAAGAAGACAGTGTAAAGTGGTCATGGATGATATGTGAACGGAGTCGTTTTGGATTTTGGCTGTGGCAGTTTTGGCTATAATTCTATAAATGTATGCATCTGACAGTGTAGTTATGCTCTCTGAGGCGGGTGGTTCTAACTAATTTTAAAAGATATACAATACCACTCTGCATCTCTAGAGTTTCAGTGCTCCCAGGGAGTACTTCTGTTTAAAGTTCCATCTTGTGCCCAATACCATTTGACTTTGCTTATGCTTAGTAGATCTTCCCATTTATGGGCACTCTCTATGCTGTAGAAACTGTTCGTAGGAAACTAATGATTTGCACTTAACCCCTTGGGTGCTGATGACGGCTCCCGTCCGTCATGCATCACAGTGCTCGTGTGCTGATGACGGCCGGGAGCTGTGATGACCACGCCCGCGATCGGAATGTCCAGCAACGCAGCAGAATTCCGGCCGAGGGCAAATGGTTAATGGTTTTAACAGGCCTCTTTGTAGAATTCCAATTCAGAGCCAGTTCACTATGTGGACCCATTTTTGTTTACAGACTTATTTAGAGGTTTCAAAGGCAGCAACCAATATAGTTGGTATGGTGTGTCTCCCAACCCCACGCACACATTATTCACCAGTATAGAGCTTCCTTCCTCCAGCAAAAGATGACCATATGGCCAGCATGCTCCAATACTAGGCTTGAGGTGTTACATCCCATTAAAGGCCTGATAACTCCTCCAACAATCATCGCACCACTAACACATTTAAGAAACTCTACAATGCTCAGGAAATCACAGTGCACCCAACACCTACACCAGGCCAACATATCTGCCAACTGTCCCGTTTTTGCAGAGTTTTAGCAAGTTGGAGACTGTCCCGAGTAATATTGTTGCAGAAACTGTTCCTCTTTCTTACCCACAGGGATGCAAACAAGAACTTTCTATCTGCAGCAGCCCTGTGCTGCAAAGTGTCCCGGGAAAAAACTCTTTGCAAATGTTGGCAACGATGGGTCATCCACTATGTCGGAGCCTTGAAATGGACCTGAAACCTGCATACAAAACGCACACAAGCTCTTAACTCCTGCAAACACCATCAGTTATTGCATAGAATGACAGATTCCCACAAACATAAGAGAACACACCAATTCCAAACCAATGCATGCTTTCAAGGGCCCCGCTGCGCGCGCTCAACATCCAGGGCACAACTCAAGTTCAGACCAACCAAAACCCATGTAACAGGCACATTGGAGAGAGTCCACAGCACCAGCTGCAGATGTGTGGGATACAAATCACAAATGCCAGAGCATAGAAGAGATACCATACATGCATTGATAAAACCAACAGGTCTACCTTTGTCTTCATTGGGAAAAGATTCGGTGTGTTGAGCACTAAGGTGTGTTTTGTGTTCTATTTGTGATAATAGACATTTGGTAGTTATTTTCATGGAGGTGCATTGTTGAATAGCATGCATGTAAGACAGAAAAATAAGTTACGAATTGGTCATCTGGACAGAAAGTATGTGAAAGACTGAGGCCCCTTGGTCCAAAATGGCGGATAAGACTGACCTACCATTCGTTCCTTCAGATTCTCGCCTCTGCAGAGGGAGCATCAACACACTTATAAACATTGTATTTAGAGAGGCGATAAAACAAACAGGCAGCAATGGACTTACTCCTTTCTGCACCCGCGGTCAATGTTTGCAATCAAATCTTTAGATTTTACAATACGTTTCCAGTATTCTAATTCAAAGGTTTTCACTATCCAGAATTGCACAATATGTTTAACTTTTAGCTTTGTCCCCTTCCTTGGAGCTTAAGTTTACTTTTTAAATGCTTTTTATTTAATGTAACAAACAAGGGTTATGATTTTTAATTTGATTAACAGTTGGGCGAGGAGGCAATGTGTTTTTGGTCTGCAGTACCTATTGATACCAAATATTAACAAGCATTGGCTAAACCAATAAGTCTTCCTTTCAAGATCTTTTGGCTCTGTCAATGCCTTTTAATCATATCGTACAGCATCAGCAAAAATGTTGATGCAGTATAACACGAAAAAAAAGAAAAAAAAGTTGCAACGACGTGGCCGGCGTATTGATTTGTAGGCAGCTCATGTGTCCTGATGCCTGCCAGTGGTGCAAGCCCTCTTTTTTATTTAGTTATCTGAGATGAGTCATTAAATTAAAAAAAATGAAAATAAATAGCATGCAAGTCATTTTATTTATAAGGTGTAATGGTTAGCAGCAATGTGCTGTGCAGCCCTCCAACAAAAGTCAAACTTAAAAAAACAAGCCTTGGTAATGCATCAGTTTTGCCTACTTAATAAATAAAGAGCTGTTTTCATCATCCGGGAGAAGGAAAGAGCTCCCTGACATATAACACGCGAGCAGAGAGGATGTGGCACAGTGGCTAGAGCTATTGACTTCGTGAGCTGGGGATCCCGGTTCAAGTCCTGGCGGCGCCACACAACATCCTGTGATTCTATGCAAATCACTTAATCTCTCTGGGTGATAAATTGTTATATAAATATGCTGCAATAGTAAAAGGAAAACTTTATGAAAATAGAGTTCCACCAAAGCGAATGTAAACACTATTTCGGTGGCAGGAAACTGATCAGAGAAGCAGATGAGGAACAAGCATAGGTAAATGCAGGAACATATGCTACAGCCAGGAAATGAAGAAAAGGTGAGTGGCACGCACAGAAACCAATGAGAAGCGAGGATAGTAAGGAGGCGGCATGCAAGTCCCTTTTGAGTTTATATTAAAAACAACAGATTTCTCAAGCGCTGTGCAGGCAAAATCTAAAAATAGGACGGTGTGGGTGAAGTAGGGACAACAGTGTACTAGGCTGAGGTAGTGGACGGGGGAGGGAAAAGAAACAGACAAAAGAGGGAGCTACACAATGGGATGAGGGGGTGCACATGATGAAGAGAACACCACAAGGGCAAACGATAAAATACATGGGTGAGAGCAACATGAGTGCACGGGGAGAGAAGCACAAGGGCGAGAGAGAGCAACACAAGGTACGGAGGAGAGAAACACATGTAAGAGAGAGAGCAACTGAGAGTGTGGGTGGAAGAGAAGCACATGAGAGAGACAGCTGGATAACACATGCTCTCTCGTGGAGTGCTTAAGCAAAAATAAAAAAGTAGTTCCCTAAAACTGAGCAATGGAAGGAAACAAGTAAAGAGTCTATGCTACAGGGGAGGGACAAACACAGGATGGACAAGACAATAAATCCAATCAATAGTAAGCAATGGGCAGGCTTTATGCCCATTGCACACTCTCGGTAAGCTGACAATAAGTCTTATGCATACCACATAGCTTGTGCTGTCTGGTAGTCTTGACAGAAACATTGGGATAGTGTGGCTTTGGCTCTGCCTGGAGGAGTGTTCCTGTTTCAGCTCGTGCTATTGAGTGTTTGTTGTGTCATTCTGCCACTTAGGAAGTGCTTCCACTGGAATGTCAAATGGACTATTCTACATCTGAAAACAACACTTAATAACCACATGATTTGCCACATTCAGTTCTTTATCTTCTATATCCGTTCTTTATAAAGCACACACATGTTTTGCTACTTTTTTCCCTCTTTGGCAAGGCCATTAAGTCTGGATTTCATATGCTAAAAAATATTGGTGCTAGCCTATGTTTACACACATTGGCACGTTAAAGCCACATCCTTGGCTTTGCTAATGCTTGTTTAAGAACACCACAGCACTTACAGAGAAACATCAAAGACAGGGATTGATAATATTTAGAGTATCTGATGTACATCAGAAAGGAATGTATACAGACCATATGTTTCTTCTGGCTCATCTGTAGTCAGTGCAACACAATACATACATTGTAGTGTTGTTTCTCTACATGCAATTTTTTCTAGGCAAATCTTGCACCATATATGGTCTTAGTTTTCATTTCACGGACTACAGTTAAACAAAGACACGCATTACAGACACTGCTTATTTGCAAGGAGTTTCAGTTAGCAACGTTTTCTATTACATTATTTATTTTAATTATGATTTTGTTCAGGCAGAAAGACAGATTGGTACCAAGGAGTGGTTCAGCTGTTCTAAACTGCAGCTCACAAAGTAGTGATTCTAGTCTTGTGTTTTTGACATAAACAAAAGGTCATCATATAGGAGAGCTACTGCTTTCTTGAGACAGTCCTTAATACCTGGATTTCTCTTTCAGAATGCATTGGATGATCCCTGCTTTATTGCCAGATATCCAAACATGGTCCCGGTGTCAGACGGGCGCAAATGGAGTCCAAATCGTTCCTTCCCGGCAGCCAGTGCAGAGAGCAGAAGGTAGTTGCAGAAGCTGCCAGTGGCGGCTCCTCAATTAAGGCGGAGGAGCATGGCCCCACTAGCTAAAATGCCCCAGATGGAAAATAAAATGGTAATAAATATTATTACCATTTTATTTTTCATTGACTCTGCAGACCCCTGTCCCGAGCAGAGTCTCAGGCTGGGGCCGGGGCCACTGCTTATAGGCAGCAGCCGAGAGGAGCGATGGGCTGGGCACTTTAAAATGAGCATACCTCTTTGGACGGCTGTCTTGCGACGGCCAGCCAGACATGCGCACTCTAAACCGGCCTCTTAGGAGAGCTAAGTGAGCTTGCGCTTTCCAATCCTGGCACTGCTCTAATGCTGGTTAACAGTCAGCATGAGAGCAGCACCAGGATTGGTTAGGGGAGCTGCGGGGCCCGAGGAGAGAAGAAACACCGGGAGGTAGCAAGGACGTGCAGCAAGGTAAATGTGTTTTATTTCATTTTAATGGGTTTTGTGTTTTTTATGTCCTAAATCACCGACATGCATTATGTTACCATTTTAAAGGTGCAAAAACAACAATTGATGGACAGAATGCAGATCAATGTCATACAGTCACCTCAGTACAGAGATCTGGGCCTAAATCCACGCTTTTTTGCACTCCACACCACCCCAGTTCAGACATGGCCATATGCAAATCAGCCTTGACCCTGTGCCTCATGGGAACAGTCCAGCCCGAACTGCCAATCCATGTCTTTCCTGGACCGGAATCAAGCATCCTAGGATCGGTTTCTTGCTATCATTTCAAAGGTAAACATTTTAATTTAAAACAATAATGTAATGTATGTCGGCATGAATTTAGTATATATTTATTTGCCCCTAATCCCCCTCCCCTTTCCTGTTCTCCCCCTTCCATAGCTGTCAGCCGCCACTGGAAGCTGCAGGGACTTTGTGCAGTTTCATTCCTTGCTCCTGTACTGGGGCTGAATTATTCAGAGCAGTCCAAGTGACAGCTTGATTAAAGCAGCGGGTCACGTGCGCAGCCAGACACTATCGCTGTAGTTTTCCACTCCGAGGACACAGAAGGCTCTGCAAGCCACAACAAAAAGACAAGTGCAGTCTATCCTGATCAGACCTTTAGCAAGCATTTGCAATGCAATAGGTCTCGCATTTGCGAGAGTTTGAGCTATTGGCATTGTAAATGACAGTGCTCTTTATTTACACGTTTGAAAACCTGCAAGCTGTGCATAGACAAGTACTTTGTACTTATAGTCCTTGCTTACGAGAAGCAAGGCTGGCAGTCTCTTTTATTGCCAGTCTTGCTTCTCGTAAGCAAGGACTATACAGGTCTGTAAGAGAGTCTGCCAACAGAGCGTGATGCCAGGAGCAATGGAGTCCAAGTGGTAGCTTCCAGGAGGTCTGTGAGAGAGACCCTCCCTCCCCAGATAGGGCATGATGCCAGGAGATACGGGGTCCAAGTAGTATCTTTCAGAGGCTGGGTTGGCTTTGGTGCGGCAGGCATGACAATGTTTGTTGGCGCACCCCAAAGACCTCTGTCGCTACGGATTCCCTCCCTACCACCCTTTAACAGCGCCCCTCAAGTTTCCAAAACCACTCTCTCTCACGTGCATTTCTTTTGTTTTATAGCACCACTCATGCCAGTGTAGAGTGTCAGAGCACTTTAGATCACACATATACACACTACACAGAGACAATGAATCATACATGTGTAAATAAGTGTATAGGAAAGGTTACATAAGACAGACTACTACAAGGTGTAGGAGTCACATGTCATCCATACAGGTAGGCAGTATATTTTAAGAGTGCTTGGTCTGAAAAAGCACAAACTCAGGATTTAAAAACAGAACACCATAGTTGGGGGTTCTCTTTAAAAATAATAATCAATTTCTATCCAAATTAACCCTTTTTGTGACATTAGGATTATGAAAGGCTGGGTAAGAAAACAATGTTCTAACCTATATCTTGCAGTGGGCATGGGGCCCTTTCATGACAGTTCATATGTCACTGTGTTATATTAGGATTTTAACTTACAAACTCAAGTAACAAAAGGATCTCTGTGAGAAACGCAGTAACGCACTGAACTATTTACATTATATGCACTTCTGTGATCTGCATCGTGCACGATCTTTGCAGCAGGAATATAAACCCTCTGCGCGACCTTATGACCAATCAAAACTTCCATTAGACAGCACTCCGATCCCTCTCCACCATGAATATTAATCACAGCATTATATTGACATTTTTACTGTTGCCTGGAAATTGCTGGAGGCAAAGAATCTGCAGCAGGTGCTTTTACATCCACAATATATTGTGGAAACATGGCTCCCACCACCCCCACCCGAAGTCAGCGCCCGGTGCAGTGGCATGGTACGAACCACCCTAGTGCCAACCCTGGATTCAGAGGTCTACCTGAATACACAAAGCTTAAGTGAAGCACACAATCTGTGCCCAATTGGGGGGAGGGGCACCGACAGAAGCAGTGAACAGCGGACACAATACGCAACCTACCTACAATCCCTGTGTGACGGATAGCGCTGCTAGCATCACCAAACACCCTCTCCAGGAGCTAGCTTATTGCCAGGTGCCCTGTGGAGCAGCCCACGCCCTACTCGGTTCCCTGACCCCACACCCAACCCTGGTCATCTCTCAAGACAGACTGGGGATTTGCCTGGCACCCTACTTTTAGTGGCCCCTTGTACACCTTACAAACATTCTTTAACAGATACAGTCTGTGGTTGGTCTGTAGAAAGACCAGGCCTAAGTAGGCTCTCAGCTCAATCAGCCAGTGGCCCCCTGAGTCGATGAGACTGTGGGGCCCGCTTGTGCCAGTGACGGCAAGCGGCACCACCACCCCACTGCACGACACAGTGCCCAGCACTGGTGCCACCCAGGCACCCACATCGCTGACAGCCCGGGTCCACCAGCCTCATACTCTACCAGGAACCAGAGGCCACTTATACAGCGACAAGTGCGAGGGGAGCCAGCTAGCGCTCCCGGTGCTATTAACCAGCAAACTTGTACTTTTGTTACTGATCGACCTTGGAAGTATAAAAAGCTGAACTGGCCCCGCCGAGATATGCCCTTCTAGATCAGTAGGAGAGACACCACCATATTAGTAAACACACATACACATCACTAGAATGAGCAGTTGTTTACTCAGAATATATGGAGATTACCACAGATGTTTCCACAATGAAAACAGCAGCGCATGCGCACAGCCCTAGGCATCCATAGGACTGTGCCCAGTAAGTAATTAATAAACGCGTGTCGGAGAACACCATTTCCCTGAAGATCTCCTGCTAGCGCCCTACTGCAGGGACTGCACGCTCCAGGCACTGGATGTGGCTGCTATAGATATAATCAGAGCTACTCACAGTTGGACTCGATAGAAGAAAAACTGACTCCAAGAAACAGAGTGCTGTAGGAGGTCTAACAATCCCAGAATGGATAATCTGTTCCTGCCACAAGGGACCACGAATAACCCTAATACTACAGAGGTCGGACGGAAGCACCAGTGAATTAGTTGTCCGTGCCGCAACATGGTTCTGTGACATGCAGAACACACAGAGCTCAGCAACAGGCACTGCATCTGGGAATCAGGGACTGGAACCCCTGGGATAGCTCAGTGAGCTGGAAGCAGGCAGGTTACACACAGCTCTACGAGGACGGCGCATGGATTCGTTAAATGAGCTCAGCGAGTGGCCCCTTTAAGCCGTACACAGCTCTCTCCAGTAGGCACTGACCCACAGAGCTATCTTTCTAAGACTAAAAGCCATAGCGAGCAGGGCACATGCATTTCTGCAGCAGGTGCCTGGACCCACTCAGTCCCCTCCCCGCAGCCGGGATCAGAGAGGCTGCCAGCTGCACACACACCTCTCTCTGCACGTTGTAGGGAAAGATGGAACATTGCAGTTTCAGTCATACATAAAGAGCGAACAACAGAAACATATATAACGGATGACAATGAACCAGACGTACCAGGGCCTCTCTCTGCAGCTGCCGAGGGCATCCTCTGGGGTCTTTTTTTTGACCCCACATGGTAAATAAAAATTACAGTTTTTTAAAAATTCTGTCTATAACAAGCTGTCGCCGTGAGAGTTGGTGACCCACTGAGAAGTGAGAGAGAAAGCCACATGCGCGCGTTGTGCCTGACACATTGCCTGAAATGCCGAGAGCAAAAGAGACGGCCGTGCGCATGTACATCTCCTGTCCGGCAGGCACGGCAAACAGGAGACAGGGAGGGAACAAACATGTCTCCCTTTCAATCAAAAGAGAGCATTTTTGAAGCGCGCCATTAGAAGCATTGGTGGAGCTTCCACCACGCTTCCAAAGCAAAACTAACAACAATAATCTCGCAAGCACACAGCGCATGTGCTGCGTCGCTAGGCAAGACCTAAAAATGACCAACGGAAGTAGCACTGTTTCCGGGGCAACCATCATTTTGTCCTTTTCGCAATGTGTGCTGTATAACAGGTTTTAATTACTAAAGCGACCTGTAAATGTATATTTAAAGACATTACCCCGGTGCTATTGGGCACGTGGAGGGATACATTTGAGAGGCCCGAATTTCTATTGTACAACTTCAGCAACAAGCTTTGACAAACGTTTTGGCTTTCGTATAGTACATCAAGGACCTGGAGGCATGTAACTTGGGTATATGTGTAGTCACAAAGAAAACAGAGGAGCATAACTTCTGACATTTGTGCACACAGACTAACCAACATACATATGCCGATGCGCGCGGAGATACATCTGCGCCACTCGTGCTCGCAGACCAGCAGACTCACAGGCATTCATGTACACTTGTCAACATGCAAGCACAGACCGAGGGGGCGTGGCTTGAGCGCCGAAGGGAATGGCGGCGTGAGCCCGGAGCTCCGCGCCTCTACCCCCGCAAGCATCCTGATACAGAGCCCGTAGAGCCCACGTGTGCCCCGGTGCCGGATGGTGGCCCGGCGGTGACCGCCTGGGCGTGATTTGGGCAGCCGGCGACTCCGTGGACCTGGGAACGACCGCCGATCGCGGCGGCCTCTAGAGCGGCTGAGGGACTGGCGCCGAGCAAGATGGCGGCCGCAGCGAAACCCTGGAGAGCGGAGGGTCGCTGAGCTTCGCACTGCCGGCGTGCAGGGTGAGGGCGCGATAGCTGGAGGTGCCGTGCCCCGCACGGAAAGGATTGTTCCTCGGCGACCGGCCACGGCGGGCGGCGCCACCGGTGGAGAGCGAAGTGGGCGTGGCCTCCTGGTGGCCCCGTACTGCAGAGGTCCGGCGGACCGACCCAGGTTTAGGCATCGGCCGGCCCGGTAAGCAAGTGAGGACCTCCTGGGGAGCAGGGGAACTGGGGGAGACGGCGAGCGCTGCAGCGCATTCTGGGCCCCCCCCCTCCCCCACGGCAGTAACACACGCGTCTTGTGGAGGCGCTGGGAGATCCCACGGAGGCTGCAACGGGCGGTATAAGGGCCCCTGACCTACGGCCTGTCACGCCGCCTCGGTGACGAAGTGCACGCTACCCCACAGCACCTGGGGGCTGGACGCAGCGACAAACGTACGTACTGAGTCGCCCTTCCCGGGGCGCAGTGGCCGCCCAACGTAGCCCCGAGGAGCACAGGGGCGATACACGACGCCGGAGCCAGTGGGCAGTCGGGGTGAACGGGAGCAGCGGGCCGGCCACGATGGGAAAGCCGAGGGCGAAGGCGGAGGAGGCGGCAGCGTCAAAGGCAGGGGAAGGGGGCCCTGCGGAACAGACGGACCTGCAGCGGCTGCAGGACCGAATACTGGACGCCATAACGGCCACCAGGGATGCACTCCATAACGACATAGCGCAGGTGGCGTCGGGGCTGGGCCTCCTCCGGGCTGACCATGATAAACTGAAAGACAGAGTTAAGGAGGCTGAGGTGGCGATCGCGGACATGACGCCAGCTCACAAGGCGATGGAGAGTAAGTTGACGGAGGCCCTGGACCGCATAAGCACCCTAGAGAGACGGGCGGAGGATGCCGAAAATAGAAACCGACGCAGCAACATTCGGGTCGTAGGTGTGCCGGAGACGGAGGGGGCAGGAGACATGATTGCCTACATGGAGGAATGGCTGAAGACGGTGGTGGCGCCAGAAGGACTATCGCCATTCTTCACTCTGGAGCGGGCCCATAGAGTCCCCTCAGGACCACCCAAACCTGGACTCCCACCCAGACCGATCATAGCCAAGCTGCTACACCACAAGGACAGAGATCTGCTCCTGCGTAGGGCCCGGGAGGATGGCCCCTTCCAGATTGCAAACAGTAGAGTCACGCTCTTTCCGGATTTCACCTTTGGAACGCAGAAACAGCGTGCCTCCTTCCTCGCGATCAAGAGGGAATTGCGGACCGAAGGCATCCCCTACTCCTTGCTCTTCCCAACCAGACTACGGGTGGTAGTGGACGACAGGGCGATTTTCTTCACGACATCGGCGGACGCTTGGGACTGGTGGGAGACGTACAAGGCTGGGACTGATGGAGCCAGAGTGAGAGAGGAGCGGGAGAAAGAGCGGGAGCGCTCGCCCAAGCGGCAGCGAAAATCGAGGAGACTCTGGAAAAGGGGCCAGGGGCAGCAGGGCCCGACGGCCTCACAAACGGAGGCGGAGAGGAAGGCGGCGCTGTTGGAGGTGGGGAAGCTCGGCCGAGCAGAAGGCTCCGAGTCCAGAGGGGCCCCAGACTCGGACACTCATGTTTCGGCCTCTGGTTCGGAATCGGACTCGTCGGGACTACATCGCATAGAGGGACCGCTGGTGACACCGCAAACGGCTGATGAGGTCCACAATATATGAACTACTGTCGATGCTGATCGGGTAATGTTGGGGATGTACGGGAGAAGGGGTAGCTGCCCTCGCACACAGTGGGAGCCGGGGTGCACGGCGGGACACGGGGCAGTTGATCCATGAGGAACTGGGGGGAGGGACGGGGTTGGGCGGCGCGGCCTCCCTTTGGACAAGGCCACACTCCGTAGGCCCTTAAGGCACCCACAGCTGCGGCTGTGTAGTTGAGACCTGGGTCATCAGGTACGGGAGTTTGGATGGGGACCGGTATTTCGATATTGGGGCCTGTTCTGGGGGAGGGGGGGGGCTCCACAGTTGGGGATTGTTGGTTTGTATTTTTGACACTGTTGACCCTGGGTACGCCATTGACAGGGCTGTTGGGGAGGTTTGTTTTTCACACAGGGGGCACCATCACCGCCAAAGGGCTGGACCTGGGAGGAGGGTTTCGACCGGATCACTGGGATAATGGCTAATGCAAATGTTTTGACTTGTATGACCTGGAATGTCCGGGGCCTTCACACTATGCAACGCAGACACAAAGTGCATGCCTTCTTGGTACGGAGGGGGGTACACATTGCGCTGCTACAGGAGACGCACCTCACACAACGGGAGGGGGAGGCCTTACAAAGGAGATGGCGGGGCCAGGTCTACCACACCAACTATTCAGCTTATGCGAGAGGGGTGCTCATATGGATTAGGGCAGGCACGCCTTTCCAACTTTCACGGCATTGGATTGACCAGGAAGGGAGATATGTGGTAGTGGAGGGGAAACTAGAAGGTAGAGATATAGTGTTAGCTAGCATCTATGCCCCGAACACAGACCAATTGGCTTTCCTGGCTGCACTGTCGGGGACGCTGGCCCACCCCCTTGCGGGCCCGGTCCTGCTGGGGGGGGACTTTAACTCCATTGCCGACCCCCTGCTGGACAGGTCTCACCCCCCCCTTCGTGACTCCCCGGTACACAGACTCTCTAAGGGAAGGAGGGACTGGCAGGAGAACTGGGGACTCGTAGACGTCTGGAGAAGGCAACACCCGACTGATCGGGATTACTCGTTTTTCTCAGGGCTCCATGACCTGCACGTCCGACTAGACGCCATACTTTGCTCCCGGGAGGTGCAGCCGTGCGTCACCAGCTCGGAATACTTATCGAGGACGATCTCGGACCATAACCCGCTCTTGGTCCGGCTGGCGTGGGTTATGGGGAAGCCCAGGGTTCCGCTCTGGAAACTGAGGCCTGAGACACTGGAGGACCCCCTCTTCGGGGAGGCCCTTGCGGGGGGCGTGACCTCGTATTTTGCGGAGAACGCGGGGACGGCCACCTCAAGGGCGATGGAGTGGGATGCCTTTAAGGTAGTGGTGAGGGGCATCTGCATCCGAGACTATGTGGGCGTACGGAAGGTACTGCTGGGGGATCTGGCGAAGGCAGACGAGGCCCTGAGGGAGACGGAGCGGAAGAGGCCTGGGAGGCCGGAACTCCAGGACTCCCTATGCTCGGCCAAGGAGGCGGTAGCCGTTGAGGTGGAAAGGCTTCGAGCTTTTGATCACAAGCGGTACGTGCTACGCTCCCATGTAGAAGGCGATAAGGTGGGCACCCTCCTGGCGTGGCTGTCGAACCCCACCAGAAGATGCGCTCCCATACTCCAGCTGCGGGATGCGTCGGGAGTGGTACAACAGACGCAACTGGGCATAGTCAACGTGTTCCAGCAATACTATGAGGGCCTGTACAAGAGTGACCCGGGAGGCAGGGCGGAACTGGTGGGTCCCTTCCTGGCTGACTTGCCCCTAGGTCAGTTAGAGGCGGAGCAGGCTAAGGACTTGGGGACGGACATTGCCGCGGGTGAGATACGACTGGCGGTGAGGCGGATGGCGAGGAACAAATCGCCGGGGATAGACGGACTCCCCATCGAGTTTTACGCCAAAAACCTAGACGTATTGGCCCCCCGTCTCCAGACTATTTACAGGGAGGCAAAGGCAACGGGTCGACTACCGCAATCGATGAGGGAGGCGCTGGTGGTCCCACTACTGAAACCCGGCAGGGAGAGCACTGACCCCACGTCATATAGGCCCCTATCTATGCTAACCGCAGATTATAAAATCCTGAGCTCCATTTTGGCGGCGAGACTCCTGCCGCACATGACGGGGCTGGTGCATGACGACCAAAACGGTTTTATACCGACCCGCAACACCACGGCTAATATCAGACGGCTCATCCGCATCATGGACGGGCTCACCGAGAGGACAGGGACGGAGTTGGTCCTGTCAGTTGATATTGAAAAGGCCTTTGACAGCCTCGAGTGGGACTACCTCTACGCTGTCATGGAGCGCTTCGGCCTGGGGGCTGGCTATATCCACTGGACTAAGGTCCTTTACGCGGAAGCGATTGCGAGAGTGGGAGTAGGCCCGGCGGTATCCCTACGATACCCGGTGGAGCGGGGCACTCGACAGGGCTGCTCCCTGTCACCGCTCCTTTTTGCACTGGCCATTGAACCGCTGGCGGCCGCGGCCAGAACGGGGCGGCACATCCACGGAGTGCAGACCCGTGACGGACATCATTTCATTTCGCTGTATGCTGACGACTTATTGCTATTCCTCCGCGACGGAGGTGAGGACCTGAGGAAGGCGGAAGCTCTACTTGAGAGATTCGGGGAGATGTCGGGCTTGCGGGTCAATTGGCCCAAGACAAGCTTGTTCCCGCTGCTGGAGGGCACTGCCCAGCCGCAGCACCAGTCGGAGGCGACCTGGAACCCTACCTGCATGAAATACCTGGGGGTCCATATCTACCACAAGCCGGAAGACTTACTCGAGGGCAACCTGGGGCGGTGCGTGCGCGGACTGAAGGGCTGTATGTCCTTCTGGTCCACATTGCCGCTATCAGTAGCGGGCCGGATTTCCCTGCTAAAGATGGTGGCCCTGCCGAGATTACTGTACTATTTCCGGACGCTCCCAATTTGGATACCTGGTTCCTTTTTCAAGCTCCTCAAATCTCAGATCACATCGTTCATCTGGGGAGCGGGACGATGCAGAGTAGCGCTGGCCACGCTCTCTCGCCCGAAGGATGAGGGGGGGCTGGCGGTGCCGGACTTCGAGCTCTATTACCTTGCGGCCCAATTGCAGATATTCACGCAGGAGGTTGCGAGGGTATTCCGAGGCCCAGAGGATGCAAACTTGCGGGGAACGCCCAGGCACGTCCTGGCGTTCATAACCCTCCAGCAGCGGTTGGACAGTCGGGACCTATCGCTGGAACAGCGCACATACCGGCAATGCTGGAATCGGACCCAGAAGAGGGCGGGCTCCAGACATCCTTACGCGCCTGAGATTCCACTGGCCATGCTGACGGCACTGCCACATGGCGGCGATTGGTCGAGTCTGCAGGAGTGGGAAGAGGCGGGAATTCAGGTGGTTGGGGACCTCTTTGAGAGTGGAACACTGCTCCCGTTCCGGGAGCTATCAGACCGCTTCGATATTTCGAGAGGGGGATTCCTGCTGCACGCAGCGGTAACCCGGGCGATGCATGCCCACTGGGGCACGGGCCTTGGGGAGCCCGAGACGGCAGCGGCTTGCCAATACGCCATGATGGCGGCGGGCACGGTGAAGGCAGTTACATGCCTGTATAACCGAATGGTTAGGGAGAATATCCCTTCTCTCGCGTCCCTGAAAGCTAAATGGGAGGCGGATCTGCACAAGGACATTCCGGACACGACCTGGGCACAACTTGTCCGCAGGGCTCGAAACAGCACAAGGAACGCCAGGTTCCAGCTGATACACTACTATGTGTTGCACAGGGCGTATATGACGCCAGGTAGAATACGGCGGTATTTTGGAGACGACACAGCAGCCTGCCCCCGGTGCCCGGAAGAGGGTGCTGAGTTAGTACACATGCTATGGGCGTGCCCGCTCCTGCAGGGCTTTTGGCAAGAAGTGGGGGAAGTATTGAATGAGGTGACGGAACGATCGCTAGAGTATGGTCCGGCCGAATGCCTGTTGCACTGGTTCCCCCACACTCCCAAAAATAAGCTCACGAGTAGGTTCATCGACATGGGGCTGATGATAGCGAAGAGAGAGATTACCAGGAATTGGAAGGCGCGGCTGGGGCCTACTCCACGGAGGTGGCGGCAGGAGTTTCTGAAATGGGCCTCGGCGGACAGCACGCATAGATACCAGGTAGCGCGCAGGACCCCTAGCCAGACAGCAGCTGACACCGCGACAGCATGGGAAGTAATGGTGCAGGCGCTCAGGGACAGCGAGGCTGACGCACAGGAGGAACCTCCCAGAGGAGAGGGCATGGAGGGAGAGAGTTGAGGCCCCTGGAACGGCAGGGATACGGGGAACATGAGGCTAGCATCCCAGGGTTAGTATTAACGAAGCCTTAGGCGGGGGATGGTGTGCGGGTCGGGGTGAGGGGGGGGGGTGTTTAGGGGGGGAGTTGGGGTTCAGCGGGTAGTTTGGTAGGATAATAAAAGTAGGCATACACTTAATCCGGACACTAACCACTCCTCTCTACGGAACGTCAGGCATGGAAGTGCAGATACTTTATCGCCGCCCAACCCCCGGGTTGTGGGCCGGAAGGCTGTGTAATGATTGACGAAATGTACTGTATATCTGCTGACATTTAAGTTGCTACTGCTATTCGTTTATTGGCCTGTACAGGTATGTCTACAATAAAAATTCTTTAAAAAAAAAAAAAAATGCAAGCACAGACCGACAGATATACAGATACCTTGAAAGAGAACAAAAGAACAACCCTGCCCTTGATATCTGGTGGTCCCTAATTACGTCCGTATTTACCCATTAGGCTTCCCTTTCTGACCATCTTAAAAATTACGCTTGGAAGCCTTCATACCTGACCAACAGTGTCTTTGGAAGGGAATGTGACCCCCTACCGGTAAGCAACAAAAAACATAGAGGATATCTGAAACAGAGTCTAACAATAGGGAGCTCAACTAAAAATACTTAAGTGATCTATAAAAGCAGTTTCTAAAATCTCATTTTCCTCCCAAACTAGATACCTTAGATTATTATCGCAAAAACCTAATATTGAACCTCAGTACGCTATCACCTTCCATAGAAGACAATTGGAAACAGTGCCATTGGTAAGTAGCGAATGGCAGAGAGATAGGTTTGAACATCTCGTGATACAGATACTCATGTGTAACACGGATCTAGTTTCAGTAAAACTAAGCTATAGAACTTCAATGTAAGACACTTTCGTCAGAAATGTACATAGAATTGAAACCGTGTCCCCGGTCTAAGAAACACTAGCAATTGTTCATTAAAGACTATATCCATGCATAGTTTCTTTATTTCAGGAAAAACCTATATTCAACAAATAAAGTCCGAAGGTGCTTTTAGCCTATCGCATGGATTAACCTGGAAATGACCATGTGCTCACAACGATAGGTAATATTTCCATATAATAATTGTTGCATTAGCCTAATAACCTCACCAGGTTAAGGGAAAAAACATTGTGAGACGTTCTTTAACCTTCTGTCCAGCTATAGTCCATTCCTGTCATACAGAGAAACCGATAATAACTTTGGCCAATATCCCTTTTTTGTCTCCTAGTCCCGTTAGTCTAAAAAATGGCTTGATTTAGGTGATAATTGGGAAATCAGGTCCCTAAAATGAACCCCAATATTTAATATATACATACAAATAAAGAAGACTTTTGAGAACGATAACCTGAATATAGTTATAACTTTACAGGGAAGGACCAGTCAATATACTCTAAATTGAACGTGTGTATGTATGAGGGTAGTGCTATTAGTATATATAAGAGAGAAAGAATGTGCGGTACGTGTTTGATGGTTCACCATAACTTGGTTATCTAATGGCCTTAAAACTGACTTTACCGAATGGAAAGTCGTGTCTAGGGAGTGTCCCTAGGTATCCCAGTGCTGCACAGCAACCAGATAATGATGATGTGACCTTATGTTAAAAATCCAAGAAGACATATCTATTGAAAATATAAGGCATGTAAATGTATATGATTTAAAAATTGCACATTGTATGGAAGTCTAAGATATTGTTTTTATTTCCAGATCTTATACCTGTCCCCCTCCCAGCAAAAAAATCCCTCAGCCCTGATGAAGGTGTCTGGCCTGACACCGAAACGCACGTCGGCTTTTGTGGCTTGCGCATCCAGGAAAACGACAGATCTGTATACATCAGGACTTCCTTATATCCACCAGGATCTCCTTAACTGTCGTATGCCCTTGGAAATATTACCAAGACCCATGGAATTAACCTAACATCTCCATGTTGTAAATACTAGGAACCTCGCCATGTTGTAAATATTAGGACTATACCATAGAGAGTGAAAGATGTATGTAAGAATATGAGAATGAGTACAATAATATGAATGAATGTGAAAGAATGAATTTTGTATAATACATTGCTGGGTAGGGCTGGTCACAGGTTTAGAACTTTGTTTCTCTATTTTACCTTTTCCTTTTTATCATGTATATCTGATGATATGTATATATTATGTGTATTCTAAAAAAATGTTAATCACTTTTTGTACTTTGTCTTTTCGATACATAAAATCAAAGAAAACTAATAAATAATAAATATACAAAAAAACAAAAAACTCTCCTGATGTATATATACACTGGCTTGCCTTATATTTTGTGCAGCACTGGTTCCTAGATATACCACCCCTCCAGTACTAGTTGGATCCCTTTTGGGACCACCAGATATCAAGGGCAGGGTTGTTCTTTTGTTCTCTTTCAAGTTGTCTTTCCCCTTCTGCCTGCCCATATCATTAAAACCCACCGGGGAACCCCCTTCTTTCCTCAGATATACAGATACACCGGTGTCAAAGTATGCAAACCAACAGTTATATAGAAACACAGGTGTTAAAAACTCACAAGCACTCATGTACACAAAACAACAGATATATAGAAACACAGGTATCAAAAACTCACAAGCCCACATGTACGCAAACCAATAGATATATAGAAACACAGGTGTCAAAAACCCACAAGCACTTGTGCATGCAAACCAACAGATATATAGAAACACAGGTGTAAAAAACTCACAAGCATTCATGAACACAAAAAAGTGAATATATAGAAACCCAGGTGTTAAAAGCTCATGAGCACTTGTGTACACAAACTGACAAATATATAGAAACACAGGTATCAAAAACTCACAAGCACTCGTGTACGCAAGCCAACAGATATACAGAAGCACAAGTGTCAAAAACTCACAAGCACTCATGTACGCAAACCAACAGATTTATAGAAACAAAGGTGTCAAAAATTCACAAGCACTCGTGTACACAAACCAACAGATATATAGAAGCACAGATCTCAAAAACTCACAAGCACTTGTGCATGCAAACCAACAGATATATGGAAGCACAGGTGTCATAAACTCACAAGCACTCATGTACCCAAACCAACAGATATATAGAAACACAGGTGTTAAAAACCCACATGTACTCATGTACGTAAAAAAAGTGAGTACATAGAAACCCAGGTGTCAAAAACTCACAAGCACTCGTGTACGCAAACCAACAGATATATAGAAGCACAATTGTCAAAAACGGACAAGCACTCATGTACGCAAACCAACAGATTTATAGAAACAAAGGTGTCAAAATTCACAAGCACTCGTGTACGCAAACCAACAGATGTATAGAAACAAAGGTGTACAAAAATCACAAGTACTCGTGTACGGAAAGCAGCAAATACATAGAAACACAGGTGTCACAAACTCCCAAGCACTCGTGTACACAAACTAACAGCTATATAGAAACAAAGGTGTCACAAACTCACAAGCACTTGTGTACGCAAACCAACAAATATATAGAAACACAGGTGTTAAAAACTCACAAGCACACATGTACACACATCAACAGATCTATAGAAGCACGTGTCAAAAATATGCAAGCACCTGTGTACACAAGACCAACAAATATACAGAAACAAGGTGTAAAAAACACAGAGACACCAATGTACTCCGAACAACAGATACACAGGTATCAAAAACCAACCAAGTGTGTATATGGTTGTGCTTGTTTATTTTTCTTATTTATTTTCTACAAACGTTGCTGTCTCATTGTATATGTGTGGTATCTGAGTAGCGCAAACTTAGCCAAAGGCAGCGGAGAGCTGTACAAGATCAAAGGCAAGGGTACAGTCAACAAGTGATTTTACTCCACTCGCAGTGACGCATTTTCCCGGAAGTCAGCAGATAAAGAGGGAGCTAGAGGGAGGGAGGAATGAGGGTACTAAATACGCATGCTCCCTTAAATGACAGAAGTGCTTGCACCTATGGGAGAGCACAAACTGCCAGGTGAGGGGAGAAGCCTGCCAGGGGGTCTGAAACTCACTTGGCCTATGATGTCCTGCTTTGCTCTTCCAGAGGCCAATATCTACTTTTGAGTGTTTAACTTTAGTGGGAAAATATCTCAAAATGAGCTGTGGAACCATCAAGAAGCAACATCATGTTTCCCATAGACGAGAGCAATAATTCTAACAAAGGTAACTACTACAGCGCAGTACAAGTGCTTTTGAAGAGAGAAAATACATTATTCTTAAACTGAAGATGGTATCACAGATAGCAAAAGAGTTGTAGAAACAAAGGCATCTAATAGTGTGTAAAAGAGTTCTCAGGAGTATAACTTTAGGCACTCTACAATGCCTCTGTGCAGGGCTTTAAGTGGGCTGGGTCTCACCGGTGCTGAGCACCTGCAGTTTTTTTAAGGGGGCCTCAAAACAGGTCTCTATCAGGCTCTGTTTTGTGCCCGGGCACAGGCGGTCTGTTTTTTTCCGGACTGCAGTGACCGCAGCACATTAATGTGCGCGTGCTCACACTGCTCGCTTCTCTCTAGTGGAGAAGTTACGGTATGACGTCATGCACAGTGAGCTTATAGGGGAAGAGAAATCCTTTAAAGAGAGTCATTTTCTCTCTGGAATTCCTTCTCTTTTGAAACTCAGGAGCAGCAACATTGTGGTGGTGTCACCAGGGCTTTACGTGGAAGCTTGTTCAATATTATATACAAGCCATAGTTGCTGCTTATTTATCTTATGCAACTAAGAACCACTGACAAAGCCAATAGTCCTGACTTGTTGTAGGTATGATGTTACTTGTTGTATCATATGTCCGGATGCAATGACAGAAACAGCTAAATACAAGTCGGGCGGCACACTATGCTCAGCTGATGTGTTTAAAGGCACGCCCTTAATTACATTGGCCACGCCCCCTTGCGAGACCCCCTCCAGTTTTTTCATCCCACTTAAAGCTCTGCCTCTGTGTATAATTCCCTGTATGTTCACCAAGGAGAAGACATTTGAACCATGCATAATTTGATGGTCTACTTACTGTCTCCTTGTTGCCCCCAGGTCTCCAAGTCCCTGGTAATTAGCAGTATCCACCATGCCCCCCCTGGGATTGTTCCATTTAGTCAGCTGTATTTTTCCCAAGGGAGGGTAGTGGGGGGGGGAAGAGTGGGAACTACCCTTCTAATGAATCCTGTAAGTATGTATGTATGTGGTATTTGTATAGCGCAAACCTATCAAAAGGCAGCGGTAAATGGCCTTGTATAAATGCAATCTGATTTATTATGGATCAATCCTCTTGGCACTTGAAAGTTTATTGAATGGTTCCCATATATATACGTTTTCCTTGTTTTTATATGATATGATGAATTTAGCACGTCACTGTCTCTCTTTTTTACGGAGTGTAATGTTGATTTTTGAATGTATCTTTTTCTTTTATGTGAAACTCTTCGGAGTCCCAAATCATAATAAAATAAAATGTAAAAACTGTAAACTGTACACAAAGTGTTAGGAAACCCAATAGCTTCTGGGGAGGAAGGAAAGCACCGTTTCAGCCTCCTCTGATGATGGTCATTCTCCCGAGAGCCAGTCCCCGCAGCGCTTCTGTACAGGCTCAGCACTTGGAAGCGCTATCGGGCACCGCTCCCCGCCAGAGCGGATCACAGGCCGCTTTATTCAAAATGGAAGCACGTCTCTGAGGTAGCGATAAGAGGCTGAGACCGCTGTAGAGTAGCTGCTTCTGGTGGGCGTAGGATTATCGCGCAATCCGGGTGACCTTTGCTGCATTCACATCCCAGCATCACTGGATTAGGCTTTATGGAGAGTTTTATCACTGTGCTAACCTTTTCTTTCCTTCCTTTTATTAATCTACAGCAGCAGGGTCCAATGTAGGTCCAGGAGGGTTGGATCAATGCCAAATTTTCAAGATAGCTACATAAAATAGATTTCTGTATAGTGCATCATTTATTTAGCCCAGGCTTCTCCAACTAGTAGCTTGTGAGCTAATGGTAGCTCTCCAGTTACCAGTGAGTATCATTCCTGTCTGCAGTCCAGATAACTAAATTAGAAGCTTTTGCTTGGTTTAATTATTATATTATACCAGCATTTAAAAGTGTGTATCAGATGAAAATGGGTATATTTTCCAAATTTATAATTTTCAAAAGATATTTAAAGATGATTTTGGAGTGAGAAATCACGTAACACTGGAAGAGGTATTAGTAATATTATTACCGTGGTATTTTTGCTTAGTTGGCAGGCGGCATTGCAGCTATGGCTATTACGTATTACCACTGTAGAGGCATAAATTCATAAAACCTTTTTTAACATTACTGCTGGCAATCCTGCACTGAAGTGATCATGGCTGGTAATCTTGCGGAGGGTGGCTACTAATATATTCTTGCCTAATGTGTACAACACAAATAACATTAGTAGCTCAGCATGATTTTCATTGAACATAAGTAGCTTTTATTAATGAAGAGGTTGGAGACCCCTGATTTAGCCAGTGGTTTTCCTGAAAATCTGACATGACTCCAGAATTTAGGGGGCTTCATTAGGCAGCTCTGATGTAAAAGGATGACATTTACTGGACACCTTACTCAGATGCCTCTAGGCACTGTACATTGTATTGCTTGCAAACTGCACATTATTTCATGCTAATTAAAAGAGTGCATGTTTAGAAAGAATTGGTTATGATGATTATCCTCTTCACTCTTTGCCAAACAGTTCCAAAGTTGGAGACCATCAATGAACAGGATATGGCCTTCCACAATTGCCATCTCATCCGTGTCCTTTTCCATACCCTGTACTTTGCTTTAACCCCTTGCATGGGGTGCGAATGATCGCGCTGTGCGGGGATTTTAATAAGTGGGCGTGATTCGGACGGTCAGGGGCCGTCCTGCGCACACGCCCACGTGACGTGTGACGGCTCCCGGCCGTCACGAGCATGCAAGGGGTTAAAGACTTTACTGGCCAGTGGCGGCAGCTGCCTACATAAAGTGGTAGGACACAGCAGGTGGAGAGGGCGGCGGGACGGGGAGGAAGAGTAAAATATAATTTTAAAAAAAAAGACTTACCTGCTGCTCCACTCCTCTCCACTCCCGCCTGCCTTGTCGGGCAGAAGGGGATGGGCCCTCGGGACACAAGCTTCACACCCAATCCAGATGCTGCTATCACATGAGAGCAACACCACGATTGGTTTGAGCCGCCTAGTTTGCCGCTCAGAAAGTAAATTGGAGCCTGTGCATTGTCTCCTATCCTACTGTGCAACACAGCTTTGCTGGAGAAACATAAGTGGGCATGTGTGTTTGGTCGGCTTAAGACAGCTGGTCAAACACGCATGCACACTTAAAGTGCACACTACTCCTCCTTGATATGCCCGGCCCCACCCAATACTTATTGCGGGGCACAGACAACTTAAATAAAATAATGATAACATTGTGTTATTATAATTTTATTTATCGTCTGCTGAAACAGGCTGTGGGGCAACGCTCCTCCTCCCAGCAACAAGGCTGCTGTGAAGCATGGGAGAGATAAAAAAAAGCTATTTTATGCAGCCAGCAGTGGCGACAGTCACGTTTTATTTTTGTTCCTGGCGGGAGGGTGGGGCAGGGGCATCTACACCCTCCATGTTGCACGGATTCTTGCTCCTGTCAACAATGACAAAAAAGGCACTGTGACGCAGCCAGTGCTGATTGGGTCATAGCATTCTTTTGTTTGTAAACTTTAAGCCATCGTACACAGTGGCAAAACAATAGCCCCCGCAGCTCCCGTGCTGCAGGGGGACCCTCGAGCTCTAGGAGGAACCCTCTGGCACTGTGGACACCTGGCCTGAGAGCTCCTGACTGGGTCTAGAGCGTGGGGGGGCCCTCTATGTACTTTGCAGGGGGCACACTTAGGTAAGCCACCAGCTGCACAGGGCCCTTTCCTTCTTTGTGGGAGTCTGGGGAGCTTGTATAAGGGTACACTTACATCTTTCTAACATTCCAAAAAGAAGAAAGTGAATCTGTTCTCGTGTGGAGCAGGTAAGGAGCATCACAGAAGGGATAAGAAGGGAGTAGTGGGTTAAGCAGTAGGGACAACATGGGTGTGCTTAGTGAAATCACAAGTGTTTGTGGGATGCTGGAAAGCACAATTGTGCCCATGTCCCGCGGTAACTGAGAGGCACCGCACAACAGGCAAGCATCACCCTGTTCCACTTTCCACATAAAACCAATATGAATAGATGTTTATTTGCTTAGCACACATTTGTGGCAGCTGGAATCTTGCTTGGGGTCTGCCAAAAATTAAAAAAAGTTTAAGAAAATAAATAAAAATATTTTTTAAAATACCTTGCGTTTTCAATGTGGGCCGCGGGGAATGCTGTAGTTAGCCATAACCATTGGGTTTGCTGATGGGTGTCACATATTATCTTAGAATGGCCAGAAGGCACCGTATGTTTTGCAATGGAGGACAGGACTCCTACTGACAGCACTTTTTTAATGAGGCCCTTACAGCAACATTTTAGAAAATATCCATATTGTTCAGGGACATGGTAATAGTCCCCAGCAATCGCATTAACTCTGCCGGCGTCTGCCCGGACAGGCAGAGGGAAACCAAGGACAAGGCTGATCACAGGACTGTTGCAGGCCAATGGGACGGGGTGACTGTGCTCTTGCCGCTCAGCGGGGATGTACAGCACGCGGCGGTGACCGCCACCATCGTGGGGGACACCGCCACGGTTCTGCACAGAAGGGAGTGAGGAACTGTAATGATTTTATTCAAGACTAATACTTTTCTGCTGCAACCCCCCGTGGAGTAAATTAATTGCATCATTTTACATGTTCTACTGAGGGTGAATTACCATACCTATCTATAGTACGTAATATTTTACAAGTATGTAAATGCCGGCAGAGGAACGCCTCCTGTTCGTCATTAAGTATACCCTTTTGAAGCAATGCCACCAGCAATTTCTTTTTCAGGTCTAAGGAGTATCCGCTTAATCACTATGGGGTCTGACCAATTTGGGAGCTTATTAGTATGTACGCTGATTATTTCACCTATCACCCCGCACAGCATGGTCACCAATGCAATTAACACTAGCGGGCATTTATTAGCAGCTCTGGTTCCTGTTTCGTACCCCAAGGAAGCAAGCACGAATTACACTGTGCATTGACCATCTCCGTATCCATCTTCCAGGTTGTACCGCAGGATCGCGGGTGGCGCTCTTAGGGTGGCCATGGACTCATACGCGGTATTATTTGTCTGTTGAGCAAGGATGGTCTCCGTGGTGCTAGGTCACCTCCCTCTTCACTTGCATCTTTTGACATAGCCTGGTGTGGGCCTTCACTTAAAGCGGTGTGGCCTAAGTTGTGTTCATGAGTGTATGTCACACCTCATCAGAGGGAGTTCACAAAATATAAAATGGTGTAATCTTTTAGAAGGTCTTTGAATTGGCTCAAGTACGCGTCGGCGTTGGTGGCATCTTCTCAGTGGTAGCTCAAGAGCAAGGGCATAGTTTTGAGGAGTCTCAACATAGTGATCCTGGAGATGTACAGACAGAAGGACAGACACATGAATACTGATAATGTGCATTGTCAGGAGATGTGTATTTCTAAGTTATGACACAACAAAGGATAGGATGGACATAGACAACACCAAGAAAAGACTTCTTCATGGAATGGATAGTAAAAGACCCTAGGGAAAGAGGAGGAGAAACAAATGTTGGATATCTGCAGCAGAAACTGTAGTGAACTGGTGCAAAGAGCAAAGGGAAGAGTTGACATTTGGGCTGCAACAAGGATTGGACTGGGGGAAAAAATAGCCCCAGGCATCAGAATAAAAGTGCCCCAATTAGCAAACCAGATAGCTAAAAAAAGTGGCAAACATTTGCAAATCAGGCCAGTTTTGAACATGTAAGAGATGCTTGCTGGGAAGTGTCCATAAAGAAATTCCTTGGAAGAGATCTGTAACTCCACCTTTATTCATGTAAAGGCACCAAGAGATCTGGAGGCCAGTACAGAATGAATAAAACATTATAACAACCATGCATATACCCCAACCCACGAACATTTAAAAGACAACATCAGTATCTCTCACGAGGAGACCACGAGCCCAACACGCAGTGCCGCGCTCATGCTCACCTCGTGATACTCAATGAGAGCGCACGAGCAAAGAGGATGCACGCGTGCCCTCAACAATGCTGTATGGGTATTTTGCGAGGTACGGGGGACTACATGCATTTGTGTTTGCTGCAGCCATATTTTCAGAGATGACTTCACATATGACGCCACCAAAGACTTCGCTGGTGAGCGCAGATCACATCACAATTGACATTAGTGACATCACTTGTTAAAGTGCTGTTGTAGAGGTGATGTACCGGTACAGATACGTATATGTCTTTATAAATAATATATAGAGAATAAATGCTGCAGTTAACTCTCTCATCTAGTAGGACACCATTTAATACCTATTATTTGTATAAGGGAGATGGCAGTACCTATCACTTTCAACACAACGATGTCTCCATAATGGATAAATGTAGCCAAATATGAGGGGTACTATAGGAAGCAAACAATTGTGGAAAAGAGCAATCATTTTTACTTTCCCTATTGTCACTGATGATGTAGATGTAATATTCTGTCATCACTGAGGTTACTTAAGGCGACATTTTTGATGCCATCACTTTATATATCACACCACAAAAGGTGGCCCCCAGGGGGTACACTCACATGTCCACAGGGCTCACTATGGAGCCACACAACCATGAAATATGACTTCAGAACACATTCAAGATCACTGGAGCACTGTAGAGTAGTACCCTCGCCCATAAAGGAGAAGATATTTGGTCCAGAAAAATGCACCTGCAGCTTTAAAGAAGCTAATCTACTAGCTACAAAACACAAATTATTGGACCACTTGATAATCCATCCATAACCCACAGTAGAGTGACTCTATGGACCACGTAGTGGAAACTGTGCAGGCATCTGATACACACCAAGCAGGCAATTTATAGGCACACCATACCCATGGCATCATAGGTCCTTGCGTTGTCATGACTACTTGTGCGTCATAAGAAACAGAATGAGCTTCATCCAGCCAAAAGCATAAGGAGTGAGAAATATTCCTCTGGACAGATCCAAAACCCACTCTATATTATTATTTTAAAGAATTCTTAACAGTGATTGTTAACAATAGGTCAAACACAGCTGTGCTATCAAGCCAGACCTAAACATCAAGAGATTAGTCTTGTGAGCACAATAGAGCTTTTCCTTCACATGAAAAACAAATTATTCTTCACCACCAGCACTAAATGTGGCTGAACTGCCAACAAGCTTGCCCTTGACTGTGGGCGACCTGCTCCATTGTCATAAGCGAAGAACCGTGAGTGATATTTCCACCCATTGTGAGGAGGTCTTTATGTTAAGCTGTGGGGCGGTCATTCACGCCGCGCCGCGCCTCGTTTGTAGGACACGGAAGAGGTGAGGGCTTCCCTCGACACCACCGTTGAGCCCGTCTTTTCGGTGCACCTGAGCACGAGACCCGACCACCTCCTGAAGGGCTACCACATGTCTGCTCATCCCATTGACTCTCGCTGCTGGGTCACATTTATTATTTAGCAGGGGCCCCAGAGGCCTCTGGGTAGGTGGATCTTGTCATTTCGGGGAAACTGCTGACTGGTGCAACATGCCTGCAATGATAACACTGAGCAATCAATGAGAAAACAGTGTCCGCAGTTTCCCTCCATGGGCAGCATTTCCCGGCCAGTTAAAGATCTGGACATTGTGGTTTCTTGCATTGCCACTATCACCCCACGCTGTCTGAGCATCTTTGTGGGAATGTAATGTGTAGAGGGTTACGCGAAGCATAGCGGCAACGATTCAACGCAGTCGGCAACTGTCACAGGAGATGGGAAGTCTTCTGTGAACTTGCAGCTAGATGTATTTATGTTTTACATTCATCATTTACCATTTGATGCCCACAGTAGGTTCACCCTAGAAATGTACGAAGTTGTGTGACTTCACTTCAGGGACAATTTGTCAAAGTCTAAGGAAACAACACAAATAAATATTTTGTGTAATCAAATAAAGTTTGCAATTTTTTTTACTATAGTAGCAAGTGTGAGCATAGAATTTTGGTCGAGGTAAAATCCTACAAATTAGACTATAGCAAATTTGTATTTCAGCAGACTTATTTGCTGATAAGAGTCTAGCAAAATGAATTTTGGAAGAGTTAATTGAAATTGCAGAATGGTGAATTTCTCCCAAAAAACTAGCAGTTAGCTGGTTGGGCGTTGCCCCCCCCCCCCCGCTGTTAATGTCATAGAACTACTTTAGAAATGAGAGCGGTAGTTTCTATCATAGATAGAGGAGAAGGACTAAAACAACACCTCTTCATGAAGCTGCCATCTTGGATTAAGGTGCTTCCTAAAGAGAACGCATATTTGTTTGAAAAAATCTAAAACATATATAAATAAAAATAAAAAGACAAAGGTATATATATCTCTTCTCAGGAAACAGAATACCTTCGAATTAAGTAAGCATGTAATGTACTTCCAAACGTTATTGGACATTTAATCTTTAGCAAGTATGTTACTGTCGCACTTCCACAACATTTATGCTTGTTCTCTTGCTCTAAGTTGTTTCCAAATGGTCTGAATTTAAGTGCCTCAAATGGACATCAAAGCAAGGATTCACTGCGCTAGTCTGTTTTCTATATCTACTAGCTGCTGGACCTGTTGCATTCAATGGGCCGTTCCAGGCCAAGATGGCGTGCAAGATGGGGCTTTTATGAATGGACCACAACTATCTAGCTCAATTCCAAGGGTTCTAAGCCGAAAATAAGAGGATCATTGGGTAAAATAAATACTGATGAAAATGAAAAGTGACACTATCGTTTTGTAGTGTGCATCGCTAGATACCGTCTTGCTCAGAACCCTCAAAGATCTGTGAAGGCCTATCTGATGTGCACCACGCAGGCAATCTAGAGGCAGGTCCTCCTCAAAGACTTCACCGGTACTTGCATTGTCATGCTACAAGATACATATGGAGGACTGCGGCAAGACAAGGGAAGCTACCATGAGCATATGGTATGGAGTAAATATTTATATAAAAACAAAAAGAGCTTTCTCAGATTCACCAGCCCAGCTATTTGAATCCTGGTACAAAATCTACAGACACATGACATTTTACCCTGCCAGTGTTCATGTTTACATTGTTGTTGTGGCTTTTAACATAGCCGCAAGCATTCGTAAAAGCTGATTGCATCGTTTGCTGACCATTAGTATGTAAGACCGATTGGCATTGCCAATGTTTGTTTAACCTTGATATAGCAAGAGTTGTGCAGCAGAATGAAGGTTAACAACAGAGTTGGATATAATTGTCTATATGCCAAAAGTAGGTATTCAAGACAAAGTTCCCGTTCACCCGTCTAAACAAAAGCAGGAACCCACAGCCCTGTAAACCCCTGCACAACATTTTTTAAGGGGGAATATCACCGTATTCGGCAGGCTTAGGACTTAGCAGCCTGTAAAACGGTATTACTATCTCATTATCAAAGCACTCATCTTTGGTGGTCGATACACATATGCTCCAAAAGATTCTTCAATCTGAAGACCTGGGATGGAATCTCAGCTTTGGCACTTGACAGCAAAATGTGTGATTCTGGTCAATTTCCCTTTGCCTAAAAATGTAAATATGTGAAATGCACTTATAATAATACTATTAAGACAGGTAGGGATTGCAAAGAATTATATAGGCTAAAAGCGAGTGCACGAATCGATGCAAACCATGTAACAGAATTGCTAATGTGTTCTTGTATAAAAAAAAACAACTTAATAAAACATGTTGAAATAAATATACTGAAAATAATGTCATTGTGTAATTACAAGATGAAAATCCCTGCTTGAAGTACATTAACCTATATTGTTTCCCAACCTCCCACTAATGTACAGCGCTCCCTGCTCACCAGCTATGGCAGCGCTATGAAAAATACCAACACATATACATACACAGATACAATATAAGTAGGATCAGGTATTGTTCAGGAGAAAAGTTATCTAAAGCCGTAAGCTGTACCTGTCTTGTTGGTGAAAAGTTGATGTGCCCACAGAACCCATGCTGGCTTCACATACAGTCCCCTGAGTTCCTTGTCCGAGGTCCTTCTCCTGGCAGTCAAGACAGACAACTCCAGACAATAAACTGAAAATGTCCTGAGTGACCCATCAGGGAAAGGTGGAACATCTCGCTTGTCCCCTTTTCTAACTCTAACTCATGCTCTCCCCGCGGCGTCCTTTTCTCCCCTACCATGGAACGGTGCCATGTCAACATGTCTGTCCCGTGGTTCAGGGAGAAATTCCCTTCCCAGAGTCCAAAGTACAAGTCAACAGCACACACTCACCTTTGTCTGAGCTGGTGCTTGTCTCTAGCGGCATTCCTAGGGCACGGAACCCCTGCCGGAAAGGGCAGGTTCCCGCGTTGCCTGGAGGTGTGCGCGGTGTGCAAAACTACACCCAGGCAGATGAGCCTTCCACCCAAGAGACCAGGTGGGGTGTCACCTGAGAAGTAGATCAACGCAACGCGCCATGAAGCCAAAACATTCAAGTGCATATCTCCCAGCGATGGGGCCCTTGGATCTGGTTGGTTCAGTGCACATCTCCCAGCGATGGGGCCCTTGGATCTGGTTGGTTCAGTGCACATCTCCCAGCAATGGGGCCCTTGGATCTGGTTGGTTCAGTGCACATCTCCCAGCGATGGGGCCCTTGGATCTGGTTGGTTCAGTGCATATCTCCCAGAGATGGGGCCCTTGGATCTGGTTTGTTCCTTCTTGTTATAAACACATTGCTTCGTTGCAACTGCTGAAGGCACCCACTGATTTGCTGAAGATCTCACGTGTAGTGAGCACATGTCCTGGCAGCGTCGCCAAGTCAAACTCTTGTAGTTTGCTGCACTCAAGTGCAAGTTGCATTCATTGGGCACAGGTTGGTGAAGCCTTTGAATTCAAGATGGCCACTGCCCATTAAGATGGTCCAATCTGAGCAGAGTGATGGATCCTGAAGTGATGCTGCGGAACCCCGCCCCCTCGCTGGGCCGCCACCATGAAGCCTGCCAATGGGCTGCTGCCATTCATCACTTGGGTTTGTTTTCAGTCTCCAAGTGATTTTTCTCACAATACATTTTTTCACGGCAATAATCTGCCTTTAGTTGCCTTGGATACTGAGCTGTGACAACTGTTTGCATTCGTTTCCTCTTCTCCTCTTTGTATCTCTAGTGCATACACTCATGGAGATTGATACATAACCACAAATCAACATGTGAGTGGGCAGCAATGCCAGGGCCCCACTCAGCAGATCAGGCATGCCTATTGGCTGAGGATTCTCAACGCGATGGGTGGGAAGGTTTCTAAAGGCTCTTTATACAGCTGGTTTCAAAAGTATTGCTTTTGGTTTTTGGAAAAGTGGAACAACATTAGTCTATTTTCTGCAAGTAACTGATCATGACACCTGCCTGTGATGCGACTGAGTTGAGCTGTGGTGCTGTGCAGGGCATGCCCATGGAAATAAGTTGTGCACACCTCTCCTTGTCCCACAAACCCCCCTAAGCTTGTTAGTAATGCAGTCCTTTTACTGATGCACCTCAGGTACTGCCACTCTGCTGAGATCTGCAGGTATTGCTCCACAGGAGGTGTGCGTGTGTGGCTGAACAGTGTCAATACATCACCTGTGGAAGTGTCGTAGTGTCAGTGCCTCTGAGAAGTGACCGTAGGGTCATGTTTGCGCTATATAAACCTTAATAAATAAATAAGTAATGCTTGTTTGGAGAGATGCACTTCTTTTGTAATCTGGGTGCACTGCTCCTTTTTAGGTCTCGCCTGTCGATGCGCATGCGCATCGAGCAAGGCGAGAGTATTGCGAGTTATCCACTCTTTATCCACACTGCAAGGAATCGTGGCGATTCCTTGCAGTGCCCGTGACTTTTAAGGTCAATGCGCATGCGCATTAAGCTTATGCGCATGCGCATTGACCTTAAAAGTCACGGGCGCGTGCATGTCCGTCTTTGTTTACCCGCTCCGCCCCCTCCCGCCGTGTCGCCTTGCCTACTCTCTTCCACAGCCTCCCCCAGCTCCGCCCCCTCACTACTTGATTGCACGGCCGCTAGGCCGTGCCTCCCCTACTCTCCTCCCCCCTCCTCCACTCCAGGGCACTTTTCGGTTCTCTCTTGGCAAACAAAGTTCACTTCTTGCAAAGTTACGGACACACAATTTCAGCGATGTTCTCACTGTGGCCGCCAGAACTCAGTAACCGAACAGTTTTAAGATGCTCTTCAGCTCTTGCAACAAAAGACTAGACGACACGACCCTGGCAAGCACCGGAGGCGCATCGGTTAAAATCAGACTGACAACAGCGTCTCGTTTGTAACAAACGGGGCTTCTAACAGCTGAAAGCGCCTTGACGAACAGGCAGACATTCAGCAAACACATCTGGTCCGGTTTTCGGACCCCAACGAATCATGCTCCCCGCGCGCAGCGCCCTGGAAAGGGACAGGTCGCACCAGGTATGTAGGAGAGTCTAAACTAAAAGCGAGTGCTAAGCAAAAATAAGACATTAAAATCGTAAATCGCACGTGCTCAGGTGATTTATTTCAGGGCTTGCATGCGCTTCTTAGAACAGGCTTCGGTCTCAGCCAGCGTCTTGGCAATCGTACTGTTTGTTGCAAAACATGGCAGCCACCCTGTGTTTTCTCTTGAGTCATGCCCCCTTCCACCTCCCCGGTTGCCATGCCAATGGATTCTCCCCCCATCCCCCCCGGGTGTTCAGGCAGCCAGCGAGTGCCAGTACATTCTGTGTTCGAGGCAAACATCACACACCTCTGTGGGTAGGGGGCATCCATGTGTGTGCGCGGGAGGGAGGGGGCGGTGCTGCACAATACAGACCGAACTTGGTCAACACCTGTCAAGGAGACCGCCCCCACGCAGCGTGCTGCATGTGGTGTCCTATGCAGGGGTGGTGGTTGGGCCAATGCAATGTCTTCCAAGGAGGGCGAAGCCTGATGCGTAATCAACACAGCCGAAGCACTCCACCAAAACAGTACGTACCCACCCAAAATAATGCAGATAAAAATGCTTTGTACTGGGGAGGGCATTTTATCTAGTCAACAGAAATACTTAATACACCGTTCTATACGGAGATGTGCTATAACGCCGATGCACCCCAGCCTCCCCACGTGCAAAACGTGTAATCCTGCGCAAAACACTGTTCTGCCTCAAGAACCAGAGGCAATGCAAGATCAGCAACTACCACTCAAGCAATACAAGCTTGACGGGACAATCACAGGATGTGCACTGCACTACACTTAACCGGTCAGAAACCCTCCAATGAAGGCAAGCCAGCAATCCCCTCGAGCGATCACTCAAGCCATCACTCAAGCCACCGACAAAAGCAGTGACCTGCAGGCCATGAGTCGAGCCTCGGCAAAGACTAGCCACCCTACCATCAGGGCCACAGTAATTAGGAGATGTGGCGTTTTCCGCATAATTATGGCATACAATCCTTCACTAGATACATATTTGGTAAAATCTGCAAATAAAATGTGTTTCCCAATCAAATAGATCAAAAGTTACTAAAAAAAGCATAGAGTGTTGCAGGTCCTTGCATTAAAAGCGGTCTGTATCTCTAGTAACAATACTATGAGTCTACCCAACTAGGCAGGCTTACTTTGTAGAATACAGGGTCAGTCTTAGTCCTCCAAATAACACCCCTAGAGGGGAGCGGCTGGGTTTTGCATCACTTTAACAGACCTACTCAACCACTTATCAATTCAGTTTTGATAGAATAAGCCACTATTAATCACATTAGAACGTTCACACCCTCACTCACCCTCACCCACCCTCACCCTCACTCACCCTCAACCCCTCACCCTCACACAGTGCAATAGGTCTCGGAGCATTTGAGTTAGAGCTTTTAGAAATGTTTATGGCTTTTTTTTTTAATTCTTTAGCATTGGCTACAGGAAACAAAAATGCTAAAGATTTACACAAAAACCCATAAACAATTCTAAAAGCACTAACTCTAATGCTGCGAGACCTATTGCATTTCCAATGCTTGTTGAAGGACTGTATCTTTTTCTGTAAAATGTATTCTATTTTAAAGAGACAAGGGAACCCAGAGGGACCTTGGGTGTGGGTAATTATAAAGAGACAGAGGTCCCTATCTACAATTACAAATGAAACCAAATTAACACAGAAATAGAATAACTACTGTGTCCTTCAAATCTTATGGAAAAAATAAGTCAATTTAATTTTCATCATGGAGAACAAGAATATAACATAAGGTAAGTGGGGTCGTGTCACAAAAAAACAACAACATAAGGGGAAATTAGAAACAAATGCTCAGGCATGAACAAACAAGAATGACCAAGACTTAATCAATTCGATAGTCCAAACAGAATAATGAGAGCACCATTGCACAAATCCAGAGTAATTTATATGCAACAATGCATATAGACTACTCTGGATTTGTGCAATAGTGATGGCAAGGACCTACCACATGGTTACTGTAATTTGAGGGCCACAATGGCTACCTGTTCAGATTGTGGGGATAACATGTAGCCCTGTCCTGGTGACAGCCCATTATCAAGTGCTGATGTGCCCTAGAATAAACATAACATTACCAGGGTCAAAGTAAGCATTTTTGCAAACCTAGACGTAGCATTTGCCCCTTCTATCAATACTTGTAACAGGAGTGATCCTCAGTGCTTGTAGTGGCAATAGGGACCCCTCCTCTTGGTGATGATGCCACCCCTGGGCATCTTATCTTGCACTCACCAAGCGAGCCCAGCACCTTTGTTATTGCAAAGTAGACCCCAATGTCTTTGGAGACTCTAAACCTCGCCCAGCCATCCGGATGAAAAACACGTATTCGTTTCCATGGGAACCCTGGACAATCTGTTTAAAATAATCCTGTATCTGCGTTAGAAATTTTATTTACTGCACTGTGACATTTAGGAGCTGAGTAAGGTACAATTCACTCTCTATGGCGGGATTTCAGACAATTATCATTTACTAGTGGCCAGGGGTGCCAGGAGGAGCTGCTTACCATCTGAATGACTTGTTACAAAATACTCACATCACCAACTTCAGGATTTTTTGTTCTTCCTGAATTTCTGCTTAACGAGTGAGCCTTTTGTTTATGCTACTAAGTCCCTGATTATGAGCATAGGTGCTATTTATCTCACTTAATAAATAACAATAGTAGCAGCTACGGTACGTGTACGATGAATCGCACCTATTACGAGTATGTTGAGAATACTGTAGATTTTGGTGTTTTACGTACCAAAATCCTCATGATACGGTAAATACTGTATGCTTTTCCCCCGTTAAATTTAGGCAGCTTTGACCTGCCAAAATGCAATGATTGTGAGGTATTAAATTCATCATGCATTAGATATCTACCAACTCGTAATTCCGACCCATGAATAAACAGGGTTTTACGCACAGGTCAAAATACACCGACCATCTCTCAACCAGGCCCAAGGGCGTCATCGCTCAATGTCTACATTGTCTACAGCAGAGTCCACCGCACTCTTGGCCATCGACTGAACCGTTCATTAAAATCAGTCAACTATACAACTTTGATACGCTAACGTCAACGTCTGATTTTGAACGCTGTATGAGCATCCTTGTCACCATGACAGCAGTCGGAAAATTGGCCTGGCTTCGGGCTCGGCTGCGGAAGATCGAGAGAAAGGTTAGTTCTTCGCTCACGAAGGAACTAGAGGATGCTCTTCCAAGCTGGACCACAGCATCAGATTTAATCAGGATCCAGCTGTTACACTCGACTGCCCTCCAATTGGAGCCAGTGTCACTTAAGCTGCGCCCAGGGCAAGGAAAAAAAGCTGAAAGTTGTGTCAATGAAGCTAGTTTTCAAGGAATTTATTAAAGGGCCCAGCATTCTTACGAAATTTAGATGTTTGACTGATGAAATCATAACTTTGGACAAATGAATATTAAACAAAAGATGCTCTCTTTTAAAACTGCATAGGGAACAAGACTGGAATAAACTATTGTACCAAGATAATTACACAATCAGAAAAGCACTATAGTTAATAATGTAAATATATATGCAAATATTCTAAGGATTCGACTACCAACTTTATTTGGTAACTTGTCAAAGCATGCCAGGATGCCTGGTTAATTAAATTGGCTATCAGTGGAGTCGCCTGTGAATTAGTCTAGATTACCAACCAACATATATATATTATATGTCTCTGAGGAGAATATGTTTAGTTGCTTTGTGTGTGAGCAATTAAAGTGGCGCACCACAAATTTCCCTAAAGGAAAACAATTTGGAAAAAAATGACATATGAGAAAATTAAAATGGGTACTGTCTAAGCCAGGGTTACATACCGATAATGCCAACAACAGGGCGTTTATTTTCGGAATATATTAAAATTATCTAAGAATAGAAGTCCTTCATATGTATTTATGTGTTTTGTAATCACATAGCAAGTACCTTTGGTTGTATGACGTTACAACGCATACTTTTACAACGCATACCTTTAAAACACATTTTTTACAACGGAACATCCATTGCAACGCATTCAATTACAACGCATGCCATTACAACAAATTTTTAAAAACTACCTTTACAAGGCATTCCATTACAACACATACTACCTTTACAACGCATACCATTACAACGAATAACATTACATTGAATGTATGGTAAGTATTGGATAGTGTAGGGGTAAAAATTACTATTCTAACTCCAGGGGGTGCAACAGTAGGGTAAGTGTTGGATGGTAATGGTATGCGGTGTAATGGTATGCGTTGTAATGACTGCATTGTAATGACATGCGCTGTAGTGTCATGCGTTGTAATGGTTGCGTTGTAATGGCATGCGATATAATGGATGATGCTTTGTAAAAGTTTAGTTGTAATGGTAGTGCGTTGTAAAAGTTGCGTTGTAAAGGTTGTTTCCCGTACCTCCTGGCAATAATTTAAAAGCGCCTTCGTCTACTTTAGAAAAATCATTAATGCTTTAATCTGTCTCTTGTTGCAGCACAGCCTGATTCAAGGTGATATGTGGAGTGGAGGCCATGTTTACTAAGCGTGCATTTTTTTGGCAATGCGCAAATGAAGAAAAAACTGTTGGAGTCTCCGCCTGGTGGGTCAAGCATGGAAGGGCTGCATCCTTGGCCTGACATTGAGAGCAATTTTGTTCACTTCTGCTGCATTTCATGTTGTCTACATGGGCTTGACCTTCGCCTTTACATGTGGTGCTTCTATCCCACCTGGTGGCTGGTTCGGTGTCAATTTTATCAACAATCTCCTATTTGTATGCAGGGCTTTGCAACATTTGAATTCTGTGGGCAAAGGTGCGCAACCTTCACACTGTCCCCATCTTTGTAGACTTAGAAAACATGGTTGGTGGGCACAATTTCCAACAAACACGTGTTCAAGGAAGATTTTGCTCACGAACAATTTTCTAAGGGTAGAAGTTTCCTGAAAAAAATAGATGATGTCTGATTTTTTGCCATCTAACTCTTTTAGATTCCTCCTCTTGTTAATAAAAGAAAATTGTAGTCACATTTGAGAAGTTCACGAAGGTCGCACAGTTTTGCATGGAAGTGCCACAAAGTACGCACATGAAGTTCCCTAACTTTGCAAACGCCTAGAGTTAATGGTAACATGTTGCAGCATTATGGAACTCAATTCACGTGTTCCGCAAGAGAGGGGTGTCTTCACGCCCTTGTGAAAGATCAAGTTGAACAGCTGCAGAGCATTGATAAGGGTTCCACCTGGTAGCATAAGGGTTTTGGATTCCCAGGTAACACATCTGAAATGTCCTGCTACATGCTTTTCACGTAGGTAATGTAAAGAGTGCTAACTGCAGCCCGCATTTAGAAACTCACAGACGTACACACACGTTACGGAGGGGAACCTAAACATGGGCATGGACAGAAGTCACATGCCTGTGCTCCCTAACCCCACACATGAAGAATTTCTATATTACAGAGGAGGGACAGACACAGGCTTATGAACTTCCAAACTATCCATCCATTTCCCTTTTCCTTTTGAAAACAAATATTCTCCTTGAAGTAATTCTTCCCTCCGCACCCTTTGTGATAAGGATGAGATGTCATGATCAAGACGCTGGACATGTGGCCACCGATGGGGGTCCAACGATGAAGGCTCAAGCGGGCGGCTCCACGTTTTTCAATGTAGATCACCCTAAGTTCTGATCAAGGGGAAAACATGCCCAGGGTCACCCCATCCGGCCACCGGCAAACCACCCCAGCCAAGGATATAGAACCATCCTGGGACCAAACGTATTCGTTACCCTGCATGACCCATTGGTACCCTGCTCTTAGTCCCCTCAGCAATTGGCACACTCACTGCTGAGGGCCACATCTGGCTAAAAAGATCCAGGTTCCTCAAAGCAAAGCACCTCTACAACCACCACAACCCCTCTTAGAGGGCGAAGACCCACTTGGCCCTTGACCAATTTTCACAAGCCAGGAAATGCTTCTGTCCTATTGGAAACCTTAAACAGGCCCTTACTACTGCATCTGGGCTGCGTATCAATCTCAGTAACACCCAGAGCTACCAATGGGCTCAGGCGACACAGCGGCACAACACAAATTACACACGAGCTGGAGCCAAGGCCATTCAGAAACTTAAAACACCCGCGACAGAGCCAGAGGTAGTTTGAATGCTTTCTCTACCTTGACACCTTTTCGACAGTGCTATTCCCCAGTAATTTTCTATGAACACTGTACATATAAATATGTGTATTTTTACACATTTGTAATTATGATATCGCTGTTGTTTTGTGTTATAGATCCAGAGTGAAACCATTGAAGAGCTTCTTTAACCTTGTACATTAACTAATTTAGAATTGTGGTACATATCCCCTGACGAAGGGTTCCGTGGGAACCCGAAAAGCATTGGGAATTTTTAAGTTGTTATTTCTCACAATTGATATTGAATGTGATCATAACATTTCTATGTTGATACAGAGGTTTACAAAAAACTTTTTGTCATATCTGGAATATAGGAATTCAAGTTCATCCTTGGCACGTTTTTGTTTTCATTGCAGAATATATTGTGTCCAAATACATATTTCTTTGAACTTTTCCTCTAATGGAGATACACTATTAAATTTGTAGCATTTTGATTTTGTAGAGGCCCTCAGCCCACGGCTGTGCTACATGTAGCTTATGGTTTTCCTTAGGCTCCTTTTTTTTAATTCTCTACCTTGAAACCAGGCATCTACATTCCACTGTCCTCTCTGCTCTTCAAAGTGCGTAAAGTACAACTTGTACTCTGCCAAGCATGCTCTAAAAGAGAAGAGAAATAGAGTGGCTCAAGAAACAGCACGAATTTAAATTGCCTATCACTAACTTAAACGAGGGTTGATGAATCGTTAATGGTCTTGCGTTGTACACTGAATGTTCCGCGAAGCCTCGCGAGTCCTTCAAAGCGGGCAGAACTTCTACCAGGGTAGGAAGGTCAGAAGAAGACCCATAGGACGTGTCCCCAGGAGGAAAGGAGCTGGAGAAGTAAAGGACGTTCTTCATTTGGAGCCTGGTTTGCACTCTATTTATACATTTTCAAGGACATTTGTGTATGCAAATCAAGCTGGTACTTCACATGCTTGTGCTAAAGATGGAGGCCGGCGTGCTTCAGCGAGCAGATGCCAAGCGAGCAAGTTCAGTCGCTCATTCACTGACTCTTCCTTTTCTCTGACTTGCTTGATAAGCCACACTCACTCTCTTTGCTCTTGCATTGATTCTCTGCATGCACTTACTATTTTAACTCCTTATCCTCTGTGTCCTATTGAATTCTTTGCTCATCTATGGTCCAGCTCATGCTGATTCTACAAAGTCTCTGCAGTGGGAGAAGTGTCTCCAAGCCAGCGTTGGAACCCAGAAACTGGAACTTGGGGGTTCTCCACTGGTGCCGCTGAGCATCCCGATTAAACCAGGCTGAACTCAAGTCAAGTCACTTGTGTTCTCGAAGAGCAGTCACTGAGACCTTGGGGGCCTCCCTTGAACCCCTAAATGAGCAACCCTATGAAACGTCCCTACCCTTGACCCGTAGACACAAGTCCTCTCCAGTCCTGTGACGCTCCAGTCCCTCCCATGATCAGTGACACTACAGTGTCCTCAAGCCTCCTGACCAGTAGCGGTCAGTGGTGGGAGCGCTGCCGGGCAGTGACGTGGGGCAGGGGAGGGGCAGGGTGGAGGTTAGTAAACTACGTAATACGGCCAAATGCAGGTAAGTAAACAAATAAATAAAATGAATTATGCGATGCAGTGCGCGCAACGAAATTTGTTTATATGTTTACTTACCTGTATTAGGCCGTATTCTGTAGTTTACTACCCGCGCCCCCGTCACCTTCTGGCAGCGCCCCCGTCACCTTCTGGCAGCACTCCCACCACCGACCGCTACTGCTCCTGACACTGCTGAGCACCCAGGCTCAGGGACAGTACACTGTCCTCAAGCCTTCTGACATTGCAGCACAGCCAGGCTCAGTGACACAACACTGTTCTAGAGGCCTTTGACTTTGCAGTACCCCAGGTTCAGTGATACTACAATGTTTTAAAGGACTTTGACATTGAAGTGCACCCAGGCTCAGTGATACTACAGTGTCCTCATGCCCTGTGATACTAAAGAACACGTAAATCTCCTCACATTCCTGTTCCAGTGTGCCCTGCATTACTTCAGTACCACAGCCCTCCTGGCACTTAGGCCCTCCTTGCGCTCTGATACGCCAGGGATCTAAAGATTAGTGAACTCCAGAACACCAGGGTTGGTGATAATACTGTGCTCTTGAATGCCGAAACACTGTCGAGCCCTCAAGCCTACATTCAACTGGCATGGTTGACTTGGCATATTGATTTGGCGAAATTGAATTGGTTACGTTTACATCTCCATGCACCGGCACTTCAAACTTTGGCACAGTGATCTTGTAGCAAATGCATAAGGTGCATAAATCAAACGATTGATGAATTTTATGTGATTTTTAATGCAATGTCTCCACTCAAATGTGAGTTTTAATTAACTGAACAATAAACTAATCCAATCTAATCAAGCCTACAGTCTAATATTCCAGGTCGTGCAAGCCTTCTACCATTCCAGCACCCCTTGCTCCCTAACACACCAGTACTCTCAAGCAATACTTTAATTTGTAAAAAACAAATAGTGCCAGGGCCCTCGTCAGAAGGCCACTGCAGCTTGTACCATCCAATTGCCCCTGCCAGAGTCACCAACGACTGAATCAACACAACTACTAACCATCACACCGTACAATTGTAATTTGGATGAACAGCGCCACCATGTGGTAGACTGCCATAAGTGCCGGTGTTGATAATTAAGTGCCGGTGCCGAGCAACGGATTTGACTGGCTCAAATTAAGCACTTCTCTCAAGGCCATTGATCGCCTGTACCCCTAGCCTTGTGACACTGAAGTAATGTAGAACCCGCAACCTTACACATGTGATGACCCACCCTATTAAAATCCCCTGACAGATAGCATAGAACTATGAACTCCTAAAATTGTAATTGCATTTCTGTTCATATATTTCTATTTTTCAGGCGCGATTATTTGGAAATGTTGAGGCTTTATGCTTTAGCTACCAACAGCAGCACGCATATTCTTCATAAAGCATTGTTAAATTAAAGTGCTATAAAAGTACTGAATTTCAATAGCTCTGCAACCTCTCCCTGGCTGAAGTCCCAACTAATGTGCTATCAAATGGGATCCCAGGCAGGGTGCACAGAGCCCTGCAGTTTATTATTTCACTAATCCCTTTCCATTTAACTGCTGTATGGATTTTTGTCCCATTTCTTATACTGCTGTTCATCACTGAAGGGCTAAGCAACGCTTCCAAAGGCAGAAAGATGGTTTTTGTGGGAGTAACTGAACATATTCAAATTCAAGGACATCCTTCTCGCTCCTAACTCAATATTGCAATTTCAAAAGAGAGTATTGCTCGCACCCAACAAATTAAAACAAACATAGCCAGTAGGACTCACTATTCTGAGGCATTACCAGAACCTTTGACTTTGTCAATGATTTTTTATAATGCTGTTCCACTTGGGGGGGCAAATGCTTGGTTGTCAAATGATTTATATGTGCCCAGGTACCACCACACGTATTACTTTCTTTTTTCCTTTTTTTAATTTACCATTCCAGAATGGTAGGCACTGATCCCCAAGTAGTAATTATAATGTTAAACTGTTAATTAAAAAAAAATGCCCAATTGCGCATCAGAGGGAAAGGAGCGGCCTGTACAGTGGCGTAGCAAGGGGGGGGCATGGATTTTGGGTACGGCGGCCTCCCCCGCTCTTACCTCCCGACTTTGGGCACCAATCGCAAGCAAACCACCTCTCCGCTCCTCAATGCGATTGTCTCAGGGCAGCAAACGGAGAAAACGCAAACTCGCCAGCAACCCCCGCACTTCACTGCGGAGAAGCAAACGCAGGGACGGCTACTGGCAGCCACAGGGCTAGCTACGCCACTTGGCCTGGAAGCAAATAGCAGTTGCCAGTCCCTTCAAAAAATACAAAAAACATTTTTTTAAAGAATTCAAAGGCAGCGTTTGGAAGTTTTGAAGGGTAGTGGATAAGCATGGGATGGGAAGGAAACAGGACAGTTAAACAAAATAGAAAGCAAAAAAAAGCTGGGCTGGGAAGGATGGGAGTAGCAATTGGGAAGAGGGAAAAGTGAGCAACAGAGAGAGAGAGAGAGAGAGAGAGAGAGAGAGAGAGAGAGAGAGAGAGAGAGATAGAGAGATCGTGGAGGGAGGTGTTTAAGGGTGAAAGCAACACACAAGTGAGAGTGTAAGGAAACACATGCATTCACACGGAGTGCCGAAAGCAAAATACAAAAGTAGTTCCCTGAATATGAGCAGTGGAATTATACAAGTGATCCAAACATAAGAGGAGGAAGGAATGCCACTGAAAAAGAAACACAAATAAAAGTAAGAATACCAAGCAATGGGCTGGACCAAACCCCATTGTAAGTATTAGTATTATCCACAATAAGTCTTCGACAACAGACAGCGAAAAGCTAACTAACTGTAAGCAAGACATAAAAATGTTGCTAAATTCTTTACAAGTGGTTGTTACAACGGAAGTAGAGCTCAGCTGTGGTTTCTGAAGTGGTGGCCAGCATGGAATGGAAGCAGGGGTGCAGGGGGGGAGATGAGTAGGTGGGTTTAAAAAGAATTAAAAACACTTCTTCTCCATCTCTGTATCACCGTCTCTCCCCTGGGGCCAGAATAGGAAGCACCCATGCTCCCCTGCGCAAATCACAATGCTGCAATGCAGCGCTGTGATTGGTCTGAGCGCCGTGGTTCGGCGCTCAGCCAGGGAATGGGAGCCTGGGCTTGTTCTCCACACATGTAATGCAGCCTGTGTGGAGAACATGCAAAGTGCGCATGAATGTTTGGCCTGCCCAGGAGGGTCGCCCAAACATTCATGCACACGCACTTGAAGTGGGCAAATCACTCGTCCCCCTGCTCCTCTGTCATCCGAGCAGCCCCACCAGCCAACCTGCCACAGCAGAAAAACATAAAATGATAATAACCTCGACTTATTATTTTATGTTTCCTTTCTGTCACTGCTTCAAAGCAGTGGGGTTACGTTCCTCCACCTTAATTTAGAAACAAGCACAACAACAGTTGTTTATTCATGCAATATACAATAAAGATGATTAATAGCTGCGCTCAATATTAAAGGTCGCCGTATTGTTTTTCTCCTTAGTAATGTGGTTGTGCATAGAAAACTTAAAAAATGTCAAATTGCAGAGACAAATATTGCAATATAATATAATGAAGCATTATTGCACGAAGGGCATGGTAATTCTATAATCTTGCAAACGAATTCACAGGTAAAAATCAGGAACTTTGTGGGTGAAAGTAAACTTCCCACTGCCTTATAATTGATGACGGTTTTTAAGATGTGTACACCTATGTCTGCTGGTGAAAATTAATGCAAAAATGTTTTTGAAGAGGATTTTGTTTCTCAAAACATTTTTAGCCAAGAAACAAAAGATTATTTGTCAGTTTACCGGGATCAGAATTATATATTAGAACATTTCCGCTAAAGACTTTGGTATGGGTGAATTTCAACATTTCCAAAAACAGAAGTTCACATATATTCCCTTTTTTTAACACTATGCTTCTGTATAAATCCAACCTCTCCCCTGTCCTCAGGTCTATTACAGATTAGAGAAATGCAGGTGGCAATCTTTTGAAGGTGCCTTCGTCCTTTGGTCCGTCATCACTCTCATAACATACGTCTCACAACTTCAGTTGCTTTCTCCTCTGGGTTGATAAACCCCTTTTTTGCACACAACATTCTTACTTCCCTGTATGATCTACCTGTGGCATTTCACAAGCATTTATGTACGTTGCCCCCATCCACCAATCAAATCCAAAGTCGATACCTTAACAATATCTAACATCAATTGAGTCCAAGGATGATCGAGCAATGCAGCGATCATGCCATATTTCCGGTTAACCAGTATGCAAATTATTTACATTAAAATTCATTATATGTAAATTTCTTGTGGGGATTTTTACAGTAAATCTGGAATGACTCCATTCCTAGACGCCCAGCATAGGACATCGCTGAAATCATTCAAATGGCCAACTGAATGCTCAGCGTTGCGTTCTCTGATGCCATCTGTGGATTAGGAAGGCTCAAGGGTGCAGCAAGGCAATGAAGACTTTCTCTCTAAGCCCCCAGATCCTACTGGACACAACATTATGCCAATCACAAGTTATTTGCATATGGCATATATTATCACATATCAAATTGACCATCGTTTATGTTCACTGCTCGCCTACTATTTCAGGAGCAAACATATTGTATTGTATTTTAATTGCATTTATATAGCACTTACTACCCCTGACGAGGCGTTGAGGAACATTAGCAGAAAGCATTGTTGATAGGCTCTTCAGCCAGGCTGAGCTGTGTAGCAAAGGGTATAGTATGTTAAGACTCCCTGCTGAAAACACTACATTTAGCTCCTCAGGGCATAGCCATTGGTAGGCTAAAGGAGCTGGTTCTCCCTTCATCCACAGCGTTGGCCTACGCTATATAGATGACTTTAGTTTACAATGGCGCTGCTCCAGGACCGCTGACGAACACAAAATTTACACATATGATTCCAGGGGTTTAACTCAGCTTTACAAGCCATAAAATCACAATTTATCCCTCTCCACTTCTCTTCAAAACTGGGTCTGCATGACTTCTGTTGCCTTTGGCTCACTTCCATCTTCCCATGCTAAACGCTACATATTCCTTCATGGCCAACCCCTGCTGTTCCTGGCGCCTCAACATTCACCAAATTGCTTGTTCCTTTAATCGCTGACCACTAAACCTTTCATTCACACTTACTTTTTCCCCATAATTGATTATTTTAAGACTGCCCTTGGCTCACCTTCTGTCTGGCTCTAGAATCAGTACTTGTTTTTTATTTGGCATCTGCTCTACCCAAAGGTGTACGTAACTACAACAGCTGGACGACATACATTCATGCATTTCTGTTGTTTTTAAGAAGTGTAAAACACCAGAAATTCCAGCTATATGTCCCTATAACTAAAACCAAATTATAAAGAATAAGAATTAATAATTCATTCAAGCACTGCTCCAATTCTAATAAATGTATATAGGTTGTTTTCTGATTATTTTGAGAATTATAGAATCATTTTGATATTTTGCAGGTTTCCATACACTGTAAACTGAAGACATTGACTACTTTAGTGTGCTGTTATGCTGTTCCTGTAAATCTCGCGGAAGGCCATCTCTATCTTGGAGGGATGGTTTTGTTCTTTTCACTTGAGATCAACTATAGTCCAAGCTCACCATCTGCCACCAACAATGCCAGAAGAAGGGTTGGGCACCCGACCAACTTCCCACACTTTTTTCTTTGTTAATTCGGAGCGGGATTGGTCCTATTATGGTTTTTTGACATTTTTTGTAAATTGATACACCACAACACTTTGACTAGTGGTAGGGAACACACTTATGAGGGAGTTGAAAAATATTGGAAACCCTTCTAGTGTCGAAGTGGTAGTACTAGGTGTATATATATTTTTGGTCAGGCCAGTTGTTGTTTATAATGTGTTGAAGGATGCTGTAGCAGGCAATCGAGGGACTAGTATTTAACCATCTTTGAACTGCCAGGTCATTGGAGAAGCACGTTATATAGTTCAGGGATTACATTTTGTGCCTTCAACAGTCTGTTTCCCTACAAGAGATCAGCAATGGACCACTTTCTACCCATGAATGGATGTGGAGTGCTGTGCCCATGTAGAGTAATTAACTTCCCATCCCTTACAATGTCATAGGCCCCTTTTTAGAGTTTTGGGGCCAAGGTATTCCATCACAAATTGGGCATATGTCCCATCAGCCATAGATGGGACACATACTACATTTTTGATGGGTATCCCGATCACCAAACTAAGTAAGGCCAAAAGTTCTATGTGGAATTAGCATTCTCAGAGTAAAATCGTCCGGTGTCTGGAGGTACCTAATTTGAAAGGGAGTCTAAATTAAAACAACATTCTTCTGGTTATCTATTACCGTTTGGAATTTACTGCCCATGCAGATCAAACACCGTCAGGCTCAAAAATACCTCCTTCTCTGCCATGACACCCTTCGATCTTTTCAACTTTAACATTATGTTGGGTCACTTTGGGTAATTCTAAAATGTCTGTGACAACTACCTTCTTTATGTTACTTGCTCTGCCGTCTTCTTTATGTGCTGTCCTCCATGCTATAAAAATGTATTGCAGACATTTGTGGAAAAAGCAAATGTTATGATTGCAAGCGATTAGCAGCAAAGTGTGTAGGTGTTCAAACACAGATGGCCCAGTGTTTTTTCAGCTTTCAGGTGTCATACTGGTGACTCAAAATAACACGAATACTTATGAAAATACAATTAAAGAAGTGCCTGTAGAGATGTATTCTACAACAACTAATTATCAAACAAGGGAGTGATTTAACATCTACTCAAGTTGGAACTCGAAAAACAGAGCGCCTAGTGGATGAATTGCAATTTTCTATGGTCTTTTTTCTACTTGGGTGGTTTGACCTTCGAGTGTAGAACTAAATATTGTTGGATTTTTCTTGTCCGCCACTATAGGTGATAACACAGGTTATGAGGAAACAATTGCAAATGTTGATAGAAATTAAGCATTTTCTGCATATTCAATCCAAAGGTCCAATGTATTAAAGTTTTGTCATTTATTTATTTTATTTTTTATTTATAAAGCTTTATACAGCGCGAACTTGATCCCGACGGATATCAGAGCGCTTTACAATTCGAAGGAAAGGAAGGTAACAGTAATCGATAACCAGTTGCAAACTATTTTGCAACCACAAAAACTCCTTGTTGCTATGTACTAAAAGGTACTAAAAGCATAAAATGTCAGATTTGCCAAAATTGCTTAGCAAACAGACACATGTAAAAATCAGTAAATTAGCTACATTTCCTAACTTTGAGTACATAATTTCCAAATCACAAGTAATATGAACTAAAGATTCAAAATACAATTTGTTGATTTTTGTAAAAGAGCGTTTTGTGCTCATGAAGATGTTTGCACACCAAATAAGTTGTAAAGTAGGAAAGTGGCACAAAAACATTCATTTAAATTGTTTCCATCTTTTAAAATTTCTTACAGCCAACACTTGTTTTATTCAATTGGTGCATGCAAAAGCAATAAAACATATTTTAACAAAACGGTGCTTTTGTACATCAAAGTATAAGTGACCCCACCAAGGTGGCCACTTACTATAAGCAACATTATTTTATAAGTGGATGGTCATGCATAGACGGGAAGAACTACACAGACCCAGAAATACTTCTATGCAAAATTATGCACACTGGAAGTTGAGGGGCATATTTATCATTGAGTTGCATTGCCTTTGTGCCCCACAAAGGGGTGCAAGGGCAATGTAACTACTAAGTCAGATTAATCAAGCTACATATTCTACACCACACATAGAAAGAGGAAAATGCTTCTAAGTTGTCCCTTCCTGCACAAAAACAGTCCTGCCTGCAATGCAGGCACCCTTGCACCACGGCGCAAGGGTGCCTGCATTGGTGCTAGGCAGCACATTGTGCACCAATGCAAGGAATGGACAGGAACCCCCTCACTTGCATTCATCATATGGCTTTATGATCAAAAGATCTCTGTCAAAGAGCCCCTAGCGAGTGTCTGTCAGGCATTGCAGCACCGGCCCGACGAGGAACGCCCAATGATGAATCATGACATCCTACCGGGTATGTGAGGGCACTTTGAACTGATCATTCCGATCCCCCAGGATCCGACTGCTCGGACCTGCAGTTCCATCTATTAGGGCCTGTCCTGTCCCTTACTTGATGAACTGCCCACTCTGTGTTTATTATACATTGATTTTGGAGGAGTATGGGTGCAGGACCTCTTTAAATATTACTCCTCGTCCCTCCTTTGATTATTAGCTATAATAGAAATAGCAACTTTTAAACCATTGCAAATTAACAGTGTTCAACCACTGCACACAATTATATTTTGGTTTCACCTTCTGGTTACTTCCTCAGAGTCCACAAATAGTAAGTTTGCTTGCTTATGTAGAGATAAATTGAAACAAGAACATTGGTATTTTTAGAAGTAAGTTGACACCATCTCAAACTACGTGGCACAAAACACTATAAAAATACATATATAGTTTTTCAAGTGGTGTCTCCATAACGTGCTCATTTAGATGCTATCTTAAAAATGGAGCAGTAGAAAGAAATGCATTTCTGTATGTTACTCGTATCTGTTTGTTGTAGGAGTATTTTATATTTTTCTAAAGAAATTTTAAAATTAACCTTCTGATTATGAAATCTTATAATTATTGAGTTTTACAGAGAGATAGCATCTATTCTCTCAGCTGCATTTGTGTGTATGTAGGAGAACCGTTTTCCCTCCAGCATTCTTTTAGCCATTAGTGCAGACCAGTGAAAGGGAGAGAATGTGTCCTTTTGAGCCAGAGGGTTGCCAGGCTGTACCATTGCACAGGTGAACACGTGTGGGTGAATAAGAGTGCTTTGGAACTTTAAAGTGGCGTTCTGTTCTTGATCAAAATAGAGAATGCAGTATAGGAAATCCAGCTGTTTTGACTCTAGTTGGTGTTTTTATGCACTCTGTATGCTTGAACTCTTTTAATGCCAACTTGGGCCGACTTTTCTCGGAAATTTGGACTGTGCAATGCTCAGAAAAGAAAGACCTGGTAGTAATGGAATATGTTTTCTACCACAGTAGTACTGTTTATTTACCCAAGTGCATTTTGAAGTGTTAGCAGATAAGGGAAAATTGTCTGATTTAAAGACAGACTCGCAATAGTTATGGTAGCTGACATTCCTCCTGATGATGGAATATTAATACAGGGGCAATATTTCATAGAATACTGTGAAATACGGGTTTCAAACCCACTAGGAAAGATTCAATAAAACAGCCAGAGCCTGATATTGCGATCATATATATATATATATAAATATATGTATATATATTTATATATATATATATATATTATTTTATAGAGAGAGAGAGACAGAGATAAATGCATACATATAATTATTAAATAATTAGGTAATTTTTTAATGAATTATAAACTTCTTTTAATGGTAAATTAAACATTTTAACTTTTATTTAAACATTTTAAAAAATAATTCATTAAACAATATTGCTTACAAAACTTAGTGTATATTAAATAAAAAATAAAAATATTAGGGTGGGTTTTTAAAAATTATTGCTAAGACAGTATTAGTTATAAATTAATTTGATATATTTAAATTAATTGATTACTTAGTACACATTTAATTTGATGAGTTAATGTGCTGCAACATTTTGTTTTAGTCTACATTACATTTAAATACAATTATATGATATACATATAAATAATACTTTTAATATTTTATTTAAAAAAATAATAAACAATTGCCCCTATACTTTAACATAGGTAGATCTCCACATTGGTGGTGATCTCTACCTGCGTGTACAAAGTAACTTTTCGCTTGTAAATCCTGTGCACAGTATCACACTGCCTCTTGCAGATTACCCTGAATTAAAACAGGATTTGAAACCCTGTCCTCAATGCACCTTTTCTACCGGTGCACATAGCCACAGATAAGTCACTTTGAAAAAGAGAAATGAACAAAACGCAGAAAGTAGTGTTTTCTGTTTTGGGAAAGGTCACATTGATATGCATGTGACATTGTGCCAAGCGCAAAGACGTGTGAAATGTCACCGTCTATTGTGGTTCTGAGGTTGAGCCAATGAAGAAAAGCGGCTGTCTATTGCTGGCTTGAATTTGAGAAACCTGCCATTTTGAAAAAAAAAGATCTTCTCCTCCAATTTTCATCAGCACTGACAAAATTATGTTAATTAATATGAAAACGTACAAGAGAGACTATGAAATAAATTGATGGGTGGTGTTACCATCAGACACTCTACCCGCTGTGGTGTCTTCTTTGGAGAAGAGGAAAGACATCAGGGGTAGGTTTGTGAGTGTGATGTCCTATACTAAGTGGCCATCACCAGTAGGCCTTGGCATCGAGTCTCTGTTGCCACAGACCATAGAGGACAGAAGTTCAGAGTTAGAGTCGTTTTTCGGTCAGTGAGCCTATGGTGGAGGCTCTGTGTACACATGACCTTGCTACCTCAATAAAAAGACTTAGGGGGGTCATTAGGATGTCGGGCGGATTGCCTCCGCCAGGGTGGCGGTGGCCACCGCCACCCTGGCGGAGGCAATCCGCCCGACAACCACTCTCGTTTTCCCCTCCGCCAGATTAGGATGACGGAGGGGACAGCGGCGGACGGAAAGACCGTCCACCGCTTTACCGCCGCGGTTTAATAGATTAATATGGTGGCGGTGTCCAACGGACACCGCCAGCCATATTACAATGGCAAAATGTAAGGGCCTTTCCGCGGCGGCAATGCCGCCACGGAAAGGCAGGCGGAGATTGCTGCGGGGGCCCCCTGCAGGGCCCCCAGGTTGCCGGCACTGTCGGGGGGGGCACATGGGGGCTACCTATGGTACCCCCCCACATTTACATATGCAAAGCGGCAGGCACCGTGTGGTACCTGCCGCTTTGCATATGTAAATGCGTCAACTTCTGTTTTGCATTGTGGCGGGCGGTGCAGAGAGCACCGCCCGCCACAATGTAAAACATATAGGATGTGCCAGCCACTGTGGCGGGCACATCCTAATACCCCCAACGGGACCCCCGCCCTTATGGCGGGCGGTCCCGATCTCCGTAATGTGCCCCTTAGAATCAGGTGCCGGGGTTTGTTCGGATCACTGGATAGGCTGATCCGTGGAGCGTTCCTGTCATAATACACGAGACATGAACACATGAGGTTCGGTACTGCTTTTCTCAGACAGACTGAATTTAGGTCTAGTTCTATGTTTTGCTTTCCCCTGCATCAAAACTAGGAAGTTGCATAGATATAAGGAAAGTGATCATGACAAACCGCATACCTCCTTGCTATCCAACATGATAATTTTACTCATACTTGGACTGTGTTCCTATTGCATGCGTAGTATTGGAAACAAGGGGAGTATGTTTGGTGTGGTTAGACTTTTTCAGATTTTTGGCAGATATTTATCATGGAATATCTATCAATTTTAGGACATAATTTTAGCTCACGAAAAGGTGGAATTACCACAATTGCCTCTCAATCCGACAAACAGGAAGGATAACACATTATCAGATGCACGAGAAACAAAAGAAAAAGCAACTTAATTTTACAAATCACTAATTATGGGGGGAAAAGTGTGTAAAACTGAACTTCTCAAAAGAAAATAAGGCCCAGATGCATCAAGCTAAAAACCGCTCGCAAAGGGATTTGCGACCGGTATTTTTGCATTTGGGATGCATCATCCCAAATGCAAAAATCGCAATTTAAGAATTTGCAAAATTGCGATTACTTAAATTGCTATTGCATTTAAGGAATCTCAAATTGAGATTCCTTAAATACAATGCATTAAAGTTAAAAAATTTGCGATTTCGCTAATAGGGAGCGCAAATTACCATGAAGTTGAACTTCATGGTAATTTGCAAAAACTTTGAAAAATTCGAAAAAGTGCATTTTTCAAAGTTCCATTTTACACACAGACATGCCCTTAGGGCATGTGTGTGTGCAAGATGTACCCATATGCAGATTTCAGTGGTGCAACGGGGTGTCCATTTGACACCCTGGCACCCTTGAAATTGCAAACTCAATTTGCGATTCTCTAATTGAGAATCGCAAATTGAGATTGTCTTCCCATTCATTTCTATGGGCCTTTAGGCCCATAGGAATGAATGGGGAGGTATTCCTTAATTGCGACTCGCAATTTGCGAATCGCAATTAAGGAATTTTAAGAAATCGCAATTTTTTAAGCGAGTTCTTCATGCATGGCATGTTGCTATTCCTTATTAGCGATTCCTCATTTTTCGCTAATAAGGAATCGCAAAATGGATGCTTAATGCATCTGGAGGTATGTGATCGTTTGACTGAATACGCATTGATGTGGAAAGCTTTACCTGAAAACAAAATATGTTCTTATATAACAAGGTTGTGCGAAGTAGTGGAGTCAACCCTTATGTTTATTTCAAAACTTTATTTATTTGCACACATCTAGTCAATAACTGCAAGGGCTGTGTTTATAATGAAGAAGTGTATAATCCGGTGAAATGGGTCCCTAGGGGACCAACATCCAGGACGTTACTAACCGGAAATGATGTCTTTGGAGGAAAGTTCTAGCCTCTGTATTCCTGACCTCACGCAAGTACTCAGAAGAAGCTGAGACGCCACGTGAGCATGTAAACAATTCAGCACAGGAGACTCCTGAGATGAGGATAAACATTGAGGAAAGACCAGCTCCAGCATGAAGGAACAGTGGCCCAGAACATCAGGCAAGCCAAATCTCTGATATGTTTCAGAAAGAGTCTAAAAACCTGGCTATTTGCTAAAATCTGAGACTCCTGTGCCCAATACTCAGACCTGCTTTCTGCCGTCTCCATCTGATTAGGTTTTCTAAAAGCGCCAGGATACCCGTAGGGTGGCAGTTTGCGCTATACAAGAGCAATATACAATACAATACAATACAACCCAGTATCGCAGGAGCAGAGCCACATGCGTACAAAGCTAGTAAAGTAAGTGTATTTGACTCCAGCAACTGCTCTAATATGTGTTTAGAAACAGAACTATCTCATTTAAAGCATCAACATTCTGGTGCTCCATTCAATGCAGGAGCGTGGCAGAGGGCCATTAATGCCTGCTATAGGCCTTCTCATACAATCGACCACAGGTGGTCCTTGTGCAGCCCCTGTATAATTTATAACATTCTTCCTTTGAAGAGAGGAAATTTACAATAGCATTATCGCCATAGCTATTGGAATTATTCCGCAGGGAAGTCCAAATTACACTGCAAGAAAAGGCAAACTATGCATTGCAATGTGGCACATTTACATTATGTGCCAATATCATTTCACTAGTTTTACGTTTTTAGAGCATTAACACTGTCTGGAGTTTGAGGGTCATATAATTCCAGTGGCCCTGATTATTGCCCTTCTGCCACAGGTTGCAGCGGTCGTTTACGAACCTCTCCCTCATTACAGGCCCTTGCCTGTGGGTCTGTCCTATAACTTGATCAGTTTGCCTTTAATGACGTGTCACACTCAACAGCGAGCTATAGCAGTTATTAAGCACAACACAATAAAACAACTGGAAACATTAGCAATAGAAAGAATTAAAAAAACACATTTCCTTAGAGCCAAAAAATGTAAAAATGTGTGGATATCGGAACACATGTACCTTTAATAACAAAGGGGGCATAATAGGCAGACCGATGGATAGATAGGTAGTTAACTAGGCTGATAGACTAGTAGGTGTAATAATACAAAACACCCCGGACATTCACCAGTTATAGTTAGCAAAGCGGAGTATAACTGGCGCCCCCGCCATGCCCTGGGTATGACTTCACATATTACATCACTGACATGTTCTATGACATCGTTTATGACATCACTCATGACAACTGAAATGGCATAATCGATGACATTTATATGCCTAAATATACTGTTGTGGTCATGTGAGCAAGGCTCTGAGGAGTCGAAACGCGTCTGTTTTCTGTCTGTCGTGAGTAACGAAATTGCAAATACCATAGACGTTGTCAGGATGGCTGTTTTCTTTTCTCAAGGACTACTGGGAATTGATCGACTTATCTATCTATCTATCTATCTATCTATCTATCTATCTATCTTTATTTTTTAAGTCCTACATGATCTAACAGTGAATCTCATATATATAATGCTGATGAGATGACACTACAGAGGAAATACCTAGGCTGTTGAGGACAACCAACATCATACCTCGTTGTGCGACTGCAGTTTATAGATGGTTGGAGAGATCCGCAACCTTGTGCTTTGTGCGCGATCCCAGCGCCTACCTGAGTAACTGAACAAGGCCCGACACATGTCATAAGGCATTACTTTAAGAGTGCAAAGCCCCACAGCTTTACATCTCAGTTTGTATTCCAGTCAGAGAGAAAAAGAAAACATAATCACATTTTCGCCCCATTGCACGCTCCACCGAAACGTAGTAACTGAGCCCGTTGCACAAAACCAATATCAGCCGATGGTACCATTTGTAATTGGGCAACAGGGGATCTAAAATGTGTAAAAACAGAAAAAAAAATCACAGTATATCAAATTCCAATTTTCTTCCATTGAAGGAGACTTAAGGATTCCAGGCACACGTTCAAATTCACAATGCATTAAAGCAGCCGCACATCTCCCCATCTGAACAAAACTGGCACTGAGTTCCTACCAGAATTGTGTTCTGCTGTGGACTGAGATTCCTTACAGGATTGTCTTAGTAACCTCTCTCCTTAATTACCACTTTATATTTGTTGAAATCGTTCGAATATATTTATAAACAACACTACTGGAAGGACCTGCCGTGTTGGTCCAGAATGTTTGCCTAACCTATTTTATGTTAATTTGTTAAACCCTGGCATGAGGGCAGCCCTCCTGTGCTTAGGTTGGACACTCCGACCCTACACAAACAAAGTGGTTATGATCATTGGATACCTTGAATGCACTGAACGAGTAGAAATAATGGGGCCCATCCCAATCCATTTATGAGTATGGGAAGTTGTACAACAGGAGCACCCTGTAGGCACTCTTGCATGCCTTTGTGAGTTGGCACAGAGTGCCAGGCAGGGTGAAAGATGGAAATCTATAGCCCTGTAGCATTGCAGTGGTTCACCAAGTATTCATGATCTGACCTTCAGGTGTGGGTATCCACCAAGAGTGAGGGCACGGTGAGTGCTTGCAGGGGATCTCAGGGACCAGCAGCAGGCTGCTAGGGTGACCCAGTCCTTTCAGAGCTCTAGGGCTCAGGTTTGCAGTCAAAGGCCCAGGCTAAAAGTTAGTTCAGCTGGAGTGGTTTCAGTGATCATAACCAACAAGAGCTTTGAGAGAAAAATGTATATACCAATGGTTCCCGATCAATTGCCCACAGGCAGCAAAGAGAGTAAGAGGGCATGCAAGCCCAGCACAGTGGGGAGCCACTTCCCTTTCTGGTATCCTCCTCATTACGCCTCTGTTGGGAAAGTGTACCATTTTGCTGCATTCTTACTAATCTTCGTGAATCTGAGAATGCGAGAAAATCCATATGTGGATGTGTGGGAATGCCCATACTCCACCCATTGAACGCCTTCCTAACACAGAGCGATGCAAGGAAGTGAGTTGTGCCGTCTTGTTTTACTCTAGATTTACTAAGCCACGCAGAGCCACTCAAGGTGGCTTTGCATGACTTGGTATTCTGATTTAAGGGCTTGCGTTGCCTTGCATCATCTTACACGATAAACCTGGGGGTTAGTTTGCTGCTCCCTTACTCCTGCAGTAGGATTTTCTGCCCCATATTACTCTTAATGTTTCAGGCTGGCGTAACTGCGTAATTTTGGTAATTTCTCATCGCAAGAGTAATAAATAATTACTGAAATTACTCTGATTACTCCAGCATAATTAAAATTTCACCAGGCCTAATCTTTCTCCTCCGATCCTATCCTCCCACTGGGTAGGTTAGTGGGGTGTGAAATTCACATAATGTGTAATTTTAAGTGAATTTTCTGGAAAATTATGTGAAAATACACAGAATTACATAACATGCAAATCCATTACTCAGCGCTATATTTTAGTGTGAAATAAGTCCATGCATCAATTTTTGGTGCAAGAATGCATTTCATTCTAAAAACTAGAATGCAAAACATAACTGATGCGAACAACCTCTGCTCACGTTCTGCAAGTTGTTCCTGCACCAGAACTTTGACACAAACAGTTGCGTAGTTATGTGATGTGGCATAATGTTATTTTGGGAATTTTGTTTAGCAAAAAATTCCTGAAATTATGTAGACACTGCCAGCGTGATTTACATGTTTCCCATTGTTTAGGTAGACTAGTTCGAGAAAAGAGTTTATAAAAAATACAGCGAGTGAAGCAATACTTGTATCTGCATTTCCACATACCAGAAAGCAGTAAATGCCCCCATTAAAATTACAGTTTTATACAGAACATGTATTGACTGCTTCAATATAACCTCTACATCAGGTTCTGGCCTCTTCTTCATAACCAGCAGAAGGTAGTTTGCCTATCGTTAACATTTCCACCTTGCAAATTATTGCCAGATGCGCCATGCTCATAATATCATGCTTCCGAGAATTCATGTGCCTCCTGCCCCAAATATTAGCATAACAGGAAGTACAAGCATTAACAGGTATTTTCCACAAACCCTCTATCTACAGCTCATTCAAATGCAACTCTAGAAAACAGTCACCAAGCCTGCTGCAGCATGGAATGGTGGTTGCCAGGTGGTTGGTTACATGTGATGATTGCCACCATCTACCTGGCCACCATCCAGTGCACAACTTCCTCAGACGACTCCACCCGAAAATGGAGCATCTCAACTTCCATATGCACCCAGACAGAAAAAGCATAATCGGTGGCACATTCGCCTACAGCCCACCAGGACCATGCCCCAGCTTATGCAACCCCATACCTGACCTCATCGCCCTGATCGCATTGACTCCAAGCATTACATCTTCCTAGAGGATCTCAATGTCCACCTCTACAACCCCAGCTACACCAACACAACCAACCTCCTGGAAAGCATGAGCAACATCAGCCTCAAGAAATGTGTCACCAACCCTACCCACTTCGCAGGACATGCTCAACGCCATCTTCACTTCCAGTATTCCACAGCTCACCTGAACCAACCGCTACAGCGTCCACTTCACCATCGAAGGAGCTACCAACACCGGCACCATGCTCCCCAGCTCCACGAACCAAAACTGGAAAAAGATATCAGAAGACTAGTTGAACAACGGTCTCAGCTCCCACCTCCCAGACACAACATCCAACCCAGAACAGGCTGCGAATAACTGCTCCCAGTAGATCACAGAATTCACAGAAACATTCCTCCCTGCCAAGCCAGCCAAATCCAAAGGACATGCCAGAAGAGCCAACTGTTTCACTGCGGAGCTGAAATCCACCAAACGCAGCTGCTGGCAAATAGAAAGGAAGTGGCGCACAAGAAAAAAGATAGGAGACCATACCACCTACAAGACAGCACTCAACAGGACCACCATGTACTGAACGAAACAAAAAATAACACCATAGCAGACCGCATAGAAGCAGCACGAACAACAGCAAGGAGCTCTTCGCCATTGTGAAGGAGCTCTCCAACCCCTGCAGCTGCAGAGAACAACATCACCTCCTCCCAAGAACAGTGTGACACCCTGGCGGACTTCTTCCATGACAAGATCTCGGTCATTGACGAAAGCTTCAAATCCCAACCCCTTGCCGCCGACAGCATCAGCCTGCTCACACAAAAGAAACCCCAAAGCCTCTGCTTACCCTGTGGGTCCCTCTCACAACCCAGGCCACAAGCTCCATCATCAACTTCGTGCACTCAGGAGCACCCACAAACCCCTGCACCCACCAGATCGTCAACCCTGGGAGCAAGACTAATGGCGATGTGCTCAAAAAGGTCCTGAACACCTCCATCCCAGCCTCCTTCCCTGAGGAATGGAAACACGCTGAAGTGAGGCCCCTCCTGAAGAAACCTTCTGCTGACCCAGCAGGACCTAAGAACTATCTCCCTGCTCCCCTTTTCAGCAAGTGTTCTTGAGAAAGCAATCAACTAACACCAAACACAACATCCTCCTGGACCCCTCTCTATTCGGATTCCAAGCAAACCATAGCACTGAGACATCCCTGATCGCAGCCACAGACGGCATCGGGGCCCTCCTGGACCGTGGCGAAATGGCGGCCCTCATGCTTCAGGACCTATCAGTTGCCGTCAAAATGGTCTCCCATCACATCTTGATCAGCAGACTCCACCACATCGGAAACCAGGGAGACGCCCTCAAATGGATCGCCTTATACCTCACTGGAAGAACCCAAAGTATAAGTATCCCACCTTTCACCTCGCAAGCCAAGAGGATCATCTGTTGTGTCTCCCAAAGATTGTCCCTTAGCCCCACCCTCTTCAACATGTACATGACCCCCGCCACTCCCAGCCAACACTGTCAGATTGCACGGACTTAACACTATCTCCCACACTGACGACACCAAGCTCTCGCTGTCAGAAGACCTCTCCACCACTAGAGCTAACTTCCACACAGATGTATGATGAACGGCACAGACAGGATAAAGGACAACTGTATCAAGCTCGGCACAGACAAGACAGAAGTCCTCATCTTTGGGACCGGCACCTCGCCGTGGAACAACGCATGGTGGCTTCTCTCTTCCTAACAGACACCTCCCGGATCTGCCTAAGCAGCAGCAGTGAACACTCCTTCTCACACCTGGCACCCAAAGCTTGACCTTCCCCTGCACATCAGGACTGCCCCATCGCTCCGGGAATCCAGGAAAGGACTCAAGACCTGGCTGTTCGAATGAACGAATCACCATGAAGCAGTTAGCTACTCCAGTGCCTCGATACCCTCACAGGTGATTTGCCGCACTTTATAAATCCATGATTGATTGAGTGATTGATGCCTGTAGCATCTGGTAGTAGTAATCCTACTGGCTCCTTAGTGACCTACTCGCACTCCATGTAGAGTGTGTAAGCAGCCACCTGTTGGGCACATGCCAATACTCATGCATGTAAAAACTCTGCCTGCACACTTACCCGATCACTTACTAGTGAATAGCATGTTGCCCGAGCAAAGAGGGGAGTTAAGTACCTAACTGCAGATACACCAGCAGAAAGACAATGTAAATGCTCCCATAATAAGCTTGTACTGCTACACCCAGCCTGCCTATCATCATCAAAACCTTCAGTTTAAGCTTGGACTATGCCCACAGAACTTGTAGGGAATCCATGGAAGAGCAGCACAGTGTGCCCTGCCCGCTGGTGCAACAAGGTGATGGATGGAATGCTTGAATTAATCTTAGCCACTGGCAATCGCCTAGGCCGCTTCCCAATCCATTGTTTTTCACCCACCACTCCACCTCAGTTTGAACCCAGCCATATGCAAATCAGTCTTGACCCTGCACCAATGGGAACACTCTAGAGCAAACTGCCAAGCTCGGTTCTCCCTGAACCAGAATACAAGCAACCTAGGACTGGTTTTGCCCTATAATGGGCTCCTCAGCCAGGTATACCTATTATTGGAAGAATCTATCATTAAATTATTACACAATAAAAAAGAAAAACATTTTGGCCTAACATGTCAGGCAGTGATTGTCAAAGTAAGAACATTGACCTAAAACAAACATCATCAAAAACAGCTTTATATCTTTCTATTCCTTCCTATTTCCTGTGAAATGTTTCTTATGTGTCACAACCAGCATGTAGGTTAAAACTATTTTACATCACTTTTTAGACAAAAATTACAAATGCAGTCTAAAAAGGAAATTCAGCGTGCATGTAAGAAAACAAATTGCATTTCATATTCGAAAGAGTAGAAGATTGAGGTTGTAAGAGCAAAGAAATGACAAATACACTTTAGCAGACGAATTACTGTGCAACATAGCACTGCATAATGATTTCACAATTAAGCAATATACGGATTTATTTAATGTCGCTGCCAATGTTTTACAAGTCTAAATAACTTGCAATAGCAAAAAAAGAGTATTACAAAGATTTGAAGGCTTATGTTGTGACACAGACAGGTAGCAAACACAATAGCATACCATAATTATGACTTACTACCTCCCAACAACCTGGAAACAATCACACACTTTACAAAGCACATCTATAAAATCCAGACTAGAAAATGTTCAAAAGATGGAACCATTGAAAGAAGATGACAACAGCTGTTGTTTGGAAGGGTTTCTTCCACTTCAGCACAAAGCGTGACCTGCTACACATCTCTTGATAATACATGGTAAAAATTAAATTGTAATTATTAAATAATTCGTTGAATGAAGCACCTCTAATTTCAGAAATATATACATATGATTATCAAGCTCATGCTCCAGTATTTTGAGTACATATGTGTAACATTGCAGAACTAATTAGAAAAAGTGAGCGGATAGAAAACTACAAACAATCCAAGTCATTCAAACACTAAAATCCAGAATAAAACAAAAGTGATATTTAAATCTTTCTTTATGCTAGTTATATATTCAAAGCCAGTTGCAACTTGATGACAAACACTCTCAAAACCTGAATGGGATATGCAAAATACTATATTTCAAAACAGAAAAATATGTTCCATTGAATAAATATTATCTCTATTCATTTCAAAGTATTATCCATAAGTGCATATTGACAATAGATTTTGGTATAAGGTTATTTAGGAATTATATTTTTGAAAGCATTCCATGGAATTTTACAAATATTTCAGCCAGAGTTCAGCCTTTTATGAAACAATCAAAGAAGTAAACGAGAGTAATATAAAATTACACAAATGATCACATGGCCTCTTTGTGTATTAATAATCAGGTACAACTGGCACACATGCAGTGGTGGATTATGCGGTTGCCTTACATATTATTATTAAATTTCCCTAATTATATGTATTTATTTCACCACCATCCTGTCAGTTAAGACTGTTCAATGATTTACTTATTTGAAAACAGTGTTCACCATTGATCTCTTTATTGATTTAAGAAGTTTATCATTAGCCAGCAGTTTCCAGTGAACATACACATAAGTGGGTGGAAAGCTATACTTATTACATTCACAAAAAGAAATGTCAGTTGTCTTCACTGAGCTTTAGGCACATTTTAAAGAATTGATCTTTTATAGCTTGACTATGGTGGCATTACACAAGAGCTGCCGGCTCGGTGGACAATATGTTTTCCCCTAACACTGAATGTAATTCTGTAAAAGAACAATGCAGACTACAGTCAAAAAATTATATGAAAACAATTAATTTCTTCATAGCAAGGTCTCAGCTGTTCAGCCAGTCTGTTAACTGTATAATACAGAGAATTTGCCAAGTTTTTGTGGTTGTGGTTCACAATACTACGGTTAAATATTAACTGGCAATAATATTGCATTCACAGTGAGGACTACTATTATACCATCAAGGTAAGTAGATGTGGAGTTAATAATAGCACATCTTTATTTCCCAATAAAAACGTGGGTTGGTGTTTTAGGGGTGGCCAATATTGTAAATGCTTTATTTGTGCAAGCCTATATTTCAATTGTGACATTGCAACATAAATTAGGTTGTGTCAAAAATTAAGTGAAGATTTCTTTTAAACATTGCGCAAATAAATCGTATTTACATGTGTTAAACATCAACAAGAGCAAATATGAGAAACGTAAGAATACTTTTATGCATTGTTTAACGAATGATTCTTCACAAGTGATTGTTCATAGCATAGTAGCTTTGCTCAGCCATACAGAGTCATAATATTGTAAAAGTCATGGCAGTATGTTATATATGTGCAGTGTTTGGTGACAGTATACAGAGGAATAACTTCAATTGTACTAACATTTTCTGCATGACTCCACAGGTGTGAGAAATACCGAAGAGAAACCTGTTAAGAGGATGGAATGTGATAACCTTTAAGAGGAAAGTTTACTGTAACTACCACAGATTAAAGGAAAAGAAATAGGCTTGACCAGAAAAGGGTATAAACTGATATTAAGAAACAACGTTTTATTTGTATTCAGCTAAATACCTGGTCCTACCAGGATTTTAGTGGATGGTATGTCAGGATATTGTTAACAAAACGATTTTATACAATATCCTTTTAGTCTGACAATATTTGCTTCTATGCCTTGTACTGAGACCAGCAGTTGTTTCTGGCTAGTAAATACTAAGGCCACCCGCACCCTCCTCACCAGATCACAGCTCTTTTGCTTTATATCTTCCCTTTTGCATATGTATAAGAACTTCAAGCTGTCTATTTGTGAATTTCTTTTTTGCTTTATTCTTCTCAAACATTCATTGCACCTATTTCACCCAACACATTTCATTGGAAAGGTGATGACCCTGCCTTTGTTTAAGGGAAAAAAGGCTAAGTGCTCAACGATGTACACATGCCTGGACTGATTTCATATGCAATAACACACACAAAGAGAACACTCCAAGTTAAAAAACAGACACAACCAAAGTGCAGCAAAGAGGGCAGTTATATGATACTCTGTACCTTTAAGAAACGGTTCTATATGATTAAGTGATAATTTAGACTCAACAAAAAGCATTCCCTGCAGACCTAGGGGCAATGTTAAATATATAAATCAAATAAATATTTCTACCATGTTATATCCCATTTGAGGTTCACTTATTTATCCTTTGGTGTGAAATTCCTGAATCAACAGAAACCTTCCCTTTCAAGTAATGAAATACAATGAAATACATATCTGGTCAGGAGTGCTTCACAAACTGACATTGGAAACTGTCAGAAAAGGAAATCGCCTAGAAAGGAGGATAAAGAAAAGTGCTTATCGGGGCAAAATGTTATTTTCAGATTCAATCAGCAGCAATTTCATCAGCGCATTACAGCTGAGAATGTGACACTGCTGAGTGGCCCAGGTGGTGGGAGAAGGAATCGGGAACCTCTCTTCAGCTGCTGATTCGCCAATCAAGGAAGAATTCAAGGTTGAAAAAATTATGGTAATGGTCATGCTTAGAACCACTCCTGCCAGAACAAGCAGTCATAATCACCACGGCAAGAGAAGCAAATTCTTACATGCATTTGCAAAGAGATCTAATTTAGGGCTATTTCAAGGGTAGGCTCTATCACAAATATTGTTCTTATCTCTCCATGAAACTGCTAAGTACTGCCATGTGTACTACTAGACTTCTAGATCTGTCCTTTGCTCACCTTGTCCACATCAATTTTTTAGAAACATACAATAAGTCAATTGCAGCTTAGTTGAGATCTGCTATATTTGCCCATAGCATAGTATGAAGAATTGCCAACCTTCATACCCTTTTAGCAATGTATATACCTAAGGAATGTGCAAATATATAAGTAAGCAATAATAATACTTAATCTTGAAAAGTTTAAAAGAACAATTGATCCTTTTTTATTGGTTGAATGGCATTTATGCCCTCTTAATTACCCCAATGCCAACATATATTTTATAACATTAAATTCCTTTATCGGGGCTTCGCCTTCAATTTATAATATTGTTACTAATTTACAATTCTTGTGTCCTCACAGCATAGAAATGAATTCCCTTAACTTATGATAAGTGCCCATGAGCTGATTGAGAAGTTGTAATGTAAGTTTGATTCTTTTTCCTGTATTTTTGCCCATCACAACTTAGTTACCCAGTCCAGTTTGCCAATGCAATAATACAGTAATTGCGCTGCCATCTTATAATACATAGCATACTTCTATATTATTTAAAATGTCAATATATGAGGCTCCAGGTGAACTTGGGCTATAGAACACCTCTGTATCTTGAATAACTTTGTAGTGTGGACATTACCCGATATGCATTTGTTTCAGTCTGGGGTTTGTTGCGGACATCTTCAATTCTAGGCCTAGATTCATAAACGCATCATTTTCCTTTCACCAAAGACCAGAGATAGTTATTGGTTTTACTCCTTAGAAGGGCTTTTCACAGAGTTTAATAGCAAACAAGTAGTGTCTGGAAGAGGGGTGGGAGCACACCGCTTCACCAGTGAGAGGTACCTGACCTGATGTGATGTTTGGCAGCCTACGCAGCAAATCCCAAATTTGAAGCCTGTAATCTCTACTGATTATGGTTAACCTCTTCTATGCTCATGATGAGCTCAGCTCGTCATGAGGCACAGTGCAGCTGCACTCATGACGAGCTGAGCTCGTCACGGCCGTTGGAACGTTGCACGTGGGGATAATTACCCCGCTGTGCTGAACGTTCGAAAAACGGGTGTGGTTGTGACTAGCGGAGCTCGTTATGAGTGCAGCTGCACTGTGCCTCATGACGAGTTGAGCTCGTCACAAGCACAGCGGCGCCGCAAGCGGCCCCCCTCCCCCTGCACAGCGGGGAGAAAAAACCCCGCAGCGAAGGGGTTAAAGAACCAGAAATACGTGTCTAAAGATCAGCACCATCTGCGCCAACTCTGGCAAAACACTCGCAAATATTCTAGCAAAGCAAACAACATGAGACTGCATTTACCATAATGCCAGGGGCGAACCTTGCTGGGGGTGAAGCTGTGTGCTCCCACCCCTGTTCCTGTTTAAAAGTAGTGTCTGGCCTATCCCGGCTGTGATCTTCCTGCCTACTCTGGTCTCATTCACATCCTGCCTTGATCACTACTGTAGATCCCCCACATCAGCCCCAGACCCTTTCTGTATTGATTACATGGGACTGTCTGTTCATGTTGTTTGGAGGTGTGGTATTACCGCGGTTTCCGAGTTTTCCTCAGAAAATGTGGAATTACCTGCAGAATTGGTACTCTCAACAACAAATTACACACGGCTCTCTTTACTGAGGTACATTGCGGCAAAGTTTAACCTGCGAACATTTTTGATGGAAAAATTGTGGGCAGTGGGTCTTTGACGACCAGCTTATAATTTTGATAAAGAGGGCGTCACAATTTTTTGGAACACTAGTGAATGAGGCTGGTGAGAAGAATTGATTACATTACTCGGCTTGTCGGCAGTTATTGTTTCCTGATTGGTGTTAGGACTCTATACAAAGGCTGTTTATTGGGTTGGACGGGTCATCGGGGCTTTAAGTGCCCAGGGAATGGGTCTACATACAGGTAGAATAAGCGACTGAAACAAGCGTAGAATGTCATGAAAACTGAAGGCAGTAATGCCATTATCCAGCAAACATACACGCGGATGCATTAGTATTGTGCTATATATAAATTCCAATATTGGGGATTGCATTATTCTGTGCATAAAGCATCACAGATCACACAATATGCGCCTGCAGTGAACGAGAAAGTGAATTTGCTCTCGCAGCTGCGGCTCATAAGCTCTTTAAACTTGTGACGTCAGCAGAGGCCAACGACTGAATAGCAGCCTCCTCGCTTCGGGTTTATCTATTATCCGATAAATGTACCGCACTTTCCTGTGATCTGGTAATATTCTGAGAATAATAACTACCAATCGCTTCTTGGACATAAAGTCTTTGCTTGCAGTGCCTACAGTCACTCACAGGGTAATATTGGGACTTCTTAGCTATTTTTGCTAGGGGGCCTGGCTACAGGTATACCTAACTGGAGCCGCTCTCCTAGAGTGGCTTGCCTATGGGAGATAACACGCTTCTCTCCTAGAGTGGCTTGCATATGGGAGATAACACGCTTCTCTCCTAGGGTGTCTTGCCTATGGGAGATAACACGCTTCTCTCCTAGGGTGTCTTGCCTATGGGAGATAACACGCTTCTCTCCTAGGGTGTCTTGCCTATGGGATATAACACGCTTCTCTCCTAGGGGGGCCTGCCTATGGGAGATAACAAGCTTCATTCCTAGGGTGAATTGCCTATGGGAGATAACACGCTTCATTCCTACGGTGAATTGCCAATGCGAGATAGCCCGCTTCTCTCCTAGTGTGACTTGCCTATGTGAGATAACATGCTTCTCTCCTTGGGTGACTTGTCTATGGGCGATAACACACTTCTCACCTAGGGTGGCTTGCCTATGTGAGATAACACGCTTCTCTCCTAGGGTGAATTGCCTATGGGAGATAACACGCTTCTCTCCTAGGGTGGCTTGCCTATGGGAGATAACACGCTTGTCTCCTAGGGTGACTTGCCTATGGGAGATAGCTCGCTTCTCTCCTAGGGTGACTTGCCTATGGGAGATAACACGCTTCTCTCCTAGGGTGTCTTGCCTATGGGAGATAACACACTTCATTCCTAGGGTGAATTGCCTATGGGAGATAACACGCTTCATTCCTACGGTGAATTGCCAATGGGAGATAGCCCACTTCTCTCCTAGTGTGAATTGCCTATGGGAGATAACACGCTTCTCTCCTAGGGTGGCTTGCCTATGGGCGATAACACACTTCTCACCTAGGGTGGCTTGCCTATGTGAGATAACACGCTTCTCTCCTAGGGTGACTTGCCTATGGGAGATAACACGCTTCTCTCCTAGGGTGGCTTGCCTATGGGAGATAACACGCTTCTCTCCTAGGGTGGCTTGCCTATGGGAGATAACACGCTTGTCTCCTAGGGTGACTTGCCTATAGGAGATAACACGCTTCTCTCCTAGGGTGTCTTGCCTATGGGAGATAACACGCTTCTCTCCCAGGGTGGCTTGCCTATGGCAGATAACACGCTTCTCTCCCAGGGTGGCTTGCCTATGGGAGATAACACGATTCTCTCCTAAATGTAAAATGTAAATGTACAGGAATTTATATAGCGCAAATCACCAAGCGGTTTCTAAGCGCTTGCTTAGGGAACCCGTCCTGGTATTCCCCTGTGAGATAACCCCAGCAGGGTATCCGCAAGGTGAAAGCCAGGCATCCCGCCGCGAGGGGCCGTTGTGGAGATTAAGCAAGCTATTGCCCAGAGTCGCAGAGTGTGAACCCGTGAATCGAGTAGGCACCGGAGCGAGAATTGTCGAGTCCATGGACTTTTTAGGACTCAATACCCCGTCGAGCCGGGAATTGAACCCTGGTCCCGGGCTGACCTCTGCTTCCAGGTCTGCCTCCTCTAACCAGTGAGCCACACTTCTCTAGGGTGGCTTGCCTATGGGAGATAACACGCTTCTCTCCCAGGGTGGCTTGCCTCTGGGAGATAACACACTTCCTTCCCAGGGTGACTTGCCTATGGGAGATAACACGCATCTCTCCTTGGGTGGCTTGCCTATGTGAGATAACACGCTTATCTCCTAGGGTGGCTTGCCTATGGGAGATAACGCTTCTCTCCTAGGGTGGCTTGCCTATGTGAGATAACATGCTTCGTTCTCTCCTAGAGTGGCTTACCTATGTGAGAGAACACGCTTCTCTCCTAGAGTGGCTTGTCTATGTGAGATAACATGCTTCGTTCTCTCCTAGAGTGGTTTACCTATGTGAGATAGCACACTCCGAGTTAGTCTCCTAGTGTGGCCTCCCATTGTGAGGCAACCCGAGCTGGACTCCTAGCGTGGCCTTCCATTGTGAGACAACCCAAGCTGGTCTCCTAGCGTGGCCTTCCATTGTGAGACAACCCAAGCTGGTCACCTAGCGTGGCCTTCCATGGTGAGAAAATCCGAGCTGGTCTCCTAGCCTGGCCTTCCATTGTGAGACAACGTGAGCTGGTCTCCTAGCGTGGCCTTCCATTGTGATACAACCTGAGCTGGTCTCCTAGCGTGGCCTTCCATTGTGAGACAACCTGAGCTGGTCTCCTAGCGTGGCCTTCCATTGTGAGACAATGTGAGCTGGTCTCCTAGCGTGGCTTTCTATTGTGAGACAATCCGAGCTGGTCGCCTAGCGTGGCCTTCCATTGTGAGACAATGTGAGCTGGTCTCCTAGCGTGGCTTTCTATTGTGAGACAATCCGAGCTGGTCGCCTAGCGTGGCCTTCCATTGTGAGACAATGTGAGCTGGTCTCCTAGCGTGGCTTCCCATTGTGAGGCAACATGAGCTGGTCTTCTAGCGTGGCCTTCCACTGTGAGGCAACCTGAGCTGGTCTCCTAGCGTGGCTTTCTATTGTGAGACAATCCGAGCTGGTCTCCTAGCGTGGCCTTCCATTGCGAGACAACCTGAGCTGGTCTTCTAGCGTGGCCTTCCATTGTGAGACAATCCGAGCTGGTCTCCTAGCGTGGCCTTCCATTGTGAGACAACCCAAGCTGGTCTCCTAGCGTGGCCTTCCATTGTGAGACAATCCGAGCTGGTCGCCTAGCGTGGCCTTCCATTGTGAGACAATGTGAGCTGGTCTCCTAGCGTGGCTTCCCATTGTGAGACAACCTGAGCTGGTCTCCTAGCGTGGCCTTCCACTGTGAGGCAACCTGAGCTGGTCTCCTAGCGTGGACTTCTATTGTGAGACAATCCGAGCTGGTCGCCTAGCATGGCCTTCCATTGTGAGACAATGTGAGCTGGTCTCCTAGCGTGGCCTCCCATTGTGAGGCAACCTGAGCTGGTCTCCTAGTGTGGCGTTCCATTGTGAGGCAACCTGAGCTGGTCTCCTAGCGTGGCTTTCTATTGTGAGACAATCCGAGCTGGTCTCCTAGCGTGGCCTTCCATTGTGAGACAATGTGAGCTGGTCTCCTAGCGTGGCTTCCCATTGTGAGGCAACCCGAGCTGGTCTCCTAGCATAGCCTTCCATTGTGAGACAACCCGAGCTGGTCTCCTAGCGTGGCCTTCCATTGTGAGGTAACCCGAGCTGGTCTCCTAGCGTGGCCTTCCGTTGTGAGACAACCCAAGCTGGTTTCCTAGCGTAGCCTTCCATTGTGATACAACCCGAGCTGGTCTCCTGGCGTGGCCTTCCATTGTGAGACAACCTGAGCTTTTCTCCTAGCGTGGCCTTCCATGCCTTCCATTGTGAGACAACGTGAGCTGGTCTCTTACCGTGACCTTCCATTGTGGACAACCTGAGCTGGTCTCCTAGTGTGGCGTTCCATTGTGAGGCAACCTGAGCTGGTCTCCTAGCGTGGCTTTCTATTGTGAGACAATCCGAGCTGGTCGCCTAGCGTGGCCTTCCATTGTGAGACAATGTGAGCTGGTCTCCTAGCGTGGCTTCCCATTGTGAGGCAACCCGAGCTGGTCTCCTAGCATAGCCTTCCATTGTGAGACAACCCGAGCTGGTCTCCTAGCGTGGCCTTCCATTGTGAGGTAACCCGAGCTGGTCTCCTAGCATGGCCTTCCATTGTGAGGTAACCCGAGCTGGTCTCCTAGCGTGGCCTTCCGTTGTGAGACAACCCAAGCTGGTTTCCTAGCGTAGCCTTCCATTGTGATACAACCCGAGCTGGTCTCCTGGCGTGGCCTTCCATTGTGAGACAACCTGAGCTGGTCTCCTGGCGTGGCCTTCTATTGTGAGACAACCTGAGCTTTTCTCCTAGCGTGGCCTTTCATTGTGAGACAACCTGAGCTGGCCTCCTAGCGTGACCTTCCATTGTGAGAGAACCTGAGCTTTTCTCCTAGCGTGGCCTTCTATTGTGAGACAACATGAGTTGGTCTCCTGGCGTGGCCTTCCATTGTGAGACAACCTGAGCTGGTCTTCTAGCGTGGCCTTCCATTGTGAGACAACCTGAGCTGGTCTCCTAGCGTGGCCTTCCAATGTGAGACAACCTGAGCTGGTCTGCTAGCGTGGCCTTCCATCCTGAGGCAACCCGAGCTGGTCTCCTAGTGTGGCCTTACATTGTGAGACAACCCGAGCTGGTCTCCTAGCGTGGCCTTCCATTATGAGACAACCCAAGCTGGTCTCCTAGCGTGGCCTTCCATGGTGAGACAACCCAAGCTGGTCTCCTAGGATGACTTGCCTATGAGAGATAACACGCTCCGAGCTGGTCTCCTAGTGTGGCCTCCCATTGTGAGGCAACCCGAGCTGGTCTCCTAGCGTGGCCTTCCATTATGAGACAACCCAAGCTGGTCTCCTAGCATGGCCTTCCATGGTGAGACAACGTGAGCTGGTCTCTTACCGTGGCCTTCCACTGTGAGGCAACCTGAGCTGGTCTCCTAGCGTAGCCTTCTACTGTGAGACAATCCGAGCTGGTCGCCTAGCGGGCCTTCCATTGTGAGACAATGTGAGCTGGTCTCCTAGCGTGGGCTCCCATTGTGAGGCAACCCAAGCTGGTCTCCTAGCGTAGCCTTCCATTGTGAGACAACCCGAGCTGGTCTCCTAGCATGGCCTTCCATTGTGAGACAACCTAAGCTGGCCTCCTAGCATGGCGTTCCATTGTTAGACAACCTGAGCTTTTCTTCTAGCGTGGCCATCTATTGTGAGACAACCTGAGTTGGTCTCCTGGCGTGGCCTTCCACTGTGAGACAACCTGAGCTGGTCTTCTAGCGTGGCCTTCCATTGTGAGACAACCTGAGCTGGTCTCCTGGCGTGGCCTTCTATTGTGAGACAACCTGAGCTGGCCTCCTAGCGTGGCCTTCCATTGTGAGACAACCTGAGCTGGTCTTCTGGCGTGGCCTTCCATTGTGAGACAACCTGAGTTGGTCTCCTGGCGTGGCCTTCCATTGCGAGACAACCTGAGCTGGTCTTCTAGCGTGGCCTTCCATTGTGAGACAACCTGAGCTGGTCTCCTAGCGTGACCTTACATTGTGAGACAACCTGAGCTGGTCTCCTAGCGTGGCCTTAAATTGTGGGACAACCCGAGCTGGTCTCCTGGCGTGGCCTTCCATTGCGAGACAACCTGAGCTGGTCTTCTAGCGTGGCCTTCCATTGTGAGACAACCTGAGCTGGTCTCCTAGCGTGACCTTACATTGTGAGACAACCCGAGCTGGTCTCCTAGCGTGGCCTTAAATTGTGGGACAACCCGAGCTGGTCTCCTAGCGTGGCCTTCCATTGTGAGTCAACCTGAGCTGGTCTGCTAGCGTGGCCTTCAATTGTGAGTCAACCCGAGCTGGTCTGCTAGCGTGGCCTTCCATTGTGAGACAGCATGAACTGGTCTCCTAGACTGGAATGCTACAAGTTTACAAAAGGTGCTGTTCAGCAGAGGTTGATTTATATAGAAGGAGATCTAATCACTTGCATTTTACTTAGGGTGGACCAGTGTCAAGAATCTATAAAAGGCAGCCTTCTCGCTGTGATGATAAATGGGGTGCACTCCTTGGGGGGGGGGTGTATCCAAAGTGACCAACATGGGTGTATTTTCAATTTGAGACAATACCACCTGCTGTCTTAGGGTGACACTGCTACAGGGACCTAAGACGGGCTGCTCTCGTGGGGGGTAACCTCTATGAAACAACATGAACTTTCCTCCAACTCTGATTTTTGTGCAGTGGCCAACGTGAGCTTCTCGTCTAGTTGGCAACTGCTGCTTGAACCCAACATAATCTGGTCTCCTAGGGTGACTTCCTCTTCTTAGACAATATCAGATGTTCTCCTGGGGTAGTTTCACCACAGTAACCAACATGAGCATCTCTGCTGGGGTGGGACTACTGCAGGCACCCAACATGGGCTGGCCTCCCAGACTGGCTCTCAACTGAGATACAACATGAGCTGATACCCTAAGGTGGCTTACTGCAGGGACCTCACCTGGCTGATCTCCTAAGGTGACTTAGTGCATCATAGCTCGGCTCTCAAGGTGTCCTAGTACAGGGACCTCACATGAACTGTGGTCCTAAGATAAACTACACCTGAGCTGAGCTGCCTAGGTGGCTTTCCATCTTAGACCCAACAGGAGGTGCACCATCAAGGTGTTTCCATCACAGCAGCACAGCACCCCCAGAACTGCTTTCTAAGTGACTTCACATGAGGTGCTTCATGAGAGCGGAACTACTGCATTCATTTAACAAGTGCTGCTTCTCAGCACAGCACTAAGAGAGTGACCCAAGATGAGTTGCACTACAGTGGCTGTAATGCAGTGAATTCTAGAGGTGATGTCCTAGAGTGGCTATACATGAATGACTTCAGAAGAGAAGCTGCGACTGCGTTGCTTCCAGGGCCAGATTGGGCACTGAAATAAGCCCTGGCAAACTTCTCAGTGGGCTCCCTGGGGGTGCTGAGGGGGTCCGGCCGAGCTGTTTGCAAGGGCCGATTTCAGCCGATTTTGTTACTGGGGGGCGAAATTGCCGCCCCCAGTAAACCCCACCCCTTCCCCCCAGGGGCCCAAAACCACACCCCACCATGGTGGCCCACAGGGGAAATGCCAGGTGTCCGCTACGGCCAGTCCGGCCCTGGTTGCTTCCTTCGGATCTCACAGTTGCATTGATCTAACATTGGACGCTCTGGGGGACGTTCATCTCCTTTCTAGGACCAGTGGCATGGAATAAGCTGCCCTGGGAGCTCCGCTCATATACGCTTTCTCAGTGTTTAACCCTTTCCCTGCGGGGCTAATTCCCCCACTGTGCTGGGGGGCGCGCGCAGCACCCCAGTGCTCGTGACGAGCTCAGCTCGTCATGAGCCACGGTGGCCGTGTGCTCATGACAAGCTGAGCTCGTCACGACCACACCCGTTCAATTGAACGCCCAGCACAGCAGGAGAATTATCCCCGTGAGGGCGCGGTGCAACATTCATGACGAGCTCAGCTTGTCATGAGCACATGGCCACCGTGGCTCATGACGAGCTCAGCTCGTCAAGAGCATGGGAGGGGTTAAAAAAGGTTTAAAACCTGGCTTTTCATGCAGGAATAGATGACACGACCATACCCTACGCTGTGACCTTGAGCAAAGCGCAGGAACACTCCTTGGAGTAGCCGCCCATGGTACAAGTTGCATTTCATGCTTTCATTCATTCACACTAGCAAAGTGCCTTTATATCTTACGAAGGCTCTACCGCAGTAACCATTCAGGAATAGGCGGATAGTCTCTCTTACGAAGCTTAAAATAACTTCTGCTGCCGCTGATGTTAGCTCACGGTATCCCGCAGCGCTTATTAGCTCCCGCATAGTGGTGACGCATTCCTCTGCTTAATGTCAGATCACTTTATTAAAATGAACAAAATAAATGAACTTTTGCTTTTCATAAACAAAGCCGCCTGTTGATATTTAAAACTGGCTTTCTCTGGTGGCGCTGAATAAGCGGAATCTGTGAAACAAGAATATTCCAAGTAAATTTCCACTGATCAACAATTTTCTACAGGATTTGGTTCGTTTGTGAATCTCCAGATCTGAAATTAAATGGTATTGTTGAATTAAATGTATTACATTATTATTCCACATCGAACGTTTGCGGAAGGTCTTTCTCAAGAGTTTCAAAAAAAAAAAAAAAAAGGAGTAATATATCATGTATGCAAAGTATGTACAAAACTCAATGCACCTCTTTGTGAATAGTCAAAATTCAATGACCAGCACCTTTGCAGTAATTTATGAATAGCTTCAGTAAGACAACATGGTGGGTTAAGGCTTTGCAGCTGAATCTCTAAAGTGGCCTGAAGCTCTTATTTGAACATAAATGTGTGGGCCTAGTTGAACCTTTCATCCTTCAATGGCGAAAATGTAGCACTCTTGGATTAGGCTTCCTTATCCCCTACAACAGTGAGCCAGGACACAATTTGTTCCACGGTGAATACTAGAATATTGATTATTGTTGCTGTTAGATAGTAGATGAAATAACAAATAAATCTGAGGATAAGCTGTTGCTACCCTAGGCCTGTCTGCCCTGGTGCATCTTCTCAAATTGCTCATCGACGCTTCTTTGTTCCCGGAGTCCATCCCTTAGACCCTAAAACACATCATTGAGATGTGTTTAATCTTAAACAAATAATGTTCACCATGACAATGCTAACTTAGATTTTTCCCCCCCAAAATGTTGGGGGGGGGGTTACGTGGCCTGGGCCTACATGGAATAGGATGCAGGCTGCACCTCTCTGCTCCAGCTGACAGGCTTCAGGCCCCCATCCAGTGGAATCTGAGCTCCCCATCCCCCTGTCAAAACCTAGAGAGAAGGCGCTGGTGAGGGAGCACCGGTCTGGATGGAAATGCAGGGTGCAAACGCCCCCCCCCCCAAAAAAAAAAAACAGCAGAAATAATAAGTTGGTGTCTGTTAAGAGGAGAAGTGAGTGGTAGACACCGTGGGATGGGTTCACCAGTTTCACCAAACCTGCAGTCCCTAGTCGTGTGGGAAGAGCTAAAGGCGGCTTGGTAATTTTGTTTTCCTTAGACCTAAAAGGAAGTTACAGGCAGATTAGCACTGACTCTGATAATATCTTAATGGTCGAAAGGGTGATCAATAATACTAGCAGGACCATATATGTTAACTTTTATAATTCTGGGAATAGCGATTACAGAGGTCGCAACGTCGCTAACCTAGACAGCATTTTAAACACAGTATCTCAGCATATCAAGTTTGTTTTTGAGTTTATCTTATTAGGCGATTTTAATATTCATTTATGCAACCTAGCCTGTAAGGGAAGTAGCGACAATGAGGATGACGATGCGGCCCTACAGGGACCCCACTTTGAACATTCCGTAGAGGGGCAGGAGCTAGAAGAATTACTAGCCAACTATGATCTGTACGAACCTGACTGGGACCTGAGAAAGCCAACCTTCACTGGCACCCAACATGGAACAGTGATAGATTACATCTTCGTCTCACAAGGCATTCTAAGCCGGACCATGGATTATCGTACAGTTTTAACACATTATAGCGACCATAACCCCATATTACTCGAAGTGGCCTGGGGAGCCCAGATGGGGGCATCCCCAATAACAGTAAAACTAGCACATCCCCTGAGGACCACTGATCAAGATAGACGAGTGAAATGGGCCAAAGTGATCCCGGAAAATTTTTACGCAAAAAACGTCCCAAAAATTAAAGATAAGGTAGAGATCTGCAAACAAACTGGTGCTCAAGGGAAAAAAATAGTAGCAGCATATGAGGCAATATGTGGCCAGGTGTCAAAGGATCTTTTAGCCAAGCCAAAAAAGGGAACCCCAGGAAACAAGCGTTGGTTTGACTCTGCATGTTCGAAAGCCCTTAGAGAACTGCTGGTAGCCCTAAAAAATGTTCCTAGGGTTAAAGATGATATCTCTAGACTAAGGAAAAACTATAAGGCAGCCATAAAGAATCGTAAGGATACCATCAAACGCGAATCATGGGAAAATCTCCTTTCAGCGGCAGTGTTGAAGGACAGCAGGAGATTTTGGGAGATTATTAAACAGCCCTTATTCTCTGAAGACAAAAATGCATCCATGGACTGCGTGATTACCGATGAAAAATGGCTGTCTCATTTTAAAAATGTCTATGGGGGCGAGGAAGAGGGAACTAAAGATGTCCCACCTCCCACTGTAGCTGTCCACCCTATCATCTTTAATCCCCAAGAAGTGGAAAAAGCTCTATTGGCAACCACAAAACACAAGGCACCTGGCCCTGATGGAGTCCCTGCTGACTTTTTTATGTACTCACCAAAACTGTGGGCGGAGGTTTTGTCAAATGTGTTTAACGCAGTTAACGGTAACCTAGCCCCTGCCTCATGGGCCACATCTACCATTGTCCCGATCTTCAAAAACAAAGGCCAGCGGTACGATCCCGCGTGTTATAGGCCCATATCCCTTTTGGACTCAACCATAAAAATCTTGGGTAGAGTACTTTTATTCAGACTGAGGGAGAATGTTGAGAGTTGTGGTGGGCTGTCTGAACTACAATATGGCTTTAGAGAAAGAAAAGGGACCATTGAACAATGTATTAATCTGCATTTACTTATCTCTAAATACACTGTGGCCAAGGAGGGTTCCGTGTTTCTTGCATTCATGGACCTCTCCTCGGCCTTTGACCTGGTCAATAGGACAAAACTATGGTTGATCTTGTTTTAGATGGGTATTGACGAAGCCTTGGTCGCGTTCATGGCCACTCTGCATCAGGAGCTTTTTGCAGCTGTCCGAGTGTCAAATAATAGCAGTTGTACCCCACTGTTTAAATCTTTAAAGGGGGTACGGCAAGGCTGTATATTAGCCCCCTTGCTTTTTACCATCTACATTAATGGTCTGGGTGTACATCTGCGGGGCCAGGAAGCTGACGTCCCGTGTGCAGGTGGTGCCCAAATCCCGGCACTCCTGTATGCGGACGACGCTGTGTTGATCGCTCGTACTGGTGTTGGCCTCCAGCACCTTCTGGACGCCTTCGGTTCTTTTATGGATAATTTGGACCTTAAGGTAAACGTCTCTAAGTCACATACGATGGTAATGGGGCGCGAGTGCACTAAAAGAAGACATAAAACATTATTTTGCAGGGGGGTCCCCGTCTCTAAGGTAACTACATTCCCCTACCTGGGCGTATTGTTCGACCAGAAAGGATCTTGGGGCCCACAGATAAGAGCAAAGAGGCTGGCTGTAATCAGATCATCATCAGCGCTCCTGGGTTTCGCTGGCAAGTTAGGGGCTAGGCCCATGGAAGCTCTCTTAAAAATATATAAGTGTAAACCCGTGGCCATTGCGCTATATGGTTCCCCTTTGTGGGGGTATGTAAACCTTGACCCTATACAGAGAGCAGAAAATAGATTTATTAGATCCCTGCTCTCTGTTCCACAGTCAACCCCAACTTATTCTATTCACAAAGAGGTGGGCTTACCCTATCTGTCAGATACATTGAGTCTAGCCCCCCTGATCCTGTGGTTGAAAATGTGGTTGAACGAAGATCTCCCATTGAACCATAAAATTCTACATGATGTCTTATCGCTGGACAAATATAGTAGCATTCCATGGCTGGCCTATTTAGTCAAATCATTTACAGATTTGGGCCGCCCGGAACTTTTTTCATCCCCAGAGAAAATTAGGGTTCAGGATATAGACTTTATAAAAAAAGTCATTTAGGGAAAGGAAGGAAGCGCGCCGTGAGGAACACGAACTGTTGAAACCAGCAGTAAGGGCACACAGCCTTTTGGTTAGCGCATTTTCACTTGCACCTTATCTCAGTTTCGTTACATTCCCCTATCACAGGTTTTTATTAACTAAGTTTAGGTTTAACCTGTTACATTTTTATTTGGGTTCTTTTAAGAGTTGGCAGAAGCCTGATTTAGCCCCTCCCTGTAGCTGCGACCATTTTTCCGTGCAGGATACAATGCATTTTGTCATGTTTTGTAGTTTGTACCAAGAGCAGAGAAAAAAATATTTGCTTCCCATCTTGAAAGAAGCCGGCTTCACACAGGTGCGCCCGGCCCTGCTCTTCTTACAACTTCTGTCAAATCCTCGCATTACTTTTTGCACTGCTAATTTTCTGGTGGCCGCTGCTAGGGTGAAAGCTGTCGGCCAAATTTCGCCTTAAAGCTAATGGTTTTACTATGTTCTTTTGACATGAAATGCAAAATCTTTTTAACCAAGCATATAACTTGTTAACTGTACACTTAGACTGTTGTTTTCTAGGAAAATGTAGGAATAAGTATCGCATGGAATGCTTTTATTGTTTTTGTTTCTTTGTATGACTTGGAACAAGTCGAATAAAGATATTCTGACTGACTGACTGACTGAGTGGTAGACACCAGCCCAAGTCTCAGGAGAGACCTTGAGGTACCGACGGAGAGAGCGGAGCCTCGTAGACCTGAGCTTAGTCCAGGCGAGGTGAGGTCCAGGACCCTGTCATACTGGATTCTCATGTATACATTGACATGGAGGATTAGAGTGTCACGGTTGGTACAGGACGTATCGTTTCCAACCTATTTAATTTAGCTATTTTGTTTTTCACTTTTTCTATTATAACAGTAGCAACTACTTAAGAGCAGAGGCCCTGATGAAAGCCGGGGGATTGATTGCCCATTAGACAGAAACATGTTGGCCCATTTTTTGACAGTTATTTGGTCACACTGTCACTTGCACAGTTCTGGTTTTTAACTAGGGGGTGTGCCCTCGCATTTATTAAAGTAGTAGCATTAAGGACATATCATCCTATTTTAAGTCACCACATTTGTTTATGTTGCACTGTATTTTCACTTTATTCACTACAATCAATAATGGACGGCCAGATGATAGGACTGATTACTGAGTCTGTTTGATGGTTATCCACGTATAGATGGTTTTGGATCTTGTCGACAAGTTTCTTTCGGCATTATCTAGTATTTTTTCAAACATTAAGGTGCTCCCACATTCTGCTAAGGCTGTTGTAGGGTGACTTGGGCATCCTTTCACTTAATAGCCTAGCCAGCCGTTCTGGCTTATAGACTCCCTGTGTTCTGTTGTGTTTATCAGACACCAGCCCAGGCCAGGACACAACCGGAAACAAGTGATGTTTCTGGACTTGGTTGCAATGAAAAGGAGCCTCAAAGTGGGCAGTTACCCCAATGCGATGAGAAACTGCGGGCAGCAGAGTAGCGTAAGACAGGGATCACTGACAGAATATTGGAAACAAAAATATCTTGTGGACAGAATATTGTGTCAAACTCTCAAGGGCCAATATATTGAGACAGTAAGTGCAAATAAATGAGCATAAATTTACTATTATTAACTCCACATCTACGTACATTGAAGATATAAAGCAGTGACAGGCAGCTCAACTGCAGAGGAGGTGCCCGAGGAATGGGTGGTGATGGCGGATCAGCTCTATATTGGGGGAAGACCTGATGTGCAGGGCAATGTTGTAGCACCTGGAAAAAGTGGAGACCACCTAGTGAAGACCTCCACCATATTAACTTCTATGTTTAAAAGTAAAAACAGTGATTGAAGCCTACAACCCATGAACCACCCTTTCCCTGAACAAGCATTGAGATGCACTGGCAATGGAAGGGGCAATCTAGGCGAATCCCGTCAATGAAAAAGAGAAGACCTGATAACAAATCCACTAATGTCTCATCCACCCACAGATCACCCAGAAGAGAAGAGTACCAAACTGTGACCCACCTACTGCTTTGGGTGTGTTGTGACAAATGATTGCCCTTAGAGCTCTAGGCACCTTCTCGGGGAGACTGTCTACAAAAAGACTCATGAGTGAGCAGAAAGAATAGAGGAAAAATCATCAGCGAAGTAAAGCAGTGCCATCAATTTCCGTGTGTGCACCATATCATATCATGGCATTATCGAAGGAGTGGGGAGATGCATCAATAAACGATATGTTGACACACTCCTCCAGCACAAATAATGACCACCTTCGAAAGAACAGACCTGAACATCCAATCGTGACAACTGCGGAGGATACAGACGACTCCTCAGGGGTCAGAAGGGATTCCAAGGAAACAGGACTTCGTTTCACTTAGAGTGAGCTCTGTAAATATCTACATGAAGTCTAGAGATATATCCAGGACCAGAGCTAGAGAAGTTCTCAACTAGGGGAATCCACAGACAGTGGGCCAAAAAATAAGAATACCTGACCCACTCCTGTGCGCAATATTGTTTGCATCCAAGGAGTATTGAGATGTACGTTCAACACCTGTTCCGAACCCCGGTACAGAAAATTGACTCAAACGAGACACACTGGATAGAACCCGTAGAACGGCGGAATTGAGACAGTCCAGCTGTAGATCGTTAGACATATAGACCAGGGTCCACCCATTCCAATTAAAAGAAAGAACCATGAATTGTGAACAGGAAACTGGGGACTTTCATGTCTAGGGCTCCACAGTCACACTATAAAGAGATATTTTGGTCCACCGATTACAAAAGCAGAGAACCTTTAGATCTATCACAGACTTTCTAAAATGTGCCTATTCTGAATTCTTTCCTGCAGTCCTGTTTGGCATCAAAGCACCACTCAGCATTTGTCCGAAATGGTAGATTTCAATCATTTGGTTATCGGGCGAGCTTCCAGGTTTGTTATGGGACTGAACACAGTGAAACTCCACCGCTTCCGCGGGCAAGTATTTCTTTTCTGGCTTGTTTTTGTTTATATACATTGAGTTTACATCTGGGTGCTATACTTACCTTCAGTAGCAGATGGTAGGGATCCGGGGGTGGCGGGGGAAGTTTGAAAAATAAAAATATAAAACCACTTACCTTTTCCGCCGTCTCTCCTCGTTGTCTCTCTGCTTCTATTCCATTCCTGACTCAGAGTCTGGAAGAAGATGAAACCACACAGTCTCCCCTAAACCAATCTTAGCCGCGTTGTGATTGGTCTTAACGCCGTTGTTCGGAGCTCAGACAGGGACATGGCGCTTGTACATGTTCTCCACCCAGAATGTGTATTACAGCCCTGTGGAGAACATGCAAAGTGTGCATGACTGTTAGGCTGGGCCAAGACAGTCGGCCAAAACGCCATGCACACTTATTGTGCACAAACCACTCCTCCTCCCTGTGCTACCAGCCCCACCCACCCTAACCCAGCCCAAACCTATGAAAAATAAAATGATGGTAACGTTATTATCTTTTTATTTTTCCCTTTTCCCCTGCTTTGAGAGCAGTGGGGCGACGCTCCTCTGCCTTAGTGGAGAAGCCGCTCCTACTTACCGTATTGCTGCCTCTCTGTGTTGCTACAACCATGGTCCTGTGAAAATGTCCTGCCAGTAATCTGAGTGTCTATTCCAGGTCCTACACGTACCAGCCTGCTGGCACAAGCCTCTCTCTCGCTCTTCCAAACACCCATTTACCCTTGGCTATGGGTTCCCTCCATGAGTTTAGATATCAGATACAGGCTAAATCATTAGGTGAGTTGGTGGGACTGGCCTCGCTATTCAGTATCTGGTTATCCAAGGGTCACGGCAGATTGCTTGACCAATCAATATGGATACAGAGGCCAATCTGATGATGGTGATGGCACAGGCAATAAGTGAAATGCAAGTGGAGATTGAGATGGGTCAACAGAAGTGCTCATAGTTATTGGAGAATCTTATTCAGATGTTAGGGGTAAATGTTCCAATCCCTTCTAAGAATGCTGTAACCTTACTTACACCGACAAATAGCGCTACGGAATGCAAAATGCCATGCCAGGATTTACTCTTGCCATTTGAGTTTAACAGGATTATTACCACCTGAGAGATTTTCAGGAAATCCTAGTCAGGTCCAATAAATTAAGGCCCTGTTAAACTTACACTTTTGGCAAACCTTGGGCACTTTGTATAAAACAGAATAACATCACCTTTATAATGCCATAATGCATGTTTTAGGCTGGACTCCACCCTTGATTTTAAATCAGAGCCCGAGGCTTGCAAATTGTACACCAGCTTACTGCTATATTTGTGCTAAAATAAATTAAGATGGATGCGTACACTGGATTACTTACTTACTCTTCGGCAAGGTTCCCAATATTTAATTTCTTATATAAATCACTATAAGCAATTACTGGATTACTTATTCTTCAGCAAGGTTACAGAGATTTAATTCCTTTAATAAATCACTATCAGCAATTAGTGGTTAAATTAGCCTGCACTGATGAATCTGCTGCTACGGCCTTCGACTAAGACCTCGGAGAAGATTTAAGAGGCGTTGTCTTTAGCTGTTAACTGACCCACAACTGTTACGGCCCCTATAGGTCTAATGCTAAATGTGGATGCAGAAGAAGCAGAGACACCAATGTAGACCACCCCTAGGAGAGTGTTCAACAAATCTCTGAGTGAGACTATTTAAGCGTCTCCAGTCGCTGCGGAGGAGTCAATGCAGTTAAATAGTGTCCCGAAGTTGCTCACATCTGAAGAAAAAGAGAGATGAGGTTGAAAGGGATTTTTACTATACTGTGACCTGGTGGTTCATTTGGTTAAAGAGTGTCCACAGCTGATGGGAAACTCCAGAACTGGCTGCAAAAGACCAACCCTGGCTGTGTTCTTCTTCAACAAACAGGTTTGTGTATAGGATGGAAGCTTCTGGAAAAGCTAATTTCCAACACTCAATGGGTTTTTGAGAGTTCTTGTGTTTTATTGACTGTAGTGAATTGGATGTTGCTTGGATCAAACATTCCATGCATTACATGACTTAACTAAACAAGCTAATCAAAACTCATGAACCGATGGTTGAGTGACATTCTTTATTGTCTGAAGGAGTGTATTGGGAGACTTCTGAATTAGATATGGCATTGGTGAATGGACATCTTGAATGTATTCAGTTGTTATTTATTGATTCTCATTGAATCCCCTAATGTTCAATGTGGCTCTAGGAACTTCTCGGTAGCATAAGTGCATTCCACAGATGAATTGGAGAGGAAAGACTATTACTTTTTCAGAGCAGTTAAGTGTGATGACCACTCCAGCAGAAATGGTGGTTAGACAATCTTATAAGGATTTCACATTTACTAGTTCAAACAAATTACTTTGGGAGTTGAGTTCATGGCTAGGTTATCTGTTAATCTATCTAAGCGAGGAACATTTTTTGGGGAGCGTTGTGAATCCCATAAATCAAAACTGGTTTACTTCGGGGGATGGGATGTGGTTCAGTCGGTGACGTCTGTAACTCTGATAGAGACACAATGTTTACGAACATAGGCGTTATCTCCTTTAATGTTAAAGTCCTAAATGCCCCTTCCAAAGGAATAATAACCAAACAAACACTGAGGAAATGATGGACTAACATCTGTCTCCTTCAGTAGATGCATTTACTGGTGGCTATATTTGCAAATATTAATCCACACAATCGGTCAAACTGAAATTGCTGGTATAGGCATTCTCTTTACAGCACACACAGGATCTTCTCAATCACCAAGTTCTATGCACCCAACATAAGATGGGAAACCCTTTCTTAGATCGACAATTCGAAAGCTCTAGTCATTGGCAATAGAAGCTCTGCTAATACGGGAAGATTGAAACCTGGTAGTAGACGGCAATATGAATAAGAAAGAATAGGGGCTTTGGCGGACAACAGAACCTTTGATTCCGGAGACATCATGGCGATTTGAAATTGGGCTGGATGAGTGGGGCTCAAGTAATCAAAACAAGAGAGATTACTCACACTATTCACAAGCATAATTATGATCTTCATAGACTACTTTCTCCTTGTAGATGGTGATGGGGTAAGACAGGGAGTGATTTCACTCTCCGATCATTACCTGGTACCAAGTGCTACAACACCACAAAGTGCTGCCACTTAGATGTATAGTGGGCAAAACACAGGATGGACTGGCAAGTGGCCCGAGTAAGAACCAGTGGTTGAGATGAAGTCAAGAATTTCACTCTTCCTTTAATTTTCTCAGTGAGATATTCTAAGTGAGAAAAGCATATCCAGATGTGGACATAAAAACTGAAGAGCTAAACCCGAGGCCACAATGAAGTCGTTTTACGTTGAGCAGGCAGAGGATTTACCCGGATGGGCAGACCTGGGTATCCTTCTGCAAGATGATTATTTATTTATTTATAAAGTTTTATATAGCGCAAACAATATCCCGAGGGATATCAGAGCACTACAATAGGATGGGAGGAAGGACATAAATGCAAAATCGACATCAAGTTGGAGTAAAAAACAGGAATGATTGCTGATACAGGGATAGTTGCTCAAAAACAAAAAAAATAGAGCAATAACAAATGATGCTACAACATAAGTAAGAACAATTTATTCGAGCAGGTGAGCCTAGCCCAATTATGATAAGAATTTATTCATAAAGAATTTTTTGGCTTCCAATTTGACCGCTGTCACTGAAGAGATTCAACGTACATCAATACATGCTGCAGCCAAAGTCATACCACCTCACACTTAGAATATAGCAGAGGGAACACGTGCATGAGGCAAGTCATTAATATGCATCGTTACCGAGCAGGGAATGCCAGAAGGCACCATGATCAAAGTAGCAATTAGGGGATCAAATGGTTAAATGGCAGTCATTAGCTCTGTAGCCTCTCAACCACCCTTGTTTAGAGCTATGCATACATCTCAGAGATTGCCATCACCGCTGCAGTCAGGTGGTGCCGCCTGGACTCACAGCTTCCCACATTCTTTATTTAGTGTATTGATCTGTCCTTCATGGCACGGTCACTCTGCTGATCCCTCACTGAGGGTGATGTAAAGGTGAACCAGATGGCTTAAAGGGACCGAGCGTTATTTACACCAGCCAATAGGAGCAAGTGAGGAGCACAATTGAACTATGTAATCTGTTGACAAAGGAAGCAGTCAGGATGGCACATGCTTTTGCTGCATACACATAATTGTTTTACGATGGTACAGTGCAGATAATTACTTTGCATGCCTTTGCCGCATATTTTTTAGTGCGCATGTTTTTACCGCGAATATGCATTTACAACTCATGCCAATACCACGCATTTTTTTCAGAATGAAAAAACAATGTATTTGTGGGGGTAGACCCCCCACACCCCAATTTATCTTAAAATACAGTGTGCTTCTCTTCGGAAATGCCTGAAAGACCCAGGGCGTTTAGCTACTGTCCATAAAATGTGTGGTTTGATGACCTCACTTTAATTTTTAAAGTCTTGGGGTGCATGTGTGTTGCATTTGAGGGTATCCTCATAAGGAAGGAGTCAGGAAGCCAGTTCACATACATACATACATAGGTTGTAGATGACCGGTTACAGGTTTCTTAGTGAACGCCCCACCAAGAGCAGCATCCTACCTGCTCAGACCACTCTACCTGTTCACCCAGCCTTACAGTGACACCCCAAAACCCAATGACTCCATAGGTAAGTAGAGCAGAGTAGGGAAGGCATGATAAAACAGAAGATTATAACATGAATCCCCCTGGAAATGGTCTGGCCCCAGGGGGCCTAACAAAAGGCCCTCCACTCCTGTGGTGCAGGGGCCCTGAGATCCAGGGTGCCCCCTCAGCAAAAGTGGTAGGTGGTAGTCCAGGGAGGGGGGTGGCTCCATGTAGTTTGTATGGGGGCCCCTCAAGTTTCGTTACGCCACTGTTTGGACAGTATGGTACATGTACACTTGATGCTCTATAGGGATGGAGATGCTGACATTAAGACACATGGAAACTGAACAACATTTGCACCCAGATAAGTGGCTGCCCTGGCTCGTGTCAAGTAGCCACGAGATGTTCGTAAATTGGCCCTGTTGCGGCTTGCAGTCTCTTCTGTATGAACGCCTTGGGTATGACGCCCAGCCATCCGGCACTGGCCTGTTTCTTTTCCAATTTACCACCTTCAAATGTTCACACAATGAAATCTGACAGGCTCAGCATCACTTCTGATCATGTAGGACAGTTCATTCCTTCGACAGAATTACAACAACCGGGCTGTTCCTAGTCTCCCAGCATCTCAAAATATGGGGAAGAGAAACAGAACTGCAAAGTGAGAGCAACAGAGGAAAAGAAGATAAAAAGCGAGAAGAGAGATAAAGTAAATGAGACCAGTGCTTAAATAAGCATTTGCAATGCAATAGGACTCGCATTTACGCGAGACCTATTGCATCATGGACAATGGGCGGGAGGGTGGGGACACAGGCACGAACAACGAGAGTTCCGGCAGGGGGTGAAGGGGGAACAAAGGAGTGCTCACAGCCCACGTACGGTGTAACACTCGAAGTAAAGGGGCCAGTAGCCGTGGGAGGTGACATGACGACATAGCTGTCATGAGGAGGGACTAGCAAGCCTAAAAATGAATTTGAAGACAGCATTTACGGAGGACAAAGACACAAGCCAATGGGTGGAGAGTGGGTGGAGCTTCCACTCCGTACTGAATACTGCATGCCTCGCAAAGCAAGCAGCCCATGTAGGGGCGGGGAGGGGTGCTGGGGATTCCTACAGCCGCCACCCTGCGACCTCCCAAAACTCATGCCGCCCGCGGTGGACAGCCTCCACTGCTACGCCACTGAAGCCACCAGCTCAAATGTATCACTGAATGAGACACAAAGAACTAAAATGAGAAATTGAGACAGATACATATAGATAAAAAGATACAAAGGAGGATACAGATATATAGTGAGAAAGCAGGTGAGACTTCAGAGACTTTACCCACCACACACCTACGCTCCGCCCAAGTGGCCCTGGCCACCGTCCCATGGATTCACAAGACCAAAATCGGAGGGAAATCCTTTTCCCGGCTCACTGTCAAGACCTGGAACACCTCTGCCTCTCCACCTCAGGCAATCCCCGCCGGTGAACCAATTCAGAAAAGATCTCATGACCTGGCTCTTCGACTGAACCCCTGAGCCCAGTCGGATCCGCAGCCCCCCTCAGCACCTTGAGACCCTTACGGGTGAGTAGCCGCACCATATAAAACCCCCTGATTCATTGATTCAGAGCTAGAAGCAGCTGTAAAAAAGGTTTTACCACCAGCTTTACACTGCGTTGATGGGGTGCAGAGAGGAAGCCTGACTCACTCCACTAGCTTTGGTGGATTCTACATTCAGTATTTTTTAAAACAGGCCAAACAATTAATTTAACAGCATATTTTCATCTAGATAATTGTGAATACTTTGATTGTAGTATTGAATATTGAAGCCAAAATATCAACAGGTCACAATATCATGACCAAGATATCGAGGGGCAACATATTAAACAGGTAAGTGCACAGCAGAGGTGTGGATTTCCTATTTTAACCCCATACCTACGCACCGTGAAGATCTATACATCACCAAGGATATAAGGAGTATATGTGGAGTTAGGAATTAAAACTCGACACACACTTACCTTTTGATATTTCATCCCTGCATATTCTGGTTGCTAAATGTTGACCCATTGATACCCTAGTTTTGATGTCCACTTCTTACACTGAATACCCTCAGGTCTGCCACACTACACAGATGCATTATTTAACTACAACATTTGCCTCTCCGATGAATGTTTCTCACAAACCTACTTTCAAGGTTACATGGTCATTAACTCATTCAGTGCTGTCGCCTCCACAACCACGCACTCATACAGATAATCAAAGTAGCAGCCCACACACCGTACTTGCACGCTAGTCTGGTAGTGGCTCCACCCGGAAGATACTCTAGACATCTGAAACATACACACTCGGTTAACTGATGTCTCTCTTTTTGTTTTGAATCATTATTTACTATAGTCGAATGAGGTTGTACTGTTATCAAAAAAAAAAAAATATATATATATATATATCTAATGCACGGACTTGACGTTGGCATGCACATTGATCTACCCACTTGTGACATGTAATGTGATGCAAATTCAGAGTCAGGTCTTATTGCAAAATATACTTACCTGTGCACATTGATGTTCCTTACGAATTACCTTTGCTGAAAGAGAGGCGCACCTAACACCTTTGTTGCGGCCCTCCACTGGAGATGACAGAATGTGCGGGCCAAAGGAGCCCAAGGAGACCTGGATATGTATATGTAACCCCCAAAACCCAGATGTGATTGGCGAGGCAGTACAATGAAGGAATTCTTTGACCTATATGCATAATGCTGTGGCTCAAATAATACCATTGACGTGTTGACATATACAGATGCTTGTGAATTAATGTTCCAGAAAATATCAAATGTAATAAAGATATTAAAAAAAAATAAAAAATCACTCATTCAGTTCTGAAGCCGTATCCTGGGGTTTCCACACATGCCCCTGTGTGGCAAGTACAGTTTTGCAAACATGATCTGTGCTACATAAGACAACATGTGGCAACTGCCTAGGGTACCACCAGTTAAAGGGTCACAGAGTAGCAGGGCAGGGCATGGTAAAATGCTACTTCGCCCTGGGCGCCAAAGAACCTTGGCCAAGCTCTGCCTTTGAGAATGATATACATACACAAACGCCCACACATGACTGAATTAAAGCAGACACCAATATGTGCAACCTCACCACCAAGCAACAAATCCAGAAAACGCCTATTCTCCTGGCTTCCTCCCGTATTCTTCTTGAATACTCATCTATCGCAAGGTGAACCTCACAAGTGACCCACCATAAAAGCCGGTCCTAGGAGTTTTCATAATTATTAGTCAAGAATGGGATGACACACGGGTGCTGTAGTACACACTTGTCACTTGCATGTACACAGGCCAGCCACGGCAGCTATTTTATGAAAATATTTTAGTATAATCCACCCATGCTGCCTAAGGTTCATTGCAAGGATCAACTGATGGTTTATTCCCTAAGTTACACAGCGAAAGAGTTCTCACATAAAACCTAGGAAGAATATGTAAAATTAAAACAGTGAAAATAGGCTTCTCTAATCTTTCAGGGATTAAAATGTGATGGAAATTGAGTAGTTCCAGACATCTCTGGTTTGTTTGTAGGTTATTTGTATATCAACTTTCCATAGGTTTTAGCCTTATTGTCCAATTTCCTTGGGATTTCTGAGTGCTTGCCATCACGCCCGGCTGCTCCAGTAGTGTTTTAGTAGGTCAAATTATTTTCCCATCGGATATCTTTCAATAGGCATATCAAGAATATTAGCTTTCTTACTTTTCACTTAGGGAGCACCTAGTTTTATCATAGGAAAACCTACATTACGCCACAAATGATCTATTAGAAATAACAAAGAAAAAGCCTATAGGATAGACTGCTCATGGTTGCTGGTTTTACCATGGTTTTCGTTTTCAAGGAAATATTGCTCCATTTTTCTTTCGCAAAATTTATTGCAATGTAGCGTCAAGCTGTGCATCCAGTTTGGGAGTGTAGTTACGCTCCCGAAATTTTGCGATGGATTCTTACTTACGTGGTTGTAGGGCGGACTGCGTATCCGTGCTGCATGCTCAAACAGCTAAGCATGATAAAATTAAGTGAAATGGCGATGAAATGGTGTGCACTTTCACTCTTGTCTGTGTAATCCATTTTTCTTTTCCCATACCATATTTGTAGATGGATTAATGGTTTTCACCCAACAGGTCCTACTTGGAAACAGACACTGTCCCCTGTTCCTCTATGAGGCACCCCTCTTACACTGTCCCCCTATATTTTATAAACGTGCACTTCACTCAAGTACATACTCCATACCGGAGATTTCCAAACCGGAATGTTGTGTCGTAAAGATCATATTTGCCAAAATTGATTGCAATTCATGATAAATAATGTGCACCCAATGGATCAATATTTTTGAAAAACAATTTTTAGATCACAATATTTTTGTTATCAATATTCTGGCATGCAAACCTGCAGACAACAGAAACTCAGCAACCGTTCGTGATAGACGCTAATGCTCTACACAATCGAAGGTTGTCCCCAATCGTAACTGCTACTTCCCAATCTATATTAAGACCTTTCACGGGTCATGCTGTAGGCTTTAAAAATCCTTGGGATGAAGACTGAGCCATAGTAAAAGGGAACCCGGCATCCCACTTCCCCGCTGCTGTGATAGCACCACAGATTGATTCTTTAGAAGCACTAAACCCAGCCGACACTGTCATGCTGCAGACAAAGCAGCCACGAATGACCTTGAATCTTTTAATTGAGTCTCGTTGGTCGAGAAATGTATTTAGCCCAGAGGGACAGATAGCTGCTTCGACAATGGGGACATTGCTTCTTTCGCATAAAGCCTTCCAAAGACATTAATACAAAGGCCAGAATGAACACGATGTAACCATCACATAATGACTAGCAGAATCCTTTAGGTGCTTCGCCGGTGGCAGAGTCATACGCTGAAGTATAGAAGAGCATGGAGACAGGGGACCATAGTAGTTTAAATGGCGAAAGACTTTGTCATTTTCTATCTCGGCATGGATAGCACTGTCTAATCCTATGCTTAAAAACTTTGATAGAAAAACAGACATTTGAGGTGAGCAGATCTAGAGTGTCGCTGGTGTTGAGAGTGCTCTAACAGGAGCTGCTTTCCACCTAAACTGAGACCTACCCAGAGTGCTCTCCTTCTTTTTTGCATAATTTATGCGTCACTCTATGCCTGAAAGGGTTTTGTTTTGACTTAGTTTATATCATATCTAAGTTTTGCTCTTATAATACACTAGGTATCATCATCACCTTATGCATATACTGTTGGGCCGATCTTAATACATCATTATCATCAATTGGTAATTATTTATTTCTATACAACGCCCAATGTCTACAACATGATGTAGTCTCTGGGGTATTAATTTTCTTTCATTGTACATCCTCCCCAATTGATGGGTTTGTATATTCATGCACCCATTTAAATTCTCTTGTTAATAACTTAACTGGATCTAACTGTTTAGTTGTGAATAATCTCTTTAGTTAATGGAACTCCTCGATTCACTTCAATTGAGTAGTGCTGCTGCACTCTTTTTGTAAATTAGTTGTAGGCTTGTTATTATCATGACCTGTTCCCTTTTCTTGTGTCTTCTCTTATTATCTCTGACAGGAAAGTGAGTGTCTGACGACTGGCTGTTTTTATAAGTTCCCTCTATAGCCCGGTTTGAGATTGTAAGTATGCTAAAAGTTATATTATGTTGGGCACTTCACTTTAAATTATTAGGTGATGCCAGCAGACTGCCTTTAAACTTAGCATATCTCTTTGGAGTTTTTACTCTATTTCTGCCTTGGCTATGTGATATTCGGGTATCCACACACTTGTTTACGATCGTGCATGGTCATGTTCCGATAGTATAATGGAATACTTAAACAAATACTGATTGCTGATATAGATCTGTGAAGTGAAGTTGGTTTACAGATTCTACAAATTGTGCTGCACCTTCCTTGTGACTATATATGTATAAACAAAAAGATATGCGTCTATGTAGATGTGTAATTAGGAAAATACATATTTGCTTTGAAGGAATGTTTATAAATACGATTAAAGATGTCATCATGTATTATATGCATTATAACTATTTCTGTATACAGAGTGTTGCCTCACTTTGCCCACTGCTTATAACTTTTTACTCCTATATTGTTGATTTACACTTATATGTTTTTTTTAAATTATAGTGCAATAGACGGTCACCTGAGGAAGGCTGCCAAGCCGAAACGCGTGTAGTGCCCATCTACCGCTTTGCCTCCATCATCTGTCATGTCTACAAGCTATATGTCTGTTTGTTACATGTTTTTTAATGAATTTTTGTATATGATTTGAAAATTATTTAAAACTAAGGAAAGAAAAGAGAAAAGATTATAAAAAGGATTATATATTTTGAACAATTATATAAATAAAAAGAATTTGATCCATCAACTGGGTAGTTAGTCTCTGTCCTGTGGGCTTTTGAATTTATATTTAATCATTGTCTTCCTTAGACAATTTTTTCTTTATTGAATTTATTTCTTCTTCACTTGGCTATAGACCATTTTCAAAGTAGACAGGGGACCATAGTGCCATATGCATCTTAATGGCACATAATGCTTTAACTCCAGAAATCAGATTCCATCAGGAAAATTGGAGGCCGGTGGGGGGAATGAGCAGTTGCTTGGATTAGAAAAAATTGTTGTCATGCACTGAGAGGAAAAGTATAATTCTCTAAAGATCCATCTGGCCTCTTTTACTACACAAGACATAAGAGATCTTGAAGGCCGGGCTCTTCCTAGAACACAATCAACCAATGGCTGACCCCCTTTCATAGTAGAAGGTGGGAACGCAATGATCACTTCTGTGATCGGAAAATTGGATCTTCTAAAATGCAATAGGGAAAATATTTGTGGATGTTTTGTTGTTTGTTCAATGCAACCTCAAGAAAGGATTTGGCTGTTGCTATAGTGGGAGTTCTAGCGGGTCAATTTCCCATCATGCCCTAGTGGTGCATATAAATGATCACTACCTAGATGCCGTTAGACCAATTTGCTGCTACACTTAGTCCAAACATTCTGTTCTGCACAGCATGTTCTATAAAACAAAGTTTTTTTAATCCATTTTCCTCCCAAATAGGGACATAGAAGTAAGTATACTGTAGAAGCACAAATTAAAGTAAATATTGAACATCCTAGGAATAGGCATTGATTGAGCCTGTAACAATGCATGTACTGAAAAGCACTGGAATTGGGATTCCAGCACTATGCCATTAGCGATTCTTCTGGATGAATTTTAGCACATTCCTGGAAAATATTCCAGAACCATAACCGCAGGTGGCCTGTGGTCCCTCTCAGACATCTTACGCATGGACCTTTGGATTTCAATATAAGTAGCGCAACCAGACACTTGATACTTAGCGATTCCGTATAAAAGATGTGTAACTGAGGTCCATAGCAGAGCATTTCTCGGACCTGAAGAGGGGGATAATAATTTAGCCATCTCAGAGAGAGTAGAAGATTCTTGCGTTATTGCCTCATGAATGTAATTCTAAGGCTAAAAGCCAGTATGTACTGTGACACTTCCATTTCCCAACTGACTTCATAGGTTAAAGGTGATAGGTTGATAAGAACATTCGGGAGGTTGAGGGTGTGGCATAGAGAAATTTAATTGGGACGGAAGCCATTTTGCACAAATTAATACGGATTAAAATGTTACAACCATTAAGTGAAAACCAGGTCACTTTGTCCTCGCCATCTGAGAATAAACATGAAGTTTCCACTCTCGTCCGTCTACTCGATGGTATACAGAGGTAAGCATGTTGCTACCAAGCTGGGAACGAGGTTGGACAACTGTGCTGACGTCATCTTCCTATTCTCTCCAAGACCGAAAAGAAACCTATGTGTACACATTTGAGGGAGGAGATCTGTGACTCAAAGATAATGCCTTGACATAATTTCTGAAGCATTAACATTGGGCTCCTGTTTTGAATTATCATCGTCTTGGCCAATCCTAACCTGTAAGATCGTCAGCAGACGGGGCTGATGGACTCTTCTGACCAAGCGGAGATATATGTCTTAATCGATGCTTGCTCTCAAGCCTACTAACATGTCTACGCATAAAATTTGAGAGTCACTTGTTCTGTGTTGTTGTTAAACTCACCCACGCACTCCTGTCCAGCCCGCACAGCCGATTTAGCACTGCCGCGGTACCTGCACATACCCACCTCTTGCCGCCATTCCGGCCAGCCTTGAGGCCACGCCCTTTCTGAGGCCACGCCCCGCCCCTCACCGAGACCTGCTCCCCTAAATCATGTGCATTTTCCGGACGCGCCGTCAGCGTGCCGAAGGCGCGCCAAAGGCAAGCCCGTCTGCGCCCGTCCGCGCCAGGCCGGGCCCATGGCCCATAACCCCTGGAAGTAATTCCATTGTAGCTAACACCCACTCGCCTGAGCTGCTACTTTCCTTGCGACCCCCTGCCAAACACAACTGTGAAATTTTACCTAATGACAGGCACAACCCTATTGCATGCCTTGCATGCAACTTCCAACTTGACGTCCCGCAGCTCTGTCGGCCTGAACCCAATGGCCGTAAGTCGGCACTTACATGGCTCCTTGGTAGCCTGAACTGCAGGTCGCTCAGCAAACATAAAAGAGACATTTTTGACCTCCTGTCCGACAACTCACTAGATGCCCTTTTCCTCACTGAGACATGGCTACATGCGAGCTCTGGCCCAGACATTGCTGAAGCCCTAGCTTCAAACTATGCCATTGTGCGTAAGGACCGAACCACCGGTATTGGAGGTGGGATAGCTGTTATTTTCAAAAAAACGCTGCAATGTTCTCTAGAACCCACTCCCTTAACCACCTGTGAGATGGCCCTTTTCAAACTCCAACTCCACCCGATTTTCACCTTTACGGGTCTCCTAATTTACCGTCCACCTGGCCCTATACAACCTTGGGCCACCCAATTAGTGGATTGGACCGCATCATTAAGGGTAAATTATAATAACCTATCTATCGCTGGTGACCTGAACATTCACTCCGACGACCCAACCAACAAACCAGGAAACAATTTAGTACACTATCTGGCCACCATGAACCTCACCCTAAGGAACTCGGGCCAAACACACAAAGGGGGCCACCTCCTGGACCCTATTTTTTCCAGCCTTCCCCTGCTGTACTGCCAGCCTGCTCTGCCCCTAGACTGGTCAGACATCTTCTTAATAAAATTCAATGTGGACGATCATATGAATTCTAACTTTCCGAGCAGGACAAACAAGTCCTTCACAAGAAATTGGAAGAAATTGGACATGAACCACTTTGCGTCCGTCCTAATCTCTGCCCCTTTGGACGAAATATTTGATACCGAAGACATGGAGGTAGTAGCCTCCAAGACTAACAAATGGCTCCTAAGTGCCCTAGACATCTGCCTTCCCCTGGCTCACAAAATTTCCACCCCTCACAACTCACCAGCGTTATGGTACAATGAACAACTGATGGCCACTAAATCCAAATGCAAACGCTTGGAACGCATCTGGAGGAAAGATTATTGTCCGGTTGCCAGCTCGAACTATAGAAACGAGCTTAAGCTTTATCACAGGGCCTGTAACACGGCTAGAGCCAACTACGTAGCCAAAGCTATCGCGGAAGCTACAAACAAATCTAATACCCTTTTTAAGCTTGTAAAAAAGTTAGCAGGCTCTAATACAACAGCCAAACCGCTTCCTCTGAACAGTCTCCAGTGTGAAGAACTAGCGAAACATTTCACAACGAAGATAGAGACAATCTACCAGGATATATTAAAACAGCACCAGGTTCAAACTATAAAGGTGCAAGACCCTGGCCCTAACACAGAGGACATCCTCCCTCTACCTCATCTGTCCTATGAGCCATTAACATCATGGCCCGGGATTGACATTCAGGGTCTGCGAGACATCCTAGGGAAATTAAAATCTGGTTCGCCTATGGACCCCCTCCCTATTCCAATACTCAGACTCCTGGACACCCCACTACTTGCCGTGATTTGCAGAACTTTGAACCTATCCCTCTCCACGGCTAATGTCCCGGCACCGTGGAAACATGCTATGGTTTACCCTCTACTCAAGAAACCATCGGCTGACCCAAAAATCCTGGCAAACTTCCGTCCAATATCCCTCCTGCCCGTTTTCTCCAAAATTCTAGAGAAACATGTCCACGAACACCTCGCAAGGTTTGCGAAGGCAAATGACATTCTGCACCCCTCCCAATCCGGTTTCCGTCCCGGGTTCTCGACGGAGACAACACTACTCGGAGTAATGGAAAATCTCCGCCTCCTGGTTGATAAAGGGGACTCAGCCGCGCTGATTCTACTCGACCTCAGCGCAGCGTTTGACACCATCTCCCACAATATACTGCTTGCCTCACTTTCCAACATGGGCATTAGAGGAAAGGCACTTGATTGGATTGCATCTTTCTTGACATTAAGGACATTTTAAATCTCCTCTAGCGCAGCGGCATCCAACGTCCATCTTTCCCCCTATGGAGTACCACAAGGATCGGTGTTAAGCCCCCTGCTCGTTAACCTTTATGTAACCCCGCTCGCCCAGATCGCTGAAACAGTTGGTCTCAAAATGTTCACATACGCCGACGACTCACAAATCATATTCTCCCTCTCAAACAAGGACTACAACTCTCCTTCCCTCCTGCAGACAGGCCTCAGGAACATCGCCTCCTGGATGAGCACTAATATGCTCAAACCTAACGGCAGTAAAACAGAGGTCTTAATAGTGGGCCCCAACCCAAACCTCTGGAACCCAAGACACTGGCCATCCGAAATGGGCCCTACACCAACTCCGTCGCAACAAGTCCGTAATCTTGGCATTACCATCGACAAGGGCCTAACCATGGAGCCCCAGGTCAACAACCTTACAGCTACCTGTTTTACAATTCTGAGATGGCTCAGAAAAATCATTTGGATGCTCCCGGACGACACACAAAAGACTGTGGTCAACGCATTGATCACTTCCCGCTTAGATTACGGGAATGTACTTTACTTAGGGGCATCACAGGCAGTCATGCGACGCCTCCAACTGGTACAAAACGCTGCAGCTAGACTGCTATGCAAATGCCATAGGAGGGAACGTATGTCTGGTCACCTCAAGGCGCTTCACTGGCTAAAAATCGAAAATAGGGTCAAATTCAAAGTTCTTAGCCTCATGCACAGAATAAAATGGGGAAATGCCCCCAGATACCTCCAAACCCTCGTGCATACCTATATGCCGTCTCGATGCTTAAGATCCTCCACCCAGGGCCTTTTCTATGTCCCCAAAACACGCCGAGCAAGGATGGGAGGTAGATCCTTCTCCCTTCTAGGCCCTAAGCTATGGAACTCCCTCCCTCAACCTCTTCGTTTGGAAACTCGCTACAATCATTTCCGCAAATCCATCAAGACCTGGCTATTCAACCAGTAACTTGCTCCGGCCTCTTCCATGAGATTTCTCCCGCCCTCTTGGTTCGGTATCTTCTAGCGCCGGGAAACCCTTTTTGGGTAGCTGTCGCGCTCAACAAGCTTAATAAATAAATAAATAAGCATACGATGGTGGTTTGCAGAAATATGGAAAAAGTGCCACAAACTTTTTACCAGCAGAGCTACGTTGCTGAACCTGTTGTGTGTGATTCGTTTGACAAAGGTCAGATGCCTCAAAGTAGACCAGATGCGAAGTCCACATGGAGAAGATACAGCCGTGAGGACATAAGCCATGGGATGAAGATGCTGACAAACCATGCACTACCGTGAGACTAACCAGTTCGGAGCATACCAAGATGAGAGTAAATGTGACACAAAGCAAAAACTGGAGAAAACACCCAGTGCACAGAAGGAAAATGGTCCCGACAGGCCTGTGGCATCACACAACCAACAGAGAAACATCAACCTTTCCACTGATTGTGTAAATGAACTAAGCAGAGCAAGTCACATAGGCAAGAACATAGGTAGGAATAGGGACTGTGTTTATGCAAGAGGGCTGACAGTCCACTGGCCTGTCTTTGAGAAACGGCATGCAGAACAGTTCTGGGCTTCGCCACTAGGCGGACGCATTCCTATAAATTTGAAATTGCAGTGAAGCAGAAGGAGAATAAAAAACTGTCAATATTATTTTTAAAAGAATTTCAGCGGATGGTAATGCAACATTCTTTAAAGCTTTTGTCGTATATTTTGTTATTGTTATTAAAAGGTGTGCTGCTGCTGGTATTATAACTAAGTTTTATTACCATTGGAATTTTTTCTCGCTATTGTTTTATTAATATTAATATCATTATCACTTAAAGTACTAATAAAAGCAGTCTTCTATTATTAGTATAATTATTATGATCTTTAGAGTAATGAGTAATAATAACAATAAAATAATTACAGATTATTTATCATTATTATTTTACCATTATTATTATTGCTGGTATTATTATCTGTATAATTGTTTTAATTGCAATTAACACTATTAAGTAGATTAATAACAATTGAATTATTCATAACAGTTATAATCACACTAGTAATGTGTATCAATGTTATTTTTTTGTTGTAGTTGCTCTTGTTATCATTTCTGTTGGTGTTGGTGTGGGTGTTCTTATTGTTGTTCGGGGGTGATTTAAATCTAATCCAGACATCAGCGCCGCTGCAAACACCGACAGAGCATCTGAAGACAGAAGCATTCACCTTCACCGGACCACTTCCAGCAGCACAAAGTCATAAGAGATGACAGGCCTAATCCTTTGAGACAGGCCGAGTCGCATTAAGGGGACCAAATGATTTCATAATTTCATACTTCAGCGGGCACTTTTTGTCACCGCAATCAGCGTTCCTAAGTATCCATCAGCGCCTAATCCCATCCATTACCCGCAAGGAAGCAGCACTTTTTAATTTCATTTATTTAATAAACAGTCTGGCAATGCCCCGATCTGCGGCCCTCCGATAAGGGACGTCAAAAAGACGGAGCGCGGGAATTAGGCGCCCCTTACTGGGCGCGCGCGGAGAAATGGAACGTTCACGGTGCAATCATTCACGGCCCTCGGTACGAAAACTTCCCATTATGATGTCTTGTCATACGAGAGCTAACGATGCAAAGATGGCGTCGCGATCAGTACACAAAGCCATATTTTGTAATTAGCCCCAGACACGGAAACAATGGCCCTGGATGCGGCCAGGAGGTCAGCCGTCCAGCCGTGGTCCTGGCAGCTAATTGCAAGATACATTGGGCCAATTATCCGAGCAGTTCTGCATAATGCAAAGTGAGAATGATTTGAGAGCATTGCTCGATGCCGCGGAGTCAAAGCAAACTGTTTGTGCTTCGCCACATGCGGCGGGCAGTGTGAGAAGCCGGCACGCGACATGGCAGCACACAGAAATACACAATATAGTACACAATATTTCCTGGCCAAGGGAGGCTCCAAACAAAGAGATCCTAAATAAAACATGGCGGGCAACACTCCTATATCAAGTCTTTCTACCATACTCTCATAGGAGAGGCAGGCTCTCAGAGAAATAGAAGAAAGACTGTGGGTAAAGCTAAGGAGGAAGAAAGAGAAATGGAATGGACCAATCAAAAAAACCATTAAAACCACTGGAGACATCTCCAAAAAGCACCTGCAGGCAGACAGGGCCTTTGCACAAAGCACAGAACAGAAGAAGCCCAAGGGAGGCTGCAGTGAAATGAAGAAAGTCAATACCAATGGCAAAAAAACAAGGATAAGAATCTCAGATGTCCTTGGAGGACAGGAGTCTTTATGGACGAAAACAACCCGCTGGCGAGGAATGAGCAGAGAAATAACACTTTCAATGGAAGGAAGCGATCGCAACATGCATACAATGTGGATCACTGTACCCAGATACTACCACTACACCAAAGTGCACAAACATGATGGAAACAGCAAACCACCTCAACAGTTGGTTCTTAATAGTGCTAGCAAATGGTAACAAAAAAAGTTGGCGCTCCAAATACGCTAGCATGACATCAAACAGCCAAAGACATGGGGTTTAATATCAGGCTTGTGTGCACGCATGTTCGCCTCAGATGTACAAAAATACATTTGTGATTGTAAAGTCATGGAGAATTTACTAGTATGATAGTCTCCACATTTCCAGATTTTCTATTATTAATGTTTGTGGGTGTTTTTTGCTGGGCTTGCTTGCAAATGTTAATCAACACCCGAAACCTTACAGGTGTATACGTTTTCACGAATGATATGGAAGCAGTTTTCCATAACACATACAGATTAACTACAGTATGTTTGTTTCCAGGGTGGGAAAAGGAAGACAACACTACCAAAACGGATAGCGGCACACGGGAAGGCGTTATCCCAGTTCATACAGAGAAACAAAAACAAAAAATAAAATGCAAGTAAATGCGCCAAAACACATGTTCATTCAATGTATATTTGTATTGAATTTTACACCTGTTAAAATTTCATATGAGAAAATCCCTGCACATTAGAGTTCACTAGAAGCTGTGCGACTGTCGTCGGGTTCCTTGGCTACTCATCAAAATCTAAGATACACTGTCAGAAAATTGGTGCATATGTAGGAGAGACCCGCAAATTTTTTAGTTTTTTAATCTTTGTGATTCAGGTCTAGGAGGATCACCAGACCCAAATTCAGAAACCTAAAAGAAACCATCATTCACACATGAACATGTGATCTGTACAGTCACAGAAACAACATCATCAAGGATTTGAAAAACCTGAAGAAGCAACAGAAATAAATCACAAGGTACAAAAACAATGAAATGATGCTCGCGATCCTCAAATCAAAATGGGATGTGAAGCAAGGAGAAATATATGTCATCAGTAAAGTCTGATCCTTAAAACCAGTCTCAGAAAAGTGTGGTAACCCGTAATCAGTGTGACAAACCGTCTATATCTCAAGACCTACCTCAAGGCCACAAGTTTGAAAATGTTTGATAGACAATTGCAAAGATGCAGCACTACTCCAGGACAAAACAAACAGGTGACATCTAAAGAACAGGTACAGCAGAGGACAACAAGGATTCTAACCCAGACATATCTAGAATTAAGCAAATTATGGGGCACACACCAGCAGGTTTCCACTATTATTGAGTTACCTCCATGAATACCACTCCACTAACCTGATAATAGAAGAAGAGCAAGATGCAGGCTACACAACCAAAAAAACACAGGAAAGTGTTAGACCAGAAGATCGATGAAACACACCAACCCAGTCAAAGACTGTAGAAACAACAGAGGTGCTTCTTTGACACAAAGACACACCAGCCATAATCAGCAGACAGAAGGGAAACCATGAAACTAACATAGGATAAAATATCAAAAAATTAAACCAAACAGGATAGGCCAGAGACGAAACACAATAACAAAAAGGAACACAGGACAGCTGCATGGGGAACAGTACAAGACATTCAGAATCCCAACCCGCAACATTGAAAATTAGGACTACTCTACCAAGGCAACCCGGGAAAACAAGCATTTGCAATGCAATAGGTCTTGCAACCACACGAGTTTAGGCTATTGGCATTGTAATTGACAATGCATTTTATTTATGTTTTGGTTTTTAAAACATAAATAAAAGGCATTGTCATTTGCAACACCAATAGCTTAAACTCTCGCAAATGTGCAATCTTTTGCAATACAAATGCTTGATTGTTAAAGCGTCCCATACCACGCTTTCACTTGAATGGCAGCCACGCCCTTTTATTTAGACGACCCACGTCTAAAGAAAGGTGCGCAGCCACCATTAAAGTAAAAGCATGGTATGAAGTGCTGTTACAAAAAAAAAAAACATTTGTTGAGGATTCACAAACAAATGGTTTTTGGTTATAAAATCACCCTATGTCGCGCTTTGACTTTAATGGCGGTCAAGCCCCATTCCTTAGAGGGGGCTGATCTAAAGAAAGGTGTAAAAAAGCATTTGTTAAGCAACATAGCACATGCAGAAGTGCCACGCTGTGCAGGAAGCATTTTTCAAAGATAAAGCGCACCGTCCATGATCGGGCGCCGCGCTGACATGAAAATAGGGTGGGTTAGGGTGAGCCTGCCGTGCCTGCAACAGCAGCTAGATTAAAGACATTAAAGAAAATAATGCTCACAGACTGTAGATAAAACAGAGCATGTAACAACACAAGCAAAAAGTCAAGTCCTTATGGGAGGTTACAAATGCAGACAAGGCGGTACTAAGGAGGAACTACTAAGTCTATTCATGAATCAAAAGCAACTATTTAGAAAGGACAGTAACAGGAGCCAATTGAAAAGATGGGCGGAAAATGGGCGGAGCTTCAAGTCCATACCTGAACACAGCATGCCTCGCAGAGCAGCGCATGCTCTGCCCAGGCTCGACCTAAAAAGTTACCTGGAGGACTTGTGCAAAACATTTAACAGAATCCCAAAGTGCATAACTACAGAAAAGCTCCTAACATAGCAGAAATTGTGCAACTAATACAAGTAACAGCAGTAGTGTTTGTTTTCATGTAATAATTTCAGAAAATAACACACTTTACATTCAACCACTGAAATTGCCCAAATTTTAAGAAAAATAAAAATGATAAACATTACTGAACCAAAATATGATCCATCTGTACGGGATAGGATATGGCGCGACAATTGTAAATGCAGAATCGTATATATGGGGAACTGTAGGTCCCGCCCAACAAAATTCACAAAGGGAAATGGGACAATCAATCAGGGAGCAGAGATGTGGTAAAAAAAGGGCTTTAGACAGACACTTCTATCATAAATAGAAAGAACTCTGAGTCACTTATGGCTCAAGGGAGAGAGTACAATGTCAGCGGCAGGCAGGTGTGACCCTCTCCACCTTTAGCACATCAGTGTGAGAACAGCTTCTTTCCAACTCAGAAAATACTGTGATACATGGAGACCTCAGGACAACACCAGGCACAGAAATGGACAACATACCAATAAAAGATGATGAGCACATCCAAAAGAACAACATTCTTGACCTAAATACAGTTAACAAACAAGCGGCTATATCTACAAAAGAAACAAACAGCAGTGGGAAGATGTTACTTCATTTATGCAATCCCTGGGATGCAGGACGAAGGTCACTGATTGAGTTTAAGCACAGTCCTCAACTAAGGAAGTGTGTGAAAGGCTGTGCCAAATAACAAGAAACATTATAAAGGCATCCATTTATTTCACACACATCTCTGACCACAAACACAACATCTGATAGCTAGATAAAATACCAGCTAAAGACAGAAGCTTGGATGTGATAAACTGGGCTGCATCTGACACTAAAAATATCGTATAACTGCCAGATTGGCAAACCCTGAAGCAGCCAGATCTAAAGGAGCTACATCACAACATACAAGAACAAACACCTGGGAGCTAATACACGTCATTGGTGGTTAGCAGGGCTGTTCGTGGTGCAAAATCCTTCTACCGTAAAATAATGAGAGCAGAACCGTGGAGGTGGTAATGTGTGATCATAATGTTTTTGCAAATTTGTTGTTTTGCTTTTTATACTGGTGATGTGTTATATTGTGTTTTGTGCTGGTTTACGCTTGCTGCATTATTGCATTGCGCTTATGCTCCATTGTACTGTAGCTGCGCCTTGTAAGGTTTTTGTTGTGTTAGTAGTTTGCGCTGTGTTGTGCCTCTGTGCTGTGTTTTACTGTTTACTTTAGATATGTCAACAATGCTGCTACATTTCCAGTCACAAACAGCACTTTGCTGCAAAGGTTTACAGAGAAACAACCTCTTCCCCCTGTCTAAGGTGGGTGGTAAAATAATGCTGCTCATGCTTTGCCACTATTTATGACATCAGTCACCCAAAAACAGTGGCACAGATCCTATTCTAAATTCACGTTTTCAGTCTTCCCTTTGTGTGTTATAGCAGAAAGTGTCACATCTACTGCAACAGTCTCAAACTGAATACATGGAACTACTGTCTAACAAAAAACTCATCGACCCAGGGAACCAGGCTTTGAGAGAACTGGCTGCCACGAACACAAACATTCACCACACTGACAAAAAAGAAAACTAATCTCTGGACAAAGGTAAACACTCATAAATGTGGAGATTGCTCCTCAACAACTGTCCTGGGATAAGTAGATGAAACAACACCACCAAGGGTGGCTAAAGAGATGTTATATCATGGATGTACACAAAGGCACCCACTAATATTCAGGGACAAATAGAAACTCACAGGCAACCATACCGAACCCTAAAAACACAAGGAGAAAAGGACAGTCCATGCACACACCCACATAATCACAGACACAACAAACCTATGCACTCAGTCAACACATGTATGGACACCATACCTGCAGAAAATACAGACATGTATAAAAAACACAGTGCATACACCTCTTTAGACTTCATTCCTGAAGCCTGACTCTCTCTCTAAACCAACGCCAAACTCAATGGCTAGGCCGCCTCAACACTGATCCAATTTCAGAAAAAACTGAAGACTCACTTCTTTAGAGAACAATATAACACTATGAATTAACTGCCCACAACCCAGATTCTGCTTCTATTACTCGTTGACTTTATGCTTGTCCTTGATCATGTACTCCGCTCAGCTGCCTTTCAGCTAAGTTGGTGCTATAGAATCTACCATACCATATATATACACACGTCAGCAATTCCATGTGTAGCACTGAAGCCCGTTTAGTTATCCTAAAAACTAGGAGTGGCGGAATGGCACAAGTTTAATTTTTTAACCCAAACCTAAAAACAATGACCTAGTCACAAGCAACTACCCTAGGCATCGGCATCAGTGACATTTTAGGAAAGTGCTCTCTTCCATCCAGCACAGAGGTATCAATGAAAAACAGATTCTACACAAATGTCAAATAGGATTTTTAACCCTCCTACTACTACTCCATCCCGCCAGGACGAGACACCACCGGACACGGCCCGCATACAAAGTATCTAACGCAAACACTGATTGCTTCGGACATGGACCCATACGACAGGGACAGAGACTTGAGGCCTCTCACAAATGGACCATTAGTGTTTCTCCAATAAAGAGGTTAATTCCTCATTTACCTACGTCCCGGCGCGGACACGAAAAATATGCGGACCTAACTAAGCTCCCCTGGCGAGATTAGCACACTCTGAATTCGCTCTGAAGAAGCCCAAGTTTGCGCGAAACGCGTTGGCTGTCCATCAATGAAAACCTAGCACATCTATAGTAAAGACACACTAAGGCTACATACAGCAACGTGGACTCTTTTCTTTCACCAAAAACGCAGATCTTGTGATTTACTTTGTATATATATATATTGCCTCTCATACCCCTTGATTGAAGGATTTTTAACCCATCTCAAGACTAGTGATCACATTCGCCCTATGTGCATCAATTACTACATTCACCAACAGGACACAGACATGGGGATTATTTGCAAACCAAAAACCATAAGTCAATCTGGCACACAATACTTATCCTACATCACTGAAAGTGGTGTAGGTCAGAATTCACTTAGAATACAAACAACGCAAAGCCATATTTACTGGAATACGAGCAAACAAGAACAAAGGGTGAGGCAGAGATATTGCGGACTCCAACTTTAACATTTACGTGAATGGCCTGTCATTCACACACCACTGCACAATTACTGCCACCTAAAAGACTTAACATTAATAGGAAAAAAGGCGATGGTTTTCCAGAAAAAAACAATGCCACTTTCATGCAAACGGTAAACAACCAAAAGCACCAACTTGTTGATAACAATCAGCACGTTTGTAAACTCCAGCTGCTATGGAACAGCTCCAAGAGGAGGTCACTGGTTGCCTTCTGCGCCGTATGAGCAAAGTCACTGGACTTGAACCTCCCAATGAATCTCCGGACACTACTATTTGTTGGCGTTTTCTGATCAATACTTCATAGTCTGGTTCCCTACCTCCAAGACTCCTTTAGAAACTAAATATATGCGCCTATGACTCAGTAAACAAATACTGGCGACCTACAGCAATCCCCAACAAGCTGACCCAATGGAACATGTGTCATTACTTGACAAAGATGCACTCAGCAGAATTCTGGCTACATATCTTCACAAGCCACAACACATATGTGCAGTTCAAAGACCCACAAACCAGCAGAATGAGTCAACCACCTCCCAGCTAGACAATGAAACACAGCCCAGAGAAACAAGAGAAATGCAGAAGCACACTACCTGAAGCTGCTAGCAGAGGTAAAACAATATTCTGGTGAGCACAGTCACAGAGTAAAATCAACCTCTAGAGTATGCGAGGCAGAAACTACACCCCAGCAGTGAAGAACCAGAGGCAGACAACTGAGGATGGAAGAGACAAGCCTGGGAAGCGGAGGAAGAGCAGATCTGCTCACAATGCACTCTCAAAGCTGGATCCCATGGAAAGCAGGTGTGCATCTCCATGTCTTGTCTCAATTATGAAGAAACACAAGATCCCATGTTCACGGGAATTTGTCTGCTGGATCTCTAGTTTCAGAAGACACATATCCTGGAGGAAGAGAACAGAGTTTTGCTTAATACTTGTGAACTTGGGACACCACAAGAGACACAGAAATCCAACTAGAACATCACTTGCTAATACATACCGCTCTGGTAGCACATAACGCAATAGTCCTGACAAACAAAAGAAGTCATATTTGGAAAATTCAAGTAAGACAAGGTAATAACAATGAAAATAATGTTTGCGATGAGTAGAGCTTCCTTCAGTGTAAGGGCAATGGTGCTTAATGCTCCCAGGTCCTGTGCAATGCTTTTATCTATTTCTAACTTCCAGCAAAGGACCTCCCATTGAGGGACCCTGTTGCTCGGAGTCGAGAGAAAATGCTATGTGCACCTGAATATGTAGAATCAGTTGAGTGGAATTAACACACCTCCAATATTTTTCCCTATGCTGCTTTTGTCAGAAGGGCTAACAAAATATGCACGAGGAAACTAGTAAAAAATAGAGAAAACGTATCAAATAAATCAATCAAAAATAATTTCTAAAGCGCATGATTGTCTGGACAAAGTAAACAACCAAGTTTTGATCAGTTTCCTGAATTGAGTGAGGTCTGCGGTACAACTGAGAGATATTGGCAAGCTATCCCATAAACGCAATGCCTGTAACAAGAGCGCTGTACCCCGGCTAGAGAAAGGCTGACTTTCGGGTGGGCCAAGACTGGCCTCCGCAGAACGCAGAAAGCTGCCGGGCAATACCTGGTCAACTTGTTCCGCAGGTCCACGGGCCAACCTTAAGGAAGGCCCTATGAGCAATACAAAGAGATTCAAAAAGGGTCCTTTTAGATATTGGTACCCAATGCAGCTTTCTAAGCACAGAGGGGATTGCTGAGAATTGTGGAAGTGAGGGGGCCCTACATGCAGCAGAACTTGTAAACAAGAGAGGCATTTGATGAAATATTCTAAAGAATAAAGACAGAGTTCCCATGGTCTATCCTACTGAGAATAGTGGCTTGGACAATCAAAGGGCTACGTTCAGCAGGAAAGAGAGGTAAGAACTGCTGAAGCACATTAAATAATGAAAAACAGGTGGATGCCGGCACATTCACACCGGAGGTAAAGGATACGGCTCTGTCAAAAAAGAACACCAAGTTCCTGACCACAGCAGATCTCAGTGGGGAAAAATCCATTTGAGGAGGCCAGAAATCTGTGGGAAGTGCCTGATGGATATAATTGGCAGCACAACACAATACCCCAGTTTTATCCTCATTAAACTTGAGGAAATTTGAGGTCAGCTAATTGTTAATTTTACACATGCATTGATGGAAGCTGTCAAACCCTGCGGGTGCAATCGAGTACACAGATTTTATAAGTTGGGTGCCATCTGCGTAATTCATAAACTCTACCCGCTGATTGGGAAGAAGGTGAGTCAACGGCCTCAAATAAATGTGAAATAAAGGGGAGCTCAGCAGAGAATACTGACGGAAACCCTGTTTGGTGCTCCGGAATGCAGATTTGAAGGGAAAAAAGTGAATCACCTGAGCTCTATTGTCCAAATAGGATGCACGCTATATGATAGCTCTTCACTTAATGCCAATATCAGCTAACCTCGAGAACAAAATCTCATTGGAGACCGTATCAAATGCAGCCGACAGATCTAATAATGCCAGGGCCACAAAGCTCCCCTTGTTGACTGCCATCCCCAAATAGTCTAGAACAGGGAAAAGTGCAGCCTCGGTTCCATGCATTAGGCGAAAACCCGACTTGGCCGGATCCAGCAAATTACTCTCAACATAACCTGATAGCACAGATATCCTTCTCCAAGATATTAGCTATGAAGGGAATCCATAAAATAGGCCGAAATTTGCTGGGAATGTTGTAATTAGCTTTTACAAAAGTGGGATCGCTCTTTCAGTCTGAGGGATCCATCCCCGATGACAACGAGGTATTACAAGTAGGGCGCAGTACTTCCACTAATATATCAGCCAAAGATTGCCACATTTTTGATGGAATCACATCAGTAGGAAGGATCCATTTAGGGAAAGCTCATGTCGGAAATTTGACCAAAGTCTCCTGAGATAGAGAACCAGTACAGGGTCCTTCATCACCAGAGACCGATAAGTCATCATCAATTGCAACCGGTATATGATAGCCGGTACGCTGGAAGGAGTACACAGCCCTGTACACAGAAGTGGACAAACCCATCTTGATGATGGTGATTATATTCTCGAAGTAGACCATCGCAAAAGGGAGTGAGTATGTTTCATGGAGTGAGTCACACAGGATGGATTTTCTTAGGAACGAGTAATCACAAAAATCTTCTTGAATGGATTTGTCGAAGAGAGGATCTCATGGAATAATAACTCACTTGAGCTGAGACAATACATTTTTTATAGGTGTGCTTGGCTCTGTTAAGCTCTGCCATAGACTGAGAGGGATAATTGGATCTCCAACATTTCTCCACTTTTTTACATTCTATCTTAGCTCTTCTTACCACTTCATTGTACCCAGGTGCAGACGGCCACTTACGTGTATGCACCAACTTCATGGACAGAAAGTTGCGTTCCTGGGAAGCAGTCCAGTAGTCATGAGTCTCCATCATAGTGTCATGTCAGCAGATAACCTAGGAAGGGACACTCTTAACTGCCTGGTCATCTTATCCGCATCTACCAAGCGCCAGGGTGTAAATAAATGGCGGGTTGTTTCCCCAACGCCTATCAGCAGTTTGGGATCACCCAAATGAATTTCAAAGTGGATCAAGAATGATCCAACAAGACCTGAGGTACAATGGATCCTCTGATCACTAGATATTCAGGGCAAAAAATAAACTCTCTGTGTATAGGGCCCAGAACATATTGTTTCAGACCATAGCCTTAAAAGAATGAATAAAATACACTGCACGAGAATTCCGGCCAGATCCTACCGGTAAATTGAAATCATGTGATACCAAGAGGGTAGAGCAGGACAATGACAGAGCTGTAACAAACTCCATAAAAGTGTCTGTAAAGTCTGTGCTAGGGCCTGGCATCCAATAGCAAAGCAACCCCATCAAGGTACAAGACTCCGAGAAGTACAACGAAAATTCCTAATCCGGTTCAAACTCAGAGGAAATCTTGGAATCTGGCTGGAATGATGCACTGGAAGAACATTGCACTCTATGGTATTGGTATATGCTCAGGCGGTATAACTTTACTGAACAGCAAGCCAATGGAAATGAGGAGCACAGAGGGATGTGAAATCATACGCATGAGGCTCTGAACGTAAAGTACTGGTGTCCAAGAAACATGAATTGCTGAAGGTGGAACACATCACGTGGGCTACCCTGCAGCACTGAAACAGACTGGTGGGACGCGGTATATGGGTCACACAAATGTATAGGAAGCAATAGAATTGGAAGAGTCATTCTCTCAGCTTGTAAGTCAACTTGAGATATGGGTAGCAGCAAATGTCTAGTGGTTGAAGAGCTGCAGCAGGGGCTTCGGTACCATGAGTAGGATTCTGGAAGATCTTGGTTAGATAGCGCTTGGAGAAATGTGGGACTCCTGTGAATGGCCTTGTGGTACTCCTTCCAAAGCAGTACAACACGCCTGAAGCAATGTGTGACAACTGTGTGCCAGAAACAAACCACGTCAGCTTATATCGTACATGAAGACACCTAGTCTCATTGCAAACTGCATTTTGGCCACTAAATTATAAATGAATGACTCCATTGCTAAACATATTTTCCTAATCGTACCGACAATAATGCTGACTTAAAGCACTTTTCTTTTTTTCATCTACCATCTAGCGAGGTGTGATGAAAACTGCGTATTTAAGGTGTCACTAAACTAAGGGCTTTGTGACTATAAAATGCTGAGTATGTTTGTATCCAGATGTTCTGCTGCTAACTAAGTACATTTGCATGAATGTTGCAGGAATAGTATCATTTCAAATGGTATGTATAAAGATTGCAAAATAATAATGATGATACATGCACTTTATAGTCAAAGTATCCACATACATTGTTTATGTTATTCAGTTATGTGGGTAATATTAACAAAAGAGTTCAACACAATATATTCCTTTCAGTTGTCTTCACCCCACAAATATTTTTCTTCCAGTCTATTCATTTTTTGTAAGTCAAACATTTAAAGCATCAGAGTTGTTAATGGACTAAAAAAACAATTGCAATCTATTTTCCTGAATTATCTAATCATCTGACACAGTTTGGTCAAATTTGTTCACTTAAACCCGTAAGTTAGGCTAAAATCACGTATTCAAGATGCACTGCGGTTTTCCTAGAACAAGGGTGTCCATGACAGACCTTGAGATGGGCACCTGTACTGGCAGCATCCGTGCGCTCTCTTCCCTCTACAGACTAGGCACATGCCTACATTGATCTGAAAGGTCTGGAGATGCACTAGGCATATGTATTTATCCACTGGACTATCCCGGGGAGGCTGGTGGCATACCCTATGCATTCTATGCATGTCCTGGGTTCATGGGCAGCTACAGAACCCGTCTAGTCATTTTCAAAGATGCTGTCGGTATTCCCACTAGGGTCTGGGTCATACCTTACCAGATGTTACACAGCTCAAACATAGAACTTTGCTTCACTCACAAGTCCCAATTAGGAACAATCAGTTAAATACCCAATTAAAACAGCACATATGACAATACCCCCGGGTGGACAACACAGGTGCCTTCCACCATTATGTGCCAATGGACAACATTAACCACCATCGCTCAAGCAGGGGAAGCCTGGCCCCACACCTTCAGCAGAAGAAGTCTTTGGAATTTCATCTAACAAACTATATACATAGAAATGAAATCTTTACTTCTCTCTTTAGGTTAAAATCCAGATGCAGGAAAGCTAGCAAAAAATATGTCTTAAAAGCATTCTTAAAATACAATTTAAAAAAAATGGTATGAAGAGAGATACAATGGAACAGCCGCACCCATCTTATAGGATGACAGGCCTTGGGTAGCGGTCAAGTAACTCCAGATGGAGGAACCCCCTCGGATGAGGGTTGGACTCACACTTCCTGAACACAAGACATTTACTCTGCCCTCCTAATCCTGCAAACCACCTCCACATTGCATAGGAGCCAGCCTTGGACACACTACCACAAAACATGTTGGGCACGCTGTAAACATAAGAAGCAATTCATTGAAAGAAATACAAAAACTTTATACGTTTAAAGCAACAGGTGTGAGTGCCATATCTTTACTATCAGTGATGTGATGCACTACAGAGTTGACCCCACCCCTAACATGGCACCAGTTGCATGAAGATGGAAGCCTGCTACAGCCTCTGAGGCCAGTCCTAACCGTGAACACCCCCCCCCCCTCCAGCCCACCCACTCTGCATGCAGAGGAACAGTGAGGTCTGGAAGTAATAATAATATGAAACTTGTAACGCGCTCAGCTTACCCAGGGGCATCCCGGCGCAACAGACCAAAAAGGAGGAACTCCACTAATCACTACTGTGGAAACAGATGGGTCTTGAGAAGTTTCCTAAATGGTAGGATCTTAGGCTCTGAGCGAATCTTGAGGGGCAAGGAGTTCCAAAGGGTCGCCACCTGCACAGAGAAACGCCTGCCCCCAGAACGAGCTCTCCTTACCCTCGCTGACTGCAGAAGATGTTTTTGGTCCGAACGCAAAAGGCGTGGGGGCTTATAAGGTCGGGCCATATTAGCAAGGATGGGGGACCTTTGCCATGCAGAATTTTGTGGGCCGTGCATAGCGCTTTAAATTTCACCCGCTCCTTCACAGGAAGCCAGTGAAGGGTTTTGAGGGCCGGGACGGCAGACTGCCTTCTGGGAACATCCATAAGGACTCTCGCAGCTGCATTTTGCACCTGTTGGAGGATTTTAAAGGTTGCTTCGGGAGCACCGAGAAACAGCGCATTCCCATAGTCAAGCCTCGATAGGATTAAACCACGTATCAAAAGCTTCTTTGCTGGATCAGGAAGCAGTGGTAACACCTTTCGGGCTGACCTCAGCAGACCGAAGCAAACCCCCGCGGTCTTCCTGGCATGGGTCCTAAAGGATAGATCTTCCTCCAACCATACTCCCAAGGACTTGATCTCCTTCTTGGGAGATGGTGGATCACCAAGAGACCGGGGCCAACAGCTGGCAATAATGGAGGGACTGGAATTACCCAGGAGCATCAGCTCGGTTTTTCCTCCATTAAGCTTTAGGGCAGAGTTAGACATCCAACGATAAGTCAAGGCAGGGGTCTGTTTGCGCCTGCAGGGGGCACAGGTGAGCTTTAAGAGAACAAGTTCAGGGAGAGGATTTGTAGGGGGGAGAACAGACTGAGTCCAGAGTCCCCAACAATGATCACCCGGTCTAGGTGCCCACCCATGGGAATGTGCGGATGCCAACGCTGGCGTTTGGATGAAATTAATGTTAACCACAGGAGTAGAAACATTGAGCAGCCGCGGGCCAGAGAGAATGCTTTGGAAGTAGAAGTAGCAAGATATATGGACACACATGAACTACTGTCCACATCTTGCAATCCTGGTGTCAGCCCTGTAATGTGTGTGAACATGGGTATTTGCTACAGTGCATTACATGTAATAGAACATGAGTACTGTGCATACTGCCTCACACCCGCTCTCGCGCTCACTTCTTTGCTTAAAATCAGCAGTTTCAAAGAGATTACGAAACTGGAGAGAATCCAGACTGGTTATCCAAAACATCCATCAGCGATTGCATAATCATGGGATAAACATTCTGAATGCTTTTAGTCCCGCCCTATTTTCATATTAAATGTCCCTCATATTCTCCGTGACCTCTTGAGGAGAAACCGGTGCCGCGTCTTCAGTACGCATAAGTGCACCCTGTACCCTGTGCCCTTGGCGCGACCTGGCGCAGAGCTCTGCCAGGCAGCAGGGACCCTAGTTGATGTACCATGTCTGTGCTGCCTTGGAACTCATCAGCTGTCATGCCAGCTGGGTTCTGGGAGCGAGGCATTATGGGGGATACTTTTCAAGCACCAGGCAGGCTGTGTTCTGTGCCTGCCCTATCTCAGAAACCGCCTTTAGATGCGAAATCCATATGAATGCATAACCGGGCGAATTTAGTGCCAATTTCCAAAGCATTTTAGCTTCTAGGAACAGGCAGTATTAGCTTCAAAGTTTTCATTATTTTGATGTTTCTACAGTGCAAGAGACGTGCCCCTTCTCAAACCTCATTCAACCATCTCTCCTGACTCGAACCTCTTCATTTTGTTTAATTATTGCCATCTTGCCCTGCTTTTCTCTCTACTTCATAATCATTCATCAGATGTTTATGTCTCGACAGCAGAGACTTCTGAAATACTAACTTTGCCTTTCGGAGCAGGACCCTTGTAAAAGTTCTCCCTACATGTTATGGACTCAGTAGTAGATGTGTACAAAGATGAAACATTTTCCCAAGAAGCTGAAGGCAGTGCAGGGTTTATCAAAGTTGTCCTTCTTTTGCCTTCACAACAGGTCCTGCTCTCAACTACCTTAAGTCTCACTCATGAAGGACAGATAACCCTGAGCATGGGACACAGGGGTGAAGTTGTAGACGGTATAGAATGGATGGGGCAGGTTATTTGGGCCGTCTAGTACCAAACAAAGGATGGGAAATGCGAGAGGAGCTCAGGAAGCGGACCTTGTCAAGGAGGGAGTGGACTACAAGCGAGGGAGGGGACTACCAGGAAGCAAGGAAGGTGCAAGTGGAGGGTGGTGGGACCGAGGATGTCCTGATGCGGTCACTGCGATGGGTGCAAATGCATGCCCCTTCCCAAAACTCAAGGTAATGGTAATGTTTTTCTGCTGCTGCAAAGGGCCACCGTTGCTGCCCAGTTTTTAGGTCGAGCCTGGGCAGTGGATGCGCTGCTCTGCGAGGCATGCTGTATTGAGGAAGGGACTTGAGGCTATGTCCACTCCCGCCCCCAATTTTCATTGGATTATGTCATAGTCCACTGTAAACTGTGGCTGTTTATTGGTCAAAAGGCTTAGTAGTCCCTCCTTAGTACCGCCGTGTCTCATTTTGTAACCTCCCATGGCAACACCCCATGTTACACGTGTTGTTACTCGGTAGACTTTAATTACAGCCTCCGGGCACTATTTTATCAAATAGCTTTGCCCTGCCTCTATTGCAGGCAGGACACGCTCTCTCCTAACGCTTTATTTTTATACCACACATTTGCAATGCAATCTCGCATTTGTGAGAATTTAAACTTTTGACATTGTAAATGACGATGCCTTTTATTTATCTGTTTTAAAAACAAACACATAAATAAAAGGCATTGTCATTTACAATGCCAATAGCTCAAACTCTCGTAAATGCAAGACCTTTTGCATTTCAAATGCTTGTTTTAAATGTTGCATGCTTTGCAAAGCTCCAAGGAATGAAATAAAATTGCACAGTAGCAACTGGACTGACTTTGCGATTCCCCAGACCTCCTATTCAGGAGTTGAATTATCTGTTCGTAAAAGTAATTTGCTGAGATTTGCGAGCCTTGCGCCGCTGCATTAGGAGTGGCTCGCTGAACAATTTTCCATGATTATGCAGCTTTTGAAAATACTCAGTAATTCCTACCCTCGGGGAGAGGGCCATTGACAAACAGAAACAACGACCATTTGTGAAAGCCGTAGATGCCCTTAAAGAGGAGTGCATTTTAATTTCGTTGACATGCGGGTCACTTTCCCATAAAGGCTTAATTTGCTGTTTGCATTACCCTCTCCTTTCATGGACACGTGCCACAGCAGTGATGTGTCACAGAGACGTAGCGCCGAGCTAGTCTCACAACGAGGCTCACACACCGAGCTGGGTCAGTGCAGAGAATAATTTTTTTTTTTTTTTTTAAAAACCAGCTGGAGAAATTATACCTTCAAGCTGAAGTAACCATTCCTTTACACCAGCTTCAGCGGCTCCCAATTCATTTTCTTGGCCACTCTCTGAAACTGTTTTAATTAACCCCTTGGCCGCTGCAGTAATTCCGCCACGGCGCGGGGGTATGGGGAGGTGTCGTGCGGCACCGCCATGCTTGTGACGGAACAACGCCATCACGGGCCACGGGCAGGCTGTGTTTATGATGGCGTGGTTCCGTCACGACTCCGCCCACTCACGAATTCTCCTGCACAGGCGGGGAATCAGTGCCGCATGGGGGGAGCGGCCGCGGCTTGACGGAACCATGCCGTCATGAGCACACGCCACCCGTGGCTTGTGACGGCGTGATTTCGTCACCAGCATGGAAGGGGTTAGAGACCCAGAATAAATGTTACGAATTTTTGGAATACTGGGAGCGGGTTAATTTCAAGCCAGTTCTGCATAAGCTGGGCTTTGACACGTTGTGATTGGTTTCGATGAGGAATGCCGTAATTTGACACCATTGTCCTTGGTGAGTGGCAGAGGTGCATTGTCCTTTCTGGAAGGGGCACAGTTTATGTAGGGTCACTGTGGATGCCAATTCACCCCAAAAATGTAAATCTGTATTTGTAAAGCGTGAACTACTCACCCTTACGGGTCTCAAGGCGCTGGGGGCCATCGTGGAAATTAAGTGATCTATTGCCCAGTGTCACATGGTGCTGAGCTGAGCTGCCACTGGGAATCGAACCGGGAACCCTGTGCTCCGAAGTCAGCTGCCCTGGCCGCTGCACCACACCTCTCCACAAACGCCAGAGGTAGCAGAAGCAACATCACAACCCCTGTTGACCACTGTCGAGGTTTCAGAATTCAACCCTATCCCACTCCCTTATCTGTTGAATGGTCTCCTATTTGCTGTTGAAGACCAGGGGAAGGGCAAAGAGTGCACAGTGCAGAATAACCCGTAAGTTATTGTAGCATGTGTATGCTAACACCCCGGATGAGACAACACAACACTCCTGAGTGAGGGAACAAGTTGGTACTCTATTCACTGTGCGTGGTTGGTAGAGTGTGGGTTTATAGCATCAACATAAGTGGTAAGATTTTTGTTGTCATGTGTGAGGTTTAACCTCATCACTGTAGCGCGAATTCCGCCGCAGTGCTGAGCATTCCAATCGCGGGCGTGGTCATGACTGCTCCCGGACGTCATCAGCACACGCCCACCGTGACTGATGACGGCCGGGACCCGTCATCAGCGTCGAAGAGGTTAGAGGGATGTTCCAAACCTATTGTGACTAAGTTTCAGCTTCACTTAAGCATGGAATGAGGCGAAGAGGTTTGAAAGAGATAAATATATTTAATAATACAATGACAATATTGTCTTTTAAATATTATGGTACAGATATATTGGAGCCAGAATATTGACTTAAAATGTTGTGACTTTTGGAGACTATAAGTAAGTATAGATTTACTGTTTACTTGACTCCTTATGCCTGTATCTTGATGATATGCACACACCACCCTCGAGTATCGTACTGCGCTATTCATTGCACGTGGCTGCGGAGAGTGGGTTTAACGAGAACCCTACGTGGGATTCGGTGTTGTGCCTGAGGACTGGAGAGGAGCAAAAACCGTGCCACAGTAATCTTGAGGTTGTGATTATGCAAGGAGTGACGCTGATATGTGTAGGAGGGATAGAGTTCCAGTTACGTACCACTTTCCGGTGGTTAAGGACGTAGCTATCCGAAGCGGGTGGGTTCCCCTGTTACGGCGGCTTCCATCACCACTAAAATCATCAACAGTGCCAGACTAACAAACAGCAAGCCAGAGGTCGTGTTTGCATCCATTGAGTAGCCATAATTGACTGCCATGGTAACAACCTCATATTCACCCATCACTTCCCAGCATGCTCCTGTATTGTTACAATGCGCTTGAGCTCGCCTTTGTCCTAATAAAAAATGTGCCCCCTTGTTGCCACCTTTGCTTATTCAGCATTTATATCAACAAAAAGGTACAGTGTGATGTGCATTCAATAACTAGTGTGATGTGGAAGAGTAACAAACTTTACATTAAGTAATGCACTGTTTGCCACCCACTATGTCACCAATGATTCACAGTAACAGGAAGCAGCAAGGGCAACGAAGGGAGACATTCAGAGCTATGCTCTACATACTTTTACAAACACAAGTATCTAAATGGCACTTTTCTGAAGCAATTTTGAATTTGTTTTATTTACCCTCCTCAGTGGTCCAATTGCAAAGGGGGCGGCTTGGTATTCGCAAAAGTGTTTTATCAACCGGCAAGGCACGTACCATAATTTGAATAACGTTAGATACAGTTTCTATCACTGGATGTGAATCTACAGCCCTGGTGCACAGTTTCTCTCACTGGGTGTGAATCTACAGCCCTTTTGCACAGTTTCTCTCACTGGATGTGAATCTACAGCCCTGGTGTACAGTTTCTCCCACTGGATGTGAATCTACAGCCCTGGCGCACAGTTTTTCTCACTGGATGTGAATCTACAGCCCCGATGCACAGTTTCTCTCACTGGATGTAAATCTACAGCCCCGGTGCACAGTTTCTCACTGGATGTGAATCTACAGCCCCGGTGCACAGTTTATCTCACTGGATGTGAATCTACAGCCCCGGTGCACAGTTTCTCTCACTGGATGTGAATTTACAGTCCCGGTTCACAGTTTCTCTCACTGGATGTGAATCTACCGCCCTGGTGCACAGTTTCTCTCACTGGATGTGAATCTACAGCCCTGGTGCACCTTTCTCTCACTAGATGTGAATCTACAGCCCTGGTGCACAGTTTCTCTCACTGGATGTGAATCTATCCCTGGTGCACACTTTCTCTCACTGGATGTGAATCTACAGCCCCCGTGCACAGTTTCTCTCACTGGATGTGAATCTATCTCTGGTGCACACTTTCTCTCACTGGTTGCAGTTCTTGCACCTTGGAGCAGAGGTGCCCTTGCTGGTATGTTTCACCGCTTGCAGCAGTCTCACTTTAGTAGCACAACCTCGCTCATCTGGTCCACGCCCCAACAGTTAGACAGTGTTTTACTAATCTGGTGATGTCACGCCTCTGTGCATAGTTTTGCGCTCGTTTGGTGTGAATCCCACACTTTGTAATACAACCTCACTCACTAAGTGTGAGTCACACTTCTCTGTGCACAGTCTTTCTCTTGGCCAATTGACTTTAAAAGAGTCATGGATGATGGTGTTGATCTAAAACTGAATAAGTCTCACTTTTGTGGACTCTTGAGCCTAAAATCAAGGAAGAAGCCAAGACATGGGCCAGAATGGCCATGAATTTACCATTAGAGTCAAGGAGCAGAAGGGGCATACATTCAAGACACCTGTGCTTGGAGCAACAGGCAGAGAAAGTCAGAGTTTCTGCTGATAGAATGTAGCTAACCACCGCCGCCTGCTTCAGGAAATATCTTCTACTACTATAGAGATGGAAGGCAGGAGATGAAAAGAGACAGCGCTGGAATTCAGAAGAAATCAAATCAAAAAGAGACTGTGGGGGAAACAGCGAGAGTGACACGAAAAGAGACAAGGGGACAACAAAAGAGGGAAAGGATGAAAGAAGATCAGTGGGCATCAGAGGTGGGAGAATAAAAAAAAGGAGGTCGCAAGGAGCAGATAATGAAAAGAGACAGTGAGGTGGTGGAAGAAAGAGACTGAGCAAGACATGCAAGGAAGCAAACGAGCCCCAAGCCTGGAAGATATCAGCCAGGATCACAGCCTGGTGGTCAGAAGAGAGGTAGAGAAGGCCAGTGGCTCGAGGCAGCTGACAAGGGAGGGGGTTGGAGGTTAGGATTCTGCTTGGTTTGTTAGTATGGAAGGCAGGTGGGTACCCGCTTGGCTTCACCCAAAAATAATCCCAGCACTAGATGGCAGATGCGGCACGCAGGAAGGATAGCAGCAGCTTATGTAGAAGATGCGTTTGGCAGGACAGATGTGGAGACGTGGAGAAAGAACTAAGGGCCCGATGTAGGTAAATCCCATTTACCGATTTTGAAATACCGAATTTTACCGATTCGGTATTTCAAAATCGGTAAATGGGATGTAGGTCCCAACATCTGGATTCGTTACCGAATCCTTAACAATACTTTAATTACCGATTCGGTAAATACCGAATCGGTAATGCCCATTCATTCCTATGGGCTTTGAAGCCCATAGGAATGATTAGGCATTACCGATTCGGTATTTACCGAATCGGTAATTAAAGAATTCACAAGGGTGCAGGGGGTGTCACTTTGACACCCTCTAGCACCCCCAAAACGGGCATGTGTGAAATGTGGCACACAGACATGCCCTAAGGGCACGTCTGTCTGTCACATGGCACATGTGTACATGCACAGATGTGCATGTACACAGGAATCGGTTTTTACCATGGATTTGTATTCCATGGTAAAATACCGATTCTGTAAGCCATGTGCTGATGTAACATAGGCTACCTACATTGCATTTTCGGTAATTTTACCGAATCGTTATCATTACCGAATCGGTAAATATTACCGAATCGGTAAATTTACCGATTCGGTAATGATAACGAATCGGTAAAATTACCGAAAATGTGCCCCTACATCTCGATAGCCCTTTACCGATCGGAAACGGCCGAAAATCGGTATTTTCGGCCGATTCCGATCGGTAAAGGGCTACCTACATCGGGCCCTAAGTACCGAAAAACAGTGTTCACAAGGAACTCATTTTGAATATCAATGACAATTTTTGCAATTAAAATAATTGCAATGCTTAATCACATGAAAAATACTGAATGACCCTTCTAAAGGTCCATGTGTCAATCAGACAGATATAGAAATATTTTTAGACAAGCTCACAGAAATTTCCAAATAATTATACCTAACTTCAGCCAAAGTAGACACATATATTTTCACAAAAGAGTAAACACAATTTAATGATTTTTCTAATATTTTTTCACATAAAAACTGTTTTTGTGACCCCAAGTGTAGTGACCATAACCATATTTACAGTGAACATTAAGTGACATATTCAAACATAAAACGGTTATCAATAGGTTTCCAAAAAGGACAAAGTGCGAGTATCAAGATAAAAAACATTTTGAAGTTGTCTCTTTTCGTAATTTCGTCGACGGCGTTTCGACCCTCTCTAGATACCGGGTCTCATTAGGACAGTGTATCTGGGGACAGTATTTGAATTTAATGCGATGGCGAATCCAACGATATTCAATCTTGTATCATGAGAGTGAATGGCGGCGGTTAGGTTTCTCGCGTATATTAACACTTCGTTATCTCATCCACTAAATAGCGGTAAAAGTCAGGAGCATTAGCTTCTCCTCGTCTGCTCGGCTGCGGCATTCGCTAGTCACGAGGGAAAGAACTGCCCTGGACCACTGACACAACATGGTTGCCTCGGTGTACAGGAAGGTGTAGGACAGCGCGCAAGTGGACAGCGTGGGAGAGGCATGAGTGGAGGTGGAGTGACATGGAAAGAACTTCCCTCAACCACTGATGCAACATGGCGGCTCATTTGTGCCGAAGGATGCAAGAACTAGCCATGTAGAGGGCGCGGTGGTGGTAAACATATGCAGGTAAGCAGTGGCAGTGAGCAACAAATATGGTGGCACACCAGGGGGCATAGAGGGAAACAGACTGTGGCAAGGGAAAAGGAAGTGGCCCACAGCATGCCACCAGGAAACAGTGAGGAGCCACCCTGTGGCCAAAGGGCCTTCTGTACGCTACCATCAAGCTACCTGACGGCGGTGGGAGTGGGCCGGGTCTCACCGGGTCTGAGCACCGGCAGTTTTTTTAAGGGGCCTCAAAACGGGTCTCTCTCGGGCTCTGTTTTGTGCCCTGGCACAGGCAGCCCGTTTTTTCCGGACTGCAGTGACAGCAGGCACATGGATGTGCGCATGCTCACACTGCACACATCTCACTAGTGGAGAAGTGACGTCATGCCAGGTGAGCCTTGTAGGGGAAGGGAAATCCTTTAAGGAGTCATTTGCTCTCTGGATTTCCCTTCAGTTTTTGAAACTCGGGGACAGCAACATTGTCGTGGCATCACCAGGGCTTTCAGTCGAAGCGTTTTCAATATTATATACAAGTCATAGTAGATGCTTATTTATCTTATGCAGCTAACAACCATTGGCAAAGCCATTAGTTCTGACTTCTTGTAGATATGATGTTACTTGTTGTATCATATTTCTGGATGCAGTGACAGAAGCAGCATAATGCCAGTCGGGCGGCAGACTATGCTAAGTACACATTTTTAGCTTACGAATTTTTAAGCCACACTCTTAATTACATTGGCTAAGCTCCTTTGAGAGACCCCCTCCCCGTTTTTTACTCCCATTTAAAGCCCTGGGAGTAACTCAATAGAAGTAGAACAATGTGGTCTCCGGGCTTGCAAAAGCTAGTTCAAATGTAGCAAAGCGGCCTTGGGATCTGGGTAAGTTACGAACGGCATTTTCTATACAGCGCTTCATATCACAAACCACGCACCTGCTGTTTTGTAAGCGCTATAAAACTACGCGCGTTCCTTTTATCTAAATTACTTGCAGTCAACTAACCGACCTCTGAATGATGGACAGCAGAGTTGGCCTCGTGGGGACCTGGAAGTCAAAAAAGATGTCAGCAGCGAGCGTTAACTTACTTAGTCATGTTATCTGCTGGTTACAACACAAAGATACATGGCTCTTCCAACATAATTAAAATGAGATTATTAGAACGTCGCTGGAACCGGTCAAATTAATTCGGTTTATCTAGTCTGATGATGGGAAACACGGTGACAGGGGCCGTAACATCTCCGCCCGGCGTCTCATTAACTGTTGATGTTTGTTTTGCAGTTGGAACAAATTAGCCTTTTTTTCAACTGACTGACTAATCCGCGGAGTCGAAGCAGCGCACAATATCCCTCATTGTGTGATGCGTATCAAACAAACCTCCACGGCTCGCCCACACCGGCGCATATTTTCAAAACAAGCGAAGGGGGCAGAGTCCCTGCCAAGGTCTGGGTTTCAATGGCGTGACGTGCGTGCGGTGACTTCCAAGGGTGTGGGCGCAGGTCACCACATCAAAGGCTCCTCCCGGGAAGAGACCCCTTTGCGCCGAAAGCCCCTGCCACAGACAGAGGCGCTGCCGTCCCTGGCTCCGGATGAAAAGGTGCAGGAGAGAGGCGGTGGGGGTTACCGAGGCTGTGAACACCCGTGGGAATTCCCAGCGCCCACCCCCGTGCCAGAAACAAAATATGAACGCCAAGCCTTGTGCTCGTGATATGCAAAAGGCGCCATGTTAATCTTGCCAGTTCTTTCGAGGGGTCTGCGTGGTCGTTCCAGCATCCCAAGGTGTGTAAGTAAGAATGCCAGGCAAATTCACTCTTTCTCCAGCCCTGCTACACCTCACATGGGGCCGCCAGATATGCACCATACCTGATTCACCCACAAGTGGCCACCAACCATGCATCGTACCTGCTTCGCCTCACAAGGGGGCCGATAGCCCGGTACCATACCTGCAGGGCTTGAGTCGGGCTACCACGCGGGTGGACGGCGTCCCCCCACTTATTTTACCAGGAGCTCGATTACTGGAGCAAATGGAGCCACACATTCACTCTTTGGCCTCTCTGGGGCGAGATTGGAGCTCATTCAGAACGCTACTCACGCGCTGGCTTCTCTGATGCAATTGTATCTAAAGGGTGAGCGAGGGGAGGCAATGAGTCTGATAGTGCAAGCCACCTTACGTGACGTCACTTCCTGTCGTGACGTCAGCGTCCCCCCACTTCTTTTTTTTTTAGGAGTTGTTCCCTGCATACCTGCTTCCCCACACAGGGGCCCACATATTTGACAACTTGAAGAACAATCTCACCGTGTGAGGAGGGGGCTGGTCGTTGAAGGGGGTGGGGCCTCGTGCTGAGTGGTACCTACAAGGCATGTAACCCCACCCCGCCCCCAAGCCCCCTCACTCAACCCCCCAAAAAAGCTTGCTGAAGCTGGTGCCGATGTCCAGGGGTGTATCCATCTACTTCACCTCACAGGGGGCCGCCAGCCACGCACCATTCCTGCTTTATTTATTTTTATTTTATTTTTTAAGTTTTGTATAGCGCTAGCTAGACCCGTAGGTATCAGAGCGCTTCACATACATATTGTGCAAAGCCGAAGGGCCTTACATTACCTAGAAGGCTGACAGTAAGTAAGCAAACCACGGATAAAGAATACAGCATGAACAATAAGTAACCGTGCAGCGGAGGGAGAGGGGAAGAAAAAAAGAAAAACAAGGAGATTAGCATAGTCCGTTCACCAACAATCCTTGAATGGGAGTCAACTCGGGGCATTGAGGTCTAGGTTAGTTGACGTTGTTCAGGAAAGTATTTGTTAAGGAGATGGAGTTTGAGGTCTCTTTTGAAACAAGAAAAGGAGGGGTTGCATTTAGGAATGCACCTCACATGTGCCCTTTGTTTTCTACTGGGGGTCTGTGTGATAATCAAATGGCTTCATGTCCCCAGGGCCACCATCTTCCATTCCTGGCCATTCCAATGCAATCTGTTACTGTCAGCTGTGGTTATCTCAATTGGGATAACTATCGATTATTATCGACTTGTAAAAGGCCAACCTGTCCTGGATATGACACCACTGAGAACGTGAGGCATATGCTAGGAGTCCCTTGTGAGCGCCGGATTTAAGGAATCCAGAGATCCCACTGGGACCCTTTTTGAAAGAGAATGCTTTATCTGGCCCGACGTTCCTTTGCAGTCTGGCCCTTGCAGTTGTGGGCTTATGTAGGGTCAGAACACCTTGTTACAGTGTGCATAATGCAACTTGTTCCTCATTTTATCATTCTCGTAGACTACGTATGATTTCTTGTGCAGAAGCACCTCGATTCATGAGCCAAGTCTTTTTGCAAATGCTCTGCAATGATTTTGGCAAGTTTCTGAACAACAGAGTGGTAGACTCCATTGGGAGAGAGAGTGCATGCAAGCAAACTTTTGCACACGTGTGGCTACCTCCTCCATGACCAAGCCATACCACTACTAAGCGTTAGTGTAATCTGATTACATGAGATGGGGCACAGGCCTATTTTTCATCTACCTACTGGTCAAACCACAGAAACCTCGGATATTCTCCAAGGTAGGGAACGGGAGGCAATGGGGTCTCTAGAATGAGCTAGCTTCCTATCACATGTGATCAGCACTAGAAAAGCCACCCGAGTAAATGTTCATTTATTCCTCTATGAGTGATCGTCCACCCCAAGTCCATCTATGGATACACACAAAATTGTGACGGAATGTCCTCACACACCACCAGGTGTAATACTTTATCATAAGATTCCCCTTGCTCTTCAAAAACCCAGTTTGATAAAGAGCGGGCCTACACTTTATAGTAAAGGAGACATTTCTGACTACTGAACCCGTGATATGAAGATATAAAAAACAATGCGAAGCATCAATACTACCTTTTAAATTTGAAGGAGATATCACTTGGTTTTAACACCTTGGCTGCGGAGCAAATTCTGCCGCGGTGCTGGACATTCCATTCTTTGGCTTGGTTCGGACGCCCCCCGGCCGTCGTGCGCACAGGCCCACCGTGACTCATGATGGTGAAGGGGGTAACCAATACCCCATCTCCACTTAGACCATCAACATGTTTCTGCCTCTTGGCTTGCAAGAGTCTGCGGTGTGGACAAGGTCAGGTCTTCACCTGTGATACAAATAGGTTCACTACATGGCCAACCCCTGCTAGAACATAGGTTCTAGCCTGCTGAAGAGACAAAACAACCGCATCTGATTGGCCAGAGGGTTGTCTCTAAGCCAATGGTAGAACGGAGAACACCACCCACCCTATGGCTCAATGCCATGCAACTGTGGCACATATGAAAAGACAATTAAATTACCAGGATTGATTCCCTTGTAAAGTTTGGGGCCGACAGTAAAAGTGATTTAACAGTTGGTTACTAGACAAATGACCAAGGCTGGGCATAAGCTGACCCTTAGTGTGTATCCAATGTGGACCATTTTCTTGAAAAGGCTCTGCACGCCTCTGTAGAGGAAGGGAATGACCAGAGATAGATCAGAAGGGAATGATATACTTCTCTGGGAACTCAGGAGACGATCTAGTCTGCTGAAGCACAAGGAAGGCTTTGCAAACGTGCTTGGTATTTTGTTTTACATCATCAGAGCCAGGGACTTGCTGTGCCCCGTACTGATGTAAAGTATTTAGCACTGCTAAGAGGTACCGAAAACAGAGTCTCTGTTCTACTGCCTATCCCGACACTAAGAATTGCAGCTCTTGAGGGGTGCTCTCGAGGACAACTTTCCCTGGGCTAAGACTGACACATGTGAATCCACCACAGCACACTGTCTTAGTGGTCCTTCACCAGCTGTGAGCCCTTGTACAGGACAAAGAAGTACACTTCAAAGAAGAACTGCTGCAAGTGCAAGACCAGCAAGTGTCAACTCAACATGGCACTTTATACTGTGGGCAATCACCCACTGTGAACCTCGTACCCAGAGAAAAAGCACACGGCAAAGAAGAACCATAGCATGGGCAAGACGATCAAGTGTCAACCCATCATGGCACTTTATCTTGGTGGAGTTCCAAAATAGGGGGGCGGGGGCAGTGTTTCGCTCCAGTCACAAGCTGCACAGCGTAAATGACTTTAATGAAAATTGTAGTTCGTGTTTTCTTCACGTAATTCATTTTTATTCCATGTTCTTCAAACTTTCACAATTCGTAACAGAGGCAGCCTAATTCCAAGCTTTAAATGCTGTATACATGCCCATCCAGGCTTTATCATGCAGCACGATGGAATGAACAATATATCCTGGTTACTTGTGCAACTATAACCCCAATGCATTTCGGGCTGGAAGCCCTTCTTCAGCGGTTTCTGAAATTTAAACAAAGGCCCATTAGCATTTAAGGGACGAGTTCCAACATAAAGCTTTAAAATATTTAAGACAGTACCTACGTGTGTAAAAACAGACCTCCCTTTATCTAAATGTGCCATGAATTACGTTCAAACGTAGCCAAAAACACTACTGTATCCCACCATCATAATATGTAACTATCCCAGAATAAACGTTCTGTTACTGTGCAAACTCATCAAGAACAGTGACACATGCCAAATTCGAAAGAAAATTCCAAACTGTTTTAAACTTAATTTCAATGTACTTTGCCAAAATCTAAAGAAAATATCTTCCCTTTCTCAGCACCAAAAACCCGATGCTTGGTACACATGCGTACAGCACCAAAATAGTTCTCCAAATGAAAGCAACCAAGTGTTATACACCCATTTAAAACACCACAGGTGCAGCCCATTCAATTAAACCCAACAATGTGACAGACCTCCTTAATCCAGGAGTTAGCTAAAGAAACACAAAAACGACATGAACCACAATCCTACCGGTGCTTTGCTAAAATAAACGGAAATATAATACACAACAGTGACCTACAATTACACTTATTTGCTAACATGCATTAACCGCATGCGTGCGGCGGCTTTTCCCGCTGTGTGCGGCATTTTTTAAATTACCACGTTACATGACGAGCTCAGCTCGTCATCAGCGTACGGCAGGTAACGCTGATGACGAGCTCAGCTCGTCATCAGCATGGAAGGGGTTAATGAAGTGCAAATTACTATTAAAACGATCCCCTCCGTTTGTTGATTTCATTTTTCAATACCAGAGAATGACTCATTTTGATGTTTAATAAAGCTCCATGTCCCCAGCCTCCGTGATTAGATGACATTTCGTTTTAATGTCCTCATTCGACAACTGGGTGCAATAGACGACGGGACAAAAATTGACTGCATCACAAATAATCAGTCCATGCATTGTGCATGGACATATCACCTCCTCGTAAGTCTTCCTCGCCACATGCTAAACAAAGTGAGCTTCAGCTCCACACCAGAACCCTCCAAAGTAAAAAGTTAGCCTCCCATGCTTCCATCCCTTCCAAACATGGGCGAACCATATCACCCCACACCTCTATAAGAGGAGAGTCGGCGCATCCCACAGCCTGAAGAACTACCAAGCCCCAAGAAAAACTGAAGCTGATAGCACACCAGGTAGGGAGGGATGGGAACACGTGTGACGAGGAAGACAATACTCGGAGTAATGAAGATTGCCGGTAAGTAACCGGGGCATTATTTGACACTTTATCTTGGTGGTCCATCAGCCATTGTGAGCCCCTGTGCCCCGAGAAAGATGACCACCTCAAAAAGGAACTACAGCAAGTGTGAGACCGGCAAGTGTCAACCCATCATGGCACTTTATCTTAGTGGTCCATCAGCCGCTGGGAGCCCTTGTACCCCAAGAAAGATACACACCTCAAAGAGGAATTAAAGCAAGGGCAAGACCGGCAATTGTCAACCCATCACAGCACTTTGTCATAGTGGTCCATCACCCGCCATGAGCTCTTGTACCCCGAGAAAGAAGCCTTGATTTTTCGACTTTGCTATCCCCTGAGAGTCAACGCCCAAGGAGGACGTAGGTGATAGTTCACTGAGCTCTCATTAGAGCCCATCTCCTGTGTTTCCAAGAATGGTGCAAGGCGTGTCCCAAGGCCTGCCGAAATTCCCTTGTGTCACACAAGACCTGGTGAACGGCTCTGGCAGATCACAATAGGAGAACCTAGCAGGATGCGGGTACCAGAATGCAAAGAAGGTCACGGGATTGGCTCGGTCCCTCACACAGGACTGACTCAGCCAGCATCCTCGTGAGTGCAGGGACCAGTTCCTGAACAGTCTGAAGAGTGGTAAACATCTCCCTTTGTGGAAAAAGACAGAGCCTGGCAGTGCATGCTCATTTACTCACAGTGCGGCAAGGTGTGGCTGGTCCCCTAGAGGGCTGAACACAGGAGGAACCAAGGGAGGCTGTGGCCATGGAAACCACGAGGTGCACTCTCACAACCCTAGAGCACAACACACCCTTCTGCAGTTATCGGATTACTTGTCTAAGATGAAGCTGCTAAGATAACTGAGTGGGAAAGTGCAAGGATCTGCTGATACCCACAGGTCATAGGCACACATATTGGCATTTTAGCCCTCTGAGGCCGATAAAAGGCTCCCAGTCAACCTGTGAAAATTCAAGCTCATTGACAACAACTAGCATGGGAAAGGCAGTTCTTTATTTGTAAAGAAATAGCGCAGAAGTTGTTCTTAGGTGCTTGTTGCAACACTGCCAAATGCCGGGTTTGTAGAACAGCAAGGATGCCTCGTTTTGGTTTAACCTGATGCATTATCCTTCCATCACCCAACATTGCCAGGCTCTTTAGTTCATGTTACAGGTTATTTTTCATTCTTGCTTTCTTTCTTAGTTGCTGTTTTTACATCTTCGACAGCTCCATTTTCTGCCTTTCTCTTTCTTGCTCAGGGTCAAAGCCTGGTTATGAAAATAATTCCCAAGCAACAAAACGAGCACCAGCCTGTGTCTTTCTGTTGTGACTCATATGATTTTATTCTTAAAATCGAATAAAGTATTGAGTGCTAGCCTGTGCTTAATTTGAGGAGGTGGTTTCCGGTGCTCGGCATGGGTACTTCATAGTCAAGATCAGCCCTTATAACAGTCTGTCACATGGTGGCGCTGTTTAACTTCGAGATGAGCACAGCAGCAGTTGTTTACTAATTCAATATACATTAAAAAAGACAAATACCACCCGCCCAACCATCCTTATAGCTTTGGGGGCCTGAAATAGTCTGAATTGTCACATTGGTAGGAGTGTGACGGTTAGTAGTTAGGTTGGTAGTGTCATTGGCAGCTCTGATAGGGCAATGGGTGGTGCAAGCTGCAGTGGCATCCTGTGAGAGCGGGCACATATTAAACAAAGGCAATGAAATCAGATGGCTCCTGTGCATTTAATTAACTACCAATGCCTATGAAACTTGCAGACTACATACTAAATACACATACGATACCGTGTGAGGCGCGCGCCCCGAAGCAGACAGCACCCCTACAGGCTGTGGATTCGTCAATATAATAGTGTACGCAGGGGTGTGCGCTACTTTGTGCTGCCACAAGTTGCTATCATCGTTACTTATATTTATTAGAGGTTTGTACACTGGATTCAGCACAGTAAGTAGATAATTGTTTTCTCATTCTTACATTGTGCAATATATAGGTCCCGGTGACTAAATGTTTTATGTACACCACAGCCATTTTTGGCTTTCAGCTAATTTAAGGCTGACTTTTGTTACCTGCAGCTTTCCTTCAAACATTGTAAGTATGGAGTCAAAAATCTGAGCGGGCTGCACGCTACTGGCTAGCAGGGCAAGGCTGAAGGTTTCAGGCGGGACTTATGGCCACTTGGCTGGTATGAGTGGCATTGCTCTGCTTTCACAGGTTCTGAGAGCTGTCACTCACCGGGTGGTGAGAGTAAATATTGAAATGGCACTGATTGTGGATGGTTACAAGATTAGTCCATGTCATCAGCGATTCCATATTACAGATCACATTTGTATTTCACAAGCCAGTGTAGCCTAGAACTTCAGTCCAATTGCTTTAATTGAGATGAACCAGGGCTACATCTCCTGGAAGGCAGTGTCCAGGAGTGCAGGACAGTGCACCTCACCTGGCGACGTAGAGTCATCTGGTAATCTTACAATACTGGTGGAGCCCGGGTACCAGCTTCCACACTCTTTTGCAAGGCAGTCGTGAAGCGTAGGCGGAGGAGAGAGGCTTTTGGGACTGGTGAGGCGATATTGAGCAGCAATCACCAACATAACAGTTGTAGAGCAAAATATCATTAAATGGGGGTGGTTTTGCTGTGGGCGGGAGAGAGTTTTACTATACAAATCCCGTGCTCTCCATGCCACTGCAGTCCAGCTTCCTGGCTGATGAGGGTTGAAAGTCTGAAACCGGTCCCAGGACGCTTGTTTCCGGTCCAGGGAGGACCTGGCCTGGCAGTTCGGGCTGGACTGTTCCCATTGGGTGCAGGGTCAAGACTGATTTGCATAAGGCTGGGTTCAAACTGAATGGCATGGTGAGCAAAAAAAACGATGGATTTAAGCTCAGATCTCTGTACTGGGGTGAATATTTGACATTGTTCTGCATTCTGTCCATCAACTGTTCTTTTTGCATTTGCCACCCAGAGAGTTTTACTATAACCTGGGCTGAAGACTTGGTAGGAGTGAACAAATAAATGCTCATTGATGCACTCATAGAAGAAGGATGAGGCCTAAGATGGGAGGATGGGTAAAACTTGTAAGGTCTAACAAGGTCATTTCAAAGGACTCGCTGAAAATAATGACAATGCTTGGAAATTGAGTGCTTCAGCTGAACCACCTGTTGTGGCTACAGATATCAAGTTAGCTGCCAAACGGGAAGCCCTTTCCACCATCCTCGAAATCTGGGGAGGACTACATGGCCAATAGTTTGACTGCATATGAACTAGTGTTTCAATGCTATTGTAGGTGTCTTGTTTATTAAGCTTTGCAAGAAATGCTACACATAGGAACTGTGTCCTTAGTAAACAATATAGGTATGATACAGGCAGCCCGAGACCCCCTAGTGAATCCTGTTATGAGCATACTCTTAAAATGCAATGTTTCCATAGTAAAATATCTTCTTCTGCTGCTTAGTTATTTTTAGCACAACCTGTAGAACAAGACATCTGCCTCCATGATCCAATCCACAGGGCCTTCAAACATGAGCTCCAGGGAATATGTCAAGAAACAAAACTGTCCAGTTTGACACCAGGGCTTATAAATACATATGCCATTTTATTTACAGATTTTTGAGATCCAATGAGAAAAAAAAGGAAACAGAAGACAACTTAGAATCGTGGCTGGGTTGGAATCTGCGCATAACCATCAACGTAACAGGCTCATCACATTAGCTGCTCAAAGGAAAGAGAGGAAAACAGCCACCCACGTTTCCAAGTATTTCTGTGAGCACAATTCTTGTAAAAAGGAAACAAATGGCCCTCCTTAAGAATAAACCACGATTTAGACAAAGCAAAAACAATTATAAAGTCACAAAAACAGTTATACATGAAGATTCAACAGAAATGCTAATTTTAATTTCCTCTAAATGAGTATGGCTTTACTAGCATTTTCAGCTTTAGCTATAGTGCGTTATTGTTTTCGTCCAATTTCTCAAATGACTTACCAGGACCTTCATCAGGACAATGATTTTCTGTGCATGATCATCACTGTCCTAGCATATTCAATGTTAGCTAGAGCATTTTAATATTTCAGTCTCCTTCCTTCAGTGAATGCCCAGGGACTTCACAGAGATCAGTTAATGTTTAAGGTACAGCACAGAAAACATAATTCTCAAACAAAGTAAAAAGGCATAATGTTGTGTGTGATCAAATCGTCAGGAATAGTCCTCTGAAACAAGGCACAGGTCCTCAGAGAAGAAGGTGCGGTGAACACTGGGCATCGTATATGAAGATACATCTCTCAAAACATCAACCACTCAGCAGTCATGAACAGTTTCCAACTAGGAGAGGCAAAACATCCCCAGGATTGAGCTTCAAGACCCAACAAGATACCATGCAATGGAGATCGCTCAATCATTAGCAGCATTATACCAATAAAAACATGTTATACATCAGTCTTCTATAGCCAGCATTAATGCCACACACGCCCCTTCCAGTCTTAAATAAATATGGACATTTGTCTAGACAAACCCCCCTTTTCATCGATTTCACAACATGGCACTCCAGCTCCAACCACCGCAAAGAACTCATCAACATCGTCTGGGAGTTCTCCGCCCCGCATCCACTGATAACAGCATTACTCCCTCACAGGAGCTCTGCAACAAACTCACATCTATTTCCACAACAAGATCTCCACCATCTACAAGAATTTTGAACCCTAACCCGAGCCCACCAACTTCCTCAAATGACACAGCCTCACCGCAGCCTGCACAGAACCCAACTAACTACTTGGAAAACTTTCATCACCCAGGAAACCGCCGCCCAATCAGGAGGTCCAAATGACCCCAGCCCACACCACATCTTTAACCTCGGAAAAGACAAAATCAGCCAAGAACGCACCTCCCTGCTCAACACCTCATTAACCACGCCCATATTGCCAGAGAACTGGAAAAGTGCCGAGATCAAACCTGAACTCAATAAACCATCTGCCAACCCCACCCAACCCATACCTACCCCCCATCTTCCTGTTCCCCTTCCCAGCCAAAGTTCTGGAAAATGCTCTATATATCTAGTGTGTATCTCTGGCCCCTAGTGCTTGTACCTTCTGTAGGAATGCACCTTCAAAGCAGCATTGCAGTTTTTATTTCCTGTAGCCCATATGGCCTGTTAAAAAAAGGCCACAGCCAATCAGATCAAAGTTGTTCTATAGGACAACTCTACAGAGTGAATGGTTCTTTAGACACAGTCATTAATGCACTTTAAAGTGCTGTGTAATTTTAATGTGAGAACTCTGAAGGTCTCTTGCTAATTGTTGTAGTCTTCCTCTTATGGCATCCACTGAGTTCATTAGCGATAACATCATATTTGGAAAGCATGGGGCATTAAGCAATGCTGTCATGTTTGATATTTACAACTCAATTTGTAATTGTGTGCATTAAGCAACAGGCCACAGGTGAAGGAAAACACCTGGATCCTTCGATCATGACTGGTTGACAAGGTGCACTGGTCGCTCTACCGTGGGGAGGTCAAGGAATTTAAGATGCAAGTCCACCCACACGAAATCCAAGTCTTTGGGGTGGTAGATCACTTTGAGACTAATATGCAGCTTAGCATAATTTTACCAATATCCCAGCATGGATCTGGAGTCCATCTTAATCCAGCAGAGCTTAGAAGCACTGCAAGAATGAAGCTGAAATCCCCATGCTAATCTGTTGCAGATTTCATCATACTTTTAGTTGGGGTTGAGCTGATATTGCAGTGTGGGTATAGCACAAATCTAAATATTCCTATTGGAGACATCTAGGTTATTGTCGACAAGACACCTCAGAGAAAATGGAGAATATATCAGAGAAGCTGAAGTGGGGACGTTAATGCGAGCCTAAGAGAATATGAGGAGTTAATCTAGAGTTGACTCCAGTCTGATTTAAATGAAGGACGTGCATCTGGTGAACATCTTTACCTGTTCTATAGGAGACCTAATCATGGTCTAGATGAAATATGAACAATATTTAGTGGACATCTGAGCCTGTTTTACAGAACATCCTCAACTATAGACATCTTATCCACAGTAAACAACCTTTACCCCGAAACTTTTTCCCCGCAGGGAATCACAACACGGTTGTTACAACGACCGCGTTGTGATTCCGCATACCATTTCTCCGCAAGTCGGAACAACGACTTGCAGTGGGGGGGGGAAGGGGGTTGGATTGCAAATCCAACACCTTTCCTAATGTCTGCACAGACTGGAGTTGGAATAGAAAATTCTACTAATGCAACATCCAGCGCCCCCCCTCCGCAAGTCGTTGTTCCGACTTGCGGAGTAATGGTATGCGGAATCACAACGCGGTCGTTGTAACAACCGCGCTGTGATTCCCTGCGGGAAAAAGGCTGCGGAATTTCGACATAGATTTCTTATCCACATCTTGTGGATATCTTTACCTGACTTAGTACATTTTACATTCTTAGTCTGGTGAGAAGCTATGTCTTGGCCTTTCAGAGATCCCAGCATGGTCTAACGAATAGGCTAGGATTTCTTGAGAATCGAGCCTGGTCTAGTTAAGATCTAAATATATTCTAACTATGGTTCCAGTATAATGTATTTACAATATCATCTAGTGAAATGGAGATGTTAGTCTGTTGACATGGAAAACTCATTATGGCCGAATGGACATTTCATCCTGGTCTAGTGGTGATCTTAGTTTGTCCGATGAGTGATTTCCCTCTGTTCTAGGGATCTATGCATGATTCCAGACTGATCCGGCAGAGACCTCCGCTTTCTCAGGGAGATACTCTCATCCTGGTTCAGTGGGATCGCAGCCTGGTTTAGTAAAGATCTCAGTTGATCTAGTGTATCTCAGCCTGGTCTACTGATCTCATTCTGCATGAGTGGGATTTCAGACCGGTCTACTAAAATCCTCGGTCTGATCTCACGATGAACTCAGCTTGCTCTGGAAGAATCTGGGCATGCTCTAGTTGAGCTGTCCGTCTGGTCCAATGGGTAACTTCATCCTGGATATTAGCCAAGTTTTGTCGACAGATCAAATTGATCTTACAAATAGTACCATCTGTTCAAGTGGTATTCTCAAAAGAAAACAACAAATGCAGTAGAAATGCCTGAGCTGATGCTTCGAAATCACCTGGAATTCAGTAGTCCGTATAATTAGTTAGCTTGTCTTTTCTATTATAGAACCGATTGACCTGATGCAAATAGCCCCTATACACAAAATGGAAAATGATGGCCAAGGTACTCATAGTTACTTAGAAGGACCATCCCCGGCATGTCAATCAAGTTTGTTTGTCCTACTCTCCATAGGTGTAGAACAGACCTATATGCACTACAGGCCCATTTCTCGCAGTGCCAACAGACTCATGATTCACCCCACTGACGAGGCCCAATATGGCACAAAGAGGTCACTGAGAGCTTCTTGTCTCATGCAGAGAGGCCATGGTCTGCGATTTAGACCAGGCTGATCTTTTAAAGGCTGGGCTGGACTTATTTGCATAATGTTGGCCTCCTTCTGTGATGGCACGCACAAGCTACTAAACTTGAGCCTGAAAGAGTTAGTCCCAGTAGTTTGGAAGTTCTGGATCGAGAATTTAAATCCAATGTTTTGCTCTCAAATAGAGACAAGACCATGGTGTAGTTTAGGTCACAGTTTGGCAACTGTACATTTTCGTGCGGCCTATTTAGAAGGTCTGGGGATGCTTAGAATTCTGGGAATCCCAGTACCACCTTGGGCCATCCATCATTTCTGATGACTGCTGTAAGCGGTGACCTGGTCTCTGCAGGTCTGAAGAAGACACCGAAGGGACCAGTGTCACAATTGTGCCTTCCCCCTATTGTGTGATCTTGGGCAAATCACTTTCACGCTGTGCTTTAGATCTCTTATCTAGACATCAGCTAAGCACTGGTGTATGCAACAGGGCATTTTAACCACACATTAGCAGCAGTTTAAGGATTATGGACATGACATGGACACAATCAGGGCTGTTTCTTTGATCTGTGTTGTTACCTCTGCACTCGAGTGCCATATGCTGTCATCGCCCTATACAGTGTTCCCATATTGTTGCTCGATCATGCCCGTTTCCATAAATTGTGCGATGCTCATGCTAACATTTTCTCTCCTTTTGATTCCTCTGGTCGGCCACAATGCCTCTGAAGTCCCCCCAAAGCCTCCTCATGAAAGGACTGCAGGGATGCCGTGAATAGCGACATATTTCCACATAAAAGCCTCCCCCTGGCTTGTCAGAAAACCTGTCCAGGGCTTGCCAGCATTTCAATGCCATTATGTTTGGTCATTAGCAATTCATGATCTTCCCTTAATAAGCCCCGACAAAATGAAATATCTCGCTGCTGCAACCACGCCGCGCGCCGTCCTTTGTCCAGCACCGAGGAGACATCACACGGGCTCCATGAATATTACATTCTTCCCAGAGAGCTCGTCTCTGGCTGCACCGGCAGCCCCAACGACGCACCTATCAGAGCGGTGCTGCAAGGAAGACAGACACACAAAGTCACTTTTACCTACATTCGATGGGAATAGTTGTCATCAGGTGTGCCTGCCTGAATACCGCATGAAAAGGAAACAACACAACGCCCAGCTAGTTACCATCACCATTGCAATACATGCTCGACAAATGCACACCGTTGTTGATTAAAAAAAGAAAAAGAATGAATGAGACGCAAATGCTTGTCGACCTTAATAAAGTCCTTACTTCAGATTGCCAAGTACAGGGGTGAGGCGGGTGAACTCTGCACACACTCATGCACACACTGGACAGAGAAATTGTGTAGTATCGTGTCGTGCATTCATCTGGATGGTGAGGTGTTCTCTGCCTTTGCTGACCTCCTAATAGTGTAAAGGTAAACTTCAAACCCTGCCACTGGGGCACCAACCAGGAACAAGAATTGGTCTAGGGATCACATCTCTGCCAATCAGCGCATTGAAGACTTAGCCAATTTGTATAGCACTAGCTGTCGTTTTTGTCTGTCTTCCACCTTCATTTCACAAGCATTAAACCTTCTTTAATCTCATACAATATTAAAGAACATTATCTTGGGGATTCGCGTGTGCATTATAGTTGCTTTGCACAGCAGAGCCATTGGAGAGCTACGCGTCCCACGTGTCTGTGCTTCGGGGCAGGGCAGGTTTCAGTGGGCTTTCTAGGCCATGGGCCTGTCAAAATACAGACCTGCCCTGACGTCACTGAGATGTCACCTATTGGCTCGGACACCCCAATCGCATTATGGGGCAGATGCCTCAAGATTCCATTTTGCGATTTCTAAATAGCGATTTTTAAGGAATTGCTATTTAGAAATCGCAAAATGTAATGTATGTAGAAAATCGCTATTTTTTTGCGATTTCTTAGTCTTCCTTATTTGCGAATTCGCAATTAAGGAATAATTTCCCATGCATTCCTCCTGGCCCATAGGAATGATTGTGAAATAATTCTCAATTTGCGATTCGCAATTTGCTAATCGCAAATTGAGAATAGCTTCAAGGGTGCAGGGGTGTCTCAAAGACACCTTGCTGCACCCCTGAAATCTACATGTGTGTGCATATGGCGCACATACATGCCCTATGGGCATGTATGTGCGTCACATGCCACCCTCACAAATGCCAAATAGGGCATTTTTAAAAGAAATCGCAAATTACCACCAACTACAAGTTGGTGGTAATTTGCGATTTCTTAACCCAAATTCGCAATTTCGAAAACCTACATACATCGCATTTAAGGAATCGCAAAATTTACGATTCCTTAAATGCTTAAGCAAAATAAGGAATCGTAAATTTTTGCGATTCCTTACTTTGCGATTTGCGATTCGCAAAGGCCGAAATTCGCAGAATTCCGGCCTTTGCAAATCGCAAAAGGCTTGATACATCTGCCCCTGTGATATGTCTGTGTTTCCCCATGATCAAGTTGAAAACCCACATAGGTTCATATTGCAAGGTACAATTCGCCTCTTCCAGTCGGCTGCCCACCCGCTGGGGTGGATACAGTACCTGCGCCAGCGGGTGGAGCAGTCCTGTACGTCACTGGCATGGAACAAAAGACTAAGCCTCTCTGGAAGCATTGGACCCCGAGGGTAGCGCATAAACAATGCTGCTACACGGTACTTTTCAAAGCACTCGAAGATAAATGGGCCCTGCATTGCAGGGGCAGCGAAGAATCGAAGCAGAGCACGCTGCCAACTTTGAACCCGCTCTCTGTATTAATGGACTGGCGCCTGCATGGCAAGCTTCGAGGCAGTGCCAAGAAGCTTTATAGAACACGGTGCACTGGACTTCTGCCGCCCCAGAATGACTGCATCCTCGTACAGCAGCTTCAAATGCTGTGCACACCCCCAGCTGTAAGGTGAAGAGAATTGAACTATCTGTGAACCCATCCCCTCCCCCACCAAATCAGACACGCCTGGACCACTTGGGCAAAAGCGCTATGTTGGTTAATCTGCCCATGAACTCAAACCTAAGAGATGGCAATGGAGGCGGCAATGCAATCAGCATCATGTCTGTCCGGCGTCAGGTGGCGGAGACATTGTCCCCAAAATTAAAGCTACTTGCAACACATACGCTGTCTCCAGGGCAGGCTTCTCACCAGTCAGCCAAGGCTGCTAGCTGGGACCCAAGGAATGGCAAGACACGCGGGAGGGAGCTAGCATCACGTGCACAAGAGCCCTAGCTAGCAGCAAATACGTGTTGGCTCAAAGCCTTGGATGGAAAAAGAACACCTTGCCCAGTGTGGCAAATATCATTGCACTAAAAACACCTTGCCTACAGTGGCAAATATCACGAAAAGCACCTTAATACTGTGGGAAATATCCTTGCACTAAAACACCTTCCTACTGTGGGAAATATCCTTGCACTAAAACACCTTCCTACTGTGGGAAATATCCTTGCACTAAAACACCTTGCCTACTGTGGCAAATATCCTTGCACTAAAACACTTTGCCTACTATGGCAAATATCATTGCACTAAAAACACCTTTCCTACAGTGGCAAATATCATACCTAAAAACACCACGCCTACTGTGGCAAACTTCACTAAGAGCACCTTCCTACTGTGGGAAATATCCTTGCACTAAAAACACCTTGCCTAGTGTGGCAAATATCACTAAAAGCACCTTCCTGCTGTGGCAAATATCCTTGCACTAAAACACCTTGCCTAGAGTGACAAATATCACTAAAAGCACCTTCCTACTGTGGGAAATTTCCTTGCACTAAAAACACCTTGCCTACTTTGGCAAATATCCTTGCACTAAAAACACCTTGCCTAGTGTGGCAAATATCACTAAAAGCACCTTCCTACTGTGGGAAATATCCTTGCACTAAAACACCTTGTCTACTGTGGCAAATATCCTTGCACTAATAGCACCTGGCCTACTGTGGCAAATATCCTTGCACTAAAACACCTTGCCTAGTGTGGAAAATATCCTTGCACTAAAACACCTTGCCTACTGTGGCAAATATCCTTGCACTAAAAACACGGCCTACTGTGGCAAATATCCTTGCACTAAAAACACCTACTTGCTGTGGCAAATATCCTTGCACTAAAACACCTTGTCTACTGTGGCAAATATCCTTGCACTAAAAGCACCTGGCCTACTGTGGCAAATATCCTTGCACTAAAACACCTTGCCTAGTGTGGAAAATATCCTTGCACTAAAACACCTTGCCTACTGTGGCAAATATCCTTGCACTAAAAACACGGCCTACTGTGGCAAATATCCTTGCACTAAAACACCTTGCCTAGTGTGGAAAATACCCTTGCACTAAAACACCTTGCCTACTGTGGAAAATACCCTTGCACTAAAACACCTTGCCTACTGTGGCAAATATCCTTGCACTAAAACACCTTGCCTAGTGTGGAAAATATCCTTGCACTAAAACATCTTGCCTACTGTGGCAAATATCCTTGCACTAAAAACACCTACTTGCTGTGGCAAATATCCTTGCTCTAAAACACCTTTCTTTACTGTGGCAAATATCCTTGCACTAAAACACCTTGTCTACTGTGGCAAATATCCTTGCACTAAAACACCTTGCCTAGTGTGGAAAATATCCTTGCACTAAAACATCTTGCCTACTGTGGCAAATATCCTTGCACTAAAAACACCTACTTGCTGTGGCAAATATCCTTGCTCTAAAACACCTTTCTTTACTGTGGCAAATATCCTTGCACTAAAACACCTTGTCTACTGTGGTAAATATCCTTGCACTAAAAACACCTACTTGCTGTGGCAAATATCCTTGCTCTAAAACACCTTTCTTTACTGTGGCAAATATCCTTGCACTAAAACACCTTGTCTACTGTGGTAAATATCCTTGCACTAAAACACCTTGCCGAGTGTGGAAAATAGCCTTGCACTAAAACACCTTGCCTAGTGTGGAAAATATCCTTGCACTAAAACACCTTGCCTAGTGTGGAAAATATCCTTGCACTAAAACACCTTGCTGTGTGTGGAAAATATTCTTGCACTAAAACACCTTGCCTTCATTGGCAAATATCCTTGCACTAAAAACACCTTCCTGCTGTGGCAAATATCCTTGCACTAAAAACACCTTCCTGCTGTGGCAAATATCCTTGCACTAAAACACCTTGCCTACTGTGGCAAATATTCTTGCACTAAAAACACCTTCCTGCGTTGGCAAATATCCTTGCACTAAAAACACCTTCCTGCTGTGGCAAATATCCTTGCACTAAAAACACCTTCCTGCTGTGGCAAATATCCTTGCACTAAAAACACCTTCCTGCTGTGGCAAATATCCTTGCACTAAAAACACCTTCCTGCTGTGGAAAATATCCTTGCACTAAAACACCTTGCCTAGTGTGGCAAATATTCTTGCACTAAAAACACCTCACCTACGGTGGCAAATATCCTTGCACTAAAAACACCTTGCCTACTGTGGGAAATATCCGTATAGCAGTCCTGTTAACTTCCTTTCAGGTCAATGCAGGCTCTCGGATTCCTCTCTCTTGGCTCCCACACCTGTAATAATCATTCCCTCGTCAGGCATTGTCAAGCCACAAACAACCTTGCAAACATGGTTTCCAGATATTTGAGTGGCCACACTTGCCCAAGAACATCTGACCTTGATTGTGGCCACCTTACTGGGAGATGCAACATAACACAGAGGACCACCAGGACATCTACTGGCTGTGCTTGTAGTCTCTGGTTGGCAAGTGCATGCAGGTGTGACTGTCACTTCCCTCAACCTGCACCCTCAGCCTCTCCACTGAAGGCACACACTCAGGAGATGGTTGAAATAGAGCCCGTCTAGCGCCTAAATTGCTCCATGTGACCACAATCAATCTCATTTCATGTCTCTGTGCCTCGGTTTCTAATAATGAACCCACAGAAAGATTATGAACACGAGCAATGTGCACTGTGTGCCTTTAACAGAGAAAGGATGTTTACTGAGATAGCGCCTAGAGGCAAAGTTCAGTTTAGAGTGCAGAGCTATGCAAGACTCCTTACTCACTCACAGATTACTCGATCAATTAAAATCTTGCACATCATTATTCAATGCATAACAAAATTAAAACAATACCTGTAGATTCTAAGCTTTTTCATTCACATTTAGGCACCGCATATAATTGAAAGGAAGAAAGTTCAGAGTCTGCACAAGACACCATTGGTTGGCTGGGGGTTGTGGCTGTGTGCCATGAGGGATCTTTGAGGTGCACAATCAGAAACAGCAATGTTATTCCCCATCTGAGTGAGAGGGCGCATGTGCAGGGCCTGGAAGAGGGCAGCATGGGAAGAGGAGAGCTCAGAAGGCATGCGGGCGACGGTGGCGTCTGGAGAAGAGGGGGTTGCTAGAGGTCAGAGTGAGGGTAGCTGCAGAGCTCTGAAGGTCTGAGGAAGGATGGCGCCTGGAGGCCTGGAGAGAGGGCAGGTTGTCCACGTGGAGGGGTGGTTATGGAAGTCTGGTCATCGGGGTGGCTTCTGGGGGTGTGGCGAAAAGATGGCTGGAGAAGTTGCTGGTGAAAGGATGGTTTCTGAAAGTGAGCGAGGTGATGGATTTTGAATGATCAAAGAACCTGTGGCTTGTGAGGGTTTGAGGAAACAGTGGGTTAAAAAGGTTTGCGGCGAGGGTAGGTGTGGATTCGGGGGAGAGGTGTGTAGGGCTGGTTTGCAGGGTGGCTCGTGAAGGTCTGCAGAGATCTTGGTGGCTTGTGAAGGTCTGGGGTAGGAGAGTTGTGATGATCTGTGTAGCAGGAGGGTTGGGACCCTTTGGGAGAGGGTGAATTATGAAGGTCAAGGGAGTGTGAATTGTGAAGGCCTGGGAAAGAGGTTATTTTTGGAGGTCTGGCAGAGAGGGCGTCTTGTGAAAGTGAGGGGAGAGGGTACATCCTGGAGGCCTGGGGAGACACTAACTAGTAGACGCTGGGGAAGTGATTGGTTGTGAAAGTCTAGGGGAAAGTGTGCCTTGTGGAGATCTGTTTAGGGGAGGCTTGTGGAGGCGAAAGACTAATCGAACCATCTAGTAGCTAGTTCCCTCTGAAGTGTCCCTCAGGATAGCTGGTGCTTGGAGCCCCCGGTTTTATCTGGTAAAGCGAATGATTAGAGGTTTTGGGGCCAAAACGATGTCAACCTATTCTCAAACTTTAAGCTTGTGCAGGTCTCGGGAGAAGGGGTCTTGGAGAGGTCAGGGGAGAGGGCGCCCTTCACGGTCTGAGGAGAAGGTGGCTTGTGGAGGCCTCAGAGAAAGGATGGCTTGTGAAAGTCTGGATACAAGCTAGAACCAGCATCAGGACCAGGTCATGGTTTGTAGGTGGATGCTCATAGTGGTATGCGGGTAGTGGTCCTTTTAAAGCGGAGAACGTGGATAGTGAAAGGATGGAGGCTTGCAGATCTGGCGAGTGGATAGGTTGTGGTTCCTTTGGAAGTGGTATCATGTAGTAGTTTTAAGAGAGCAATTGGCAGGTCTGGACTCACTCCTGCTTGACTGAGGACCAGTCACTGCTCTGACAGGCGGATGGATGGAGGGGTCATCAGCTATCTACCTTGGCAAACAGCCCCCAGGGAATGTGTACACATTTATTATAGAAACATACATTATTTGACCCCCTAAAAAGAAAAAATCCTTCTGGAGGTGGTTGGACTCACCGGCTGCACTCACCCGGTATAAATTGGGGGGTATGTAAACATTTTCCAGAGCTGCTTTTAGCTCCACAGTCCACCACTGGTAGTTGGGGGCCTGGGAAAGAGGGGCATTTATGTTCACCTGGCGAGGAGGCGGGATTTATAAAGGGGTAAAGGAGATATATTCTTGTGCATGTCAGGGGAGTGGGTGGGTTATTGAATTTTGATGGATATAGGGGTGTCCTGGGATCTGGGGAGAGTTGGTCTTGAGTGTCGGGCGCAGGGTCCTACAAGTTCAGGGGTGAGGAGTGGCTGTCAGGGGTCTGGAGGAGGGGGGCGCGTGGAGATCTAAGGCAGGGGGTACTTGTGGAAGTGCTCAGTGAGTTCTAGGAAGAGGGCGTTATTGGTTCAATAAAGCATGGCTTGTGGAGATGTGTAGGGGGGCCCTGAAGGTGTGAGGAAGAGCAGGCCAGGGAGGAGGAGACATCAGGAGGATTCTGAGGTCTGTGGTGGGAGTGTGAAAGAGCACAGTGTGGATGGGTCTAGGTCAGTCGGCTGGTGGGGTGGTCGTCTGAGGATGTGAGTAAGAACGAGGGGTGTTCATGACTGGGAGGGGTTGGGAGAGCCTGAAGCTTGGACTCTTCCTATGGAAGGGGGGGGGGGCGATGAGGCTGCTGATGGGGTGGGGGGAGAAGAGCTTTTCTGGTTTGAACTAAAGGAGAATGGGCCGAGGAGAAGCTGACGGGAGAGTTGGGGAGGGGTTGTGATGTCGCGAGAAAGAGGGAGGGTTTGGTACAAGAAGTGTCTGAGCTGGGCTGCCGGGGCTTAATTTGTGCCGGTCCTTTCCGGTGCTTAGCACCGGCATTTACTTGACAGGGCCGGGTGACGAGATGGAACCGAAGAGAGGAGGGTGGGGAAAGAGGACGTCTGTGGTGTGAGGAAAGGGTGTGTGTATGTGTTGACGCGCAATGGTGGGGGACTCAAGAAAAATATGCTTTTGGAGTTCTGAGGGAGGCGGATTATGGTTGTCTGTAGAGGGGGCTGTAAGGAGCTTGCAAAATAAAGGGGTCTTCAGAGGTTGTAAGCAGGTGGGATGATGATGAGAGTCTGGGGGGGCTTGTGTACTTTCGGCAGTGTGTGTGCTTGTCGATGTCTGGTGTTGGGGGTCGTTTTGTACAGGATGGGTGACGAGGTCTGAGAGAGCCAGGGGAATTGCGAGGTGGGCTTGTGCACATCTGGCACGGGTGGGCTGTTTGCAGTCTGGGGTTCGAGGTCACCTGTGCATAGGGTGGGCTGCTGGGGTATGAGAGAGAGACAGAGATGGTCTTGTGCACATCTGGACGAGGGGGGCCTGGTTGCAATTTGGGGTTCGAGGTTACTTGGGTATAGGGTGGGCCACGGGGGTATGAGAGAGAGAGAGGTGGGCTTGTGCACATCTGGAAGAGGGGGCCTGGTTGCAGTCTGGGGTTCGAGGTCACCTGTGCATAGAGTGGGCTGCTGGGGTATGAGAGAGAGACAGAGGTGGGCTTGTGTACATCGAGCAGAGTGTACCAGCGGGGAGTCAGACGTACGGGTACATATATGTACAAACTGGGCTCCTAGGATCGAGGAGAGGGGCCAGGGAGGTGGGCTTCCGAACCTCTGTCAGAAAGTGGGCTAGCAAGACTCAGGGGGAAGAGAGACGGCTTCAGGGGTCTGGAGGGAGGGCACGGCGTGCACATCTGGAAGGAGGCGGGCTCACAAATAATTCACAGACAACAGATAAGGACATGTTCTCACTCCACGGTAATCCGATGCATTCACCCCGCGGGGCTCGAGCGCCGCCCGGGGAAGGGAATCGCTGCTTCCCTGCCTTTTAAACGAGCTCATCCCGCCTTTATTGATGGCCCTTCAGACCGAATGACAAAACCACTACATCTGGCGCCCAGGGCGGCTGCAGTCTGTGCGCCTGCACGCGCGCGCAGGGCATGTTATGGGCCACCCAATGCCGTGGCCGCCTCAGAGCGCCCAGAGGCCGCTGCGTCCGACAGGCAGCGCTATGCACAACTGCAGAATCAAGAGAAAGGCAGCTCTCGGGCTGGGCTCACCTGTCATTGTCGCTGCTCCTGAAGCCCGGGAGGATGTGGCGGAAGCTGCTGTTCCGGTCCAGCTTGGGCTGGCTCTTCGTCCTCTTGATGGAGCCCTTGAGCCGGCGGCTGAGGAAGCCCTGTGGGAGGCAGAGGGGGAGGTGGGGTTAGCGGGTGCTGCTGGCACAGGGGCTCCCGGGCGCATGGTCCCCGCGCTGCGCCGCTGCCCTGTCCACTGCCGCCGCCAGCGCTGCGCGCTCTGCCTCAGCATCTGCGCTCTGCGCGCACAGGCCAGCGCGCTGCGTCGACAGGAGACTCCCCAAAGCCTCTGTTGCCGTGGCAACCATCAGCTCGCATAAAAATACTGTCTGGGAGATGGGCGAGCATATTGCATCTCTCGCAGAGGTGAAGCGTTCCCAGTTCATTCTTTTTTTTTTATCAGAGCGCTTCCCTTTGTCCCCTCTCCCCCACCGTCCTCTCCCCCCTCCAGCTCTAGGTTTAGTGGGGCGGCAATCGTGTCCTGGGAATACACACAAACACATTCATTTTGCTTTTCCTCAATATTATATTTGCATTTTTACATTGCTATGAGACATATGTGCGGGCACCAGAATCGATATTACGAAAGTGACAATAATTTGTAGTTTATACAGCGCATTTATCCAAACCACTTTCCAAGGACCATTTGTGAATACACGTATTATTACCAGATGAAATAAACCTCACCCATTTTGTCTCAGAAGGATGAAAGGCTGGTCGACCCTGCCAAGAATATAACCTATGAGAATGTTGCTATAATTTACCGAGTTAGGAAGCATATACTCATTTAAAATACATTGTTTTCACATTTTACGAGTGCAGGTTCATGCATTATCATAGGGATAGATACCATTTACTCTGAATAATTTGTTTACTTTATTATTGACATTTGCATGCTAAATCACACACATCTTTAAAAAGTACTCAATATATCCTGGATGAATGAAAGACCTCTCAACCCCGAGCCTTTCAAACATAGATTTTAGAAGTGAGGCTTAAGTCACTGAGTTATCTTATATTTATGTTATTGTCTTCCTGCTGTCTCTTCTGTCATTATTTAACTCAACAGGCATGCTCCATTTGATTGGAATTGTTTTTCTTTTTGTGTTGATCCTACGGAGGAGGCTTGCATGTGCCTTTGATGTGATAGATTGTGCAATTTGTAAATATTTATGCTACCAACTTAATTACCGCTATCCCTTGCATCACACACACATGTCAATTCAGGGCAGGTCACAACCACTGACTACGTCACATTTATGAAATCCCTTCAAGTTTGAGAGCATTGCATAATCATCTGGGCCATGGGTACAAATGTCACATAAAATGAATGCGGCCTGCAAGAAAGTTTCTCCACAGACTAGGCCTCCTCCCACTTACTCCGAATCCCATTACCACAATTCCTTAAATTAAGGGTGCGTACATGATTGAGAGTTTATGCTGGATGGGTACTGAGGAGCAGCGTTGGATTGGTAACCCGGGCACTCTGGCAATGCCCGAGGGGCCGTATCCGAATTCCAGCCGTTGGCTGCGTTTTTGAGCAGTCTGGGGGGCCGATTTGGGTGGTTTCTGCATTGCTCAATGCCGCCAGCAGGTGCCCGAGTGGCCTTTCTGGAGGGAGATGGGTGTCCATTACCCTCCTTTTATCAACGGGCAGAGGTGTCACTCCCTTTCACTCGCTGGGCCAGCCCATTAATATATGCATATTGAGCAGGGGCAGGGGGCCTGAGCAAAAGTGCCCTCACTTGTTTTCAGGTGTGTTTCACCAGTGTAAACTAATCCATGCATTTTTTTTAAACGCCCCCACCTCCCATCTTTTAAAAAAAATTTCGCAGAAGCAGTGTTTTGCGGAAAGGCAATATGCAAATGTGGGCCACTTTTTTTTAGTGTGGCACACCCGAATTTTAATCCCAATTCAACCCTGCTGAGGAGTGGGGTGATTGTTACATAAAGTACTGAACCAACATATATATTAGGTTATTGAGCAGTCCCACTGGCATAATGTGCCTGTGGCGTGCTGGGTACCACCCTACCTGGTTTCAGTACCAGCATGGAATACTATGCTTTTTCTTGCATACGGAAGAGCCAGTTCTAAGAACAGCAGTATCCCTGATATTTCAAGTAACTCTCTTGGCAAGTATGGCAGGATCTCTGGCATGTTCAGCAGAATCCAGGGCACACTGACATACCCTCTGGCCATTAGGATGGGCAACAATAAACACCTCTTAATCAGTGCCATGGTGCCCTAGGGGAGGGATGTTCACTACAAATACATGTGTTATGTTATGTCTTTTTTTGGTATGTTATTGCGCAATATCCTAGCATAGGGAGCATTTGCCATATTTAGCAATCCACTAGCATTTTGAGCAGCACCGTGGCATAATGTGCAGCTCCCTTACATTCCAAGCAGTGAATGAATGAATGAATGAATTTGGGATTTGTATTGCGCGACTTAACCCGAAAAGCCAGGTTTTTAGACCTTTACGGAAAAGGGCGAGGGACGGCTGGCCCTTAAGGTCAGCTGGAAGCGTGTTCCACAGTTTTGGGGCAAGGGAGAAAAAGGCCCTCCCTCTCCACCTAGCCTTAATGGTTCGGGGGATAGACAGAAGGCTTTTGTGGGCCGATCGCAGGGCCCTGCCCGGGGTGTAGAAGGACACAAGGGACCCAATGTCCTCAGCACCCAGACCGTGTAGAGCACGGTAAGTAAGGACAAGCACCTTAAAATTAATCCTGGCCTGTACAGGCAGCCAGTGAAGATTTTTTCTGATCCCGGATCCAGAGGAGCGTCTGGGGGCATCAACTACAAACCTAGCTGCTGCGTTCTGGACAACTTGGAGGCGATGGATGAGCTTTTTGCTTATACCCAGGTAGAGGGCATTGCAGTAGTCCAGGCGAGGAGAGATGAGAGCCACCGCAACCTGTTTCCGGGCGTCCGGGGAGAGATACTGTGCGAGTTTCCTAAGGATCCTCAAGACACCACAGCGGGTGGAGACAGTCTTGTTGACTTGTTTGTCAAAAGCAAGTGTGGTGTCGATGATAACCCCCAGATTGCGGGCAACTAGGGACGGCTTGGGGCATTTTCCGAGGGCAGGCGGCCACCAGTCATCCGACCAGACATCTTGTTTGCCACCGAAGAGGAGGAACTCAGTCTTTTCCCCATTAAGTTTGAGGAAGTTTGAGGTCATCCAGCCTGCCACGGCTTCCATGCAGTTCTTAAAATTTAAGGCCGTGGACTCAACAGAATGAGATAGGGAGACCATTATCTGGGTGTCGTCAGCATACGGCAAAACTTCCAGTCCAACGGATCTAACAAGTCTTGCAAGTGGGGCCACATATATGTTGAAGAGTGTGGGGCTCAAGGATGAGCCCTGTGGGACCCCACATTGCAGAGGCTTGGCGGAGGAGAGGAAGTCGCCCAGTTTGACCCTTTGGGCACGCTGGTTGAGGAAGGATGTCAGGAGACCCAGAGCCAGTCCTTCTACTCCCATCTCGCCAAGACGAGTGGCCAGAATGGAGGGGGACAGGGTGTCAAAGGCGGCTGTAAGGTCGAGCAGGATCAGAAGAGTAGTCTGACCACTGTCGACCTTGGCGCGGATGTTGTTGACCACCACTGTAAGGGCTGACTCTGTGCTGTGCGTCTTCCGAAAGCCATGCTGAGAGGGGTCTAGCAGGCTAGCTTTGTCCAGGAAGGCGCTAAGATGGTGATTGAGGTGGGCCTCGAGCATCTTGGCGGGGGCAGGAAGAAGGGATATTGGGCGGAAGTTTTTTAGGATCCCGGGATCCATAGTTGGCTTTTTCAGGAGAGGCTTGACAATGGCCAATTTCCAGGTTGCGGGGAAGACGCCATTCGAAATTGCCAGATTCATTACATCCAGCAAGGGGGGAAGCAGGACCTCTCTGCAGTTCTTCAAAATTTTGAGAGGGCAGGGGTCCAGAGGGGATCCCGATTTGAGTTTGTCAAGAAGCGCATTTAAGACTTTAGAGGTCAGTAGAGGAAAATTAGACAGGTATCCTCGGGGAGCCGAAAGCGGGCTCGGCCAAGAAGAAAGGACAGGTGGAGAGACGGGCTCCTGAATAGAGTTGAGGGCTTCTAGGGCGGTATAGATGTCCACGATTTTGGTGTGAAAAAACGTGGAGATCTGATCGCAAAGTTCTTGAGATGCGACAATGGGATCTGGATGCTGAACAAGAGACAGGGAATCCACAATGTTGAAAAGATCTCTAGGGGAACTGAGGGAGGTTGTCAGATTGGTAAAGTATGACTGTTTGGCTGGCAGAATTGCGGCCTTGTACCCTATAATAAGGTTTTTGTGTTTGGTCCTTTCATCTGGGTCAGGGTGGGCTCTCCAGAATCTTTCTTGCCTCCTGCACTCCTGCCTGAGGAGTCTGAGGGAGTCAGAGAACCACGGGGCAGACGGAAGTTTCCTGGCGCAGTTGTGTGGTTTGGCGGGGGCAAGGATGTTAACTGCCTCAGAGATGGTATTGACAAGCTCCCGAGCAGCAGTATCCGTGTCAATTTTGGGAGAGGACTTGAAATTAGCGATGATGGGGCCTAGGGCCTTGTTGTTCAGTCCCCTGTAGTTCTTTTTCAAAGTCCAGATGTTATTGTCCTTTGTCGGCGGATCCCGCAGTCCAGATGTGAACTCGATAGGGACTGCCTTATGATCCGACCAGGAAAGGGGGAGGGGAAGGCCTACTTCCAGTCTACAATCGTTGGTAAAGACCCCGTCCAGTGTGTGGCCAGCGGAGTGGGTAGAGCTTCCCACTCTTTGTAAAAGACCACAGGAGGCCAATTAATCCACCAGAGATATAGTGTCGGGCGATTTAAAATTTTCCAAATGAAAATTGAAATCGCCAAGAATGGTGAAATTGGGTTTATCAATGAATGGTTCAAGAATTTCTAGGAGACCCGCGGTAAAGGCCGACCTAGGGCCAGGGGGTCTATAGATTAGAATGCCCGTAAAGGACACCTTGGGAGAGGGGTTAAGGGAGAAATGAGCAGCCTGGAAGGAGTTCTGAGGGGAAGGGAGGCAGTAGCCTATATGGGTCAGCTGAGAGCACATGGATGTATGTGAAAGCGCCCTGCTGGCATACTGAGTAATCCCCTCGCACACTGAGAAACACCCTGGCACATCAAGTAGGACGCTGGTGTATCGAGCATGGCATGGGCACACTTTAGCCATTTCTCTTAACCTCTGGATATTGTATGCAGGCACTAAAACACTGAGCAGCTTCCAGGCACACTGGACTCAGCCCTATCATGATGAGCATGTGTGGTCATGCGAGCATCCTACTGGCAATGCGAGCAACATCTTTTAGGATTGAGCAGCCATGCGATAAACCCAGAAATGCTCACTCACACTCAGCAGAATTCCAGCCTGCTGTGCAAGGTCTGGGCCTACTGATCACTCTATTCCTACCTTTTGATTCACTCCTGTGATCCCCTCCAGGCCTTAACTGGATTCGACACGAGACAATTCTGTTTATTGAAATAATGTGTGTCCGATTGCATCATGATAAATGTTGTAAAGCGCTCTGATAACTTCGGGTCAGGCCAGCGCTATATAAGGCTCTTGAATAAATGAATAATAATAGAGGTTGGTTCAATGGAATATTCATCTCCCCTTGGAATGTGCCCTGTCTTATGAAGCACCCACCCTCCATCTTAACTCCCCCTGGCATACAGAGCAGCCCATTGCTATATTGATAGGACCCATCTAACAATAATTTAGCTTTTTTACATTTATTTATATTATTGAAAGTTGCGCCTAGTCATAGTGGGTAACAGGGTGAGCCAATCAGCAGAGAGATGACACAGAAAAAGCCAGATTTATGTTGCAGAGGATTTAGTCATGCAGATCATAAGGTGCTCTACAAATCAAATCAGATTTCTGTATTGATCGGTGTCTTAAAATATCTGAGCACCACCAATATTTGAATGATGGCAACCACCTGTCAGATGACAGATCATTGTCTTATGACGGCTTTACCCTGACGTATGATGAAGTAATTTTGATGACAGTTCTCTCTTCCGCGTTGATGTCTTGATGAATTTTTTACTAGCAGAGAAACAGTGCTGTGCAAAGCATCTACTGCAGCAAAATAATGCTGTTTGTCACAGCACAGGAGTCTCTGCTGGGGACAATGTACAAGGAAACAGTCATTACATGGCACTGACCTTTGCCTGAGGCTCTTGCTCATTGATGGACAGTTTTCCATTGAGGCACCTGTAAATATTTGCAGCTACAAAGAAACAATGCTCCTGAGATTGAGTCAGGGTGTAGTATTGATTACTTCAGAAGTTTCCCTTAAGAGAAAGCAGTTGTTGACAAGTGCACAGTTTGACTCAACTTTAAAAATATTTCATATGTTTTAAAGGTTAACCGCTCCCTCCACCCACACCATGCTTGTCCAATGTTTCAAGGCCGGTCCACAGCCCTTGTTGTTGATTGGAAATGACAGGAGTGGTTTGTGTGTAGGAAAGGGCAGGGACACACTGAAAAGGGCAGCCAATGAGGTAAGTACATTGAGAATTTCTACTCTTGCGCTCCAGCTTCGACGACACTCTCTAGGCTCTTCTGTCAGCCCGTATTACTGACCGACTTCTCCGAAGAGGGTAAGACTGCTTTACTCTGCTCGCCTCACGAATGCCCCAGGGAGGCGGGTTTGCAGTTTTTCTACTTCAAGATGTTGAATAGCTGGCACTAGACACCTCTTAGTTTACCCAGGGACATTCCCTCTCATCCTGACGGCTAACGATGCTGCCATTCTAAGTGTGGTACAATAGGGGGTGGTGATGGACGGAGCATCTGAATCAATCAAACACTCACACCCAGTCAAAAGATCTGGGTTTAATCCATCACCGTTCTTTAGCCCACTCTGCCACCCCAGTTCAGACATGGCTATATGCAAATCAGTCTGACCCTGTGCCTCATGGGAACAGTCCAGCCCGAACTGCCAAGCCATTCTAAGTGTGACCAGTTCCACACGCACGTCATTTCCCACGACATCGAATAACACAATCATATTCTGGAAGAGATGATCTACAAAGAGTGACCAATGGATCACCAGATCTACGCGACTGTCAGTACATAGTGACATGATTGATATACTGGCCTGGGTCAGACTCGCCGATGGCTGGTGACAGCTCTGGCTGTTGACAAAATAGGTATTGGAGGCATTGGAGAAAGGTTACTATGAATGATAATCTATATATATAAAAACGAATGTCTGTCTGTCTGTCTGTCTGTTTGTCCTTAATGCATTACTACACCATTCATCCGATCGCCATGGAACTTTGGGAAATTGTTGAGTACACTCCCGCGAAGGTTTCTTGCATAAACTTTTTTTAAATATCGGCCCCCCAGGGCCTTCATAATCTTTCGAATACTGATGTACGCACAAGACGGAAAAACAAAAAATCATGTATCCACACGCACTCGAAGAAATAAATATAATTAAAACACCATTAATCCGATCGCCATGAAACTTTGGGAAGTTGTTGAGTACACTCCCGCGAAGGGTTCTGGCACACATTTTTTTAAGATATCGGCCCCCCAGGGCCCTCATAATCTTTCAAATACTGAAGTATGCACAAGACGGAAAAACAAAAAATCATGTATCCACAAGCACTCGAAGAAATAAATAGAATTAAAACACCATTCATCCGATCGCCATGAAACTTTGGCAAGTTGTTGAGTACACTCCCGCAAAGGTTTCTGGCATAAACTTTTTTTAAATATCGGCCCCCAGGGCCCTCATAATCCTTCAAATACTGATGTACGCACAAGACGGTAAAACAAAAAATCGTGTATCCACAAGCAGTCAAATAAATAAATAGAATTAAAACAGCATTCATCCGATCACCAGGAAACTTTGGGAAGTTGTTGAGTACACTCCCACGAATGTTTCTGGCATAACATTTTTTTAAATATCGGCCCCCCAGGGCCCTCATAATCTTTCGAATACTGATGTACGCACCAGACGGAAAAACAAAAAATCATATATATCCACAAGAACTCGAATTAATAAATAGAATTAAAACGACACTTTGAAATGTTTTCCATATTAAAATGATTAAGTTTCAATAAAAATGACACAATGTAAATTGAATGTTATCATAACGAGTTTCCTTGAATTTCCTTTCTTCGGAGATCGCAGCAACGCGCGACGGGTAAGCTAGTATATCATAAAGTACCAAACTGCTGAGGGTGACTACTTACAAGGATATGATGCATAAGGTCCAAGAGCAATTGGGCATATTTTCGCAAATATGGGATCCTTTCCTCCAATTTGAGACTCATGCATTGGGTGGGAGGTGGGCGAGTGTCCCACACAGGCCCACCAGACTCCTTTATATATATGAGCATCTGGCTTTCATCTTCATCCCCCTGTTTGTCCTATACCCAGGCCACTTATGGGGTCTGGTACTCCATGATGGAGATTCCATGTCACAGGAGATAGGATTGATGGATAATGTCCATGTCTTGTTGCACATATTAGATTCATAGATTAAGGTTGATGTCAAATATCTTCACTTTCCTCCCCCCACCTTTTCCCCCTATCTCCCCACAGCTGCCCAAGTCTCTTCGGACGTTTAGTTCCTTGACAAGACGTTTTACTTAGATATACATGACGCTCCAGCTATAGAGTACTCATTCATTGCTGTTCAGTGATGGAGATGACATTATTCTGATAAGAACAAGTAACTCTATATATCTCTTCTTCGTTCTGTATCATGGATGGCATTTTAAAATCAGTTTATATATACAGATGAGGGCTTCCTGTGGATCACTTCTCTTGTTCTTTATACCTTCTTTTTCATTGCTTTTCATTCATTATTCTCTTTCTTTCTGTACAACAAAAATGTTTCCAAATAAAAATAATTTCTATAAGCTTCCGATGTTGTGTCACAGAATACACCTTGTTCAGGTGGAGTGTCCTCCTGAGCCTGGTGGGTGTGGCCAGTACTTTGCTGTTTCTTGTATCGATGAATTCCAGTTGACCTGTTGGAAATTGCCTTTTCTTGTGAATTGGAGCTCAGAATTGTGGGAACCTCTCTTCCCTTTTGAACAGGCAAAGTGGACAATCATATAAGGAGCTAGTTCCAAAGATTTGAAGATTGTTCCTTACGGTAGCAGCACTAACATTATAAAGTTTTACTTTCCATAAGAAAGCATTCTTGGAGAACAGGGACAAACGCCAAGTCTATCCTTTAAAAGACACACTCCTGGAAGCTTCATTAATTTAAGTGGATGTTCCCACTCTGAATTTATTGATGAAGTTCAGAATTACTGGATGGCCAATCAACCAATGTACCTGACCGTCTGCAGCTCTAGCCGGTTATGGGTTTGGGGGATTGTTTTACTGAAGACCTTTAACATCCAGACAGAAGAAAACCCCCAGCAGGCCCACACACCTACTTTAAAAAACGTGAACTCATAGGTCAGCCAGGAGGGTGCTTAGGACCCAGTCAATGCATGGAAGCCGCTGACATATTCAAATGTGTTTTGTCTTTCCTTTAGGATGAGATTAAAGACCTTTTCGAAATGTTTTCCAATTGATCATTTTTATTCTGGATTGCTATATTTAATTTTCTTCATTTTTGTGACATTTTCTCATCTATTTTAATTATTAAAACAACTGGGTTTGTACCTTTTAAGTTCTATATTTGTTAGCTGTATTGTTGTTTCAATACAATGTAGAAATGTCTACAGGGATCCATTTCCCATCCTTGACTGTGTTAAGAAGGCACAGACACTTCTTCAGCTGAGATGTCTTACAACATACACCGACCGGTTACTCATCTTCTGGATATGATGGGAACAATGTCTAATGTGCTGTTTGCTTTTCCTTGGATCCTAATGCTCTACCTAATGAGAGTATTAAAATTCACCTTTCTCTAAGTAGCACAATAAAAAGTATTGCTTGTGAAATGCCTTTAATTCATGGCAATAGCAAGTGATCTAAAAAGCCAATTCAAATCATAAGCGATTGAGCAACATTAAAAAAAGAGAAGCTAAGATGCTAGCATGCATGATAATGTAAGCACAGCACACCCGCTCTCAGACTGGAAGCAAATAAATGCCGAGCTGCTTTACTTTATGCAAAAACCATCATCGCCTTCCTGTATCTTTACATCCATAACCCATCCGCTACATTGCTTCAACAGATCTAACTACAAGATATTTGGGATCATTTGCTAGAGTTAAATATAGACAAGAAGTCCAATGTAGCATAAAACAGAGGGCTATCTGTTTGCAGAACCTAACACTATCTTGGGTTATGACAGTGTCAGGGAAACTAATGGAACTGCATGAAAAACACTTCCAAAGATTATTGAAGTCAGTCCCAGCATTTAAGTAATCACTGCAGGTTGGATGTTTGGTCAAGTCATTAATTTGACCATGGATCAAGGAAGGCTCATTTGATATAGAGCCAGAATTAAAGTTTGGAAGAAAGGGTACTCAATCACAAACCTAGTTGAGCGCCTACTCTGCCAAACAACCATCTGCCTCCTGTATGAGGAGTTGGATGAACCATTAGGTTTCCAAAAGCAGTAACCCCACTCGCTTCACTTTCAGAAATCTACATTGATGACCTGACAGTGTAAGGGCCTTTGAAGTAAGAACAGCCCGCCCTTTTTGAAGCAGGCAGATGTATGTCCTTTATTACTGTTTGGGACCATCAGGAATAACCTGGTGGTTCTGAACAGAAAACAAGCATTTGCAATGCAATAGGTCTCACATTAGGAAAGTGTGAGCTATTGGTATTGTAAATGTCAAATTTTTTAAATATGTGTTGGCTTTGAAAATATATAAATTAATAGCATTGTTATTCACAAAGCCAATAGCTTACACTTTCCTAATGGAAGTCCTATTGGCTATGGCAATGCTTGTTCGTGGCAAGCAAGGACAGTGCTGTTGTGGTGCTGAGTGATGCTGTTGTGGTGCTGAGTGATGATGTGGTTCGACTGAGTGATGTGGTGGTGTATTAGAGTGATGTGGGGGTGCCCAGAGTGATGTGGTGGTGTCTGTGAGTGATGTGGTGGTGTCTGTGAGTGATGTGGTGGTGTCTGTGAGTGATGTGGTGGTGTCTGTGAGTGATGTGGTGGTGTCAGTGAGTGATGTGGTGGTGTCTGTGGGGGTGGCTGTGAGTGATGTGGTGGTGTCCCTGAGTGATGTGGTGGTGCCCCTGAGTGGTGCCCCTGAGTGATGTGGTGGTGCCCCTGAGTGATGTGGTGTTGCCCCCGATTGATGTGGTGGTGCCCCTGAGTGATGTGGTGGTGTTCCTGAGTGATATGGTGGTGTCCTAGAGTGATGTGGTGGTGTCCTAGAGTGATGTGGTGGTGTCCTAGAGTGATGTGGTGGTGTCCTAGAGTGATGTGGTGGTGTCCTAGAGTGATGTGGTGGTGTCCTAGAGTGATGTGGTGGTGTCCAAGAGTTATATGGTGGTGTCCAAGAGTTATATGGTGGTGTCCAAGAGTGATATGGTGGTGTCCCTGAGTGATGTGGTGGTGGTGTTGTGTGGCATTCAGTAGTGTGAGGTGTGCAGCAGTGTGAGGCGTGCAGCAGTGTGAGGCGTGCAGCAGTGTGAGGCGTGCAGCAGTGTGTGGCGTGCAGCAGTGTGTGGCGTGCAGCAGTGTGTGGCGTGCAGCAGTGTGTGGCGTGCAGCAGTGTGTGGCGTGCAGCAGTGTGTGGCGTGCAGCAGTGTGTGGCGTGCAGCAGTGTGAGGTGTGCAGCAGTGTGTGGCGTGCAGCAGTGTGTGGCGTGCAGCAGTGTGTGGCGTGCAGCAGTGTGTGGCGTGCAGGAGTGTGTGGCGTGCAGCAGTGTGAGTAATGCAGCAGTGTGAGTAATGCAGCAGTGTGAGTAATGCAGCAGTGTGCAGCAGTGTGAGGCGTGCAGCAGTGTGAGGCATGCGGCAGTGTGCAGCGTGCAGCAGTGTGAGGCGTGCAGCAGTGTGAGGCGTGCAGCAGTGTGTGGCGTGCAGCAGTGTGTGGCGTGCAGTAGTGTGTGGCGTGCAGTAGTGTGTGGCGTGCAGCAGTGTGTGGCGTGCAGCAGTGTGTGGCGTGCAGCAGTGTGTGGCGTGCAGCAGTGTGAGGCATGCAGCAGTGTGTGGCGTGCAGCAGTGTGAGGCGTGCAGCAGTGTGTGGAGTGCAGCAGTGTGTGGCGTGCAGCAGTGTGTGGCATGCAGCAGTGTGTGGCATGCAGCAGTGTGTGGCATGCAGCAGTGTGTGGCGTGCAGCAGTGTGTGGCGTGCAGCAGTGTGTGGCGTGCAGCAGTGTGTCGTGCAGCAGTGTGAGGCATGCAGCAGTGTGAGTAATGCAGCAGTGTGAGTAATGCAGCAGCGTGCGGCGTGCAGCAGTGTGCGGCGTGCAGCAGTGTGCGGCGTGCAGCAGTGTGTGGCGTGCAGCAGTGTGTGGCGTGCAGCAGTGTGAGGAGTGCAGCAGTGTGTGGCGTGCAGCAGTGTGTGGCGTACAGCAGTGTGTGGCGTGCAGCAGTGTGTGGCATGCAGCAGTGTGTGGCATACAGCAGTGTGTGGTGTGCAGCAGTGTGTCGTGCAGCATGCAGCAGTGTGAGGCATGCGGCAGTGTGAGGCATGTGGCAGTGTGAGTAATGCAGCAGTGTGCGGCATGCAGCAGTGAGCAGCGTGCAGCAGGGTGAGGCGTGCAGCAGGGTGAGGCGTGCAGCAGGGTGAGGCGTGCAGCAGTGTGAGGCGTGCAGCAGTGTGAGGCGTGCAGCAGTGCGAGGTGTGCAGCAGTGCGAGGCATGCAGCAGTGTGAGTAATGCAGCAGTGTGAGTAATGCAGCAGTGTGCAGCAGCGTGAGGCGTGCAGCAGTGCGAGGCGTGCAGCAGTGTAAGTGATTTGATACTAGAGTATGCATGCTCTCGTATCAGTGCGCGCACGCTCTGCTGCGACAGTGTGCGCGTTCCATTCTCAGGGTGAGTGCGTTTCGGGTTCTTAGTCACAAACAGTATAAATGAATGATGAAAACAGGAAGAAGGGCAGTCATGCGGGGCGTGCGTGTTTTCTAATCGGAAATTGTGAGCGAGTAAACCAACGCAATGGTTTGTAAGTAACAAGAAAAGCGGACATCAAAGGAAGGGAACGAGCATATGGGGTGTGAGCGATAACAAAAGTTAATTGTTGTATGAGGGGGAGCAGGAAGTGAGGCCGAGCGCACTGGGGAAAGCAGACTGCTGCTTTCAAGTCCGATGCCAGATGCCAGCATTGCGCTTGAATGCCTCACATGCACTGGCCATAAACCGCATTCCAAAGGCCTTTGGGAGCATTTTCTGGTGCCCCTTACTAAATCTCTCGCATAGCGATCGCTTACGCGATAGCTAGGCGAGACCTAAAAATACTAATGACTACCGCATCCTGGGAGAAAAAACCCAGGGTGTCAGAGTCATTCAATCAATCAATCAAATATTTAGAGAGCGAGGAAAATCACCCATGAGGGTCTCGAGGCGCTAGAGGCATTTACAGCTGCATGGAGGTTTGATCATTCAAACATCCAGATCTTTAATTCTCTTCTGATTTGTTGGAGCGACAGTGCAGTTCTGAAGTGCAGGGGGAGGTTGTTTCAAGCCTTGGCTGCCGGGTGCGAGAAGGAGAGTCCTCCATTTTTGGCACAACGAGGGAGACGGAAGCTGATCAAAGATGTCTGGTTGGTTGGTGGAGGGTCAGGCGTTTGTTGACGTATACTGGTCCTTCATTATGCAGGGCCTTGAAGATGTGGGTCAGCATCATGAACTGGCATCTCTTCTGAATCAGCAGTCAGTGTAGTTTCTTGAGATGTGGTGTGATGTGGGTCCTTCTGGGGAGGTCGAGTACGAGTCTTTCTGCTGAGTTTTGTATTGTCTGGAGCCTCTTCAGGAAGTGAGCAGTGATTCCTATGTAGAGCGTGTTTCCATAGTCCAGTCTGCTGGTGATGAGGGTCTGAGTGATGGTCCTTCTGATGAATGCTGGGTTCCAGCTGAGGATCTTGCAGAGCAGGCGAAGGGTACGGATGAAGGCAGATGATACTGCGTTGACTTGCTTGCTATCCAGGATGATGCCGAGGTTGTGGGGGTGGTCTGTGGGTGTCGGGGCTAGGGGGGTGCTGAGCTCTGCGGGACACCATGGGTCAGTCCATGGAGAGCTGTTGTTCCCAAAGACGAGGACTTCCATTTTTTTGGTGTTGAGTTTGAGACTGTTGTCCATCATGCAGTCCGTGAAGTTCATCATTCATCTGTGGAAGTTCGCTTTAGTGGTGGAGGGATCTTCAGACAGAGAGAGGATGAGCAGTGTTTCGTCGGTGTAGGAGATGATGTTTAGTCAGTGTGATCGGACGGTGGTATCCAGGGGGGTTATATAGGTGTTGAAGAAGGCTGGACTGAGGGAGGAACCCTGGGGGACTCCACAAATGATCTTCTTGGACACTGAGGTGAACGGTGGGAGACGGATACTTTAGGTTCTGTCTGTGAGGTACAAGTCGATCCATTTGAGGATGTGTCCTTGAATCTCGATGTGGTGGAGTCTGCTGCTGACCTTGATGTGGTGGGAGACCGTGTCAGACGCAGCGGCAGGTCTAGGAGAATGAGGGCTGCTGTCTCCCAGTGGTCCAGGAGGGCTATGATGTCGTCTGTAGCTGCGATCAGGGCTGTCTTGGTGCTGTGGTTAGCTCGAAATCCAGATCGGGAGGGATACAGGAGGTTGTGCTCTTCTAGGTGTTGGGTGAGTTGCCGGTTGAATGCATTCTCAAGGACGTTTGCTGGATAGGGGAGCAGAGAGATGGGTCGGAGGATGATGTTTTCAGGAGGGGCCTCACTTCAGCTTGCTTCCAGTTCTCAGGGAAGGAGGCCACAGTGATGGAGGTGTTTAGGACCTCCCTGAGCTCGTTTCCATTTTTCTTATGAGGTTGAAGACGTGATGGGGGCATGGGTCCGTGGGTGCTCATGAGTGCATGTAGTTCATGATGGAGATAGTGTCTTGCGTGGTGAGGAGTTCCCAGTGGGCAAGAAGATGTCTCTGGTTTGTGTTTGTGGGTATGAGTTGGTTGATGCTGTCTGTGGCGGAGGGTTGGCATTCAAAGATTTCATAGACGGCCGAGATCTTGTCGTAGAAGAAGTACGCAAGGTTGTTGCACAGTTTCTATAAGTGAGTGAAGCCGTTCTAGGTGGCTGCAGGATTGGTGTACTCCTAAACGATCGCTAAGAGTTTTTTTCTGTGGTTTGTGCTTGCTTTTGATGAGGTTTGCTAGGGTGTTCTTCTTGGTTTCTTTCAGGAGGAGGTGGTACTGGTTGAGAGTGGACTTGAAGGCAGTGTGGTCTTCTGTCTTTTTGTTGTTGTGCCACTTCCTTTCAAGTTGTCAGTAATTGTATTCGGTGGAGTGCAGTTATTCTGTGAACCAGCTTGCTCTTTTGCTTTTTTCTATGAGCTTGGTTATCTTGGCGGGGGCGCTGGCATCGGTGCATTCTGCGATCTACTGGGAGAAGCTCTTAGCTGCTGGTTGTGTGTAGAGTCTGGTGGTTGGGAGCACATAGTGTCCGTCCACTGGTCTTCTGATACCTTTTCCAGTCTCTTTGAGAGGACCTGGAGTGCATGGTGCCAGGTAGATGGGTCCTGAGATGATGAACTGAATGGTGTGGTGTGGTGTGGATGTACTTCATTCTGTCGCTGGAGGTCAAGCATGTGTCCTGCGATGTGGATAGGGTTAGTGATGAGCTGCTTGAGGCCGATGTTGCTCATGCTTTCCAGGAGTTCTGGTGGAATTGGTGTCACTGGGGTCGTCAAGGTGCAAGTTGAGATACTCTAGGAAGATGTAGTGCTCAGAGTAAACTGCGAGTGGGGCAACAAGTTCTGGGATGCTGTTGCAGAAGCTGGGTGTGGTCCTGGTGGTGTGCATGCAATGGTGCCTCAGATGGTGCTTTCTCGGTCTCTGTGGGTTGGTAGTTGATGTGTTCCATTACTGGTGTCAGGTCATCATGGGATGTCGTGCAGACGATTGCGTCTCTGTAGATGATGGTTATTCCACCTCCGTGCTTGTTTGTTCAGTCCTCGTGTGTTATTTTGTAACATTTGGGGATTGGGTGGTGATGTCTGGTTCGGAGGTGAAATTTAGCTAGGTTTCTGTAAGGAAGATGACATGTGGGGTGAGGGAGGAGATTGTGTCCCAGGCCTCTATAGTGTGTTTACCGAGTGAACGTGTGTTGAGTAGGATGCACTGGAGTTGTGACATGGTGGTTTTGGTTGATGTAGCAGGTGCGACCATGTTTGCAGTGTCGCTGGTGCCGTTGATTGCTTTGGTGGTGAAGGTGAGGCAGCAGTGTCAACAGGAGAACGGTCCCCTGGTAGTGTGCGGGGCTGCAGTTGTTGTTGGTGCATCCAGTGCCCATGTCTCGGAGGTCAGCGGCAGTGTGTTTTTGTGGGGTGGAAAAAACAGGGGTCCTGGTGCTGGGTGCGGTCCTGGCGCTGGGCATGGTGAAGGCACGGATGGGCACGGAAGGGCTTGCCTTTGGCAGGCTGGTGACAGGGCTGCACTGCCCACCATTCTTTATATCAGGCAAATAGTCTATTTGAGGTTCAAGACAGTGTGTGTAACTACTCTCAAGTGTAGGCCTGGAGGAACAAGTTCATGTGAACTCTGAACTCCCCACATTTTCATGCTCTTCTAAGTTTGCTGGGGCTCATTGAACTCTTTCAGAAGCTTGTGATATGACGTCTGAGGTGGATAGAAAAATTAAAGTTCTAATAAACAGGTTTTAAAGTCACAGCACTTCATGCCTTCAGGTGTTTGCTGGAAGGAGCATCAGATTCATTGTGGTTTAAAAAGAATAGTTGTAAAAATCTAAAGCTTATGTAAGAAATGTAAATGTTAAGAACTTAAGAAGAATATATTACTTAAATAGCTCTTTCAGAGATCTGTGTGTAGTGATGCATGTCACAGACTCAAATCTTTTCTGGCAAACACAATTGTGTCTGATTCATGAATTCATTTATTGAGGGTTTTTATAAAGCAGTGAGCACGTACATGACCCAGGGGTCAGAGTGCTGTACAGTATACAAGGTAATAACGGGTTACAGTGAAAATGGTTTGAAAGTAAATACAATGTGGAGGAATATGCACAAAGATTGGATGTAGAGGAGAGAAAGAGGAAGATAATCAGTTCAATACTTTGGAGGGGGTTCGTGGATAATGACTGGTCGGGTCATAAGATATCTTTGAAACAAATTTGATTTAATGCTGTTCATGAAAGAAGCAAGGGAGGGGTTTGAGCGAACTTCTAGAGGTAGTGGTTTCTAGATCCTTGGAGCACTTCTGGTGAAGCAACATAAGTTGGATCACTCTTTCTTGAAACTAGGCAGCTCAAGGTGTAGCATGTCTGAGATACACAGGGAGCGGCAGCCTCTGGAGAGGTTGAGTTTGAAAGCCATGTATTTAGGGGTCCCAAGATGGAGAGCTTTGTGACTAATACAAGCCACTTTGACAATACATTGGGCTTCAATTGGGAGCCAGTTGAGAGTGAGCAATGTTGTCAAAAGCACCTGGGACTACCCTTGAAGCTCCACTGAACATGGCCTTCATAGGTGCGAGGTGAGATTTCGGCATGCCGGCTAGAAGCGTAGTACCGTAGTCAAGCCTATAGGTTATATGCGCCTCTATGACATTTTGGAAGTCAAGTGAAAGGATGAAAGGTTTGACCTTCTTTAAAAGTCTGAGTGAGTATAAGGCCCTTTTAGCTTGAAATGGGTAAGCATGTTTAGGTTTTTATCCAGTGTTATTCCAAGGGATGTGGTGCAGTCAATGATTTTGGCAGTGAAACTGAATACATCAAGGCATCTTAACCAGACTTTAGTTTGGAGAGCATTGTCCAGGGGAGAAATGAGGAGGAATTCCATTGTCAGAGGTTTTTTAGAATGAAGTGATTGACCGCAAATTAATTTTTATTTCTTATTTTCCATGCATGAGAATAATTTGAAATCCCTTATCTGCCATACCAACAAAATATAGGGCTGTTAAATACCACATTGGTTACACAGTACTCCTGCAGAATGTATGACCAACTTCATGTGTGTTTCAGGGTTGAAATGAGTTATGAAAATGTCTGAAAATACTGACAAAAACTCTATTTTGTTGGTATTTCGAGTAGTTTTACGTAGCGGTACCCAACTCGGGCCCTTCTTCGTATAGAAAAAGTATTCCCACCCTTAAACTTACACTTAGGGTTTCAGTAAGATTTCAACTACATCCTGATTCGCGTGTTGAAATGAGTTACCGGCCAAATCAGGATTACAAGTTTTTCAGGAACACTGCACTTCCATTGATTCATTCCCACCCTCAAAGTATTTCGCCAGGAAAAACCTAGGGGAAATCTGCTGTGGTAAAGTATCAGGAATGAGGGGAAATGGGTGGTAATTGGTAGACAAATACTGATTCCCACAGTAATTCACTGTTCTAGGGTCCAAATCATGTAAAGCTGTAAGGCTTAAAAACTTTAGATATATTGCACGGCAAACAGCCTGTGCATCGTGGCTCGAACCACGCAGTGCCTTAACAACACGGTCCGAACCACAAATGCATCTTTACAACCCATCCCTTTACCACACATGCCTTAACCCCTTAGCTGCGGCGGCTATTCCGCCACAGCGCTAAGGGGGAGGCGGGGCCACGCGGCGCTCCCGTACTCATGACGGAACCACTCCGTCACGGCCCTCGGGTGAGCTGTGCTTGTGACGGAACGGTTCCGTCACGGCCCCGTCCGCTCTTTAGAACGCTCAGCGCAGGCGGGAATTCGCGCCACGCTAGGCGCGCCGAGCGGGCCGTGACGGAACCGTTCCGTCACCAGCACAGCCCACCCGAGGCTCGTGACAGAACGGTTCCGTCACGAGCACGCAACGGGTTAAGGAAAGCATTGATGGGCAGATGTTGGACTTTAAGTCCAATTCTTTATTTTACGGAGTTTTATATAGAGCGTACTTGACCCGAATCGGGTATCAGAGCGCTTTACATAGCACCAGTTGCGGTACATGAAGACACATTTATTTTTGTTAGACACAGGGAGATTAAGTGATTTGCCCAGAATGACACAGAATCACTTTCCCTAATGTTGTGCAGACTGGAGGTGAATAGTAAATTATACTATTTCAAAGTGCGCCACTTTTCCTTAGGCAAGTCGCTGTAGTGACTTACATGGTAAAGGGATGTGGTGTAAAGACGCATTTGTGGTTAGGACCGCATTGTTAAGGCAGGCGTGGTAAATGCCTGAGTGGTTCCGACATACAACCATATCACACCTCATGATCTCAAGGGAAACCTGAGTGCACTATTACTGCTTGGGAAGTAACCAAGACCTCTTAAGGAGGGTGTTACCTGAATTTACAGGAACATTAGCAAATCCTGGCAATTTATCTTAGTCTTGGAATATAAAAACTAATGCACAATAACTGTGTTGTGAAAGGTTTTAATTGTACTAGCTAAACTTACTGATATTCAGCAATTTTCACTGTGGCATAGCAAGGTTGCCATGGTTCTTCTGGTTAGTGAAAGACAGCCATAACTGAGGTGCAGAGGGCTGTTCACCCTATTGGGCCTCGGTGCAACTGCACCTGCTGCAGGACTGAGCTACGTCTCGGACTTTTCACCCAATGTTGTCACGAAATTATTACTTGTCCAAGTAGGTCTATGGCTTCTCTAGCAAGAATCTGTTTACTAAAATTATAATTAATTAATTCTAATTGCACGTTTCTAACGAAGCAAGTTAAAAGATCTCCAAAGAGGATTTACTTACTTAACTTAAGAAAAGTATTCAACAAAAAAGAAATTAGCAAATTGTTTTCCTCCACAAAACGTACATTTGCTGATTAACTGTAGATAAATTGTTTAGGTACTTTTATTATTGGGTAGTTTAAAAAAAAGTGCCATGCTCGTTCAGAAAGATGGGCTGATGCTGGGTCTTGTTCCCCAATTAAACACTTTCACAAAAAGCAGACAAAAACAAAGCATGCCACATTCAAAATTAAAATCAAAAACCAAAATTAAGGAGGGAAAAATACACAACAGACTAATAAATGCGTAATATTTTATAACCTATGATATGTGATTTGGACAAATAAAAGCAGTTAAAAAATATGGATTATTTGTGATGCACAAAATTAGCAACACATTAAAAGTTCCCTACATTCCATCGAAAAGTAAATGTACAGGTAGCAAAATCATTTTTCACAAAAATTGCATTTTTTCTCGACACACTAATTCCACGAAATGTGCTTATTTTAACATTTAGCCTGAAGTATGCAGTTTTATATATTTTTTTCAGCAACATAAAATAATGCAGCCATCTTAAGGAGACCTGGGATAATATTCATATTTTTGGTTGCATCAAGAGTCATAACGTGTTCAGGCAAAATAGCAGTAACAATCAGCTCTGAGGAGACAACCAATCAGGTAAACAAGTTTCAGCTCAGACAGCATTGAGCACATTTCCAAATGTATTTTTTCACAATTTCATCCGTGGTATTTTTTAGATCCACTTTAGTGCTAGTCGCAGGCATTTTGCCATTATCCTGGGAGTTATTCTGGCTCTGAGGGAGCAGAGGCGGACACTTGAGAACATTTCAAGGTAATTTCAGATAACTGCAAATTGATTTTGAAGGTATTTTGAAGAAGGTTTGGGAGAAAATGACATGAGCTGTGTTTGGGGCTATGTGCTATGACAGGCTACTAGAACCCTGCCACAGGACATGGAGAATACCCATTTTATTCATGGATTCAAGTATTCCTTTTCGAAGAACTTCTAATCCTATAACAATTATTGCCTTTTAAAAAGGTAATATATTATATTTATGGAAAAAAATGGTAAAACAATACTTGTTTCTTCTTTTTTCACCAAAATCCCCCAGAATCTTTAAGATTAGCAAAGTTTGACCAATGCACCTGTTAAAATCTGCCTTTGAAAAACACAACTAGAGTCATTTTGTGGCATGCACTCCTGGGCAGTTTGGATCCTTTGCAAAGTGATATTTTGGGAAATCTGTCTGGAATTAGCTAAGAAGCATTCACAGAATAGTAATAAAAGTCCACAGTTGGTTTTCCAGCTGTACCTCTATCAGAGCTTAATTTGTAACGTGTGCGGCCGGTTCTATTGAATATTGGAGATGGCGAATACCACGGCTGCGTAGTCTTGATTCCGCCTAACGGCTCTTGAATCTACCACCAGACACTCTCTGCCACTTTACCTCACTCTTGCAGGTTCTTTTTCATCCACGCTTTCTCTCTTTCTCAATGCTTCTGCCTCTTTCCCTTACACCTCCCTTTTGTGTTTCTCTCTCTCTTGCTCTAGATCACAGTTTCCTAAACTGTCCATCACCAGTAGATTTTTGGTGGTTCACCAAACGTCAGGGAATAAACGGAGCTGCCTTTGAATTCTGTATTTATTCATGTGTTGTGCCTCAAAGACAGGGGTCAGATGCCAAGCTATGTCTTCTACTTCTTTTGTCCCAGCGAGCCTAGCATTTATGAACAATTCTCACTTTGCTTCAGAGAAAGAAAAATAAAGTAAATTATATATGCTGGAGAATGTAATTTTTTCCATTTTTTAATAATTCTTTAGTGTGATGGAACCAAAGATTTTATTAGCATCACAACAAATCAAGACACTTTACTTGCTGATGCACAACTAATAAGTATTCACTAGAAACCCAATGTTCACACATTATCATTTGTGTGCAATGTAGTTGTAGCAATAAAACAGTGTGTCTGTGCACATTTAGTGAGCATTTCAGTAGAAAATGACCATTCTGCAAATGACATTGTGCTCCACATGATGCTTGATCACATTAAAAAATAGCCTGGCTCGTGTCCATTAAAGCTACGTGGTTTGTGAGTGTTTTTTGTACTAAAAAGTGGTTTGTGGCTCTAAAACGTTTGAGAAGCATTGCTCTAGATGAACATCTGTTGAGAAATAGGACTTGGGCCGCCTGCCAAAGCTGGCTCAAATTAAGCACTGCCCTCCACCTGGTGTTTTTTAATGCCCTGCAATTCCATTGCATGATCGGCCTTGCATTAAGGCATACTTTAGCAGTCTGTTGTCGAAAAACTATTGTGCACAGTACCAATACTTATGGTTGGCTTTCGAAGAGCACAGTGTTTATCTTTGCTGGCTTTCTTGGCAGCCTCATTTGGTTGCTTCTTCTTCAGTGGCTTTTCTTCCTTTGTTGTTTGTCCCTCCTTTGGGGCATAGCTTTCTCAACATCCATTTGATTGGAAGGATTGTATCCTCGTACTGCATTCACAGAAGATTGTTTTCTCTTTTCTTCCAGAGCTCCATGGGAGTGCATGTGTTTTCCAGCTCTCACCTTCATGTGCTGCTCCTCCTTTAAACGAGAGCCTCCACAATCTCCACATTGATCCTTCCTCCCAACAGCTTCCTTGTTGCTTTCTCCACCCTTCCTGTATTACTTTTTTATTTTTTTCAACCCCCTTCTTAGCAAAGGTCATCTGTTTCTCCCTCAATTCCTGTTGCTTTCTGGCTCCCTGCTCCAGAATTTTCTCCCCCTACTTCTCCACCCACTTCTCCTTCCCCTCTCTCTTCCCATTACTTTAAAGAAAATCTATTTCTTTCCTATTTTTTGAGCGCCCAGCATCAGCAGTTTGCTTAGGGCTGCTTCTTTGATTTGATTGTTTTGCATATATTTTCTTAAATGTATTTCTCCGAAATTGGGGCCATGATCTTGGAACGGTAAATTAAAAGTTTAACAAAAACGGTCACCGTGTCATAATGCATCAGTGGGAGTGCGACAGCTTTTCCTTTTCGGCCCATTACTGTTCTGCATTTTTCTGTTGTGAAATGGTGAAAAGGATGTGCAAAGCTTAGCCAAATGTACGGGTAATGCCATTGAAAGGGGAAGCCTATTGCCTTTGCTAATGCTTGCTGAGCTTCGGCTCTCAAACCCATCACCAGACCAAACACCAAGTTCGCTGCTCCACAGTGATACACTTGGTGTCATCTTCCCCTTACTATCAGGTGCTGTCTGGCAGTGCTTAATTTGAGGCAGTTGTTGCAGGTGGGACCTACACGCAAACATTTTTGGGGACCAGCACTTATTTTTCTCAACTTCCTTTAATCTAGAGCAAGAGAGAAAACAATACAAAAGTGGCAAGGAAGAGGAGGAAGACAAAGGCGTGAAAAAAGTGACAAAGGATGAAAGCAGGAATGAAAAAGAACCTGAAAGAGTGAGATAAAGAGGCGGAGAGTGTCTGGTCATACATTAATGAGGCAGGAGGTGGCACCAAAGACCACTCAGCCTTGGTACCTCGACCTCCGTTAGCCACAGTCTTTTGAATAAAATACTGGCCCCAGCTCTTATTATCTTACAATTAAAAAGCACTGCTGCTCTTGGTTGAGTTAGAAACTTTTGGGTAAACCTCAGGAGAGCATCCATGGGATGAGGACACCTGAGCACTTCCCTGTTTGTAAATCAAGGGACCGACAGTACCGGAATCCCTTTCATCTTCACTGAGAGTGCTCAAGGTCCATGCCACTTTGTGTGTTTATGTTTGTGTGAGACAAAGGAAACAGACAGACACCAGAGCAGATGTGCCACCAGAAATGGCAGCCTGGGCCCACCCTTACTCTTCCTTCCCAAGAAATCCCATGATTGACACACAGAAGATCTGCTGCCAGGACAACTTCTACTGAAGAGTCACCTGCATGGATGCAAGAAGCCACATAACCAGTGAATGCTGGGAGCGGGACTGTTCCGTCATTCCCTGCAACATCAACCTCGTCTGGGAGGCCGCACACAATATACACCTCAATCCTAGAAAGATAAAATGTTACCTACAGTCTGATTGGCTGGTACCCACAATTTGAACATTGCTCTGGATTTGATTTGCAGAGGGTGCTGGCCCATCTGCCAATGAGAGATCGTGAAAGCTGGAGCTACTCTTCGGAAAATGGAAGAACCTCACCGCCACACTACCAGTGAGGACCCGCCACGTCGCCTTTCTTGATGTTTGGAAACGAGTGCTGCCTGAGCTGTATAAGCTGAGACCAATCCTGAAGGCTTGTACAAAGCCCTTCAGTTCTAGCTGCTGGAGTGGATACCTCCTCAACTGGCCTCAGGAGACCAATGGAGATGACCCAGAGGCCCCAGACACCTTCACTACAGACACTGGAGGGCGACAAAGATCAGTGTCAAAGTGCCGGGGTATAGATGAGTACACTCCCCAGAAGTAATGCTGGTTTGTACAGTGGAGACACAGCCTGGGTACCCTCTAGACTCTATCCACTTCTCTTGAAAATGGTTATATCCCCATCCTCACAAGGGGTACCCCAAAGCCATGTTCGCCACTGCTGTGGTCCAGCACTCGGTGGCAATTGTATCACTGGATTCTGAGATTATACATAGACTGCAAATCCCTTTTGTGCACAATTTATCTCACTAGGGACAGAGCAGAATCATGACTTTGAAAGAGAAGCCAGTTGCCACTGTGTTTATCCATTCGAGGATAACATTTAGTCTAACTGCTACAGTTGTAAGATGCTTATCAGAGTGCTATTTCTTAACAAGCAATGACTCTGGAACTCTCTCTTATGTTTGCAAGGCTACTGTTAAACCGCATGGAACTCAACAGTTGTATCACCTCCCATAAGCTTGGTCTTTTGTGCTTGATGAAGCTGGAGTCGAGAAGGCTTTGAAGGCCCAACTCTCCGTCGCTGACCCAGTTCCCAGCGCCTTGGTCCATACACACACATGAAGTATCACCTTTACCACTACCAAGTGTACAACTTCAGGGCTCTGAAAAAAGGTCTAGAAAATCAGATCGATTGACGGAATCAAGACAACTCCCTCTCTTACATTATTTTCTCCAATGCCTCCCAGGAGACCAATCCAAATCACAGGGGCCTTGTAAGTAATCGGTCAAGGCCGCAGTGATGTGAGCACAACTACTGGTATACACTTTCTGTAAAAATGTTGATCGGAAATTGCAATATCTCTTAGCCCTGTCTTTTGGGGAAATATTTATTTCCTACTGCTGTTTGCAGTATATTTAATAGATAGCTTAGAAGCTAAGACTCAAACCGAGGTTTACAGGTATAAAATCCTGTCCGGATGATGACTTTAAAGGCAGAATTAAAGTTTCTAATGTATGTCTTGCAAAGTAGAGTATGGTCATTTAATGACCCAGCAGCATTCAAACACATGTGTAGGTCAATGCTTTAGACCATATTAGACACTTCAAAGATGCCAGTGAGGTCGACAGATTGTGAGTTCAAAAAAGTTGAATCATTCACTAGTAAAGGATGAATATCATAAGACTCTCATGCCGGATCTAATCTGGTCACGACTATCCAGGTAAGCAAAGCATCAAGATGTTCAGTGGTACTCTATGGGATGGAGACTGTAAGAGGGGAACGACCTTTAAATATTCATTCTAGAAGAACCCCCAATTCTTATAACATTTATTGAAAATGTTTTGAAGTGATATAGGCAAAAATGTCTAAATATACTCTTTCTGCTAAAAAAGGCATATTGAAAACCACCAAAGGCCATTTCTAAATGGCTCTAAAATCAGTCACATTGCACCAATGTACATGTTAAACTATACTTTAAGGTTCACCTCTAGATACTGCTTTTGTTCAGTTCCTCTCTGCTGAGTTTCACATATTCACATAGGACCTGATTCACAAAGGGCCTCCACACTCGCGGCGGTGGCCCCGCAGTTGTGGGGGAGTCTCTGCACTCGGGCGGAATGTCCGCAATGAGAATTCTCATTGAGGAGACTCCGCCCCGAGTGCGGAGACGCCCCAGCTACTGTGGGGCCTCCGCCGCGAGTGCAGAGGCTCTTTGTGAATCACGCCCATGGTGTCGAAACACATTTAAAAAAAAATTCTGACAACAAATGTCTTTCGTGCTTCCTTTGCCTAAAAAGTGCAAATGAAATGTATTACACGAATGAAGTAGGTTCTTTTGGGGATCGCGTCTTTAGATTAGGTAAATTTTGAATAGGTGTCATGTAGTTACAAGCCCACATTTGACATAACTACATTACAAAGGCATGTATGTTTCAACATATCAACTCTGATGTGTTCCATGTCCAGTCCAACTAGAACAATTGGGGTAAAGAAACATGCTAAATACAAGATCTATATTATTTCATCATTGCAAAAACAACAGGCTTAATTCTGTGCAATAACATTGAATATTGGATAAATATGTACGTAGGACTCAATTCAGTTCCTTTTGGTACAAAATTATGTTTATGTTGAATTTTCGCAGAAAGGAGCATCGCGCCAGAAGTTTTTGCCACCTCTAACGGAGATAAGGTCTGTGCGTGATATATAGGATATAAATGGCCGAGGACTCAATCTAGAACCCCTTCCAGGTATTGATGTAAAATCCTTAGCGTCGTAGACCAGCTATCAGATACATGAAAATAAATACTGCAAATTTCCACTAACTACTGAGATGCTGGAGTGCCATTATTTAAATATATTATCGAGCAATTTGTAGGAGGCACCAATCAGATCTATATTCGTGTGGAGTTGGTGTTTATACCTGGAATGATGCTGCAGGACTCTGGAGTATGGGCAAGAATACTTTTATTAACAATTAAAGTATCATGGCAAGAAGAGCGCCGGGCGTCTTATCTGGTCGCGCTCCGAGCCGCTCTGAGGCACGAACCGCCGTTCGCGCATGCGCACTCATAACGCGTTCTAGTTTGTGCGTGCTGCATCACTCGCACGCCACGAACTAGAACGCTAACACTACATATCTCCCTTTTTTATACAACAATATCAATGCAGTAAAAGTTCATAGTCCTCTCATTCAAAGTCTCTGAGATGGGCTGGTCTGACGACCACCCTTCCAGCACGTGCGCGTCTTACCGGTGTGGAGGTTTCTCGGACACTTGTCGAGGGACTCACTACTTCTTCTCTCCTCGGACTCAGTTCCCCTCTCTTGGGTGTCACCTCTCTTCCTGCGGTTGTCTCCTCCACACTCGGCCCTCCCAGGTCTTCTCTCTCCATGTGCACTTCTTCTCCACCTTGATCTTCACTATCTACTGTCTTTCCTACTGCGTCGCTCCTCTGTCTTTGATCTTGTGGTTCACTTCCTTCTTCCGCTGGCCATTGTACTATTTTATTGATCTTTGCCATGCGATCCTGGGACCACACTCTTCCGTCACTGAGTAACGCAGCTCTATCATACACTTCTTCCACTTGCAGGGGTGGGCTGTACTTGCTTTCTCCTTTTTTTTCAGTACCGCCTGCTTGACTCTCACCCACTCCCCTCTCTCCAGCGCTGTTTCTTGTACCTTTCTTCTCCTGTTGTAATGCTCGGTGTACACTTTCTGGGCCTTCTCCAGATTGTGTTGGACCACGGCCGGGGACCACTTGCTGGTGATGGTTTTCTCTCTCCAGACTACATTGTCTTTCGTAAACGGGTGCCTGTCTCTTAAGATTTGGAAGGGACTGTACCCTGTCGATGAGGGAGTGATCCTATACGCCCACATCATCCTCTGGATTTCTGTCTCTCAGTCCTTGCCTTGCATGATCGCAGCTTGTATGGAACCCATGAGGACCCGGTTAAACCTTCCTACTTGTCCATTGCTAGCCGGGTGGTACACCGAGGTGTGCTTGGGCTTGATTCCATTTCTTTCCATGTATCGGTGCCATTTTTCCGAAGTAAATTGCGGGCCGTTGTTGGTCAGGATTGCTCTTGGGATTCCTTCCCTCAGGAACACTGAAGTGAGGAACTTGATCACCACATCCGAGTCCATTTCCTCTTGCACCTGAACTTCAGGCCACTTAGAGTATTTGTCTACCATCACACATAGGTATTTTGCTGTTCCTTGGTTATCCAGTACTGGCCCTAGAATGTCAACTGCGACCTCTTCCCAGTGGTTGCGGGGCAGGTCAAATCTTCCTAAAGCTGGTCTTAACGGTTTGAGTACTTTGTCTGCACCTTGGCACTGGTTGCAGTCTCTCACGTGCCTCTCCACTTGGATGTCCATTCCCGGCCACTAGTACATTTGTTTCACTCTCATTTTGGTCTTTACAATGCAGAGGTGACCCTCGTGCAGTTGGCTCAGGAGGGTTGAGATTATTTTCCCAGGGGGCACTACCTTGTCACAGCGATACAGGAAGGTACCAGAATCGCTCATTGATAACTCCTCTCGCACTTCATAACATTTTCTGAGTGCTTCTCTTAGTCTCTTTTTTTCCATCCAACCTTTGATGAGACAGTTCTTGACCTCCTGAATGTCTTCGTCCTCCTCATATGCCTGTGCCCATTCTTGTTTGCTGATAGCTCTTTCGGTGTCCTCCATTACCGCTACCATTTCTTCATCTTCTGCTATGATGTTCGGCGCATCCTCCATGGCTGAGCCCTGCTAAGATAGTCAGCTACTTTGTTGCGCGTACCTGGTATGTAGACCACATCATATGTGTACTCCAGCAGTTTAAGAGTCATTTTGGCTATACGCGGGGTGGCCGTGGCATGCCCACTTGAGGTGAGCACTTTGACTAGCAGTTTGTGGTCAGTCTGTAAACGAAACCTCGTGCCCCACAGGAACTGCCTGAATTTTCCCATGGCCCATGTGGCGGCCAGCATTTCCTTCTCAATCACACTGAACTTCTGTTCTGTGGGGGATAGCACCCTGGAGGCAAAGCTGAGGGTTTCCACGGTGTTGTCTTCTCTTTCCTGTGCAAGGACAGCTCTCAAACTTTTTTCGCTGGCATCGGTTGTCAGGATTGTCTTTCCAGAGTGGTCGTGACCATGCAAAGGCACCGCCTGGCTGATGTTTCTCTTTAATTCGTCAAACTCTCTCTGCGCTTCATCGTCCCAGAGGAACGTTGTTTTGTCTCTTATTAGTTGCCTCAATTTGTAGGTCTTTGTGGCAAAGTGCTGGACGAACTTGCTGTAATACTCGGCCATTCCCAGGAATGACCGCACTTCATCCTTGTTGACCGGAGCTTTGGCATCACAGATAGCTTTCACGTTCTCACTTTTAGGAGTAATCCCTTGTCCACCTATTTCGTGTCCCAGGTAGGTGACGGACATCATGCCTAACCTGCACTTTTCCCATTCTGCCGTGAGGCCCTTCTCTTGCAGCACACTCAGCACCTTGTTCAGCTTGCTGTCATGGTCCTCACAATCCATCTCCATTATCAAGATGTTGTCCTGAAAGTACTGGATGCCTTCGACATCTTTGAACAGACGGTGCATGAGTTTTTGAAACACCGCTGCAGCTGATGCCTGTCCGGAGGGCATCCTGCGAAATTGATAGCATCCATAGGGCGTAATGAAGGATGTGAGTTTTCTGTTGGATGGATGCAAGTCAATTTGATGATAGGCGGACGTGAGGTCCACGGTCGAGAACCACTTCACCCCTCTCATTTTGGCTAACATCTCCTCGATGCGGGGCAGCGGAAATTTTTCGGCTATCGGGCACTTGTTTAACTCGCGGAGGTCCACGCACAAACGCACTTTGCCGTTGGGTTTCCTAGCTACCACTAGGGGGGCCAACCACTCTGAGCTGTCTACGGGCTCGATTATTCCCTGTTCTTCTAGCCTGCGTAGTTCTTGTTGCACTGCTTCTTTCACTGCTATATGCACATTTCGGACCTTGTGGGACACAGGTCGGGAGTCTTCCTTTAGTAGGATCTTGTGCATGAATTTTTCCAGCTTTCCAACCGTCCCGCCGAACACTTTGGGGAAAGTCCTTCCTTACCCTCTCCAGGTCCGGCCAACTGTCACCATCCGTTAGCAGCACTTGCTCTTTGCCTCCTGGGTCCAGTTTAATTCCGAGGTCTCCCTGATCTCTCCATCCCAAAACTGATGGGCCTTTCTCCGCCACGTACAGTTTGCATGTCGCTGTCCTACCCCTGAATTCGAATTTCAGGCTCCGGTATCCTACCATGGGGATCAGGTTGTTTGTGTACGAGATTGGCCTTATGTGTGGTGGTTCCAATTTGGGACCCAGGCTGGGCATGAATTCTTCCTCCCAAACTGACCTCTGAACAATGGTGTATGGGGATCCTGAGTCTATCGCAATTCTGATCTTCACTCCTCCTATTAGCATGTCTGCACGCGGTTTATCGGAGCGTTTGACGTTTATGCCCAATACTTGTTCCTCAATGCAAAGCACCTGGTCATCTTCATCTGTTTCCTCGCCTGCTTCGTCTTCTGGCTGCGATTGTGCTATGTATTTTACCACCGACTTCTTCCCTTTCCTATGACATACTTTCTCGTAATGTCCTATCAGTCCGCAGAACATGCACTTGGCACGGAACGCCAGGCAGTGTCTGTCCTGGGCAGCGTGGGTTGTGCTGCTGCACCTGTAGCACATGAATTTGCTGTCCGTTATCTGCTTCCCTGACTGGCTTGGCTTTCCCGCCCATTTGTTGGTTCCTCTACCGTCCCTGGGCGCCATTTTGTATCTTGATGGAGCAGAGTTCATCTGCAGTCAGGCATTGTTTTATTTTTGTGCTACAGACAGACTTCATTGAAAATTGCCACGCACATTTTGGTGCTAATTAAAACATAGCACATGAAAAATATGAGAGTGAGGCCTAGTCAGTCTGAAATGCTTGTGCTGAATTAACATGTGTTTTTTTTACAGTCTAGAGAAAAGTGGCCTTTTTAGCTTTGAAGATTAATAGAATGTGTTTCTCTCTTCCCAGCTCATCCCATGCAATCTAAATTCACTATTTCTGTCTTAAAAGACTTTGACTTGTTGCATATTTTGATAAATATTTTCAGTTAATAACACCTCTTTTTATAATGTGTGTGAATTAATAATGCACCAAACACTACACAGGGGACTAAATGCTTTTTTGCATGAAAAGCTATCTAAAACATTAAAGCATGTTGTTGTGTGCGCTGTAGGAACAGGGTGTGCTTTTAAATTTTACACTAACTGCATGAAAATGCTATGTTGCACATTGCACATTTTTGCATGTTGTACATAAATAATAGAAAAGCTGCTTGAAACTAACAGCTTGGCTAGGTAAACATTTATAAGGGGTATTAGTATGGAGTTGGGAAACATAATGGGCTGATTTACATGAAAATAATATTTTCTTTGTGTCTGTTTTATTTTTGGGGCCTACACAAAACATGGCTGCCTGTGAATCCATCAAGGCTATGGCTTGCAATTTAATGAGAAGGGAGCATGCGCAGACGGTGGCAGCTTTCCTCATGACAAGAAGCCAAGGACATCTTGAACTGTACATTCTTGTGGATGTGCCAATGTACCAGTTATTTAAAAGTATCCATCTGACTGCACTGTGGAAGGAAGGAAGGATGAATTAGAATGAAAAATGTTCCTAGTAAATGTTGCAAACGTTTATAAATGTATTAAATCATTTGCACTTCTTTTGTTAAAACTGGTAAAGTCAGGTTTTTAGAATGAGTCAGGGTAGTGAGAACTCATGCCATCATGACTGACCACTCACGTACAGGTTTTCCTGAAGATGCGACATCTTTGTGTAGTCTGCCAAGGATTAGAGTATAAAATAATGTCCTCTCTGGATGGGGGCTGGCTTTCTCAGCTCAGCTGGCTTCTAGGCTCATTAGGGGGGTGTGTGAGCTCTTGAGAGAAGGAACAGATTAGGCCAGACATCCTATGGGTTAGGTACGAGAAACGTCCCGGGAGATTGCTGAAGGGGAGGTGCGTCCGAGGAGAGTCAGGGGGAGGTTTCTTGCTTCCACGTCATATTTTGGCACTGCAGGCCACATTCCTTTGAGGTCTGGTGAAGGAGGGGCTGTCTCCCTCCTTGTTTGCTCTTTAGACACAGAGATGCACAGAGCAGCAACAGATAGAAAGGCTCTTTAGATTTAGATGCTAAACTTTAAGTTTATGCCTTGACTAATTAATTAGGTCTGAAAAGATTTATTTGACTTATGCATTTATTTCTCTTTATGGGAGATTTTTGCTAACTTTTAATTATTGATTAGCCTTGCAAGACTATTTTTCTTACAAACTATTTAAGAATTTTGCTCCACATTTTCTTCCCTACATATTATGCTTATATGCAGACTGTAATGTGTTCTTTATTATTGCTATTTTTTCATGTTTTCCAAATTATGTAACCTGATTGATATTTTACTAATGAATAAAGGGTCAGAGAAAAATTAACTTTTGACTAGAAAATAAAACCCTTTAAAATACTCAACAACTCTCTTTATTGGCTTGAAATAATAATTGCATTTTTGAATGTTCATCTTTATTTAAATCTCCTGAAGGTAATACATGGTGTGAAGGGCCCAACACCTTTTGAGCGGTAAATTAGAGGTAGCATCAGGGTTTTGCATTGAGAAACTACCAGAAGAAATTACCGCTCCATCAATCTCCCTGAGGGCTCCGCGTCATCCACCTTGTTGACCATGATCTTCTGCGCATTTTCCCTTTTTGCCGCTTCAGCACAACGCTTCGAGAGCTCCGCTTTCTTCACCATCGCAATCACCTCCTTTAGCGTCGCTTCTCTGTGCACCCCCAACTTGTCCTGTACCGTCTTATTGGTGGTGTGCATCACAATTTGGTCTTTGATGAAGTCATCTTGGAATGCTCCATACTTGCACGTTATCGCCAGTCTTCGTAAGGCCGCGACGTAGTCGTCTATGGACTCTCCTTCTCTCCTCTGTTGAAAGTTGAAATGATCAATGGAGACACATACCGCCGGGCGATAGTGAATGTCTAGGTCTTCTAAAGCATGTTTAAAGACGTCCACGTCGGCCGCCTGTCGAGTTGCGGGCACTATGTTCGTGAACACTCTTATCCCTTCAGGGCCCAGGTTATGTAGAAGTATCCGTTTTCGTCTTCCAAGGCTTCAAGGTAATTCTTGAAATACTCACTCCAGTCCTCCCATTTCATCTGGGGTTCGCCTGGTTTGGGCAAAAACGGAACCGGTGCCGTGAGTGAGGAAGCTTGGTTGCTCATTCTGGCTTGTTCTACTGGTTAACCTCCCTGGTTCGTGGGGCTGCCTGGCGCACTGACGTTTCCTCCCTGGCTCCTAGGGCTGCCTGGCGCGTTAATGTTCCTTTCCTGTGACGTGCTGGTGTGGGGTTCTCTTCCTCCCCCTTCACCTCGGTCTCCTTTTTCAGCCAGGGCCGCAGTGGTGGCACTGCCCCTCTCCTACCGTGTTTCAGCGCAGGATGAGGTACTGCCTGGCTCCTGGGCACGTGGTGGGTGCCGCTCTGTCTGTTGCGCCTATGCCGCGCTCTTTCCGCACTGCTTGCCGTCTGTAACCTCCTGTGTGGGTGGCCAGCGTAAGTCTCTGGCGCTATCCTGGTTCTTCCTGCACCTCCACGCTTGTCTTTGAGCTGAATTGTTTTTTTTTTTAGGGAGTAATGTGTGGGAGATCCCACTCCTCGTCGCCACTGTGGAGTTGGTGTTTGTACCTGGAATGATGCTGCAGGACTCTGGAGTATGGGCAAGAATACTTTTATTAACAATTAAAGTATCATGGCAAGAAGAGCGCCGGGCGTCTTATCTGGTCGCGCTCCGAGCCGCTCTGAGGCGCGAACCGCCGTTCGCGCATGCGCACTCGTAACGCGTTCTAGTTCGTGCATGCTGCGTCACTCGCACGCCACGAACTAGAACGCTAACACTACAATTCGGTTTTTGATACTCAGAAGCCCTTCACAATCAGAAGTGAATGACCTCATGTGACACTTCTCCGTATTTCAGGAATATTGTCTTCAGCTGTCAGAGTTGAGACGGTTCCCTGACGAAGGCATAAAACGCTGAAACGCGCGTTATGTTCTAATCGACCGCCAGCCTTTGAAATTATTTGTCAACATAGGAACTTCCTCTCCTAGTTTTATATTTGAGATTTTGTATAGCACTGTAATGTATTGTCTGTGATATGTATATTCTGTGTATGTGTTATGTACATATGTGGTTGTGAATTGAAAATATGAACTATATGTATGTAAAAATAACCACTGAAAATATCAACACAGCAAAAAAAGAAAAAAGAATTAAATAATAACAAATATTTATAGTGAATAACCAAGAATAAAATATAATTTTGTACCAAAAGGAACTGAATTGAGTACATATTTGTCCAATTATCAATGTTATTACACAGATTTAGGCCTGTTGTTTTTGCAATGATGAAATAATATAGATCTTGCATTTAGCGTGTTTATTTACTCCAATTGAACATTTCCCTACAGCTAGCAAGATACATTGTTCTCAGTAGGGGTCCCCTTTTTACAAAACCACAGTCCAACTTGAACTCCAGAACAATCTCAAGTACAATTTATAGTGCACTAGTCATTTTGAAAGCGCCGCCCGCCTCCCTGTTGACTGCTTACCAATGAGAATCCAATGAAGAAGTTGGTTGATTTTCTAAGCTTTAGGATATGCTTGCTGTTTTTCTTATTCTTCCATTGTATTACCCAGAACATAGCCAATATGTATTTTTCAGTTGATTGTCTGTTCTGATTTCTTTAATTAAAACCACATAGTGGTTACATTGTATTAAACTCAAGTTACAATATCAAAAGTAGATAGAGACAAAAAACTGATTGTAAATTACTGCGATTATTCATGTGCAGCCTTGATGAAGCCAGGAGCATGCTGAACATGCACTAGCTGTGTTTTATTCTGTTTTTATTCTACGAAAGATCAGACGGGCTGATTTAGAGTATATCAGGCGACATTGCCCCCACCATCTTCAACGACATCTGCTCGCCAAATTTAGAGTTGCCCACCAGCCCCGCAGACAACGCTAAACATTGTCAGGAACCGCCGTCATGGACAGTTCAATCAAACATGAAGGCCACCCATCAAATTTTTATAAAGTTTTTCATTTTTAAAAGACAAACTCTCAAAGAAAAATGAAAAACAAATTACCTCCTATGGTGTGGGGGTCTTTCTTTTTTTTTTTACTGTCCCGCGGACAGCAAAGAACAAAACATTTGATCACCCACTCTACATATGATGGGCAATTGGATGGCTAACCTCCAACGGACCGTACGAGGGCAGTTGGATTAGTGTGTTGGCAATGGAGCTGGATTTCGCTACGTCATTGGCATACTTTCATTCTGTCTGCATTTAAGAGGAGGGCGGACCAACAGTTTGGCGGGGAGGACACTTTATCACCATTGCGACAGAGCACCCTCTCTGCCAAATTCGAAATCATGGCCGTAGAGAACATTGAATGCGCCCTAGAGTTTGTAGAATCGAATACCTTATATTAGCTCGCTCAAGGGTCTATAATTTAAGTAAAATGTCTACATGTGACTTCCACGTTTCCATAGATTTCCTTCTTTAGTTGGTCGTGTAGTGTTAGCTATATGGGACATTTTCCAAAGTCTACATGGAGGATTTTGTCTATGAGTCCTGTTGTATCTATCATGATGGGTACCATAGGGAGCGGCTGACACTAAGCGAACAGGTGCAGGTTTGGACCCAGCCACGCCCTTTTTAGGACTTTATTCTTTTTAAAGTAAATAAATTGCATTCAATGAAGCTGGGGAGTAGTGGCACCTGCGAGTTACAGCTCTAAGGTTAGACATTATTAATCTCCTAAGCTGTCTATTAAAAGCAGGCTATTCGTGAGTGATTTCAGTTCTGTGTTTCATGTTGAGTTATTGACTGATCAAACTTGTGAAAGTTTCACCATCCGCTGGACTTCATACAAATCATGCAGTGGTCTGTGGGCAATGATGTCAGTGATTGGAGCACACTTTTCTCGTGAACAGCTGGGTCTGCCTCTCTGTTGAAATGTTAATGCTCTTGGTATTGGAAGTTCTAACATATTCGAAGTTTCATTATTTTTTTGTAATAGTCTTATGAAGCCAGATTTCTTTTAATATCAGAATATTTCAGCCCTTCCTCCTATACCAATACATTATGGAGATTTACATGTCTAGCTACAAAGCATTGGTGTGCTGTGCAAAGGCTGGGAACACAAGGCTGGATGAGGGATATGATGGAGGAAAAGTAGGCAGGACAAGGAGTTATCTGCTGGGGTCTATGTCCCAAATGGTTACACGCGGACGAGATGTTGCTTCAGAAGAGTCTTCAATTCCTACTGGAGAAGCAGGAGCGAGGGGGATTGGCAAACCTGGGAGGGAGGGAATTCCAGAACCTGTGAACATGCAAGCAGTGGCGGCTGGTAGCTGGGAGAAGCAGTGGGGAGGGGTAGGGGAACAGGGGTGGGGTGAGGATCGGGTTTTAAAAAAAAATGACTTGCCTCCCGGCCAGTTGCGACTGCTACCGGACCTGGGTGGTGTGGCGAGGGTAGGGGACTGAAGGGATGAAAGAAGTAAAAAAAAACAACAAAAAAAACAGTTACATGTGGCAGCCGGCCAGCACCTCTCCTCCGTCCTCTTCTTCACGTCTCCGGTCCCTGGCAGGATGCAGGAAGCAGCAGGAAGCAGCAGGAAGCACCCAGGCTTACCTGAGCTAATCACAACGCTGTTAGGGAATGGGGGCAGGGCATGTTCTCCAGAAGATGCGAAGTGCGCATGACTGTTTGGCAAGCCTGAGTGTGCTGGCCAAACATTCATGTGTACTTAGGAGTGGGCAAACCACTCTTCCCCTGCACCTCTGTCATCGGAGCTGTCTGCCCGAATGCAAACCTGCAGCAGAAGGAAACATAAAATGATAATACCTTGAGATATTATCATTTTATGTTTCCTTTACTTCACTGCTGCGAAACAGTGGGGCGACGCTCCTCCTCCTTAGCAGAGGAGCCGCCACTGCCTGGAACTCTCCATTTAAATAAAAGAGCCTGCGTTGCCCAGACACAAGTCTAGTGTGGGGCAATCCACCTCACGAGGGCACCAGAGAATCTAGGCCAACAGATAGCTGCAGCCCTAAGCAAGCAGACATTACACCTGGACTTGCCTAGGGTCCTGCGGGTGCTGAGTTAGTCTGTGGGGTCAGATCTCAAGTATGGAGCCACCCTCCATGGAGGCTCCATCCTTGAGAAGATATGCTCCAGACCTTCGTCACAGGCATTGGTCCAATGAGTGCTGAGCCCTTGAGTCAGAGCCTTGTAACTGGATACCAGCCATGACGTGTTAGTGACGTGGAACCTTGCGTACTGACAGAGCTTGACCGTGGCAGGGCTTACCCAGTGCACACAGACCCCTGAGAGATTGGCTCTATAATCTGATGTCTATGCATTAATCCCCTCCAGTGCTACATGTCCTGGTTGGATGTACTCACCCATGGTACATCTGATCACTGCAACCAGAGACAGCCTGAGGGAGGTCAGACCTCCTGAAGCAAGCAGAAATATCATAAAATGCCAACGATCCCCGATGAAGGGCATTTGGAAGATGTGTCATCACAGTAAACCACAATCCCACAGAAAGATAAAAAGCTAAATAAAAATAATATATTCACATCGTTATGACTTAGCTTTTCTTGGACACAGGAGACTTCCACAGCCCAGGAAGAAATAAGCTAAGTGATAAACATCAAACAATCCCTTGAATACAATAAAAGCTGCACATAAATAAAACAAAGAAAAATGGAAAATGATGTACTGTTGTGGCACACGCATTCATAATAAGAACGCAGACCGCGCGCTCCCCCATCGTAGTCCATTGCACTGTGCTACAGGAAGTGATGTCGGTGAGATGTGTTCATTCCACAGCACAAAGGTTGTTTAGGTAAATGTGTTCATGACAGCAAACTAAGGGTGTCAGTCACGGGCCCACACTATTACTGTGCAGTAACCCTGATCCCAGGAGATACGGATACCGTGGGGTGTGGTATTATACCGTGGGGTGTGGTAGGATACCGTGGGGTGTGGTATTATACCGTGGGGTGTGGTATTATACCGTGGGGTGTGGTATTATACCGTGGGGTGTGGTATTATACTGTGGGGTGTGGTATTATACTGTGGGGTGTGGTATTATACCGTGGGGTGTGGTATTATACTGTGGGGTGTGGTATTATACCCTGGGGTGTGGTATTATACCGTGGGGTGTGGTAGGATACCGTGGGGTGTGGTATTATACTGTGGGGTGTGGTATTATACCCTGGGGTGTGGTATTATACCGTGGGGTGTGGTAGGATACCGTGGGGTGTGGTATTATACCGTGGGGTGTGGTATTATACCGTGGGGTGTGGTATTATACCGTGGGGTGTGGTATTATACCGTGGGGTGTGGTATTATACCGTGGGGTGTGGTATTATACCGTGGGGTGTGGTATTATACTGTGGGGTGTGGTATTATACCCTGGGGTGTGGTATTATACCGTGGGGTGTGGTAGGATACCGTGGGGTGTGGTATTATACCGTGGGGTGTGGTATTATACCGTGGGGTGTGGTGTTATACCGTGGGGTGTGGTGTTATACCGTGGGGTGTGGTATTATACCGTGGGGTGTGGTATTATACCGTGGGGTGTGGTATTATACCGTGGGGTGTGGTATTATACTGTGGGGTGTGGTATTATACCGTGGGGTGTGGTATTATATCGTGGGAGGTGGTGGTATACCGGCGTGGGGTGTGGAATTTACTGGGCTTAATATTACCACACCAGTCCTCCTCCGAAATCTCAGAATGGGGAATAATTTGATATTATCATATGGCTTCCGCCATTCTCCGCTATGGAAAATTTGTCCGTATGATACATGGCAATAGCGGAGGGGCGAGCGGAGGAGTTATTACAGCGAGACTCAGGAATCAGATTGGGTGTGAACAGTTAGCGCCCGCGCTGAGTTACATGAGTGCTTTATCACTGGGTTGAAGTTACGACGCTGGGATTGCACTCCCTCTGGCAGCAGGGGCGGCCTTAGGCATGTGCAAGCTGTGCACCTGCACAGGGCCGCCAATCCCCAGGGGCCACCACGCCAAAATATATCCTTAATATAATAATCCTCTGAGGATGGATACATATTTGCGTGGCGGCCCCTGGCAGGGATTTGGGGGCCTCCGGCTCCGTTCCACTTCCAAACACCCTGGCCCCCCACCTCTTCACTGGCCTGTGCACTCTGCCCCACCCGGACCCCCTCTTCCGGGGCCTCCTACCTACGCTCCCTGCCCAGGGCCGCCATGAGCCTAGAGCCGCCCCTGCTGGCAGTTCTTAATCGCAGTAGCGGCCGAAGTCTGGGCAAAGTGGCATGGCCGAGGGAAGGGGGGGGGGGGGGGACTGGGATGGACAACCAAAAAAACAAATAATAAAAGTACTTTACTGTTCAACGCTCCAACACTCCTCCCTGACTGTCACCATGCACTGCAGGTACAGGGTCCCAGAATCCTCCGGGCCAATCCTGACGCTACATGAAAGCAGCATCAGGATTGGCCTGAGCGCCGATGATTTGTGCTCCCAGTGAGACTAAGAGACTGTGTGTGCTCTCTACAACCCAGCAACACAGCTGGGGTTGGAGAAAGACTCAGTGCGCATGACGGTTTGGCCGGCCTGAGGCCACCGGCCAAACCGTTGTGAGCACTGTAAGCCAGTGCACCTACCACTCCCCCTCTGCCTGTCATCTCCATGGCCGGGGCCGGACTGAGAACCAAAACCAGCCCTGGCAAAGTGCTCGGCTGGCCCCCTGGGGGTGCGACCGAGCTCTTTGCCAGGGCCGATTTTCGGGCCGATTTTCAGCTATGCTGCAAAAACGGCCCTGTAACAAAAACGGCCCCCAGGGCCCAAAACCGGCCCCCACCCTTGCGGCGCACAGGGGGATTGCCCGGTGCCCGCAACGTCCAGTCCGGGCCTGTCCATGGCCCCGTGCTCTAGATGACACCATGGAGAAAAATAAAACGATAATAAACTAAGCTTGAGGTGTATGCCATCAATACAACAAACTGTTAATCAAATGGATCAGAGAAGAGCACTTGCCATGGCTGGCCTCCATCATCGCAGCATGGTCTCCACTGGCATCCCTCAGAATCTTGATGCCAGGCTACAGAGGCTAAGGAACCAGGCAGCAGGCCCGGACTGGCCTTTGCAGGCACCGGGCAATCCCCCGGTCGGCCGCGAGGGTGGGGGCCGGTTTTGGGCCCCAGGGGGCCGGTTTTGTTACAGGGTCGTTTTTTGCAGCATAGCTACAAAAGCGGCACTGTAACAAAAACGGCCGAAAACCGGCCCTAGCAAAGAGCGCGGTCGCACCCCCCCAACCCCCCGGAGGGAGGGGGGGGGCCGGCCGAGCACTTTGCCAGGGCCGGCTTCGGTTCCCAGTCCGGCCCTGCCAGGCAGCCAGACTGGGGTTAAACCTCTGCAAAAGCAGCCACACCCGCCCTAAAAGCTTTCCACTGACTTCTAACACAAGCCAGCATCAATTTCAAGGCGCTCTGCACGGAGCAGGAAGCTAGGCTGAGGCAAACCGTGAGAATACCTGCAAAAAATGGCCCCACGCTACACCCCAGGCATTAATCCCCATTAACCATCAACCCACTTAATCCAAAAAAGAATATTGGGTAGGGAATATAGTTACATCTTAATATTGTAGCCAGAATATTGAGGACACAAGTATTGAAAAATAAGTGTATAGATTTACTATTCTTAATTCTACATCTGCACACCTAGAAGATATATATATATATGTATATATATATATATATATATCAAGGTCCACAAGTTACCCAAAGGGCGGGGCTCACTCCCTGATCAGCGCGTTCCACACTGGAGGAGAGAAAGGCATAACCAGCGTCAGCAGAGCCTGACGCGTTTCGGGATCCTCCCTTCTTCAAAGGCTTCTCTGCTACTGAATGGCAGCCGACAAAAAGACATCGGTGTTTGCCCCTCTTTTATTTCAACAATTGCACTCAGGTGAGTAAACATATTCATGCTGCATTGTGGGACCGGTAGTCTTTACACTCATACCCCAGTGGGCTGAAGGCTGCAATTCAGAAAAAATGTAATGTCATCACGGGTGTGCCTCTCGTATTCTCCCCGTTCAAATTTGCGCCAGATAGGTCTGATCCGCTGTCGTTTCCATCAGCAGCAGAACCGCTAGGCATCCGCGGCGGTGCGCCCCCGGCTGGGTCAGCCGTATACATCAAGGTCCACAAGTTACCCAAAGGGCGGGGCTCACTCCCTGATCAGCGCGTTCCACACTGGAGGAGAGAAAGGCATAACCAGCGTCAGCAGAGCCTGACGCGTTTCGGGATCCTCCCTTCTTCAAAGGCTTCTCTGCTACTGAATGGCAGCCGACAAAAAGACATCGGTGTTTGCCCCTCTTTTATTTCAACAATTGCACTCAGGTGAGTAAACATATTCATGCTGCATTGTGGGACCGGTAGTCTTTACACTCATACCCCAGTGGGCTGAAGGCTGCAATTCAGAAAAAATGTAATGTCATCACGGGTGTGCCTCTCGTATTCTCCCCGTTCAAATTTGCGCCAGATAGGTCTGATCCGCTGTCGTTTCCATCAGCAGCAGAACCGCTAGGCATCCGCGGCGGTGCGCCCCCGGCTGGGTCAGCCGTATACATCAAGGTCCACAAGTTACCCAAAGGGCGGGGCTCACTCCCTGATCAGCGCGTTCCACACTGGAGGAGAGAAAGGCATAACCAGCGTCAGCAGAGCCTGACGCGTTTCGGGATCCTCCCTTCTTCAAAGGCTTCTCTGCTACTGAATGGCAGCCGACAAAAAGACATCGGTGTTTGCCCCTCTTTTATTTCAACAATTGCACTCAGGTGAGTAAACATATTCATGCTGCATTGTGGGACCGGTAGTCTTTACACTCATACCCCAGTGGGCTGAAGGCTGCAATTCAGAAAAAATGTAATGTCATCACGGGTGTGCCTCTCGTATTCTCCCCGTTCAAATTTGCGCCAGATAGGTCTGATCCGCTGTCGTTTCCATCAGCAGCAGAACCGCTAGGCATCCGCGGCGGTGCGCCCCCGGCTGGGTCAGCCGTATACATCAAGGTCCACAAGTTACCCAAAGGGCGGGGCTCACTCCCTGATCAGCGCGTTCCACACTGGAGGAGAGAAAGGCATAACCAGCGTCAGCAGAGCCTGACGCGTTTCGGGATCCTCCCTTCTTCAAAGGCTTCTCTGCTACTGAATGGCAGCCGACAAAAAGACATCGGTGTTTGCCCCTCTTTTATTTCAACAATTGCACTCAGGTGAGTAAACATATTCATGCTGCATTGTGGGACCGGTAGTCTTTACACTCATACCCCAGTGGGCTGAAGGCTGCAATTCAGAAAAAATGTAATGTCATCACGGGTGTGCCTCTCGTATTCTCCCCGTTCAAATTTGCGCCAGATAGGTCTGATCCGCTGTCGTTTCCATCAGCAGCAGAACCGCTAGGCATCCGCAGCGGTGCGCCCCCGGCTGGGTCAGCCGTATACATCAAGGTCCACAAGTTACCCAAAGGGCGGGGCTCACTCCCTGATCAGCGCGTTCCACACTGGAGGAGAGAAAGGCATAACCAGCGTCAGCAGAGCCTGACGCGTTTCGGGATCCTCCCTTCTTCAAAGGCTTCTCTGCTACTGAATGGCAGCCGACAAAAAGACATCGGTGTTTGCCCCTCTTTTATTTCAACAATTGCACTCAGGTGAGTAAACATATTCATGCTGCATTGTGGGACCGGTAGTCTTTACACTCATACCCCAGTGGGCTGAAGGCTGCAATTCAGAAAAAATGTAATGTCATCACGGGTGTGCCTCTCGTATTCTCCCCGTTCAAATTTGCGCCAGATAGGTCTGATCCGCTGTCGTTTCCATCAGCAGCAGAACCGCTAGGCATCCGCGGCGGTGCGCCCCCGGCTGGGTCAGCCGTATACATCAAGGTCCACAAGTTACCCAAAGGGCGGGGCTCACTCCCTGATCAGCGCGTTCCACACTGGAGGAGAGAAAGGCATAACCAGCGTCAGCAGAGCCTGACGCGTTTCGGGATCCTCCCTTCTTCAAAGGCTTCTCTGCTACTGAATGGCAGCCGACAAAAAGACATCGGTGTTTGCCCCTCTTTTATTTCAACAATTGCACTCAGGTGAGTAAACATATTCATGCTGCATTGTGGGACCGGTAGTCTTTACACTCATACCCCAGTGGGCTGAAGGCTGCAATTCAGAAAAAATGTAATGTCATCACGGGTGTGCCTCTCGTATTCTCCCCGTTCAAATTTGCGCCAGATAGGTCTGATCCGCTGTCGTTTCCATCAGCAGCAGAACCGCTAGGCATCCGCGGCGGTGCGCCCCCGGCTGGGTCAGCCGTATACATCAAGGTCCACAAGTTACCCAAAGGGCGGGGCTCACTCCCTGATCAGCGCGTTCCACACTGGAGGAGAGAAAGGCATAACCAGCGTCAGCAGAGCCTGACGCGTTTCGGGATCCTCCCTTCTTCAAAGGCTTCTCTGCTACTGAATGGCAGCCGACAAAAAGACATCGGTGTTTGCCCCTCTTTTATTTCAACAATTGCACTCAGGTGAGTAAACATATTCATGCTGCATTGTGGGACCGGTAGTCTTTACACTCATACCCCAGTGGGCTGAAGGCTGCAATTCAGAAAAAATGTAATGTCATCACGGGTGTGCCTCTCGTATTCTCCCCGTTCAAATTTGCGCCAGATAGGTCTGATCCGCTGTCGTTTCCATCAGCAGCAGAACCGCTAGGCATCCGCGGCGGTGCGCCCCCGGCTGGGTCAGCCGTATACATCAAGGTCCACAAGTTACCCAAAGGGCGGGGCTCACTCCCTGATCAGCGCGTTCCACACTGGAGGAGAGAAAGGCATAACCAGCGTCAGCAGAGCCTGACGCGTTTCGGGATCCTCCCTTCTTCAAAGGCTTCTCTGCTACTGAATGGCAGCCGACAAAAAGACATCGGTGTTTGCCCCTCTTTTATTTCAACAATTGCACTCAGGTGAGTAAACATATTCATGCTGCATTGTGGGACCGGTAGTCTTTACACTCATACCCCAGTGGGCTGAAGGCTGCAATTCAGAAAAAATGTAAGTTCATCACGGGTGTGCCTCTCGTATTCTCCCCGTTCAAATTTGCGCCAGATAGGTCTGATCCGCTGTCGGTGGACCTTGATGTATACGGCTGACCCAGCCGGGGGCGCACCGCCGCGGATGCCTAGCGGTTCTGCTGCTGATGGAAACGACAGCGGATCAGACCTATCTGGCGCAAATTTGAACGGGGAGAATACGAGAGGCACACCCGTGATGACATTACATTTTTTCTGAATTGCAGCCTTCAGCCCACTGGGGTATGAGTGTAAAGACTACCGGTCCCACAATGCAGCATGAATATGTTTACTCACCTGAGTGCAATTGTTGAAATAAAAGAGGGGCAAACACCGATGTCTTTTTGTCGGCTGCCATTCAGTAGCAGAGAAGCCTTTGAAGAAGGGAGGATCCCGAAACGCGTCAGGCTCTGCTGACGCTGGTTATGCCTTTCTCTCCTCCAGTGTGGAACGCGCTGATCAGGGAGTGAGCCCCGCCCTTTGGGTAACTTGTGGACCTTGATGTATACGGCTGACCCAGCCGGGGGCGCACCGCCGCGGATGCCTAGCGGTTCTGCTGCTGATGGAAACGACAGCGGATCAGACCTATCTGGCGCAAATTTGAACGGGGAGAATACGAGAGGCACACCCGTGATGACATTACATTTTTTCTGAATTGCAGCCTTCAGCCCACTGGGGTATGAGTGTAAAGACTACCGGTCCCACAATGCAGCATGAATATGTTTACTCACCTGAGTGCAATTGTTGAAATAAAAGAGGGGCAAACACCGATGTCTTTTTGTCGGCTGCCATTCAGTAGCAGAGAAGCCTTTGAAGAAGGGAGGATCCCGAAACGCGTCAGGCTCTGCTGACGCTGGTTATGCCTTTCTCTCCTCCAGTGTGGAACGCGCTGATCAGGGAGTGAGCCCCGCCCTTTGGGTAACTTGTGGACCTTGATATATATATATATATATATATATATCCAGTTTCTTTGTGCTTCAGATGTTTATTCTGTGCAAAATGTCACTATATATATATATATATATATATATATATATATATATAGATATCTCCCAACAAATCTTTCCCCAAGAAAAGCAATTAGGTCAGTCACACTCACAGAAGGGTTATTTCCATTATTTAGTCCGTTTCTTTACAAAGTGAAAGCCACACCGATGCTTTTCGGTTTCCACCGATCATCTTGAACAAGGTCCCGGTGGAGACCGAAACACGTCGGTGTGGCTTTCACTTTGTAAAGAAATGGAATGAATAATGGAAATAAACCTTCCGTGAGTGCGACCTAATTGCTTTTGTTCTAGAAAGATTTCACGATGCATTATGGTGCCTGTAGTATGCTGAACAGGCACCTGACAATTGAGTCTGAATAATGTGCTCACCTGTGATCAAGACGTATGTAACGTCGAAACGCGTAAGGAAATGAGCAAGTTGCACAGGATGTGACGAATAAAGTCCTCTGCATCATTAGACACTGTGGGCTCTTCATATTGGAGTGGTTGCAAGCGCAGTTTCTCCAGGATCTCCGTTCCTGGTGAGAGCCCGCCCTGCAGGACCGGGGGCCCCCGGTAAAGCGGAGGTGTTCTTTTGGATATATATATATATATATATATATATATATATATATATATATATATATATATATATATATATATATATATATATATATATATATATATATATATATATATATATACAGTTTCTTTGTGCTTCAGATGTTTATTCTGTGCAAAATGTCACTATATATATATATATATATATATATATATATATATATATATATATATATATATATATATATATATATATATATATATATATATATATATAATATATCTCCCAACAAGTCTTTCCCCAAGAAAAGCAATTAGGTCACACTCACAGAAGGGTTATTTCCATTATTTAGTCCGTTTCTTTACAAAGTGAAAGCCACACCGATGCTTTTCGGTTTCCACCGATCATCTTGAACAAGGTCCCGGTGGAGACCGAAACACGTCGGTGTGGCTTTCACTTTGTAAAGAAATGGAATGAATAATGGAAATAAACCTTCCGTGAGTGCGACCTAATTGCTTTTGTTCTAGAAACATTTGTTGGGATAATTTATTGGGGTGGCGCTGCCAAGAGGTTCCGCACCATTTGAGAAGCGCCGAATAAACCAGCGAAGGTGAGCCAGTGAGGGAGGAATATATATATATATATATATATATATATATATATATATATATATATATATATATATATATATATATATATATATATATATATATATATATATATATAGATAGATATAATACCTCCTTCCGATCTAACCCTGACCAGCTACCTTTCAAGAAACACCTTAAATCTTAACTACCTAGACATGCTTTTTACCTGAACACCTCATAGATCAGGGGTTATGATGAAAGAATATCGGATATGCAATTAATAAACTTCACATTCTTGTTCCTTCAGCCCTCTGAAATAAAAGGTATTACGTATATGGGATTATGATTTGTCTGAATTGGCCAGCTCAAAAAACACATCTGTTGTTCTTCACACTCTGCCCTTCCCCCCCTCCGCTCTATTTGTCTCACCTTTCTTTCCACTCTTAATGTGTTGCTTATTTTCGATTTAATTTGTAATTGTTATTATTTTCTGTAACATTGTGTAACCTAATGTAAAGCGCTCTGATACCTACGGGTCTAGCCAGCGCTCTATAAAACGAATTAAATAAATAACATTTCCAATGCGCACGTGCTCCGCGCGGAGGTCGGATGATGTCATTGACGACAGATTACTTCCTGGTCAAGCAATCTACGGATCAGGAGGAACAAAACCCTATTATCTTAAATCCACTGGTTTGTGGTTGTGTAATGTCATTTTAATGGCAGCAGAAGTGGTTTTATCTGTATCATTAAAAGATTATAAGAGGAGTTTCATTTCATTAACCATTCTTATGAGAATACGAGCTCTGCCCAGACGTCATCTTGTCTTGCGCCAATTCCTTACACCTCTAATATGATGCAAAGCGCCCGTGAATCCCCCTCACCCCATCAGATGAGAATGTGAGGACGTGCTCTCATTCTGTGCGTTTTTCTAGTACATCAATGGAGCACGGAATACGACTTGGAGTATAAACCTTTAACACTCATGTTTTTTAAATAACCCTTTTGGAATTTCCTTAATCATCTCCCTGGCTGAAATGGATAGCGCATTGCTCACGTGCCATTAAGTCCTACCTGACGAGGTCGTAAACTGGCTTATGAGGGTAATGCACATGCTACTGAGATCTGTGCAGATAGGTTCAACTTCTAGCAGGGCCATTTCAGACTTTCATCCTTTCAAGGTCAACAAAATGAGACCTGTGTAGCATACGGGTTGCGGCACTTACTTGCACAGATGCACATTATGCGGCAGCAAACTCTACAGGGGCGGCTCCTCCGTTGAAGCAGAGGAGAGTTTCCCCAGTTTAATGCCCCTGAGCCCCAAGAGGAAAAATAAAATGGTAATTCATCATTACCATTTAATTTTTCATCCTGACATCCTTTCTGCCCTGAACAAACTTATGCGCACTTTTCCAAGTCATTTTGGCTGGCCATCTGGCGAGGGCCAGCCTGTCATAGGCACTTTGAATCCTCTAACCCAGCTGTCTTAAAACAGCTGTGTTAGAGCAGCTGCAGGCCTCCAAAATGCTGTGGAGTGCCAAGCCAGGCCGCACCCGCCAATCAGGATGCTGCTCTCATGCTGGTTAGAGCAGCGCCCTGATTGGTCAAGGAAGTTTCCAGGTGGCAGGGCTGCAGCGCAACGAGGTCCAGAGCAGGTGGTCCTGTCGTCAAATAAGTGTTTCTTTTACTATATTTTTAGTTTATATTTGCATGAGCACACACATTAATTTGATTTTTGCCAATTTATTTGAGCGTGTGCGCGCCCGCCCCACTTTCCCGTTGATGCCAGCCGCCACTGAAGTTCTAAAGAGAAACATAAGTTAGTATTATTTCGTAATAGGAGTATGGAGTTCTCAATGATTGGTTGGGGGGGGGGGGGGGGGGAGTGGATCCAAAAACAGCGCCAAGGCAGGAGCAGGAGGAATGTTCGTCAGTATCCGAGCAATGCGGAAGTGATGTGCTTGTTTCTGGAAGGATCTCCAGTGCTTCGCGTACTGTAAAACAGGCCTTGGCACCAGGCGCTGGACTCCAGCCAATATTTGCTCTCCTAGCATTGATTAACAGCCAGTGAGCAGAACACTATTAGCTTCCTGAAACAGTGGAGCACTTGATTCCAATTACTCTCCAACGCAAGCACAACAACAGATGCGCGTGACTTAGTGAAAGCAAAGGCTGGAACTGGGAACACCGTCGAGGTACCGCTCTCCTGCAAGAAACCTGGCACGCGCCATGGTGTGGGGGGTCAGTGGGAACAATCAAATAAGATGGTCAGTCAAAGATGGAGTTCTGTGACAAGCGCTTGTGGACCTTTGTTGCAAACTAAAATGATGAGAGAAAGGAGTGACAAACATGTTAGAACAGTCAACTTGAGCAAAGAGAAAGACAACAGACCAAGAGAGTGTGATCCCCATGATTTGAACAATTGCAATATGCCTGAATTATCTTCACTCATGTAAAGCGCTCTGATACCCCCGTGTCCAGCCAGCGCTATATAAAACCTTTAAAATAAATAAATACATAAATAGAGTGAAGATGAGTCTTCTGGTCAATCTGATGGAGGTCACTGGTTGAAATAATGAAGATAGAAGGTCAGCCAGACCACAGAAGGCAAGGCACTGGGAAAGTGACGTCAACTAGCCCTGTATTTTTTAAGTCTGCTTTACATTTTTCCTTCAATGGGTGAGACAACCTAGGAGTCCAGATGGGGTGCCTGAGTTTTTTTTCAACAGTATGTGGTAGGCTGTGATGTGTAGGGGGTTTTCTGTTTCAGGGTGATCTAAACCCCCACAACCCAGGCGGCTATGAGGATGCCGGCATTTTGTGGTAGATCAATATAGTCCGAGAGGCTAAGGCCTTACCGACCTGTTGATATGGAGGGGAGAAGTTTCCATTTATTCCCCAATAAAATCTCATGCAACCCACATGAAACGGGGGTGTTACCTTATCTAGTGCTTGTGTGTGGTGTGGTGTGTGTGGAGAATGTGTAGCAGCCACGAGACTGTGTGCAAGGTGACTGGTGCCCATTGAGGACACCGTTTTCAGGTCTGGTTAGGATGGTGGCTTTCCATGTCATTCTCTTCATACACTTTGACATGATAAAGAGTACCTATCCTGTGCTCCCTGGGTGCCTGTCAAAAGAGTTTCTTTCTCCCTCCTGATAACAAGAGTTAGGAAAAACAGGGCAATCCAAGCACATATTTAGTAGCTGAAAATAAACAAGTTTGCGTGGTTTCTAGGCCTTTGACTTGCACAAGTCACACACTGCACCTAACTGCAAAGACAATGTTAGTTCATGTTGCAAGCAACAATGCCTGAATTATCCACTACATACACAATAAAGTGCTTAATTTGAGCCGGTGGTTTTCGGTGCTCAGCAAAGGCACTTAATTGTCAACACCAGTGCTAATTACAGTCTGCCACATGGTCCCGGACTATCCACTGACCCCTCAAGACACATAATAGTGGTTGTGATATAAATTTCCAGTAACAGCCAGTTAATCAGATGACTTGGATCTGCATGTCCATTCAAGATTTTTCCACCGGTGTGCTGCCTGTGTCTTTCAGGCTCAGGGCTGTTCAGCCTCACTAATGCATAACGTGCTAGTGCTGCCCCTGCCACTGCTGCCCCAGACTGGAATGCGAGCAACCACTCTCCTCCCCCTACCCAGTTCTGAAGCTGCACAGGATCACCACGGATCCCGAGGGTTCTTTCCAGAGTGTTTCGCAGCCACCGCTGCCGCTACCACCTACAACTCCGTTGCCGCCGTGATTTCTGACGATGTAAGGCACAGAGACGAATCCTCTTCCGGCGCCGGTATATTTGGTGAGCGCATTTCTCTTTTGGCAGGGGAAAACAAACACTGTTTCCTATAATTTAGCCTTACTGCATCTCACCACCTCCTAATCAAAATTCAAAGAGCTGCCAAAACACTGTCTGCAACACTCCCAACTTCCGGAGCCTCCGCGACCCGCCGCTAGCTGGCCACCATGTCCTTCCCCAGTCATGTCCAGTCAAGGTTTTTGTGCACAACAAATGGCTGATGAGATAAATCTTCTTCCTCCAATCTGGTATCAATTTTATTTAAGAAAACATGACCATTGAGTTCCTTCTTCTTGCCAAGCTTGATGTAATTCTGTTCAGCAATTTCTGCTGTCTTGAGAGCAAGCATTCTTATGGCGCTGAAATGGGAAACACAACTTTTAGATCACTCTGTTAGACCTGTCAACCTTAGGGTGGTCTTCCAAACATGTTGCCTTACTCCTCCATATTTTTCTGATCTTGTTTTTGTTGGCCTTAGGACTCTGTGCACTTTACCACTACTAAACAGTGCTAAAGTGCTTGTGCTCTCTTTTTAAAACATGGTAGAATTGGCATATACCCAATTGGCATATTTAATTTACTTACACGTCCCTAGTTAAGTGGTATTACATGTGCTCAGGGCATGTAAATTCTACCAGTGGGCCTGCAGCACTTATTGTGCCACTCACCTAGGTAGCCCTATAAACATATCCCAGGCCTGTCATTGCAGCCTGTATGTACAGTTTAAAGCTGCCAGCTCAGCTTGGCAAAATAAACCTTGTGCCAGATTCAAACCTGCCTTTCTAATACATATAGGTCACCCTGTGGTAAGGCCCAAAACAGCCCACAGGGCAGGGTGCAGTATATTTAAAAAGTAGGATGCTTTTAAGTTTTACTCGTCCTGATAGTAAAAAACTCTTATATTTGTTTTTCACTACTGGAAGGCCTACCTCTCCCATAGGAAACGTTGGAGTCACCTTATTACAATTAACAGGTTGTAACTTCTAAATGGGAGTAAGTGAACAGTTCATGTTCGGTGTCTTTGAAATTGGGATGAAAAAATCCTTTTTTTATGGCAAAGTCAGATTTACAATTTTGAAAATGCCACTTAAGTTGGCATTTTCATTCCTTAGTCCATTAGTGCCTTTAGCTTGTCTCTGGGTCACATGACTGGGTGTAGTTGGCAGCTGGGCTTTGTGTATTCCTCCTAGACAATCACACACAAAAGAGCTTAGTTGTGCTTCGATGGGCCCTCACTGGCACGATGGGAAGGCATAGATGTGCATAGCCCTACTTACACTTGACTAGGCTGTGTTCTGCCTGCACACAAAAGAGTACATACTCCCTGCCATTTGTGTGTAGCCAGGGCAGGGAAGGCCGGAAACCTGTGCACTTCAAGGAGAAACCTCTAGGAGTTTCTCCAACTTCAAAGGAGGCACCAGGTAATAATATTGGACATCGGACCAACTCTTCAGTACACTTTTAGACCTGTGGAAGAATCTACCAGGAAAAAGGACTGGTTTGCTGCTAAAAGGAGCGCCACTCTACTGACTGTTGCCATAAAGCACCTCTGCTTGCTGTGCTGACTTGCTGCCATCTTGCCTGGGGGAGACGAACTAGACCTGCCACTTGTATCCAGGACCCCCAGAGTGACTCCAAGAGCTAGTCTCTTGTAACCAGCACCTGAACTCTCCAACTGTGAGTCCTGCCCTGCCATGTGGTGCCACCCCAGTACTGGACCATTGGAAGTGGGCCTGAATGTGGGCCTGAAGGTACTCTGCCAATGCATCTGTAGATCCAGCAGAACCAACACATCTCCTCTGATATGCAGTGCAACTCAGAGCAGAACTGACACGTCCCCTCCTCTGCATGGTCTTTCCCGGCACCAGGACTTCGCATCACTGTCTCGCAGCTCCTTGAAACGGACACATCATCTAGGCTTCACGACGCATCCTCGATGCCAGACTATTCATCGACAGCCCTCTTTGAAGGGATCCTCAACAACAACACATGACCTTACACCCCAGCCTTGCAGCCCCTCTGAACCGATGCATTGCAGTGGCTGCACAACGCATCCTTGACGCAGGATCTCGCAACACTACACAACCAGGATTTAAGGTACTTTGTTCACTGACATAATTGGGTCTCAGCAACTGGCCTGCACTCCATCATGGTATGCTTGAACTAGTGAATTTGTTCCCATCCAGTGTGATCATATATCCACAGTTAGCGCTTTGTGGTTTTTGGCGCTATTTACACTTAGATCTTTATTGCATATCATTGGTTCTACTGATTGGATCTTTGTGATTGTGGTCTTGTTTTATTTACTAAAATGTACTCAATCTTTCTAATCTACTGTGGGATGATTTTTGTGGTGTGTTTAGACTGTATTACTGTGTAGTGTAGCACCCCTCTCAATCAGTAATCCAATTTCTTACAACCTCAAAATAACTTTTTCCTCTTTGGCTATTTCGTACAAAAATTGAAATAAATATTTGAATAAGGATATGTCATGTATCCACTAATGTTGATGCAGATTTATGAAAAGATGTCAAAGCCAATTACCAAATCAAAAAGTCAATTTCCAATTTAACTCTTAATCTTCTTGTGCTGGAAGCAGTCACAGGGAGAAACCAAACAAAAACAGAGCCCTTGTTATGCATAAAATAATAGAACAAATCTTCAAATTTATCAGTTAAGTAAAGTTTGTAACCTTCATAAATTTTGACAAACAAGATGATTCAGCACCCACTAATATTGCTCCACACATCTATTAAATACAGTTATTTTCTTTGTTTGGATGTAGGATGGGGTATACATACATATTTAATCCTATATACAGTGGCTTCCATGCCCAAAGGATGATCACCATTACCATTAAAACATACAGCTGGAATTCGGATCCTACGCCCTGAAGAAGTCTCAGTTTGAGAAGAAACAAGTTGGCTACATCAAGGAAGAATGTTTTATATAAAGAGAAGATTATGAATAAAGAAAATCAATTTAAAAAGAAAATCAATATGAAGTATATGCATTGTGTTTTTGGGGATATGACTTAATAAACTAAGTGTTCTTAATAGATGTGTAGATTAATATTAGTGGGTGCTGAGCCATCATGTTTGTCAACATTTATGGACGTTTTCTCCTGTTTAGGGGGACTAAGAAGCCTGGTCTGCCAGGTTCGTGCACCACGGTTTCTGACTGAGAAATACACCTAGTGATAGGAAACATCCTTTACAACGCAACTTTTACCACGCAGTGCTATTACAACGCAGGTTTTACAACGAAAACCATTACAACGCATTGCGCTGGGGGGCGCTCTAGGATAGGGAATAGATTTCATTTACTATCCAACACCTTCCCTAGTGTCCACGGGGACTGGAGTTGGAATAGTAAATTAAACTATTCACTATCCAGCACCCCAAAGCGCTATGCGTTGTAATGGTATGCGTAGTAAAAAACGCGTTGTAACAGCATGCATGGTAAAAGCATGCGTTGTAACGTCATACATCCCATAGTGATAGGTGCGTAACACATTGCCTCAGTCTTTGTAAATCACCAAGGTTTGTAGCCGTAACTCTCAGTCACACCATGCACTGCTCATGACCTTACACATGGCAACACAGAATACATTATAAATTGCATCATCATTTTAACTACTGGCAACATTACTTGTCACCTCTGCATCAAATACATCACCGCAGCTGATATGGGACCAAGACAACCCTACCTTCCATCCTTTTATTTTTCTGAGATTATTACAAGGAAAGAGTAACAACTATTTTATCAAATGCTAAATAAAATAAGGTGCTGTTTTTATATTTCTTATCGCTATTCATTGTGATAAATTTTTGTATCAATTTCTCCTTAGGAAGGCTGTAATCCTTACAAAATGGATCAGTTGCCACTAAAAATAAATCAGGTGCTTCCTTGGCATGAAGAAGAGTCTATAAATCAAACATAACAGTATAACCCTTAACCTTGTATATCACTGCCATCTAATACTTTATATCACATTTAAATGCAAGTAAGCATTAAGCATCCATTTATCAAAAGGCAGCATTCTTATGAGCCAGCTGAAGGATGCTGAGCACCAGTAACAAAATCTACAAAACCACTTTACAAAATCAAGTCTCCCCTTGGTAGATCAAGGGGCACTTTGTCTAAGAGCTGTAAGCGAGAGACATCCATTTTCAGAAAGGTCAAATCAGTTACTGAAATAAACAATTTCCACCCCCATTTCTCTTTGGTTTCTCTCAAGAATGGAAATAATATCAAGCATTGTATGTGAAGCAGCACTTTCGGCCTTCACCAGTGGTTGAAAAGGAACACGATATAGTGCACTTACTCTCTGTCCCGCAATCCCACAATATCTGAGAAGGGTTGAAATTGTATTTCATTTCATTTTATTTAGGCAACGCTTATGTCTGAGTGATGTACAGTGGTACAAAGGGAGAAAAGGTCCCAGGATACAATATGTAAAATACAAGAAGAATCAATCAAAGTATAAACACATAAAAATCAAGTGAAGTGTACATATTGTTATTTAATCACAAAGTACAAGAGCATCGATGCGCACAAAGTTTGAAAACATCTTCACAATATTTGGTGCCCAAGAAAGGAGGGAAAAAAAGGGGGAGTGGGGTGTTTGTGTAAAGTGTTAGGGAATAGTGCAAGGTCAAGAAGTGTAATAAAATACAAATCAATTGTCCTTATTCAAATTTCAAATGCGGAACCAGCAAGATAGCAAGAACCAGAAAAACAAACAAATGAAAATACATGTAAAATCACAAAACCATTCTTCTTTCATGAAAGCAATACATTTTTTATGCTTGGGGTAGACGCTGGTAAGGTGTTAAGCTGTCGACGTTTCGACCCCACAATAGGGCAGGGATGTGTTGGCCCTTACAGAAGGGTCTTCCTCAGGACAGGGAGAGAGGTAGGGCACAGTCATGGGTCTTGAATTGTCATAGAACACAGAATTGCATCATGCCATGGTACGCAGTTTCAAAATGATCAATTAATGGTGAAATATCACTTGGAATGTGAGACCGGGTGCCTGTTGCTATAATCAATAATCCGATGCTGAGGAACAAATCGAACCGAACGGGTGCCAAAGCTACCCGTGGTGTCTGTAAACAGACTTCAACGCTGAATGTGGGTCATCCAGTTCCGGGATGACCCACATTCGGCGTTGAAGTCTGTTTGACAGACACGGCGTGTAGCTTTGGCACCCGTTCTGTTTGATTTGTTCCTCCACATCGGATTATTGATTATAGCGACAGGCACCCGATCTCACGTTCCGAGTGACATTTCACCTTTAATTGATCGTTTTGAAACTGCGTACCATGGCATGATGCAATTCTGTGTTCTATGACAATTCAAGACCCATGACTGTGCCCTACCTCTCTCCCTGTCCTGAGGAAGACCCTCCTGTAAGGGCCAACACATCAATACCCTGTTGTGGGGTCGAAACGTCAACAGCTTAACCCCTTACCAGCTTCTACCCCAAGCATAAAAAATGTATTGCTTTCATGAAAGAAGCATGGTTTTGTGTTTTTACATATATTTTCATTTGCTAGTTTTTCTGGTTCTTGCTATATTGCTGGTTCCCCATCTGAAATTTGAATAAGGACAATTGATTTGTATTTTATTCCACTTCCTGACCTTGCACTATTCCCTAACACTTTACACAAACACCCCACTCCCCCTTTTTTTCCCTCCTTTCTTGGGCACCAAATATTGTGAAGATGTTTTCAAACTTTGTGCGTATCGATGCGCTTGTACTTTGTGATTAAATAACAATATGTACACTTCACTTGATTTTTATGTGTTTATACTTCGATTGATTCTTCTTGTATTTTACATATTGTATCCTGGGACCTTTTCTCCCCTTGTACTACTAGCTACCCAGGTCCCAGCGACTTTCTTGGGTCACCCCTTTTTTGTAACGTGAGTGATGTACAGAGCACAAAATTAAAAAAAACATGGAACAGATGGAGATCACTGCATTGAGATTGCAGACATGCATGAAAGGAGTTTAAAGAAAGGGGTGAGTGTATAGCGAAAAGGTAGTGAATACCATAGCCTTGGAGCAAGCAGCTGAATGGATGTTATTCTGGTGGGGAGTACACAAAGAAGTCTGCCCTGAAAGGCTGAGAGGCAGAGATAAATGCAGAAAGAACAATTGATGGACAGAATGCAGAACAATGTCATACATTCACCACAGTACAGAGATCTGGGCGTAAATCAGCATTCCGTCCATCAAATGCTTCTTTTGCATATGTCGCCCTAAGTGGAAAGGGTATGCCCAGACGTGGGTCGCGTGCTCACTCCACCACTGGATTCAAGTTAGCCCGGCTGATGAGGGGTGATGCCCTGAAACCGGTCTCAGGAATGCTTATTTTCGGTCCAGGGAGGACCTGGCTTGGCAGTTGAGGCTGGACAGTTCCCACAAGGAACTGGGTCAGGACTGATTTGCATATGGCTGGGTCCAAACTGGGGTAGTGTGGTGAGCAAAAGAACGATGGATTAAACCCAGGTCCTTGTGCCTGGGGGTGAATGTTTCCATTGTTCAACATTCCGTCCATAAACTGTTTCTTTTGCATGAGAAGCAGAGATAAGGCATAAAAGGAAGTTTAAAGATAGGCTGGGAGGAGCTAGAATATGGGCACATTTGAAGGCAATTAAAAGAATGCTGAACTGACGCCAGAGTGGCAATGGAAGTCAGAGAGAAGATATGCCACTCACACCCCAGTCACCAGCAAGTTGGATTACCCTCTACATTGGGAACACGAAGCAACTCACCGAAAGACTACAAACCATCCAGAACTCGGCAACCAGACCCGTCCTCAATCTCCCACACATAACTCACATCACATCACACCACACCTCAGGGAGCTCTGCTGACTCCAGATACACAAACATGCTTGTTTTAAACCCCACACACACACATTGAAGACACTACACAACTTAGGCCCCAACTACCTCAATAGTCACATCTCCTTCCACCAACCAACCTGACACCTCAGCTCCACTGGACTCCTTCTCGCACACATTCCACGCAGACACAGAACCAGACCAAGGGGACAAGAATTCTCTTAAATTGCTCCTAAAGCGTGGAATGACATCCCATTCAACATAAGAGACTCATCATCACTTCTTGAAATTCGCAAGAAGCTGAAGGCCAAGCTTTTCAACTACATTTTTAACCTACCTACCATGGGGATGGCTAGGCACACAGACACATGGTCATGCCAGGATACCCTTGCGGGTGATAGTGTAAATTACAAATACATATACAATAACGTAACACAGAGAGGAGCATTGAGAGAGATTTTGGAGAATTTGAATAACAGAGTTAAAGACTGACTGTAGAGGATTGAGAAAATAAGCAGAATGGTCTACTAGCAGAGAACAACTGTAACCAAGAAGGGTGAGAATGGATATAGGAGTTTGGAGAAAAAAGGTCAAAAAGAGAGTATCTTGTGAAGATTACAGAGTTGGTAATGACAAAACTGGAAAACAGTAGCAATCACAAATAATGCCCAGGTGATGAGAAAGATGAGAGAGGAAAAGATAGATGAAGGGAGCAAGATAAATTGAGGGGAAACCGGTAGATCCTGCTAACACGCATCAAATTCCCTCTCCTCAAAGATAGGAAGTTTCAGTACTCTGAGATTTGGGAGAATAAAAAATGAATGCTGATTGGGTAAATTTCATGAGGGGAATCAGATCAGAAGTGTTGCTTGGGTATCTGTGAAGTGATTGTCTCTGGTGCATAAGCCATAATGACACTGATTGGTCTTTGTGTTGTAAAACGTCAGTGAAGAGTTGGGATATGAGCTATAGAGAGTTCACTTGAAAAGGGTGAGATGCCAGAGGAGGAGACTGACAGAACAATGTGCATCATACATGCCTATGAGAGACATGAATCTAACAAATCCGTCTGTGCAGAGGCCAGAAGAACCTCAGAATAGAGTACCGTGCTTGGCTTGATGGGTGACCAAAGGGACAGCGACTTAAGACCCAGACAGAGAGAAGGTGTTCACATCCATGGCTTACTGGGTGGCTCAGGTGTTCCTCTCCAAACAGCAGTGGGGGCTGGCAATGCACTTAAGAATTAAACCTGCTGACGTCAAAAAAGTGAAAAATAATACTGCTGAATGGAGATGATTCATCAAATGCCAGTGGGCTGGCGTGGCATGATAATGGATAGGTTCTTCTATTGCGCCATTTTCTTTCCAACAAGAGCCAGTGGTGTGGCAGCAAGGGTTTCCAGATAAAACAGAGATGTAGAGTAGTATCTAGGGTGGGTCCTAAGAAGGTAATCAATCTATCACCAGAGTGAAGCTGTACTTGGGAAACACACAAGGCTTGTAGTAGGGCAGTGGACTTGGTGTCTCGTAAAAAAAACACAATATTGAGCGAGAAGCAATCATCTATATCCGAAATAGAGATATCTATTTAAAACATTCGTATGTGCAAAAACGTATGATCTATTAACATTTCTTTAACATTTCTTTGGGATGATGGATAACTGGTCCAAGTTGTTATTATTTATTTAAAAACATGAAGATGGAGGTACAACATGAGCACTACAGTGAATGATCTTCACATCTTCTAATACTCCTAACAAATGCCACAGTACCTTGATAATCCCATCACATGCAGATAACATAAATGCTGCAGAAAAGGTCAGGCCAGATCTTCCTTTCACTGGAGAAGGGATGAGGTGCATTTATCCATTTGCATGGTGCATGGATATTCATCTAAAATGCATCTCCACTTTGGACAGTGGCGGCTCCTCTGGTATGGCGGAGGAGCGTCGCCCACTGCTTTTGAGCACTGTTAAGGAAATATAAAATGATAATAAGTTTTAGTTATTATCATTTATGGTACCTTTGCAGGCGGGCAGGTGAGTGGGACTGCTCTGCTCATGGAGCAGGGCAGTGGAGGAGTGGTTTTCCCACTCCTAAGTGTGCAATGACTGTCTCCTCGACCCGTTCGGGCCGCCCAAACCAGTCATGCGCCTTGAGCGTCAAACCAGGGTGCTCAGAATCAATCGCAACACTGCATTGCAGCGTTGTGATTAGTCAGGGGAGCCTGGATGCTTACCAATTGGTGGCAAGGTAAGTGCATATTTTTTTCCCCATTGCACAGCCCTGTGCACCTCCCTTTCCTCACCACACGGGAGTCATGCTGGTCGCTACTGACTTTGGACATGAACACTCATTTTGTGTTAAAACAAATTAGTGGAAACAAACCGAAGCACCACAACAACGGCCTCCCACGTTCTGTCATTCTCCCCATGCGTTTGTGATACATTTTTACTGCCAAGGGGTATTTGCATTCAATTTTTATAGAAAATGGTGCAGAATTACGTGAAACGAGACAATAGCATCATTTCAGGAATCTTGTTTAAGAGTAATTCGCAATGACCAACATTATGCTAATTATGCTGGTATAACGCAAATTTCACCTACACCCAGTTTTAAAGTTAACTGCATTACCTAGTGGAGTTGCCCAATTATGCCACAGTGTGCATATCAATAAGTGATGCAGTACAGCTAAATATAGCGTATATAGCTGGTGTCATATGGCCAAGACTAATTATGCTGCAGGGTAATACTCAATTTTGCCAGGTGTGTTGATGCCCATTGTACATACTATTTTGCAAGTCTATCGACTCGAATGCAGTGTGAACAGTTCACTTTTAAACTATTTACCACTTTTATAAATCACAATGTGCAAAAAATGCTTCATTTCATCTCATTTTTAATTCTCTGTATTCAGCCTTATATTCCATTGTGCCAGTTGGCAGTGCTCAATGTTCCATGGTTTGCTGTTGCTGCTCAATATGCCGTAAATTGTTACTCAATAGTAAATATGATGCCCTTCCATACTTAATAATAGGACGCAGCTCAGGGTGCCATAGGGTGCCACTACACATGACATAGAGACCTGCACGTGAGTGAACCTGCCTACCTTGCTTCTAAATTCGATGTGTTTGGTGTAGTGTTCACTTTGAGAAGGAGAACTTCCTTTTCCAAGTAGGCATTCCAAAATAACGCAAGAAAACACGCACTCCAGCAGGCAAAGCCTGGACCGTGAACCAGAAGCAGCCGTGCAAAAAAATCTTCACACCAGCCTGCTCACTTCCTTTCTCTTTCCACTCATAATTTTGTCTCTCACTCTTTCTGTCTCTCCCTCTCTCCCTCCTTTGGCGCCTGCTCTACCTGCTGTCATCTGCCCCTGTGAGTTGTATGCAGAGGTGGTAACTTTCAACCTTCAAAACTGGTCACAAGTAGAACCAAAACCCCTCCTCTCCAGAAAAATGCCCTAGGAATAAATGTTCACCCTGCCAGAGGATGGTTCCATGTATGAATCAAGCCTCTCCTGACCCTCCTTTGCACCTCAGACTTGTTCCTACAGCGGCGCAATTCAGGAGAAATCTCAAAAGACCCCTCTTCGCAGTCATCCTCCCACCCTAGACTGTATGCTGTCCCTCCCCTGCCTCACCCCACGGTGATGCTGCGTTTCTTCTATATTTGTGCATGTTTACTGTCCTGAGTTCTCATTTTAGATGTTCCAGCATGTCTCCATCCGTCCACATTGGGTATGCCTAATACCAGATTCAGCAGTTGGCTGAAATCACGTGAAACTGAGCTAGTCGCATAATTTTGTAATTATTCATGTTTGTTATTCTTACTTGATGTCAATATTGCATGTGTCGATATTGCATGTATTAACTGCCTTCCATCCTTTTGTAAACTGCTCTGATATCCTTCGGGAACTTGTTCGCGCTATATAAAACTTTATAAATAAATAAATCTGTCCAGTAGTGTGATGGAAAGTGAAGGTTACCCAAGAACTTATCCTGAGAATCTCCTCGAGTTCCTATCACAGCTATCACTTGATCAACCACAGACGCCCCCAAATCCAGATCCAGACTGGAAACCAAAAGCAGGCCTGGCAACAATGTTTAAGCCAGTACTGCTCACTTCCTCCTCACTCTCTCATCCCCTTCTCTTTCCTTCTCTTTCTCTACTGAAGCCCCTGCCCCATCCCTGCATGGGGAAGCTGGAGAAAGTGAGAAAGGCACCAGCAAGGCTACCTGCCGTAAAACCCACCTCGAAAGGCTTCAGACCATCGGCGCAAATGCACGGTACAAAAACGAGCAATCCAGTCCTGCCCATATCCCTCGGCTGGAAGGCCAGAATAGTGGATTCTTGCTGCTGAGGTCTGTGCCACTCAGTTTTAATGACAATGTGATTTCTGACCACCCACCGATGTTAGAAAGCCCAGGATGGGGCTTGGCCTCCGATGGAATACTCTCTTCAAACTCAAGCCGGCAACCCACCCGCACCACAAAGACTTAGCTAAGGTTAGGTTACAACCCTGTTTTAACCTACAAGTAATCCAGACCTAGGAGGGCGATTTTAAAAAATGTACAAACTACAGCACACAATACTAGGGGACTCATTTATGAACTTCTGACGGAGTGCAGCGCTTCAAGTCAGCTTGCTGCGCTGTGTGACAGGGAAAGGACAGGAATGTGCAGTATCTAAGTCAGAGGAGAGAGAAGTTGGCCTAGAAGCGAGGACAGTGAACCTCGAATCTGGGGAACCGGCTTCGAGTCTCGGCAATGACGCTGAACATCCTGTGATTCTGGGCAAATCACTTAATCTCCCATGCCTAAAAAAAATGAATGTGTCCTCAGGTAATGCAACTGGTGCTATGTAAAGCGCTCTTATACAAATACCAGGTCAAGTTCGTACTATATAAAACTCTGTAAAAAAAAAAATAATACAGTGCATTTCTGTCCTTTCCCTTTTGCTGGCACCCTTTTAGCAGCTTAGCGCCAAAACATGCGCCCTTGTACCAATGTGCACAGGGTGCCTGTGTTGCATGCAGGATTGCTTTTTTGTGCAGGAAGGTGTACCTTCCTGCACAAAAATATTCCTAGGAGGCATATTTCTCTATGTGTGCTGCATATAGGAACAAACAAGGAGAAATAGAGGTATTTCTACTCGTTACGCCTCCCCTGAGAAGGTGTAAGATTTTGGCTCATCCCGAGGTATACAAGACCTTGTAAATCTGGGGATGCATTAAAATCCATGGGAGTTGCATGGGAACATCCACTCAATGCCTTACCAGGGAAGAGTAACGCAATGCAGAGATTTGCGCTCTGTTACGCTACTCCGGACTTTTTAAGCCATTCAGAGCCACGCAAAGTGGCTTTGCGTGGCTACAAAAATCTGACTTTGAGGTTTGCATCACGCATGTATCACACTGCGTGATGCAAACATGAGGAAGCCTACTCATAAATAATCTCCTAGGTGTTTGGGAAAGTAATGTGGCAATACATCTTTTGGGCTTATTGATACTATGAGAATGACTGGGTGAGTTGTTATGACTTCACTGTGAATTTCCATCTATAGAATGAGAAATAACTGAAGGAACAAGTGGTTATGCACAGATTTCCACATATTCTCCCGCATTCTGACCACTCTCCCACAGATATATTCTGACCAAGTTTTCACTGACAAAACGTGTGCACAGAAATTCTAGGAGGCACGAGCTTTATAGCATAACTCATAATCCTGATATGGGTGGAAAGACTCCTTTCCACCCAAATCGGGATTTCCACCACATGTAGAATGAGAGTCTAGATATAGGCAAGTAATCAAACTTAAAGAAGGAGAGAAATTGTAGGCCATTCATTTTTTGAAGCAAAAATTCTAAAGCTCAACACTTACACAATGTATGAATCTGTGTGACGCGTGAAGTATTACTGTCAATGAATGGTGCCGGCTGCTTGTTGCTATGTGTTGCTTGGAAACACTGTATATGTACTCAAACGCATACACGCTGGACTTGGATAATAGGCACCCTTAACAAGCAATAGGAACTTGCAGTATTACTAAGCTCATAGGAACGCAGGATTCAGAAGCGACATCGAAGCTGTAGGCTGGGAGCCCGAAAGATGCCATCTTAGGGATGGATAGCGGGGTGCGTGGCCTTGGGATGTAGTAAAGTTGTAAGTGGAGTCTTATAAATGCTATGTTCTCAACACTTACCTGCCCAAGACCTCATGAGTCATTGTTGTGCACAGAACCTTTGACTCTGTGCCTGAGGATCTCAATAGGGCAACAAGAGAAGCCGTGGCGTGCCGAAGTAGCTGCTACCAGCCTGCTTCCCTCCTTCCGTTTGCAGGACCCGCCGACATCTCACCGAGGTGGAAGGATCAGGAGGATGGAAATCTATTTCCTTGTGACTAAGGATCTGAACCCACTGCTGGATGATTCACTTCTCGACGGCAGAGGTCCACCCGATCATCAAGAACGGCTCTTGTGGTGAGAAACACCACAGCGTGGCCTTTGCAGATGTGTCAACCTACAATAGTTGGCAAACCAATCAGAAATCAGTCTTCCAAGCCACACCCAAGGAGAGGGCCAGCACGTGCGGGAAACATCGGTTGCATTGCGGTATTCACACTGCAATACCTTTACAACTCCGACATTACAACGCAAGTCATTACAATGACTTGCGCTGGATGGCGCTCTAAGCTAAGGAATAGTATGGTTTACTATTCCAACACCTTCCCTACTGTAACATAGGCTGGAGTTGGAATAGTAAATCAAACTATTCCTAAATCCAACGCAAGTCGTTGTAACGGCATCGCGGTGTGAACACAGCGATGTAACACCGTATATTCGCACATGCACCCTACTTTATTGAAAAATTAGGTATGGATGCAAATCTCACCTGTTAACCAGGTGGCCAAGCTGTCTACTGAAATGCTATGGTGGCCTGTAATCTCCATGGAAGCCACTTGAAGTGGTCAGGGGCAACAAACAGGTCTGCTCCAGGTCCAGTGTTACTGAAGTGTTGGAATGGCAGCAGGTGTTTGCCTGCCTTGTGGGCTACCAGAGCACCTCCGCACCACACAAGGGGTTCAGGTATTTGGTAGCCCCTTATGTAGTACACATCATGAAGAAGAACATTTCACAACCACATACTGTCAAGTGGGCTTACGTTAACGAGCCTTTTACCTTCTGTGCCAATCTGACTTATGTGCGCAATTAGCAGCTTGCACCATTGTTCACCAAGTGAGCTCCAGCACCATTTCTATTTCTAGTAGTGAAGCTCTTTCTATTTTGTGTATTTTCTAAATAACAGCACTTTGCATGCTTGGATTTTGTGTAACATACTAAGTACCATACTAAATTATGCTGCACCAAATTACCAGGGGCGGCCACTCCATTAGGGCGGAAGAGCGCTGCCCCCGGCCACCAGCAGAAAATAAAACGATAATAAAATGGGTTTAAAACTCATTTTAATATCGTTTTATTTTAATCCCCTAGACCGGCCCCAGGACTCTGACAAGTCATGGGGGCGGGCTCAGGGGATGACACTGCTGGTGAAGGAGTAGTGGGCACTCCCTTCACTGCGCATTAGGTGTTTGGCCGGCTATCGCAGGCCGGCCAAACCCCTCATGCGCAGTGAAGCTCGCTCCAGCCTCAGCTGTGTTGCTGGGACTGGAGGGCAGGCACAGGCTCCCAGTCTGCCTGAAGGTGCAAGTTGCTGGCGCTTTGGCTAATCCAGAAGATCCTCTCCTTCAAGAGCAGCTTCAGGATTGGCTACAGGGCAGGCTGGGAGAGTGTGCCCAGGGCCAAAAGTAGGACGAGGCGATGCGCGGGAGAAGGCGGCGGCAAGGTAAGTTTATTTTTTCTTTTTCTGCCCTCAAACCCTCCCCACTTCCCTCCATCCTCAGGCCCGGCCCACCCCTCCCCCCCCCACTTTGGGATGGGACTGGCCGCTACTGCAAACTACAAGTCCCAGAATGCAAATTTTAGTTGCTTAAAACATCAGGACCACTCAAGGTGTCACCGTTAATGTGGACCCACTTGTCAGCTTAGTAAGACTAAAATAAAATGGCACTGGAAATGATATGATTCCAGTAATGTTACAGAACATAACACATTGACCATAGCTTCTGCGATTAAGAGATGTCAAAATGGTGGCTTTGTGCTATCCATTCAAGTGCAATGAAAGCTGCTTTATGGATATATGTGCATTGCCCAGGTCGATGTTTCAGTTGCAGGAAGAGACCAGATTGGTTCAAACCAGGAGTTCCAGGGCGGCTTGCAGGCTTCAGTCCCCTAAAGAGAGATCTGTGGGTTGAGCTTGTAGCCAACCAAAACCTGGCCAATTTGTGCCAAGTAGAACTCTCCCAATGAGGGTCACTTTTAAACCTGGTGATGACAAGTGTCTCCACAGTGATCCCCAAACTTTGATGCAGACTAGTCCACCATGGCCAGCATGTAGCTAGGGCCAGATTGTTACTGTCAGATTCAGAGTTTAAGATCGCAAAATTGTATTTTATTTTTAGGAACAAGTACACGTATACCGAGTTCTAAAATGGGACTGCTGCCCCATACACATTTGGTATTAGGAATGGGCATGTTGTAGGTATTCCTTCCAAGTACCAAACTGGTATGCAATGTATTGTTTTGCGACCAACATCCAGTTACAAAACAATGAAATATTGCGGATTCTCTTATTGGGATGGTAATGCATTCACAAATAGGAAGGGGTCTTCCTTTGACACATTTCCCTTTTTGAATGTAAAAAGAAGTTATTTTTTTGACACACTTTTCAAAAAAATAAAACTTTTCTTTTTAAACACAGAGATGTTTCCTTTAAGGATAAAGGCAATCAAAGACATGGTGGGCTGCTGACCCTCGCAGGCGGCCATCCTGGTGATTCGTAGCAGTCGGAGTGAGTCGGTTGGAGTGTTCGCAATTCACTAACTATCTCATTAATATTCATGAGGTTGGTCAGACTTTTACCCACTTGGAATTAGAAGTTAGAGAACAGACTTACAATTGCATAGGTCAGTTTTTCAAATTCTTTACTGGTCATCAAAATATTGCTCTCAAATTGCGTCCGGGTTGTTGTACATCTGGCCTATTGTCTTTCACAAATGTTTGTTTAATATGCTTACAATTCACCACTGTGGCACAGATTTACTAATTGTTGGTGCCAACATGGTGCAAAGTAGTACCAAGAGAGAGCATGGATTTAATTTCCAGTGCAAAACATGTTTTGCATAGGTAAGGTAACTTTTTCATGATGCCAAATCGACTTTGTGCCGCTTTGTATTCAGGGGGTATTTCTGCTTCCAGTACAAGTCCTACACTGGACAGTGCATTATTAGCTCAGCTTCATGTTGCATGGTAAGTGTGGGCACACTGCGGCCTGTTTGTGGGGGCGCAGGGGGTTACACCAGCAGCAGGATAGGTTAAATGGATATAACTCAGTGCTTTGCTTCCTACTCCACTCAAAGCATCCTTGGATGCTGTGAGACATTACAAGAAGGCAAAAAATTGGTCCAAATTTCCTAAGAAATTGTGTTATAGTGTACTCAAATCCTCCTGAAAAGTATTCTTTTAATCTCACATAGTTTGGGCCAATGTTGCTGTCCACTTTACCTAAAAATCCACTATTTGTATTAAATGTTCCAAAAGTTTACTGTGGACCACCCAGAGATCTTTCAATTCCTGCCAAGTTTCTTCAATGTTCCTGAGTAAGTGGGCTCTAAGTGCAGTGTTTCCAGCTATGTTGGGTCTTTTTGAGACAAGTTGATGTTACCCAAGTAAAGGGCACTGAATGTAGTGGCCTTGGAAAGATGAAAGGCCGAGGTGGCCCAGCATTAGAAGTTAATGTCTGAAGTTCACAGCTAACTACCCCACTGAACCATCTTGCACATTTAGATGCCTTCGTTCATTAATCATTAATTAATTCATAATTCAACAATGTTATTTAGTCAGCCATCTCTATGTAGTTGGTAATAGAATTTGATGGGGATAGCGCCTAGAGAAAAAGAGTCTGGGAGTAAAAAATATTCTGTCGCCTATGGAAGTATAATACGTTGACCCAGCCCGCTGCGCAGCTTAAATAATGCACAGATATCTTTGAACAGTCTCAGCCTCACATGCTTGAGTACAGGAACCAATCACAGAGAGGAAAGTGGACAAAACTTTAAACAAAGAGCCATGTGACAACTAGATGGCTACCACTATTTGTTTCGGTGATCCTTCTTATTATTCATTTTTGATGACAAACATAAATCATAAACTTTTGGGAGACATGCTATCCATAACTGATCCATTATTTCTTGTTTTTCAAGAATTCCTACAAGCTGAATGTGTTTCTCTCAGGCGGGGAATCTAACAAAAGACGGGTGTGAATTTGCACCCCTTGATGTGCTTTTTAGCACTACTTTTGAATGGGTTCTGTAGCAAATGTCATTTCAAAATGATGCAAACTTCACCAGAACCTTTGCAAAACTGCCCGACAGTCGTTCCATTTCCTGGCCAATGTCTTCTAGATGTGTTTTTCACCGCAGCCAGAGCCGGAGCCCGACTGTTGTTCTGCATTCCTCTGCTAAACACAAGCTGTGGTTTCATCCAGTTGCCTCGCATTTATTGATTTTGAACAATATTGATTCGCCCTTCCTTGCGTGTTAAGTTTTTACATATTTTAAGATCAGTTCCGAAAGCTTGCACTTTTCGTGGGTGCCTTTAAAGGGGTTTCAGATTCGAGACATTGTCTTATGAAGACGCCTTATAGATCACGTGTACATTGAAAACGCTGAGCTGTGTTTAAAGCGAGGCTTTCTACTTGATTTCTTCCATAGGATAAACTTTACAGGCGCACTTTCTATGATGTTAAAAATGTACTGATCAGTTTCCCACCGTGCTCAGTTTCTCAAAGCTATATCTATCGAGTAAAATGTAGTTTTAAATAGGAAAGTGTGGCAAAACGCAGGCATCTTTTGTGGACTGTGTTTGAAATATCCCTTGTAATGCCTTTTAATGGTGTTGTTTAATGTATTGGTTGATTTCTGGGATGTGGTACATGTTTAAATCAGAATGAATTAATATTTGGGAGTTAATTTGCTGAATGGAAATCAGTAGTATAAATGGGCATTAAAAAAAACATTCATATATAAATGGGCATTTCTATAAATGTCGAAATACAAATACAATAAAATACAAAATGAATGAAATAAAAATTTGCAAGATGCTTTGTTACCCATGAGACTGAAAAATCTTAATTAGTCTGTTTTTGAGTTTAGTTATGGACATCAAGTTCAATTGACCGATTCATCCTAATTATCGTTTTTAGTACATAGTATTCATATTACGTTCCTTTCCTTTTAGGTTTAGTTTCATTAATGATTTTTTTCTCGTTCGGTTTAGTGAGGGTGTTTTGTTTTTGCCAGGAATTACTTTTTAAATCAATATAATGAAAAAAAAACATAATTAAAAAAAAAACTACAAATAACATACGTAGAGGGGCTTTGGGTCAACAGCTTTACCTAATTAGCATATTCGACTGTAATTTACTTGTTGCTTCTTCCCACCACAGCACCCATAATGGGTCAATAGGTCAATCAAACAACTTCAGCCATTGGACCTCTTGCACTGTGAGCGACTGAATTTAACTTGATCACATGTCTACATCCACCTCAAAAGAAGTGCACTTAAGTTCCAGAGTTGGTCTCTCTCTTCTTCACTTGCTCCGGCGGTCAGAAGGTGATGAAGACATGGGAGCTTGTGACCGAACCCTTTGGAAATTCTCAGTGATGTCACCCGAGAGGAGGCCAGATGTGCATCATAGCTCCTTTTTTAGGTCCTGTCCTTCTATGGGTGTGCTTCACTACCAAAAGCAAACAAACGAGCCACAGGTACCTATCTTTGAAGAGGTAAGATTCCTTCTCTGGGTCTCTGCTCTGGTCTGACACCATAAGGAATGGGGGACTCCACCCAATACCTCATTGAGGCCTCATACTTCAGGCGGTGCCCAGCTGCTGAAGAGAAATGGTAGAGCCATTCCCTCATTTCTAGCCAGGTGAGAGGCATTCCACAGAGCAAGAGGCAGACTATAAGTATTCGTCTTCTATAGACTCTTATTAGCACTGGGAGGATGCCCCTGTTGAGTGGCCTGAACTTAACCCATGCAATATATCTGCATACATCTTTGATGTCTGTTTGCAATTAAGACATCACCTTGTATTCATCTTCTTTTACCCCTTGGCTGCAGCGGTAATTCCGCCGCTGCCAAGGGGGCAGGGGGGCCGCGCGGCGCCTCCATGCTCGTGACGGAACCACTCCGTCACGAGCCTCGGGCGCGCTGTGCTTGTGACGGAGTGGTTCAGTCACGGCCCCACCCGCTCAGTAGAACGCGCCGCGCAGGCGCGAAATCAGCACCGCGCAGGCGCGGCGGCCGGGCCGTGACGGAACCACTCCGTCACCAGCACAGCGCGTCCGTGGCTGTTGACGGAGTGGTTCCGTCACCAGCATCGATGGTGTTAAGGAACAACAAGACATTGTTAATGATGTCCCAACACTTCTCATTTGGCACCTTTACGTTACAGTGGTGAATCTAGAGATGTTCTCCATTGCCCCAGCTAGTGAGAACCTGCGTGGCCCTCGACCCATGCAGTTGGTGCAGCAGACTTCAGCATGTAACTCATAACATGGCTATTGTATCAGCACCATCATCAGCCAGAAAGCTGATGACGTAGGCTCACTTGCTATTAGAACATTGGCATGTTGGGAGCTCCATTGAAAACACTGGAGAGCTCCGGGCTTCTAATAGCCGGTAGAAGCCAATAGCTTCAACATTCCAAAGTTGCCATTCACAGCTATTGCTGTGTAAGGCCTACCTCTGGCCCCCTGTGAAGCCTTTGTTTTATTTGTTAGAACATTCTGACTTCTAGTGACAGAATGTCCTAATAGCCTTATAGCCCTCCACAATGGGACTATACAGCATTAAATTGCCACTCCCTTGCTAAAAACCCATGCCTTTGACTCAGGCCTTTAACACGTGAGCGGGCCTTTAATGGCCAGTATAGCCAGCTATGGCGGGCTATAAGGCTATAGTAGCTCGCTGGGATCCTAACATCATCAACGCTTCAGTTGTGGAGGGGTGCTGGCTATCATCCTTGACGCACCCTGCCAGTTGTCAGTGGCACCCCTTCTACTACAGACTCTGAGTTTCTTATAGCATACCCAACAACCACTGGCTTCATTTCAGACAACGTCTAGGAACCATGTTAATGGTTACAATCATGGATACAAGGGGATACATGTAGTTGTACCATGAATATATTTCATGGAGAGTAATGTGTGATGTCCACATGTATATATTAAACTTGTGTTTCCTCCCAGTAGTTAGTGTAATACACGTCTGTTGTCCTTTACATACAGGGGGGAGTGTTACTTCTTGAAGTTTACCTAGGTTGCTCTTCCCTCCTCCTTTGTATGGTATTTATAATGTTTTCGGAAATTGTGCAAAGGTATGTGTGTGTGGAGCTCAGCAGCCTGATTGTGCGCCTGCACTAGGGAGAGAGGAGGAGAGTAAGATATCTCTGTAGGTGTCTCTCTCTTCTTCTCCCGCAACGCAGCACAACATTTGTGGCTGCTGCACTGAGTTGCGTAAGGATTTAGAAAATTGCCTCTAGAGTCAGAAATCAATACCTACATACACAAACTGAAAAACCTTGTTCAATCGAAGGCATTTTTGTGTATTAAGAAGGGAAACAGCATGAGTCATAAAGAACCGTAGACATTTCCATCTAACCCATCTATTATAGTTACAATTTAAAGATAAAAACACTGATAAAAAAACACTGTCATTCACAAATTTGAGCAAACAACACAGTCATAATTCACCCCAATGCACTGCTCATGAATCATGACCTCACTTAGTCCATTAGGGCCTTTACTGAGAGAGAAAGGGTACTGAGTTCAGATCCCACTTCTGTGATGAGCTTTGGGCATTCAACCAGCAGGTGGCTGGCTGACACCTGACCAAAGGGAAGTCCTTGCACAAAACACCCCTACTCCTGCAAGAGATGTGTGAGGGCTAAATGTGCTTACATCTATCTTTCTGGTACCAGTGACTGCAGCTGTGATACCCCGACCAACTCTTTTGTACCAAACGTCCCCTGGAGGCTGTGTCATATGTGGTGTATCTCACAAAGCAGACCCAGGTCAATTTCTCTAGGTTCACCACCAAAAGGGGACTCCTCTTAAACATAAATCACCTCTGCTAATCTTCAGCAGGGACCAGCTCTCCAGATATTTCATCTGGTCTCAAGTCTTTCTCTTATTAGAACTCTACTCCCTCAGGAAACCCCTTCACAGGACAGTGCAGAGACACAATCTTTCAGTAGGAGCTAAGCAAATTTACTTACTCTTTAATTCATTTACCCACCTGTAACATTTTTAAGATTTGTTTGTCTTTCCAACATGCCTGTGGTGGGCAATAACTTGTCCCCAGAGCTGGCACTTCCATAAGATGTAATAAGTCAACAGCGTTAGGGTACCACCCTGTGGCAGAACCGCATTACTGCAAAAGGCGCACAAATGAACCTTTTATAGGTTTTGGAGTGCTCCAAAAGGAAAGTTTATATTTTGCCTGGAATGCTGAAAATCGTTGCATGGTTTTTGCCTCTCATTGCTGATAAGCCAGCAGTCGTGTTCATGTCTCTGACATTCGGATATAGGCTCCGCGCCCCATGGCTCATTGTAAAACCAAGGCAGGCAGGTGTTCCCTCTAGGATAGAGAACAGCATGCAGTACTACTCATCTGTATATACTGGAGGCCCCAGCCTAATCAAATGAAGTTGGGAGTTATTGACTTCACTGCCTACTCTCTTCCAGTTATATTATACAGAAAAGTAAAAAGCCAAATGAAAACATATTTAATAAAAAGGCAAACACTAGGAGAGCCAGGCAAGGACATTGTTTTAATTTGTGTCACGTCTGAATCTAAATGGCTAATGATCTGGTAAATAAAAGGTGTGGACTTTTACTAAGAACATGTCTCTCTGATATTAAAATACATATTCCCATACCCTTCAAAGGTCAGCTTTCAAATAGTCTTTTTTTCTTCTCCTTTGGGGGCGAGAGGCTTGTAGTGCAAGTGCAGTTTCAGTGGAAACAGCCCAGTGCCTCGGTTCAGAGAGATCCCTGTAGGGCTATAACCTTCAGAGAAAAACTATCAAATCCAAACAACAGAAAGTACAGCCAAAGCAGTGTTATTGTTTCATGAGCTGATGGGGAAACATCTCCTCCTGCTTTACATTCTTGATGTCTGCACTGCCACGTGATACAACATTATCCGTATCTATATTTAGAGCTCTCTGTTCTGGCAACTTTTTAGCCCCAAAAAAGCCCCTTGTGTGTATGCAGGCTTGCAGTGACGCTATGGAAAGCAGGGGCCCAACCCGATGCATTACCAATGCCTGTTATAAGTCTGCTGCTGCTGAATGCCAAGTCTGTCCAATGTAGCTCACTCTTGATCCCACCTCATGCCTCTTTCTTCCACCAGACTACATTTCCTATCTCTTTATCTCAATATTGCAGACTCGTTCTCAATTTGTCACTGTTTTCCTTCCTTTCTCGTCTTCATTTTTTGTTTCTCTTTTCTACCTTTATATTTTTTGTTCTGGCTCGAAGTCTAATGATGAAAAAGAAGTCCACAACAAGCAATGGCAAGGCAAATAGGTTAACCTTTTCAATGGCATTAGCTTTCTTTTGGCTTTAGCAATGCTTTTTTGTTGATGCTATTCGTATAGGCAAATGGGAAAAACAATGCTTATTGGACCATGCTGAACAGCACCTGGAAATACAAAAACAAGCCACCGTAGCATGATGACCTATACGAGCACACGCGTCAACCTGCATGTTGCCATGGTTCTTGTTTCTATGTTTTAAATTTTAATATAAACTTCCAAGATGGCAGTTGTCAATCTTGGAGTGGTATATTAAAAAAACAGGCATAAAAGGGCATTAAGGCAAAGGAAGCTTGGAAAAACCAATTAGAACTACCAGGAGCTCCCAAAAATTAATACGTGTTTTTTTTAAAGAACATATCTGTAAAAGGTGGCGCAGAAACGGAGAACTAACCATTAAACCCCAAAGTGAGCCTCAACAAGCAACAGGGGTTGGGGAGCAACAGAAGAGTTTGGGGTTGGGGGGAGTTAAAAAAAAATAATATTAAAAACGGGTAGGGGTGAGGGGACAACAGATTATGCGAGAGGATCTGGGGCTGCACAAAACCAGGAGCACAGCAGGAATTAGAGGAAGGAAGCAGCAGGTGATGGAAGAAGCAAGAAAACACATGAACTCCCATGAAGTGCTACAATCAAAAGAAAAAAGTAGTTCCCTTAATATAAGCAGCGAAAGGAAAAAAGTCATCCAATCACACGGATAGTAAATAAGTGATGCTCCAGGAGAGGGAGAAACACAAGAACGGGAAGAGACCCTAGAAGAGGCAAGCAAATGATATTGGGAAGAACACCAGCCAGTGCAAGCAACGGGATGACCCTAAGCGCACAGTAGTTACTTGCATTGTCCACCATAGGTCTTTGACAACAGATACATAAAAGCTGTCAGTAGGGGAGACCTAAAGTGAGTTTTGGCGCCAATCACCTGCAATAATTAAGCATTGTGTTTCAGCCATGTCATAGTACTTATACCTATTAAAGGGTCCTTTGTACACTCACGTGCTCAGACATATTTGTACTATCTGTACATTATATGCATTAATAAAATACAGATCAGCACTCCCTGGAGAGTATCCGTGGCCCCATGGTGAGCACAAACGTGAAACCTCTTACTCTGCACATTGCTTCCATTATATACCATTTTCCAAACATGTAACCCCATTTTGAATCTTTTTTTCTCCTTGCAAAAGAAGATATCCAGGATTTGATCCGAATGGAGGACTTGCACTGAGACATACAAATGATGCAAATGGTTTTGCACTTCTTGTCCTATGTGTATACGACAGGGGCTGCCCCCACGCGCTCCTTCTGCAGAATGAAGTGATGTGAAACATGGCCGCCTGCTGAAGGGCGCGACCTGAGATGCAGCAGGACTCAGGGGCAAACCTGTGGACGCCTGCACTTTCAAACCCATTGCATGAAAGGGATGATGGGATAATGATGGAAGAGCACTATACACCTTCTGAGAAACCTCCACGGTTCACTAATGGATGAATGGACTGTCCCATAGGTGTGCAGCTGGGTACCAGGAGATGCAGGGAAACACTGGCTTGTACATCACTTGATATGCATGTGACCTCAGGCTGAATGGATCACATCTTGTTTGCCCTCTGAATCGGGTCAAGCACATTTTGATAATATTGGTACAATGTAGGAGTATGCAGACACAAAGGGGTCCTTCCACTTCTTGTCACTTATTATTATCGCAGCAGCAAAAATACAGCACAACTAGTTTGCTCAATTCTTTCCTAAAAAAGGCTAGTCATGGGCTTCCCTAGGCTGAAAAATAAATTCATGCAAGCAATAATTATTACTCAGGAGCAATAAGCACTTCATATGTATTTCACTGTGGGACAGCAATTTGTGTTCGCTGTTCTTACACCTCAGAAAATATATTCATGTAATCAATGGCTGCTTCTCCGCTATGGCAGAGGATTGTTGCCCCACTAAAAAATTAAAGGATAATAAAACTATCCTATTATAATTTTATCTTTCTTATCTTAGTACCAGCCGAGCCTAGTTAGGGCAGGGGCAGAGCCATGCTGTCGAGGGTCTAGTCAGTAGTAGGGAAGAGTTGTAGGCACTTATAAGTGCGCATGCCAGTTTGACCGGACGACTTGGGCCGGCCAAACAGACATGTGCACTTAGGTTTCTCCAAACCAGCTGTGTTGTACAGCCGGGTTGGGGAAAATCTGCAGGCCCCCTGTGCCTGACCGGGCGTTAAACTAGCCCGCCTGGGCCAATCTAGGTGCTACTCTCATGCTAGTTGCAGCCTGAGAGCAGTGTCTGGATTGGGTGGGGAGCCTGTGCAGTGAAGTCCATCCACCTCCAGGAAGAGAGAAGCAACAAGACGGCCAGCAGCAGGAGCATAGCTGCAAGTAAGTCTTTTTATTTTATTTTTAAAACCCAACCCCAAGATACCCCCCTAACCACTTTACTACAGCAGCAGCTGTTACTGCATATAATGCAGAGAGGAGTAAAATATTCTTAGCCCCGGGTGTCCACAAGGTAGCTCTGAAACTACCCGTGGCTCATCAGCTGCCAGGGAGCCGCTCACAGACTTATAGTAAATAGTTCAGAGAGTCTGAAGTTTAGAGGTGCAGTCTCCTGCACAGTGTCTCGGGTAACACTCTGAGCTGCAGACCCTGGGAGAGGCAGACAGCCAAACCAATGGCAAAGAGGTTAGTCCCACAATGTGCCTGACCGCATGTTGCCTCCAAGATGACCTATCCCCAGGCAGCAAAGTCACCTGTTGATTGGCCATGAAGCAGACCTGTGCTGTCGGCCACACTGTGAGTGTGAGCTCAGGGCTGGGCAAGAAGAGCAGAGTACCTTGAATGTGGGACTGAGGCAGTCACAGTGGTAGGGTGGGAGTTTCATGAAAATGACAATATGTCATTACCATGTCTGATGTAGTAACTATTTTAAAGTAATTTTATTTATAGCTCAGGTTGGTTTGATTGACAAATGGTAGCTTTCATTAAACAACAGGTTAGAACACCTGTTTTAGCCATTATGCACACTTTTAAACTGTTGCAAAATGATTCTGTTTTGATTTTTTTGCACCTGCACAACGTTTAGTTAACATGGATGCATGTGGCTGTGAGTTACAATGTTATCACAAACTACTCAGTCTTTATAATCCATGAACAAATGAACGGTTAAAGGACGGGCCACATTCGATGCAGTGCATGCAACAAAATTCGTTTTATTTATTTATATGTTTACTTCCCTACATTTGGCCGTATTCCATAGTTTACTACCCCCCACCCTGCCCCTCCCCTACTCCACGTCACCGCACAGCAGCATTCCCACCACCGACCGCTACTGGTTTCTCCATCACAAATGTGACGATAGTCCATCCATCACAAATGTGGCGGATATCCCATCCACCATATTACAAAGGCCTAATATCCTATGGCACTTGCAATAATGCAGATATCCATCATGTTTGTGATGGAGCACTTGCCCATCAAACTCTAAATCAGTTCCAAAGTCTTTTGATACTTGTGCCTACAAAAGTGCATAATATGTACAAGTAAAACTGTAAGTGCCAGGGCCCTCTTAGGAGCCACCGCAGCCTGCATCACTCATTGCCTCTGCCAGCACTGCCAATGATATCCCTCCTCAAAATGTGAGACTGTTTCAGGCTCCCAAATCTATAAAAATGGAGTGAGTGGCAGGTATTACTCATTTTTAATAAAAACTGAATTATTAAACAAGGCTGTTGTGCTCATCTCAAAATTAGGCAGACATCGCCACCATGTGGGGGACTATCCTTAGTGGCATTGTTGAGAACTAAGTGCAGGTACTGAGCATCGGAAACCACCGCCTCAAATTAAGTGCTGGCCCTCCCTAACAATTTACTCCATTCGAATCTCCAACCTGAACTTCAACATTCACCTCAGAATTAATTCCTGAATCTTTTGAATCTTGTAACTAAAACTGAAGAAGTATCTGCTTCTTGAGACAAGAAGACTGTCGGCGATGACAAAAACCTACTGGATAAGGGAACAGCTATTCGTAAAACAGGTGCATTGCACCAGGGCTCAAGGGGCATAACTGGCCACTTACAACAATTGTATCTGTGTTTTACAAGCCAGCCAGAGGCCCTGGAGGCGATACTCCTTTCTGGCACACGAGCCCACAGCACCCTTGCTATGCCGCTGCGGGTGACAAGGAGCATCCTTTAGAAAGAAGTGGCCTCCTGGAGACGCCAACCAGCCTGATGGGGCAAGAATGTGCCTGCTGGAGGTTGGATGTGAGACAGAGTCTGGTGGGTGTGGAAGAGCCTGATGGTGAGGAGAAAGAGCTGAGGAAGGCAGGGTCTGCTGTAGGCGAAAGCATCACACCTCTGGGGGTGACAAGGAGCATGCGGGGGTAGTAGGGCCCAGGGTGCAGAAGGACTCGGCTGGAGCCTGGAAAGGCCCAGAAGGATGGTAAGTGCTTTGTGCACTGAGCAGGGCAGCTACGGTTTCTTTTACAAGGCCAGTCTCTTTCGAAGCAGCATTCCAGGGGTGTTGTGAGTACCCGTCTTGTGCAAGGACACGGCGTGAACTGTGAACTATGCTTTCCAGCAGGCAGAGAGGGAATTTTGAAATGAAATAGTGAGTTCAGTTGTGGTGAGTTTCACTCACGGTGCCTCCAGTCCAAATTCTAAGAAAATTTGGCACTTAAGGTAAAGTGCGAGATTGAAGGAGATTATTGCCTGAGAGTGCTCAGGTTTCATGTTGCACTGGTGGTTGTCAGCCATCACAGTATTTTTGCATTTTTCTTTCTGTGCACAATAAACTGCACAAATAATTTCATTTTCTACATTTACACGCACTGTTTTCCTGGTTACTTCGACTGACCACTGAGGGCGTCTTAATGGGATCTCATTGCAGTCACATGGGGCCTGGTGTGGGATGCTTGAATCCAGTCTGTCTGCAGCTGAAATTGCATTGTGCTGAATGTATGCTTAGTTGCAAGACATACATTAGCAAGAGATGTGCACGGCTCACGTGCATTTATCAGAGGGCAGGATGCCTCATTAGTCATGCATCTCCTTTTCTCCAATAATTGATTGCATGTATTGTAATCCCTCAGCTAAGAGCTCCCAGTGATGTCATATATGGTCCTGAGATACCTCTAGATGAATGGATGTGAGTGCTGAGAGTCCGGCGTGTGACGCGTGGGTGTACCTATACGCCCATTTGCTTATGGTGGTTTCCTTTGCTTTGTGATTTCTGCAACATGTACCTTAGCATTCTTCTCTGTTTGTTTTGGTAGGATAGGTTTTGTGTATTATTTTGTGTTTGAGGTGTCCTTTATTGTTGTGATGTCGAAAGAAGGAGATGGATGACATTATACTAAAACGGTTGTATGTTTTTTCAACGAACTCCGTTGTAACGCATGCCTTTACCACGCATGCGTTACTACGGAATACTATTTACACGCCTATCTTTCTCCACGTATTTTTGCGTGGTGACGTCATACGTAGGAGAAAAAAACGGCCGTTTCCTTCGTTTGCGATGCCGATTGCCTACCATCTCGTCTAAAGGTGAGTGTTTTTTGGGGGGGGGGAAGCCCCCCCCAAACCCCCCTTTTTTATATGTACCATTTACCACACATGCCTTTACTACGTACCTCGTAGTAAACGTATGCGTGGTAAAGGCTGTCATTGTAACCACGCATGCGTTGTAATGCATGCGTGGTTATGGTTTTCGTTGAAACGGCCTCGTTGTAGTGGCCATTTCCCTACTAAAACACATCGAAAGTGACAATTATCAGTGGTAATCATGCAGAAGATTACACACAGAAACAGATGTTTCTGAATAAAGAAACATCGCCCACTTATTTGTCACTCATTCATCATTATTAACCTCTCCCCATCCTGTCTAGATAGTACTCACTGGACGGACTCAACCTCGGAATGAGGGAGTTCTTAGTAAGAGGCACTGGATATAACATAGGGATCCAAGTTTCAACAAATCCCTTAGGGTTAACCCATATAGTTTCTTTCTTTTATGGGTATACTTAGTAATCTCAAAAAGAGTCCGGATGTGTCATGAGTACATTGGATCATAAATCGGTAGAAGAGCCAACATGTTTCAGCCTGTAAGTATGCCCAAGCCCTAAGACCTTCATCAGGGCTAAAGAAGATCCCTAGCTAAATGCTATATGTATCGATTCTTACATGTCACTTCTAAAAGGGAAATGGGAGTCACCCTCTGTAGTAACACATTTGTCAGGAGACTATGCCCATGTGCAATAACGATTTGCCCCATCATACATGAGCACGACCTTCTGCTAGAACCGGGCGAGAGAGAGGTGGTGGTGTGAGCTATGATTCTGCAGCATGCTGTCTGCAGACGTGGTCTTTGTGCCATAAGAGTTTGGGACAGTTAGAAGCAGGCAGATAGGTTGCCAGCTCCTGTTGGTGATATTTTAGTATGATTGTATCTTGACATCTGTAACTCTAACTAAGGAACTAGGGGCCAGACGTACCACTGTTTATTGCGGTCGCAAAGGGGCATTTGGCCCGTTTGCGACCGAAATAAACTGTCGCACAATGTACTAACCCTATTTTGCCTATTAGCGACTCGCAAAATAGGGTTAGCGACTCGCTATTAGGAAGGGGCGTGCCAAGGGTGTCCCTTCCTAATAGCTTAATTGCGACTGCTATTGCCATTTCTGAGTGTTTTGCAACCGCATTTGCGGTCGCAGAACATTTGCAGTTAACCACCTACTTCATTAGGTGGTAAACCATTTGCAAACAGGAAATGGTCCCTAGGGGACCCCATCCCCTTTGTGCATGGGTGTGCAAATATTAGGACCACTGCCTGCCCTTAAAAAATGAAACTGAAAAGTTTCGTTTTTATTTTTTAAATGCATCCCGTTTTCCTTTAAGGAAAACAGGCTGCCGTAAAAAAAAAAAAACATGCTTTATGTACAAAGCAGCCTCAGACATGGTGGTCTGCTGACCCCAGGAGGCCACCATCCCTGGGAGTGATGGCCATTCCCAATGTGGGCGCAATTTGCCATTGGAATCACCAACAATGTCTGAGACACTGTTGTACATTGAATTTTGCGACTCGCAAATTGCGACTCGCAATTTGTCGCAATTGGCAAGTCACAAAATTCAATGGTCATACATCTGGCTCTATATTTGTGCTATCTCTTAGTGGCATATTTTTACTCAAAGTTCCATGTACACTGAGCAGCAGGCGCCCCCTCCTAGGAGGGCTTGTTGCTGCTCCTAGTCAGACTGTCAACAGCCATCCCTTAAGTAGAGCGCAACCTGATGGTTGATGGCAGAACACCATGCACCGTCGAGGGGAGTGTCTTTCATGGTTACCACTTTTCAAAGCAGTTATTTGCTTGGCATGGGATAGCTTCTTATGTTGTAGATAATTAATTGACTTATTTCCCATTTAGAAGTCAGCTGAGGCCAGACAGATGCCGAGATGTCTCCCACCTTCTGTCTCAGACTGGCGAATTGGACCCAAATGATGATGGATGCTTCCAGCCACTGCTGACCTTTCCAACCAACATGCAGGGATGGTAAACACATGAAAACTCCCTTTTACTAGTAAAATAGAGCATAGGGCAGGGGACAAACAATTAGCAACCTAAGTGTTGGACTTGGACACCTCACCAGGGCCACTCCCAAACTTTTTGCCTACTCTCCTCCTGATTTCTGGAATTAATTTGTGTTGGCATTAGGACTCTGTGCTCATTACTACTACTAACCAGTGTTAAAGTGCTTGACCTCTCCCTACATGGTTCTCGAATGTCGGTCATGGAGGACTGGATCCATGCCAGATTTTTAGCATATCCAAATTTAGATAAAGGTAGTTATCTTAAAAAATCTGCCATGAATCTGGCCCTCCAAGACCGATGTTGGAGAACCATGCCCTAAAATATTTTAAAGTTAGCTTACACCCAATTGACACATTTCATTTACTTATAAGTCCCTAGAAAAGTGCTACTACTACAAGTAACCACGGCCTGTAAATTGAACGTTACTTGTTGGCATGCAGCACTAAATGTGCCACCCACTTAAGTAGCCCTTTAAAGCAGGTCTCAAGCCTGCCACTGCAGCTTGCAATGCAGTTTTAAGCTGCCAATTCGACCTGTCAAAATAAAAGTTTTGCCAGGCCTAAAAGCTCCTTTTTAATACAGTCACAGCCATAGTAAGCCCTAAACAGTGCACAGGGCAGGGTACAGTGTATTTAAAAGATATTACATGTGTTTTTAAGTTTTGCATGTCATGGTAATGAAAAACTCCTAAATTCGGTTTTCACTACTGTGAGGCCTATCTCTCCCATAGGATAACAATGAGTTACCTTATGACATTTAATAAGTGCTAACTTTTGATTGAGAACAGGTAGAAATGGCACGTTTGATCTCCAAAGAATTGTAATTTAAATTCTCTATAATGGTGAAGTCAGATTTTAAGTCACAATTCTAAAAATGTCACTTTTAGAAAGTTTACAAAAAGTGATGGATGGAATGCTTCAATTGATCTTAGCCACTGGTAATTACGGGGCCAAATTTCAATCCATTATTATTATGCACAACATGCCACTTCAGTTTGGACCTAGCTATATGCAAATCAGTCTTGACCCTGCTTCAATTGCAACAATCCAGCCTGAATTGCCCAGCAAGGTCCTCCCTGAACCATAAAACAAGCAACCCAGTACTTGTTTTGCCCTAGTTATGGGCTCATCAGCCACTGAGTCAGTGGGCACAGGACCCATGTCTGGGCATACCTGTCACACTTAGGGCGACACACTAAAGTATGCAAAACGCGATGGATGGAATGCTTGCACTGGCACTGCACATTACTCTGTTCCACATCCCATTCCATAGTTATAGCCTGGCAGTTTGGGCTGGACTGTTCCAGATACTGGGGTAGTTATTAACACCACCAGAGCCTTTCCCTACTTTATACCCATACCTCATAATAACATACCCTCCTCCTCCTTTAAGACCATTGTTTCAGCAATGGCCTCAACCTCACTGCATGGTATTTAACCTCTTTCCTTCTCCCCTTTTACCTAGCCCATCTTTCTGCTTGAAGAGCTTCTTTGCCATGTTATATTTATGATATTACTCCTTAGCTACTGTAATAGCTTAACTTATTTCTGAACGAAAAGGTCACTGAACAAAAATGTGCTAAGATGTAGGGATCTCTCTCACAGTTCCCTGAGAGTCTGGTTTGATCTAGACTAAATAGATTTAAAAAAATTAAAGAAAAGAAAATAAGCTGCAGCTGTAATTTGGAGTGTAAAAATAACCAAGTGAGATTAGGAACCATAAGCTTATTAGGAAAATGTACAGAACCCTTAACAACCCATATAAAACTGGTTTCAACATCTAGTTTCTTTATCCAGTGTGCTATGAAAATGCACTATGCTATAGACATTTTGTAAACATTTTAAAAAGACAATATGGGACACTCCTGTTTCCCTTTCTCCTGTGTTTATATGTTTACAAGATACACAGTTTCATTAAAAAAATAAAAAGAGAAGTTTTTGGGGATGCACAAATGTTGTTGGGTAGGAGTGCTTAATTTGAGACAGTGGTTTCCGGTGCTGAGCACCGGTACTTAATTGTTAACACCAGCTTGTGACAGTCTGCCACAAGGTGGCGCTGTCTGGTTAATTCAGAGATGACCACAACAACAGTTAATTATTAATTCAATATACATAAAAAAAATTACTATTACCTGCCGCCCACACCATTCTTATTGCTTTGGGGACCTGAAATAGTCCGAATTGTCAAACTTGTAGGAATATGATGGTTAGTAGTTGTGGTGGTACTGTGATAGGCAGCACTGGCAGGGGCAGTGTGTGGTGCAAATTGCAGTGACCACCTGACGAGAGCCCTGGCACTTTTTTTTTTTTTAATTAAGCACTGTTGGGTAGCTATACCATAGGAAGCAGGCATCTCGGGTGACGAACATGGTATTCTGCATGGGGCCATTTGTATGACACTGCTTCCAGGCCACCAGCCTTCTCGAGAACTGAATGTGACCCCGGTGTCCAAGATCACACAACCAATACCCAGCTCTTTGAATATTCAGCATTGTTAAGAGCCTTCAAGCGGACCCCGTTGTTTTCATCAAACAAATAGAATTCTTCATTGAGAGAGGACAGCTTCTCTGCCTTATGATTATCCGCACTTTGTCATCCCATCCTCCCCGGCAAGGCCAGAGGATGCTCCCGCGGATGGAGGAAGAGATAATTGGCCGATCAGGAGATGCCGCAAATAAGCAGGTAGAATTCGATGACCTTGAGAAGGTTGTTATTTAGTGGAGAGGTGCGGGTAAATGAAGGAAATGCTGGCAGGTCTGAATGCGGAAAGAGTTTGAATATGCTCTTCTCTCTGGAAGATTATCCGCACTTAAGCTGTACATCTGAGTGACGCAGCCTGCTTGCAGCCCAGCTCCGCCTTTCAGCCGCGCACTAGCCTTTCAGCTACAGACGGAATGAGACATGCAGCTCGCAAGTTGGAAAATTGCCTTTTTTTTGTTGATATTTCAAAGTTCATCTGCTACCAGGAAACAGCTTTGATGTTAGATTATTTTCCTGCTGGGAGGGTCGCACGCGCCCTCTGTGTATATACATCATTTATCCTGCTCTGTATATTTCTTGTATAATAGGGGGTGGAAGGGACAACGAGAGAGAGAGAGAGAGCAGAGAAATGTAGGAGGCAGTAGGAGCGATGCCAAGAGACATCTTGTCATGAAACGAAGAAAAGGTTCATATTGTGAGGCTTTTAAAGGGGTTTGCATTACCTCCTTGCTGCCTCAACCCATCCCACATGCCCACCAATCAGCCGAAGCAGCTGTTACTCCTCAATTACCCCGTGGTACCCCAGCCACGCCCCTTGCCACCCCTACAGCCCATGCTGCCCCTAGTGTCAGTGGTGATGAATCCAGAGGCAGGAAACAAAAGTAAACAGGGCTCTGGGATACATTATTACTTGACCTCATCCTGGCCCCTGAACAGCCAATAGGCAGCTTTTGAGAGGCTAAAGGTGGGGCAGAGAGTCACCTTTGTTATGTCACTAGGGGTCATGAGTGCATGATGCCAAGTAAGCTGCCCCCTGCATATTGGCAAAGTGATGACCACCACAGCTATGGTCATCTTCCTTGCTTCAACGTGGACCTTAGCCTGGGCTGAGTCAACCCTGGTTCTTGTTTCATTTATGCAGATGCCTTGCAGACCATCTTCAGTTCACACTGGCACTGTGGCGGTGTGGCTGCACTGCGTATGTTCACCATCGAAGAATGGGTAACTCACTCATCGTATACTCAACGCGGACAACGCTGAAACCCTCTGATACCGAATGTGGCCGGAACAAGGAATCACAACTTGGCCCTTAGATTTAAAATAGGCACCGCCTACATCACAGGAGAACAGAAAAAAACAGGACTCATCCAGGGTGCAGACCTGGCTTTGGAGCTCCAGATACTGGAGTGACATATTTTGTGGAAATGCACATAGGTTTGCTCCACAGAGGTGAAGCTGCATCTACTTTTGTGTGCATTTATTTCTCGACTACAGGGACAGCCTTCAGCAAAGAGCGCCAAAATTCCTCCTTAGAAAAATTTAACAGACCCTAAACTCAGCAGCTAGACTATTTCTAGTTGTAACACCCTGGGATCACATTGGCTCAGCTCTCTTCTGCACTGGCTACTGAACTCTCTCTCGATCACTGTTAATGCAGTGTGCTTTAGCCATCATGGCCTCCAAGGAACTGGTCCACGGTTCCACCAAGAAAATAATGCCGACCCAACGCCCAGCATGCATCCTCTGTTCCAACCCCCGCTTATAAAGTAATGTTCCAGGCTTCAGTAAAACCCAATTTATAGATTGTCCTTCTCACTCCAAGCAAACTTTGGTTCTCCCTCTTCATCATTCTTAGGAAATTTAGAAACCAACTCTCCCCCAAATGGCAATACAACATTAGGTATTCAAGCTTAAAATTGCGTAACAGCCGTAAAAAAAATTACACCTGTCTAATTCTTGGAACAAACCAGCCTTGCACAGTATAAACCTCGCCAAACAATCCCAGCCGAGTGCATACATACATATAAGAAGTTGTGGCAAAGTCTCCATAGATGACCAAGTTCTACTAACTTCTGACGAAATAGAAGGTAGCGTATCGGTCATGAGATTATTCATTGTGCAAATATATTGAATAAATCAATCAATCAATCAATCAATCAGGACATTTATAAAGCGCGCTACTCACCCACAAGGGTCTCAAGGCACTGGGAGGGGGGGCGGAGGTGCTGCTACTGCTCGAAGAGCCAGGTCTTGAGTTGCTTCCTGAAGGAGAGATTATCTTGGGTCAGTCGTAGGTGGGTGGGGAGGGAGTTCCACGTCTTGGCAGCCAGGTAGGAGAAGCATCTTCCTCCGGTGGTGGTTCTGCGAATCCGTGGGACGGTGGCGAGGGAGAGGCTGGCGGAGCAGAGCTGTCTGGTGGGTGTGTAGAACGTGAGGCGGTTATTGAGGTATTTGGGGTCAGTGTCGTGGAGAGCTTTGTGAGTGTGGGTGAGGAGCCTGAACGTGATCCTTTTGCTGACGGGGAGCCAGTGCAGGTCTCTCAGGTGGGCAGAGATGTGGCTGTATCGGGGGATGTCCAGGATGAGTCGTGCAGAAGCGTTCTGTATTCGTTGGAGTCTTTTCTGTAGTTTGGCTCTGGTTCCGGCGTAGAGGGCGTTCCCGTAGTCCAGTCGGCTGGTGACGAGGGCCTGGGTGACTGTTTTTCTGGTGTTGGCGGGGATCCACCGGAAGATCTTTCGGAGCATGCGTAGGGTGTTGAAACATGATGATGACACGGCGTTGACTTGTTTGGTCATCGTGAGGGAGGAGTCCAGGATGAAGCCTAGGTTGCGTGCATGGTCCGTGGGCTTGGGGGCGGTGCCCAGTGCAGGGGGCCACCAGGAGTCGTCCCAGGCAGAGGGGGATGGTCCCAGGATGAGGACTGCTGTCTTGTCTGAGTTCAGTTTCAGCCGGCTGACCTTCATCCATTCCGCGACATCTTTCATTCCTTCCTGGAGGCTGGCTCTGGCGGTGGCGGGGTCGTTGGGGAGGGAGAGGATCAGCTGGGTGTCGTCAGCGTAGGAGATGATGTTTAGGTTGTGTTGGCGTGCGATGGCTGCGAGGGGGGTCATGTAGATGTTGAAGAGGGTGGGGCTAAGCGAGGAGCCTTGCGGTACGCCGCAGATGATCTTGGTGGCCGCTGAGCGGAAGTGGGGGAGGCGGACTCGCTGAGTTCGGTCGGAGAGGAAGGAGGTGATCCATTCCAGGGCCATACCTTGGATCCCGGCGTGGTGGAGACGGCTTGTTAGGGTGCGGTGGCAGACTGTGTCAAATGCGGCCGATAGGTCGAGGAGGATGAGGGCAGTGGTTTCCCCGTTGTCGAGCAGGGACCTGATGTCTTCGGTGGCTGCGATGAGGGCGGTCTCGGTGCTGTGGTTTGCTCGGAATCCGTACTGCGAAGGGTCGAGGGATCCGTTGGTCTCGAGGAAGGAGGGTAGCTGTTTATTGACGGTCTTTTCGATGACTTTAGCGGGGAACGGGAGGAGCGAGATGGGGCGGAAGTTCTTGAGGTCCGTGGGGTCTGCGGTGGGTTTCTTCAGGAGGGCGCTGATCTCCGCATGTTTCCAGCTGTCCGGAAAGGTGGCGGATGCGAAGGAGTTGTTAATGATGTCCCGGAGTTGGGGTGTGATGATGGAGTCGGCTTTGTTAAAGATGTGGTGTGGACAGGGGTCGGCAGCGGAGCCGGAGTGGATGGAGTTCATCACGAGGGTGGTGTCTTCAGTGCTGACATGGGTCCAGGTGCAGAGGATGGTGGCGGGGGGCGTTGGTTCGGTGGTTGGGTGCGTGGTCTGGGCGCTGAAGCTGTTGTGTATGTTGGTGATCTTGTGGTGGAAGAACAAGGCGAGTGCGTCGCAGAGGTCCTGCGAGGGCGTGATGTCGTTGTTGCTGGCGCTGGGGTTGGAGAGCTCTTTAACAATGTTGAAGAGTTCCTTGCTTTTGTGGGTGTTGTTGTCCAGATGTTCTCTGAATGCTGTCCTTTTGGTGGTGTGGATCAGCTGGTGGTGTTTGCGGATGTTATGTGAAAGCAAATTTGTAAAGCACGTGTACACTAAAAAGGTTTAATGGCACTAGAGACACTACAGCGTGAGGGCCACAAGGACCTGGCCATATGCCTGTCTGAAAAGCCAGGTTTTCAGCAGAGATCTAAAACTCGCATATGAAGTCGAGGCGTTGATGTCAGGAGGCAAGTACTTCCAAGAGTCGGGGTCAAGCACGGACAACCGTTATCTCCCCAGTCTCCTCCTCTTGAACTTGGGGACTTCTAAAAGATTTCGGTTAGCCAACCTCAGATAGCGCTTGGAGATATAGTTCCGAATTCTGGAGGTCACGAAAGATGGACTTTTATCATAGAGAGATTTGAAAATAATACAGCCGGTTTTGAAGAAGGTTCTCTGGGCGATTGGAAGCCAGTGTCATTTTGCCACTAAGGATCTGGTATGACAAAATCTGGGGTGGAACCAAACCAATCTAGCCGCTTGGTTTTGAACACACTGAAGCATCTGAATCAGAACCTTGGGAAGGCCCAGATAGAGGGAATTCACGTGGTCAATTCGAGATTTGACAAGGGTAATTAGAGGCTGGATGATGGCCTCAATGGAGAAAAATGTCCTGATCTTTACCACTTTTCGGAGAAGGAAGAAACAGGACGAAGTCTGAGGCTTCAGTGAGAGGTCTTCTTCGACTATGCCCCGAGGCTTTTGACTGCACTTTTAGCGGTAGGGGGGAACTAATCTCCAAAGGCCAGGTGGAGGGATCCCATTTGTGCAGTTTATTCCTTGTCGTCACAGTCTCAGTTTCATCTGAGTCCAGCTGCAGCTGATGGTGGTTCATCTAGTCACGGATGAAGAGCATGGTGCCCTGAAAAAAGTCAGTAGATTCCAGAGAGTCATCCACCGTACAGAGTTGCTGCACTTAGAATTAGCAAGTCCCAGAAGGAGGCCAAGTATAAGGCACACATGTGGGCAAAAGACGCAGCTCGTTCAATCGTCCACAAGACATGGCCCTGTGAGTGTGGCTAAAGGACATGACTACAGGATCTGTACCATGCATACTGCATGGCTATAGTCTGCAGCCCTTGCGTAGTGGCCTATGTTGAACGCATGTTCTAGACTGCGCTAGATGCTAGAACAAGGCATGCAACATAACATAACATAAAATAACATGTGTATTTGTAAAGCGCACGTTCACCCAGAGGTCTCTCTGAATAACAGATGTTCATTGTTACCCAACTCAATGGTACTCATTTTATTGACCTCAGATGGATGAAAGGCTGAGTGGACCCGCCGAGATTTGAACCTGTGACCATGAGGTCGAACACAGGCCCCTGCAGTGGATGCATTAGTCCATTGAGCCACCAGACCCATGTCCTAGAGCCTCGCCCGGTTTGCACAGGATACTTATAGGATTTTGAGACATTGATTTTGAGACAAGATGTTTTTTAAATAGGCATTTCTAGAGTACACACACATGTTATGGGCTGCAATCCATGTGGAGTGCTTACAACCATGCCTCATGTTGTGTCTAGTTAACAGGACACAGAAAGCATGGGCTAGGGTCTCTGACCATTACCCACAGGAGATGGGCCACGGATAGTACAATATCAAGGTCTTTGTGAACAGACTGTGTGCTGTGCCTACCTCAGGTCATGCTGTATGCATATCTTGCATTCTGTGCAATACAAACCTTAGTCAAAGGAAGTTAAAGTTCTGTACTTAGCAAAATGCTGCCTTAAATTTAAACACTAATCTTACAAACACCACAATAAACTTCCTGCCTGGCTGTTCCAGACGAAGCAGGCATTATCTCCCCCTCAGGCCTGCCCTTCTCAGTGCCTGGATACCCTCACGGGTCATTAGCCGAGCTCTACAAATTCACATAACATAAGATAACAAGGCGCCTGTGCAAACCCTAAATGATTAAAAAGTCACCAGTTAATGTAGGCCATGCAGACCTTGCATGACATGGGAAGACAAGAAAGATTTCTGGAGGAAATTGCTGTTGAGTTGGCATCATTGGGCCAGGCTAAACAATGGGTGAGCAGATTTTGGGGGAAATCAAGATGGGTGAGTGGGTAAAAAGGGTCTAAATTGTTAAACTTCTATGAACTAAAATGTTTCAATACCCCAGACTGTTTTAAAAGTATTTTTGGTAAAGACATACTCCATCACAGGTATTGACTATAAACCTTAGGGCAAATACATTATTTCCTTGATGGATATGCCACAATTTATTGCACGTTTATCTGACTATTGTGCTCTTTAAAGCAGTATTAATATATACTTGGTGTAATGGCCCTTATTGGTGTATCTAAAGTTACTTACAGTCACTGAGAAGTCCTGTGACTATATAGAGTCACTCACCCTACATCCATGCTCACTTATAAAGTCATAATTGAAGATGACTTGAAATATTATCCTAACATATGAAAGGGGGTATTTTAATTCTTATAATACGACACACCATCATCTTGTTCCCAACCCTCATTTCAATCTTCAGTCTCATCTTCTTGTGAAAAGGATATTATAGTTGCAGATGTGTGCAATAAATGTGGAATCTATGTAATCAAAACAAAACATACTAATACACAGGCAACTAATAGCAAAACATATTTAAAAAGAGTTTAATATGTCACTTTCAAAAGAAGCTGTAGTTCGGAATGTGTGGTAACATCCACACACCTACCTTCCAGTACCACTCCCAAGTAGAGAAATAAATAAACATACTGCCCTAACTGTCAGCTTCATATTTAATTGATTGTATATTTTCAGAGGAAAAAGTTCAAAAGAAGGAGGTGAAAATGTAGTATTTAATGGTTTAAACAGTAGTTGTAATTCAGCTCAGCGAACTGCCTTTCACACTGTCTGCTGTATCTTCACCAATTACCTGCAATGACTTACAAGTAAGGTGTCTATGTCATTTTCCTCTACAGTGGAATGTCATAACTTGATTGTAATAGGTGATAGAGCGCGAATATGCTCTTTCATTTGTAGGGGTGCATCATAATCACGAGTAGTTTACACCTGCATTTATTCCTTTGTCGTGTTAACATTTGGTTACTAGAATGTGAAATGTAATAAAGTGTAAAAGTGAAATGATAGAAATATTTTGTGTAATGTGCAGAAATTAACGCGGTAATAGCGTTTTAAATGATGACAATTCTAGTATTCGTTTACAACTGACTAACAATGTTTATTTGCTGAAATGTAATGCATTGATTTAAATGTGCAACAAATTAATGTTCATGTATATGTATGCTTAATGAAGTTCCATGGTAATTCTTAGTTTAGCCTATTTCCAGTAGGCCTCAAGTGCATTTCCCTGGCTCTCACAAACGAGTTTGTTCGTAGTGTTCATGTTTATGTAGAATCTTTTTCTTTCTCACGTTTCTGTTGCAGGTGGAGAAATTCATCTTCGTTAGTTAGAATAATGCTTATTTTCAGGAAGGAAGTAGAGGATACATTTGTATTCGGACTGCTGATAATGTGAGATGGTGTTCTTTCCCACTGGAGAAGACCTAGGAATCAAGGTCATCGAGCCAAGAGACTGGGAGTATCAAAACTTAATGGAAAATCACCTACGAGGAGGTGTGCAGCTGGAAGAGGTGATCGCATGATGTGTAATAGGCGTGCATTATGATTTGGATGTTGGAATTAGGGACAGTGTCCCAGAGGTTGATTTAGGAGAGGAGAGGAGATCGATAGAGAGAGAAGGAGCATCTTAGAACGAGCTCTGTAGCTTTAGGCTACTTGGCCCATTCAACGCGAGTGCACTTCTTAGGAAGTCTTCTCGCGCTGACGCCTTTTCTTGAACTTGCCTGGGGAATGCCAAGTAGTGATGTCAAGTTAGTGTTAGTGTAGGGACAGACTAATGCTTTTTACTTACGAACCTCCAATGAAGACTAATCTTGGTGTTAGGGCACTTATTGCCTGCATTCTGGTTTTGGAATTAGTCATCCTTTTAATGCTTCAGAGATTGAACCTGGCTCGTAAGTTTGGCTTTGTATTAGTTCTGATGTATTTTTACTACCTCATCTTGAGGTGCCTGTATGTTCAGTTATTTTTGGCTCTGTAATAAACCAACTAACCCAGAGCCTAGAGTCTGTGATTCTTCGGAGTCATGAATTATTGCGACTGCGAAAACTGATGGGACAAGTTATTTCTCCCCTCAACAGGTACAAACGGTCCACTGACCAGGGGTTCCAGAGTATATCTGAATCAGGGATTCAGGCCCCATCATAGGAAAGTTAGTGACAAGTTACAACAGAATTAATACACGTTTCTCTGTATTACAACAGCAGCAGATCACAACACAACCAGGCGCAAGCTCCATAGCTGTTTTCAATACTTCTCTAGGGAATTTACTTCCCGCTAGAATTGAAATTTCTAACTTTTCCAGTGCTTGATTTGAGCCGATGGTTTCCGGTGCTCGGTACCGGCACTTAATTTTCAACACCAGCTCTTGTGACAGTCTGCCACAAGGTGGCGCTGTCTGGTTAATCTAGAGCTGACCACAACAACAGTTAATTATCACAATGTACACTAGAAATTACTATTACATGCTGCCCAAGCCAATGTTATGGTTTTAGGGGCCTGGAATAGTTTGAATTGTCACACTTGTAGGAGGAGTGTGATGGTGAGCAGTTGTATTTATTTATTTATTTATGGCATTTATAGAGCGCACTGTTACCCATTGGTGTCCTGGCGCTATGTGAAATCTCTCCAGAGGGACCGAGCCAGGCAGATACCTGGTCCACTATTCTGAAAACAACCAGGTTTTTAAGTTCTTTCGAAAGATGAAAAGTTTTGAAATAGCTCTGAGCTGAAGGGGAAGTTTGTTGCATGCTTTGGCTGCATTTGCCACAAAGCTTTTACCACCCCAAATGGGACATGCACCAATTTGGCATCTGATGATCGTAACAATCTGCTTGGCGTATACCAATAAAGGTGTTCTTTTAGATAGGCTGACCCTGCTCCGTAGAGGGCCTTGTGTACTAAACACATCGCCTTGAACATGGTACGCTTCCTGAGTGGCAGCCAGTGTAATTTTCGTATCTCATCCGCTATTGGCGCATATTTAGGAATGCCCAACAGCAGTCTGGCAGCTGCATTCTGTAAAAGTTGTAACTTCTGCATTGCACCTTCCTGAATGGTAAAATACAGACTATTACAGTAATCCAGCCTCGACATGGTGAGAGCTGTAATCACTGTTTTACGACAATCGGACGGGAGCAAAGGCAGAATTTTCTTACAAGACCTCAGGGCATAGGACGTGGCAGATGCCACAGAATTAACCTGGTCTTTAAAATTGAGCTTCTGATCTATCCATACCCCTAAATGTTTTACCTTCTTGATAGGTACGGGAAGAGGACCCAGAGTATCAGGCCACCAATCTGGTGTCCAGAAATTGGCATCATTCCCAAAGCATACCACCTCCGTCTTGTTAGAATTTAACTTTAGGCAGTTCTGGGCCATCCAAGTCCCCACTGCGTTCATGCAATCGTTGAATCGGATTGCTGTGCTTTTTCGACTCCGCAGGAAGGAGAGACACCACTATTTGGGTATCGTCAGCGTAGCTAGTAAGGCTGAACCCAAAAGACTGAATAAGAGGTGCGAGGGAGGACACATAAATATTAAAAAGTGTCGGACTCAGTGAGGACCCCTGAGGGACCCCACATGGTAATGAAAACGGAGAAGATACAAATTCTCCCAATGCCACCTGCTGGGTCCGATTAGACAGAAATGATTTTAAGAGTCTCCAGGCCGCGCCCTGAACCCCGATCTCCTGCAGCCGATCCATCAACAGTACGTGATGGACCGTGTCCAGTATTGTTACTATTGTTGGCAGCATGGCAGGGGCAATGTATGGTGCAAGCTGCAGTGGCCTCCTGACGAGAGCCCTGGCACTTATGTTTTTTTACAAATTAAGCACTGCATTAAACTTCCATTAGGTCTGGCTATCTCTGCATTAATGCTCGCAGTTATATGGACTGCACTGCGGAGCAATGGCTTCCTGACAAAGCCGGGTTTAAGCCTGCTATGGAGCCGAACACACATTTCCAAATTGAAAAGGCTAATTCTAATCCCTAGTGGCGTAAAATATTCATATTATAATGAATCAGAGGTTCCAGGCGGCTTTGCAGCAGAACAATTATGGCATGGCCTTTTGCTACCCAGTGTAAATTACTTTTGCTGCGCTGCCAGGATGTGCTGGTGATTTCATTGGAGATAAAAACCAATTTATGGCGCACACTTCGTTATGTATATTCGGACTTGGGCTGGGGTTGCTCGGCTGTGACCACTGCTCAGGCTCCTCGCCAGGATTAACTGCACCTATTATGCCCAGTTTCTTTTTATCATTGTGAGAGTCAAAGTTAGAGCTTCGACCCATTCGATTTGACCCCTCCCCCACCACTGTCCCCTCCCCTCATCGAGAGATGGTGTCCTGAGTTTTAATCCCCGCTTAGCCTTAGCCGCTGTGTGACCTTGGCTAGTTCACATTTTTCAATTAATCAACTAAGCGGCCATTACATGACTGCTACAGCAGTAATTCACCTCTGAGCCACCAAGACAGTTCAGTGTGTTGAGTGCCTGCTGCAGAAACGTCAGTGTAGGTTGGAGTGGGGGCGAGTTTCCAGTCCTAGCAACCTAACCCTTCTTTCATCCAGCTGAGGTTGATGAAATGAGTATCACTGGCCTCAGAAGTACCCACACCTGTTATTAAAGCACCTAGAGGCAATTTAATCTGTAGTTGGTGCTAAAGAAATCATCAGATCCATCTATCATCCAGATCTATAATGTTAGTCCAGACAGAGGATTTCCAACCCACAGCTGGTTTCATACATAATACACACACTTTTTATTTTCTCGTCCCCAATGACCTTGAGTAGCAATGCTTAATTTGAGCACGTGGTTTCTGGAGCTCAGCACCGACACTTAACCATCAACACCGGAGCTTTTCATGACCACCAGTTAAGGACACATTCATTTACGGTAGGCATGGGGAGATTAAGTGATTTGTCCAGAATCACAGGATCTTGAACAGACACCAAGATTCGAACCTGGTTCCACGGCTTCAAATATGCAGCTCTGGCCATTATGCCACATCCTTCTCCTCACTTTCATGGTTAGAAGTTGCTTCTGTTTTCGGCTGCGCTAACAGGTGAAATGGACTGGTGCAAGATACCTCCTGATGAGAGCCCCGGCAAATTAACCACTGTGAGTAGTGCCTTGTAGATCAAAGGTGATTCATGGGAACTGTGGTAAATTAAAAATACATTGGCAGGATGGATATTAAGGGTTGATTGACAAAAACATTTAGGACCTGATGACGAGTGGGTTTGTTAATTCCCACCCATGCGCAAACCCCGGTTTACCATGGGTTAGAATTACAAGTTTAGTTGTGTTGAATGCATCTGATAATTATCAGATAAGTTAAATTTCAGCTGGCCAAACAACTGCTAAATTTAACAGGGAAAAAGAATAGGGTATTTACCATGTTATGGAGATTTTTGTGCGTAAAACACCCAAATCTGCATGTTATTCCCCCAAAACATGTAATAGGTGCATTTTATTGCACCAGATAAATATTGTAACCAGTGATATTGTTGTTTACCAGGTGCGATAAATAGCAGCTAAACTCGTAATTAGGCGCAAAGAGCATAAAACAACACTCAAGTCATTTGAAAGTTCCCAGGTGGCTTGCATGCATGCTTTAACCTGAAGTTTAATGTGGGCTGAGGTTTGTCAGTTGGCATAAAGGGAACAATGGTGTCCTCATTACACTACTTTCTCACAAAAACGCAAACCACCAAGTCAAAATGTAGGCTTTCCTTTCTAGAATAGTGAACACAACACAACTGGCTGCCCTGTGACATGCCATACATACTTCATTCATCAACTCACAGAATCCTACTTGGATCTTTAAACTCTCCCATCCTTCTGGCCACGCCCACTTTTTGAGGCACTTGCCACTTGTGAACTTCATGGGGAGAAAACAAGGGGTGAGCTTATTCATGAAAACTCAGGGGCATATTTACAAGCCGCTTTTGCCACTGAAGCGTCACTTTTTTGGACACCCTGGTGATGTTGCGCCATTCTCCATAGTTACAAGATGGAGCTCAGCCACTTAACGTGTGTTAACGCCACCTTGTAAATATGTCCCTTTCCGCCACAGTCAGCTGCGGCAAAGGCGTGTGAATTGGGTGTTCCACCGCAACACCCTTTGCTTTTTGACACTGCCTCAGATTTACAAGGCTGGGGCAGCGCCACAAACTAAGGCCAGGTAACACCTGATCATAGCATGGCAATACGAGGAGAAATAAGTAATTGCAGCACACATGGAAAAAGCAAATCCCATTATTGATTGTTTATATGTAGGAAGGTATACCTTCATGCACATAAACAATAGCCCCTGCAGCGCAGGCGCCCTTGCAACATGGCAGCAGGGTGCCTGCATTGGCACTAGGCAGCTTTTTTTGAACCAGCGCTAGAGGAAACATAGGGGTGCGGCATATTTTGTAAACACGGCACATCCCTGTGTTTAAAAAATTTCAGAGCGCTGCACTTCCAAACTTTCAATAGCACTGCACTCCAGCATTTTCTTGTACATATGCCCCTCAGTTTACAATGCTGATGGCAGTGCTTGATTTAAATAAATAAATAAACAAACAAACAAGAAGTGCAAGGCCCAAAATGTACACTTGGAGCCCACCGCTGACACCTCCAAATGCCGGGCTTGCTGAACGCCAAGAGTGCCCAGTTTTGATTCCCCTTCATGCCTTTTCCATGGCTCTCTTTTTCCAGCACCCTACAAAGCTTGCTTGCCTCCTTATCTGACACTAAAAGCTTCTATTGCATCCCTGCTTTCTACCTTGGTCGCCAGCTGCAGCCACCGCCACAAATTAAGCCCTGGGTGAATGAAAAGAAAAAGAGGCAAATAATATATGGCTGACACTAAAACAAATGGAGATTAACAAACTGCCCTCTGCGGTTGTGTCTCATTGACTGCCTGCATTAGCAGGGCAGTGCCTGTAATTTCATTGGCGGGCTGTCTAGGCGCGATGCTTTAGGCAGTTTACAACTAGGATTGCTACAAACGCAGCTCCCGGGACCATCAATCCCTGCGAGCAGTTGCTGGCTGACACGTTTGGAATAAAAAGTAAATATTGCCATCCGTCAGAGGTATGAATTTATGACGCAGTCCCGCAGTAAAAGTTACTCATGCAAACGAGTGAGCCGTGTTCCCTGCACTTTACATGTTTCCGAAATGGAAAGTGAACGTCGATATAATATTATAACAGCATTTGTAATTAGGGCCCTGGGTTGCTTTTTCTTCAGGTGGTGATGCTGTCTGGCCTCAGCCGTCAATCTAGTTCACAACACACGGAGGCGGGGCCTGATTATTATTAAATATTTGTTTTTATTGGGAGAATTTATAAAGCCTTGACCTAGAATTAAATGGAAGAGGAGCTCAGTACACGTCAACAGGCTTCAGTAACCATGCAAGGACACCTTATCGCGCCCCTTCCTATTAGTAATTCTTACTGAACAGAATAAACATTTTTAGAAATAGAAGCTAAATTCACTGCATCTCTGCCTTTTGTCATTGCAAAGCCTGTGATTCTGCAAACCGCAGCCTTTGTGAGCACAAACCTCAAAGATACACAAGGGCCATAATTCCCACAGTGTCACGTTGGAACTATCTTTGCTTAGCAGTTGAGACCCTAAGTGAATATAAGGGAGGTCTATGTTTCAAAGAGTGGACAAAAAGAACCAAAAAAGAATGGAAAAGGGTGATTTTGACATCATGGCTTGCTCCACCTTAGCTAGTGCTGAGGCACTTTCCAGATATTTGCTTATGGGCCCAGACAAAGTGCTGGTCCCTGGAGACATCAGCACATATTGTTAATGCCATTTTGCCATCGTGAGATGGGACATTAGGGCTGAGGTATTTCCTTTTAAATCAAAGGTGAGATGGCAAAAGCAAATGCTTAGCTTTCAATACCCTAGAAAATATTAAACAAAAAATGAAGAAGCAATATCTTTTAAAAAATAAATTAAATTATAGTGCATTTCACTGTAAAATAACAAAATAATGTTTGTGCTAGTATGCCATTTAAAAAAAGACTAATCTCACGAAAAAGGAGTAAAACCCTTAGAGCATCCACACATACAAGTGAAACAATGCTAACTAATGACAGGAGGTTGTCCTTGTGATTATCTTGTGTATGCAATTCTAGCAATTAAAAAAGGCTACAAGAAAGATGAGAAAGCCCCATGCCTTTTAATATATGTTAAATTACAGCAACTAATAAAATGGTATCTGGGGTGTGTACATAAATTGAAATCTTAAAAGAAGACACAACACTTTTTATATTTATGTAATACTTCATTTATTTTAGAGTTTTATAAATTCTTCTTTTTGCATTTCAGATCTTTTCAAAGCGATTCAATTGTTTCTCTTTTTATGATCTTTTTATATGACATATTTTTCGAATTAGAACTCTAATTTTACATAACATCATAATAGGCATTACTTCTTTATTGTTATAAAGCTTGTTTTCAGGCAGCCTTGGTTTTTTTGTCTCATCTTTATATTTCTGGGATCTTGTTAATGTATCCCAGTATAAATTGACTTCTGACTTCTGAAGGCACGCCGGCTGGGTTGCCAGGTTAATCACAGTGCTGTGAGGTACATCACGAGGAGGGGTACATCATGAGAAGGGGTAAACCATGACAGAAAAGGTAATGTCATCAGTGATGTCATCAGTGATGTCACTGACCATGTCATGAATGATGTAATATGTGACATGATCAGCAGTGGATTGCGGGTGCGCGATATATAGTTATTGCAACTAACTAACTATATATGGAATTTCAATGGTTTTGTGTGAGTAAATCAAGGTTTTGTAAATGCTAATTCCTAACTATATATGGTCTATAACCTATGGTTTTTTCAGTGAATTTCATTGGTTTTTTAAAAGCTAATATCTATATCTGTAAAATATATTCTTTATTACGTGACGTATCACGTAGCCACGTGAGACGCCTCATGACACGTCGCATAACCGTGACGTATCGGCTCTGCAGCGCAAACAAAACCCGTAACGTAAGCGCGCCGGAGCACGCTTACAGATATATATATCTTTTTTAACCTTAATTAGACAAAATCCACACGTGCACATATCTTGAGGCCTTGCAAAGGCACATCAAACAAACAGTCCCTACAATTTTTCAAAGTTTTCTTGATAATCTATTCCATTATTTTTTTTTTTACTGTTTCTCTTGTTACGCTTACCGGGACGCTACCCGGTACGCCAACCGGACGCTCCAAAAACACAAGATGGCGGACTCTCGTTACGCTGCCGGTTAGCTGCCCGGTTCGCGTACCGGGAAGCGCCTTTACCGCGAAAAATCGCAATATTTTTTTTTTTGCCCCGCGGGGGACTTTAATATCCCCCTCATCAATCCTAGGGGGTCAGGAGGGGTTTACCTTGCCCCCTTTCCTTCATTTCCCCCTTCGTTTTTCACCACATCTTGTCTCTCGAACCTACCGAGAAACAAGATGGCGGCCGCTCCGGACTGTTTACAATGTTGACAGCTACGCTGCCGGTTAGCTGCCCGGTTAGCTGCCCGGTGAGCTGCCCGGTTCGCGTACCGGGACGCGCCTCTACTGCGAACATTTTTATTTTTTTATTTTTTCCCCTGCGGGGCACTTTAATATCCCCCTCATCAATCCTAGGGGGGTCAGGAGGGGTCTACCTTGCCCCCTTTCCTTCATTCCCCCCTTCGTTTTTCACCACATCTTGTCTCTCGATCCTACCGAGAGACAAGATGGCGGCCGCTCCGGACTGTTTAGAATGTTGACAGACACCGGAGAGCCAATCAGCTTCGCTTCGCGAAGTTCCGTTACGCGTCAAGTACGTGAACCGGGGCGCTGCCCGGAGCGCGCTTACAGATATATATCTTTTTTTGAACGTTAATTTCTCAAAATCCACTGGAGCACATATCTTGAGACCTAGCAAAGGCACATTGGGCTAACAGTCCCTACAATTTTGCCAAGTTTCGTGCAAATCCATTCAGCCGTTCGGGCTAAAAGTGAGGCCAACCGCCCTATGGAAATTAACATGGGAAAAACATGTTTTGGGACCCCCCTTTTTTCTCAGCCCCCCCTTGACAAACCCCCCCCCAAATTTTCAGTGGCTGCTCAGAAACAAAATGTTCCATTTTCCTGCAAATTTCAGCCAATTCCGTCCACAAACGCCAAAGTTATTAGACATAGAATTTTCAAAAATCCCATAGAGAAAAAATCCTAACTATATATACCTACTGGCGACCGCCAGTAGGTAATATATATATATATATATATATATATATATATATATATATATATATATATTCCTGCTACAAAATCCAATACGCAGTCCTGCGAAATTAGAAACAGCACTCACAGGGGGGTACAAAGCCAAAGATTCTTTATTGGCTACCAGCACACACAAGACGCGTTTCGGCGATGAGCCTTCGTCAATTGCAACTTGGAACGCGCCGCCATTATTTTTAAAACACATACAATGCAATCGTCACAGTGATGGCATAGACAGCGACAATGGACTACTCGTGGGCTACAATGAGCGCCATCTTGAGAGTACTTTTAAACAATGAAAAACGACAAAGATATATATCACTCGCTTTTCCTGTTGTTATGGGTATGAAAGCTTCAAATAAATATTTGGCAATCCACAAACCATTTACTATAGCCCTGAATGGGCATATATCTTATCCACATATAATTTCGCCTCCACAAGCTCCCATTTTTACACGGAATTTCAAGTCATGAGGAAACAGCAGGAAGGCGGCAGGGGAAAACCCCCAGAACAAAGAGCTCCACGAGGAAAACGCGGAGGGGGGGCTGGAGTCAAAAAAACAGCAAGCTCACCCCCGGTAACCAGGAGCAAGAAGACCTTCAACAAAAGGAATTAGATGAAATAGAAGATCTATCCATCATTAACCTGACAACGAAGGTATTAACTACGGAAGAAGAAACCATACTAAAACTAGGTCTTTCCTTTTGTCCGCAGAGGAACTTTGAATTTGCGCAAACACGCATTGATCTTTTCAAATTTGTGAGAAAGTTAAAGCTACATAAATTTTACAAATTGAAACCGATATCAACAAAACCCAATACCAAGAAAGCTCAACAAAAATGCACAGAAGGCTTTCTGTGCAAAGACCTAAGTGGTATCATCACCATGGAAGAATTGCGAGCAGAAAGTTTGGGAGAGGAAAGTATAAACATCTCAAATACACAAATGGTTTCAGCAATGGATGTCCAACTTAAAGGAGGGATTTCTTCTTTTAAACCAGCATCGGTCTTTATGCCTCCAACAACAACGGATGCCATAGATATATTTTCAGAAACGGTGATTAAAGATCTGAGAAAATTAAGACATGATGTACAGTATCAAAAGAATGTGAAAATGAATTTCAACAAAAAACAACAAATGGCTTTCAAAGAGTTATGTGATGAGTCTTCCCTAATATGCAAACCATCAGATAAAGGAGGAAATATCGTACTCATGACAGTCTCACAATATGAGAAGGAAGCCTCGAGACAATTGAACGATACCTCATGCTATATCAAAATTACGAACTTGGATTATCAAAATAGCATAAGAGAGTACCATGACATGATCACCAAATGGTATAATAAAGACATGCTAAATAGTGACGAATTTTTGTTTCTTCGTTGTATGAACCCTATTACTCCAACCTTTTACCATCTTCCCAAGATACACAAAGACAGTACAAACCCTCCTGGACGACCGATTGTATCTTCTCTAGGGGGGTTAACAGAACATTTATCTATGTATGTGGACTCGTTTTTGTTTCCATTTGTTATTACTTTGAAGTCATATTTGAAGGATACCACCCATCTTCTAAATGTACTAGATGAGTTCACATGGAAACCAGGTTATTGCATGCTGGTGATGGACATCACCAGCTTATACACAAGTATTGCACACACAGATGGTCTACGGGCCATACACAGCTTCTTACAAACAAAAGGTGTGGAATACTATGAGCACAATAAGATGCTCATGGAATTTGTAACCTTTGGTCTACACAACAACATCTTTGTCTTTAAGGGACAACTGTACAAACAGCAGTCAGGTGTAGCCATGGGTTCTTGCTCCTCCCCCAGCTACGCGAATTTGAGCGTTGGCTGGTGGGAGGAACAGATAGCCTGGAATGACAACAATAATACATGGAATGGGAAAATCAAATCATGGAATCGTTATATCGACGATCTGTTGATTATATTTGATGGGACAATAGAGGAAGCCAAAACCTATGTGGGTGTCTTAAATGAGAATAACGTAAATTTGAAATTCAGTGGTGAAATAAGTGACTCAGAGGTAAACTTTCTAGACTTGACCATTTTTGTGGAAGGGGATACATTGCATACAAAGCTGTATCGTAAGGCCACAGCAGGGAACTGTACATTACACGCAACAAGTCATCATCCAAAGAAACTTAATAAAAGTATTCCTTACGGAGAACTTTTAAGACTCAAAAGAAACTGCTCCACCGAAGCAGAGTTTGAAAAGGCAGCCAAACAATGCATGAATAGATTTAAGGTGAGGTGGTACAATGAGGGCGTGCTTAGACAAGCTCTAAATAAAGTCAAGAAAAGATCTAGATCAGACTTATTGAAACCTAAAGAGAGCAAAAAACAGAACTCTAAAACTTTCAGACTAATCACGACCTATTCACAGAATTCAGAACAGGTCCGAAAAATTCTGAAAAAGAATTGGAACATTTTACTAACGGACAATGTCATCAGGGAGGATTTACCGAATAATCCGCTGGTAACTTACCGTAAAGCAAGAGCTTTGAAAGATGATTTAGTGCATAGCCATCTCACGGTAAAATCTAATGCATCCAATAAAATACCTCTCAATGGTTTCTTTCCATGTGGCCGATGTAAGGCCTGCAAAATCAGCAAAAGGACCCTCAGTTATGAAATTCCAGGTTTAAAAACCCCTAAAAGCATCAAAAAGTTTCTGACATGCACAACACCGTATGCCATTTACTGTCTAATGTGCCCATGTGGACTAAGATACGTTGGGAGTACCATCAATCCCGTAAAATTACGTATATTGGAGCACATGCGTGCCATCAGCAATTTAGACGAGTCGTATCCTGTGGCACGACACTTTGACAAAATGCATAGTCGCAACAGGGATCTGTTGGCCTACTTTTGTCTAGACAGTGTCCCACCCTTACCTCGGGGGGGTGATCGCCTACAAAAATTACGGCGGCTAGAGTCACGATACATTATAGATCTACAGAGTAAGAGTCCTTATGGACTTAATACACATGAGGATTTAGCAGTCCATTTAGGATATTAATACTGTGTAGATATCGCAAATCACTGAATTTTGGAAATAGCTAATGAACTGGTCTTGTGCTTCTGATGTTTTCTTTGTTCTCTTTGCTTCTCCACTTCTTTTCTTTTCATTTAAAAAAATCTTTTCTATTTTGTTTTCATCAGAACATGGTTTGCTTCATGAACTGCCTTTTTTAATTAGTATGTGTGTATGTAATCATGTCAGTAAAAAGTGGTGGCAGAACATAAGCCCATCCAAGGGCGAAATTATATGTGGATAAGATATATGCCCATTCAGGGCTATAGTAAATGGTTTGTGGATTGCCAAATATTTATTTGAAGCTTTCATACCCATAACAACAGGAAAAGCGAGTGATATATATCTTTGTCGTTTTTCATTGTTTAAAAGTACTCTCAAGATGGCGCTCATTGTAGCCCACGAGTAGTCCATTGTCGCTGTCTATGCCATCACTGTGACGATTGCATTGTATGTGTTTTAAAAATAATGGCGGCGCGTTCCAAGTTGCAATTGACGAAGGCTCATCGCCGAAACGCGTCTTGTGTGTGCTGGTAGCCAAATAAAAAATCTTTGGCTTTGTACCCCCCTGTGAGTGCTGTTTCTAATTTCGCAGGACTGCGTATTGGATTTTGTAGCAGGAATCTATTGGATGGGCACACCCCCACCTAAGGGAGCACCCGCTCGTGAGTGCGGCAGGCTGGTGTATCGTTGGGAGCAAGTATATATATATATATATATATATATATATATATATATGGGAAACATCCCTTACAACGCAACTTTTACCCCGCACTATCATTACGACGCAACTATTACAACGCAAGTCATTACAACGACTTGCGCTGGAGGGCGCTCTAGGATAGGGAATATTTTAATTACTATCCAACACCTTCCCTACTATCCACGGGGACTGGAGTTGGAATAGTAAATTAAACTATTCCACTATCCAGCGCCCCCCAACGCAAGTCGTTGTAACGACTTGCGTTGTAAAAGTTGCGTCGTAATGGCATGCGGAGTGAAAACATGCATTGTAATGTCATACATCCTATAGATATATATATATATATATACATATATATATTCACTGAAAAAACCATAGGTTATAGACCATATATAGTTAGGAATTAGCATTTAGAAAACCTTATTTTACTCACACAAAACCATTGAAATTCCATATATAGTTAGTTGCACTAACTATATATCGCGCACCCGCAATCCACTGCTGATGATGTCACATATTACATCATTCATGACATGGTCAGTGACATCACTGATGACATCACTGATGACATCTCAAATGACATCACTGATGACAACATCCAGTGATTATGTGTTTCTGTAAAGTTTAAATATGTTTTACATATTGAAGAATGAGTGGATGTATAAGTGTCTGAATGAAGGTTTTACTAGGTGCGTGATTGACTGTATGAGTGAGTGATTAAATGCGTCTTACTAAATGCACGGGTTAGTGACTAAACTGTCTGAAAGTGTGCATCAGTATGTCTGTTGTTGTGCAAGCTGCTGCATGTGTTGATCAGTAGCTATATAAGTAGCTATATGGGTTATTGATTGGTTGCACAAGTATTTGTATGGGAGACTGAGTGTGTGTATGGCTGGCTGGGAGGTGTGTGACTCTGTGCAGATCAATGTGTACTTGTATCAGTGATTCTATAAGAGAGTAAGTATGTGTTAGTATATGTTTGAAAATGTAAGGTACTCTATGTTTAACTGTGTAGATTAGAAAATGGAAGTGTGATTGATTCTTTACAGGACTGACTAGGTGTGTGAGTAACTCCATGGATGAGTGGCAGAGTGTGAGTGTCTGTATAGGTGTATGAGTGCATATGATAGTGTTGTAAAGATGAGTGATTGTATGTATGAATGATTGTATGGGTGAATGAGTGAATGTGTGTGTAGACGTAGGAATCAGTGAGTGCGTATGTAGTAACTAGTATTGGTGTGTCAATGGTTTCAAAAATTATACTCTGTATTTAACACTGGGTGTAACAGAGGTTATATTAAAGTGTGAGGAGATGCATTGTATTGTCACATTAATGATATCATCATTGATGTGACCATTGATGTCAAATGAGATATCATCAGTTATGTCATTTGAGATGTCATCAGTGATGTCATCAGTGATGTCACTGACCATGTCATGAATGATGTAATATGTGACATCATCAGCAGTGGATTGCGGGTGCGCGATATATAGTTAGTGCAACTAACTATATATGGAATTTCAATGGTTTTGTGTGAGTAAAATAAGGTTTTCTAAATGCTAATTCCTAACTATATATGGTCTATAACCTATGGTCTTTTCAGTGAATTTCATTGGTTTTTTAACAGCTAATATCTGTAGCTGTAAAATGTATTCTTCTTTAAATCCAAAAATATATTTTATATGTTTATTAATAATTTTTTTTTTTTTATATATTTTTTTCTTCGTTCCCGCTTCGCGAATCGGGAAACTTCCCGTTAGCTGACCTTGATGCCGCGAAATAGACCGCGAGCCGGTAAACGTTTCTTTACCGCAACTGCCGCGTTAGAAAACAACATCGTGACGCCTCCCGTCCACATGACGTTTCGCGTTGTCGCGTGATACGTCATATGACGTGCTACGTTAGCGAACTGGTACGTGAAGCGAGGCGCAAAGCGCAGGTTTCTGGAAGCAAACCGGGAGGCCCTGCAAAGCGCGTAACGTAAACACAGCAGGTCATGTGACTTGGTAATAACACTTTTCATTGGTTCATTTCACTTTTGGTTTCCTAATGATGTAAGACTAGGTCATATAATCTAAAATGAACACTTTTATTGGTTGAGAACTATTGTTTTTCCCAAATGATGAAAATCCCTCCTTCTTTCCTCACTCTGACTTTCATCATTGTGAGAGAAAGACCCTTTGTTACCAGTGAGCAATGGCTTCTTTAGTAGCTTCAGCTGGTGCTTCCCCACCACCTCCACCACATCCAAGGAAGAGTGGACCACCTGCTGAAGTTATAATTCAGCAAGAAGAGGAAGAAGAGGAACAGGACGAAGAGCACGAAGAGAGGCACTTTTTGCCTGAGGAGCCCAGGACGTCTCACCGGAAAGAAAACTTTATTTGGCAATTTTTTAAAATTCCCAAAGGTCAGAAAAAAGTAAATGCAAGATACGTAACTTGCCTTATATGTCAAGATAGACTGTCCAGAGGGACCGACAAAAAATACAGTTTCGGAAACTATACAATGCATCGCCATATGACTAGGTGGCATCCTAACAACTACAGTGCTGCACAGTTTCGTAACGACCTAGATAATCTCCCTATTATGGCCAGAAGATCTGTTGTACCGGAAGTAACGGGACCAGAGGGCAGGGAGATGGTGCCAAATATACAAACGAGATTTCGTGAAGTAAAACAAGTCTGCGTACATTGCAGTGGATTCATTTGCTACGGAGAAAGTAGCATCACTCTGATCAACAGAGCTATTGACAATCATGCTCATGTTTGTCCGAAACGCCCCAAACAATAAATTCTTTTTTTTTTTTTGTTGCTCCTGTTGAGCCCTTTACAATGAATCGTTTTTGTTGCCCCCTCCAAAAAAAAAACCAAAAAAAATATAAAACTGTTCAGAAAAATTCAAAAAAAGTAAAAAAAAATTCAGAATAATAATAAAAAAAATATAAAACAACAAAAACAATAAAAAAAAAGTTCTTTTCAGAACTACCTCCCCGGTATTAAAAAATTGGTACAATATTTGGAACTGTGCCAACCTCTATTTCTCTTAGTTCGCTTCCCAGTTCGCTCGCCGGTACGCGAACCGGAAGCGAACCAAAAAAACAGTAAGTATAAGGGAAGGAAACAGACAGTTATGTTAAAAGAAAGACAGCTATAGGGGAGTAAACTAGAGATACTATTACCCGTAATCCACTGCTGATGATGTCACATATTACATCATTCATGACATGCTCAGTATGTATGGAAAGGGGCAGATTTATATTAACTAGCACATCCCCAGAGATGCACCAGTTAACGTGCACCGCTGCTCTACCACCCACAGTCTGCCGCATTTACAATCAGATAGGACAAAGCTGCATCAAAACCCTGCGCCTGCTTGAAGCAGGCATAGATCTTGACGCAGGTAGGCTGAAAGCTAAAGCAACAACTAAGTGTCGTGTGCAGAAGTTGCAAAAAAGGAAAAATGGCGTTTAAACCAATAATGAGCCCATGCTAACTTAACACGGTGTAAAGATATCCAGGATCTAGATGACACCTCCCCATGATCCGGAAACGAACTGAATAAGATAATAGAAGTGGCATCTCATGAGAGCAGATTGCAACTTTATATGTGGACGGTCCGCAAGGTAAAACATTAAAAACTAGGAAAATTTAATGCTAAAGAAAAATAAAACAGCCAACTACTTTATCGAGGCTTAAGCCAATAGGCAAGCTAAATAATAAAAACTTGACAAATAAGTCAATGAATTGTCAATGAAATGCTAGTACTCAGCATATCAAACATGAAAAAGGTCTATGACATAACTGTGTATGCAAAATAAGCTGCCACAGCCCGCGGCTGCTTATAAGTGTTGCTAACTCTTATTCATTTACAGCATGTTAACATACTGTCACCATTCGCTTTTTATGTACTAGTAACTATGCTGGTAATTTTGCTACTGATAATATGTGTACTTGTATTATCTAAGATACTACGCCTGAGAAGACGGCATTAGTAAATAAACATTTCAAATACACATGTGTTCTTCTTAACTCCATGTTCTGGTTTCTAAGAAATATATAACGACCGACTGTTCATGAGTTCCACGTATCCTGAGGTACTATAAGTTCATATTCTGGATTGTCTAAACATTGAGAGTTTGTTATATCCAATGTGACACTGTACCTAGCTTGTTCTGTGTGAGAACAGAAACCCTGCGACAGGGGCACCCCTGAGCCTTGCTGGAGCTTCATCACACTTGCGATACAACTCCAGCAATGCGCCACCTTTACGGCACAGATACGTCACGCATCTGTGCTGTTTTTGCCCCATGATGCGCCGCATTGTAAATGCAGCACACCATAGGTGACGGAACAGCGGCACAGAATGACTAACACATCCCTGGTGATGAGCCAGTCATCATAAATCTATCCCTATGCTTCTTATCTTGTTAGAGATGAACCGCCATATGTATCATCAAAGTTTTTTGCATTTCCTAAATAGCGAACTTTAAGGAATAAATAGCGATTCTTTACCATTCCTAGTTTGCGATGAGCTATTTGCTAATTACAAATTACCCATTCATTTCCATGCAGCAGGAGGCCCATAGGAATGAAGGTGCAATTTGCGATTAGCAATTACCTCATCGCAAATTACGAATTTTTCCGAGGGTGCAGGGGTGTCTCAAGAACACCCTGCTGCACCCCTGAAAAAGAAATTTGGGGGCATATGGCGCACATAAATTTTGAAAACATTCCTTTACCTCAAAAACGATTTTCAACTCATAATTTGAAAACACTGCACATGGGGAAATGACTTAAAATGTCCTTAAGACACATAAAAGCGTTTTTTGATTGCCTTTCCAGCATGTTTCAGTCACCTTTAACATGCCTATGTAACGCAAACATTCAAAATCTAAATTTGCCATGCACAGGTGGGAGCATATTTACAAGCAATTTGCTCCACAGACAAACTTCTTACATTGAAATGGGAAAAATAACATCAGAGACTCTCAATTACCTTATAAAGAAGCAGACACCATTATGTCCTTGTCATCAATATTAAAACCATTGCTTTTTCTCAAAAACGATTTACAAGTCATAATTTGAAAACACTCCACAGCTCCTATGCACATAAAATCCCTGTCAGTACTAATACTTCACATTTTCTCCAATTACAATTTCTCAAAGAAACAAAATCTATTTGTAAAACACTTGAGACAAAGCAACATTTGAAAAACACAACTTTCTTCATAATTTTCTCCTTAAAGCACACTATTTTCTATCTAAATTAAAGAAATCTTTTCTCACCTTAGCAAATACTTTGAGTTTCAAAACAGTCTCAGAAACACACCAATTTGTCTTCAGCAGAGCAAAAGGTATGCACTCCAGAGTCTGCAGCTATCAAAAGCACAGAAATGCTGTAATTCTTCACACATATCTCTCATGTCACCCAATCAAAACTCTTCCCTCACTTTTTTTCAAATCAAAACCCTTCCCCCCTCTGCCCCCTCTCTGCTTTTTCTGCATAGCAACCACCTCTTGCAAGACCTCTGGTGTTTCCAAGTTCACACAACAATGTTGCAATTGAACTCTGAACTCTCAGTGCACCTGCATATCCAGTGCAATCTTTCATTTAATGATTTTTTCTTCGCCACTCAAAATACATCTTTCAACGAACTCATCCATGCACCCTAACTTTCTGTTTTCAGCAATCAAAATCCACCAATCACTCTTACTGCTTCATTAACACAGAAACTCCTCAGTTTTTTCATTTTACACTCTCATTTTTTCAACTGCCATTTCATTGCCACACTTCATCTGACTGCAGGAGAACCTTCTCTCGCCATGTTTTCTGTCTGGATTGTTGGACATAGTTACATCTATTGGGCTCAGAGGTACGCTGAAAACAGGAATTTACCTAACCTCAATTTACAAGATGTGGAAATTAAGTGGTTTGGCCACAGAGGATTAAAATGTCACCAATTGATACCATTGGTGAAAAACTTTATGCATTTGCCAAAACCTGACCTGTTAATTGTGCACTGTGGAGGTAATGATTTGGGCACTTTGACTGGGGTAGGTCTGGAAATGCTTTTAAAGGACACCTTTGAGCAATTGATGGCACTTTTTCCTCAGACTGCCTTGGTATATTCAAATATATGCCAAAGACAAAAATGGAGGTGGTCGAACCAATTTTGTCCACAAATTGAGAAATCGAGGAAGCATGTAAACAAATCTGTTTCAGCTTACATGAGAGACCATGGAATGGGCTCCCTGTACAACAATAACTTGCGTTACTACATGCAAGATATCTACAGAGGAGATGGAGTTCACTTCTCAGATGAGGGCAACAGAATTTTCACTCTGAATTTAAGACTGTGCATTGGTACCTACTTATAAGTACCTAAATGTACCATAAACCCAAAAGCTCTTCTCAGAGCTACCCTACATCTGATCACTCACAATTATTATTTTACTCTAACTTTTTTCACTAATTTTCAAGAAAGTACGCTCCCCAGAACGCTTCCCGGTTCGCGAACCGGGCGCACTCCACGCAAAAAAACTAAAAAAACGATATATTTTTTTTTTGCCCTGCGAGACCCTTTTAAAGCCTCCACATCAAACCTAGGGGGTCAGGGACGATCTACTATGCCCCCTTATGGTCATTTGCCCCTTCGCTTTGGCCTCCTCTTGTCTCTCGATCCTACCGAGAGACAAGATGGCGGCCGCTACGGACTGTTTGGAATGTTTACAGACGCCGAAGAACCAATCAGCTTCGCAAAGCTCCGAAGCGGAGCGCTGTTACAGATATATATCTTTTTTTGAACGTTAATTTCTCAAAATCCACTGGAGCACATATATTGAGACCTAGCAAAGGCACATCGGGCTACCAGTCCCTACAATTTTGCCAAGTTTCGTGCAAATCCATTCAGCCGTTCGATTATTATTATTATTATTTTTTTTTGCCCCGCGGGGCCCTTTTAAAACCTCCACATCAAACCTAGGGGGTCAGCGAGAATCTACTATGCCCCCTTATGGTCATTTGCCCCTTCGCTTTGGCCTCCTCTTGTCTCTCGATCCTACCGAGAGACAAGATGGCGGCCGCTACGGACTGTTTGGAATGTTTACAGACGCCGGAGAACCAATCAGCTTCGCTTCACAAAGCTCCGTTGCGCGAAAAGTACGCGAACTGGAGCGCTGCCCGGTCCGCTGTTACAGATATATATCTTTTTTTGAACGTTAATTTCTCAAAATCCACTGAAGCACATATATTGAGACCTACAAAAGGCACATCGGGCTACCAGTCCCTACAATTTTGCCAAGTTTCGTGCAAATCCATTCAGCCCTTCGGGCTAAAAGTGAGGCCAACCGCCCTATGGAAAACTCAATGTTAAAAACACGTTTTGGGACCCCCCTTTTTTCTCGGCCCCCCCTTGACGAACCCCCCCCAAATTTTCAAGGGCTGCTCAGAAACAACATGTGCCATTTTCCTGAAAATTTCAGCCAATTCCGTCCACAAACGCCAAAGTTATTAGACATAGAATTTTCAAAAATCCCATAGGGAAAAAATCCTAACTATATATACCTACTGGCGACCGCCAGTAGGTAATATATATACATATATATAACATGTACATGGTATCAAGGCTGCTTGGCAACCGAAAAGCATAATGTACTTAAACAGATTCTTGCAACTACCATGGATTCCTCGTAGTTGACCCTGAGAGCACGTATACTGGAACTTTTGATATAGAGAAAAACATATATATCTCCTTTAAAGGGAGGAGAGCGAATCAGAAGCAGAGGTACAGAGGTTTTGATAGAACAATCAACAATGGTAAGATAGAGTGAGAGAAAGATTACATTACCAGGGGCCCCCTTGGAAGGTGTGAGCCCTTGGCCATTGGCCAATATAGCCATGTCTTAAAAGGTCTCTGTTGATAAAATAACAACAAAATGAAATACCATTACTGAGAAAGGCGAGATGAAAATACCGACGGTCTGTGGTGAAATTAGCCTAGCTAGTAATGTCCAGTACCAGATATGAGACAGATGCCTTTGATGGATATTACTGAAGGTAGTTGCTGGGTTTGGTCAGATTTCAATAGCTGCCTCCTCTCCTGACTCCCTTACTGAATGCCTTCTGCCTACCCATATAGAGCAGGCGCCCACCACCCAGCCCATACATTCCAAGAATTACTTCAGCATGGAAGAGCATTATGTTGTTAACCCCTTCGCTGCGGGGGTAATTCCCCCGCTGTGCTGTGGGGGAGGGGTTGCGCACAGCGCCCGCATGCTCATGACGAGCTCAGCTCGTCATGAGGCACGGCGCTCCTGTGCTCATGACGAGCTGAGCTGGTCACAGGTGCACCGGCTCCCGTGGAACGCTCAGCACAGCAGGGGAATTCTCCCCGCACCTGAGCGTTCCACGGCTCATGACGAGCCATGCCTCATGACGAGCTCAGCTCGTCATGAGGCACGGCGGTCCTGTGCTCATGACGAGCTGAGCTCGTCACAGGTGCACCGGCATCCGTGGAACGCTCAGCACAGCAGGGGAATTCTCCCCGCACCTGAGCGTTCCACGGCTCATGACGAGCTGAGCTCGTCACAGGTGCACCGGCTCCCGTGGAACGCTCAGCACAGCAGGGGAATTCTCCCCGCACCTGAGCGTTCCACGGCTCATGACGAGCCATGCCTCATGACGAGCTCAGCTCGTCATGAGGCACGGCGCTCCTGTGCTCATGACGAGCTGAGCTCGTCACAGGTGCACCGGCATCCATGGAACGCTCAGCACAGCAGGGGAATTCTCCCCGCACCTGAGCGTTCCACGGCTCATGACGAGCTGAGCTCGTCACAGGTGCACCGGCTCCCGTGGAACGCTCAGCACAGCAGGGGAATTCTCCCCGCACCCGAGCGTTCCACGGCTCATGACGAGCTGAGCTCGTCACAGGTGCACCGGCTCCCGTGGAACGCTCAGCACAGCAGGGGAATTCTCCCCGCACCTGAGCGTTCCATGGCTCATGACGAGCTGAGCTCGTCATGAGCACCGGAGCACCGTGCCTCATGACGAGCTCAGCTCGTCACGAGCATGGTAAAGGTTAAGGGCCTCCAACATCCTGGGTGTTCACTAGTTCAGACCACATAAGTGAGTTCCTGATGTCCCCCCCTCACCCCAGGCGCCAGTTGGGGTGATGCCCACCAGAGTGATGGAGTGACACTCTTCTTGATCACAGAAAACAACATTAATAATGACCACTGTAGTTTTAATCACAGTATCAATTAATTTAGATTAAGCTCAACTCAATCAGCTCTGTCACATTCCCATCCAAAACACCCATAAAATCCGAGATTCTACGAATCCCAATTAATCTAAACGTGCTGGACCAACATTTCTTCAATTTATAAAACAGGGACAACTGCAGATTACGTGCACCAAAGATTCACTTTTATGCTCACAACATCTACTGGCTCTTGGGTTTGAGAGTTCTAAAGAAGTGGATGTCTGGACCTGAATTCTTGAAAAGGCATCAAACATATTCTTAAAAGCTAAGCGGCCCACTGAAATAACCCTGCTGCTTCAGCTCTACGTGTGTGTATTTAGGTCTCTTTGCCTCTGGACATATTTCTAAGACAGAGTTGTTTTCCTTTTGTAATAAAGATTTCGATTTTTTTTAGAACAGCTTTGAGCAAGTTATATCTATCGTCCAAAGGCGAGCAATCCGACAAGCAGAATTTGTGCAACAATAACATTGAATGTTCATACCAATCAGTGCTCAAATGTTTAATGGTTTATTTCTGTCCTAATAATAGTTTCAAGATAGTGTCCAATTGAATATATATTCCAGAAATAGAGCTTCCGATAAAACGTCATTCTAACCCAAATTTTAGCTGAAGTTGCTCCTAGGTGTGCATTTGGATAACACACACTTTTTGATGCAATTACCCAAGGTCTACCCAGCCAGCAGGACAAGATACTGCAAAACACAGATACCCCATGCAAAATTGAACCAAAGGAGAAAGTTCTGCTTATATTACCCTGAGCATTGGTTCAAATGTTGTGATGGAGGGTGCTAATATAAACACACATTGTAAAAACTAAAGATGATCCCTGATCAGATGAGCTTCATGGTTACTCCTTCCACTTAAAATTACACCAACCATTACACCCAGTAGTTCCTAGGAGATGCATAGATCTACTTTCTGGGAGTCCAGAACTGCCTGGTCAATAACCAAACTGTAGACCCCTAAATACCATGCTCGCTAGTTTTGGTGTACAGAGCGGCTTCGGTCTCTCTAAAAGACATGGGTTGCTTTAAAAAAAAGTGGTTCGCATTCAGGAAAGCAAGTTGCGGGGGTGGTTTGTTGTCTTTGCAGGCCACACTGGGTCGCGAAATGCAAACCGCCTAATTAATATTCATTAAGACAAGATGCTTTGTGACTCCCTGTGAATGGGCAATTTGTGATGTATCCTATTAATGCATAGGTCTCACCGCAAATTACATTCCCATTTGCAAGCCAGCCAGTGTGCGCTCTGCATGTCCTGGTATGCAAACAGGGCTAGTGCATCAGCCCCACAGTTCTGTAATTATGCATGTCAGCTTCATCACTTCGGTTTATGCTAACTATATGGCCCTTTTGATCTTTGCAAATCGATTTATTATACAGAAAATGTAATTTACTGAACTTTCAAACTCACCTTCTGCTGGCAGACGTATGTGCCCTGCACTAAAATCAAAGCACCAACATTTTAAGAGGATTAAAATCTCCCTCAAACAATTTATCAAGAGCCCACGTCCACAGACTGAAAGCCAGCCTCTGCTTTATCTGAAAAGTCAGTAATGCTGGCTCTTTCCTAAGGCCTGATAAGTCTTTCACAGCAGATCTAAGCACAGAAGAAAGTGCCCTGGGCTTTACGTCAATCCGCTTTCAGGCTACTGGACTTTACAATGGAGCCATATCTGCCCCTGGCCATGTCTGGGCGGCCGCGGCTTGCAAAGCACTTCTATATTACCAGCTGCAGAAAAGCTATTAGAGATAGCCATCATAGAACAGTTTTAAAATGTGCAGGTTCATGTCCACATACCATATGAACAAGTTGGTGGTGAGCCTCAGCAAGGCCTACCAGTGCTAGGGGTTCACCCTTCTCTGCACAAAATCCTCAGACCAGTAGGAAAGAAGTTGGCATGGAAACTGGAATATAAAGCAAAGTATTTTATTGGCCTCATGAGGTGGAACTACATTCACACAACACCCTTCGGTAGTGTATGAAGTAGCACACTGAACTGAAGGAGCATGGTCCTTTTATACCCACACAGGGGTTCAAAAGAAGGTGGTACAAGTACAAGAAGAAGGTTTTAGGCACATATAAGGTAATACAGAGAATGTACAATCAACATGTGGGTGGAGCTAGTAAGTGGCTAATTCTGGTGAACACATCCTGACAGTTACAGACTAGTAGCAGCTGCAACTGAGCATGTGCGAAGCAGAAAAGGCTAAATATACCTTGTCACTAGGCAGAAGACAAGAGCAGGGGACAGAAAGGTAGGACAGAGCACATGGCGAGCACGTGGTAGCACATGGCATACAAAATGGCGGTCAGAAATACAAAATGGTTTCCACAAAACGGATAAGATAGCCTCTAAATACAGGATGGCTTCTGCTAATGCTAACCCAATCGCTGCCAAATTACAACACAAGGGCAAGCAGATGAATATGTACCGATGTAATCGATGGCGGCTGGTGTACGGCACACAGTTACCAATGACTTGGTCTCATAGCATTTTGGTGCAGAGCGCCCCTGGGAATCTTGGTTTGCTCAAAGGGTAGGAGCCCCTTGAAGGATGTCCATGGACACACCTTGGCCCAGAAGGTAATGTGGCATGAAAAGAGTGTAGGGGTTTCCTGTGGGTTAGGTGCAGGTAGGAATGTGTCTTGGGACCTGCCATCCAAACCTGTGTGGGGTTGATGAATGTTTGGGTTGTATGTGATGGGTGTCTCACAACAGGGGAATGTCATATCTGACTCGCTGCCTAATCCGAGTCACCTGTGGGACACAAGCGGTCACTTGGAGGCTCACGTGAACTCACACGGCGTGTCCTGCTTATTGCTTTTACTGTGGGTTGGTGGGCGACTGCGCTGGTGATGCAGGGGCTTTGTATGTTTCTTAGTGACTTTTTGCAGTTGTTCTTTGACTGAGCCCACGGCTGGCATGTTAACAGGGTGGCTTGATCTTCTCTTTCGACATAGGGTAAGCTGCTGCAGGGGGGTTACTTAAGGTCAATCGCAGTACTCGTGGTCCTCATATGGATGCCCCAGTCCCATGGCTAAACATGGACATATCAAAAGCCTCTCTCTGCATCAGGCATGCCACTTGCAGAATGTGGCCAAGCCAACATCTGCAGTCCAACAGGAGGGGTTAGGGATGTCCAGGGCCCAAGACCTACCATGTGCAATAAGACCATATGGATGATAAGGAAAACATTGGTACTGGTTGATGTTGGTCTTTTATGGGTAGCTGACCAATACACCGCACTACAAGTGAGGGACCCACTGTTGACAGGTGAGCTGTTCATGGCTCTTGGTAGTGGTTGCATACTGGAATACCATGGCAGATGGTGTTAAAATGGTCAACTACATCCAATGAAACCAAGTACTGGCAAAGCCAATAGGTCTTGCCTTTCAATAATATTACCCAAACCTTTTGCTTTGCCAGTAATTTTTGACAATGTTGTTTAGCACAGGTAAAAACAAAAAATGCTTGTTTGCCGATGCGGAAGATCGCAGGCAAAAAAGTGTGATCATAACTATTTGCCTGTACGTCATCAAACATGAGCACATGTGAAATATTGTTTCTTTTTATTGTGTCTTTCAAAACACAGCACCGCCAACGCATTTAACCTTACAAAGGCTTCATCGGGACAAAAGAACGATCCACTGGAAATCACAGGGCTCTTCTAAGTTTAAGATCAAAAGGCAAAGAAAGTACAAGCACAGGCAAGTCAGAAATGTGATCCAAAAACGATATCGATTGTGAGAGGGCTATTGTGTGAGCTTTCTTAAAATCAAATATTCGGTGTATGTAAGAGAAGTAAGATGCGCCTTGGTCCCTGGGTCCATGCACAAATTAAATCTAATTGGTTCACATTCAAGATGGCCTCAGCAGGCATCTGGGACCCGTCATCGAGTATCCAACACTTCCTCACTTCAAGGTTTGTTATCATCCAAATAGCACTGTGTCGGGCAATGGAACAGCCTTCCGTATGGTCTTCCGCATTTTGCATGGACCCAGGGACTAAGGCCCATCTTACTTTTCCTACATATGCCAAATATTTGATATTAAGAAGGCTCATACGATAGCCCTCTCATGATCTATATAGTTTTCAGGATCACATTTCTGACTTACCTGAGCTTGTACTTTCTTTGCCTTTTGATCTTAAACTTAGAAGATCCCTGTGATTTCCAGTGGATCGTTCTTTTGCCCTGATGAAGCCTTTGTAAGGTGAAACGCGTTGGCTGCACTGTTTTTTGAATGACACAATAAAAAGGAAACAATATTCCAAGATTCAAGTCCCACGAGAATTTGTTCTACTTTAGTGTGAAGTTTTCAAAACAGCCTCTGTTGCCTCTCTATTTCTGTATAAAATGGTATTTCATTATATGGTCAATGTGCAGCTGACCATTGTGGTGGGCAACGTTCTCGTTTTGATTTAAGTGACAATTCCAGGTGGTGTGGCTCTAAATGCCCTGGCTCCTTTTCTCTTGTTTTATATAGCCCACCACTGCAGGTTCAAAATTTTTGTACATTCTGACCACTTTTTCACACCTCACAAAGACAGTCAGATATGAGATAATAATAAAAATGACCATCCCAACAGATGTCTCCACTTCTCCCTCTCTCTCCAACCATGTCAGCTCAGAACAACAACTATACACAAAATCTCATATTGGACAACACATTGCTGTTACCAACTAAGCAGACTAGATCATAAAAAACACCATAAGTGGACCAGCAGAGCTGTTCAAAGCTACCAATATATTGAAAACCATAAAACTGTGAGTCTGTCTCCTACACGCTATCATCCACCATGTTGCTAAGGAGCTGCGTACCATAGCACAATATGGGCACTTCAGCGGTCATCTCCGACAACAAGGAAACACTTCCCACATAGGATCACAACAAAGACAACATCTTTCCAACCACACACCCTACGCGATGTAGCACGCTACTCATGTAGGAATTCGCTTCAGCACCCCATATAGGGGTAGCAAGAGCTACATAAATGCTGCAATACAATACAATTCAATCACGACTTCAATTCTATAACATTCAATCGAAAAGCGCTTTAGTCTGACGTCGGCTATAGCGTATAGCCAATGACTCCAGCCTTAGCGCAGGGTGATTTTTCCACGTCAATGCACAGTTTTCTATTTTGGAGTCCATTGTTCTAGACAAGAAATAGAATTAATTAAGTGCGAACTTCCAAAGCATTGTAGTACCTCCTTTCCGCAATGAAAACGCTGCTGCGCCTGATTAAACGCCAAAGCACAGCTCAAGTATTTAATCAAGTGTGAAGGCCATTCTTTCTGAATACAGAGCTCTGGAAGTTACAGCAGCAGCAAGAAAATAAGTGAAGAGTGGGGCTGCGTGGAGAACATCTTATGCAGGTCTGAAGGCCGGGTTTAAACTCAGGGGGTCCTGGAGACTGCTCCAGTTTGTGGGGGAAAGGCTAAGTGCCAGATGTATCAAGGCTTTTGCTATGAATGTAACGTTTTGCTTTCGCAATATAGGTAATCGCAATTTTTTACGATTACCTAAATTGCGATTGCATTTAGGTAATCTCAATTCGCGATTCCTTAAATGCAGTGCAGGAAGCAATAAAAAATTGCGACCTGGCTTTAAGGAATCACAAATTACCACCAACTTCTAGTTGGTGGTAATTTGCAAATTCCTTTAAAAATACACTTTCTAGGCATTTTTCTAAGTGGCATTCTTGTGCACATACATACCCTTAGGGCATGTATGTGTGCCACATGCTCACATGCATATTTCAGGGGTGCAACAGGGTGTCCTTTTGGCACCCTTGAAATTGCATGCGCAATTTGCGAGTACGTATTTGCTACTCACAAATTGCGAATGCAATCCTATTCATTCCTATGGGCCCCAAGGAATTAATGGGAAGGTATTCCTTTATAGCGAATCGCAATTTGCGATTCGCTATTAAGGAATATGTAGAGTTGCCAATTATTTTTGCAAATCCTACATATATTGCATTTTGCTTTTCTTAACCCGTTGGCCGCTGCCGCGATTTCGTGGCAGTGCGGCTGTTTTAAAAAACGGGCGGGCCTGCGTCGGCCGTTGAACGTGCGTAGCACCAGCCAGGTAGTGCTCCAAACGTTCAACGGCCGACGGCAGCACTTAACGGGTAAAATAGCGAATTGGTAAAATTTGCTATTTAAGAATCGCAAAAGCAATTCTTGATACATCTGGCCCTTAATCCTCAACTGAAAGACTTTGTGGATACATACACCGCTGGAGGCATTCAACGACAAAACGTCGAAACACACTGCAACCAGAGACAAATCAGGATCACCTCTGGGAGATGACTAACACTGTGAGGTGTAGGACACTGCACCAAATTTTGCTCGGCGAAAGGAAATGACACAATACATTTATAACATACTGCGGTTTGTATATGTCTAGTCTTCTTATGCTGAGTTGTGACATGGGATGATCTGCACATATCGTCACTTCAAACTGTGCAAGTCTACCTCTCAGAGGAAGATCACAAGGCTGGTAGTGGCCCATAATTATGGTAGACCCAGGCTCCAATGCTGTCTTCTGGTGGGACGTTTCCCCTTTGGGGCTGGCAGGTTGACTGGGTTGGTTATTGATCACAATTTGAGTGCTGAGGTGCTACTTCTCATCCAGGAGTGCTGTACAGATTTGCATTTTTCAGTGATGCTGTAGAGCCACAACATGCTGTCACAAGTGGTGGGCGGGTCCACCAACTCATCTCTCTGTACCCCCCCCTTCACAGCCTAGAAGCCTACCACTTCCCAAGACCAAAATTGTTTATGATGTCCCACTTTTTTCCCACAAAAGGACACTTCACAAGACTACCCATTCGACCTTAAACACAGATGTCTCCCACAACCACTATTAGATATTTATTCCAGATGGAAATTCCCTATACTGTACAGAACATGACCCAACACTACAGGTACAGACCATATTTAGCACTTGTTTTGCCTAACATAACAGAAAACCACACATACGAAAGCTCAGTTGGGGTATGGCTGCAGATTTATCCCACCAAAAGCACAATTATAGCCACAGTACAAATATAGCACAAACACTTATCAATCTCATCATTCAATGTTAATGCATGGATGCATTTTATGAATCCTAAGAATATCTTGACATTTCTCAATTGTAAGTGATCTGACATTGCTTTTCTTCGGGAGACAACCCCCTCATCGCCGTAAAGTGATAAACTACTCAGGGACTGTCTGGGAAAGATATTCTATGCTAGCAAATCACACAACATGGACAGACATGCTCGCCTTATGAAAATGCTACTGGAAAGTTAGGGTGGCTATTTCGATTAGAAACGGTTTCCAAATCTGGGTTTTGAAGTCATGGACTGATTCACAGGTGCATTATCTTTTATCAAGCTATCTTTACGAGACGATTTGCTGGTGATGGACCCAATATATCTCCCAGTGTCCTAGAAAAGCAATACCTTGGATAGACTTTAAAAAATCATACTTTCCTTGAGAAAGTCTTGATGAGGGGAGACTGGAATATGGTCTTGAACCCAATTTTCGACATGTCAGATTATACAGGTAGTAGAAGGGACAGAGAAACACGGATACTAAGCTACCTCATAGGTGACCATACTTTACAGGACACCTGGAGAATGTAAGATTCCAAGGAAAGGGGTTACATGTAGGGCTCATGGGACATGATCGCAACTAAATTACCTTCTAAGTTCCAGACAGTTCCTGAGCCGAATAACCATATGCTCCATCGCATAGACCATTCCTACTCGTGCACTCAGGTTATATTGAGCTGCTGTGTTTGTACTAGTTGATACAATGCAAGTTTGCACTATATAAAATTTTATAAATAAATAAATAAACACCATTATTATTCCTAATAGCTTTCTGCATCATGATGCAGTGAAGCCAGAGATGAATCTAGATCAAATAGCCCCCTTTTTTTAGTCACTGGCGAATTAATGTCCTCTGCTATAGACTGCCCAAAGATAAGGAATGTGTTCACCCCTTCCTAGACACCTATTTACAGAACAAGGAGGACTCCATGGCATCAGCAGAAGTGCTATGGCAGCAGGCAAATATACAGGGGGAGCTGATGAGAAATGCTGCCATTTGGAGGAATAAGGTAGCGTTCCGGCAGAAACAATTTGACACAGATTTCCGCAGACTAACTAAGCTCTACTACGTCTACATTAGACACACTTAAAATATTTATTAAAGCTAAATTTACTGTCACCACGATTTACATGACCAAAGATCCTTCTACGATATAAAGCAAAAACAATATGAGCAGGAGGCGGGCAGGTTTCTAGACCCCCAACTTAAGTTGGGAGAAGCAACACATATGATCCTTGCAATAAAAAATGCTGACAGGGTTTTGCCAATGAACTGGTAGATATCACAAAGATATTTGCTTCCGTTAATAAAGAAATATACGCCTCAGAGCACTGAGATGTCTCAGAGCCTGAAATCAAATTATGTCAGCACTCCAAATATCCAAACTCTTGCAAGACCAGGCAATATACCTGGAAGAAGGAATTACAGAAGAAGAGATTTGTAAGACCATTAACAGTCTCCCTACAAGAAAAACACCTGGGGTGGATGTTTTTTCCACTAGAATTCTTTAAGATAAACAAAATGAAACTGAGCCTTTTAATAAATAAGGTATTCAAAAGAAATCTTTTGAGGCATTGGCATATTACCAGAATATAACATGGCAATGATCTCACTTATTCTTAAGCTGGACAAGGACCCACTTAATAGTTCAAGTTATATAGCCAACTCCCTCTTAAATAGTATTATGAAAATTCTGGCAAAGATCCTGGTCACCAGCCTAAATACGGCTATACGTCACCTCATCCATTCATCGCAACCAAGTCTTGTACCCTACCCTTCCTCAATAGCTTATCTTAGAATATAAAAACACATTCTGTGGCAAACAAGAGAAGATCAGGGTGAGAAAAGTATAAGTTCATTAGCTGCATCGAAGGCTTGCAACAGCGTTTTTCTTTCTTTCAGTTCTGATGGTCGACGCTGGGAAACCCTTGGGTAGCTGTGCGCCTTATAAGATTCAATTAACATAACATAACAGGGTAGAGTGAGTTTATCTGTTTGGGGCACTCACTAGAATGGACATACAGGAAAAATTACAGTGAAATGGATGTATACGAATCCCTCATCCACTGTGACTTGCAATGGGCACAAATCGACTCACGTAATTCTAATGTATTACACCACGCAGGGCTGCCCTTTGACCCCTGCCCTGTTTATTCTAGCTCTAAAGCCATTTGCAGTAGCAATACTTCAGGCCAAAATGATCCAGTTTATCGATGCGGTGGCAGAGGAACACAAAGCAATGCTTTAAACAGATGCCATTGTAGTGACATCATCCTACCCAGGGTCATCAATACAAACACTGGAAGAGTCATTTGTCTGGGTTTGTGGGCTACTAAATACAATGAAATAAATGAGAGGCACTCTCCATGTCTAGGAACACCACTAAGGCCTCATTGGGGGACCCCGCCTTTCAATAGAACAGTGAGAAGCTGACATATCTGGGGATTCTGATGAATAGGGGTTTGAGAAACTGGTGTCTGATAATATAAATACTGCTCCTAAAGGAATTTCTTTGGTGGTCTTAATTGAAACTCTCCTTATGGGGGAGATTGTAAGTGGTCAAGATGAAAGTAGCACCACGGTTCAACTACCTATGCGATATGATTCACTTGAAACTCACAGTGGATCTATTGAGTTTCATAAACAGAAAGATTAAGTCACTCTTGTAGAGGACTGCCAAGATGAAGTTAAAACTGGCTAAAAACCTTGTTCTCAAACAGAGGACACAAGGCTATGTGAACCTCTATTGGCTTGCTCACCACCCGTCTCATATTAGCCAATACTGAAAAGCCCACAGGGGCGCCCTTGAAAAGGGCTGCTCTACCATCTGCGAATGATATAGGGAGTTTATATACAGACAACCCCAAGGTCTCAGAGCAATATCATCCAGTCATTTACTCGGTTAAGCTTCGCATGCAGTCCACGAAACATTAAGACGTGATAGTAGAATTCATGCTGACGCATCCCATTGACATGATGGCGGTATGCACACTGACATACAGGAAATTAAGTGGGACCTATCGGAAGGCGGGAGGTATACGTCAGGTAGATTGTTTGATTTTTTATGGATGGTTCAAAACGGTCACAGAAATGCAGCTAAAGTCCGGCCTACCATGCACAAATTTCTGACTTACCCTCAACTGTTACTGCCCGAGTGATTTTTTTCACATATGCCCTACTGTATTAGATTTTTTTTAATTATGACCTATTTACATACCTGGAGATATTTTATAAGCAATATCTGGGCTGTACAGAATCCTTACTGGTTTCATCTTTTCACACCTTACCCCTTGGAAACTTAGAGAGCGACTGTCCCATGGAGGCAACATCGAATATACACCGATGAGGACGGGGTTGTCTTGTTGGCCACACATGATAAAAACCTTAGAGAAGCACGGTTAAAGCTCAGTTATTTTAAGATCCTTTCTTGGCATTGAAACTACTCAGGACAGGTCTTAGTCGATCAAGACCGTGCTGAGTATGTAAGACATATCCTGATATAGCGCCTCTATTGTGGGATTGTATGGGGTATTGATTCAATCTTGGTCAAAGGTTTGGTCCACTCTGAAGGACCCATTAAGGATATTGAGCCTGCCATACTACTGGAAGTGAGCCACCCATGCCGAAGATGGTTTCCGACCTTCTTAGTGGTAGCTAAGATAATTATCCTATGACTACGGAAAACACACGAAATCCTGTTGTGATACCTGGTTACCTCACACGAATAACACGGCATTGTATGTAAAGATTATTGATTGACTGAATAATAAGATGGCGACATTTGAAGAAGAGCTGGGAATGCTTCTGTCAAAATAAGAGTGTATTTCTGGAGAAATTATTGGCTACATCTTGATTGAATGTCTGCAGAACACGTTGTTATTGTTCTTTAGCTTTCATTCTCAGAAGATGACTGTCAACAAATGTTAAGGCTTATGTGTTTTGATACCTACATTACTGCTCTTCTCCCAGCTTGGTTATTTCATCTGTCCAGCTTTGTTCAACTGGATGCTCATGGGTTATGTTTGGATGTTTTTTGTTAATAGTACTTTAGACTTTACCAATTGAGTATATTTATTACTTATTTCTTTACTTAAGAAAGAAAGATGAGGGTAGTCACAGGTACGCAAAGGGGAATATGGGTTGCTGTTTGATCATGATTGAAGACTCTACCTCACTTGGATTGAATGTTTTGGCCTTTTGTAAAAGACATCCTGAGATGAACTCACATTGTGGTGTTATCTATGCTATTTCTTCAATAGGTAAATATTATATAGAAAGTCTTCAAAAAGTTAAGCAGAGAAACATGAAAATTACACTACTCTCAATTGGTGTCAATTCATGAGCTCTGACAGAAACACATATGCATTGTATATTTTGGAAAAGTTAGAGCCCTAACCTAGATTTCGTGCGGTGGCCAAAATACGTGAACCTATTCTGCCAGCTGTCATAGGTAACTAATCAGCTAGGCATTTTATCTAGCTGGTCAACTGGTCACTTGACAGTGCAAACATGACCTCATTATTCCCTCATTCAAAAAAATCCATGCTAGACTGATCACTTGGCAATGTAAACATGACTGCATCATACTAACACTTAAGGAAATTCAACTTAATTGACCACTAGACAATGCAAAACAAATGACCACATTATTCTACTGCTAAGGGAAATTCAAGCTTGAATGACCACTAGACAATGCAAACATGACCACATCATTTGCTCTCTCAAAGAAATTCATGCTCAAGTGATCACTCGGAAATGCAAACATGACTGCGTCATTCTAACAGTTAGAGAAATTCAAGTCAACTGATCACTGGACTATGTAAACATGACGGCATCCTGCTAACACGGGAACATTCAAGCTTGAATGGTCACCTGACAATGCAAACATGAACACATCATTTTAACACATAGGGACATTCAAGCTCAATATTTTGCTAGAAATTTCAAATATAACCACATTATTCCCTCCCTCAAGGAAATTCATACTTGACTGACCACCAGACTATGCAGACATGACCACATCATTCTGACACTGAAGGAAGTTCAAGCTCGAATGATCACTCAGCAAGGCGAACATGAGAACATCATCCCAACACTCGTAGAAATTCGCCGGCTTTCCCTGATGGCTCACATAAAATCCAAGTCTCTATGCGTCTTGTACAGGACAACCACTCCTTCAGACCAGGTTATGTGGAAGAGGTGTGACACAGCGGCCAGGGTGCCTGACTCCGGACCCTGGGGTTCACGGTTCGATCCTTGGTGCCAGTGGCGGGTTAGCCCAGCGCCATGTGACTCTGGGCAATTGCTGGCTTAATCTTCCCGACGGCCCCCAGCGCTAGGACACAGCAGTAGCTGTGCACTTTACAAATGCTGGTATGTTATATATTTGGCCTATAAACTTGCCTCATCAGGCCAAGCTTTCTCCACCTTCAAGTAGAATCAAAGTCTACTAAAAACTCCCAAAGTGAGGAAGGCAATAAATAAAAACAGAGTTCATGTCCTTAGTTCCTTTCTTCTTTAACACCAGACCCCTAGATTTGAGTCTGTGCATTCACTAATGTAAAGAACTACAGAAGTTCCACTAAAATAATAATAAAGCTCAGAAAGAAAGGACAAAGTGTCTCTGCCAGAGAGGAGACATAAAAGCCTCTGAACAGAGTCACTTTAGGACTAATGGTAAAAAATAGTTTCTCAACTTCGCACATTTTTTAACACTATGTTAGCCTTGTGAAGTGTAAAGATAGCACAATGACAAAATAACACAAAAGCAATCAAAAATGGAGCCCTTCCTACAGTGGGGATGTTCTTGCTTCTTTACACCAGCCGTTTCCCACCTTCTGTCAAACCCAGGACATCTCGCTGGGGGAGTGGGAGGATCAATGTTCTTTGATGGGAACATTTTCCTCACTGTCCCTCAGCTTTGCGAGTCTGGAGAGCGCAGAAGACACCGCTATGCAGCCGGATGTCCCTAGGTTCATGAGAATGAGATGTAGGTGATGCCAATGTTCACCCACCATCATGAAGGGTGAAGTTGGCCTGTCTTCGCCCAATTCACAGCTGATGGTAGACATCTGCGCACCCCAATGAAAATCAGCCAAAGTGGCAGGCCTTGGAAATTCTGCTCGAGCCTGGGATCACAGCCAATGTCCCTTCTTGGATCTGTGGCTAAAGAAACACATTTGTTGGGCTTTATCTTCTCTGTGCACTTTCTACACTGCAGGAGGCTGCGTCTGGACCTGTGTGGGCTGTTTGTTTACACGAGGAGGAGAGTTCTTTCAACACAAAGGAGTGGATTTGCATTACATTAACTCCCACCCACTTCCTCCCTTTGTTTCTAAGCATCTAAAGAGCACGCCGTGCAGAGTGGACTTCTATAGCATTTCTTGGCAAAAAAATCCACAGGTTCTCACACTGTGACTACCCCCCATTGCTATCCACTAAACATTGAGGCTTAAGATGTCTTAAGATTAAAAAAATCTATTTATTTTGCAAGTAAAAACACTTTGAATGCCAACTATAGCATCACCTCGCCCCACCACGAGCATCATTACATTTATTTGATTCATTTTGGATGTTTGCAGGTGTCTTTTTTTAATACTTCAATTGGATTTTGCAGTAGAAATGCTTAAGATTGTGAAGTGAGGCACAACATGAACTTTTTCAATGACTTCCCTAGTCCAGTACTAGTTTTAAACCTTCCCAAGTGATGCATGAATTGTTAATCCAGCCCAGGATGTTTCTTTGAATTCCGTCGCCTTACCTTACCTTTATAAACAAGTGTCCCATTTTTATGGTTTCCTTTTTAGATTTTCACTTTTGAATTTCAACATGTATGTTTTATTTCGCTCATGTTTGAGTATTTATCTATATTTTTGGTAGGTGAAAAACGAAGTTGAGCCTCGCATTATTTCCACACTCATTAAAACTATTCGGTACACTTCTATGTCTTTAAGATTGTGAACTAATTCGCCATTTATAATAAAACAGTGCAATCCCCTGAAGACATTAGCATTGTAGTAGCAATAATGTGTAAATCTACAGATATTTTAGCTTCATATCCTTTTTAACTCCTATTTTCAATATTGACTGATATTGAAGTAATTTTTAACATCATGGAGAGACACTTAAATGAAGACCTAATATTTGTGTGTTCCTGTTCATAAAAATATATGTATATTTGCAAGGGATGTATGGCGCAACATCGCAAACGCTCACAATGCTTGCTTTTACCACGCCGTTTGCACATCGCATTTTCTGTTACATCGCGTGTCTTCCCTCCGCATACCATTTCAACGGCAATGTGTTTCCCACTATGGAAGACAGCCTTACTACGTCGCCGAGTACATCGCGTTACCATTACAACACATTTTTTCTGGTTTTTTGTCCCTATACGAGGCTGCCGGGAAACCAGGGGTTTTTGTGTCTCCAGCTCCCCCGTCCACCCCCCACCCCGCAAAAAGCAATCCGCAGCGCACATGTGGCAATTAGTTGGTGTGCTCCATAAAGGCAAAAACAAGACCCTACACCACTGGTAACCCTAAGCCCTAAAAGCCCTAACCCCTAAAGCCCAAAACCGTACCCTACACCACTCTTAACCCTAAGCCCTAAAAGCCCTAACCAACAAAGTCAAAAACAGTACCCTACACCACTCTTAACCCTAAGCCCTAGAAGCCCTAACCCCTAAAGCCAAACACCGTACCCTACACCACTCTTAACCCTAAGCCCTAAAAGCCCTAACCCCTAAAGCCAAACACCGTACCCTACACCACTCTTAACCCTAAGCCCTAGAAGCCCAATGCCCTTAAACCTAATCCCTAAAGCCTAAAATAGTACCCTCCACTACACTCCCCATCCAGCGTGATCCTTACCTGTCTCTCCTCGTCGTTCCAGCGTTGTCTACCAGTCTTTGTGCACGACCGTCCCGGCGCACGACCCGTCGGTGTAAAAGCATGCGTAGTAACGTTGCATGCAATGTTATGGCGTGCGTACTGAACGCACGCGTCGTAACATTGCGTGCGTTGTGACGGCAAGCGACGTCAACGCATGCGTTGTAATGCATGCGTTGAGATGGGTGTTCGCCATTTGCAAACAGGCAGTATGTGTGTAAAGATCAGTGTAAGCAATAAACGAGGACCCATTATTATACATATAGGACTGGAGGTGCCAGAATGCATAGAAGGAGATTTGACTGAATGTGCTACTCACATATGCAACCATGGAACAAGATCTCTGCGGGGAGAGGTGTTGCTGTGACATTCAGATGTGGTTCACAAACCTAGAGCACATATGCCACGTGCATTTGAAATTTACATGGGTGTAGTGTATTTACGTCTAGTGTAACTGTGCATGCATAGACTCAGGTCATGCATAAGTCACTGCCAAGTTCAGGTTAAGGCTAACCCTGGGCGGAGTTCGCGTAGTAGCGCTACGCGTAGCTACGCAAAGTGCACTTTGCACTACGCAAGCTACGTGTAGCTGCGCAAACTCGTTAGTTGGTAGGGAAAATGCTGTTCGCACTGATTGCACAGTGCTGGATGCTAGTCCGCACTGTGCAATCATTGCAAACTGCATCTTGCACAGTGCAAGGGGTCATTTTCTGCCGCTCAAGTAGATTTGTACTCGAGCGGCAGCTTTCTCAACGCAGACTGGTAGTTTCTCATCGCAAGCGGTCGCCAGCATACGCGACCACTCGCAATGAGAAACCTGACCTCCCCGCGTTGAGAATCTCACCAGGAGGTTTATTTTCCACGCTCGTGAGCGGCAACTTGGTGTTGCTGATCACGAACGAGGAAAAAGTCTCGCCAGGATGTCATTTTGCTTGCTCGCGGACGCCAACTTGACGTTGAGGACCACGAGTAAGCAAAAAATGACCGCTACGCGTGTTTGCACTGTGCTACGTGCAATTTGCGTAGTGCGAAGTTGCGCAAACTTTGCAAACTACGCGAGCGTTACGTAGTACTTTGCCCAGGGTTAGTTAAGGCTCAACAATACAAACTCTTAACAACATAGCTGCAAAGGGAAGATTAGCAGCAGGGTGGGTGGAGGATATTATGTGGGAGAAAGAAGGCAATGTTAGATAAGGATGGAGAGGGGGCTGAGGAGACATTTGATGGAGAGAAAGAGAAACAGCGAATGCTGCTGTAAAACAGTTCTGCTGGCTGTTTGTGCACTGCATAGATCAGGGGATGGCTGAGTCTCTATGGCCCTTATTACGAGTTTGGTGGTCCAATGGACCGCTGGACCCCTTGGTGGCGGTCCGCCCGCCGGATTAGGTGGTGGTTGGAGCGCCACAGGACCGCTGCTGCCACCAGGGATCCACGTTCCCTGGCAGTGGAGCAGCAGTCTAAGGCCCCTAACATGCTGGCGGTGCCGCTGTGACACCGCCACGCGTATTAGAAGTTTCCTCACCACCAACCATTTCATGGAGGTGCGACAGCCATGAAAAGTGTGGCAGTGAGGCCCCCTGTTGCCTCTGCCCCATGGGGTGCATGCAGGGGGACACATAGTGTGCCCCCTGTGTGTATGCACCCCCAGTTCCTGCAGGGACTTAATAGTCCATGCCCTGCAGGAACTGTCTTTGCCGCTCCCATTGCGGTGCAGTGGGACCGCCAAAGAACCGCCACCAGAGTGCATATAAGTCGCACTCTGGCGGGCGGTCTTTAATGACTTTGGCAGTCTGGGAGTGGGGCGGCAGCATGGCGGCTCTGCTCCGCGACTGCCAAAGTCATAATAAGGCCACAAACCACAAGTGGACGGATTTGAATACCAGCTGCGGATACCTGTGTGTGATCTGAGCTCTCGAGTTCTCCCCTCTGATATCCAAGTTTTTCATCCATTTTTAACATAACATAACATTGCATCTGGTACTTGTAGTTTTGTTTTTCACACCATAGGATCAGATGCCAAAAAGCATGAATGGAAAGGCGAATCCCTCTCAATATGTGAACCCTTAAGAACTCTTGTGTAATCTGCATTTCACCAATGTTAATCCAGCAAAATAGCTTAGGGGCATATGTAGGTAGCCGTTTGCGATTCGCAAATGCCGTAATTCGGCGAATTTCGGCATTTACGAATCGCAAACGGCGTTTTGATATGTAGGTGCCACTTAGCAAAATAAGGAATCGCAAAAATTGCGACTCCTTATTTTGCTTATAGCATTTAAGGAATCGCAATTTAGCGATTCCTTAAATGCTATGTAGGGGTGCTTTAAAAATTGCGATTTTTGCATAAGGAATCGCAAAATACCACCTACTTCAAGTAGATGGTATTTTGGACACCCTGGCACCCTTGGAATTGCGATTCTCAAATTGCGATTTTCACACAGAAAATCGCAATTTGAGAATGTATCCCCATTCATTCCTTAATTGCGATTCGCAATTTGCTAAGCACAAATAAGGAATGTTAGAAATTCGCAAAAAAATTGTGAATTTTTACCTTCATTCCATTTTGCTATTCTCAAATAGCGATTCCTTAAAAATCGCTATTTGGGAATCGCAAAATGGAAATTACCTACATATGCCCCTTAGTGCGTTAAGGCTGCAGAGACCCATATACCTGCATGTCAAGGGTTCAACCCTAGTAAAATAGCTTAGTAGGTTAAGTGTATGCAGTGAAGATGTTTGTGTTACAGCAGGGAAAGAGGTGGCTCTACTTGTACTAATAGTATTAATTAGGTCTAGGAGAAATTTAAATCACCCAGGCGTAATGCATGTAATTTTTGGAATTTTGATTTACGCTTCTTGTGTGAAATTTCGGAAATTATTTGCATAATTACACACCATTAATATAAAATTTTAATGTGAACGCACAAAACGCAAGCAGCTATTGTTTATAGTGCTTAGTTTAAATGTGTCGCCTCACCAAAATAGATGCGAGGGCACACTTAAATATAGCGTGAAATAATGGATTTGCCTTTTGCTCCCTAATGCATATTTTTTTTAATTTTTGCCTAATTACACTAAGCAAATTATGCAAATTTTGCACATCCCCAAATAATGTATTGGTGCTTAATGCTATCGTTATTCGTTATAGGGCAACTAGAAATCACTGTATACTGGAAGCAATCCACGCCCCCTGCATTTGGGCATTAGTAAAACTCTACTGCATCGAGCTTACCATTATTCAAGACAGAGCTGTAGGACATGATGAACATTGGATCCAGTGTCTGTTATGGACCCAGATAGCAATTAACTGTTATAATTAGGATTTTTTTCCTTTTCATTTCTCATTATTTCAGTCGCACCACTATCTATTACATCAGTCTGATCCTTTTTTAATCCCCTCTCCAATCACCGTTTCTTTCTACTTCTTCCCCCATAAAGTATTATTATTATTATTATTATTTTGGTTCCATTGTCTAGGTCCTGTGCCAGCCCATGATGCTGTTCGGCAGCTCCTGCCTTGCTGCCATCTTCTGTTGCTTCTTCGTGTTTCCCCCTCCTTCTAGTCAGCCATTTTCCTTTTTAGTTAATTTACCCCTTACCCCCGCTAGTCAGCCTTCTTTCTGTATTAGTGAGGCCTCCCACGCCTCCTGTTCTCCCGCCACTCGTTTACTCACCTTTGCCGCCACCTGCCTCTGAGGGCCCCTCCATCCCCAGGACCTACTTAATGGAGGATGCAGCACACCAAAGGCAAGCCCGTCTGTGCCTGTCCAAGCATGGGCCCCTGGCCTTCCCTCCCCCACCGATACACCTCTGATGAGCTACAGTCCTTTAACCCCAGGAGAGACACCAACTGCTGCATCACCTCGCCTAGAACCATGGAAGGCCCCTTCACCTGCCAGAACTGCCTCTTCACCTGCACCATCAACTCCCCAACAACTCCAAACCAGCCAAGGCTCCACTGCACACAACTCAACTTCCGATCCCCCTGCAAATATGCCACTGAAGTCTGGGACACCATAACCCACCTTGCCACGAAGTGATGTACATCACACAAACGTGGCTCACCCCCTCCTAGGTGCCTGACATCACCACCGCAATGCCCCCTAGCAACAAGCTGCTACACCGCGCCCGTGTCGGAGGACACAGCGAGGTATCGCCATCGTCCACAAAGACACTGTCCAATGCACAGCCCGAGACGACGACAGCACGCCAATCATGGAACACCTCAACTTTCAGATCAACCTTGACGCAAAAACCACCATCAGAGGAACCCTCGCACACAGGCCCCTGTGGCACCATCCTAGTTTCTGCAATGCCATCCCCGACTTCATTGCCCCCTGGCACTCAACTCCAATCACTACATCTTCCTAAGGAGAACTGAACTTCCACCTCAATGACCCCAAAGACACCAACTTTGCCACCCTCCTGGAAAACATGAGCAACATCAGGCTCTCACAGCTGGCCTCCACCCCCACGCACATCGCACGACACACTCTGAACCCTATCTTCTCCTCCAGTAACAGAATCAGGTTCGCCCACACAACCAAACTAACCTGGACGCACCACAGCATCATCCACTCCACCCTCACCAGCTTCCCAGAACCCCCTATCAGACCACACATCAACCCTGCCGAAAGTGGAACAAAGTCACAGAACCCCCCTGGACCTCTGCCCTCAAAACAACCAGACTTGACCCCTCCGAGAACCTCAAAGTCAGAACTTCTCGAACTGGATCTCCGCCTCCGCAGATACCATTTCCCCCATCCATGAAAGACACTGCCTACAACTGACCAGCTAAGCATGCAAGCTGGTTCAACCCCGAACTGCAGGCCTTCAAACATGACGGCAAGAAACTAGAGAGACGTTGGAGCTCCAGCAAGAACCTCTCCGATATCAGCTCATCAGATCTTCCCTCGTCAATTACCACCAGCACCTCAGGGAGGCCAAGGCTAGCGCCAACCATGCCAAGGAGCTCGTCACCATCGTCAGAGAGTTCTCCTGCCCAGCTGCTATCAAAAACTTGATTCTCCCCTCCCAGGCCCTCTGTGACACTCTAGTGGAGTACTTCCACCAGAAGATCACAGACATCTACAGCAGCTTCGACCTCCAACCCACTGACTTCAAGCACCTTGGCGCTCTCACCAACACCCACTGACTATCCGACTGGAACCAGCTCTCAACTCAAGACAACACCACCATCATGAACTCAATACACTCTGGTGCATCTCACAGAGATCTTCAACACGTCCATCATGACTGCCACCGACCCCGCCGCATGAAAGCATGCATAGGTCAAGCCTCTCCTGAAAACATCTCAGCCGGCCCCAGCGTAGTCAAGATTTATCGACCCAGTTCACTACTTCCCTTCCCATTCAAAATCTTGGCGAAAGCCATCAACCACCAGCTCACATAACTACCTTGAAGAGAACAGCCTTCTCAACGCCTCCAGGCAAACACAGCACAGAGACTGCCTTGATCGCAGCTTCAGATGACATAGGACACCTCCTCGACCAAGGGGAATCAGCAGACCTAATTCTCCTCGAAAACTTGGCAGGCTTCAACACCATCCCCCATTACACCCTAATCACCAGACTCCATCACCTGGGCATCCAAGGCAACGCTCTCATCTGGATCGCCTCCTTCCTCTCCAGCCAAACATAGAGGATCCACCTACCACCTTTTTCTTCCGAACCCAAGAATATCATCTGTGGCATCCCTCAGGGCTTCTCAGGGCTTCTCCCTCAGCCCCACCCTCTTCACCATCTACATGATGCCTCTGGCTGACATTGCCTGCACCCATGGACTCATCATCATTTCATATGCTGATGACACGCAGCTCATTATTTCACTCATGGAAAACACTAACACCACCAGAGCCAACATCCAAGACACCTTGCCCGAGGTCACCAGGTGGATGAAGGCCAACCGCCTGAAGCTCAACTTGGAGAAAATGGAGGTACTCATCTTAGGAAACAACCCTTGCCCCTGGGATGACTATTGGTGGCCCACCACACTCGGTCCCGCCCCTGCTTTCTCCAACCACACACGCACTTCAGAATCATCCTGGACGGCCAGCTAACCAAGAGGAACAAAGTCAAAGCCATATCCTCCTCCTGCTTCCACGCCTCCGCATTCTCCACAAGATCTTCTGCTGGATACCCATCTCTGACAGGAAAACAGTCACCCAAGCCCTCATCTCCAGCGGCCTTGACTAGGACAACGCAATTTACGCTGGAACCACCCAACACCTACTCAGCTGCCCCTAGACCATCCACAACACTGCAGTAAGACTCATCTTTAACCTCTTCTGAAGAACCAGCACCGCCCCCCACCTCGGCCCCCTCCACTGGCTCCCTGTACAGAAGAGATGCCTCTTTAAGCTCCTGACTCACATCTATAAGGCCCTCCACGACTCTGAGCCCAAATACATTAACCACCGCCTAACGTTCCATCGACCTACCAGGGAACTCTGCTCCACCTCCCTGGCCCTGGCCCACACTCCCCTCATCCACTGGAACCGCTACAGAGGTTATTCCTTCTCCTACCTCACTGCCAAATCCTGTAACATCCTCCCCTTCACCTACGCGCCTATCCTTCACTTGAAGAATTCTGAAAGAAGCTCAAGACATGGCTCTTTGAGCAAGGACCTTAGGACCTAGTGCCAGGAGACCCCATGGGGTGACAAGTCGCGTGTTATAGGAACACTTTGATTGATTGATTATGGCTATTTGTTTATATTTGTATATTACCAGAAAACGGGCCATATCATAATGTCATTGCATTACTTTGTGTATCCAAGTCATGTTACCTTTTCTAAAATTGCTCTCTACATTAATTAGTGCAACAGTATTAAAAAAGAAAAGGAAATTGTTATTCAATGGAAATAGTGCAGGCGGGTAGGAAAGTGCTGCAGATATTTGCAGGTAAATTGCAGCTCACATGGGCAGTTTCTGGCAGTGATGACCCCAATAAGATCAGAGTGCAACAATAGAATCAATGCCATTTTCAAACAAAAGTTGAAACTTGTGGCCTGCAGATTGCACTCTGTACTCTGCTATGGCTGCTTACTCCATTGGGCTAAATGAACAGTCAATCTTCTTACATTAAGTGTCATTTACATTTTTTTGTATCTTTCAACAGTCCCTTGTCAGGCCCCATGAAGCAAACACTCCTTTTTTCAAATGAATCCAGGTACGACCGGATGTGACCTTCCAGCTTGTTTCATAAGAGCTGAAACATATTTCAGTTGGCACAAATTGCATAACCAAAATGCCTTAAAACGATAGCAATTATGGTGAATTTAAGCCATGAAACTAGTGTAGTTTGGAATGCAATGAAATCCAAATGGATTTGCACCAGGTGTTGTAGAGCTGAAGCCTAATATAGCCTTAGAGCCCGCTCAACCTGCCATTAAAGGCCCGCTCTAGTCTTAACAAGGGAGGGGCCTTTAATGGCCGGTAGAGCCAGTTACGGAGGGCTCTAAGGCTATAAGGTCATTAGAAGCCCGGTGCCCTCCATTGTTTTCAATGAAGTACTCAACATCCCAATGTTCTAACACCTTTGTAGAGGATTGTTCAGATGCAATGGCACCAGTGGAGAGGCTGGTTTTCCATAAAGGGACATCATGGGACCATGGTTGAGGCCATAAGGGGGTGAGGCTGAGTACATTACATAAGACCTCAAGTATGAAAGGCGACTGAAAGATAAGTCAAGGCAAATGTGTTCATCCAACCCTGAGCCACATGATTTTTAGGTAGAGTTTATGTTTGAAGTTTTTCCAATCTTTTGCTAAGTTCAGAGGAGCACGTTTGCCTGGGGAGCCTACATTTCTAGAGAGCAGGTGTGGCATTATCAAAGTTCCTGCAGGAGAGAGTATGTCCCTGCAGGGGTAAACATTGTCTCCTCTGCCTCCTTTGGCCCACACTCACTGCCACCTAGGCCCTGATGCTGCATGCACGCTATACATGGCAGATGGACTACCTTTTGCATTCTAAAAGATGGTCTTTCCTTTATGTCTATGATGCTGGGGATATAAGGTTTACATTTGCTTTGTAAACAATTGAAAATCTTTTATGCCTTTAATGATCTAGACTTGATAGAAAAGTTATAATGTGCATTTCCTTGTTAACTGGAGAAAGATCAGCCAAAGAGGGAGGGTCTTTAGTTATGGAGGGACGAGGGAGGGCAAGGTCAGCCTATACAAGTCTGAAGGTCGCTCCTAATTTCTAGGCCTGGGCGGTGAACTTCACTCCGTTCGCGGAGTTTTCTGCACTCCGCACTCCGCAGAGCTCGAGGAGTGCAGCATGCATCCCTGGAGGATGGTGGAGTCCTTCACCTCTGGCCTTCACCCGTCGGCTGGAAGCAGTGTACTTTGGGTGCTGTCTCAGCACATGCAGAAGGATTGGACCTGTACAAGAGAACAGTATCTGACACATTGTGACCACACTTTGGAAAGTTTCTGCATATTCTGGAAGGTGGGGGTATTTCCAACAGAGGGAGAAGAACCTGCCTCCGTTATCTGGGTCTATGAGGACGGCTGGATAGGGGTGCACTGGTGCAGGTATCTGCGTACTTCTTGGGTACTGACACTTGTGCATTTCAAAGTGACGTTGAGGTCCATATGAGCGGAGTACACAGTTGACTACATTGTCCAAACCTCAGGCCTATTTTTAATCCAGCAAAACAGGAAACTATTTCAGTCTGTACAAAAGCCGAGGTCAAGAGCTCCTGGGAGGAGAGGTTCAGTTAAAAAGCAGGGAAATCAATAGCACGCTACCAAGTGCCCTTTCAGCAGAGCAGGTCCTAATAACACCCTGTCTTTAGTGCAGTCTTCGTCTCTCCTGCTGGAGATACAGAATGGATCCATTGTGCGGCTCACAGCACCCGAAGGGACATTGTCCCCTCCGCATTTCACAAGGATTCCACCGGCTACAACACCGTCCACCCCAGGTAAAACTTCATTCAGAAATGTACCATTTATTATTGTGGTTATTCTTATTACTATTCTAAAATATTTGTTGTTGTTATTAACAACATTGCTTTTAATAATAACAAAAATAATAATCTTTTCTTTAATTAGTGTTATTTTAATTGTAATAATATCGAAGACAATAATTATACATTACTGATTATTTTTATTGTTAATAATAATAATAAGAATAATAAGAATAAGAATATCGGCCTTTTAATATCACTATTAGACGTGCATTACCCGAATGAATTAATACTAAAGACAATAATTATGAATGAAATATTACTATACATATTATTAGTATTATTAATAATCATCATAATCTACAACAAATAATTATTAGTATTTTTTTTTACTGCTAACAATAATAATTATAATAATAAAAATTATCTATTACATTGTTGTTTATATTTTTACCATCCTGTCGAATTAATATCAGTCCATCATCATACATGAAGTATTATTATTGTTGTCAATTATTATTGTGGATGTTAATATTTTTGTCCGCAATAAATATACTAATAATAATAATATTGGCATTTTAATATCACTATTAATCTTACATTATCCTAATGGCTGAATATTATAATCAACAATTATGAATGAATTATTATTATTGATGTTATTCTTAATTATTACGAATAATAAGTGTTATTTTTTTATTGCGGACAATAAAAATAATTAGAATAATGATTAGAATAATAACAATGATACTATTTCTATTATTATTAGTGCTACTTTAAACATCCAACTGGATGAATCTCAAAGACAATAATCATACATTAATTATTATTTTTATTATCCTTATTATTGCTGTTGTTCTTGGTAACATTCTACCCAAAAATACTACTGATAAGGATAGTAGTAATACTAATAATTTTAATATTGGCCTATTAATATCGCTATTAAAATGTTGTTATCCTAATGGATTTATACTAATGGCAGAGTGAACCGGCAGCGTTTGGGTTGAGATCCCAAACATTCCCATTTCACTCTGCAATGCTGCCGATTGACTCCACTCCAAGTTCATCCCAATACACGCTACCGGTCAGATGAACTTGCTGCTGCCGGTTCTTCTAAAATAAACGCTGCTGGTTGCTTGTAACTGCAGGCAGCTCCCCTTAATTAAATGTAAGAAACTCAGAGTGGATCAAACATCCAGGCTGAGCGCTGTCCATTGGAGAAGACACTAGTAGGACATCTAGGTGTTCTGTGTCTCTTTCAGGCTTTATTTCCTTAACCCCTTGTATACGGACGGCCCCCGGCTATCCGACATCACAGTGGGCATCTGCGAAGGAGGGCCAGGGGCCGTCTGAAACACTCCTACTCATTAATTACCCAGCACTGTGGCGGAATGTGCGCCGTGGTCAAGGGGTTAATTTCCTAAACACTTGGACCTAATTATGATGTCAGTCAGAGTTGCCTCTGACTGACACTGTTTCGGGGAAGGAACTACCCGATCATAGATCGACAGTTCTGACAACCCCATTAGGATGTAACCGTACATGGTGCGGTCGCAAACTTCCATTTTGCAATGGGAGTTTGTGCGGCGGGTCGAACCGCCTGCAGCACAAGCTCTCATTGAAAAATGTTTAGTCTATGCGGTGGCGTACTTATTAGCACAGGAATTATATCGAGCTGACGCTGACTGCTGGCACCGGCCTGTCACGGAGTGTGCGCAGCACATATAGTCAAGTGGCTAAGAGGTTCACAGTCACCTAAATGAAGAAATTTCTTCCTAAAACTATATTTTGTTTGTATAGTTTGAATGTGCAACATACAAACAACTTACTCTGCCTGAGCCTTTTCTGTTACATATTGTTCATCCTATTCCCTAAATTGGATGCAGGCTTGTGTCCCACTTCAAATGTCTTTAGTTCATTTTTTGTGAAACTAATTGAATATTAAATATCTGTCCGGCTGGACAGCCTCAAATATAGTACTGATTTGGTCTATATTTATCTTTTGTTTTCTTATTTTTCTGTTTAGGGACCCCTTTGTATAAACTACTATCTTACCACAGCACAGTGGTGCTTTCTAAATCTGGGCTCTCATTTGTGCGGGTCCAGGAGGGCCATTAATCGAGTGTCTGTGGTTTGTTAGGTCCACCAATAGACTTTGCCATCTGTGAGGAGGGTCTGCAGTCTCTTGGGAGGCAGATGTTAATGTATGAAATGTTTAATGCTCGTAGCTCTTGTGAGGGGTGAGATGCAGCTGGGGTGTCTCCTCAATAGGGTTGCACAGAAGTGAAGGACACTTTCTGCACATCCTTCCTTCTGGCCCCTTGGAGAGGACTTCTTCCTGGTGTCTCTTAGATGGTTCTCAGAAATTCAATAGTAGTCTTTTCCTAATTTTCTGTCGGATTTGTGACTTGTTTAAAGAATGTGCATTGAAAAAAATAACAAAAATGTTGTTGCAGCCACAAGAGACACTAATGCAAATATGCTTTGAATTATAGCTCAACCCCATGGTTTCAGTCATTGAATCGCCGGGTGCGACAGAGCAGAAGCAGATACTGCCTTGCTTTCAGTGCTGGATATTTATCCTCTGTACCTGCACTTCTCAGCAGATCTCCCAACTGACAGAAGGAAAGGAAAAGCACTATGAAGCGGCCAGTGCTTTTATTTAACAATCACATTATGCACCTCCACCCGCCCTCCCCTGTTACACGGCCCATTCCCAAAGCCAATAGCTTGCTCATAGGCAGGACCTATTGGTTTTGCCAATGTTTAATGTTTTTGACACTGCTCTGTGTCCTGCCGTTCCCCCATGGCTGCTGGCTCTATTAGTAGGCATTGTAATGTCAGAATGCAACTGCAATAAGTTATTACAGTTGATCAGCTACATCCTTTCTTTATCATTGGCGTTTAGGAGCCTCGCCAGTTTGTAATAGGAAATTAGAGACTGGCTGGCTTTCATACAGGAATTACAGGCCCTCTGGTATTAACCCGTTTACCGGTGGCATTATTTCGTTGCAGTGCGGGCGTTCTGCAGAGTGGGCGGGGCCGCGTCGGCCGTTAGCCGTACGCAGCACCAGCCAGGTAGTGCTCACGACGGCCAACGGCAGACGGGAGCACGGAAGGGGTTAAAAGAAACCAGGCCACATATAGGGTACTATGACATCTGTCTGGCCTCTTAGTTTATTAGTGACACTGCAATTATAGTGAGGGCAGGAATGTTTCTCAGTTCATGTTTAAAAACTCTTGCTTTAAATTAATAATTCTCAGTCCAAAGATATACTATGATGTACTAAGGTTAAGGAATTCTGTGAGCTAAGGAAATAAATATCCTTTTTGGAGACTGATGGCGGCTATCTGCGGCAATTAATCCCCGTAGGGGTCAGCCGTGACTGGGAGTGCAATTCTTGAAAGCTCAGGCATCTTGTGGAATATATATACATATATATATAACGCTCAAAGGTCCCTTCCCTCAAAGGAACGACAGCACTCCGGAGGTGATGAAATTAGCAGCGGTCTTGTTTATTTAAATGAAAAGTAAACAACAAACGCCTTTCGGCGTCAGCCTTCGTCAAAATTGCCAACAGGTTAATATATCTATATATATATATATACTAACCTTTTGGCAATTTATCCCTCGCTATTCAGGCCATGTTATTCGTGTATTATGATATTCCTAGCCTTGATATTGCATAGTACAGTCATACACAATGAGGCAGGTCCATTTGCCATAAAGATAGAATCGTTTTTTAATATTTGCTCTACAGTTCGTGACTCAAGCTGACCATAAAAATACCCTGTAGATGAACCTGTAGATGAAGGTCTGGAAGTGTCAGAGCATCGAGGGACTGTCTCTGGTAGAAGACTCTGCTAAAGTGTTCTCTGGGCTGGACAAGTTGTGTGCAGCTCCACTTGAAGACAATTACAGGATCTGGAGAAATGCTACCTGCATGTGAGCTTTCGAAAAGAGTGCTCTGAATCTGTGGAAGGCTAGAGTGCCTTTTCAGCCAAAATAAGGTATGATATTTGCAGAATGATGTAAAGTGTATGTGGAAAATTCAGTATCTGTGCGACGTATGATGTTTAGGGGTGGACAGAACCTGCAGCGTATCCGTCTATGGAATTCCATGTAGTTAAATAAAAACAGTGGGATTCTGCAGATATTTACAGATGGGTGGAAATCATGCATGTTGTGCTGCTCGGGCTACAATTTAGTGCCAGTAGCCCAAGGAGCACTGAAAAATCTACGTGAACGACACCATGCAGTGCACAAGAGAGCGCAGCCATTCGAGTTGATTTTGCTGCCACTCGAGTAGAAAATCTACTCAAGTAGCAGCAAATCTACTCGAAAAGCAGCTGTCTGGCCACCACCTCTCGAGACTGCCCACATTAGAAAATGGCACTAGGGAAAACCAAATCTCGATCCAATTTTTGGAGTATTGTTGCGGCGATTGGCCGAATTTGGCCGGAACTCTGTGTTACAAGAGTAATGGAGAGTCACCAAAATCTGCAATTCCAGGTGTGGAACAAAACATTCCGCCCACACCTAATGATGTTATGATGCCAGACTCCAGGGCATATGACAACAAATCATAGCTGCTGGTCAGAAAATATCCCAACCTACTGGAAGAACAGCTCATAGGTGATATCCAGGAATCAAAAAAGCACCTTTATCTGGTATGATCTATCTTCATAGCACTGCCTCTCGACACAGGTATAGGGATATGCAGGACTGCAAACACCAGCAGAAGATACGCCCTCTCCCACAAATGTTGTACTGCTTCTTATGGTCAAGCCACAATCATGCCAGCTTGGTGTAGAGCTGTGAGTGTACCAAAGCACTCCTAAACAGTGGTAGCTCTCACAGGTAAGAACAGTGGGGTGGTGGGGCGGGGCGGGCTGGGGGGTAGAAGTTGACAGATGACGGGCTAAGTAATATTACATAAATAAGTAAGCAGTTTTATTTATCCCGTTGTCTGTCAACTTCCACCACCCCAAACCCTGCCTGCCCCACCGCTCTTACCTGTGTGAGCCGCTACTGCTCCTAAGCACACCTACTGCACCAGGTCAAGCCTGGCACGCTCAGCAAGCACATGCTTCCTCGATGGCTGCAATCTGCAATTTAAAAATTGCAGTTTCACATGATAAAAACGGGTCTGAGAGCCCCAGCATGCACAGCGCCGATGGCTATATAGTTAGGACTGGCTGAGGAGTCCAGAGTGACCTAGGACTTCATGGAAAACAATGCAGAGCAGTGGCCACCGCTGCAAACAGCACATGCACTTTATAGAAGGCGCTGTGGAGGCGCGAGGGCCACAGTTCCCATCCACAACCAGCCACAATCATAACAAGCATTTGCAATGCAATAGGTCTCGCCTTTGCAAGAGTTGGAGCCATTGGCATTGTAAAATGCGGGACATGGTCTGGTTTAAAGTGAATGTCCAGCATAAACTACGCTGTAAATGGCCCCATTGGTTTCAAACATTAACATCTTATGATACCAACGATTTCCTGCATAAGAGATCCCAATGACCCATGCACGGGCTCCATAATGTCAAAAATGGCCACAGTATGCCAAGGATGGTCAGCATTATGCCATATATGAGAAACATAATATCAAGGATGCCCACAATATGCCAATTATGACGCCTATTTTTGCCAGGGGTATGCCAACAATTCTCAGTGTGAGAAAGGTGGACATCATGACACCAAAGACAGGCACCATTGTGCATATGATAACTAGAATATAAAAGTAATTGCCTGCACTATGCCACGGATAGCATTGGAATTCCAAGGAGGCCCACAATATATCATGATTTACCTAAATAATGTCAGGAACTGCACTATGCCATAGGTTAGAATCATCATATTATGGGTATCTACTGCATGTCAATCATACCACCCTCAGTACAATATTTTGGGCCCAGTAATGCTTCAGGTGCGCATTGACATGCAATAAATCTTATATGTGTCCAGATATGCCTGCTCATTTGCACACTGCAATCATCCTCGCACCTACCCCAGCCTCGCCGAGCAGCTGATTTATAGCTGTTTGGTACTAAACGCTCGCTTTCTTTGGCGCCATTACCACGCCGAGGGAGCCCAAAGACACGCCCATCTCTGCTGGCCACGCCCCCCCCCCACAGAGATATATACAGCGCGCTGAATACAAGCGCTGCTGCATTGAGAGAGTTGCTCCTGAGGCGAAAAGCCGGGAGCTGGAAAGTGCTTTATTTTAAATATTGTGTCTTGTGTTTTTAACCTGCTCATTTGCACACTGCAATCATCCTCGCACCTACCTTAGCCTCGCCAAGCAGCTGATTTATAGCTGTTTGGTACTAAACGCTCGCTTTCTTTGGCGCCATTACCACGCCGAGGGAGCCCAGAGACACGCCCATCTCTGCTGGCCACGCCCCCCCACAGAGATATATACAGCGCGCTGAATACAAGCGCTGCTGCATTGAGAGAGTTGCTCCTGAGGCGAAAAGCCGGGAGCTGGAAAGTGCTTTATTTTAAATATTGTGTCTTGTGTTTTTAACCTGCTCATTTGCACACTGCAATCATCCTCGCACCTACCCCAGCCTCGCCGAGCAGCTGATTTATAGCTGTTTGGTACTAAACGCTCGCTTTCTTTGGCGCCATTACCACGCCGAGGGAGCCCAGAGACACGCCCATCTCTGCTGGCCACGCCCCCCTCCGACGTCTGAGCTGCCACTACAAGTATGAGTCCACACCGGAAGCGCAGCGGACGAGCGCAGCGGGCGCGCCGTTTGCACGCCGAAGGCGCGCTTAAGGCAAGCTCGTCTGCGCTCGTCCGCGACGAGGACGCGACCAGCGCCGACAACGCTGCCCAAACTCGCCCTCAGCCTCCTCAGTACACCCGGGATTCACTGATTAATCTACGAGGGTTTGCTCATGAAGGTAAGCTCACCTTTGAAGACACAGCGTTTCCACTACCTGACTTCACACACAAGGGCCTGCTTACGGGAGGTCTTTTGAACGTCAGATCTCTACCTAAGCATGCTAATGAAATCTCTCTCCTCATAGAATCGCACCATCTAGATGTCCTATTCCTAACTGAGACGTGGACTCAAGCCGATTGCGATATTGATCTAGCATGGGCCTGCCCTCAAGATTTTAATATTTTACACCTCCCCAGACCCAAAGGCCGGGGTGGCGGAGTAGGCATCATCTACCGAGCCTCCTGGCAAATAAACACTATAGACATAGATCAAGTGGCTGGGTTTGAGCTCCTTGGCCTATCCATAAACTGCCACCTAGGAGATACCTTCACGGCAATTGTCTGCTATCGACCTCCAGGGTCCTTTTCCACCCCTCAACAGCAAGCATTACTCACCACCTTCACGAATATGGCAACCTCCCATAACAAACTAATCATTTTAGGGGACTTCAATCTCTGGCCAAACGGTAGCTTAGACACGGGTCTGGACAACCTCCTGCTGTCCTTTGACAGCGTGGGACTTCACCAATTGGTTCAGCATCCTACACATGTTGCAGGCAATCGACTCGACCTTATTTTTTCGAATCCTGGTTTAACACACATGAATGACGTTCTGCCCATGAGCTGGACGGATCATTCTCTCATAAAATTTTATATTACCAGCACTAAAACAAGAAAGCTGAACAAAAGCGCTCTACCTGAATTTACATACAGAGACTGGAAAGCTCTAGAAAAACGAAGCTCTACTACCTATGTCTTCAATGTGGAAGATAGCTTCTCCCCAACCAACTCGGTTGAAAATAACTACAGAGCTTTCAGGACGAGGGTAGCATCCATTACGGACTCTATTGGTCCCATTAAAACATTGTAAACCTAGAGGCAGAGCACCTGCCCCTTGGTATAATGACTCCTTGAAAACTCTCAAATCAGCCTGTAAACAGGCTGAGAGGAAGTGGAGACAGGGATACTGTGACAATAATAAAATCATCTGGAAAAACAAGCTCCGTGAGTACAAATCTGCCATCACAGAGAGCAAATCGTCCTATTACTGCTCCACTATAGTCAACGCAGCTAACAGTTCGAAAAGTATATTCCAGATCCTCGACAATCTCATACACCCGGATTGTGCCAAGAAAACCATCCCCCCCTCGCAGACCCTTTGTGATAATCTTGCACAGTTCTTCACGGATAAAATCGCGACCATCATTAACAATCTGGCAACTCCCCCTTCGCAAAATATTCTAAATTCCCCTGGAGTCGACACCACCAACTGGGCTCCTCCGAGTTCAGTCTGCCCTCCTAAAGAAGGTCTACGGGCCTTTCCCCCTATCCCCGAGGCTGAATTCGAGAGACTGGCACTTGGCATCACCTCTGGCTCCCCTCTGGACCCTCTGCCCCCTAAAACCTGGAAAGCATGTGGAACGGAGCTTTTTCACACCCTCCGGAGGATTTGTAATCAATCTCTTTGTTGTGGACTTGTTCCCACCTCCTGGAAGCAAGCACTTATCACCCCGTTATTGAAAAAACCATCTTTGAACCCGGAGTGTCTTTCCAACTTTCGACCTATCTCGCTTCTACCCTTTCCAGCGAAAGTGGTGGAACGCTGGGTCAGTTCCTGTCTGTCGGCACATCTTGAGCAGAATCACGTCCTGGACGACTTCCAATTTGGATTTCGTCCAGCCCATGGCACCGAAACAGCAGTGCTTACAGCCATGGAAGAACTTCGTGTGCGGGCAGACAGGGGCCAAGCAGTGGCCTTGATCTTGCTGGACCTGTCTGCCGCATTCGATACTGTTAACCACGTGATTCTGCTGGAGAGGTTGAGGGACGCTGGGGTTGATGGCACTGCCCTGCTCTGGTTCCACTCGTACCTCAGAGATAGGAAACAAGCTGTATCCCTTCCCCCTTTTCAATCTGCTTTCTCCCCAGTCCCTCACGGTGTACCCCAGGGTTCTTCTATCAGTCCGATCCTCTTCAATGTTTACTTAAAACCATTGGTTACTCTAATTAAAACCCACAAAATGCAAACAGTAAACTATGCGGATGACACCCAGCTCATCCTTTCATGGGAGGGGGAAAACTCAATCCCCATGGAAGCTTTTCACAGCTGCCTAAGAGACACTGCAAGCTGGTTGCACCGTAATTCCCTCCAATTCAATTCCTCCAAAACCGAGGTTTTGTTTTGTCCCGGGAGCCGAATCCCTCGCCCTCTGCCGGTGGAATTCTGGCCCCCGGAAAACCCAGATCAACCGCATCCGGTTACCAGTGTCCGCAATCTGGGTGTCATGCTAAATAACAACCTTAGCATGGAAACGCAGGTAACCAAAACAGTCGCTACCTGCTCGGCCCTTATGCGCTCACTGCGTAAAATCTTGCCATTACTCCCCGCCCAGGCCCGAGCATTGATAGTCAGGTGCACTATTCTTAGTCGCCTCGACTATTGCAATGCTCTCCTGCTTGAGTCTCCAGCGACACTATTGGACAGACTCCAACGAGTCCAGTCGGCAGCAGCCAAATTGGCCCTTGGTTGGACCAGGAGATTCTCGGCCACAGCCGCTCTAGCCGAGCTTCACTGGCTTCCCTTGAAGCAACGAATAGCCTTCAAGGCTCTCTGCTTGGTCTTCAAGGCATTGCACGAATCAGGCCCAAGACCCCTACAACAACTGTTCTCCTCGTATATCCCCACCAGAACTCTACGATCCGCTACAGCCTGCCTAGTGACGGTACCCAGATTCAAGAAGGTTAGGAGCGGGGGAAGATCTTTCAGAGTAGCTGCTGCTAAGCTTTGGAATAGTCTGCCCGCCGACATTCGTCAAATTCCACAGCTCCTGCCTTTCAGGAAACGAATAAAAACGTGGCTTTTCCCCTAGTCTCCCCCCGCCACGTCTATCCCCCTATAACAGTTCCTACTGCTTCTAGCTCAGGAGTAAGCTCTCAGCGCCAGGATACCTGCCAGGTGACAGTTGCGCTTTATACGTGTTTTAAATTAAATTAATTAAAAATTAAATGCCACTGCTAAGGTCAAGCTGGCAGCCACAGAGTGACAGTCCACACTGTGCTAGAACACAGACACTAGCATTACCACTCTCACTCACACACACATACTGAGTGACACACCTACTCGTGCAGACAAATGCAGATACGCAAACATGCACACAGTCCCCCAGGAGCAGCAATTCAGTACTGTGGACCACAAGCATACCATCAAACTAAGTCTTTCAACTTTGATGATGGAGTACACAAAAATATGTTCGTACACATGAATCCAAAATCTACATATAGCATCGACCCAACTGTATGAATTTCTCAATTCAGCACAATGCCTGGGAGTAGCATTAATCAATAAAATCCCAGTCAATAAACAAGTTTCGATCTAAAGTAAGCATTATGATGACAATGGGGTAGTGAGCCACTCGGCACCCATAACACCACAAATGACTTAGCACACACGTCAAGGAGGACTGTGCGCAACCGAGGGGTTGAGTAAAGTGCCCTGCTCGCACAAGACCCGAGCAGTGTGTGCGCCAGACCAAGTACCGTGCCTATGTGTTCCTGATATAGCACAGATAGACAGGACATCGCATCGTACACGATCAGCGGAAGCCCTTACAAATGAGTGCATGCCTTTAAACTACATTATAATGTTAGCGCATTAAAACAACACATTTCTCAATTGTCGATGTATCCAGTAGAACAATGCCAAACACTGTTTCTGTACACTATTATGTATAATTACCTTATAGAAACAAGCATGGAACGCTAAACAAGCTGGTGAAGGAGCCAGAGCTGAGGCTCAGCACCGCCATGCATGCTGTGCAGACCATAATACTGGTCATGTGGCAATGCAGGAACCAATCAGGTTGCGAGGTTTTATTCACCACTAATGTGAAAAAATGCTAATCAAATTAAACAAGCATTACGGGCATTGTATTAAATAAAATAGCCAGGTATTGCAAAACTCACCGCCGCTGCCGAGCTCGAACAGGAAGCCAGGCAACCTGTGTTGGGATGGGGGCGGGGCTGCAAAAAAGGCAGGAAACAGATGGGAGCCTACCCCGTGCTCCTGTGAAGCCAGCCGGAAGTGGGTGTGTGAGCTAGCGGGGCTTCCGTGCTCGTGGAGAGCCCCGCCTGCTGCTGAGCCTGACCCGCTGCCGAGGAAGAGAGGAACACAAGGAAAGAGCCCGGTGAGGGGGGGAAAAGGGGGGAGGTGGGAAAGGGGATGTGTGCCTGCCTGTGTGTGCACATGTGTGTGTGCCTGCGTGTGTGTGCGTGTGTGTGTGCCTGCGTGTGTGTGCGCGTGTGTGTGTGCCTGCGTGTATGAGCGTGTGTGTGTGTGTGTAAGCGCGTGTGTGTGTGCGCGTGTGAGTGTGTAAGCGCGTGTGTGTAAGCGTGTGTGTGTGTGTGTAAGCGCGTGTGTGAGCGCGAGCGCCCAGGAGAGTCAGCCCGCCAGCAGAAGCGCGTCCTCGAGGCGAAATCGCCGAGGTAATGCGCGTAACCACCCCCTCTCAGCCATTCCCAGGAAACCCACGACAATAGGTCTTTCGCTGGAGCAGCGCTATGCGCTGCTAACACCAGCGAGACCTAATAAAAAGCACCAATCACATTAGTTCACAACAGCTGAATGGAAGCGCACAGGAGAGTGTGCACACGGCCAGCAGAAGCGGCAGTGAGGCGGCTTTTTACATAACTTGTTGATTCTAAATAATTCCATAACATGAGAGCCCACCGTGGTTAAATAAAAATCACCAATCACATTAGTTCACAACAGCTGAACGGAAGCACACAGGAGAGTGTGCACAGGGCCAGCAGAAGCGGCAGTGAGGCGGCTTTTTACATCACTTGTTGATTTTAATTAATTCCATAACATGAGAGCTATCGTAGAAATGATATATTGTAAGCCGTTCTTTTAACCGTAATGGTGTCAGCGACAAGAAGGGTTACAAAGTTTGAGACGTGGTAATGCTTTGGAATTTAAAAGCAACCATAGTCCCAGTGAGGCGGCTTTTAACGTACCTTTGCGACTTTAACACCGTGGTTAAATAAAAATCACCAAGCACATTAGTTAACAACATCTGAACTGAAGCACACAGGAGAGTCTGCACACGGCCAGCAGAAGCGCGTGCAACTTGCCTAAAAAAAATGCGAGGCACGGAAGTCATTAGGCGCGATCACAACAACAAATCTGCAGCGCAGATCTGAAGCGCCCTGGAGAGTCAAGCGCGTGCCACTTGCCTGCAAAAAAAAAAAGGGTGTGCAACTTGCCTAAAAAAAAAAACGAGACACGGAAGTCATTAGGCGCGATCGCAAAAACAGATCTGCAGCGCCCTGGAGAGTCTGCACACGTGATGCAAGCCCGACTGCAGAAGCGCGTCCTCGAGATGAAATCGCCGAGGTGAAGCGCGTAACCATCCCCTGTACCCCATTCCCGGCTAACACCAGCGAGACCTAAAAAGCAACACATTTTAACAAAATGGAGGCAGGTTAATAGCACATGTCCAGCAAAGCGAGTGAACAGTTGTCCTTTTGGCCGCGAAGATGCACTTCCATTTTATTTTTTTCTTAACAATACAATCACTTTTCTAGACGTCCTAAGGGGCTATGATGCGAGATTGTATGACGCACGACCAATATATGTATGCCACTGCAGGACTGTAACTGATTTTGTGTTTAATTCTTTTGTTTTATGTAACTGGCAAAATGCAAATAAAAATATATATTTTTAAAAAAACAATACAATCACTTTTCACTAAATTTCTTATCTTTGTTGCTTTACTCGATTACTAGGTTGAAACGTGGCCCCGCTTACAGGTCAGATACAGCCTTTTGTGTATGTGAAACAACCTATAAAGATTAGTAACCAGCACTAACTCGCCAGGGCACCACGGTATTAATATCCAGGGGCTGCCCAGCGACCTAGGCTTAGTCAACACCTTGCCTCCATCTTGGTGCAAATGCCTGGCTAGAGTGAATGGTCAATAAAACAATACTACAACCTCTTTCTCAGTGTTTGATAAGTAGTGTGCAGGGCTCTAATGACCTAAATATTACATTCTGCTTCATATAGGCAGAATAAAACGTAAAACTACTTTTCACCACTAAGATCAGCATTTCAAGAAGAGACAAATTAACTCATCAAAGAACATGCAATCAAATCTGTTTCTGCTCAAATATTCGTTCTCTATAAGAGTCTAGTCGATGAGCTGTCAATTTTGACACCAGGATATACGGCATCTAATGCTGTGCGTTTGTCCATGTGTGATCTTAGTCAAATCACTTGTCTATCAATTCACAAAAGCGCTATATTTAGGAGTACTGAGCATCCCTTTTGCTCTAAAGAATCTAGAATATTCTGCTCAGGCAGGAAGTGCCTAGAGGCGATTGACCTCACAGTGTTGTGCTGCATAAGGCTGCTCACACATTCACTCAGTTCATGGAGCTTCTGGCCACAGCATCAAAATGGAATACCTTTAACAGCTTTTTCTGAGTACCTCTGGCGCTCTCGTATGGAAGGAACTGCCAGCCAGTCCTGCGTGGGTGATGGATGTCAAAAGGTAACCTGTCGGTCAAAATCGTAATTTTTTCACTGCCTGTGGTACTCTAATGCTGTAAGTGATTACAGACGCTGAGCGAAAGCTGCACGGTGTGTGACCATTCTCACAGATGCTTGATCCGCACAGTTCACAGCCAATGTATGAGGAAGCATAAGCCCCAAGTTTGAAATTGTCCTTAGTCCAAACATCCTTTGTAGGTCTGGCGTTAGCCAAGACATTTAGGGGGATATTTACAAGAAAATGCCAGAGCGCCGTGTTACACTAAAATTTGGCAACCTCGCGGTCCAGCATTTTCTAAACGCAGGGATGCCCAATACTTATAAAAATATGGCACACCCCTGGGTTTTCCCTAGCGCTGGCACTAAACGATCTGCCAAGCGCCAGCGCAGGCACTCGTACGCCATGTTGCAAGGGTGCCTGGGCTGCAGGGGGTGATTTTTTATGTGCAGGAAGAGACACCTCCACCAGCGTAGCTAGGGGGGTGGGGGGCGGACCGCCCCAGGCGGCACTGATTTGGGGGCGGCGGCAGCCGCACGGCACTGGTGGCCCGTGGCCGCAGCCTTTAAAATTGATTTGGACACTCACGGACACTACTGTCAGTCACCACAGTAGTGTCCGTTACCCCAAATGAATTATAAAGGCTGCGGTCACGGGCCTCCAGTATCGCCCGGCCCCCGTGTGAACAGCAAACACACCTGCTTAGTGCTTGTTAAGCGACGTCACGTGGTACGTACTTTTATCTTTGTGGTTCCTGTCCCAGGGCCGTCAATCTTGTAGCGCGCAAAACCGCTACCAATGACGGCCTTGGGCATGACGTTTGGCCAGCCCTCGCGCTCAAATGTAGCGTAGCGGGCAGGCGGCAGCTGTGATGCGTCACGCGTACTCCTCTCATGAGCGGCCGTCAGCTGTCCGATTCCGAACGTTCGCGCCTCACCCGTTATGGACAGTGATTAGCCCAGAGTACATCTCAGGTAGCGGGCAGCAGCTTTGTTTTTCGTTTGTGAGCTGGCCTGCTGCCACAGTCAGAAGCGCCTTTCAATGGTGCATGTGGGAATATGGAGGCGGTCATGCTTGCTTGCAGGCACGATATTTGAAGTCCTGACCTGTGTGGGCCAATGCCTCAGCAGCCCTCCCTGGCCCTGACATACACGCCCTGACCTCTTACCTGTCTCAACGTGGGCTGCTGGGGTCCGGGTGGGACACTTACACCACCGGCCTGTGTCCTTTAAAGGCAGCCAGCTGGCTTGGGATGGAGCGCATGGCATACCTCATGGTGGATGCGCCGCCCTTCAGATCGGCTCTAGTTCAACAAACTTGCAGCAGCATGCATCACTTGCTGCCCTCCGCTTGTGTTGAAGGGTGGGCGGCACAGACAGACTTGCGTCTTTTGACTGTCGATGGTGACGCCAAACTACAGTTACTTTCGATTTGATATTCAATTGCAGCAGCACTAAAGCCCACTGACAGGATCCGGATCAGTGCGATGGATGCTGTTCTCAAGTCAGCATTGAGGCAATTACAAGAAAAGACAGAATGGAGAGACTTCCAGCTAAGTGGGTGCAATTTCCTATATTTATATGCTTCAGTCGTGTTCATTGCTTGATTTTGCTCGTGCGGAAGTGTCACTCATGGTCACTGAAATGTCACTCATATTTACACTGAAATTATGAAAATGTCACACATAAGCAATCTGAAACCTTGGTAGCCATGGAAGGTGTTTAGGTTCTCGTCAGCAAGCACTTGACATGTATACTTCATGATGATAAGACACTTTTTTCATAAATTGATACTGTGACTTACATACTGAGAGTTGCTAACCTCAAGCTTTGGGAGGTAATAGTTTGTGTTTTTCCTGAATACATGTGCTATACTGTGACTGCTTCCTAAATTAATTTAAAGCACTGTATTAGGTTTTATTAGCTCTTCTGCTTTTGCATTCACTGTCCTGTAGCACTGAAAATCGCAACATACATTGTTGTCGTTGAGCAACATATTTCAGAAAGTTATTCTTGTCAAATAACACTTACTTGAATTAGTTAATAGACCAATGTAAAACTAGCATGTCAATGATACATGTGAGAAGCAGTTGTGCCCGAAATTTGACAGGGAGGTGAGATTCAAAATTCGAGTCCGAGACTTAAGCTCACACAATCACAGGGGTGCTGAGTCCATGGGCGGCAATCTGAAGGATAGCCCCGGGCGCCACAAGCTCTAGCTACGCCCCTGGACACCTCGTTATTAAGCATGAATGTCGTCCTCACATCCAAAATCGACCCAAGGATGCCTTTCACACTCAAATGTAGCACTTAATCCCAGACTAGTATTCACAAAATGAAATAAAATTCTCCCAGATTTTGTGTAAATACATGACAGCAAATGACACAGCTACTTATAGGGGTTTTCAGCCAGTTCTCTCCTCTTCATCCATTGGTTGATTATTGTGTCATTCATATTCATGTATAACAGCACACGGCAAGGGGCAATGGGTCATCCCACTTCAGCTATTGTCGAACTTAATTGCGAGTGGCAGATTTCTTTCATTTCACAAAGAGCACACCCAGGCACAAAGTAGTTCCCTTAAGAGTCAAATAATATTATGGTAATGGTTCATTATCAGAATCAATTTTTTTCTGCATTTAGTCATTTTCTTTTTTTTGTTTTTACTATTTTGGGCCACCTAGGTTCCCCAGCAATAACGGTTTGCAAAAACCATGACAAAGCAAGACAATTACTGACAAAGCCAAAAGGCAGGTGGCTGGAGCAGACCAATTTGCTTTGTCAATCCTGTTTTTGCATCAGGCCTGATATACCAACTAACTTTGGAAAATTGCAATATGGCAATAAAGCACAAAATACGCATCCTCTTCTTTAAGAAAACTCGAGGAAATTATATATAATCATGGAAAAGTAGGAAAAACATCAATGATAGCCAAGCAGCCCAAAGCACACTCCAAATGGGATGCGCTGAGGATAGGACGGGCCTATCTGGTGGGGAGTGAGATGAGCTCAATGGAAATAGCTGAGGGGCATTTTTAAACTTTAGGTGGGATCAGCAGCAGGAGGCCACGTAGGTGGGTCCTCCCGACCCAGAGTCCAGGGGTGGAATTTAGCCAGAGACAGAGTCACCTGGTTAATTTGAACCTGGGACTCAGGGGTACCCATTCTCTCTCTTCCCTCAGCGGCCCCCTGACCCCTGTCGGGCACTGCCTGCCCGGATGTTGTTGCCCCTCCCATCAGACCCTTGAATAACAGGGGAGGGTGAGATGTTCCTTCTTTTCCAGTTCCAGTTAGAAAGTTACAATATTGTTGTCATGCTTATTCTGGGAGGGGGGGGGGTGAACTTGTCGCTGGCCACATGACAGGTAGAATGCTTTGCATTCTGTCTCAAGATAGGACAAGCCGCCTGGGACCTAGTTGTTTAACCCCCAAGTGTGGGCCATAGAGTACTAGGTAAGCGGGCTGGGGAGATACCTTGGTCCTTCACAACGTGCCCTGTAAAATGAGGAGGTCAAATTTGGCCTGGTTACCCAGGCACACCTCCCAGAGGGAGAAAGGGGTTCGCAAGGCATGGTTTGGGTACAGTATCTGAGCTAGCACTGATCTCTGTTTTGAGAATGCAGGGTAGGTACCTACAGGATTTGGGGTGCCCTGGGCCAAACGTATTTGGGGGCATCTGTTGGTATCAGCTTTAAATTTCTGATCCAGTTTCTGCTTTTTCATGCCCTCTTTGGTCAGGTCACTAATGGTGCACAGGCACACTGGTCCAAATTCTAAATGTGTTTACATCTAATATTCAGGAATACTGATATGTGTTCAATAATATTACTGCGAATAACCTCTGTGATACCCTCCAATGTCTCATATGAGATCCTGTTTGGATCTAAAAGATACTTTTTTATGGATGTTACGTGAAACAAACAGAACATTTGTCTACAAAATGTATGTAATAGACAATCACATGAAAAATACATTTAAGGAAAATGAGATTGGCAACAATCTGTTTAACAATTATTCAAGGCCATCAGGGAAAGACTCTGCAGAACAGAGCTGGATCTAAAAGGGGGCCCCCTGAAGGGCTGGGGTCCCCGGCCAGAGCCCACTTTGCCCATGCCTTAAAACATCTCCAGGTCCCTCCGAATCGGCATGGAATGCTGAGTGTAGAGGGGATTCCTGGTGTGAGTAGAGCTGGAGGAGGCAAGGAATGTGCAATCATGAGTCAATTTTGAGAGAGGGAAGGTTGAGTTAGCCTTTTCCATGCGTCGGATGGCCAGCGGCCGGCCGACGTCACTGTGGGCGTGTGTGGCAGATGGCCGGGGGCCGTCCGAACTGTGCATGCGTCATTTTTTTCCGGGGCGGGATGTCCGCCATGGCGAAGTGCTTAAGGAATTTAAATGTCTAGCTGCTGTGTTTAGCATCAAGATGGCAACAAAGGATGTAAATATTGTACATGCTGTGGTGATGCATACTGTGTGTTTTCGCCAGTCAGTTTGTGGTTGATTTGTGAATAAATACAGACTGACAATTTTTTTATGTAAGCAGGGTCACTGGAATTATGCGGCAGGGGAGCAACAAATTATGCAGCATTGTTGACTAAAGTATGCAGCAAGAAAAGGCAAATTATGCGGCCTAATACGGCACATTTTTAATAGCCCTCATTCATTATTTTGTTATTTTTACACATGGTAATGCTGTATGAGCAAAGATTTCACCTTATTAGTGTCTGTTTAACAATTAAATATAGAAATAAGCAAATGAAAGATGACCAGTTAACCTTTGCTAGGGGCCTTCCACTGCGAACGAACACATCACGTTGTAGTAACTTTTGATCTGTTTGAGCTAGCAACTATTTTTTTTATATTGTTAACATCTGTAGATTATGCAGCAGATGAAGGATTATGTGGCAAATGAGGCAAGTACATAATTCTGCACAAAAAATGCTCCTGCATAATTCCAGTGGCCCTGCATATAAAGCCGGGCTTTCGTGGTGTCTGGTTGGATTTTGTGTGGTAACTTGTCCGGGGAGGGGGGGGGGGGGGGGGGGGGAGGGGGGCCTCCCAGGGCGTCTCAACCGATGTAAGGTACACGTGAATGAGAAAGTAATAAGAAAGTGGGCTGCAGGCAAGCTAATTGGATGCATCACTTTCCCGACTTCACTACCTGCCAGGGACACCGAATTGTCATTTACGAAAAAAAAATGCATTCAGCAAACACACAAGAGACAGGACAATTCCGTAGTGTGGGCCTTTGCAACAGGAAGGCAACAAGATTCGCTCGAAGTCATTTCCATATAATTTCGCTCCCACCGCCTCTCGTTACCTCGATCCGGTTCCAGTTGACAGTTCGGCGGTAATAGCTTTCTGTTTATGTATCGTCGGCGATAATGCGCCCATTCTCCGTGCGTTCGGCCCCCTGTACGAGAAGGGGCCGCCCCTCACCGGTGCCGCCACAGACAGGACAGATAACAGTCATTTTCCCCTCTGGTTTGAGATGTTCAGCAAACAATTACGTTTCAATTAGGGAGCGGCGCTTCGGCCCACGTGGCACCGCCGCTTTTAGCTGGTTCTCATTACCACGGCGACGAAAACCCTCTACTGAGAGTCAAGTCATTACAAGATAATTTGTAGAGACGCCTATAAAAGGATGCGCAACGCAGACTCGCATCTGAAAACAAACTATTGCATCTTTAGAGATGCGCCTGCCTGAGTCCATGGTGGCTCTGCCCTGGGAACAAACAATGCAATCTTTTAGGATGAGCAGCTGAGGTAGAAAATACGACATTGTCTTAAGATGCTGGACCACTTTAACTGGCGTCTTTAGGTGCTGGACACTTTCATTGACGTCTTTAGGTGCTGGACCACTTTCATTGATGGCTTTAGGTGCTGGACTACTTTCATTGATGTCTTTAGGTGCCGGACCACTTTCATTGATGGCTTTAGGTGCTGGACCACTTTCATTGATGTCTTTCGGTGCTGGACCACTTTCATTGATGTCTTTAGATGCTGGACCAATTTAACTGACATCTTTAGGTGCTGGACCACTTTAACGGACATCTTTAGGTGCTGGACCACTTTCATTGACGTCTTTAGGTGCTGGACCACTTTCATTGACGTCTTTAGGTGACGGACCACTTTAATTGACGTCTTTAGATGCCGGACCACTTTAATTGACGTCATTAGGTGCTGGACCACTTTCATTGACGTCTTTAGATGCTGGACCACTTTCATTGACGTCTTTAGGTACCGGACCACTTTCATTGATGGCTTTAGGTGCCGGACCACTTTCATTGATGGCTTTAGGTGCTGGACTACTTTCATTGATGTCTTTAGGTGCTGGACCACTTTCATTGATGTCTTTAGGTGCTGGACCACTTTAATTGACGTCTTTAGGTACTGGACCACTTTAATTGACGTCTTTAGGTGCTGGACCACTTTCATTGATGGCTTTAGGTGCCGGAACACTTTCATTGATGGCTTTAGGTGCTGGACCACTTTAATTGACGTCTTTAGGTGCTGGACCACTTTCATTGATCGCTTTAGGTGCTGGACCACTTTCATTGATGGCTTTAGGTACTGGACCACTTTCATTGATGTCTTTAGGTGCTGGACCACTTTCATTGATGTCTTTAGGTGCTGCACCCCTTTCATTGATGGCTTTAGGTGCCGGACCACTTTCATTGATGGCTTTAGGTACTGGACCAGTTTCATTGATGTCTTTAGGTGCTGGACCAGTTTCATTGATGTCTTTAGGTGCTGGACCACTTTCATTGATGTCTTTAGGTGCTGCACCCCTTTCATTGATGGCTTTAGGTGCCGGACCACTTTCATTGGTGACTGTAAGGGAACTCTTGGACCGAGGATGAACTTGACTCAACAGATGGCAATAATCAGGTTTTGTGAAGAGAAGATTCACTTCATGGGCCGTCCAATACTAAAAGGGTCCTAGAAGGTCAGTTACAGTCCGTGTTCTCCGGGGCTGCAGTATTTCACAGTATGGTCAGTCTTTTATGTGTGTGGATACAGTTCGGTACTGAGCACCTGCACGTCTTCAATGTAAAATTGAGAGTAGTTACACTTCTCAGTACTGCTGCAATACATTTAATACGAGGGTACCGGCCCTTCTCAGGAGAAAACAAGTACTCTAAAAAGTGAGTACCAGAACTTCTATATTTCCAGTTTAAGCCTGGAGTATGGTCTGGAAGAAACAACCAGAGTGCAGCAGGGCTTCCTACTTAGGGGGCCAATCCCGTTCTCTGTCAGATGTGATTCTACTCTAAAAGTCACCCCCAAGCCCCACGGTTGTACTGGTCTTGGCTGGCAGGAGATTAAACTAGCGCTATGTTTCAAGAGCTGGACCAAAGGAAGGCCATTCTGAAGATCAAAACTAGGCATCCTCCTTTTATAAAAGAAAGTAGTCAGCGGAAACCTTCTCCAAACGCGCCCGCTGCACACCCAAAGTCTGCCATGTCCTGAATCCTCCCGCCTAAGATGACCCAGATGAACAACCATCGAGGCCGGTGCCACTCAGCACTCTAATACCAGTATCATGCTTTTTGTCTGCTCATAAGTGAGCTATTCCTATGTTTGCAAGGAGGGACATGCACCAGGGTCATTTTTGGGTGTGAGCAAAGAGATCCATGAGACTGTACATCATCCAACCGGCCTTTCCCTTATTCGGGGGAAAACATCTGCCAAGGAGAGTGGGGAAAAAAGTCAATATAGACGTTGAAAGACTCCTTCCAATGAGACACAAATACTTGGGGCGGCTCGAATAGATGGTTTCAAAAGTTTTCAGATGATAATGTCATTCTTGTATCTCTAATATTTGCGTTTACTATTCTATTGGTCTTTGGATTATTTATCATTTATATAAAACCCTGTTTTGTTTTGCGTTGTCCTCCTGCTGAATCACAAGTGGTTTGCTTACGTTTCCTCCTGCGCTTCCTCATTTGCCGTTGTGGTTCCAAATCTTCACCTGCCCTTTGTCAGCAGGAGCCTGGCGTGCGGCGAGTCAAGTGGGGGTATCGGTGGACTCCTTTACTAGCTATCATGAAATCTTCGTCACAACTTCTCCTGCCGCTGAAGATGATCCTTCATGTCTATCACCGCAGTCTTTCAAGTGACTTTGCGCATCAGTTATTACAGCATGGCCTGTACTCCATGCACGCTCAACGGCATGGCTTCAGAGTGAGAGGCATTTAGGAACAGAGAATGTGGTCTCCTTTCAGCCTTTTCCCATCATCAGGTCTATGGTGGTGGAGAAGTAACAGGTTTTCCCAATTTCCCCACCAGAACATTGATCCTAGTCTTGGGGTAAAAATCAAAGTTTACAATTGCATTAAGATTTCAGAAATCTATGCAAAATCTAAAACAAGTGAAGACTTCCATTCACTCGTGGACTCTTCTGTGAAGTTATCCCTTAAGATTTTCTTAACTTCTGGCCGTTGTTCATCTTTTGCTAAGGGCGGTTCCTAAGGCAGCTACAGTACAGCAACTCTCTTTGGCATGTGGATATGATGAGAGAACTTTAGATACCAGCCTGGTTTTTCTGAGAAAAACTTAGTGCATAAATTATCACAAAACTGCATCTCAGCATTTTTGGGGACAGATCAGGAGAACATGTCAATGAGGGCATGGGTGCTCGGTCACATCTAGGGTAGACATTCAGGGTGTTAACTCTGTGTTCGATAAAACACAATGCTAATGTAATTGAGATTTCTATGTATTTATTGAGGTTGTTTATGTAGAACATCTGAAGGCCTCTCTGGGCATTGGTAACATGCATTCACTAGTCAACCAACATGTCTGGTGCTTCTATTAGCCCAGAAGATTTTTCATGCAGAACTGTAGGAAGACCATCACTTTGATTCGAATTTGAAACTATTGTAATTGGCCTTCCTGGTCATAACATGAGATTTGATTTGCTTGTTTGGTCCACTTATGTCCTCAGATAAGGGAACCAACTTTCCCCATTTTTTTCTTCTTGTAACCCGACAAAAGAACAGTTATGATTAGGGCTCCCTGTTTTCAGTTTTTACTGATTTTTACAAATAAATACAGACAGGAAACACTGTCTCTCCTGTCTGTATTTATTTTTAAAAGAGGAAAAATACAGATAATTTAGCTTTGTTTGAGTTATTCACCATACTGAGATTAACGACTTTCAGGCAAGTAGCTGTACATAATGACAGCATTGGGAGCTACAAAGCTCAATGAGATGTACTTAAATTACTGCATATCTCAACATGTATTTGTGTTATTACACTATGTTTTTTTTAATGCAGGTTTATTATTTTATTATTTTTGGCGGTGTAATGTGCTTAAACCTGACAGGCATCAAAGTATGAGTCCATGTTTGTCTGTTAAATAAATGTAGAAATATACGAGTTATCACCTCATCTGTTTATAAAACACAAAATAAATATTGATAAATACCAATAAGATGACCCAAAAATAAATATGGATAAATACAGACGGAAATGTTCAAAAAAAGAATACCATAAAACCGGGAGCCCTAGTTATGATCAATGTTTGACGTTTGCTTTTCCCAAGCTTCATTCAACAAATCGAGGACACTAATGGTTTGTCTGCCTTACATAAACTCAAAAGGGCGTAAGTAAGTGGAATTTTGTGGTATTTTCCTTAAAGCACATTAGGTCCCAGGTAGCTGCACATTCCAGAGGAAACATCTTTAAAAAGCCCTCAAGGACCAGATTCATCCTTTCACTAGGCATCTTTCGAAGTAGTGCATATAAGTTTTGATGAAATGGTGAATTTCTTTTTATTACTCTTGAGATTAATCTGATCCCTCGGTCTGGTAGGCCCTCCCAAGGAAATGCGAGAAACCATTGGAGAATCATGTTTACAATCACTGGTGTGGGCATTATCCAAAAACGTAAGCATTCTGTGAATTTGGTAAATTCCTCGAGCGTCAATATATTTTTATTCCATTTATTGGACATCTCAAAGGGTTCCACCGAATATACACTGTACTGTCAGTGTGAATGTTGATGGCGGAAAGAGGCACTGATAGAACTTTGAAGAGGTTCTTTAAGCTGTAACTTTGACAATGTTCTTTGGGCCAAATCTCTGGCAAATCTTAGAACTCATACAAACTGTCGGTGCCTCGTCACGTCCCACACCCAAGATGCACAGCAAACGCGTCCAAAGAATCCAATGAAGTCAACTTATATCTTCTTTTTTCTTTCAAAGTTTATTCCCATACTTATCCAGTATTTAGCCAAGCTTATTTGTATCTTCAATCTGGCTAAATTCAGGAAAACTATTGGAACAAACTTTGAAAGAAAAAAGAAGATATTGGTTGACTTCACTGGATTCTTTGGACAAATTTACTGTGCATCCTGGGTGTAGGACCTGACGAGGCGTTCCAGGGTTGCACGCATTAACTTTCTGCCTCGAGCAGCATTGAATGTTGAATTTTCATAGAAATCTAGACTGCATGCTACCATTCATTTGTAAGATCCTATAACTCAACACATTGCCTAGGGACATCTGTGCTCACCTTTGGCTAAAGAACGTGCTACGGGATCTCCTGGCCGTCTTCGGTACCCCTAAGTGTGCGCCTAGATGGATATAATGAGGCATTTGTGGGTCGCTTTCAGAGCGGGCATGGGACTAAGATTGGTTTCCTACCTTTCCTTTGTTTCTTTGTGGTGTCAACTTGATACATAAGACCCTCTTGCAACACAATGACTGGATTGTGGCTGAGCCGTGCTATTTTTTCAGGGCAGAGATCAGAGGGATTCCTAGTATATGCCATGTTAAGGTCCTGCTCTGTGTTGTCTGAGAGTTATTAGCAATATGCCACACTTTAGTTCCTGTGCTTTGAAGAGCACTCTTCTTGAGAAAACAAGGGCAACCCTTATTCAATGAGGACATAACGTGCTTTCAAAGAACAGAGGTTCTTATTAGTGATACAATTACTAAAAGAATAAAGTGGTTCTAAATGCAACAAAGATTGTTTACAGGTATTGCATTCACACATAAATTTACCTTAGAGAAATAAAACTACTTATAAGAAAGAACCTTCACTCAATGTAATCATTGTGACATTTTATAATGTGTACCAAACAAGTGCAAAGTGTCCCATGTGAAGAAAGGAACTAATATATCTATGTAATGCACAATACATACGTACAAATACAACAAAGAAAAATACAATGTAAAAGATGTGTTCCTTAAACAACAAACAACTAAGTACATAAATACCATTTAGGGATTCTAGTAAATCCACACCTTTTTCTGAATGAGGCATAGAAGTTGGTTTGTTTAATTGTTAAAAGTCGCCGACATTTTAAGCCCTGTAAGGGAAGTAGCGTCTCATCAGTTCCAATAATTATAGGGACATCTTGCTATGCCTGCCGCCCTCAGTATAGCACCTAGAGTTTGAATATGTGAAAAACACCAGGACACTGACTGAGACACCCGTTGCAGAGCCGAGCCGATGCCTGCGACTCATGGAAGGACTGCATAAGTGGAGAAAATATTGGCTTTCCACTTTTTTGTATACCTAGGGGAATATGTATCAAACCCTTTTCCAGTTCGCGAACGGGCCGATTCTCAGAATGTCCTTAGGGCATGTATGTGTGCTACAGGTGCATACATACATATTTCAGGGGTGCAACAGGGTGTCCTTTTGACACCCTTGCACCCTTGAAATTGCATTCGCGATTTGCGAGTACTGAATGGGTACTCGCAAATTGCGGATGTTTTCCCATTCATTCCTATGGGGCTCTAGGCCCATAGGAATGAATGGGAAAGTATTCCTTAATTCCGAATCGCAATATGCGATTCACAATTGAGGAATATTAAGGAATCACAATTAATATTGTGATTCCTACATACATTCCATTTTGCGCGTCCTTAATAGCAATTCGCAAAAAATCGCTATTAAGGACTTACAAAACTGTTTGTTCATACATATTCCCCCAAGTTATCTGAGGACCTTTTCTCGGGCTTCCTAATTTTGACCTATTATGGTCCTTGGTCCATGTTTAACAACTCAGTCTTTGTGCTCCCCGACTAAGTAACTTCCTTGTTTCTTTGCACCCTGGGTATTTTTGATAGATCTAAACTCTGTGCAATACTGAAGGCGACATAGCAAGTTGTCACTAAAATTGTTGGTCCTGATGAAACCCTTTATCCGTTACACAGTCGAAACGTTGACATTTAACAATCATACAAACGAACTTCTAAGCCTCATTCAGGAAAAGGCGTGGATTTATTACAAATTCCTAAATTGTATTGATGGACATGATTGTTTGTTGTTTACGGAACACATACTTTTACGTTGTCTTTTTCTTTGTTGTATATGAATTTAAGTATTTTGCATTATTTAATTGGTTCCTTTCTTCACTTGGGACACTGGGCACTTGTTGGATACGCGTTCTAAAAAGTCACAGTGATTACACCGGTGATGTTTTTTTCCTTCTAATTGGCTTTATTGCTATGATTATACTTTTAGTAATTGTATCATGAATGAGAACTTCTGTTCTTTGAAAATATGAAGAGCACTCTGGCACGTCCATTAGTATCTGGAGTAGTCAACTGTGCATCTTGGCATCATTATGCTGTGGCACAAGGTACAGCATGTGCTTGCATTCTACCTGAATATCAATTCAAAGATGCTGTGATTTGCCCTGCCTTTCTTTAAAGGTTATGCCTGAAACAGCAATTGAAATACATTACCTCAAAGTGCCATTGATAGCTAATAAATGCTGGATTCTCGTTCATACATGCTGCAGCCCTATGCACTGAAGGAACCATCATACTTAGACCAGTGATTGCCTTTCAAAGTGTGTTAAGCCTGCCCTTTTTTCTATCCAATCAATGTCATCTTCAAATGCTGCCTTGGGCTTTTGATCCTCAAACTCACAACTTCAGATGGTTAGTGGTTGGCTTTTAGCTCGGTTATGACAGCAAACAAGACAGATGGATAGAAATGTTTATGCTAGAGAGTCTCGGCCATTGGGAATTTCTCTGGGTTCAATTCCATTCCATCGTTTTTAGCTCTTCTGTAAGATCAGACATAGGCACAACTAGTCATTTCCACTCCTCAAAAAGAGCAGTCCAGCCCAAACTTTATTGCCATCTTGGCATAGAAGCACAAAACAACTTTAGTTCCAGTACGTCAGTTCACTTAGTCTCACTTCACTGTCACCAGCTCCCCTTGTTCCAGCAGCTGTAAATGATCCTGAATATACAAACACTTTTGTGTTTCATTTGTGAATCTTCATTTGCTGGAAAGGGTGGGAATGTGGCCAAGATGTCTGAGAGGTTTGTGTGACGTCACTCACATGATCTGGATATGTCCAAAAGTCAGCAAATATTGGGAAGGGGTTCTAGATTTTTTTTTTTATTCTTTTTATTAAAGAGAAAAACATAAAAGCCAATAACAGGTACCTTACATCACGGAATATACTTCAATTATACCATCATAGAATACAATCGATGGGTGTTCCCCGGGGCAAAAAACAAAGTTATGAATTGTTGCTGTCGTGCGGTCGCACTATATACAGGTGAAATGTTATTTCAGGTCAGCCAGCATCGATCACAGACCCCACCATCCCTAGGGGCCTAAGTGTAGTAAACAGGACAATTCCGAGTGGCAGGAGTGCGGAAGGTAATAGAACTAAAAGTGAAACTACGACCGCAACAAGCATGCAAGAATAATACACAATACATTCTAAAGGTCAATGCGAACAGTGTCACCCCCAGGATCCGTCAACCCATCGAGCAGGATTACCCCTCAGCAAGGCACCTAGTAACAGGATATTAATAGGAAAATGAACATATAAACAAACAAGGACAATACAAAACACCCCATCCCCCCACCCTGCACCCCTGCATGTGGCTTTCGCCTAACCCCAACTAGCAGTGTGCCTGTCGCCCCATCTAGCTAAGTTCTAAAAGTAGAAAAAAGGTGGAGGAGGATATCTTCATATAGGCTCCCGGCCTCCCCTCCCCCCTGCCAGAAACAAGCAACCCCCGTGAAATAGCTAAAAAGTTAAAAGAACGTCAACAAAACAGACAGGGGAAGCCGTCAACACCGCCCAACTTCTCGTAATCATAATGGTGACAAATCCCACATCTATTGAAGCCACAATATTAAACCCAGTCCGTCAATCTCATCCTTGGCCCTTCCGATCTTTCATGCGAACCCTTTCCATTCGAACTACCGCATTAACAGGAGAGTCAAAGAGCATCAAGAGTTCAAAAAAGTTCAGTCTGGAACGAGTCAAAAGCGTTAAATCCCTGTGGGTTCCTCCAGCACTGAAGATCTCCCTCACCCGGTTTAGTTCTGAATGTCGTTTCCTTCTCGACCGTGATAAAACAGCCAGGGAGGGGGAAGATGGTATTGTGATCCGGGAACGAGCACCAACAATATCCAGGGGCGGAGAAGCGACAGGTCCTCCCTCGGTCGGCAGCGATGTTAAGGATAGCAATCTTTCCGAGGCCACGGGCTCTTTATGGTTTATCCGCACACTAACCAAGGACTTCAATGTTTCTTTCTGCACGGGGCCCATATCCGTTGTTAAGATGTTCACCGTGGGAATCATGGCTCGCTGTAGATATCGCAATGGAGCAGGGTCCCGTCTCATACATCCCGTCACTAGTGCACTGGCGATCATTTTGTGGACAATGATTTCCACATGTTGGTGTAGTGCCCCGATGGCGGCCAAGATGGTCTTTAGCGACGGCTCACACTCCGTCCGCCCTTACCCTCTCGATCAATTTCGAACATAGTCACTTTCCCCAGAGAGCCGGGTCTCTCCGGGGGAACCGACAAGAATGGATCGGATGGCTACAGAGGGTGACTTGTCAATCACCACGGCCGCACTCCGTTAGACCCGCTACCGCGAGCGAAGATCCCGACCCAGCGAACCCGGCGGCAGCAGACCGGGTCTCCGGGACAGAGATCTCCGCCCACAGCCTTAGACGTGCTTTGTCACCACTCCTGCGACGGTATATCTACCAAGTAACCACCATCAAAATCGGGCAGGAACAACCTCCACAGCGAGAGACCGGACCCTACCGGGGTCCCACGGCCGATGTTGTTCAACTGAAACCCGGCTGGGTCAGTACTGGAGGCCCCGGCTCACGATCTGGGTTAGGCCGTAGATTAAAACACAACGTATCTCCGTCATTCAAGCTGGTAAAATTCTCGGGACTTCACCATCAGACTCTGCATCGATTCATGCACACGAAGGCTGGGCGTAAATTCAGGATATTAGACAGGATCGTCCGGCTGGAGAAGGAGGTCTGCAGAGCCGGGAGCCTACGCGGCCATCTTGATTGCTAGCATAGCTCCGCCCCCGGGGGTTCTAGATTTACTCATGAAAGCCATAGAAGAAAATTGTGATGAACAGCACTGAAGAAATTAGAGGAATATTGAGAGTTCATTAGATATTAATGCTGCTAAAGCTGTAATTTTAAACATTGCACTGATCCTAATGCGCTGGTTGAATCAAATTGCTCATTATGAATATTTCACAGCGTCGAACAGCCAGATGACATGTAAAGGGTTGAAAGAAATATATGCTTTTCTTAAAACCAGAGTGGGAGTAAAAAGCCTTTAATGCTGGAGACGTCAACGTAAGCCCAGGACGGCCAGATCAACTGACTTTGGAAATGAATTCTAATTAGGACCATTTTATGTAAATATATCTATTCCATAAATCCTTAAAATCTCTTGTGGATCAAACCCTCTTGGATCTAGGTTGGTTGGCGTTGGACCGGGCCCTTTTTGCAGGGTTATCTCCAAACTTTTTGCCTTTTTCCTCCTATTTTTTCTGGCCTGTTTTTATTGGCTTTAGGACTCTGAGCTCTTTACCACTGCTAACCAGTGCTAACTTGCATATGCTCTCTGTCTAAATTCTATTGTTGATTGGTTTATCCATGATTGGTATATTTGATTCACTTGTAAGTCCCAGGTAAAGTGCACCGGGGTGCCCGGGGCCTGTAAATCAAATGCTACTAGTGGGGAATGCCACCCACATGAGTAGCCCTGCAAGCATGTGTCAGGCTTGCCACTGCTGTGTCTGTGAGTGCAATTTTAAACTACCCTTTTGACCTTGCAAGTGCACAGACTTGCCAAGCCCAAACCTTCCTTTTTACTACATGTAAGTAACTTCAAAGGCATGCCCAAGGCAGCCCCATGGGAAGGGTGCAGTGTATTTAAAAGATAGGACATGTGTGTTTACATGTCCTAATAGTGAAATACTGCTAATTTAGTTTTTCCACTATTGCAAGGACTATCTCTCCCATAGGGTGACATGGGGATTGCCTTGAAATATTTTTTCAGTGTAATTTCCCATTGGGAGCAGATAGAGATTTGGAGTTTGGGGTCTCTGAACTCACAATTTAGAAATACATATTTTGGTGATGTTGGTTTTTAAATTGTGTGTTTCAAAATGCCACTTTTAGAAAGTAGGCATGTTCTTGCTTAACAGTTCTCTGCCTCTTCCTCTCTGTAGAATACATGCTTGGGTTGGCTGACAGATGGGCTCTTGTGCATTCACTCTAGATAGTCACACAAAGGAAGCTGATGTGTGCTTTGTATATCCTGAGGGGCCATCATCAGGCTGATGGGCCTTCCTGAGCTAAAATGGTGAGAGGAGTTGTCACTGACACCTGAATAGAGCTGTGCCTGTCCTCCCAAAAAAGCTGGCTCCACCCCCTGTAGTATGTCTGGAGCCAGGTCAGGGAAATCTTATTGATACACTGCTGTAAAAGATCGACGCATCGCTGTTGCCTGCCCCAAAGCATTGCTCCCGCTTGACGCATCAACCACGACTTTCATCGTAGGTCCCAGCTTGCCATTTCAGCTTGTCAAAAAAACTGCTGCAGCAGAAGTTTCGAGCACCGGGTCACTGAAGTCCATGGCACCCGCTCCGACTCTGATGCAGCACCTGCCGCGCCCCTGTGGAATCAATGCAGCGCCTGCTTCGCCGCTGTCGCATCGATGCAGAAGGCCCTGATTTTTGATGCATCGTCCCATGGCACTGATTCTTCATGGAAATCTCACAGCAGTAAGAAACCAAGCCTGTGTGTCCAGAACCCGATGCATCACCTTCCCTGCCAGTAAGGAACCAACGCATCACCTCACCTGCCTGGCAGTAAGGAACTGATGAGTCACCTCCTCTGCATAGTAAGGAACCCACAAATCGCTTTGCTTATCAGATGCCTCACCTCCCCGCACCTTGTACCGTCTTTGACTTTTGATGCATCTAAGGTACTTTCAGGGGCAGCTCCTCCGCTAAGGCGGAGGAGCGTCGCCCCTCTGCCTTTCAGCACGGCAATGTTATTATAAATTATTTTTCTGTGCTGGGGCAGGTTTGTGGGGCAGGTGGGGTTAGGCTGCACAGGGGGGGAGGAATGGTGGCACCCTCCTAAGTGCGCATGAACGTTTGGCCGACCCCATAGGACCGACCAAACGTTCATGCACAATTTGCATGTTCTCCATCCAGGCTGCTTTACAACCTGGGTGGAGAGCATGCTCAAGTGCCCATTCCCCATATGAGTGCAGAACCACGGTGCTCAGACCAATCATAACACTGCATTGCAGCATTATGATTGACTTCGGGGAACCTATCCTGCTTCCTGTTCGAACAGAAGCCAGGAAGAGGACGGAGAAGATGATAGAGAGGTGCCGGCCGGCCAGCCGGCAGGCAAATATTCTTTTTTTGGGGGGGTTTCTACTGAAAATGAATGTGTTGCAAGTAATGCAACTGGTGCTACGTAAGGCGTTCTGAAAACCGATTCGGGTCAAGTTCGCGCTATAGAAAACTCTGTAAAATAAAAAAAAATTAAATAGTTATAATTGTGTGTGGCAAAGGATTCTTCTGTTTTGATGAGGTTGAAACCCTAGTGCTGATACAGAAGGGATTAACTTGGTGCTAATCAATTTTTCTTTTCTTAGAATCCTTCATCAAATTTGGGTTGACCTTAACAGTTTCAATTTGACAAGGTATTATTATATTTATACGGATGGACAGTAAATAAAAATCTACATGCAGGTATTGGATAGCAATGTTGGATTTCAGTTACTGCTCTGAGTAATCTAAAACAACTTTTAAGTTATGTTATGTTATGTTATATAAAAGCTTTTAAAGCGCTCGAATGCCGAAGCGTCTTGGCGCTGGGGTGTGTGAAGGAGGCAGGGCGTGGGGAAGGACCAGACACTAACCGGCATTAAACAGCCGAGATTTAAGGATTTTCCTGAAAGATAGAAGGTTCGGCTCCAGTCTCAGGGCAACTGGTAGTTTGTTCCACAGTAGGGACGCACAACAGGAAAATAGGTGGCCCCCCCATCTGGCTCACCTGTACCTGGGTACACAGATCAGGCCGTGATTAGCCGAGCATAAGTCGCGCGAAGGCATGTGAGGCCTGAGCCTGTTCTGGCAGTCGTCCGTACCTCCCTCGTACCGTGCTTTATGCACAAAGCAGAGTGCTTTGAACTCAATTCTCTGGTGGACAGGGAGCCAGTGTAATGCTCTCCTGCCCAGAGTGGTGGGATGGCGGTTTGGAAGCTTTAGAATCAATCGAACGGCAGCATTCTGCAGAGATTGAAGTTTGCTGATTTGGTACCTATCAATGCCCAGGAACATCACGTTGCAGTAGTCCACTCTGGACATAAAAAGGGCCGCCATAACTGTTTTTTGAAGTACCAGGGGAATGAAAGGGAAGATTTTCCTCAGGGTCTTAAGTAAGAAAAAACAGGCTGATGTTAGACTGTTCAACTGAGCTGACTTATTAAGTTTGTCATCAAAGATGACTCCCAAATTCCTCACTTTCTTTACAGGTAAGGGACATTCCCCGGCTTCCGGTGGCCACCAATGATTGCCCCACATCGGCGGTCCATTCCCAAATAAACTCACTTCTGTCTTGTCCGTATTTATTTTTAAGAAGCTCCGACTCATCCACTCCATGACGTCTGCCAAACAAACATGAAATCCTTTCGCTGTTAGCTCAGGCTTATCTGAGATGGAAATCACCAGCTGTGAATCGTCAACATACGACACAAGAGTGAAACCATGCTTCCTTACTAGCCTGGCCAATGGTCTCACATAGACGTTAAACAGTGTTGGCGACAAAGCTGAGCCCTGCGGAACACCGAAGGGTAGATTAAAACAGTCAGATTGTAGTCCGTCCCAGTTCAGACTTTGTTTCCTGTTGTTTAAAAAGAATGAAAGGAGAGAAAGGGCCACCCCATTTATTCCAATCTCCTGTAGTCGCCGCACCAACACCGTGTGATTCACGGTGTCGAATGCGGCCGACAAGTCGAGGAGCACAAGAATGGCCCTCCCTCCCCCGTCCATTACTGTCTGAATTCCCTTCGACGCAGCAATCAAGGCAGATTCAGTAGAGTGTCTGGGGCGGAAGCCATGCTGGGATGGGTCCAGTAACCTGTTGATGTCCAGGTATTCAGTTAAAGTCTTATTAATCGACCTTTCCAGAATCTTGGCTACCAGTGGCAGCCCTGAGATGGGTCGGTAATTTCTACAGTCCGTGGGATCCAGCGTGGCCTTTTTCAGAATTGGCCTAATACTAGCTGTCTTCCAGGCCACCGGGTAGATGCCAGATATCAGGACTTGGTTAATCAGAGAGGTAAGAGTCTCGCTAATCCTCTCCGCTGCCAAATGCATAATGGCTGGTGGACATGGATCATAGGCCGAGACGGATTTGATGGATTTTGGGATATTTGTTACTGTCTCTTCTGATAAAGGGTTAAAACATTGCAACTTATTCGATATTGTTTCTTCTTCCAAAGATGGTTGACTTAAGTTTGATTGAGAGATTAATGAACTGGCCAAATCGTCGTATATGATTTGCACCTTATTGTGGAAAAAGGCTGCCAACTGTTTGCAAAACGCCTGATCAGGCTTAAACCCACTACCCTGCTGAGGTCTAGTCAAAGAAGACACGGATTTAAACAGCTCTTTGGAGGAGTTTCCGGCTTCCTGAATTTTCAAAGTGAAATAAGCCCATTTGGCCACAAAAATAGCCTCTTTGTACTTGTTCAGGGCTTGGTTGTATGCGTCTCTACTGGTTTTGCTGTACTCAACTCTCCAGAGGCGCTCGAACCGTCTGCATTGAACTTTTAGTTGTTTAAGTTCGGGGCCATACCATGGCCTCCCCGAAGGGCGCCTGTTTGCTGTAGCGGTCTGCTCCAGAGCAACACAATTTACCGCACCTTGAATCCACTCATTAAATTGAGTAACCACCAGTTCATTATCCTTGTCTAAGGTTGGAGCGAGATGGGCCAGGGCCACCACTAGGCCACTCCTTGTAACCTTACTCCAACGACGAAACGTCACCTTAGTGGCTTTATGAGAGGGACACATCCCCAATTCCCTAGCCCTAACCTTAAAGAATACTGCTTTGTGGTCAGTCCACGGGAGTGCCTCCACGTCACCTGGTGAAATGTCCGGGTGGTTCGAGAAAAGCCCATATAAAATGTGTCCTCCTGAGTGCGTAGGTTCAGACACAAGTTGGTGCATGCCATGAGCTTCCATTAAATCTAGGAGCTTACCCGTATCTGGGTTGGAGGCCAGCTCCAAGTGATAGTTGAAGTCACCTAAGATTGTAAAGTGCTGATAATTAATACAGGATTCCAGGTAGGACATAAGGGCTGTTAGAAAGGCGCTCTAGTGCCCGGGGGCCGGTAGACCAGTAGGCCATGTAGTACGGTCACGTCCTTAAGTCTAATACAGAATTGCATAGCTTCCGACTGAAGATCCGCCACAACTTCCGTCGGCACCTTCAGGCCATCCTTGTATATAATGGCGATACAGCCTCCTCTACTACCTAGTCTTTCGTAATTAAAAAAGGCATAGCTCGGGGGTAGGGCGACATTCCAATCAGGGATTGAGGTTGTGTCGGTCCAGGTCTCCGTTAAAAAGACCAAGTCTGGGCTATGTGTGCTCAATAATAGTTCAAGCTCATACTTATGCTTAACTACGGAGTGAGTTTTCAAGAGGATACAGAGAAGCTTATTACCTGAGACAGCCACCTGTTTTGTGTCCCGCCCTTAATCTTTAAGAGCGGAAGGTGTAGGATTAGGTGGCCATACGCCCTCGATGTTATCTCTGTGCATACAGCAGGCTTCCCCGCCCCTTGGTAAGGTATATTGTGCTAGATTCCCGCCCAAACAATATCCGCATTGCAAGCAGATAAACATTTCCCTCTCACCATCCAGGTTCATCGTAGCTCCCGCTCTACAGTGCATCTCCCGTAACTTCATCAGCGCTTCTCTTGAGTAGATATGGGGTAACAGAGGACCAGGGGTCCTGGCCCTGGGCACGTTCCGGGCGCTGACGGGTGCAGATGAGCTTGCCTTTGGCGCGCCTTCGGTGCGTTCGCGCCAGCGTGCGTTTTAAAGGGTTTCAAAGCTAAAAGGCTAGTGCGCTAACACAATGAAAGCTGGCCCGATTTTACAGACGGACACCGCAGGGTTCTTGCATCTATGCCAGGAGAGTCTGTAACTCGAGTGTAGCTCGGTAAGATGGTAGTTTTAAAAACAGTGCACTTATTATTAAAAATAATTCCCCAGTTCGAATTAGCAGCAATAAGTATTGTTTCTATTTATTATGTTTGGGCGTTGTGTTGGTTTCTTTTATTTTACTATTTATGTATGCAATGTGTGAGTGTTGAAAAGTAATTAAAATATATTTACAAAAATACTAAAAGCTGCCACTGCTGCAAAAGAATGCCTTCAATCTAGTAACTTTGAAATGTAATGTATGTCTTTTTCTTCTTTATTTCTGGTTTATTGAACATTTTCTACTAACAGTGAGCAAGAACATATTTTTCAACATGCAATATGCGAAATATACAGTAAGGAATGTGAGGTACGGTCCTCAAACACTGTCGCAGGGCTCCAGAGACTTCGATAACCCTCATATACATTGGGCATGTGGATTTTTTATGTGTCCATAACCTCAAGATAACATTAGACTAACAATACTAGTATGTATGTACAACTATAGCTATAGGAATCATTACTCCATTGTTAAAAACTCTATTGACTGCTATCTCATAACATGGGATACAAGACAATTATATTCAGCCAGAATTCCTATGGTCTAATTCAGGAAGGACCTCAAAACCTGGCTCTTCGACTGAACTGCAGAACCCCCCCCCCCCCCACTCAAAGCCTTAACAGGCACATGCATCAAAGGATTTTGCGATCGCAAACGGTGCGAATCGCAAAAATCGGCCGTTTGCGATCGCAAAATCCTCTTTTGGAATGCATGAAGGGTCAATGCCCTCGCAATTTAAGAATTCGCAAATATTTGCGAATTCTCAAATTGCGATTGCATTTAAGGAATCGCATTTTGCGATTCCTTAAATGCAATGCATGACACTTTAAAAAATTGCGAATTCGCAATTAGGGGGAGCAAATTACCATGAGGTTGAACCTCATGGTAATTTGCGAAAACTTTGAAAAATGCACTTTTGTGCATTTTTCAAAAAGTTTCATGTTGTGCACACACATGCCTTTAGGGCATGTGTGTGCACAACATATGTGCACAGATTGATTTCAGGGGTGCAACAGGGTGTCCTTTGGACACCCCTGCACCCTTGAAATCGCATTCTCAATTTGCGATTCGCAAATTGCTAATAGCAAATTGAGAATGTCTTTCCATTCATTCCTATGGGCCTCCAAGCCCATAGGAATGAATGGGGAGGTATTCCTTAATTGCGACTCGCAATTTGCAAGTCGCAATTAAGGAATATTAAGAAATCACAATTTATTTCTTGATGCATTGCATTTTGCAATTCCTTTTTAATTGCGATTCCTTTTTTTTCGCAATTAAGGAATCGCAAAATGCAATATTGATGCATGTGCCTGTAAGACCCTTCTGGGTGAGTAGTCGCACTTTATATGAAACCGGATTGATTGATTGATTGTACCTCCAGAAGTTCATTACAGACACACGCCTGATCCATCAGCGCCGTTCCTATCTTAGTCTGATTGCGCAGGTCATTAGTAGTTGCACCTCATTAAATACGTAATTTCTGTAGTCTCAGTAGGGTGGTCACACAGAAGACATACCGTGTATCTAATTCCTACAAGACTGATGTCTCTTAGCACCGCAATCTGCTCCTTCAGTAATTGGACACTCATAAAGCGGCAATATCAAAAGCGCCATCTTAAAAAACAAATTTTGTCATTGATTCAATCGGTGATTGACATTAGATACATATAAAATGCCGAAAGGGAGGAAAACCAGGTCTAGCATTTCTGGATCTAATGATGCTTTGATCATGGTCAGGGATGATCAGTCAGATGTACCCAAGGCAGGGGTAAGTGAAAAGAGGCACACACATCTTTTTAACAATTATTGTACCCTGTTTATCACAGGAGACTCAACAAACATGTTTCAAAGGGTATTAAATACATGCTGAATTGATTCAACCTGACCTTTCTAGGAATTAAATTTGCCCATTCATCAAGGCTTTCATCAACACTTCACAAATTTGGAATGAGATCAATATTATTAATAATGTCTCAACATAACTGAATAGGGAATTTGTATTTTGTTGGCACGTGACAAGGAACCGGATCTAAGAAAATCTAATACTTGGCTAATACATTTCATTGCAATATTTCCTAATGCAAACCATGTGAATAAAGGATATTTCTAATTAAACATGCCATGAAGTTATATTTCCTAGTTAAATTAAGCTGCCTCTCAAAATGTAAAACCCCTCTTGCTTCTTCACATCCTTCCGAGTCCCACCACAAATCCCTGGACCATCAGAAACAGGAGTTCGCCAAGAATGAATGATCAGAACTTTGATAAGTGACCCCCCACAAGCCCATTCATGGTTCTACCTCCCAAAGAACCACAGAAACATTTTTTTTTATTTAAAACACACTTTTGTAGGTGCATTTAATTCGTAGTGGAAAATTTCTAACCAATATTCTTTATTATGTTATTTGTTTTCATAATAAAGTGAAACTTGGAGGTTGAAAAAGATTAAAGATGAAAATCAAAAAGAATTTTAGGGCAACTTACAAAAAAGTTTTCAAATGTTATTGTGTGATCCTGTTTCTAAAAGACTAACATATAATTGAGAATTACTTGTTATCATGTGGGCTTGAATAGGGGGGAAATGGGTAATAAAGTTCAAAGTTGTTCTGAACAGGGTCCCCCAAAATAACCCAAAATCCTCAAGATGACACTGTAAAACAGTTCTCTTGTAGTGGGACTACCCACCCTTATAAATGCTTTTGGGACTTCGCCACAGTGTATTTTTTAAACCACTTGGTTTTGGCCACTTATCCACCCAGAATCGTGGGGCTCTCTATTTTTGTAGTACTTTTGTGGACTGTGTTTATTGCACCATTTTCCTTTTGAAATGGCTATCTGGATATCGTTCTGGATATTTCTATTTTTTGAGCATCCAATAAACTACTGTTTTTTTTGGAGAGGATATTCTTTGCAAAAGTTGCAAGAAAATAAAAAGTGCGTTTTTTTATCAGCTTGTAAGATACTTGTACTCCAAATCTATGCAGGTAACGTGGAAGAGAGAAAGAGCCCAGAGGCCACTTTCAGGTGCTACAAAACGGCTCGTTGACAATGCCTTTTACATAAAGCACCTTTGTAACAGATATGAAGCGATCTGTGCACTGCTAATAATGCAAGGCAATGTGGGGTAATACAATTGCACCTCTCTTCTTTCGAGAGTTAAGAGTGGATTTCGCATGGATCTGGTTCTGAAGTTCTCAACTCCTGGCTGCACTGCTGACGAGCTGTGTACCCTTCGGAAGGTCACCTCGTCTCTATGTGCTCTGCTAAGATAACTGGGCTGGAATATTTCATTCTGCTCACGTTGGGAGCACAACATTTTCTTATGAGCGCATACAAGATTTACTGCTGGCTAGAAATTATGTTTTGGCACTGTGCCAGATTGTGGGATTTTATAATACAGGGCAAGCTTCTCTTCAAAACTGTCTGGTTAACCCATGGCTTTTTAAAAACTGCTTTAAACATGATACTTTTCTATAAAAAATAAAAAAAATAGTGGTGAACGGACACAAGCCAGTTTTTTACGAAAAACGCAATAAATATCAAGAAAACATTTTTGAGAGCTACTTTTAGCTGCGGCTATTTATTTAGCGCGATTTTGTTCCCATGTGCCCTGGAAGTAAATGGAACCTCAAGTGATATCGTAAATTATTAATAATTTGTCCTAATTGTGTCTGGCGTTTGTAAAAAAAAATCAGGGTCTTCAAACAGATCTTACTGCCTACTCTGAAACAGAATAGCACTCTATTTTAAAACTGCAGAGTCATCTCGTGTGTATTATTATAAAAAATAAATCAAAAAATGAATTATTTGGACACATTTTCTTTTGTGCTGTCCAGCGGCCAGCAAAGAATTGTAACAGTCAGTCAAACTTGCTCGGCTCTTCTGTCTTGCATGCCAGCCGTGCGCCACCTGCTGGACGTCTGCAGAAAGCAGGACGTGAGTTACAGTGACTGACTCGGGGCCAGATGCCCAGGTAAACGCAACACAGAGGGGCGCAAATGTTATGGTTTCAGAGTTCAAATTAATTTTGCAATTCACAAAAAAAGGTGCTTTAGCACCTGTAAATCGGAGTCTTCCAGGGTGGGACCAAAACCTGCGAAAATTGACATCAAGTTTCAGTGTATATTCACACAATAGTCACGATCGAAGATTTACCCCTGAAGAAGTAAGGAGTACATTTGTTTAGTCGGTGGGGCACGCATCACCTACAAATGAACTTTTGCTAGGTTTTTAAACATGCAAACCTCCATAAACGTCTATTTATGCACATGTAAATGTGGTGCATGTGAGTTTCAAAGCCCACTGTTACCGTCACCCAATGAAAGTGCACTCCTTCACCGACCTTAGAAAGATGAAAGGTTGAGTCGACCCTGCTGAAATTTAGATTCTTGCTCTACAGATTACATTAGGTGCACAAACTTAACTCATTGAGCCACGCAGTCTACTTTTAGAAACTTGAGGGCCAGGCTCTGTGCTTAGTCCTCGGTGGAAGTTTACACCGGGTTGGATTCGGATTAAAAATCGGCCCGGGGATGCTAGAAAAAAGTGGCCTACATTTACATATTGCCTTTCCACAAAACACTGCTTCGGCGAAATGTTATAAAAAGGGGGAGGAGGGGGTTAAAAAATGCACGGATTTGTTTACACTGGTGAAACAGACCTGAGGCCACTTTTGCTCATGCCCTCTGTATGCATCAATTAATGGGCTGGCCGAGCAAGAGAAAGGGAGTGACACCTCTGCCCATTGATAAAAGGGAGGTAATGGACGCCCGTCTGTTTGGAGAGATCCACTCAGGCACCCACTGGGCCACGGCATCGAACATTGCAGAAACCGCCCATATCAGCTTCCCAGGCTGCTCAAAAAAGCAGCCCACAGCTCGAATTCGGATACCGGCCCCTCGAGCATTGCCCGAGTGCCCGCGTTACCAATCCGACGAGTTCAACCCCGATTGCGCATGGCCTTTTGCTGCGCATAGCGGGAGTGGATGTTCTGTTTGGCTGTCAGCAAGACCCAGTTCCCAAATCCTCCATAGGAAGACAACCTTCTCTAAACATGGACTTCCCAATCTTGAGCTGGACCAGGGATGGTCCATAAATCGTGAATACTGCCTAGGATTTGGAAAAACTGCTATGAACATGTTTTTAACCCCTTCCATGCTCATGACGAGACCAGCTCAACATGAGGCACAGTGGAGCTGTGCTCATGACGAGCTGGACTCGTCATAACGGCCGGGGCCCGCCCACGCGTGATTGTTTCCCAGCCTGTGCGGGAGAATTAATCAGTGGGCGGGGCTGTGACGAGCCCAGCTCGTCATGAGCACAGCTCCACTGTGACTCATGACGAGCTGGGCTCGTCACAAGCACTACGGCGCCGCGGCCTCCCACTCCCCCCGCGCCGTGCGGGAATTACCCCTGCGGCGAAGGGGTTAATGTTCAGTTTATTGCTGGGGGTATCTTTGTGGCCTCCTAAATGGGTCTGAGGATCAGGGTAGGTTCATCCTGCACCCTTAGGACCCTTTTATTTTTATTTTTCTCAACACGGAGCTCGGTGCACTGTATTGGGTAATGGGGACACAAAAGAAATTGTACTGTGACGCGAATCCATAATGCGCAACTGTAGAAAAAGCTCCTTAATGTAATGGTCGCCAATTCTTGTACCCAGCCTGCCTGCAGGCCGCCATCACCTAGATCGTAAGCCCAGCAGCTTGGCTTTTGGACTTGCCATGTTTTTTGGGGGATCTGCAGATTATACACTGGTACACAAACAAACCAAGTGCAAACTTCTCTGACCCATGCCGTCCGTAGGCACATTTTAAATTCTGGGGCCATGAATTCACAATGGGAGATACACAGATCAGGGAAGACTTCTCGGGGTTCAAGATACATGGACAGAAATCTTTCCCTGGTTTCAAGGAACCTTTTTGGGAACTGCGGATCCCCTACACCTAAGATGGCGGCTCATGTGTGCTGTATCTCAGACACCAGCCACCATTTTAGGCATTGAGGATACCCTGCTCTCAAAAAATTACAGCAGGTTTCATAACTCATTTCAGATTTGTTTACTTTATGGGGGTCCCCAAACTGTGGTCTACAAGTTAGGGTGTACCCTCCCCCTTAAATTTCCTATTTTTTCCAGGAAACCTGAACTGGGCAGCACATGCTGAAATGGCGGCAGCAATATAATGTTTTCTCTTGCAGCAACCAATCAAAATGATCCACAGATCCTACTTGTAACCAATGGTCTGAAATGGATGACCTGAGAAAAAGCTCCCCCATTCCCTCGGATTCCTTTGTTTTTTTTAAATTTGTGGATTTGCAAACGATCTGCAAATCTCAAATAACAGATATATAGAAAAGTGTTAACACTTTAAATCCAGCTCAGCATCCTTTTAAATGCTTACGTCTAATAAACTACTGAATTAATTTACACATAACACCAGTTCGAATAAATGAAAATGATACTGCCAGAAAATGTGCCACATAATTTGCATGTTTTAGCGCATAATGTAAATACCTCAACACATATTTCGCTACACAAACCTAGTAGCCTTGTGAATGGTAAAGTTCTGAAAAGTGATTTGGGATTTTTCCTTAATAATGTCATTATGATGATGAAAGACATATTTCCCACAGGGACCCTAAAAAAGTTTCCCTACTTCAAAGTTCCCTTTTAAATATATGTTTTTATATCACCAATAACATTTCATATTTTATAATTGCTGACTCCATTTAAAGCAGGACAATGCACTTCCTGTTCTGGATGACGCCTTTTGGCGTTAAGCATGCATAATGTATTGTCTATAATAATAATAATAATAATAATAATAAATTTTATAAAGCGCCTGGTTTCACTAGGAATACAGAAAGTAGGTAACAGGTAAATGGGCGCTCTGCTACAGTTTTGGCTCTATTAAAGGCTAGGCTTACTCCTTTTGCTACCAGGCAGAGTAGGGAGGTTACCTAACTCCCTCACTAATCTCCTGATTCCAGGAGGTCCAAAACAAAAGAATTCCTGCCGAGCAAAATTTCTTATATTACACTTTCAATTATTATATTCTCAAAATTTGTATATTGTCCATAATCAGTAAGACACTCGAATCCTAATACTAGGGAATCCTTATTTATTCTCAACTTATTTTCACACGATGTAATAATATCACAATGGTCTTTAAATTCAGATCAGTCTTGTGAGTATAGTCCCAATTCACAAAAGTCTTAGTATTCAGAACAGCCTTATGAATAGTTCAATCTAGATCAGCCAACACGTGTTTCGTTGTAACAACAACTTCATCAGGGCTGCAATCCAAAAGAAACATGGTATAAACTAATGGTATAATTACAAAAACATAACGTTATGTTTGAAAGTATTATTTTTATCCAATCTAACACCTCCTACGTGAGAGTAAAGTACAAAGTTCCCAATGCATCAGTGAATACAAATATGTCTTATGTGGATCCCAGTGTCAGTTAGCAATACACATCTTAGACATTTAGGTCTGTCGCCTATAACACAGATCCCTATGTAACAATTCTAGAAAAATTAATTAGAATCAATTCAATAAACTATTGTGATTTCAAAATGTTATGAGTTCACCTTACACTCCGTCCTGACAATCACCACTAATTCAAAATAATACAAGGGCTGGTGAATCTTAATATCCTATTATATACTAATTCATTCTGTGGTCGTTTCTTATAAATAAATTACCTTTATATAACACACGTATTCAATTAATGATCAATTCTTCCTTGGTCATGTTAACCATTATTAGAGCTAATCCTGAAAGAGAAGATATGTATATCTGTGTGACTCTGTCTTAGGTCACTAATGATAATAGTGTAAGTCCTCCCAAGAAAGTCGCTTACCTATCAGACGGCTGAGTCTATTAATCATATATTTGAGGGTGACATAGATCTTGATATAAACGCAAAGTCTTGGTTTACTGGTTACACTCTAAAAAATCAAAATTCAAAAATCCAATATGTAAAGCAGAGCTCCCCGTGGCTACTATTGAAGTACAAGCATATCCTCATTTATAAGTGCGAGTAAGCTCACCTTAAAAGACGTACTCTTTTAAATTTCATTAGACGAATGCCAATCTTAGTATCTATTTATATTTCGATTTCTGGAAGTAAAAAGAGCCGTTTTAAGGTTTATACTCTGTATTTACAATACAAACATACCCTCGATTGTAAGTACAAATATGCTCACCTAAGAGACGATCTGTTATTAGATCTCAATAGTCGATTATCATTCTTTCATGTCTCTATATCATTCGATTTCTAAAAGTACAAAAGGAGCCATATAAAAGTCTATACTCGATATATAGTTAGACCATTTGCAACTTACGAAAGTTTAGAGCGATGGTTATGCTTACCTCGCTAGAGTTTCTATCTCCTCTAACAACTTTCCATGTTCTGTTTTACCGGCGTCTATTTTAAGCGCCATCTTAAGTAAGGGATACAAGTTCCACGTGTATCGCGTATTGCTTCAGGTGGCGGCCATTTTGTGTAGGTCGAAACTTTGTATTGATATTAGTCGCGGCCATCTTATGTAAGTCGCGCTGCCTACAATACATCGCAACGGGGATTCTCATCGCGCTTTTTCAATCTTAAATTATTATTTATTCGCTATTCACTAAACTACGTTAATTAATTATTTATATTGTATAGTAATATTCCGTTTGTTACAAGTGTTAATTTCTTATTTTAATAAATTTCAAAATTAGTTCCAAACTCACTATGTTAGTGTTCCCCGTTGCGATGTATTGTAGGCAGCGCGACTTACATAAGATGGCCGCGACTAATATCAATACAAAGTTTCGACCTACACAAAATGGCCGCCACCTGAAGCAATACGCGATACACGTGGAACTTGTATCCCTTACTTAAGATGGCGCTTAAAATAGACGCCGGTAAAACAGAACATGGAAAGTTGTTAGAGGAGATAGAAACTCTAGCGAGGTAAGCATAACCATCGCTCTAAACTTTCGTAAGTTGCAAATGGTCTAACTATATATCGAGTATAGACTTTTATATGGCTCCTTTTGTACTTTTAGAAATCGAATGATATAGAGACATGAAAGAATGATAATCGACTATTGAGATCTAATAACAGATCGTCTCTTAGGTGAGCATATTTGTACTTACAATCGAGGGTATGTTTGTATTGTAAATACAGAGTATAAACCTTAAAACGGCTCTTTTTACTTCCAGAAATCGAAATATAAATAGATACTAAGATTGGCATTCGTCTAATGAAATTTAAAAGAGTACGTCTTTTAAGGTGAGCTTACTCGCACTTATAAATGAGGATATGCTTGTACTTCAATAGTAGCCACGGGGAGCTCTGCTTTACATATTGGATTTTTGAATTTTGATTTTTTAGAGTGTAACCAGTAAACCAAGACTTTGCGTTTATATCAAGATCTATGTCACCCTCAAATATATGATTAATAGACCCAGCCGTCTGATAGGTAAGCGACTTTCTTGGGAGGACTTACACTATTATCATTAGTGACCTAAGACAGAGTCACACAGATATACATATCTTCTCTTTCAGGATTAGCTCTAATAATGGTTAACATGACCAAGGAAGAATTGATCATTAATTGAATACGTGTGTTATATAAAGGTAATTTATTTATAAGAAACGACCACAGAATGAATTAGTATATAATAGGATATTAAGATTCACCAGCCCTTGTATTATTTTGAATTAGTGGTGATTGTCAGGACGGAGTGTAAGGTGAACTCATAACATTTTGAAATCACAATAGTTTATTGAATTGATTCTAATTAATTTTTCTAGAATTGTTACATAGGGATCTGTGTTATAGGCGACAGACCTAAATGTTTAAGATGTGTATTGCTAACTGACACTGGGATCCACATAAGACATATTTGTATTCACTGATGCATTGGGAACTTTGTACTTTACTCTCACGTAGGAGGTGTTAGATTGGATAAAAATAATACTTTCAAACATAACGTTATGTTTTTGTAATTATACCATTAGTTTATACCATGTTTCTTTTGGATTGCAGCCCTGATGAAGTTGTTGTTACAACGAAACACGTGTTGGCTGATCTAGATTGAACTATTCATAAGGCTGTTCTGAATACTAAGACTTTTGTGAATTGGGACTATACTCACAAGACTGATCTGAATTTAAAGACCATTGTGATATTATTACATCGTGTGAAAATAAGTTGAGAATAAATAAGGATTCCCTAGTATTAGGATTCGAGTGTCTTACTGATTATGGACAATATACAAATTTTGAGAATATAATAATTGAAAGTGTAATATAAGAAATTTTGCTCGGCAGGAATTCTTTTGTTTTGGTTTCACTAGGAACAGTGAGTCCCCGCGCTAAGAAGACAAAGAACCAAAACAGACTGCACCATTTAATCAAGCAGAAAGCTCTGGGGCACCTGGCAGAATCGAGGTCTACTTTTTGGGGAACAGGTGAGTTTTCAGTTTCTAGCGGAACCTCATCACCGATGGTTCCATACGAAGCTCAATCGGTAGAGTATTCCATTGCTTGCTGGCCAGGTATCTGAAGGATCGACCCCCCCATCCGTGCCATGTTGATTCACGGCACTTGAAAGAGCATAGTCCCTAGCGATCTCAGAGACCGCCTGGGCTGATACACCGTCAATGATTTTTGGAGAAAGATGGGACCCTTTCCCTGAGCGAAACGCTGGGCCAGACACATAGTTTTGAACATAATACGCTCACTCGATTGGCGCTCAGCTTGCAAGGTGTGCACCAAAGACATCCGTGTAGATTGAATAATGTGTAAAATGCCACAGTAGTTACTTTTCTTTACTCGACTCACTACAGGAAATATCTTCGCACATCACATCTAGAGCTATGAAAGGTCGTGAACCCTTCCTCATTGTCAACAAGGTTTGTGTTGAGAGAAGTCGCCATTGGAGGAGGCAATGCACATCCTCTGTGTGTTGCGAGTTTTACATCCGCACAGCATGCACGTCAATTCACCAAACTGCCAGGGGTAGCGGAAGTGACATCACACACCCTTTGACCTTCACTTTTGCTCACACATACATACGCCTACATATACACACACATTCAGACTTACACACACTCACACATAAAGACACTCTCACCCGCAAGCACACACCCAACATACAATGTAATGCATTATTAAGGACCTCAGCTGCCAGAGAGGTTTACATTTCAGCCATTTTTACTACACTAATAGTGAATATTATATATATATATATATATATATATATATATACACTCCACTACTGCTGGTAAAGGGGTCAGGCTGTCACGGGCGGTACTGTTGAAGCTACCAGCAAGCTCGTAATTTTATCAAAATACTTCAGACGATTTGAAGATAACAGGACACCCAAAGTTCAGATATTCCAAGATTTATTTGGCAGATGAAAAAATCACGACGCGTTTCGCCATTACGGCTTGATCACGCTCATCTCGTGGTAGTCTCGGCCATTTTTTTATATACATACCACACCCTAGTGCAAAGATTCTAACATGGGGAAGTGGCGGACATCTTTAAATGGATTCTATATAGCGGTAACAATCAAAATTTGGCGCTACAATGATAATCTTCAGTCTTATAATACAATTAATATGAAGTTTAGCGCATAATCCAAAAAATTCATATAATATAACAGCATAGCGTAATTTCATATTATTTTAAACATTTGTCACAATACTGCCTATAACATCCAAAATAACCATCATAACAGCACTAGCTTGTTTCATTGATCCAATCTGCAATATTATTTGTCTATTCCAATAACATACAGCGTTATCCAACATATGTGAAAGCAGACACCTCATTGGCTGCCCATCACCGTAGCGTGCCATTGGTTGTATGTTGGTATGGCAACATCCTGTTTGTTCAATCATTAATGAATAATCGCATACAATGCGTTAGTTCATAGGAAGAAAAGTGTGATCTGCCCCAGTGGGCTGCAGTCTTGAATCCAATTGAACCGGAACAATGAATACATATTCTGCCCGAGTGGGCAAATAAATTCATTTACAAAGTAGAGCACAAAATAAATTCTTTGTGATATAATCCACTTCCTGCCGCTACCCCATGTTGTGAGAAATCTAAAAATAATGAAATAAAACATTAAAACCAAGGAAACTGCAGATATAATAGTCAATCCAATATCATAAAGGTCTTTCATTCATATAAATGTATGGACAATTCTTCACTCATATTAAATCCATTCGGGGTTAAACATTCAAAGTCTACAATATATTTAGACTCTAGTTTTCTGAGGGACAGTTCACGGTTGCCTCCCCGGATTCCCAAATCAACACAGTCAATCACAACTAGCTGAACAAGTTTTTCATCCTGCATATGTTCTGCAAAAAAGTGTCTCGCTATAGGATACAATTTGTTGTTGTTATGAATGGCACGTAGGTGCTCAAGCACTCTTTTTTTAGCCTCATGTTTAGTGCTTCCCACGTACCATTTATTGCATGGGCAGATAAGCACATATACACTGTAGGGTGTATTACAAGTCAGATGTTTACGTATTGTGAACTCCTTCTTGGTAGTTGGAACAATGAGTGTTTTGCAATCCTGGCTAAATTTGCAAGCCTTGCATCTCCGACAACATTTGAAACCCACTTCTTGGTTACTAGAGCCAGATGAAGATGTCACATAGTTCTGACTCAACTCGTCTCTTAGTGACCTCCCCTTTCGAAATGTTATTTGTGGATTGTCACTCAAGTATTTCTTCAGGTGTACGTCAGTATGCAGGACGTGCCAATGTTTACTAAAGATTTTCCGCACATCACGTGCCTGTCCTGAGAAAGTGGTTATGAATCTAACCAGATTGGTATCTTCAGTTTCCACTCTGGGATTCAATAATTCCTCTCTATTCTTCAGGGCGACCCTCTCTTTTGCAATGTTAATCATATTTTGACTGTACCCCCTGTTACCAAATCTTTGGCACATAATCTTTTCCTCATCTAGATAGGCTTCCTGAGTACTGCAATTCCGCTTAGCGCGAAGTAATTCACCATAAGGTATGCTATATACCAAATTGCGTGGATGGCAACTGTTGGCATATAAAATGCTATTACCCGCAGTTTTTTTGCGAAATAGTTTGGTAACAAGTTGTTTGTTAATAACTTCCACAGTTACATCAAGGAATTCTAGCCTTTTATCACTGATATGCTCAGTGAATGTGAGATTTAAGTCGTTGATGTTCAATTTGTCAATGAATAGTCTGACAGACGTTTCATCCCCATTCCAAATGAAAAAAATATCATCTATGTAACGCAGCCACAGGGCCACGTTGTCAAATTCTGCCATCCCACTGACAACTTGCTCCTCCCACCAGCCCATGAATAAATTCGCGTAGCTGGGGGCGAAGCAAGTTCCCATGGCCGTGCCCTGTGACTGTCGGTACAAGATGTTGTCAAAGAAAAAGAAATTATTTCTGAGACAGAAATCAATCATAGATGAAATCATCTTAGAGTGTTGCAAGTATGAGACAGACGGTGTTCTAAAAAAATGCTCTATAGCCATTAAGCCTTGTTCGTGTAGGATGCTGGTATATAAACTGGTCACATCCAGTGTGACAAGAGTATATTGATCTTCCCAGTGTATTCCATTGATGGCTGTTGGAAAATGAGTGGTGTCTTTAATGTACGACGGAAGAGCGACCACAAAAGATCTTAAATAGTGGTCAATATATTTGGAAGTATGTTCCAGTAATGATCCAATCGAAGATACGATTGGACGTCCTGGTGGTACTAGGGGATTCTTGTGCAATTTGGGTAAAAGATACAAAATGGGGATTCTGGCATGCGCACAATATAGATATTGAAACTCTTCAGGTTCAAGCAATCCCACATCAGTCCACTCCAACAACAAGTCTCTAAACATTAGATTAGATTTCAGTAGCTCTTCATGATTCGTTTTGCAATAGCAATTCACATCATTGAGTTGTCGTAATCCCTCATCGAGGTATTGCGTCTTATTTAACACCACAACATTCCCACCTTTGTCACTTTGTCTAATAACAATGTTGGTATAATTTTTCAAGTCATCAATGGCTAACAGTTGATCCTATGTTAAATTTTTCTTTCTACCTGGCACCTTCTGATAACGCAATTTAGTGAGATCTTTCAATACGCCTTTTTCAAAAACCTCTATTGCATCACATTGAATTAGGGGAAGAGAAACTGATTTCGGTTTGAATTTTGTTCCAGGATTAATCCCCAAATCAGTCCCCCATGTGTCCCAATCAGCAGTATTGTGGACATTGTCCGGGTCAGAGTTAATAACATGCAAAAGTTCCACATCAATAGTGTCAAGATTACTGATGGTCGATGATATACTTACAGGCTCGCTGATCTTGGGTCTGGTGGCAAACCATTTCTTCAATTTCAATTTCCTTGAAAATAGAAATAAGTCGATGCGGGTTTCTGCAAAATTCATATTCATAGAGAGACAGAAAGACAAACCAAAGGCCAAAACATCTTCTTCCACTTTGGTAAGTACTCTGTTGGATAAGTTGACAACTGTCATATTTAATTCTGTTTGCGGCTCCGTGTTGCCATTCCCATTGGAGCATTGTTTCCTCTTGCACCTCCTCTTTTTGGCTTGCTTGTTGCGGTGGTTCCTCCTCTGTTTCCCCGTCCTCGACCTCTTTGTGGTCCCACATCCTGGAACATTTCTGTCCGATTTTTGCTGATCATTTGGAACTGTAATAAAAAATTCGGATTCCTTGTAGCATCAGTTGTGACATCCTGATTGATTCCTGGGTTCGAAGTGTCGGAGATATTGCCATCTGATACGTCACTTTCTGTCACGTCTTGTCTGCTGCTTGGTGCTGGCTTAATCATAGCCAGTCCTGTGTTTTTGTCAAATAGGTGATCATATTTCTTTTGAAAGGTGAGAGTACGTCCCGCTTGATAATCTTTGTAATCCCTGATGAATTTACGTTGTTTTTTAGCGGTAATCTCACTTTCCAGTTTATCCATCCTCAACAATAATTTTTTAATATGGTCCTCTAATTCATCCTTGGTCATCAATGTGCTAATTTCCACTGTTAGTTGTTCAATCTCCAACAGAAGTTTAGCTCTGTCTTTTATGGCATACTTCACCAAAATGCGCATCATGATCATTGAGCAGGCTGCTGAGTTGTCAGTCCACTCCTGCAACATCTCTGCATCAGGGTTTTCATATGTCGGGACGGTGAAAACTCTTAATCCCCGTGGTACTCTCTTGACCTCAATATATCTTTGTAGGGATTCCGCTTCCCACCATTTGGAGAGTTCTTGTTTATATAGCCTTTCCAACTCATTTAATTTGGATTGCAAATTCAACTCAGTTCCTATACTGGAAGCTACAGGTGTTTCATCCGTTGAATTGTCAATGTTAGTGAAGAACAGTTTATCTGCAGTTTTCTTTCGACGAGCATCTAGCTCACCTGCCATGTTTGAATCACTTCTGAGCTGAACTTTGTGCACGTACTGACTTATTCGACAGTATTGTCGTGTTGTGCTCAGATTTGTACGAGGACATACTCCGTGCGTATTCTGTTCTATGGTCGCTCTGCTGACTGGCTCAAATCGGGCATACCGGGAAAGGGAAGGTACGAACGCCGCACTTCGGTGGGACTGTTTGGAATTCCAGATTACCGGGCATTACCCGACAGAGAACCAGTGGCATTCGAATATATTCGGGAGCAGGGAGCACAACACGACAATACTGTCGAATAAGTCAGTACGTGCACAAAGTTCAGCTCAGAAGTGATTCAAACATGGCAGGTGAGCTAGATGCTCGTCGAAAGAAAACTGCAGATAAACTGTTCTTCACTAACATTGACAATTCAACGGATGAAACACCTGTAGCTTCCAGTATAGGAACTGAGTTGAATTTGCAATCCAAATTAAATGAGTTGGAAAGGCTATATAAACAAGAACTCTCCAAATGGTGGGAAGCGGAATCCCTACAAAGATATATTGAGGTCAAGAGAGTACCACGGGGATTAAGAGTTTTCACCGTCCCGACATATGAAAACCCTGATGCAGAGATGTTGCAGGAGTGGACTGACAACTCAGCAGCCTGCTCAATGATCATGATGCGCATTTTGGTGAAGTATGCCATAAAAGACAGAGCTAAACTTCTGTTGGAGATTGAACAACTAACAGTGGAAATTAGCACATTGATGACCAAGGATGAATTAGAGGACCATATTAAAAAATTATTGTTGAGGATGGATAAACTGGAAAGTGAGATTACCGCTAAAAAACAACGTAAATTCATCAGGGATTACAAAGATTATCAAGCGGGACGTACTCTCACCTTTCAAAAGAAATATGATCACCTATTTGACAAAAACACAGGACTGGCTATGATTAAGCCAGCACCAAGCAGCAGACAAGACGTGACAGAAAGTGACGTATCAGATGGCAATATCTCCGACACTTCGAACCCAGGAATCAATCAGGATGTCACAACTGATGCTACAAGGAATCCGAATTTTTTATTACAGTTCCAAATGATCAGCAAAAATCGGACAGAAATGTTCCAGGATGTGGGACCACAAAGAGGTCGAGGACGGGGAAACAGAGGAGGAACCACCGCAACAAGCAAGCCAAAAAGAGGAGGTGCAAGAGGAAACAATGCTCCAATGGGAATGGCAACACGGAGCCGCAAACAGAATTAAATATGACAGTTGTCAACTTATCCAACAGAGTACTTACCAAAGTGGAAGAAGATGTTTTGGCCTTTGGTTTGTCTTTCTGTCCCTCTATGAATATGAATTTTGCAGAAACTCGCATCGACTTATTTCTATTTTCAAGGAAATTGAAATTGAAGAAATGGTTTGCCACCAGACCCAAGATCAGCGAGCCTGTAAGTATATCATCGACCATCAGTAATCTTGACACTATTGATGTGGAACTTTTGCATGTTATTAACTCTGACCCGGACAATGTCCACAATACTGCTGATTGGGACACATGGGGGACTGATTTGGGGATTAATCCTGGAATAAAATTCAAACCGAAATCAGTTTTTCTTCCCCTAATTCAATGTGATGCAATAGGGTTTTTGAAAAAGGCGTATTGAAAGATCTCACTAAATTGCGTTATCAGAAGGTGCCAGGTAGAAAGAAAAATGTAACACAGGATCAACTGTTAGCCATTGATGACTTGAAAAATGATACCAAAATTGTTATTAGACAAAGTGACAAAGGTGGGAATGTTGTGGTGTTAAATAAGACGCAATACCTCGATGAGGGATTACGACAACTCAATGATGTGAATTGCTATTGCAAAACGAATCATGAAGAGCTACTGAAATCTAATCTAATGTTTAGGGACTTGTTGTTGGAGTGGAGTGATGTGGGATTGCTTGAACCTGAAGAGGTTCAATATCTATATTGTGCACATCCCAGAATCCCCATTTTGTATCTTTTACCCAAATTGCACAAGAATCCCCTAGTACCACCAGGACGTCCAATCGTATCTTCGATTGGATCATTACTGGAACATACTTCCAAATATATTGACCACTATTTAAGATCTTTTGTGGTCGCTCTTCCGTCGTACATTAAAGACACCACTCATTTTCTAACAGCCATCAATGGAATACACTGGGAAGATCAATATACTCTTGTCACACTGGATGTGACCAGTTTATATACCAGCATCCTACACGAACAAGGCTTAATGGCTATAGAGCATTTTTTTAGAACACGCTCTGTCTCATACTTGCAACACTCTAAGATGATTTCATCTATGATTGATTTCTGTCTCAGAAATAATTTCTTTTTCTTTGACAACATCTTGTACCGACAGTCACAGGGCACGGCCATGGGAACTTGCTTCGCCCCCAGCTACGCGAATTTATTCATGGGCTGGTGAGTGGAGCAAGTTGTCAGTGGGATGGCAGAATTTGACAACGTGGCCCTGTGGCTGCGTTACATAGATGATATTTTTTTCATTTGGAATGGGGATGAAACGTCTGTCAGACTATTCATTGACAAATTGAACATCAACGACTTAAATCTCACATTCACTGAGCATATCAGTGATAAAAGGCTAGAATTCCTTGATGTAACTGTGGAAGTTATTAACAAACAACTTGTTACCAAACTATTTCGCAAAAAAACTGCGGGTAATAGCATTTTATATGCCAACAGTTGCCATCCACGCAATTTGGTATATAGCATACCTTATGGTGAATTACTTCGCGCTAAGCGGAATTGCAGTACTCAGGAAGCCTATCTAGATGAGGAAAAGATTATGTGCCAAAGATTTGGTAACAGGGGGTACAGTCAAAATATGATTAACATTGCAAAAGAGAGGGTCGCCCTGAAGAATAGAGAGGAATTATTGAATCCCAGAGTGGAAACTGAAGATACCAATCTGGTTAGATTCATAACCACTTTCTCAGGACAGGCACGTGATGTGCGGAAAATCTTTAGTAAACATTGGCACGTCCTGCATACTGACGTACACCTGAAGAAATACTTGAGTGACAATCCACAAATAACATTTCGAAAGGGGAGGTCACTAAGAGACGAGTTGAGTCGGAACTATGTGACATCTTCATCTGGCTCTAGTAACCAAGAAGTGGGTTTCAAATGTTGTCGGAGATGCAAGGCTTGCAAATTTAGCCAGGATTGCAAAACACTCATTGTTCCAACTACCAAGAAGGAGTTCACAATACGTAAACATCTGACTTGTAATACACCCTACAGTGTATATGTGCTTATCTGCCCATGCAATAAATGGTACGTGGGAAGCACTAAACATGAGGCTAAAAAAAGAGTGCTTGAGCACCTACGTGCCATTCATAACAACAACAAATTGTATCCTATAGCGAGACACTTTTTTGCAGAACATATGCAGGATGAAAAACTTGTTCAGCTAGTTGTGATTGACTGTGTTGATTTGGGAATCCGGGGAGGCAACCGTGAACTGTCCCTCAGAAAACTAGAGTCTAAATATATTGTAGACTTTGAATGTTTAACCCCGAATGGATTTAATATGAGTGAAGAATTGTCCATACATTTATATGAATGAAAGACCTTTATGATATTGGATTGACTATTATATCTGCAGTTTCCTTGGTTTTAATGTTTTATTTCATTATTTTTAGATTTCTCACAACATGGGGTAGCGGCAGGAAGTGGATTATATCACAAAGAATTTATTTTGTGCACTACTTTGTAAATGAATTTATTTGCCCACTCGGGCAGAATATGTATTCATTGTTCCGGTTCAATTGGATTCAAGACTGCAGCCCACTGGGGGCAGATCACACTTTTCTTCCTATGAACTAACGCATTGTATGCGATTATTCATTAATGATTGAACAAACAGGATGTTGCCCTACCAACATACAACCAATGGCACGCTACGGTGATGGGCAGCCAATGAGGTGTCTGCTTTCACATATGTTGGATAACGCTGTATGTTATTGGAATAGACGAATAATATTGCAGATTGGATCAATGAAACAAGCTAGTGCTGTTATGATGGTTATTTTGGATGTTATAGGCAGTATTGTGACAAATGTTTAAAATAATATGAAATTACGCTATGCTGTTATATTATATGAATTTTTTGGATTATGCGCTAAACTTCATATTAATTGTATTATAAGACTGAAGATTATCATTGTAGCGCCAAATTTTGATTGTTACCGCTATATAGAATCCATTTAAAGATGTCCGCCACTTCCCCATGTTAGAATCTTTGCACTAGGGTGTGGTATGTATATAAAAAAATGGCCGAGACTACCACGAGATGAGCGTGATCAAGCCGTAATGGCGAAACGCGTCGTGATTTTTTCATCTGCCAAATAAATCTTGGAATATCTGAACTTTGGGTGTCCTGTTATCTTCAAATCGTCTGAAGTATTTTGATAAAATATATATATATATATATATATATATATATATATATATATATATATATATATATATATTGCACTATTAGTGTAATAATATAATTGACAGAATACAAAGAGAGTGCAGCCCCAAATGACGAGCTGCCACTGTGTTCCTGACAGTGGTTTTGCCACCTCTGAGGCCAGAGGTTGCAAAGGTAACCCTGGGCGTAGTGTGCGTAGCAGGGCTACGCGGAGTGCCACGGAGTTGGCAACACACTCAGTGGTACTCAACATAGCTGCGCTATGCCACCCACCTCCACACCCCTATTAATATATAACTTAAAACTAACTTACAACAATTAAAAAACACTTATCTTTTAACCGCGGCGTCCCCGGGCTGCCCTCCTCCTCTTCTTTGCCATTAGAAACACTGCTTAAGAAAACTGCACATGCGCGCACACCCGCGCATGCGCATTTCTCGTAAGGAACCGCCCACTGCTACTCAAAGGCAGTGCCAGGGGTAGCAAGGGGTAGCAAGGGTCAAGCCAGGGGTCGCAGCTGCGACCCCTAAATATCATCCATGCCACACAGCTGTAATAAGAGAGGGAGTACAGGTTGCTGGACTCCATGGGAAGATGACAGATTCCGAATTGCATCAGATATGAGGCACTGAGCAGTGCAGAATAAATGACCCCTGCACACCGGTCAGCTAAACCAGGTGTGGCTTAACAGTCTGAACTAGATTCAGCTTTGATCCAATGCAGACAAAGATTGCAATATCTGTGTGGGTGATCTCCCCTAGAAAGAGATGACAGGGAAGGAGGATGATTGAAGGCTGCAGCTGAACTGAACATCTATGAAAAGTGAAGCAATTTTATTTTAAAAGAATCTTTAGATTTGTTGTTGTTGATTTTTTCATGTTGAAATGTACCTTACCATTTTATTTGGGAAATATCCTTTACAACGCAACTTTTACCACGCAGTGCCTTTACGACGCAACTTTTACAACGCAAACCATTACAACGCATTGCACTGGGGGGCGCTCTAGGATAGGGAATTAGTTTAATTTACTATCCAACACCTTCCCTAGTGTCCACGGTGACTGGAGTTGGAATAGTAAATTAAACTATTCACTATCCAGCACCCCAAAGCGCTATGCGTTGTAAAGGTTTGCGTTGTAAAAACCGCGTTGTAAAGGCATGCGTTGTAAAAACATTCGTTGTAATGTCATACATCCATTTTATTTGCCCTTTATACCTGTATGTGGAGATCTATAGCACATTTTCCAGCAGGCAGCACCTTACACTGTAGGGGAGTTCAAAGTTGTCCGAGAGGTGCGTTTGTCAGGATCTTATGTGGGAAGTGTTTTGGTGTCGTGCGTGAGTGACCAGTGCCTGGCAGTGTGATGGAGAGGGAGGTGTGAGAGACAGGCGCACACATTATACTTTTATTAGGACATATAGGTAGCTATAGAGCTGGTGCTCTATAGCTACCTATAGTTATAGAGCTATACAGCTAGCCAGAGAGGCAGAGGTTGCTCTGTGCCTGAACACTAAAAGAAAAGGGGATTATCCGAGAAATCCAGTAATCCACGGGGCAGAGATGCTGCCAGTGAGTACAATGATGCCAAATGGTAAAGAATGGGAGTTGGAGACATCAGCTAGGCACTTGTAGCTTTTCAAAGGCAGGGCTACTGCATACTGCTTTACAAATGTACCTCATGAAGGAGAACAACAGTGAAAGGGGGGTCAAGTTTGACAACCTGAACAGAAACAATAACATTTTTAAAAAGCCCAGGTTTTACCTTTTCCTGCAGAAGAGGCAGACATTTTCCAATAGGGGTTCAGGCTCTTACCTCTTATGCTCCCAAAGGCTCATGAAGGCTCCCAAAGGCAGACAAGCACCAGCAGGGGGAGCCCTAGTCAGATCAAGGCGAGAACCCTAGCTAGACTCCACCCTGCAGATGGGAAGGATGAGAGATTAAGCATTTGGCAGGTTGCTGCCCTGACACCACAAGAATGAACGGGCCCACCCTGTGCCCCCCTTCAGTCATCATCCCTCCAGGTGAGGACAATACTTTTTCTTAGATCACAGAGACATCTCCTCCTAATGTTGCATGGGGAGGCATACCCATGGTTTTCTGTAATTTCCTCGAAGACAACTTTAACTTTCATTATTGTAGGGAATGACATTTGGTGGTAAAAATGAAAGGCGACTCACCCGGATTCCATTGTTTCAGGTAGGACAACAGCAAGGTGAACAGCGAGCCTCTGCTTTACTTCTCCACTGAGTGCAATGCTCGGAGCAGTGACGCGACACAAAATGAAGGTGGCTCCTGCAGAATGTGATGAGGGGCCCCTGATACTGTGAGCAGAAAGGGGTGTGGAGTTCCTCAGAGACCGAGTGAATGAACGTAAAGTAACAGGTGGGAGTGGCACCAACTGATCTTCAACCCACCTGGAGAAGAAAGGGAGGGGGGATCTCCCTTGTCGGAACTTAGGCACTCACACACCTAGCAAGCTAGGTGTCATGCTTCATCATATGAGCCTGCCCCTCGTCAGGTCGGTGCTGCAATACCTGATGGGCATCCAGTACGGGGCTCTTTGCGGTGATCTTCTGTTCCTGCCGTTGGGTGAGGTGGGGATAAGAGGCCTAGTGTGTGTAGATGTGAAGTGAGTGGATTAAAACAGGTCAGTTTGTTCTCATCTAGTTTTATTCGGGAAGGTAAACTGCCTGGCTAAAACAAGAAGAGTGGCAGTGAACTAGATATTAGGTTTCTAGCTATGCATGCTCTACTCTTTGATGATCAACATGTTTCGTGCTCTCAGCGGCAGGAGGATCAAAGCTCTTCGTCAGTATCAAAGAAACTATCTAGACAACATGATAAGTGAGAATCTACATACCACATGTTCAGGCAGGTACCCAGAGAAGCTGTCTAATGAAGACTGCAAGGTCAACCTGAGGGAGGAAAACAATACACATGCAGGAAGAAAAGGACAGCGCGATCAAGATACAGCCAACATAACTGGCTTCTAGCAGCTGCATCCCTCTAACCTTGTACCTCCCATCTACTCTTCATTCCCTATCCTTAGCAAGGATTTCACCAAAACAGTTTAATTAATAAGTGAGTCATGAAAGAACACTATTATAGTTCTTCCATGGGGCTCCTTGTTTCAGCAGATAGGGAGGAGTTCAGGGGGCGAGAGCAATTTTAAGAATTCCAGCATTGCATATTTCCCCTCAGCTAGGACACATTCTTGTATAGGTTTGGCTGCCTATTCAATCATTGAGATTTCTTTTGACGGTCTGCCTCCAAAGCCTTCTAATCCTTCTGTAACACTAACTACTTGTAGGCTTTCCACACCTTGGTATTATCTCTCCATAATATGTCACCTGCAATTCTGTCTACTGATCTCAGATGGAGTTGAAACTTCCAATTTTGATATCCAGATGTTCTTGGCTTCATGCAGTTCTGCTAGAGCACACATTATTTCAGACAAGTCTTCAACTTCTTCACTTAGCCACCCTAAAGTACCATTATATTCAGCACACATTGATTTAATTTCCAGGACCTCTGTCAAGATGATTCTCTTCACTTATTGTTGCATTTTGTTTTTGTTGCTTAGTTTGGCTTCAGTTCCTGTTCTATGCAAACCCAGTTCTTATTTGGGTTTTTAGTGCTGTCTGCTTGTCCTAATTCAGTATCCCAACCAGAATCTTCCATTTCCACAGTTCCTACGGAACGGTTCTTCTTTTAAACCATGTATGTTTTTCTGCTAGAGGACATACGTTGCATATATGACCTGGTTGAAAGGGGTGGCAAGTTTATTTCCTTTTATTGAGAAACTTCATTTTTTTTAAAATCTTTAGACATTATTGTTTTTGTCTTTGCAGGAGGATCTGCTAAATGTGCATAGGGGTCTCTCCTGATTTTAATGCCCTAGATGTTAACAGGGGTAGGCTTTTCACCTCCACATCTTGTATAAGGCACATCTCACCCATATAGAATTATTTTTCCTGTTTCTCTTCAACAGTGAAGCTATTTTCTTTGACCTCCACCTAAGTCTTGTCTGTTTGCTCTCCTTGTGAGACTATAATATGAAGCTCTTGAGTGGAATTTAGTTACAGAGTTGCCTCCAAGTTTACAATCAATCTTTGTGCCACATGATATTATTTTTGCACCTAGGGAATGGAGATGGTGGCCAGGGGCTAATGGTATTGGGTTTCTCCTGTTTGTTCAGCTTTTGGCATTTTCTTACTATACACACTTGCGGTATGCAGCGTTTAGAATGCAAGCATTACCACGGAATACCTTTACAACGCGGGCGTAACAACGAAAGTTGTTACCACGCATTGCGCTGGGGGGCGCTCAAGGATAGTAAATGATTTAATTTACTATCCCAACACCTTCCCTACTATCCACGGGGACTGGTGTTGGAATAGTAAATTAAATTAATCAATTTTGCGCCCCCCAGCGCAATGCGTGGTAACAACTTTCGTTGTTACGAACGCGTTGTAAAGGTACGCGTTGTCAATGTATGCGTTCTAACGTCATACATCCCACACTTGCAGTTACTGCACATTCATTCACCAAGTGACAGTGATACTGATGAGGGACAAAGGAATTGGTTTCACAACACACGGTAGTGGAAACCCCCAAAATCCAGTTGTTCACCATCTTTTCTTTCTTCTATTGTCTAAACTATCTTAGTTGATATGCCGGATAGTGTCAATGTCTAAATTATCTTAACAGCTGGGTTCCCTTCTATTTTTTCTACCGTGTTACCTGTTCTACCGTCATTTCCAACATCATATTATTATTGTTGACTGGGGGATCCCAGTTGTATATTCTTCTATCAAAACATTCATTGTAATGTCTTTTACTTCATGGCTCAGACTTGCAATCCATTCTTGTGTCCCCATTTATGGTGCCAAATTGTATTTTCCTTCTCTTTGTCTTTCATTTACCTATTCTGTTTTTTCACTTGATTTCTCTCCTATTTTTACTGGATATTTCCAGCTTTGAGGACATAGAGTTAGATTTGGCTGCTTAAGCCTCTATTGAATGGTAGCAGATCATACACTTAGGTCACACCATTTTGTTTTGGGCACCATCTTTCGTGGGTCAGACCATAGAGCAGAACAGATTCCTGATCAACCTGTACAAATTTAGAGAAGGAAGTCTAGTGAAGTTCTCCTTAGCTCCCCTATCGCTCTACCAACAGTTAAGTATTTGCCCGTAAGACCTCACTCCTATCTAGACTGTAGACACTTCATTCAGCCTTCAGTAGCTTTAATGTTACAAACTTCTCTCTTTGTTTCAATCTGTTCCATTAAACAATTGACTCATATTTCAAGTAATGTCTTTATTCCCTACAATAATGAGATTGTCAGTAATAGAGAGGGGCCTTCCCTCCAACCACCTCGAGCCAGTGCCACACCAAAACATCTCTTCTGAACGTGTTACCGGTTCCTGGCTCCTAACGGGTTTCTTTGCATGTGTTTGCCCAGGTCGCCATTAGATTCCTTGTCACCTTTCTGAATACATTCTTTCCACAGATGTTGCAAGAGATCCTTAGCTCATGGGCCTGGTCTACCTGCGGTCAGGTCTCTTCATCCGTCACCCGTCCAAAGGTGCGTGTAGCAGCTCTAGCCATCCTTTGTCAACCTTTGCTCCTGCATCTCGCAGTACAACCAACCACCTCTGGTAAGAATTGATGTCTCCCCTGGACTCACATACTGATGGTGGGGTAGCAGTAGGGTATTTATGCCGTCGTAAGGAGATACCCACAAAATCACCATTACGGTTGTGTGATAGCAGCACAGCTGTACAGGCCTTTCAAAAACGTAGGCGTGCTGTTGCCTCCCAGCTACGCTCTTACCCCCATCTTGCCCCAACACATTACCCTTGCCCTGGCACATTAACCCATTACACTTGCCCCAAAAAAGTGAAGATACAAATTACGGAAACAATGGTACATCACCAATTAGTGGATGTTTGACGTAAGGAACATTCTAAAGTCCAACAATATACTAACAGCAGCAGACACTAAGGTATAGAAGCAAGTTTAGACTTTTTTTCAAGGAAAAAACAAAGGAGAAGAAAGTAGAAATATCTCCGACTGTTGTATCTGATTGCTATCCAATAAGGATATGGAGACAATATTGATAGTGCACACTTGACAATGGTGTGGGGTTATTTCAAAGCTGTGATGTGGGGTATATGCATCTCCTGGTGCACTTGTGAGATATGTAATTGAGTGATTATTCACACAATTATAGGTCACCAGGGAATTAGAAGAGCAGGCAGAATCTGCTCTAAGATTGGAACAATGTTAAAAAAAGAATAAATCACTCATACTTTATTATAGCACCAACGGTGATATGGCCAAGGCAGCAATTTGGTGGCAAATGTTAGCCTATCAGGTAGAAAGTAAGAAAGCGCTTGAGGCTATCCTACAGGTAGAAAGACAAAATAGTCATAAAATAGTAACATGGAGAGGACAGGGTGGATCTTGAATTCTATAGAGTTAACTTTACTGAAGAAAATAATTGTGATTCGAGCTTTAAGGATGTATTCTTTAAAGGTGTCCCATCGACACGGATTACAAATGAACAGGCTACATTCCTGGTACCCCTAATGATCAACGAAGAAGAGATGGAGATATTAAGGGATAGTCTACAGGTGAAGCCTCCAGACTATACAGGTTAGGAAATGAATTTTACTAATTAGCCCAAGAAGGAAAGAGACCAAATGTGCTGCTCTTGCCTATGTCTGCTCTTGTCTGTGAACAGAGCTCTGTTCCAGATACATTTAAGGAAGGGCATACGTGCGTAATTATCAAGCACAGATAAGATCTCATTAAATGTGAGTCATATCAACCTATCTCGTTCCTCAACGCAAATTACAAAATTATCATGAAGACATTGGCAAATCATTTGGCATCTGCTGGTGGGAGTGTGGAAGATCCTGATCAAACATGTTTTATAAGAGGACGAAAACTGAAAGCCCAGAGCCATTTCTTACTAGAATCTAGCTCCTACCTAAAGGAAGGAGGCAGGAAGGCCTAGTGTTTTTTAGATGCAGAGAATGTATTTGGTCTAGTGAATTGGGTGTTTTTGCAGAAAGATTTAGGGAAAACCGTCTCAGTTCATCAGGCTGATTGTTGCATTATACCCTTGGTCATGAGCAAGACATATTGTACAGAGTGCACAAAGTTTTCCACTCTCACCCTTGCTCTTTGCCCTTTTTATTGAGCCCCTTACTACTAAAATTCGGAAAACAGACTCAATTCATGATTAGCAACATGGCTGGAAGAAAATCGAGCTGTCTGTTGGCGTTGCTCCTCTATAGCTGAAGGTGGATAGACTAAACGTATAAAGAACTCCAGATTTAATAAGAGAATTTTCAGCTGTATCAGGTTATCAAATAAATTACACCAAAACTGAAGTATATGTATTTGGGGCAAAACCATATGTACTTCACGCCAAGTCACACTTATCTATGCAAATTAGCGCAAGTGTCTTTTTTCAAGCACGACAATCTGAATTATAAACTATCACTGAGTCAAATTTGTGAGAAACTGAAAACATGGGACAAAATGTCTTTTACATTTGGAGGAAGAGTCAATCAGTATCAAGCATTGGCAAAGCCAAGGGTTATCACCTTTGCAAGCTATTGTCCTTTCCAATGCTTTTAAACAATGTTGTACAGAATTCGCAAAAGGCTATTTTTCACAATGCTGTGCGGCACCAGCAAAAAAGAAAAAAGAAAAAAATATTTTGTGATGAAATGCATGCATAGGGCTTACATATCTTAATGCTATTGGTACCCTTGTCTTATGATGTATGATGATGTATGAGTGCATGCATCACCATGTGCCTACTGAATGATCAGAATATAATTTTATTTTTATTTTATTTATCTATCTAAGGTGGTAAATGACAATAGAGGCAGCAAATAAAAAAAATCAATTTTCATTTTCATTTCATCAAGTGGAGCAGACTGGCCGCAAATTGGAGCCAACAGACCTGCCAATAAATGTAAAGTAAAAATTAAATAAATCCGGTGATGTGAAAAGGGATATCACAGGGGAAAAGCAGCACATGACAAAGAGAACAGAATGGAGAGTGGAGTGGTATTCAGCATGGGAGAAGCACCTGAGTGAGAGAGTGGGCAGCACTTAAGAGAAAGAGCAACATGGATGGTACACAGTAGCACATATTTAGTGAGGGGTAGAAGCACACGAGGGAGAGAGCTGGAAAAAATATGTAATCTCATGGAGTGAAAAAATTAAAATGTAGTTTCCCAAGAGTGAACAGTGGAAGGATACAGGCCAGCTAATTAAAATCATTGTAAAGAGACTATGGTCAGGGAGAGGCATAAATAAAAGAAAAGGCAGGACATCCATTGAATAAAAAGCAAGTAAATAAGAGCGACCATAAAGTCAACCAATGGAAGCAATGGGTGAGATCTACGTTTTTAGGAAAGCCCAAAAGAACTATTTTGTAACCAGAGAGCTCAAGAGTTCTAGTAGACAGGACCAAAAAATAACTATATCGCTTCAAAGTCTTTTTTGCAAACAATTCTTTATATTTGTCACCTGTGTTCTTTAAAAATATGAGTACAGCTATATCTGAGGACACCTGGGAAGGAATAAAGGGAGCAAGTTCATCTAAAAATAATGTCACAAGCCCTGAAAGATGGGTGCTCACAGATATTAAAAATTACTGTATACCAGCAGGCCTGTAATATATACAGAGACTAAGTAATCCAAAATAGTGCAGAAAAAGGATAGCTGCGTTCTGAAGGAGATGCACCACGGCTTGCCATAAAAGGGTTTCCATTCAAATTTCTTTAACCCCACTTTTTTTTAATGAAAATGAAATCTTGCGCAGTAGAGATTCTAATGAAGATCTACGGTGTTATGTTCAAATATTCCCAAATTAGACAGGTGCATCTGTCAACACCACTATAGAAACCCCTGAACCCTATGCAGAAATCATTGAGGGAGGTCAAAATGTATTATATTAGAATAGGATTGACAAGCACAATGGGAAAAAACAGGATACAATCACTAGTATGATTGTAGATTGATGAATAAATGAAAAGGGTTGTTCTCAGGGGAGGCCATATTATGTACAACTGTATAGTCATAATTATAAACACATTTTTACAATTTTACCATCATGAAATAAGAGATGTGTCTGCTAAAGTAGGATGAACTTGCACTCGTACTGAAGTATTATTATTGTAATGACTGATAAAAGAGAAGAAACTCATTTGAAACATAAGATTGTCATGAAAATGTACAGCATATAGCAAAGAGATTTAAATGCTATATTGAAAAGGGACACACGTCATTGTATTATACTGGCCTATAAATTGGCTTGAGAGACTTTATCAACCATTATATATAGGATAAAGTACAACCTGCCATACATTATAAGGATATTGCAAGTCACCAAAGAGTTTGAGGGGCATATAGAGGAACAAGGCTGAATGCCAATTTTTTTTATAATGCTATGGAACTACGAGGTGACTTCAAATATTCTGATCATGTATGGCAGGGGGTATTTTATTTCTTTTAATACATGGTCACTCCACCACCTTTCCCACAAACCACTGAATCCTTGGTGTGAAGCTCTTTCATATGAAGGAGAGAGCATGTTTGCAAATATGAAAAATAAGCATAGAATCTCTAGCGCAAAAAAACACATGAAAAAAATTATTAGATACTTGTAAAAGATATTTAAATCAGTTTAATACGAGTCATAAAAAAAAAGTTGCAATTCGCTTGGAATGTGTAGAAACATGTAGAAAGATTCTTACATTTGTAAAATTACCCAGGGAATGGAAAAATAAACATGTTGCTATATATATGCTTTCTGCTGATCACTGTACAGCTACAAACAAAAACAGAGCAGAAGAAATTAAAGCCATATTTGATTTTCATTCTTCCATGACCAGACCTCCCTTTCCTCTCAGATAGTTACAGAAAGGGCAACCCAAAATACGTCCCTGGGACCCGGGTATAGGACAGTACATTATGACAAGGTCTCCGTAGACAATTTATCAGCCACCAAAATTACATCAGTTCAAAGCAAATACTAGAAAAGACACATAATATATTTAGTACTCCCAGTTGCTGCTTCGAACGTTCAGCGCCAGTGCTGAACGTTCGAAGAAACGGGTGCGGCCGCGTCGGCCGTTGGACGTGTGCAGCACCAGGGAGGTAGCTCGCGCGACGTCCACCGGCCGACGGCAGCAGCGAACGACTTAATCACACTGAACAAATACCAATTGGTAAAATTATTTCAAACAATAACAAAAGGTAGTGCCCCCAAGAGTACTAAATATATTATGTGTCTTTTCTAGTATTTGCTTTGAACTAATGTCATTTTGGTTGCTGATTAATTGTCTATTGGGACCTTCTCATATTGTACACTTCCTTTCCTCTCAGCAACTGGCTCCAGCAGACATTGTGACATCAGAACTCAACTATAATAAGTTATTATAGCGGAGTGACTATGTCATTTCTTTTTTAGTAGACAACTGGTGTGTCACAAGTCGCCTATTATAAAAAAATTATAGACCGTTTTTTATACAGGGATTGCAGAATCCCATGTATTATACAATGGTATATTACACTCTCCTTGAAAGAATGATGTTACTAAAATGGAATGAATCATTGAAAATCACAATTTAGCATATTCAAACAGATTGTGAGGTTCACACATCTCACAAATGAACTTGCTTTGGTTAACATTGTAACTGAGTAAGAACCACAGGGAAGTGAGTTTATCATAAATGCTGGATGCATACAAACCATCTTCTTTGGTTTGCCCCCAATCACTCAAAAGAGAACTAGACTTCAGTGTTGAAGTTGTTCCTAAGTGGAGGAGTAACTGAGTACTTGATACGAGGTCATCAAAGCTGCTTGTATGATAACAACTAATTCTAGTATTTTATCAATTTTCTCCTCATTCAGTAACCCCGAGAGGGTTGGCCATCCCAAGATGTGTATCCCAATTCATTGCGCATAACACTCAAGCTTCTTCTCACTGACAGGGCCCTACAATACCGACATCGGTCTCCGTGTGCTTATGCGCCTGTTTGAGAGGGGCTAAGTCCGCCTGATTGACCTTTTGGATTTTCCAATATATTTTGCCGATTCTGTGCAGCTGATGCTGTGCAGCATCATTAAAAAAGGCACACTTACATGGCTGCTGGTTGTGGATGTGTCGTTCCCTATATGCGTGCATGCTTGATGACATATGTGTGCACATACACCATCATTATGCACATACCTAAGGAATGATGTGGGCACCATTTCTGCCTGATCCTGGATCAATAATGTAAAACAAATGTAATGTTAATGACACAAAAGCACTTTTAGCATGGTGGAGTGGCCTGGCAGTAAATGGCAGCTTCCTGTGTCTCCATAAAATTTTAAAAATGTGATAAAAAAAATAAGGACTGCATGGGGTTCGGCAAGCAATGAAGGAGCTAGTGGGGGAGAAGCAATGGAAGGAGGTGCTTGAGATTGAGCCGAGGCTGGGCTTTAGAAAAGTAAAAACAGGAGCGAGGAAAGCAAGGGATGATCTTAGGGAGAGGTATGAGGGGCAGGAGGTGCAGTTGTTTAGGGGGAAGCATTACAAGAGTTAGACAACAAATGCACTCTCATGGAATGCTGAAAGAAAAATACAAAAGAGGTTCCCTGATAGGGAGGAGAGGAAGGAACCAAGTCAGCCAATCAAAAAAAAGGATGGTAAAGAGGCCATGCTGCAACACAAGAAGAGAAAGGAAAGTCATTGAATAAGAAGCAAGCAAATGGCAGTGACAAGAAAGTCAACCAATGGTAAGAGATGGGCGGGCTCAACTCTTTTTGGCATGGTCCACTAATGTCTTTAGTCTTTGGTGAAATTGTATATACTCAAGTGGGACAGGTTTCCCTCATGGAAATTCTGCCAGTATTTCAGTATTACAAGGGACAACTTTGTGGCAGTAACTTTGTGACAACTTTGTGGCTGGATCCACCATAAAAAATGGGTGAACACCAACAACTATCAAGTTAGTGGGTATGCATCAACAATCTGCAGGTAGAGACTCACCCTGAAAAGACTCACCAGTCAAAAGCAGGAATAAAAAGCGTTTAGGGAGGGAAGGGGGAAAGTGTTAGCGGTAGGAGAAATGACATCCTTCCCCATGAAGTCAGACCAAGTCTGGAAATTTGCCCTTTGCAAACTTCACCAGGAACAGGCGACTATTTCCTGGCTAAAATATGTCCAGGCCACAAAGGGTGGACCTTGGTGCAGCATAAATGAGAAAGGCGATAAAAGGAGTTGGATATAATGGGTGCATGTGGAATGCACTGCTAAATGTACAAAGTTCTTATATACCAGCTATCACTCAATGTTTCTTTTAGTCCAGAATGGACATTGGCTACCAGAGTCTCTCCTCAAAAGCCATTCTCTGCAATTCCCTGGGCTTGTATTTTCATAGGGCACACTGTCCTTTTCTGCCTAATGCCACACTTAACTTTGTGCACTGTGCGTCGACCTAGTCAGAGCACTCTATTACAGTTAATGCACTGCCCCTAGGTTAGCTGTTAACTCGCGCCTGTCCTGAGTGCAGCACATTTGTAAAAGGTTGACCAGCTATTTGAAGCAGCACGTCCACCTTTTCTTCGGATGCAGCAACAGGCACTACCTTTTAAAGGGCAAAAGAAATCCTTCCAAAATGAGTGACTTCACCCACCTGCGGTGGAAAATCTGGGGCGGAAGGGGGGCATGTGAACTCGTTTCTCCACTTTCACTGAATGTCCAATCAGTGTGCTCCCTGACAGCTTCTCTGCCTCTGCTACCACGTCTATAATATAGCTCGGGCACAGAGGCAAAGTGCTCCCTCATTGGTATGGGTCTACATCCCCATGCAACTATCCCAAAGCAAATAAGGGAGGACACCCAAGGGATCACGCTGGCAAAACGTGCGCCAGCAGGATCTGTATTACTGAATGGGATGTGCTCGCATATGCAGTACCTTCTACAATCCTAAAGTGCCAAGGGGGTGCAGATGACTGGGCACTCAATTTCTTATGACCCTGGATTTGTTGCTCATATGATGGGTGTCAGGTGGCATCCTTGAATTGCTGGGTCTGGTAGCTTAGTGGACTAATGCCCCTAATGTAGGGGCTTGTATTCGACCTCATGGTCACAAGTTAAAATCCCGGGGGTCCACTCAGCCTTTCATCCTTCTGAGGTCAATAAAATGAGTACCATTGAGTTGAGCGTCAAGATACCCATCTGGGTAAAGGTGCACTTTACAAATACACATGTTCTGTTCTGAGGCGCGGTAGCAGTCTAAGAGCTGCCACTTACTGTTATGAACAACAGAGGGAATGTTTTCCTAATAGGACAAATAGCTGATAAGACTAATTTAAAATAAATCTGTACAGACTTTACAAAGCTTGTAATAAAACTAGACGTACAACTTTGCAAACCTTTAGTGGGGACACTTCCAAAATTCTTGGATCGAAAACGGAGGAGATATCACAACGGGAAAATGATTATGTAGTGGAGAAAAAGGCTACTAAATTGCATTTTTATATAGAGATACTCCACAAAGAAAGTGTTGGTACAGAGAACCAACATGCAACATGCAAATGCAGATTTGTTTACATTTCCACATGAATACCTTGTTCTGTTATGGGCCTGGATACACCTGAGTTCTAGCATAATCTCAGAGAACAAGGAGTATCCTGCTAGAGATGTTGTGCTTCCGGATGTGATATTACACATATCATTTGTGAATGTCCTCTTACTAGATCCTTTTGGCCTTTTGTAAGGAAGACATTGGCTTCTACAATGTCATTACCTTTACCTTTTACACCTGCCAACATTATTTTGCATGATTTTCGAGGTTTCCCGAAACTTTCCAAACCGCAAATTCGTCTTCTTCATACTGCTTTGGCTACGGCCAAAATTTGTATACTGCGTCACTGGAAATCCCCCTCGACTCCTTCTCAGGAAGAATGGTTGGTGGCAATGATGCAAACAGCTTTACATGAACACACAATTTACAAGATCAGGCTTCCATTTTTCTCCAAATTTGGTCCCCCTTCCTGGAAACCACTGTGGACGATGACTCTGCTTCTACTCCTTCTTTTTCTACACATACTGTTTCTGCTTAACTCTATTCTTTCCATGATCCCTTCCCTTTACTCTGGTAATCTTTTCCTTTCCTTTCTTTTCTTTCTTTCTTTCTCTTTTCCTCTCTTTTCTTTTTTCTTTCTTTTCTTTTCATTATCTTTTCCTCTATAGTATGATTCATCTATTATTTTTCCTATTGTTACCACATATAGGATTAAGGAATATATGTTATTTTTGTTTCCTCATATTTGTTATATCTTATAAGAGTTCTCTTCTCACTTGTATTTTCTTCCATTTACCATTATATTATTCTGATTTATTACTACATTAGTATTCGTATCTTCATCTGCAAATTTTAATAAAAAATTTCAACACAGAGAACAAGGAGTACACATGGAAAACTCTGATGGGTCCTAAAATGGTAATTTCCCCCAACATCCAAGAGAGTCACCATGCAGGAGCACATTGCCAACATGTTTCTGGCAGTTTTACGAATTCGGGGGCGTCCTTAACAAATAATTGCCCAGCACGTCACCTTGCTGTGTTGCATAATAGGGAAAAGGCAGAAATGTGCCATACTTAACAATATAGGCACATTCCTGTCATGTACCATGGCTGTGGCACAATCTGCTGCCTAGCGCCAATGCAGGCACGCTAGAACTATGAAGCAAGTGTCGCTGTGGTGAAGGCAGGGTTGTTTTTGTGTAGTAAGGGACACCTTCCTGCACAAAAACACTCCCCTGAGGCATTGTCCTCTTTTTATATGTGCTGCAGAGAGCAGCACACATAGAGGAAACACGAAGAGAAATAAACATATTTCTCTTTGTTACACCCACTCTGGGGAGACGTAACATTTTCACACATGTCCAGGTTTACCATTGTTAGTATATCTGGAAATGCGCTAAAATCCAGGAGTGGATCCGTGGGAACGCCAACGTTCCACCAATGGAACGTCTCCCTGGGGCAGAGTAATGCCGCGCAGCAGCGATTTATGCTGCGTTGCTTTACTCTGGATTTATCAAGCCGTGCAGGGCATCCGACTTGGCGGCCCAAGGGAGCCCAAAACCGTCATAAATATGCCCCTGGGTATGTAAGGTATAGATGTCTGCTTCAGAAAGAGCGAGAGTAAATGAATTGACATGTTAAGGAAACACTCTAATGTGCCGGGAAAAATGAAAGACTTTGCTGCATCAATTCTGCGGGCCAGGAAACTAATAAGCCCATCTATTAGTAAAGGAAGGCACTAATTACCACCCCGGTGGGAGAAGGCGGCCGCCTGCTAATGGTGGTGTGATGCTTAATGGAGGAAGGTGAGGCAGATTGAATTCCCGCCTCCCTCAGCCTTGTGGACGGTTTCGTAAACACGCATGTACTCACGACATGTATATAGGGAGAACTGAAGGCCTTGCAGAAGAGTTAAACATGAAGTGCTAGATTTAAAATGCACAGAGGCATAGGCTTGAATAGGAATAGTGTATAGAAAATTATACATTCATTGGTGTAAGAGATATGCATGCCAGCAACATATTAATGCAGTAACCAGGAAAAGAGGTTCTCTTAAACAAGGCAAAGCAGCACCATGATGGTACCATTGAGTGACTGTGCCAAACAAGCATTGGCAAAGCCATTAGGTCTAGCGCTGCCTGACATCCTTTTGGTTTCCCAATGTTTTGTTTAAAGATACGAAATTGTTTTTTTGGTTTGCTAATTATTTTTGTGCTGTTTAGCAAATCTTCATGAAACTTTACCAAAAAAAGTCTCATCCACCTCAGCTTCTTCCTGGAAAGTTTAAGGGTGATTCTTCGTGCAGGGGAAGAGAAAAAGGAGATGGGTGGTCCCAAAACTCAGGGGGGTCATTTTGTGGTCCGACATGGGGCCTTTCTTTATTCAGTCAATTTCGAGTTGTTTTTTTTTTTTTTTTTTTAGTAATATGCCAACGCCATGGCCTGGTCATAAGCCAGTTCCTGTGTTTTGCAGGAAAACAACCCAAGCTGTGCACAGCCTTCATCCATGCAGGGCGTGGGATTAGACGCATGGCCTGGCCACAACCAACTACAAGAAAAATCTGCACTCCAGCTAAAGAGCCTAGAGCTCAAGCCAGGAGTGCTTTAAAAAACATGGTAAGCTGTCCTGGGGACAAGGATTCAATGAACCAGGAGACTTACTGGTTCTTTTAAAAAACATGTTACTGGGGGACTGCTGCTCTTCCTGCAGCCAACGACAACATTGAAAAATGCTTGGTCGTACGCCTACCCCTTCTAGGAGCACCACGAAGCTGAAAAATGATGTTTAAAAAGCTTTTGCAGGTTATTATGGGGCACTCTTTGCAAGGAGCAGCAAACATTTAATGAGCAGCTCCTGGCGCTAATTTATTATTTATTTTTTTAAATAACTTTTTGCGTCCCATGGCCAACACCCATATATTTTTTTTATTGGGTGCTGGAAGGGTGCCCAAGGCCCCTGCGGCTCCCTGCCAGCACCCATCATGGGTGTCAGCTGGAGCCAGATTTTTTTTGATTTTTTTTATTTTGGGACGGGGGCATGAGGCCTCCCTCTCCAAGCCGTTACAGGCCCAGGTGACCCTATTCCCTGGGGTTTTATTGTTTTTTACAGGTCCAACGCACCATTCTGCTATGCTATTTTCTGTTTTATGGAGAGGCGGCCATGTGACCCCCTCCCTAATGTCACCAGGAGCCCATCCCCCGGGCTGTATATATTTTTTTTAAGGGGGTAGGGGCATGCAACCCACTCTCTGAGGTTTTACGGGCCCCAGGCACCCCAACTCCTGGTGCGGTTTTTGTTTTTTAAAGTGAGGGAACCTAATGTGGGTGCTCCGATGCCCGGGGCATCCACAAGACACAATGTTGGCGGCTGCTGGAGGAACCACGGGCCCCGCGGCCCCGTTGGCTCCCGGGAGCTGGCATTGCTCCCACCTGGTGGGAACTGGTATTTTAAGTGCTCCCATCGGGCGGAAGCAATCTCTGTTTTCCGCCCCTCAAGAGTGTGAGCAGAGAAATAAATGTGTGCCCTCACACGGGGGAGAATTTTTTGCCTTTTCGCGTTCTTGTGGGTAGGGTAACTGTGTCCTGAGAATGGGCTCCCTCGGACACATCTTTTGAGCTGGCCCCATGAGATGGGGTCTCAAGGGCCTCTAAATGCTGGAGAAGGGGACCACGCGCCCCCCCCACCCCTATTCCTTTTGGAAATAGAGGCCCTGGGGATGGGTTCCATGGGACCTTACGAGGCTCGGAGAGGGGGTACATGCACCCCCTTCCCATTTAAATAGATTTTTTTACTTTGTTTTTAAGTTTACCAAACATACAACTGGCAATCAGAAAGCATTTGGTCATGAAATGCAGTCATAAAAAAATTGGGGGGCTGGTTATTATGAAGCATACCAGGTTAACATGGGAAGAAGTGTGAGTCCCCATCCCCCAGAAATGTGTGCTGTGCCTTTTAAATACATTTAGCCTTGGTGATGGGGTCCCCGGGGCCTGCGCAGGCTTGAGGAGTGGGGCACCCACCTTGGGGCTCCCCCTTGCATCCTCCAACAAGTAGCCATGTTGTGGGTGCCTTGAGTGGGCACCGGGGCACCAAAAACAATTTCTTTTCATTTTAAAATTAATACTAAATGAGCAGCGAGGGCCACTCATTCATTCTTCACTGCTCCAGCAAGGAGCGCCCCATAATGACATAGGGCCTTTTAAAAGTATACATTTTCTTGCTGCTGGTGCCCCTAGACGTGGGCTGATGGCAGTGTAGGTTATAATAACTTAAGGGCACAAGTTAATGTTACTTGAGATAACTATAACTCGTGAATTTCAGTGGTTTTGTTTATTTAAAATAGTATGGGCCTGATTTAGATCTTGGCGGATGGGTTACTCATCACAACAGTGACGGATTTCCCGTCCGCCGAAATATAAATCTGAAAGGATATAAAGGGATTTAATTTCAGCGGACGGGATATCCAATCCAGTTGCGATGGAGTAACCCATCTGCCACGAACTAAATCAGGCCCAGTATCTTTTTACTGACATTTTCACCAATCTATAACATCCCTTCATCCTCTGTTTTCCTAATCGAATATATATACATATATCATTTGTTCCTACATTTTATGTGTCATAATAGCATCTCTAGACAATACACTGATATTCAGTTTACCTGTTTAGACAAGTTCATAGGCCAGTTTGGCCAAATTATGGGGCCCATTAGGTTGGCGGGCGGATCGCCCCCGCCGGGCCGGCGGTAGTCACCGCATGCCCGGCGGGGGCTATCCGCCCACCCGCAGTCCACACAGCAAAGACCCCCCCACCATATTATGATGGCTGGGGGGTCCGCGGCGGACTGAAAGAGCGTCTGCAGCTTTTCCGCAGGTCTACTCGTCGACCAGCGGAAAAAGTGCCTGCATATGGTGGCGGTGTCTGTGAGAAACCGCCATCCATATTACGATGTTGGCTGCCAATGGCCTTTCCACGACGGCGTTGCCGATGTGGAAAGGCATACGGTCTTTGCTTTGGGGGCCCGTAGCGGGCCCCCAGGGTGAAGGGGGGTGAGGTTGCACATGGGGGGGTAACTATGGTAGCCCCCCTCATTGCCATGCAATATGTGGCAGGCACCACTTGGTAACTGCAATGTAGTGCATGGCAGCGCCGTGCACAGTCCTTTGCGCCCGCCAGTGTGGCGGGTGCATTATAATGTGCATGGCGTGACCGTCGCAGCATCGGCGCTCCGTTACGGTGGTGGGCAGACTATGTCCGCCCGCCATCGTAATAGGCCCATTAATACATTTTCACAAGTGGGTGAGGATTGTTCATTCATTCTTGTAATACTCTCCCTTCTTGCAATGATGTTTCACCCCATTAGGGCTGCCTTACAACTTGAGTTCTACTCCATTAAAATAATGTACAGAGTTGACAAGGGTTTAAGTGGCTTAACTAGAATTGAGCAGTAATAGTACATCGACAATAAAATGAGCGAATGTCCCATCTGTCCACTTCATAATTTCGCAACCTCATTTGAAGGTGGGGAACTGCTGTGTTCCTGACAGTGTTTAACAACAAGGGGTGGTGATGGACAGAGTTTCTGAATTAAGCAGAATACTCTCACCCAGTCAAGAGATCAGGGCTAGATCCAACACCGTTTTTTAGCTCACTGCACCATCCCAGTTCAGAACCTGGCTATATGCAAATTAGTCTGTTCCTGTCCCAGTGCATGATGGGAACAGGGCAAACCAAACTACCAAGCCAATTCTTACACTGGGAAGGAAACAAGCTTCCGGGGACCGGTTTCTGGCATTTCAGCCGTCGTCGGCCCGGCTTGCTTGAATCCTGATGGTGCAATGAGCAAGGGACTCACATCTGAGTATACCCTTCCACGCTTAGGGTGGACAAAATATTTAACAACAAGGGGTGGTGATGGACAGAGTTTCTGAATTAAGCAGTATACTCTCACCCAGTCAAGAGATCAGGGCTAGATCCAACACCGTTTTTTAGCTCACTGCACCATCCCAGTTCAGAACCTGGCTATATGCAAATTAGTCTGTTCCTGTCCCAGTGCATGATGGGAACAGGGCAAACCAAACTACCAAGCCAATTCTTACACTGGGAAGGAAACAAGCTTCCGGGGACCGGTTTCTGGCATTTCAGCCGTCGTCGGCCCGGCTTGCTTGAATCCTGATGGTGCAATGAGCAAGGGACTCACATGTGAGTATACCCTTCCACGCTTAGGGTGGACAAAATATTTAACAACAAGGGGTGGTGATGGACAGAGTTTCTGAATTAAGCAGAATACTCTCACCCAGTGAAGAGATCAGGGCTAGATCCAACACCGTTTTTTAGCTCACTGCACCATCCCAGTTCAGAACCTGGCTATATGCAAATTAGTCTGTTCCTGTCCCAGTGCATGATGGGAACAGGGCAAACCAAACTACCAAGCCAATTCTTACACTGGGAAGGAAACAAGCTTCCGGGGACCGGTTTCTGGCATTTCAGCCGTCGTCGGCCCGGCTTGCTTGAATCCTGATGGTGCAATGAGCAAGGGACTCACATCTGAGTATACCCTTCCACGCTTAGGGTGGACAAAATATTTAACAACAAGGGGTGGTGATGGACAGAGTTTCTGAATTAAGCAGAATACTCTCACCCAGTCAAGAGATCAGGGCTAGATCCAACACCGTTTTTTAGCTCACTGCACCATCCCAGTTCAGAACCTGGCTATATGCAAATTAGTCTGTTCCTGTCCCAGTGCATGATGGGAACAGGGCAAACCAAACTACCAAGCCAATTCTTACACTGGGAAGGAAACAAGCGTCCGGGGACCGGTTTCTGGCATTTCAGCCGTCGTCGGCCCGGCTTGCTTGAATCCTGATGATGCAATGAGCAAGGGACTCACATCTGAGTATACCCTTCCACGCTTAGGGTGGACAAAATATTTAACAACAAGGGGTGGTGATGGACAGAGTTTCTGAATTAAGCAGAATACTCTCACCCAGTCAAGAGATCAGGGCTAGATCCAACACCGTTTTTTAGCTCACTGCACCATCCCAGTTCAGAACCTGGCTATATGCAAGCCCTGATCTTTGGACTGGGTAAGAGTGGTCTGCTTAATTCAGACACTCTGTTCATCACCACCCCCTTTTCTGAATCGTTTTTGGCCACTATAGGTGTGGCACGGTATACTCAGACATGAGTCCCTTGCTCACTGCTCCATCCGGATTCAAGCAAGCCGGGCCGACGACGGCTGAAATGCCAGAAACCGGTCCCCGGAAGCTTGTCTCCTTTCTGGTGAAGAATTGGCTTGGTAGTTTGGTCTGCCCTGTTCCCATGATGCACTGGGCCAGGGACAGACTAATTTGCATATAGCCAGGTTCTGAGCTGGGATGGGGCAGTGAGCTAAATAACGGTGATGGATCAAGCCCTGATCTTTGGACTGGGTAAGAGTGGTCTGCTTAATTCAGACACTCTGTTCATCACCACCCCCTTTTCTGAATCGTTTTTGGCCACTATAGGTGTGGCAGGGTATACTCAGACATGAGTCCCTTGCTCACTGCTCCATCAGGATTCAAGCAAGCCGGGCCGACGACGGCTGAAATGCCAGAAACCGGTCCCCGGAAGCTTGTCTCCTTTCTGGTGAAGAATTGACTTGGTAGTTTGGTCTGCCCTGTTCCCATGATGCACTGGGCCAGGGACAGACTAATTTGCATATAGCCAGGTTCTGAGCTGGGATGGGGCAGTGAGCTAAATAACGGTGATGGATCAAGCCCTGATCTTTGGACTGGGTAAGAGTGGTCTGCTTAATTCAGACACTCTGTTCATCACCACCCCCTTTTCTGAATCGTGTTCCTGACAGTGGGCTTGTTATCACTGAACTGATGAGACCACTGCCCCAGGTGCTTGTTGTCTACCAACCCAACTATAAATGAGGGTCTTGGTCTCTCTGCATTAAAATTTAATTGGCTAGATTGTGCAAATGCAAAATGTCGTACAGGTGTCCAAGTTGATTTGCACACCAACATCTCTTGATCATGTGCAAAGTTTGCACCTTGCATATAATCAAGGGTATGCTGATGGGTGTGGAAAGCACTGATGCCAGAGGATCTCTCTTTCTTAGGGAGATGTGTGGACAGCTGTACCTCCCGCAGCTCCCGTTCACCTGTCTCATCGAACCTATAGCAGGGCTGATGCAAGGGAACGAGGCAATACAGGCAGTGGCAGAAACACTCTATGTCTCCATGCAGACTTCATAAATCCCCTGTTAATGAAATACATGAGCACTGGAGTACAGACTTAGGATCCCCTGTTCTAGTTAGGAGTGGGAATGAAAATTTAAGCGGTCCCCTAACTAGGCACTTTAAAGACTTCACCAGCCGCGGCCCATGCAGGTAAGACCGATAAGGGCGTTCGACAAAGAACAAGGGAAAATTAAATAAACAATTATTTTTCCTCGCCGTCATCAGTCGAAATACCCCCTCTCCCGGCCCCACCGCCCACCCTTTCTAACCTGCAGGGGCAGCGGCTGGACTGCACGCCAATGATGCTTTTAAGGCTGATGTATGTCCACAATTCTCAAATATCTTCGTACAGCAAATCACAGAAGAACAGGAATATTGTCTGATAAATGGCCATACAAATTTTAATTCACTATAACTTCCAAAAATGTTTCTACAACTCGTTTCCCTAGTTCAAAAGATAACTCGTTCAATTGGAACTCATTAAGGGAGACAATGACATAAGCACTGATTAGCAAACACTTAAGTAATTAAGGCCCAGGTTTATTAAGCATTTTCATAGTCGGAAGCACTCCGATTCAAAGTTTGTGAACACAAAAAAGATTTTTCTAATCCCATTTTAAGAGTCAACATTTTTACGACGACTGAAACCCCATATATTTTGTATTTGGAAGGAGCATATCCCATTTAAATACCAAATCGGTATGCAATGTATTAAGTTTTGAAACTGTAATCTTGTAGCAAAACATTGAAATGTTATAGAATCCAGAGCTTGGGACCCATTCGCAAAATTTGTCAATGTAGTAAGAACATTTGTTGGTGAATAAGTAAGTAATGGATCAACTCTCAAACAAACTTTTTAAAAAAAAGACACTTTTTAAAAAAATGCAGCACTTCCTTCTTTAAGGAAAATGGGCTGCATTAAAAAAGTACTTTATTTAAAGGCAAACCCTAGCCTAGTGGTCTGTGGACCAGAGTAGGCCACTATCCCTATGATGGCCACAAATCGAATGAGCCACAATCTGCAACCTACTCAAAATCAGAATATTAAGAATCAACCTATTAGTACATAAGTTGATTTGTAAAATTCTATACCAGTTGCTAAAATACTGGTTGTAAATTGTGACCAGGTTTTGCGACAAGTATTTAGTACATTTGGACCATTGATGGTAAAGCACGGCAAGCACTGAAGGCTCATTTTTTAATCTGGTGGTCAGAAGGCTGCCAGACTCGTGGTGGTGCAGCGGAGGCGGTCCAGCCATCGCCCCACTGATGTTCCGACTGCCCCATTACGACTTGGACGGTTGACCGCCATGAGACCTGCAACGCCGCTCGAGTAGGCGCGGCGGTCTTGAGGCAGCAATATGCTTTGCGGGACCACAGTTGTCCCGCCAAGCTTATTACAAGTTTCCTCTCTGCCACGATTTTACCACCATAAAAACTGTGGCGGAGAGGAAACAATGGTGGATGCAATGTTGTGCCCCCCTGTGTGCATGCACACCAGTTCCTGCACAACATGGACTTTACAGTCCATGCCATGCAGGAACCTTGTGTGGCGTTCCCATAAGGCACCGCCACCTTTGAAAAAGGGACCTCCCCGGTTCCCGTCTGCCAGACCACTTTTACGTTGTAATCTGGCTGTGGGTGGCAGTAACCTTTGGTGGTGCAGGGACACGGCAGTGGCGTGCTGCCTCCCCTGCACCGCTAATAGTCAAAATTAGGTCCTATCAGTGTTGCTGCCACTGCCAACCTTAAAAACTGTGAAATTTCCAGAATTAACAACTTTCTTCCATTCCAAGAGTTTATCTTTAATTTTCGTAAAGCAAGCAACTTAGCTAGATCATTTATAAAAACAATGAGATGAGAGGATTAAATAAAATCTCTTTTTGTCTCACTTTATTCCCCAGCAGGAATGTTTAACGTTTTGGGTTAGAGCACTGCAGCAGATGTTCGTTCCTAGAATGCCATCGTGAGCCCTGGACTGCCACAAAATACAGTCTTAGATGAAAGAACCCAAGTAACATTAATGTGGCATGACTGGAGGCATACATATTAATCTTTTTATTTAACCCCTTCCCTGCGTGGCTACTTCCCCCGCTGTGCTGGAGATAGGGGGGCGTGCACAGCGCCCCGGTGCACGTGACGAGCTCAGCTCGTCACGCAGCACGGTGGCACTGTGCTCATGACGAGCTCAGCTCGTCATGACTATGCCAGTTTCAATAGAACGCTCAGCACAGCGGGCAATTATCCCCGCGTGTGAGTGCCGCGCAGGACATGACGAGCTCGTCATGAGCATGGAAGAGGTTAACGCTTTTGAAGAGTGCTGTTTGTCAACATCAGAGAACTTCAAAGGGCTCGTCTACTGACTATAGCTCTGATTACGAGTCACGTGGAGCAGAAAAACTATCTGCAATTCTGCTCCACCTGATGAACACTGACCTGGTGTTACTGCACCTGGTTTACCCAAGTGCAAGACCACAGGACCCGATTTTACCAGCCATTAACTCCAGAAACAGCAGCCACACCTCATCCCTCAATCCCTGTCAACTTTTTCTGCAATCCTCCCTCTAGCCAGATCTAGCCTTCCCTTCCCTCTTCATCTCTCGTTATCGCCTCCCTCCAACCCTGCCGGACACACAAAGGTCCCGGCACACATTTACCACTTGCTTAGATCAATTGGTAAATGTGTGCACTAAACCCCTTAAAGTAGGGAATACTGTGAAGAATTCCACACAACAAATCCATGTCTGATCAGTTATTCCTCATTCTGTGACATTTACCTCATTTTAGGCGGAATTTCATGCACATGTACCGGTCATTAACAGTAATTGTGGCTGCTGGGAATCACTGCATGGAATTCTCCTAACTCGTAATAAGGGCCAAACTATGCCAAACAGTATACACTCGACAGTGGGTTGCTGGAGCTCAGTCGAGTGAGATAGCCACATCATAGGTTGTATAAGAAAACAACGCATGCCTTTACCACACATTTTTTACCCTGCATTTTGTTGGAACAGATATGCTTTTACAATATATGCCTTTACCACGCATTGTTTATATATACATTTTGACTTGTGGTTTGCTGACCCCCATCTGATGTCACAACGGCTTAACTCTGAAGAAGGTCTATGGAGACTGAAACATGTAAGGACTGCCGTGAATTACAATAAATGTGAATCAATTGTTGTGGAGTGTGGCTGCCTTTCTTTTTGAAGGAGAGGCTCGTGGAGATGTAACACGGCGTGGTTCAGCCGTCAGCCTGCACCGCCAGCAAGAGTGCTTGTTAAATGCCCGAAAACTAACCAGCCTTGTGTAACGCCGAAAGCGAAAGGGCATAGGCACCGCCGAAGACTGTCTTCGGGCATGGTTCTCAGACTAACTTGAAAATGGGTGGCTAGAGGCGCAACAAACCCACATAATCAATTACATTTTGGTGGCATCATCCACTGGAGGATTTAAAATTGAAAAGGGAAAGTAAACCGCAAGTACCACAGTGCAATTGGTTAAATATCAGGGCGTCCACTAGGGGACGAATATTTTAAAGGACGGGAATTGACTTGTGGTTTGCTGACCCCCATCTGATGTCACAACGGCTTACCTCCGAAGAAGGTCTATGGAGACTGAAACATGTAAGGACTGCCATGAATTACAATAAATGGGAATCAATTGTTGTGGAGTGTGGCTGCCTTTCTTTTTGAAGGAGAGGCTCGTGGAGATGTAACACGGCGTGGTTCAGCCGTCTGCCTGCATCGCCAGCAAGAGTGCTTGTTAAATGCCCGAAACTAGACCAGCCTTGTGTAACGGCGAAAGCAAAATGGCATAGGCACCGCCGAAGACTGTCTTCGGTCATGGTTCTCAGACTACCTTGAAAATGGGTGGCTAGAGGCGCAACAAACCCGCATAATCAATTACATTTTGGTGGCATCGTCCACTGGAGGATTTAAAATTGAAAAGGGAAAGTAAACCGCAAGTACCACAGTGCAATTGGTTAAACATCAGGGCGTCCACTAGGGGACGAATATTTTAAAGGACGGTAATTGACTTGTGGTTTGCTGACCCCCATCTGATGTCACAACGACTTACCTCCGAAGAAGGTCTATGGAGACTGAAACATGTAAGGACTGCCGTGAATTACAATAAATGGGAATCAATTGTTGTGGAGTGTGGCTGCCTTTCTTTGTGAAGGTGAGGCTCGTGGAGATGTAACACGGCGTGGTTCAGCCGTCAGCCTGCATCGCCAGCAAGAGTGCTTGTTAAATGCCCGAAACTAGACCAGCCTTGTGTAACGGCGAAAGCAAAATGGCATAGGCACCGCCGAAGACTGTCTTCGGTCATGGTTCTCAGACTACCTTGAAAATGGGTGGCTAGAGGCGCAACAAACCCGCATAATCAATTACATTTTGGTGGCATCATCCACTGGAGGATTTAAAATTGAAAAGGGAAAGTAAACCGCAAGTACCACAGTGCAATTGGTTAAATATCAGGGCGTCCACTAGGGGACGAATATTTTAAAGGACGGTAATTGACTTGTGGTTTGCTGACACCCATCTGATGTCACAACGGCTTACCTCTGAAGAAGGTCTATGGAGACTGAAACATGTAAGGACTGCCGTGAATTACAATAAATGTGAATCAATTGTTGTGGAGTGTGGCTGCCTTTCTTTTTGAAGTAGAGGCTCGTGGAGATGTAACACGGCGTGGTTCAGCCGTCTGCCTGCACCGCCAGCAAGAGTGCTTGTTAAATGCCCGAAAACGAACCAGCCTTGTGTAACGCCGAAAGCGAAAGGGCATAGGCACCGCCGAAGACTGTCTTCGGGCATGGTTCTCAGACTACCTTGAAAATGGGTGGCTAGAGGCGCAACAAACCCGCATAATCAATTACATTTTGGTGGCATCATCCACTGGAGGATTTAAAATTGAAAAGGGAAAGTAAACCGCAAGTACCACAGTGCAATTGGTTAAACATCAGGGCGTCCACTAGGGGACGAATATTTTAAAGGACGGTAATTGACTTGTGGTTTGCTGACCCCCATCTGATGTCACAACGACTTACCTCCGAAGAAGGTCTATGGAGACTGAAACATGTAAGGACTGCCATGAATTACAATAAATGGGAATCAATTGTTGTGGAGTGTGGCTGCCTTTCTTTGTGAAGGAGAGGCTCGTGGAGATGTAACACGGCGTGGTTCAGCCGTCAGCCTGCATCGCCAGCAAGAGTGCTTGTTAAATGCCCGAAACTAGACCAGCCTTGTGTAACGGCGAAAGCAAAATGGCATAGGCACCGCCGAAGACTGTCTTCGGTCATGGTTCTCAGACTACCTTGAAAATGGGTGGCTAGAGGCGCAACAAACCCGCATAATCAATTACATTTTGGTGGCATCATCCACTGGAGGATTTAAAATTGAAAAGGGAAAGTAAAACGCAAGTACCACAGTGCAATTGGTTAAATATCAGGGCGTCCACTAGGGGACGAATATTTTAAAGGACGGTAATTGACTTGTGGTTTGCTGACACCCATCTGATGTCACAACGGCTTACCTCTGAAGAAGGTCTATGGAGACTGAAACATGTAAGGACTGCCGTGAATTACAATAAATGTGAATCAATTGTTGTGGAGTGTGGCTGCCTTTCTTTTTGAAGGAGAGGCTCGTGGAGATGTAACACGGCGTGGTTCAGCCGTCAGCCTGCACCGCCAGCAAGAGTGCTTGTTAAATGCCTGAAAACGAACCAGCCTTGTGTAACGCCGAAAGCGAAAGGGCATAGGCACCGCCGAAGACGGTCTTCGGGCATGGTTCTCAGACTACCTTGAAAATGGGTGGCTAGAGGCGCAACAAACCCGCATAATCAATTACATTTTGGTGGCATCATCCACTGGAGGATTTAAAATTGAAAAGGGAAAGTAAACCGCAAGTACCACAGTGCAATTGGTTAAATATCAGGGCGTCCACTAGGGAAAGAATTTTTTAAAGGACGGTAATTGACTTGTGGTTTGCTGACCCCCATCTGATGTCACAACGGCTTACCTCCGAAGAAGATCTATGGAGATTGAAACATGTAAGGACTGCCATGAATTACAATAAATGGGAATCAATTGTTGTGGAGTGTGGCTGCCTTTCTTTGTGAAGGAGAGGCTCGTGGAGATATACATTTATGGTATGCACCGTTTACAACAACATTTTTACAACGCACTACCATTACAACGCAGGTATTACCACGCATACCATTACATCGCATTGCGCTGGTGGGCGCTCTAGGGTAAGTAATAAGTTTAATTTTCTATCCAACACCTTCCCTAGTGTCCACGGGGACTGGAGTTGGAATAGAAAATTATACTTACCACTATCCAGCACCTCTAAGCGCTATGCGTTGTAACGGTATTCGTTGTAAATACCGCGTTGTAAAGGTATGCGTGGTAAAAGTATGCGTTGTAACGTCATACATCCTACATTTATATATAAACAATGTATTTGTTGTGGACAGACCCCCACACCCACAAACTTACCGTAAATGCGTGGTAAAGGCATAAGTTGTAAAAGCATAGGTGTAGTACAAAATGCATGGGAAAGGTACAACTTGGAAAAAAACACGTTGTAAAGGGTGTTCCCACCATCAAAAGGCATTCCTCTAATGTGGTGTGCGTAGGGTGCATGCAGGCAAATGATTTCTTAGGATTCATTTGTAAGTGGTTTCCTGAATCAGTGGATAATTGGCCCCGCTCTAGAGGTTTATGTAATTCCACACTTTGGGACTTAGTGCTCCCAAGGATCTGCCACCTTGTTGTAGACACTTGAATAGGCATTGTATCATCAGATGTTGAGAGGAAGCCAGTAGGATGCTGGAAATGAATGCTATGTGGAGTAGATATGCTGGCTCTTTGTTCCAGTATGCCTACTGGGTGATCTCTAGAATTTGGCCCCATCATCCACTGATAGCGCTATGGAAATATCACATACACACACACCTGTGGTAACTGCACATAATCTAGTAGTTGATGTTTTAACCCTTTAAGTGCTGCCGTCGGCCAACGGTCGTCACGGGCACTACCTCCCCAGTGCTGCGTGCGACCGCTGGACGTCCAGTTCAGCACTGGATAATGGACAGCGCAGCACTGGGGAGGTTTGTTTACGAAGCTCCTAAGGTGTTAAAATCCTTCAAACTATCCATTGTTTTGATCCAAGTTAGGCCTCACTAAACCTTTCCACTAACTATTTGCAAAGATAGGAGCTACGCTTTGCAGACTGGATGGGCTTTCCCAGAGAACACACACCTGAGCAATCATCATGAGGAAAAGAAATAAGGTTTTCAATAAAACATGAACTGATATACGTTTTTATGGACTTTCCAGATCCATACCAGCTTCATGCATTCTTGGCTAGCACACAAAAACAATTTTTAACCATGCCAACTATGTTCCTTGTCTTGTGGCGGCTGCCTCTTAACAGGGGTGGTGAGGCAGGGAGGGGTGTGTGGGGGTGGCGGTGCTTGCACCACACATTGCCCCTGCCAGGGCTGCTAATGATAGTACCAACACAACCACTAACCCTCACACTCCAATACGTGTGACAATTCAGACTATTCCAGGACCACAAAGCTATACGAATGGCTTAGATGGCAGGTAATAGCCATTTTCAATCTACATTGAATTAATAAACAACTGTTCTTGTGTTCATCTCTAAATTAGACAGACAGCGCCACCATTTGGCAGACTGTCACAAGCCCTGATGTTGACAATTAAGTGCCGGTGCTGATCACCGAAACCACTGGTTAAAATTAAGCACTGGCTATTAAGCTTTCATTATTATCTAATTATGTCTAACTACTGTGCATGACTTTTCTTCATGTATCCTGGCTCCAGCTCTCATCCACAACTGAATCATGGAAGTACTGCCCTGTCAAAGTATATGGATTTTATTAAATCTAAATAAAAATAGCACTGTAAAATGCAATTTGTGACACTATTTTTCCAAACTATTTTCAAGGGAGGGCCCCTGAAGCATTTTAAGGACGGCGTGTTTGATGGCTCCACGTGCTCCAATCCATCTTTGGATATTGTATTTGTAAGCAGTTGGCGGCAATATGGGGTACTTGGGTGGTGCTAGTGGTGAAGAGGGTGGCACCATGGTGTGGGGGAAAGGGTGGTGGCCTCCTAATAAAAATCATGGGCACCTGCACTTCGTTTGTTTTTTTTTTAAAAAAGCACTGGACATAACCGTTTCACAACCACTACTTGGATCAACGTTTGTTGGGAATTTGGAGATTCAGATTTGATCCTGCTGAAGCTTGCAATGTCTGGTTTGATTATGATAGTCTTTGAAATCAAGAACTCCTCACATTCGTACTACCAAGTCTATTAGCTCTTACCGATTTTTCATTTTTCTTTTCTTATTTTGGCAGCAGTATTTTTTTCATCGTTTAATTGAGTTTAATTCCTGTAGGTATGGACAATACTTGCATTGCTTCTTTTTTGACTGTACATTATTTCTTCATTTCAACTAAAAAGCTTTACTTTTTTTAATCACATCGGCGTGGGCGAGTAATTATTTCTGTCTCCGAAGGGGTCCCATAGATAACCATGGGCATGGACTGCTCTATTCATGGCCACTTTATTGCAATTGTGCGACACATATTTGAGAATCAATGTGACTACCAAAGTCAGTCAACTTTGTACCATTGCACTGCCCTCTAATGTGATATTTTTGTATATTAATAAACTGCTATTTCTGCTCCATTTTGTATTCCTTATCGTGTAGCACTATCAAGAGCATTCATGTGTGGCAAAGTTTCTATCTATATCGCTTAATATTAGATACAACAAATGCCTGGCTACAGTTTGTGCGCTAAGTGTAGCAGAGTGTGCGGTGCAGGACTTAGAAGGTATGTGTTTGCATATGTACATTTTGCAGCTGATAACATTTGTGCTTGCTTATCATGTTATTTTGAATTCACATTAAAAGGCCAGAGAAATAACATGTCCATTCTCTGATGCTCTTTTCCGCACATGCCAACTGAAGAGTGGCTACAAAGAAACATAACCTTGTGAAGAAGCAATGAAAGCAGCAGTGGCCTTCTGTGTGCTACAAAAGAAGCATTGTGCACTATCCTAACTAGCAAAACATGAGCTAAGCATGAGCTGACCCCACTGGGCCCCATAGAGCAACATGTATAAGAAAGGTTAAAAGAATGTTGGTGCAGGGGCGGGGCTAGACACACAGAGCAGTGGCTGGAGGGATAATGATATACTTCATGCATAGTGGGTCAACATGGACTACGGGGAGGCTTTCTATGACGTTGACAAACTACGACAGATTAATATGACATCACTGGCTGGGTAGAGCTTAGACTAGCTTGATAGGAATGTGTCAAGGAATAGAAGTGGGGCTTATTAATCTTCACCACACTGTGTGCAATATTTGATGGGCTGTTCATAATACTTACAATCATTCTAATACACATGATTTGTAGACGAATAATGAGTACTTTATAACCAAATAGTGTACAACAACACAAACTATCCTGTGTGTGTGCTAAATGTAGGGTAGATGGCAGGGATCTGCCTACCAGCTGTTGATGATGAAAGATTATCCGACAGTTTGTGTCTGAATCCTGACAATATCACCTCTACCTGAGCAAAATTCAGACAGAAAGGAGTGAGAGACATCTGCCAGTTTCCCTTTTCTCTGGAAAGGTCACAGCTACCAATAACTTGGGGATAACAGGAGAATATGGTTCATGAAACCACCCATCAAACTACACATAGCAGAGCTTTGGAGCCATAAAGCTAAATCAAATCAATCGCGTTATCGGTGTAGCCGACATAGGATGGTGAACTGCAATACACAGCCAACAAAGCAACGGAGTTGATAGAAGCCGGTGTAAACCCGCAAATGTCCTCACGCCAAATGTTGACCGCTTGAAAATTTCAAGATCAACTGCTGCTGCTATGTTCATTCGTGCTTTTAAAGGGAAATGACAACTTGAATCTATATTGGAAAATCCTTGTGGAATGAAATGTGTTTTAAGATGTACTTTTATGTGGAATTCTGTGGAATTCCAAATCATAATAAAAATTGAATTGTTGACCGCTTCAATGACTTACCTGTACGATATACCGCTTTTCTGCTTACTGACTGAAAGAAGAGGGCCTTTAATAGAGTGAGCAGCCGGGCATCTATATGGCTTGTCAGCATCACGTGATGACGTGGACATCCAGAGGAAAGGACCAGAGATGGAGCCAATTGTTGGAATTTATAGGCTAAGATCATCGTCTCTGGGATAGTTTTTGTGCTTTGAATTCATAAGAGGGATTTTTGCAACAAGTTATGCCATTGAAATTCTTCTCTTTGGAAATTATGACCTATCTGCTCTAATTAACAATTTCACCACGGCAAGGGCATAATTTCCCTCGCGTTTACAGTGACAAAATTATAGGCACAGTTATGACCTTCACAAATGGGCGCCAATTGGTTTCATAACGAGGTGTCAAAGTACTGTGTGGACGATAAGTCACACGGGCAGGATGGCAGTACCTGCAACGCATGCGATTTATGGCGGAAAAGTACAACTGCGCGTTCATTACATCATTCATAATTACTTATTAATATAATTGCCTGAGCTTAATAGATCCTTGCAGTGGTAAAACACTGTAAAATGAAAGAGAAGACGTGGATGGAACAGACGTTTTATTGCTAATAATTGGTGTAAATGTCGTCTATGACCTTATGCGCTGTTGTATATCAGAAGCAGAGAGTGAAAGGTGTACAAATCAGGATAAATCACGCTAGATGCTTTTGAAACCTAGGAGGGGGTCTATGGAAACATAACTTTGTGACTATCTGTGTTTTGCGACATATGCATCAAAAAGATGACTTCTGCAGCAATTTACACTGCAAATATCTTTTGAAAACATCTGCAAAGATACATTTGCAAAGGAAAGTTTCGCTTTGTTTTCCTGGCTTGGTTAGTTGGGTTGAACATTATCTCCCAAATCTAGTCAATAATCATCCAATGGCTGGAGATATTTCTCGTGCATCTTTCCGTGGCTGGAAAAAGTTTGGTGGAGAGTGGACCAACCTCATAATGAAGATAATGTCTGAAGTTGCGGCTCTGATCTGGTGATGGACAAGGAGGGCGGTTCTCTATGAACATCAGCAAACCCATATCTGCTGCTATGTTTTGAGATTCTTCAGTGATAACATGGAATGAAATTCAGGCTCGTGATATGTGATTGACCATGTGGAATGACAGTCAGTTCCACTCTTCATTTTTCAATCCATCACACTTGTGTTTTAAGGCTCGAGATGTGTATGCACACGTCATCGCAGGCTGTACAAGTTAAACCCTCACATTTTGCACCACTCACTGGCTCTGTAGGTGCACCAGGAGAAGAGGCCTCACTATCTCGGTGATAGCCGAGGACAAGTGGTCGTGAATCTGATGCAAACTCCACATTGTGCTAACTATACTAGCTATAGTGGTAGGAACATCTGTCTATTTGTTCATGTGGTAACTAAGGAACAAGGCATGTCTGGGCCATAGCGCCCTACCGGCTCTACAGGTATCAGAGCAGAAATATTGTCTTCATCATCAAGACTTCACATTACATGACACCTATCACTGGTAGTTCAACCAAACAAGAATTGGGTTGAGAGTAGAACAGAATACATTGCTAGGTAGTACCTTCATCAGGCAATCACTGAGCTCTTTGAAGGGCTTGTGGGGGGCGTGTGTGTGTGTGTGTGTGTGTGTGTGTGTGCGCGCGTGTGTGTGTGTGCGTGTACGCCTGTGTGTGTGACACGTGAAAGTGGTGTGACTTTACTTTATAAGCGTAAATCTTTAGTATATTTCTGTGTGCCCTTCTTTATTTGAATCTTAGACCTAATACGCCCTTCTCTTTCACTCGCAAGCGGCATTCCATCACTTAATTCCTCCAGGCACTGATAGGCGTTGCTCCAGTTCTTCAGTCTTGCCCACGGTTCTGAATCATAGTGGGTTACCCAAATTACTAACCAAATCAGGGTCCTCACAACCTTCAGCTCTCTTTGAAGAAGAAGAGAGTTTGGTTCCAAAGATAAACTCTCAGGATTCTACAAAACCAAGCCTGAGAGGTGCCCCAAATTACTTATTAAGTATGAGTAACCACTGGAACTTGTCTCTGTGAAAGAGTCTGCCAAGGTGACCTGTGAGGCATTGTAGCATCCTTACCTTTATCCCTTCAGTGCTACACCTTCACTATTAAGCCCTCAGGTACACATCTCCCTCTCGCTCCAAGGGATTGCAATTGCTGTCACCTCAGTCTCAACACTTCAATGATGACATCACGACAACAAAAACTGTAGAAACAGCCAGGGGAGATAAACCTGTGTGACAGGATAGTGCCACAAGAACACTGAGCAGACTTGAATGAGACAGCAGAACTCTCTACTGAGTCTGTTCCTTGCAGGGAGGGATAAATCTCAGCGGCGGCCACCATTAGTAGTGGGGTGGGTGGTAGGAAGGGTGAGGGGAGCATGGGAAGGGGAGCGCACAGAAGGGACTGGGGCATGTTAATAATAATAAATAAAAAAAAGTACCCGATGCCGCCGGCTGCCTCCTGCGTAGCTCCTGCTGGTCTCTTCCTGGGTCCCAGCAGCCCTTGCGAAAGACTACTAGCCAATCCCTGTGCTGTAGAGCTGCACAGGGATTGGCCTGAGCAGGCAGGAAAGACACCCTGCTCAGGTCATGGAGTCTGTGGGGTTCTCCAGCCCAGGTGCTGAATGCAGCCGGGCTGGAGAAACCTAAGTGTGCATGTGTGTTTTGGTCGGCCTGAGAAGGCCGGCCAAACACAAAAGCACTTTGGGAGTGCACAAGCACTCCTCGTCAACCCTTCCATGCTCCGCCCCTCCCTGCACAAGCTGGTTCAGATGCTCTAGCATCGTTTTTTTCGGTTTCCTGGCTCTGTGCCTGGCAGTGGGACGACGCTCCTCCGCCATTGTAGAGGAGCCGCCACTGATATAACTGATCCCCTCACAGGGGTCCTATGCAAAGTTAGCAGTATTTTCTACACAAATTTCAGTTTGTTTGCTGTAAACTGGACTTCATAAAAGTTGCAACATATTAAAAGAAAATAGGTCATCCACGTGTACAAGGAAGGTGTGCATGGGAAAAATCCATTAAAGGTCTCCTTGTGTGCAAGTAGTTTCTTGCGCCGGATGGTTGGGAAACTTGTTGAAGACTGCTACCGTCGCAAAGGGCAAACTTTGGCAACTTTATATGCAAAGTTTAAACTTCCCACTGCTGTCGTATTGTAAATAAATATGGTCTTTCCTATGATAGGCTGACATAGATTCACAAAAGTACACACAAGCATTTGTACGCAGGGACATCTTAAGGATTTTGGTGGCACTGGACCAAACTTATTTTGGGGGCCCCTGTTTGGAACAGCTTTCAATTTATGAACCTATTTCAGCTCTTTCATGCCCTCTTTGGCCAGGCCACTGACAGTGCATATGATACTGGTCCAAAATATAAATGTGTTTACATCTAATATGCAGAGATAGTGACATGAGTTTTCTATATTGTAACAGAGCAGCAGCTCACTAATATGACTGCAAATAATCTCCTTGACACCCTACCGTTTCTCAGATATGAGTTCCTGTTTTGATCTAAAAACTTTTTTTTAGAGTTTTATAACATGTCTCTGCTAAATGTCTGTAATAGAGAGACTCTGACACATTGCCCAGATTAAAAATAAAAGGAGTAAGGTATTTAAAACAATCTGTTTTATAGAGGTGGCTCTATAAGGTCCCCTCCTGAAAGGCTAGGGCCTTGGACCAGAGCACACTATGCCCATGCCCTAAAACCTCTCTGTTTGTATGCACTAATGAAATAAATCTCACAGTGGTCCTCACACAACCGGGCACACAAAGGCAGGTGTCCATGCTTTGAATGCTCATCACAACCCCTGTCTTCGGCTCACTGAACCAAAAATATAGTGTGGACAAAAAATTGTGTCAAAATTATCAATGACCAGAATCTCAAGAAAGCAAGTAAAATAGGTAAGAATAGATTTATTACTCTTAACGCCACATTGACGTACCTTGAGAAAAATATATATGTATATCATCAAAGTATATATGTGGAGTTATAAATAGTAAAACTTTGCTTACCCATAGAAACTTACATTCACACTATTTTTGTCCTAGATATTCTTGACACAATATTTTGTCCAACCGCATTTTTGGTTCTGGTATTCTGTGTAAACACGAATCAAGACGTGCCTGCTCAGTCTGTCCCTAATGCCTGTCTCTGACAATCTGACCAGTGCACCACATGCAGCAGGTCACATCCATGTGAGTTGGGTTGAATTATATATTAGATACATATGTCATTCTGCAATATACACTACTTAACTGGAGCAGCATTTCTATAGAATTCTTTAGAACTGGGCAGGCATCAAACTGCCCTCAGTAAAAGCATTATCCTTGAGATATGTCCATTTCAAATGACAAGACTCCATTTTCATGGCTGATTAACCCCACTGAGGAGTGTTGTGTAACAATAGAATTCATTGACAAAACCGAAAAGAAAAATCAATAATCTCGCAAAGAAAGAAAATGAGAAAGAGAGATACAAAAAGAAGGAGACAAGTCAGATAAATATATAGGAAAATATACTAGCACTGATCAATAGCTAAGCGAGGTGTGGTATTAACCTATGCGGGGCCGGACACAGACTATGCAGTATGAAGGCCAAGCTGAGGTTTTTTACCCAGTTGTGAAAGTTTTGGGCTATACAGATGTGCAATTATATGTGACGTATAATAAAATATTAGGGAAAGTTCCTACTCCTGTATGCAGGTTGCGCTTCCTTGCAGAACGCAGTCCTACACTCTACCCTCATGCTTCCCCTTTTTTCTGATGTCACTAAGAGGAGACCCTCTGCAGTCTCTGCTAAGCATGTAGACGGAGGGGGCTGAATTGGTCTCCGATGCCCAATGGCAGAATGGTAAGTCATCTCTGGGCCAGCTTGGGTACAAGCTTCGCCTACCGGCCAGGTTCCTCGGAGTTTATGCCAGGCTGATGCCCTGCAACATAAGGGCTCAAGTAAGCATTGGAGTTGACATGGCCCTCGTGCTTCAAAAGCTGGCCAAGCCCCACGCCTGAACACTTCATGCTGAGTTTAAGGACAAAACATATTATAGTGCAGGTTCACATGTTCTGCCGGAGATGCATAACCATTCCCATGGCTATCTAATCGCTTCACCTTTATTTATTTATTTATTTTAGTGTTTTATAGAGCGCGAACTTGACCCGTGAGGGTATCAGAGTGCTTTACACGGTATACAGAGGTGAACAAACAAAAAGTCCAAAAGTGAAGAAATAAACAAAATTATACAAAAATGTTGGCGAGGGTCAGGGGTGCTGCCCTTTTTCTAACATGTTCCTTGTTTCTTCTCATCCAACCTCTCTCCTTTATCCATAATCTCTTCCCCTATCGCCGCCTTCCTCTGACCACATTCTGGGCATCCCCTCTGACTGGTCTCCACTTCTGCCTCTTGAAGCCCTCATTGCCACCTTCACCCTGCCTCGTCTCAGATTTTCTATTCAGTCTCCCCTCCTCTTCTCCCTGCCCTTTGGCGTCTATGTTTAACTCCACAATCTTCAAGCTCGCCCGGTCAGCACACATCTCCCACCCATCTTTCACTGACCTCCTTAACATTCGGTCAGTAAGCACTGTGTTTAGTTGTACCCACGGCTTTGCACACCATACTATGATCAACCCTCATTGTATGCACTGTATATGAACTACGCACACTCCTCTGTGGGCACTAATTTGGCAGGTCCCGCCTATAACATTGTTCTTTTGCTATGCACAGGACTGGCTGAGCTCTGGGACGGTCCACACCGTGTCATACCTCTTATCCTGTGGTATATTCTGCCACAGTGTGGTGAGAAGTTCTAGGACTGGTTGAATTTTGGACCGGTGTACACTGTGAGTGTACCTCTTACCCTGTGGTGTATACCGCCACAGTGTGGAGAGACGTTCTAAGACTGGTTGAACTTTGGACCGGTCCACACTGTGAGTGTACCTCTTACCCTGTGGTCTATACCACCACCGTGTAGTGAGATGTTCTACCCTCCAGCTATCGCTCTTCTGTGCGGAACAGTCCTAAATTTGGCCAAATCCACATGGCATCAGAGTGTTCACTGTCTATCCATTTCATAAACCTCTTGCTTTAGATGGTTTCCTTTTCTCAGCTCTTACACTCATGGGTTGTATCAAAGGCGACACTGTCAATTGATTATTTGAATTGGTGTTTTTTCTGTAACTCTGACCGCTGGTATGTTTTGTTTTGTTTTCTTTGACTTCATTTTTTTGTAATTTTGTATTGACTAACAAAGCACAATCACATCTCGACCAGGTAGTCGCTACTAGCACACTTTCTTCTTGAAGTCACTAACTGCAGCTTCCGCAGTGGATTAATGGTTATACAAATTGACTTTAGATCAAACTTAAAATTTCATACATTCTATCTGCATTTTGAACTCACAATTTCTGCTGGCCAGGGGGTTCCAAAGACCTTGTGAAGGCTGATTTCCGCTGGTCTCTTTGTTTTTTCCTCCCCAGCATCTGCAGCTTAGACGCGTCCACCTTGGACCCTTTTCACACAAATCTTTCTGTAATTTTACAGCTGCTTTTATTCATCTCCAGTTTCAGAAGGAATGTAAGCACTTGCCACCTGATGCTATACAAGAGACCTTGAGTGCCCTTCACGATTATAAATATGATGGTTCACCCAAGCGCGGTTCATTACCCGCAAATGGGTCCAGCACGACAACATATTGAATGAAATTGGCAGGTGTGTGTTGGATTATTATGGCTCAGTTTAGGTAATTTACTTCTCCCCTCAACCCAACGCTGTCCGTCTAGTACATCGCAGAGCTGAGAAATCGCCGTAGTTGGGAATTACCGCTTAAAGTAAACCGATCTTGTATTGATTCTGTAAATGGGGTAAATAACCTGCGTTCCTTAACCTAATAGAAATCTATAGTGTTTCGCAAGGGTACAGTAAATAAGACCAATTTATTCTCAGAGAGCAGGGAATGCAATGCCTGTCAATAACATACATGAGGAAGAAGCGTGTTATAATGGAAGGAGCTTGTCGGCAGACCCCCCTCTAAATACCACATGCGGCAGGCCGCCTGACTTCAGCTAGCCTCGTGACTTCACTTTAGCTCTCCGCGAGAGTGTATCCTACAATAACACAAATGGAGAACGCGTCACTGTTTAGGGTCTTCAGTATGGGGCTGTACCTACCAACCATGCATGAATTTGGTAAGTTCAGGCAATACTTAAAACTGCTTGGTATGTCTTCTAGACTGGGGTGTTCCATTCTAAAGATTTGAGCGCTACAGCATGAAACTGAAAAGTGATGGGCGAGAGAGACACCCACTAAGAGGTTTGAGTGTGCTATTTGTATGTCTGTTTTCGCAGCTCTCTGATCACTCTTTCCTTAACCCGTTCGCTGCTTCTGCCGGCCAACGGCCATCACGAGTACTACCTCCGTAGTGCTGTGCATGTCCGTTGGGCGACGCAGCCCCGCCCGCTTAATAGAACGCTCCGCACCGGCACGGAATGTTTGAAGCAGCAATCGGGTTAATCACCACTCAAACTCTCTGAGATAGTTCTGATACCACTGAAAACCTGACCTCCCCAGCAGGGTGAGTGCTCCACTCAGCCTCCTTCCACAGCTGGACTTACCTAGTGAGGTGCCCTGGAGGGGCAAAGGGTGTCTATGCCACAGTGCACTTCCTTATTACAGAAGAGACCACAAACGCTTGCATGCCCTCGTCAGTAATACACATAGTGCAGGTGCACATTAGGGACTTTGTAATGTCGCAATGGGTGTCCTCTCGATTGCATGGAGGTATGACGACATGGAAGACATGGATAAGGGAGCGCCTTTGCCTCGTATTCACTTGTTGATACAGATAATGGATGCTCTTGCAAAGGGGATTCTTGGAAGCACACTGTTAGTGTGACCCACCACACCTAGCTTTGGGGGTGGGGTGTGCTCCAAAGAGACTTGAGGCACCCCCCACAGTGAGATCGTCCCTGCCACCTCCTCCTAAAGTAGACCCATCTGTATGTAGTAAAAGACAGGTCTCGTTTTGAGAATCGTCTCTCTGCTCCCCTCTTCTGAACTCTCGCGTTCACAGCCACCAGCTCCGCGAGATCACGCCCACTCTGTGGGGAACAACTTTTTTACTCATATGCAAGGCCCAACTAGTGCTGGACACATCCGAGGAGGGCACGTGCACCTGTTTATACAATAGCCTACCAGGAGTTCTTGCATTTATCACAGCCTGCTCCAGTTCAGCTCTATTTGGTGACTGAGTGGGTGTAATTTTAGAGACAATAGCAGTAGTGATAAATTACCAGTGAAATGGAATTACTGCACTACCGAGGGGTAATGTTAGCAATATTTACTATACGTCGATTGCTGCTGGCGGTAATCGGCCATTACAACCACTGGTAAGTACTGGAACAAAAAAAACAGCACTGGGGGGTGGGTGATAGTTTTCTACGTTTCGACTACAACAAAATACATTAATGGGTGCAAATTTACAGCTGAAGCTAAAAATGATTGGCAGCTATACATCCAACATTGGATTAAAGTAACATTTACAGAAAGCGTCAAATATCAATGCTTTGTAATTCCCTGCATGAATGGTGACTGTCTCTAACTTACCATTCAGGTAGTGGCGGCCAGCACTAACACTTTCTACGGTCAACACAGAGCAGGTATTAGTTTTGGTTGCAAATAGACCGATCCGGTGTTATTTCAAGTAGTGAGAAGTTAGTGTGCATTTACTACGCTAGTATTCTGCAGAGCTTTTTGTTGGTGAGCAGTAGTAAGCATTATGTTACAATTTAGAGCAGGAGGTATGGTTACTACCCTTTCTAGATTTAATTCCATTGCTGTAGAGTAGACCATCTTCATCAGTGTAAGGGAAGACTTCTCTCAATAATGAATGAATGAAGGAGTTTATCAGGTGCTCGGCTACTCAAACAGTGTCCTGATGCAAAATTAGGCCTAGGTCACTGTTGTTATGACCACCTTATGCCATAGCAAGCAGATGGGTCTTGAGGGCTTTCCTAAAAGGCATTCCTTGGGAGAAGATCTTCAAGGCAAGAGGCAGCGCATTCCATCCCCTGCAAGCCATCACCAAAAGGAACGTCCACCGTATCCAATGCACTGAAAGCGGGCCGCTCCAACATGGAGCGCAGAAAAGGACCTAAAAGGGCGAGAGGGATGTAATGATGAATCCTATTGATCAGATATTAAGGGCCAAGTTTATAGAAGGCCCAGTGCACAAAACCACAGCTTTAAAAATGATCTTTTCTTAATTCACCAATGTAGATTGTAAAGTTGTCTAGTGACCGAGTCCCGTCGGCAAATGTTCAGAATCCGAAGATCTGCCGTATGTTGTACTGTTTGCAATATTTTGACCCATTTGTTCAGGATTCCCAGGTAATGTATATTCCGTGGTCCAGCCTGGCAGCAATAAAGGTATGGACATCTGTCTTGCAGGTATGTAACGGGAGAATATCGATACATTTTCTGATTGACTTCAATATAGCAAAGTACTCTCCAGATACAGTGAGGACCTGGGAATGAAAATCAAGCTTATTGTCAATCCTGATCCTGAGATTCCTGGCTCTTGGGGTAGGAGGAAGAGGGGGGGATACGTCTTCGGCCAACTATTATAGACCCACTGTTCCTTCGTAGGCCAAAGAGATGAATCTCAGTTTTGTCCAAATTGACTGTAAATAACTCTCTTGCAGCCAGATCAGCGTATTTGTTAGGCATACGGAAGGGTGGAGTCTATGTCGATTGCTTATGTTTGTGTTGATATTCATATTCTTGGGCAACAGTTGAGTAGCAAGAGAGCACTAAACATTAGTGACTCTTTGAATTATACAATTACTTTATATTTCAAATATACAATCGTATTATATTTTATATATTTAGATTTCAGGCACAAAGAGATTAAGGGCCTGATTATGAGTTTGGCGGTCTTCCTGCCATGCCATCGCCTGCAGGAAGACCGCTAAACCCATAATTAGACTGCCCGCCGAATTACGAGTTGAATCCTGGTAGGCAGTGTGTGCTGCAGTGATCCTACGGCATTGCCTTTCCAAGGCTCAAAGGAGAGCCTTAGAAAGACACCCTGCCATAGGAGCTCCGCAGCATGTTCCTGCACTGGAAGAAATGTACCATGTTGTGCATTTATTCCTGTTCAGGAACAGGGGGAGCAGAAATGCAGAGGGGCATACCATGTGCTCCCCTGCATGCCCCCCATGCACAGGGGTGACAGGGGACCCTTCTAGGGCGCCTTTAGTTTCCTCATCACCACCCTTTTTATGGTGGACTCACCGTCATGAAAAGGAGGCGGTGAGGAAACTCGTAATATGCTCGGCAGTGCCGCAAGCAGCACCACCAGTATATTACTTCCTCAGACCGCTGCACCACCATTGTGTAATTACGGATCCCCTGCGCTAGCAGCAGTCCAGTTGCAATCCAACTGCCAAAGTCATGATATGGCGGGTGGGCTGCCAGTCTAGTGGCAGGGGCTGGTCCTCGTTTGAGTGGAGGAGCGTCCCCCCACTTAAGAATCCCCCCGAAAGATGACCATTAATTACCATTTTATTTGTCATTCCCTGTCCGAAGCCGAGCGTCAGGACGAGGGCGGGGCCACTGCTGAGTGACAGAAGACTGTCACTCAGCAGGGAGGAGGGAGGGCTGGTATGGCCATGTTTAATGTGCGTATGTCTTTTTAACCGGTCGTCTTGCGATGGCCAGCCTCACATGCACACTTTTAACATCTCTAACCACGCTGTCTTAAGACAGCGGGGTTAGGAAAAGCCAAATCCTCAAGAGCGCTGTGGAGCGCCGAGTGAGGCTGCTCCCACCAATCCTAGGGCTGCTCTTACTCTGGTGAGAGCAGCTTTAGGATTGGCCGAGGGAGTTGCTGCTTCAGGTTCCTGTGTTGAAAGAAGCGGTCCAGAGCAAGGACGTCACCAAGTTCAGTAAAATTTTATTTTTTAATATATATTATTATACTTGCCTCCCCCCATAGATGCCAGCGGTCGCTGTCTGGCGATCCATGGACTGCCACCCCGACTACAGCGGTCCAAAGGACCACCATAGTCATAATCAGACCCTAAATGATTTTCCCCTGAGCACATGAATTTCTATCAAGTGCCAAATATTATCAGGTTCACAAGAGCTTTGTAATATAACTATTCTGTGCACAAAACGTTACATCCATGCGATACAGAACATACATATTTCACAAACAATGTATTCCCTTGACATTGAAGGCTCCTCATGGGCCATCGCCCAAACAATGTTGGCTTATTCTTACCTCAGTCTTTGGAATCAGACCACATCTAGTGGTTCATACCTGCCTGGCGCATTCTGCTAACATGCTGCTTACCATTAAGAAGAAATGGCCCGACAAATAGATTTGATAGGATTGTGTTTAGTCATATATGTATTTTAAATACAAAAAGGATTAGTAAGTATTAATAAAAAAAGACAAACCCACAGAAAACCATGGGGTATGCAAAGTTCCATCCTAGGCAAAACATATTGCGGGGAACTTGTTAGGAACAACTCTGAATTTCTTACGCATTTTCAGATAATTGATGATCTCTTGATGCCAGAACAATATTCAATGATTCTTTCGGAAATGGGGGCAAGCAAGAACATCTGAACACATAATAATCTGCCAGGCATCAAATAGCTAGATGGTACCCAAAGAATGCTTAAAGTTCTGTTGCAGCCATTTCTTTTTTCGCTTAGATTTGTCTTACAACATTATTTGACATAGAATTCGTTGTTTAAGCAGCTTGTTCTCCCTGAGTAGGAAAGACACAGTAAGGTGACTTAGGGAATGTTTAGTATACTACTGCATATTAGAACATTGGAATGTTGGGATCTCCAGTGAAAACAATGGAGTGTTCCTGGCTTATAATGGTTGGTATAAGCCTGAAGCTCCAACTTTCCAATGTTTCTTTGTTCACAGCTCTGGCTGTGAACAAAGGCTTCAAGGACCCTGAGGGGATTCCAATCCCCTCACGCTCCCATAAGGCTTGGTTCTTTTTTGTTATAACATTCTGCCCTTTAGTGGCAGAATGTTCTAATAGCCTTATAGCCCTTCGTAGCTGGGCTATACCGGCTATTAAAGACCCACTCCCTTGTTAAAGGCCTTCGGCTCAGGGCCTTTAACGCTGGAGAGGGCCTTTAATAGCCGGTATAGCCCTCTACGGCGGGCTATAAGGCTATAATATTGAAGTATGACTTATGTGCATAGAGCCTGAAATTATCGCTTTATACACCGTGTATTTGTAATTCCATATGAATCCCTCTTTACAACAAACATTCCAAGTGGCAACAGCGAAAATCAAAGCACGTGTCCCAGGTTTTTTTCCACAAATGCATCAGGTGAATTCTAACTCTTTAGTCCTTAATACTCGTCCCCCGACTTGTCCCTCCTCTCTTCTTTCTAAGTGTAATCTTCGCTAAGGAGACAGTAGCCGCCACCTCTACTGAGAAATGGATGGGTGTGGGAGGCAGGGAAAAGAATGGTGAAGTGAGAAAAAGAAGTACAAAGATTGTTGGGGAGAGATAAGTGTGGTCGGGAGACAGATAAGACATGACAATGTAAACGGAGTGTGGTGAGGTAGACAATAAAAAGTCTCAGGGATGCAGGAAGAGCAAGGTAGAGCTAGAAAAATAAGTAAGGTTTTAGAGTGATAAATAGAGGCAGAGGGAGCTAAAGATAGGGGGAGGGAACTGTAGAGAGATCAGCGTGGTGGCCTGAAGGGGAGAGACAGTTGTACTGAGAAAGAGGTGAGGTGAAGATAGATGAGGGTGAGAAAGCTGGTATGTGGACAGGGGAGCAGGAGGGAAACCAAGCTGTAGAGATTGGTAGAGAGCAAGGCAGGTAAAGAGAAAGGTGTGACTGAAGAAGGGAGGAGAACTAGAGAGAGGGAGAGCAATGAGACAGAAAGTTCCTTTTTTTATTAAAGTATCACAGATGCCTGAGAGCGTGATGGTTAAGGGAGGAAGGCTGGTCAAGCCCACTGAGCTTCTGTGAGGTGCATATGCCAGTTGTCAAATTTTTAAAATGTGTTTATTGTTTAGTCCTTATTATCACTGTCCTGCTCTCTTTAACAGGGGGGCCCTTGGGAGGTGGGAGCCCTGGACAATTGTGTGCCTCGCTCAGGTCTGGCTGTGCCTGTAGATGAACCAATTTGGGGGCAGGGGGGTTGGTTGATGATTGTACCAGACCAGGACATATTGAAGAAGGATTAATGCCTTACCGTGACCCGGAAGGGCGTGGTGGCGGCAGGTTCCATGGTGGGACTTTGGTCGGCGGTGCTGCCGGGCATGCTCCGCCTGCGGCCAGTCTTCTCCAGAGGAGATTCTAGGAGAAAAAACATAAACAACTGTGAAATAAGTGCAATAAGTGAAATAAAACCTAGGAAAACGCAATCATTTTGAATCTTACTGAGATGAACTGGGGATACTCTGGAATCAACAGGAGTTCACATGGCCACACCTTGTGCAGAAAACATTACCATGACAGGAACTACTTTGCTCCTGTGCAGTTAAATTTGTTTTTCAATTTCTGCCCCTAAAACCTACATTGTGTTGTGTGCCTACTACCTGCAGCTATGTGTTTCCATCAAAGGACAATGGAAAGGACACAGCTAGTGGTCAATGATTAGTACAAATTATGCTCATTGTTTTTGCATTTCAGTCCACATGCTTACGTAATCAATACTTCTAGTTAATTGATTTGGGTATCTGTAGAGACACATGGTGACTTCTAGATACAAGGAGCCGGGTTTCCCATTCACCGTATTACACGTGCCATTGGCAAGTATACACTTGTATTAAGGGTCTTACCTGGATCTGTCGTTCTCCGTGCCTCTTGGCTGTCTCCTTGTCCTTAGCGGTTCAAAACCCCTACGCTGCAGTACTCGTGAGTACTGCTCATGCACGCACATGTGTGCATGCGCAGTCCTCCCAAGTCGTGCAGTGTAGGGGTTTTGCACCGCCGAGGACGTAGAGACAGGAGGAGGACAGGCGCGTTCTAAAGTCAACATCCCTTTTCGGATAATGTGTGATTGTCTGATTTAAGGATGTCCCATTAGTCGAAGATGTCTTGTTATATCAAGCCTATAGACAACACGTGCTCTGTATGTTGTCAGGTATATTGTGACAGGCTTGGAGCCTGACTATTGCTTACCATTGGTAAGCTCTATCGTCACCCATTTGCTTGCGCTTTATTCATGTCCCAGCATGTCACTCTTGCATTTGTCCCTCCCAAGGAGCATTGCCTCTTTACCATCTCTTTTGATTGGCTGGCATCGCTTCTTTCAATGCTTGCTTTTCATGCACTCATTTTTTCTTCGGTGTTAAGCACTTCATGAGATTGCATGTATTTTCGAGCGGTCTGCCTTGTGTACTTCTCGACGCCTACCTTCCATGTTGCTCTCGGTCACCTGTGTGCTCCTACCGCCCCCTCCTTATTGCGCTCACCCATATGGTAATGCCCATTGCTTCTCCATGCCCTCCATGTTGCTTCCCCCAATGATGCCCTCCCTCTTTCTCCCCACTGTTGGTTCCCCCAACCCACACCTTCCATTTTCTTTCCCTGGACCCCTCAAATTGCTTACACCCCTCTCCATCCTTCCCTGTGTTTCTTCCATTTCCTGTGTTACTTCCACATCCTCCTATGACCCCCGAGCTGCTTCCATGTCCTGTGTTTTTCAATATCCCCCACACCTATGAGTTGCTTTTACCCTCCATTCCACCACTGTTGCTTCTGCTCTCCCTGACCTGCTTAAAAAAAATGCTTTTGCATGTTTTATTTTCTGTTTAGTTACAGATCCAACTTAGATTGGTAACTAAAAAGACTCTTGATTGGTAAATAAAAAGAAAAAAAGCACCCGCAACATTTTGAAGGCTTGTATATGTGAGTCGAGCATGCCTACAGAATATGGGGTCTCTAGAAAAATGATATGGGGTAAACTAGCCAAAAGAACAATCAGGGGTCTCTTTAACCCGTTTACCGCTGCGCAAATTCTGTCGCGGTGCGGGCGTTCCATTAGGTGGGCGGGCTGCGTCGGCCAACGGTTGTCGCGCAGCACCAAGGAGGTAGTGCTTGCGCGAGCACGGAGCGGGTTAAAGTCTATTCTTCTTGGCTGAATAAAAATTGTGTACATACACCTATAAACCAACAATTATTTTGATTTTATATGTTTGTTTGTATGTATACACAAGTAGCTGCGGCCCGTGCAGGTAAGAGCAGTGGGGCCGGGTTGGGGAGGGGTATTTCGACAGACGACGAGGGAAAATTAATTATTTATTTATTTTCCCCTCGTGGTCGTCTGTCGAATCCCTCTTCCCCTCCCCCCCAATTCAGGCCCACAGCTCTTACCTGGATGGGCCGCAGCTGTACACAAGAAAGCAAATGTTCTTAACATAGGTGCTCCAGGAAACGGCACAGTGATCGTAAGTGATGAAAAACAAGACCAACAGAGCACTATTGCTGTTTACAAAGACAACAGCACTGTCGACTAAGTTATAGATCGATGTTTCTAAACAAGACTCAAAGTTCAAGTACAGTATGCCGACCCAATTAAGATTTCTAATCAACAGGTAAGTATGTCAACGTTTGATTGGTAGCGACCTTTCAGAAAAAAAGTACAGAGGAAAAAACTTTTGAGAAGAAAATTCCTCAACATCTGGACATGGTTTTGCATTGTGGCAGCATTTTCCATTGCAACATAATTTCAGGCAGTGGACCGTCTCGGATATATGACAATATGTGCAGTTCCAATACTGATGACCTGTTACATCATATATGATCTTTGATATGGATGCACAACATGTCCTGATACAGAGGAATTTTCTTCTTAAAAGGTTTTTCCTCTTTACTTTATTACCTGAAAGTCGCTAACAATCTTGTCCTGATGAAGACCCTGTGGAATGTTTATATAGGTCAAAATGTCAATTTACTTACCTATAGACTAGAACATTTTACTGGAAGAAAATTTTACTGGAGCACCTATGCTAGGATCATTTGTTGTCTTGTTTAAACAAACAAACCAATTTATCAAATAATCATTGTTGCCTTACAGGTATAGGTAGACACTTCTTATTCAGCCAGGAAGCATAGGCTTTAAAGTTTCTGAAGAGGGAACATGTGTTCTTTTGACTACAGAATGGCATGGGAGCCATGACAAAGGCTTCTTTCTGTTTTGAAAACTGTAGCCATGCTGCATACCATTGGCTGTACAACATGCCTAAAACAATTGGTAAAGCCAATAGGTCTCAAAGAGGAAACCTATTGACTTTGCCAAAGCTTTTCAGGTCTTGAGTCCTAATGTGACTTAATGCAGTGGACATTACAGCGGTGCTGTGCAGCGTGGCTAAAAACAATTGGAAGACCCCAAAAGGGAGACCTATTGGCTTTGCTAATGCTTGTTGGGTTTCGAGTCCTAATGTGACTTCATTCACTGGAAGTTGCAGCTAATGACTGAATGTAGCTGTGCATCTATGGAGCACAGCGCAGTCTGCCATGAAGGCAGAAGAGACTTGATGCATAAATAGTCATTAATGGGTGAAGCAGCCTCCACTTAAGAAGCGGCTTCACTGGAGGGCCTGCTCACTAATAGGCACAACACATTTACATTAGTTAATTAACATCATGTCAATTCCTCAGAAATGTGTTGCAGAAGCCGCGGTGTCAGAGGACACACTGAGCTCGGCAGTGATAGGGTCCACTTGCCGAATAGGTCGGTTTAGTGTTAATTTGTGAAAAAAATAAGTGTTGGGGCTCTCGTCAGGAGGCAGCTTGCACCAGCCCATTTCTCCTGTTAGCACTGCCTAAAACAGAACCAACTACTAACCATGAAAGTGGGTAGAGGATATGGCCCAATGGTCAGAGATGCCGACTTCGGAGCTGGGGAACCAGATTCGAGTCTTGGCGTTGGCTCAACATCCTGTGATTCTGGGCAAATCACTTACTCTCCTTGTAAATTAGTGTGTCCTTAACTGCTGTTGATGATAAAGTGCCGGTGCCGAGCACCAGAAACCACCGGCTCAAATTAAGCACTGTTTCTGTTCCTCTTAAACGCAAGTGTTGCAACCACAGATTAATTTCTTTGTCCAAGGTGAGAATTATCACAATCCAGTGTACCACCATGGGCTGTATAACAGAAGTGCCCCAGGGGCGCAAAGGATGTTAGCATCCGCTTTGCACAACCCCAGGGCACTTTGACATTACAGAAGGTGCCGCAAAGTCTTGTGTAGCCCCTTCTTAAATACAGATAGCACTGGCGCACATAAAGTACCAGCGCCATCACCAGAGGGCGTTCCCTTCTTTTCATGGGGGCGTGACCCCATGCAAATGAGAGAAACCCTTTGCCACTGCTCCAGTGCCTTATTATAGATGCGGGCGCAGAGGCAAAGAAGCTGTCCTCCTGATGGCAGCCCTCTGGAGGGGAAAATGTGGTCCTATGGACCCCCAGATATCCCATTGCAGGCATAGCTGCTCCATGTTTCACTTGAATGCACTGCCCTGGGGGCACAGCGAGTTTGCTGCAGCCCTGGGGGCATTGCATTCAATGTACTAGGGTACGCTATACCGGTTTGCACATGGCACACCTGTTTTGAGGTGCACCATGGTGCAAACACAGAAAGTGCACCCTATACGTAACAGGACCCCAGGAGTTCTTATATTTTCACAAGTGTTCCCTCTCCCACTTAATAGAGTGATTAGTGGTGAATAAATGTGCAGAGGGGGAAATCTCGACGAGCCAAGATAACTCAATCTTAAACCTCCTGACTGCCCCACTGATGTACATATACATCATAAACACATGTCCCCAGTATATGCAAAAGATATATGCATGTCATGGACAGGAGCCACATAATATTAAGGGAAGTACAAGTTCTATGCAAACAGTGAGAAAAGTGATTGTACGCCACAGCCAGGGTGAGGTATGGTGTAGGGGGGAATTAACAGCGTCATATGGTGTAGAGAGGGGGGTCAGACAGGGCTGCGTCCTGGCCCCCTTCCTATTTACACTCTATACTAATGGCCTGGAGAAGGCCATGATAAGGGGTGCCCAGGACCTCCCAACTATTACCAAACGTCCTATACCGGCCTTGCTCTACACCGATGACGCTGTTATATTGGCTCGTACCCCAGTGGAGTTACAACGTGCTCTCATCAGATACAACACCTTCATGACCTGCTTGGACCTGTATGTAAATGTAAAGAAAACCCTTGTCATGTCGTCCGGTACAGGGACAAAGAAAAACAAGGCCATTTTTCTAAATAGTGTCAAACTCGACCACACTAATACCTACCCTTACTTGGGAATAGTAGTAGATCATAAAATTACCTGGAAACAGTCCATCGATTCCAGGAAACTACTTTTCACAAGGGCTATTGTAGCTTTGACAAATTCTGCTCGAAGGCTGGGCAGAAGGCCCACGGTGGAACCTGTAGAAATCTACAAAGCCAAATGTGTCCCTGTTGCCATTTATGGAGCAGGAGTATGGGGTTATGGTAAGATAGTTTATTTGCAGAAAGTAGAGAATGGTTTTATAAGGTATCTTCTTGCTGTCCCCCAAGGCACTTCATCTCTCTCGTACCATTTGGAATTGGGACTTACTTACCTGACTAATACCATCAAAATACAACCCCTCCTCCTGTGGCACCGAATCTGGACCTCAGATAAAACCACCGTCTGCCAAGAGTTTCTTCAGGATTGTATCTCCTTAGACCATGCACATAAAATCGGGTAGATTGAGTATGTTAAAAAATTCCTGCACGATCTGGGAATGGAAAAATATTTTTTTCCCCCGATTCAAATCATTGAAGTATCCAGGAAAGCATTTAAATTGCAATGTTTATCACATTTAGAACAACTGCGCTTCGCTCAAGAAGCTAGAAAACCCTCAGTCCAACATTCACTGCAAACACAAATTCCCCCCAGAATTCAACCCTACCTAACCCTTAACCTGACGGGTTATGAGAGATTCTTATTGACCAGATTTAGGTTAAATCTTATTTTCCGATTAGTGACTTTTCCTAAAATAAATATGTGGGCTACAGCACTACCACTTTGCCCTTGCGATGACGTCTCAACCCAATCTACAATACATACCATACTCTTCTGTAAATTTTATAATGAACCACGAAGCCTTGGGTTGATTCCAATGTTAAAAACCATGGGTATTCGCAGGTGCAGACCTGCACTTATTCACCTGCAAAAATTGGAGGAGTCCAAAACGAAGGAAATAGTCAAATTTTTTAAATTTATTGTCAGACATAGATCAAACCTAGAATAGCACTTATTTTAACCAAATAGAATGTAACCTTTTCCTATTACATGAACTTTTTATTGTTTTTTAAAAGGATTATATAAATGTATTGTATGTACTGCAATATCTTAATTATGAATTGTTTTTAATCTTAAGGTTTTTATTGAATTTTGTATCTATAATATTTATTGCTGCTCAAAATCGTTCTATGCACTTTTATGGTTTTTGTATTCATCAAAACCGAATAAAGAAAATTTGATGGTTGAGTCTTTGATGGTACGCAGGCATCATGGCGGCACAGATGTTTATAAATGGTGAGTGTTTGCATTTGGAACAGGTGTGTATGTGTGTCTGTGTGTGTGTCTGTGTGTGTCTGTGTGTGTCTGTGTGTGACTGTCTGTCTCTGTCTGTCTGTCTGTCTGTCTGTCTGTCTGTCTGTCTGTATCTTGTGTTCCTGGGAAGTAAAATGTGTCATTTTCTGTGAATCACAGCCCATTGTTGTCTCCACCATTTCCTTTAGGTGAGGATGGGAAAACATCATCTCACCTCAAATGACCTTCGGAGTCTCCAAGATGGACACCTGTCAAAGCCCAATTGGGCAGCATGGAGATGGTGCCCATAACACCACCCCTGAGACACCCCCTGTTCGAAGGGAAGCTCCTGGTATGATTAATCTGACCTGGTTGCTCCCTCCCAGACTGAGTGACAAGAGGCTTCTACCAGAACTGAATGGGCTGAGAAAACCTCATCCTTTGCAGCCAGAGGCGCTTCCCTGACAAGGTAGCACAGTTTTCTTCTAGGTGCACACATACATTTGCTGATGCTATATCTCAATCAATCAGGCTTTTGTTAAGCGCGACTACTCAGCCATAAAGGTCTCAAGGCGCTAGGGGAAGGGGTGGGGGGTGCAGGATCCATTTCATCAAGGAGGGGGTCTGTCGAAGAGCCATGTTTTGAGGTTTCTTGCGAAGATGGGGAGCGATGTTGTCTGAGGTGGAGCGGAAGGGCGTTCAAGGCTTTGGCGTGAGGAGCACTTTGCATTTGAAACGAAAATGGCAAAATGAACAGAACCATGTTTTCTTGGTAAGTTCAAAATAAACCAAACTTAGGCCTCGATTACATCTTGAAATTCGGAATAGCCATATTTTTCTTATTCCACTGACACCACATATAGTGAAAGGTCCACTGATGCTTTGTGGTGAGAGGCTACTCTTGTAGAACTAGAGAGAAAGCCTTTCTCTACTTTCGGGGCTCGCTCACTGTTGGTCAATTCATTCATAAGGCTGCTATTGTTTATGTAACTAAATTTGCACGGTTGTCTCAAGATGACATCAGGTGAAAGTGGAGTTCATTATTATTATTCATTCAGGGAGATAGTGCTAGGATGTGTTATACATTCTGTATTCTAATTAGTTACTTTATGCTGACTCTGCAATTTCCATAGGTTTCCATTATGAATTTGTCTATAAAAACCGATGTTTTTAAGGCTCTGTGTGCCCTTTCTCTGAGCCTCTAGGGATGCTGTCACATTTCTCATTTATCTGCTGCATATTCTGGGCTCTGAGTATTTTCCAGATCTTTCTTGTGATGCTAATTCTTTGTGACGGATTTATTATGCTTTTGAGATTAATTATATTTTTGCCTTCTGTATTTCACTTTAATATTCTCACTACAATCCTTCATGGTTTCTAACGCGTCTTGCTCTTGTGCCTTTTTGAGTCTCAAGCTTACCATCTGATTGCGATTCCAAAGGCTGTTTTGAATCTTATCTTAGGGACACATTTCCTCATCTTTTCTTGAGGACGACATCCTCCTGATCCTGCTGAGGCACCTCATCTCTGATGTCAGATCAGCCGAGACAGTGTCAACACATTGCTGCTTTAGAGAAATAATGCTCATGAGGGTTGTGCCAGGCTCTGGAATATTAGAATTTGTTTTCAAAAGAGCTTGCAATGGCTCCTTCCTTAGATGTTTAGATGTTTTAGTGTAGTGGTATTGAGAGAGCGCAAACTGATTTAAATGTATGAGTACATCACACTTACCTGTAGTAAGCACAAATCATGAAGAGAAATGCCATGAGTGCTAATAGTATCTGCAAATATATTCTGAATATATAGCTAATGTAGAGATTTAAGTAGAAGTGGAACTAATACAGAAATGTGTGACATTATATGACTTTATTAGACGTGATTATTTTTGAATCCATGTCGTGAAGCTGCTAAAACATAAGATGGTATGTGGTTAAAAGCAGAACGTGGTAGGCCTCAGGGCCAGAGCTGGAGGGAAAGGGAAGATGGTTCTTTTCACGACACAGATTATATTAAGGTTTTTGGTCATTGCATTTAATAGACCATGATTTATAGAAATGTTTACTTAATTAAATGAAGAAGTTGAATGCTATAATCATAATGAGAAATATTGTAGGCCTGAAATGTTTTAGCATTGATTTACACGTACATGTCTGGGCTGAGAAATGTTGCAAGCCTTTTTAGAAGTCTATGAGAGTTGGGTTCTTGGCTACAGATATCTGTCTGCAACAGGAAAGGGGGGATCCAATTATAAATGAATGAATAGAGGTCTGTTCAGTAGACGGCCCAGACATGGAGGAGGGTTCTGGAATGTTTAAGGGGTATCAGCGGGCCGGAGAAGAGCCTGAGAAGCAAGGTCAACTCTAACGCATGAGGCCCAAGACAAAGCATCATGGAAAAAGCCAGAAGTTGCACCACGTGAGGGGCGTTCCGCAAGGGGCGTCTCAAATGTTGTTGACTGTTTTGTATTAGGGACAGCACCCCTGGGTGGAGTTAGAGCAGAGACCTGAGGACCCTTTAGAGAGCGGATGGGTAGGCAGTGAGGGGTCATGACTGGAGAACTTTAGGTTTTCACCAAGAGACTTAGAGTGGGTGACTTCCCTTGGGGGTCATTCACTGCTGACACCTTTGTTAGGTTGGGATTTGGTTAAGTAGGGATACCATCTAGAACAGGGTAGGGACGCCTAACCTGTGTTTGTTTTCCTCCAACCTAAATGAAGGAGAGATATGCGTCTATGCTGATAGCTTTATTATTCTTAGAACTTGTGTTAGTGATTTCTGTTGCTCGTCTGAGGGCTTTCCGAGAGCACATGTATGTAATTGGACCTGTGTATCTCGTGAATCTCATTCTGAGATGTCTGTATTTGCAGCTTATCATTTCCTTACAATAAACTTTTGAAAGCTAGAAGTTGTCTGTGGTCTTTGGGAGTAGAGTCCTTTATTGGGTGAACTAACTTGCAGATGGGTGCACTGTTTTCCTCCTAGACAGGCAACAAAGGTTCAGTCGACCAGATCGAGGTTTGGATCAATAGATATAAGGTATCGATCAAATCTCGCCCTTTCAGTTGGTAGCAGAGGATGGTTGCCTTCTTGAGGACGGTGACCTAGGCCAGGTTAGCTTACCCCAAGGCCCCTAGAGATCGATGATCGGACGAACAGCCCGCTGGAGAAGATCCGGATGACGTGAGACAGAAAAAGCAGCAGTATCGGTCGAGAGTGAGTATAAAGGGTTATGCGTGTTAGATTGCGGTGTTTTGTATTGTATCTATGTTGTAATGTCTGGCGGAGTTGAATGTCTGTAGAGTGACTGTGGAACAGGTTGTGAGCGCGCGCAACCGGTGGAAATCTTAAGTTCAAGGAGAGCTTAAGTGGTTCGGGTGTATCGGACACCCAGAGTAATTGTCAACTAGTGTGAAGGGGGTCATGAGGTACCATTGATCACCCGAGAGACCGAGATAGGGGGAACGTAAGAGTGAGTGCGTGAGTAACGGACGCTGGTCGGAAGTTACTGTGTGTGTAAGCAACCTATCAGAGAGACGATAGACATCTCGTCAGTTGTGTTGACAATTACAGATAGACTGTGGACGTACAGTCGAGAGAAGTGACCGCTTGGTCGGAAGTAGTCATTTTTCGGTGTATGAATGGGACGCATGCATAACCGGGAGACGAGTTGAGAAAGGAGGGGTGCTGCTGCGAAGCGGAGAAAAGAGACGTCAGGTGGTGTCGCGCAGTGATTGGCTGACCGGAGAAAGACCGCGCTGTGATAGGCCAGCTAGCGAACACGTCAGACAGGGTCGCGACGTGATTGGCTGACCGGAGAAAGACCGCGCTGTGATAGGCCAAGCTAGCAAAGCCGCGACAGGATTGGTGGATTGTCATCAGGAAGTAAACAGAGTAGCGAGGCTGGCTTTTGTGCGCATAATTATGAAGTGTTTTAAATGGTTGAAAGCGATGTTTAAAAAAGAGAAGCGGGGATCGTATGAAGGGGAAGAAGCCCCGCCGGAGGGTACGCCAGCACGTTACATGGCAGTAAATGTTGGGTTGCATACGATCCTTTGGATATCAGAGTGGAGTAAGATTACGGAAGGAAATGAGGAACTGACGTTCCCGAAGTACGGGACGTTCAGATTAGAGGTGTTACATCGATTAAAATCAGTCATGACCTCAATGAGACCCTTGCCTAGACCAACCCAGTTTGAAGCTCTTGATGCATGGCTTAGGGCAGCGCATGAAAAGAATATGAACAGACGACAAGAAAGGGTGAAACGATCGGTAAGGGCAGTACAGGATGCCAGGTGGGATGCGGATGCTAAAAGATGGAGAGTGCATAACATGGAAGTAAATAAACTGTACCCAGTGTTAGAGGCGCCCGTAAATAAAACCCCCCTAGAAGAAGATGATGAGAGCGAAACAGAGGACAGCCTGATAAACAGATTACTGACAGACAGGCCACCCCCGTATAATAGAGCAGGGGGAGAGGTCGAGAATACTGAAGGAGAAAAGGGGGGCAATGCAGGAGAGCATAGACCGCTTCCCAGTTCAGAGTGGGATCCTGAGCCAAAGAAAGAGCTGTCCCAGCCTAGTCATGTGCAACAGGTAGTCGGTAGGTTTGTGGTACAAAGAGCGCCGGAAACGGAAAGCGCCACATCCTACCCATTACCAGATGCACTACAGGTACCTGTTACCATAGGTCCTATAATATCGATATATGACCAAGAGAGAGCAAGAGGGGAAGAACGGAAACGGAAAGACAGAGAAAGAGCAGAGGAGGCAAGGAGGAACGATACGATTAATACCCCAAGTCAGATGCCGATACCCAGAGAGTGGAGTACACCGATGCACACAGCAGGGGACCCAGGAGGAGATCCTGGGGGCCCTAGATGGCCAATGGATCTGAGGGGATCTGGACGAAAATCCTTTCAAGAGCTAAATGAGTACATGAAGCAGTGGGATGAGGCAGTGAAGGCTCAAAAGAGCATCAATGCTGCGGAAGCTGAAAGGGAAAGTCAGGACAGCCGAGCTCGGACTCACTGCGGGGCTGGAGAGAGTAGCCCGGAGTGGGACTGTAGAGGGAGTAGGGGAGTCACCCATTGGGCCCGGAGTGGAGGTAGAACAGACCTGGAAAACGGGGGCCCCGGGAGTGAAGGGGTGGCGCGCCCAATACTCAGTGAAGGGGAGAGGAGAGCGCAAGAGTACAGAAACAGCTTTAAATGTCCACACTGTGTGCCCGGCACCAGAGAACTGAATGGGAGTTGTGAGAGGTCGCACCATAGTCCCTGTGATGACGGCAATGAGCGCAGCCCAGGGAATATGGGGAACCAGGAAGGATCGTATCGGATACTGAGCGATACGAGGCAAAGGGAGTGTAGCGACCAGAGAGAAAATAACAGAGAGATGTGCGGTGAGAGGAGAGAAGAAGATGAGAATGGGCAGAGTAAGAGTGGGGGTAACAGGCCCGTGTTCCATCACCTTCCAAGATCAGATGGCCGAGCATGGGACCTGGAGAGATGGGAGCAAGGGAGGGCACCCATTAACTCTCCCGAGCCCAAACGTAGAGCTCGAAGTTGGGATGGTAGGGAGACCAGTGAGCCCCCTTCGAAAGACATATTGAGAGCTGAGATAAAGGCCAAGAGGCTTGATGTCTCCAGTTTAAGGTCAGACCTGGATGACATGGTAGATGGTACCCTGCCTTTAGAAAGGATGGAAATGTATGAACAGGATGAAATACTGTATATGGCAAAGGACATTACTCGAAAAGCGAGAGCAGTCCATGAGAAGTTAGTCGAACTAGCAGGCAAATATATGGTGGACTTGTCAAGAACCAAAGCATTACAGGGTAACCACAGGCTACATTACTCAGATCGAGACCTAGATGAGAGGAGAACGATTGGGCTGAAAACACACATAAGGGAACTGATTACTGGAATAAGGACATGGAGGGCACTAGATAAGTGGGAAGAGAGGTGGTCCAAGAAAGGGACCGGCAGGAGAAGCACGCTTGGTATGACACCAGGACAGCAGGGAATAGAAGCTTACCCTTTGCGTGAAGTGGCAAATGGGAACTATGTACATGTCCCTTGGAGTAGGGGAGATTTAGCTGCTTTTACCACCTCTTTCCCCAAATTACGTGAGAGCCCAGTGGAGTGGTACAAGCAAGTGGAGAGATTTGTAAAAATCTCAAAGGTCCTTTGGATAGATCTGAACACGCTGTTTGACATTGTAGTACCAGGCGATCTGTGGACAGCATGCAAGGTTAGCGCTGAGTGGCCCACAACGGAGCCAGAGAGAGATGCCAAGACTAATGGGCCGTCCGAGACTGTGATGGCAAAATACGAGAGAGTGATGACTTGGCTGAAAGAGAAAGTGCCAATGCAAGACATAGATTGGGTCAGAATAGACCGAACAAGACAGGAACCCAAAGAGACAGTTCACGAATATTACGAGAGATTGCTGAAGGCGTTTAAACAGTATAGCGGCTTGGATGTAATGGATCCAAAAGACATAGGGCAATTTGTGTCCAAGTTCGTCCTGGGACTGAGACCGGATATTAGTTTAATGATTCAGCAACACTCGATTTGTTGGCAAACTAAACCCCTAGATGAAATACTGAGATATGCAAGGTACTGCTGTGATGAGATAGATTCCAAGGCTAAGAAACTAAAGGAAAAGTTGATGGTGGTACAGATGCAGGCAGCAGGGAAGGGGGGACAACAGCAACAGCAGCAAGGAACAGGTACAGGAGGAAAGAAGCAGTACAGTCAGAACAAGGGCAATGAGGAGAGTTCCACCTTTAGACCCAGAATAGACATAGCTGCCTTGAAGAAAACGACTAGGTGCCACCAGTGCAACGAGGTGGGGCATTGGAAACGCGAGTGCCCTTACAATGTGGAGATAGGAGAGCAAGAGATAGAGGAGGAAGAGGTCCAGAGCGCGCCTACAAGAGGGGTAACGCCATACCAAGGAAAGGTGCTCAAAAGGGGGGGGGCTCCTCCCCGAGCCCAGTTCCCGCAACCACCTCGAGTAGGGAGTATGGGTAAGACCTATAGACAAATGCCCCTGTTTGTGGAAGGGGAAGAGTGCTATTATGTGGACCCATTAACCGGACAGAGAGTGGAAAGAGAAGACTGCACCCTCGGGGCAGCCTTGGAGGTAGATCAGAGGGGACCCTATGTGGAAGCAGAAGTAGCAGGGTGCCCTACGACATTTCTGGTGGACACAGGAGCCACTAGATCCACGATCAGATCAGCTGCAGTTCCAGACCTGCCCATGTCTGGAGAGACCATACAGGTGGTAGGGGTCGCAAACAGGAGAATAACTAGCCAATTGACAGAACCGGTGCAGGTGAAAATAGGGAAGTACAGTGATGAGCACCAGTTTGTGGTTTGCGATTCAAGTCCTGTGTGTCTGCTAGGAAGAGACCTGTTGTGTAAATTAAATTGTACTATATACTGTACACCTCAGGGAGTGGAGGTATTGACCAATGATGATGATGCAGATTTCAAAGTTGCAAACTCAAGAATATGTGTGGAGCTGTACCCTACTTTGACAGTAGACGAGCTCCCCTGGGACTTGAGAGAGACAGTGGCATCAGAAGTATGGGATTTCACTGGGGAAGAGATTGGATTGGTCAAAGGGGTGGACCCAGTGAAAATTGTAGTGAAACCGCATGCTGAGTTCCCAAGAACACCCCAATATAAATTGACTCCAGAAACGATTGCAGGCATAAAACCCGTGATCGAGTCCATGATTAAACAGGGAATACTGAAAGAAATCGTGGGTAGTCCATGCAACTCCCCGATTATGGGTCTGCAGAAACCAAATGGGAAATTTCGGATAGTGCAGGACCTTCGAAAGATTAATAACATAGTCGTTTCGTGTTGTCCAGTGGTACCGAATCCATCAGTGATACTGTTTCAGATTCCATTCCAAGCAGAGTGGTTCACTGTGATCGATCTTTGTCAGGCTTTCTTTTCGATCCCTTTGGACGAAGATAGCCATTTTCTTTTCGCATTTAAGCTGGAAAATCGCGTCCTAACATGGTGTCGTATCCCTCAGGGGTATACAGAGAGCCCATCGATCTTTAACCAGCTTTTGAAGAAAAATCTTGAAAGTCTAGTGCTGCCCCAGAAGTCAGTTCTGGTCCAGTACATAGACGACCTCCTTGTGGCGTCAGAAACGGAAGAAGCTTGCAGGGAAGACTCCATTGCTTTGTTAAATCACCTAGCTGCCAATGGGCACAAGGTATCCCCGGGAAAATTGCAGTACTGCCTGACAGAAGTGCAGTACTTGGGACACAGAATTGAGAAAGGCAAACGAAAGGTGTCACCAGACAGGATAGAGGCGATCATGAAAATGAATGCGCCTAAGACACAGAGAGAGGTCAGGATGTTTCTAGGGATGGTGGGTTATTGCCGACAGTGGATCGTGAACTTTTCACTGAAAGCAAAGCCCTTGCAAAAACTGACGCACAAAGAGGTGAGTGATCCGGTACCATGGGACAAAGACTGTTTGATGGCGTTCCTACAGCTGAGAGAGGACCTGTGTCGTGCTCCGGCATTGGGAATGCCTGATTACAATAAACAATTTTTCCTTTACTGTTGTGAGAGAGAAGGTTGTGCGTTGTCTGTGTTGGTCCAAATCCATGGGAATGCCCGTAGACCAGTTGCTTATTTCTCGGCTACTTTAGACCCAGTAGCCGCAGCGTTGCCCGGATGTCTCAAATCCGTTGCTGCAACGGGTGTCAGCATTGAAAGATGTGAAAATATCGTTATGGGGCACCCGTTAGAGGTGTGCGTGCCACATTCTGTTGAACTGTTAATGACCAGGACCAAAACACAGCATCTGACCAACAGCAGGCTCACGCGCTATGAGCAAGTTATTCTTGCTGCAGAGAACGTGACCCTCAAGAGATGCTCTGTTTTGAACCCTGCTACATTGATGCCACTTCCAAATGATATTGAGGATGATGATGAATATACAGACCATGACTGTCTCGATGTGACTGAACTATGCACCAAACCCAGACCCGACATCGTAGATGAGCCACTGACCGACCCAGACGAAGTTTTCTTTGTCGATGGCTCATGTGTAAGAGACGAAGTTGGGCAGTTGAGAGCAGCTTATGCTGTTTGTACAATTGAAGGAGTTGTGGAAGCTGGGTGCCTGGAAGGAGTACACTCCGCTCAGGTAGCCGAGATTATTGCCCTGACACGTGCTTGCTTAGCAGGCAATCAAATTCGAGTCACCATATACACCGACAGCCAATATGGCTATGGGGTAGTTCATGATTACGGGCAGTTATGGTCTCAAAGAGGGTTCATGACTTCTTCAGGCTCTCCCATTCGCAATGGAGAGTTTGTGCGCCTGTTGTTAGAGGCATTGCAATGCCCAGCAAGTATCGCAGTTGTAAAATGTACCGCACATACCAGAAATGAGGACTTTGTTTCGAAAGGCAATAGATATGCTGATGAAGTTGCGCGGTATTGCGCGGAACAAGGTTACTCTTTCACAGAGGTGGATGTGGGTGGAATAAATGTAAGAACTGAATTAGCCATGATACTGGAAACTGTTGATACTTGGGATGAACTGTCAACCATGCAAGAAAATGCTCCTGATTCTGAAAAAGAAACATGGGAAAAGGCAGGATGTGTAATGGGTGAGACCCATTTTTGGGTCTCAGCAGACGGCAGAGCAGTGTTGCCCAATGAGATGGTGAGTCCAATGGCTAGACTCATACATGGTCCCGTACACTTAGGGAGAGATGCTATGCTGAGAGTGTTTAGACAGACTTGGTACAATCCTAAGTTTAGAATAGCAGCAGAAGCAGTGTGCCAGCGTTGTGTGACCTGTCAGCAGCTGAACGTAGGAAAAAGAACACCAGTTGCACTAAGTCACATAGGAAGGTCTGGAGGTCCATTCAATCGAATGCAGATAGATTTCATTGAAATGCCAAGGTGCAACCGCCTCCGCTATGTCCTGGTGGTTGTTTGTGTGTTCTCCAGATGGGTTGAGGCATACCCTACACGTAGGTGCGACACCCTCACAGTGGCCAAGTTACTGCTTAGAGAACTCATTCCTCGCTTCGGGGTGCCGGCCTTTTTGGAATCAGATAGGGGAACACATTTTAACAGCGAGCTTGTGAAGATGATCTGTGTAGCGCTAAATATTGACCAAAAGCTGCATTGCAGTTACCGACCAGAAGCCTCAGGAATTGTGGAACAGATCAATGGAACGATCAAGTGCAGGATAGCAAAAGTTTGTTCCTCAACGACCCTGAGTTGGCCTGATGCCCTGCCATTAGTCCTCATGAGCCTTCGTAGTACCCCAGACAGAAGAACAGGGTTGTCACCACATGAGGTGTTAATGGGGAGAGCAATGAGGCTGCCATCTGTCCCAGCTACTGCACTGTTAAATATCACAGATGATATGATCCTGGACTATTGTAAGGGGCTGTCTGACGCAATGCGTTCTGTGTCTCTTCAGGTACAGGCTGCCGAGGTTCCAGCGTGCCAGGGCCCTTGCCATGACCTGTATCCTGGGGACTGGGTCCTGGTGAAGAAACATGTGAGAAGAAGCTGCTTGGATATTCGTTGGCGTGGGCCCTTCCAGGTCATCCTGATCACAAACACAGCTGTAAAGGTGGGAGGCCTGCCCAATTGGATCCACGCGTCACATACGAAAAGGGTTCCAGCACCTCTGGAAACAGCTCCTCTCTCGGATAGACGTCCAGCAGAGGACCGAGAAGCCATAGAGGGGGCTAGCCAAGCTGTAGAGGTGCCAGCGGAAGCAGGGAACGAGTCTGACCAAGCTGAGGACGGTCAGTACAACAGCGAAACAGAAGACGCTACAGAAGGAGAAAGTAGCTGGGAGTACGACTCAGACCCTGACAGGTCTGAGAGAGAGCGAGAACAGAGAAGAAGAAGAAGGAGTAGAAGGGCACGTGGAGAAGCTAATTGGCCGCAAAGAAGGAGCTCTAGCCTGAGGTCAACTCCAGAAGCAACCCTTCCTCCGATATCAGAGGACTCAGACCCAGAAGAAGGTGCTCAGGGCGCTGAAGCACCGGACCGAAGAAGGTCAAGAAGAGTGCGTGTGCCTAACAGAAGATACTCCACACCTGAGTGGACATATCTGGCGACAAATGTCTGTGAAACCGGAGACAGGGAGGATCCGAGCGGTGGTGGTGTCCAGTTCTGAGCCCATTATCACCGTGGAAATACGACTGTTGGTACCCGGTGTCGAACAAGAAGGGTCACTAACATTCATGCTCCCCAGACCTCCCCGCCTCAGCAAGTTAAAACACATGTTTCTTACAGAATTGCAATTCCCCGACTTTGGTACAACGATAACAGCACATGAAGAGCACAATCTTCGTTTGGAAATACTGAACTATGCTATTGAAGCCGCAACCACAAATCTGATAGTAGACTGTTAAAGGACTTTGTAAATAAAGCAAGCAGAAAAAAGAAGATTACCTAGCGCCCAGGAAGCAGTGAATTTTAGGGAACTTCCCTTGAGTTGATGGAGAAGGGCTAGGGTTGTCTTTTTGAACTGTTAAAGGACTTTTGCGAAGAAGGCTGTCAGCCTCCAGTTGTGTGGATTCTAAAGACAAAAGGATTGAAAAGAGACTGTAAAGGAACGAGAGGAAAAGAACTTTTTGCTAAGATAAGAGAGAGCCAGATTGTCTGACGAAATGGAGGCCGGCACCCCGAACCGCAGAGCTAAATGTATAATAGGTACACTAATAGTAGGAGTGATAATATTAATAGCTTTAGTGGTAACAATTTCTTATGTAAAGGGAAATGAAGAAGAGGTAAAGGTAACTGATGTGAGTTCTGTAGTAACGCTTACACCTATTGTTGCTGGTGAGAAAAGGGAAAACACTCAAGAGAAAGCGTTATTAGCTGCAGAAGCCCGCAGGTTACATGTAGACGAGTCCCAAGGAGACTTTAGGTCAAATGCTTATGCTAAACTCTTGTATGAATACGTGGATGCCATGGAGGTTAAGGATTGTTATGTCTGCATGCAGTTGCCGGCATCTGTAGACGAGGGTATTAGATACCATCACCTCCCTCTGACATATGGCATTACATGTAGCTTATTGCTTAGTATATTTTATGAGAGAGATAGTTTTGAATACTATTTCTCTAATTATGATTCAGTGTTGCCGGAAGTCCCAAATTATAAGCAGATGAACAAATGGGACTACTGGAAGAGTGAAGACAGATTGGCCAAGTTCTTCATTCCTTGGATTACTTTAGATACTTCACATGCCCGTAGAAATAACCTGACATGTAAGGTGTCAGAAGTCGAGAAGAAGTTCATAGGGCAGGTGGATGATCGTTACAGGAGACAAAAGATTTTGAAAAAATCTGGACAAGGGAAAATAGATTGGACCGAGGAAGAGAAGTCACATAAGAGAAAGGGTAGTAGTGGTCCAATAGCTTTAGATAGAGCGCAGAGAGGAAAGTTATGTCTTCACCGAGCCAAAACGTATTATGAAAATGTATACGTGGGTGAAGTTGATTGTGAACATGCTTTTAATTTAGAGTACTACACTAAGGATTTCCTAAAGGGAATGCAAGTGATTCCAAATGTGTATTTTGTATGTGGAAGAAATGCTTACGTGAGACTACCTGACAATTGGTATGGATCATGTTACTTGGCAATTGTCTTCCCCAAAATATATCATGCACAAGACTTAGTGATCATTGAGGGTCAGACATCCTCGAGGGGAAGGAGAGATGTAGGTGATGCCGAAATGGTTGGAGATGTCTTTGGAGCTATGTTTCCTCTTTTGGGAATAATCCTTAATGATGTTAAAATTAGACGACTGGCAACAGTTGTCGACAGGTTGTCTGTCAGCACTGCTCAGTCCTTAATGCTGGTAGAAGGAGAGATGCAATCGATAAGGGCTATGGTTCTTCAAAATCGTCTTGCATTAGATGTCCTACTAGCAAAAGAGGGCGGAGTCTGTAAGGCTTTGAAGGTCCAGGAATGTTGCACTTACATTCCAGACAATTCGAAGCCCCTTGAGAAAGTTATTAAGAACATAACTAGTGTTCACAAGGAGATCGAAGACTTGAGTAGAGAAAATGTTTGGGAAAAGGTGGGCCACGGAATGAGTACAGTTGGAGGGTGGTTTTCCACCTTAGGTAAAAGCTTTGTATGGTATATTCTAAAGCCTATCATCATAATATTGATCTGTGGGATCATATTGTGGGGATTGGTGAGGGTATTCAAATGGTACAGAGCAAGAAGGTCAGAAAGGGCCCAAAGAGAGCAGCTGCAGAGATTGGCTGCCATACAAGATAATCAGTACAGGAGCCTGAGAGCTCTGGAAGCGCAGAGAATGCCAGCAATAACTGCAGTTTAAATGTTAGTGATGACCCCGAGAGGTCATCAAAGGGGGGAACTGAGAGAGCGCAAACTGATTTAAATGTATGAGTACATCACACTTACCTGTAGTAAGCACAAATCATGAAGAGAAATGCCATGAGTGCTAATAGTATCTGCAAATATATTCTGAATATATAGCTAATGTAGAGATTTAAGTAGAAGTGGAACTAATACAGAAATGTGTGACATTATATGACTTTATTAGACGTGATTATTTTTGAATCCATGTCGTGAAGCTGCTAAAACATAAGATGGTATGTGGTTAAAAGCAGAACGTGGTAGGCCTCAGGGCCAGAGCTGGAGGGAAAGGGAAGATGGTTCTTTTCACGACACAGATTATATTAAGGTTTTTGGTCATTGCATTTAATAGACCATGATTTATAGAAATGTTTACTTAATTAAATGAAGAAGTTGAATGCTATAATCATAATGAGAAATATTGTAGGCCTGAAATGTTTTAGCATTGATTTACACGTACATGTCTGGGCTGAGAAATGTTGCAAGCCTTTTTAGAAGTCTATGAGAGTTGGGTTCTTGGCTACAGATATCTGTCTGCAACAGGAAAGGGGGGATCCAATTATAAATGAATGAATAGAGGTCTGTTCAGTAGACGGCCCAGACATGGAGGAGGGTTCTGGAATGTTTAAGGGGTATCAGCGGGCCGGAGAAGAGCCTGAGAAGCAAGGTCAACTCTAACGCATGAGGCCCAAGACAAAGCATCATGGAAAAAGCCAGAAGTTGCACCACGTGAGGGGCGTTCCGCAAGGGGCGTCTCAAATGTTGTTGACTGTTTTGTATTAGGGACAGCACCCCTGGGTGGAGTTAGAGCAGAGACCTGAGGACCCTTTAGAGAGCGGATGGGTAGGCAGTGAGGGGTCATGACTGGAGAACTTTAGGTTTTCACCAAGAGACTTAGAGTGGGTGACTTCCCTTGGGGGTCATTCACTGCTGACACCTTTGTTAGGTTGGGATTTGGTTAAGTAGGGATACCATCTAGAACAGGGTAGGGACGCCTAACCTGTGTTTGTTTTCCTCCAACCTAAATGAAGGAGAGATATGCGTCTATGCTGATAGCTTTATTATTCTTAGAACTTGTGTTAGTGATTTCTGTTGCTCGTCTGAGGGCTTTCCGAGAGCACATGTATGTAATTGGACCTGTGTATCTCGTGAATCTCATTCTGAGATGTCTGTATTTGCAGCTTATCATTTCCTTACAATAAACTTTTGAAAGCTAGAAGTTGTCTGTGGTCTTTGGGAGTAGAGTCCTTTATTGGGTGAACTAACTTGCAGATGGGTGCACTGTTTTCCTCCTAGACAGGCAACAAAGGTTCAGTCGACCAGATCGAGGTTTGGATCAATAGATATAAGGTATCGATCAAATCTCGCCCTTTCAGTATGTTTACACCACGAGGGGGCAGTGTGGTGGAGTGTTGTTTCAAGAAGACGGAACAAGAGACCGTTGACGTAAAATTGCATCATCATATGTAAAGTTCCGCCCTTGATGCTGCCAATGTATTGATATGGAGACATTTTGTAGCGCCTTCCACTGTAAAGAAGGGGTGCTGGTATTTTAGCCAACCTGATTGGTTGAAGTAGTAAGGGGCGCAGGTGCAAGAAACTTAAAATACATGCCGCAGATAGGCAGTGTTTGCCCGACACATTTTAGGGAACCTCTCTGGGAATGATAGGGACTGAAGTTTACAAGTTGTCACTCCAAAATCCAAGCCTGGATTGTTGCTCACTCACAACTCACTGACTGCGCCCCCACCCACCTTAGTTGTCATTGGAGCTTTGTTTCCAGTCCAGAGAGGACCTGGCCTGGCAGTTCGGGCTGGACTGTTCCCATTGGGCGCAGGGTCATGACTGATTTGCATATGGCTGGGTCCAAACTGGAATGACATTTTGAGCAAAAAAACGATGGATTTAGGCCCAGAGCTCTGTACTCGGGTGAATGCATGACATTGTTCTGCATTCTGTCCATCAATTGTTCTTTTTGCATTTGTCACCCCGTCTTTGGAGCTGAAACATATACTGAGAGCCTTGAAGCACACGCCTCTGCTTTTCAGTGCTAGACAGGCCACCTCACCCACATCCGTATTATCACTAGCTGCTTCAGTCACTCACCCTCTCTCACCTACTTCCACCAGCTAAACCGCTGTTTCGCTCTTCCCTCTCATTTACTCATTGAGTTTCACCCACTGTGACTCAGCTTCTCATTCACTCTAGCAACATCGCACTCATTTTGTTACTTCAACTCACTATTTTTTCTATTCCACTCTGTCCCCCCCTTTTTAGGTCTTGCCTGTCAATGCGCATGCGCATTGAGCAGAGCGAGACTATGGGGGCTTAAACAAAGCTTACCTACACTGGCGATTCACTGGCGATTTGATGAAGTGCATGTGCACTTTTAACTCAATGCGCAAGCGCAATTAGTTAAAATGCGCGTGCACAGCATCAAATCGTCAGCTTAGTGCCGCCAGCAGCTCTTCCCGCTCCGCCCCCTGCTGCATCAAAGGCTTGGCGCTCTGCCTCAGCCCAGCCATTCTCCTCCCCTAATTACCCCCTGCTGCATCAAAGGCTTTTTCACGGCCGGCCGGCCGTGCTTTCAGTTTCACGGCTGGCCGGCCGTGTCTCCTTTTCTTTTTATTTTTTTTAATCCGATGTTGATAATAACGATATCTGCTTGCTTTGCTTTATAACACTAATTTTATTTTAGCTCATCGCAGTGTGTTCACACTTCTATCGATGTTTCACAAAGTGTGATTTTGCAACTAAATGTAATTTTTGCACCTCTATGTGCTGGGGATGTCATACGAATACACATTTTTCACAACTCATTCATCATCAAACTAAATTTTCTCTCTATGCAGAGTGATTTTACACCTATAAGAAATGCCACACACTTGGTTACTTTGCTGCATTAGAGACTGTTCACCTAAGTTAGATTTTTGATTTTTGCTCCTACATGTGTTTTTGAAACGAAAAGTGATTCATGTTGATTTCGCACTAGGGATTGGACTAAATCTGACATGCCACACTAAGAAAAGGATTTCATGCAATGCAATTCACTGTCCACATGCGCTTAATTAAACATATCAATCACAGGCTTTATAACCGCATCCACCACCACATCCACCGCCACATCCACCACCACCACATCCACCACCACCACATCCACCACCACCACATCCACCACCACATCCACCACCACATCCACCACCACATCCACCGGCACATCCACCACCACATCCACCACCACATCAACCACCACATCCACCACCACCGCCACCACATCCACCACCACTACATCAACCACCACTACATCCACCACCACTACATCCACCACCACTACATCCACCACCACTACATCCACCACCACCACATCCACCACCACATCATCCACCACCACATCCACCGCCACCACATCCACCACCACATCCACCACCACATCCACCACCACATCCACCACCACATCCACCACCACATCCACCACCACCACATCCACCACCACTACATCCACCACCACTACATCCACCACCACTACATCCACCACCACCACATCCACCACCACATCCACCGCCACATCCACCACCACCACATCCACCGCCACATCCACCACCACATCCACCACCACATCCACCACCACATCCACCACCACATCCACCACCACCACCACTACATCCACCACCACTACATCCACCACCACTACATCCACCACCACCACATCCACCACCACATCCACCGCCACATCCACCACCACCACATCCACCGCCACATCCACCACCACCACATCCACCACCACTACATCCACCACCACTACATCCACCACCGCATCCACCACCACTACATCCACCACCGCATCCACCACCACCACATCCACCGCATCCACCATCACATCCACCATGACATCCACCGCCACATCCACCGCCACATCCACCGCATCCACCATCACATCCACCATGACATCCACCATCACATCCACCATCACATCCACCGCCACATCCACCACCATCACATCCACCACCACATCCACCACCATCGCATCCACCACCATCGCATTCACCACCACATCCACCACCACATCCACCTGACAAAGGTATTAATTTTGCTATTTTCAAAACCAACACATAAATAAAAAAAAATACAACTTTCCTAATGCGAGACCTATTGCATTTTCAATGCTTGTTTTTTTATCTCACTATGACTTACTCTTACAACTACTCTCACTCAAACTTTCACTATTTCATGTCAATGCTGTACACTCACACTTCATGTAATGACTTTCTTTCAGTCAATTACCATCAGCAAGATACTTCATCATTCATTTAACCATTCACTCTAGCAGTCAGCTATGCTCTCATTCATTATTTCATTGACACCGGTGGTGGCAGTAAAAATATAATTACTCCGGGATCCTGTAAATTGGGGAGTGTAGCAGCAGAACGTCCAGGCTCACGAGAGACGGTGCAAATTGAGGGAAAAAATATATTTTTTAAACGTACCTTTCGCTTCACTAACGCTGATGGTTGCCTTGGTGCTTGATCACCCGCAGTCTCTGGGAAGGCACAGGATCCTCCCTTAATCCAGACGCTGCTCTTATGCTATGAGAACAGTGCCAGGATTGGTCTGAATGGCCCGCTCAGACACTGCCTGGGAGCCGGCGGCTTTTCTCCAACCCAACTGTGAACACAGCTGGGTTGGAGAGAAGTGTGCATGTCTGTTTGGCCGGCCTGAGACGGGCAGCCAAACTTACATGTTCACTTCTAAGTGCCCACCACTCCTGTCTGTTAGGGCCCGGTCGGCCCCGCACGCATGGACGTCAGCCAGAGCCCCTCACAGAAAAAAAATGATATTATTGTTTAATATTTTTTTTCTGCGACTGACTCTGGCCAGTGGGACGACTCCCCTCTGTCATTATGAAAGAGCCGCCCTTGTACGTGTGTACTGTAATGTGCTCTTATGCCATATATTGGGAAGAGATGTAGGGGTAGATGTATCAAAATTCCATTTTGCGATTCCTTAATAGCGATTTTTAAGGAATCGCTATTTAGAATTCGCAAAATGGAATGTATGTAAAAAAATCGCTATTTTTTAGCGATTTCTTAGTATTTCTTATTTGCGAATTTGCACTTTGCGAATTCGCAAATAAGGAATAATTTCCCATGCATTCCTATGGGCCAGGAGGCCCATAGGAATGATTGCGAAATATTTCTCAATTTGCGAATCGCATTTTGCGAATTTGCAAATTGAGAATAATTTCAAGGGTGCAGGGGAGTCTCAAAGACACCCTGCTGCACCCCTGAAATTTACATATGTGTGCATATGGCGCACATACATGCCCTATGGGCATGTATCTGCGTCACATGCCACCTTCACAAATGCCAAATAGGGCATTTTTTAATGAAATCGCAAATTACCATCAACTACAAGTTGGTGGTAATTTGCGATTTCTTTACCAAAATTCGCAATTTCAGAACCCCACATACATCGCATTTAAGGAATCGCAAAATTTGCGATTCCTTAAATGCTTAAGAAAAATAAGGAATCGCAAATTATTGCGATTCCTTATTTTGCGATTTTTTAATACATTCCCAGAAATGCAAAAAAGACTTAAACGATTCGCAAAGGCCGAAATTCGCAGAATTTCGGCATTTGCGAATCGCAAAAGGCTTGATACATCTACCCCGTAATTGCTTATACCGATAGATACATCTAACACTCAGATCTCTTATGGGGGAAGAATGTGGGGTGGTGAACAAAGTCGAAAACCTGCCTCCAAATCATAGTTTCTCTTAAGTACTTAAGAGATAGCGATACGTTGTGGCCTTTGTTTCCCTTCATGGCATAGGCATCTAGGTGTTCGGCTCCAGACAGCTCTCATGATGCATGAGACTCCAACAAAAGGAGGGCTGATGGCACTTGTATTGAGGCCTATGTGTTGATCCGTGCTGGAGCTGAAACAAATAGCCCACCCTCCCCACCTGCTGATTGGTGCACTGCACAGACAGACTTGTGGCCACTGCTGAATAAATCCTGGTGTCGGATCTGGCTGCATAATAACACCTGGATTCAGTGGACTCTTCACTTCATGCCCTCATTTCAATACCCCCTGTTACTCTCACTCACACAGCTGACCCTCTTATCTCACACCAGTGGCGTAACGAAACTTGAGGGGACCTCCTGGAAAGTCAATGGAGGGACCCCCTTCCGGACTTACTCAGGAGCTCTCAGGACAGAACACTGCGCTGAGGGCCCCCCCTGGAGCTTGGGGGCCCTCAGGCATTGCAGGGGCTCCAGGGGCCTTTATTACACCACTGCCTCACACACTCTTTCAGTAACATCTCTGGCAGCAAGGGGGCACGGATTTCCAGCACCCAGGCAAAATGCAAATTTGTAAACACACAGAAAAGTACCATCACCTGGATTTTTTCAGTAACTTTCCACCACCGGTTGGGGAAGCTGTGGCTTTTCCCTCCTGCACTTTTTCAGTCACTCGTTTTTGTTATCTTTTTTATCACCGCTATCCATATATGGTCAAGTGCAATAAAAGATGTGTTCTATTTATTTGAGAACGCCGCATGAATTTCCAAACTTTTTCCTTTAAGAGTTACGTTTTGGAAATATCAGGCAGATTCATCAACCAAAATTGCGATCGCAATAGCTGCGAATTAGCTATTGCGATCGCAATTCAATGATCTGCAATTCATGATAAGAAAAATTACCAATTTGCAAAATCGAAAAATCGATTTAGCGAATTCGCAAATTAAATCGCAGAATCTAGGTGGAACCCCCTTAGCGAATCGGAATTTGCAAGATTCCAATGAAATTGCGACTTAATTTGCGAATTCGGTAATTGCGAGATCGCAATTTCAACACGGAAAAAGTGTGATTCTGCGTTTTTTTTGCGATTTTGGCAAAATCGCAAACGGCAATTGCGGCCGATTGCGATTCGCTTTTTTTATCGCTTTTCTTCATGAATCCCATTCTGCGAATTCTAAATTACAATTCAGTAATTTTCGCAATTTGGAATTCGCAGAATGTGGCTTTGATGAATCTGGGGATATGTCCCTGGAGCCAAAGCAGATTTGACCTATGAGCCACACCCATAGTACATTATTTTACCACAACTATGTTGCAGTGCTTTCAAGCTTGATCTAGGGTTCCATTAAGCTGTGAGTGAAAAAAAATGTTGGGAAAATATGAGCTGTGTCTCAGATGATTTTGTCCTCAAGGTGAAATTCAGACCTTCGTCTCCCTTGAAGTGCTCCTTAAAATAAAATAAAATAAAAAAAATCTATCAACTCTCGCAGTACTGCACAGAGATAAAAGCTTACCTGATGAGCCCAAAATATTAGATATTATTAGCCAATCATAACTTTTTACCCAAAAACATGTTGCACTCTGGGAGTTGTAGTCTTGCCTTTAACACTGTACATTTAGGCTCAAATAGCCTAGCATAAGAAGCCTAATTGTGATTGTAAATTGGTTTTATTTTAGAGCCTCAAGAAGCGCCACTGCCTTCCTCCTGAAACCGCTCATCCTTAACAAAAAGAGAACTTGTCACCGAGCTTTCTCCGGCGCTGCACCAAAGATTTGGAACTCTCTTCCAGCGGAAGTACGCAGAATCTCTTCAACAGATGCTTTCAAATTGGAAGCTAAACAATTCCTTATGAATTAATTCTAACCCCAACAGGGATAGGCTCACTTACTTGGATGTTGATATTGCATTTATGTTATTCCTCCCATCATATTGTAAAGCGCTCTGATATCCTTCGGGATCTTGTTCACGCTATATAAAACTTTATAAATAAATAAATAAAATATAGGGCTTACTGCCCCTGATGAGCGTAGTCAGAATCCAATATTAGAAGTTTAGAGTTAGTAGGTTAGAAATTAGTCTTTTTCCCCTCTGTGCATTAGTTGAGTTAGTTTGTGCTCTTGTATGTTTAGTAAAGGTGAGAGTAGGGATAGAAAGATGGGAATTGATTTGAAAGGGGGAAACAGAAAGCTCTTTTAAAAAGTAGTGGTCGTGTGTGTCTGTTAGCTGGTGACAATTCATACCTACCAATTGCCATCACCTTAGCTGTGAAACTTGCAGTCAGCCACGTCCATTTAACCACCAGTATGTTGCATTTCACTTTTAATGTTGTAAGTTGGGGTTCATACCCACAGCATAGGAAGCACCTTTAGTTAAAGGAAGGAAGGGTGGAGGGTGTCACGTGACATGCAGCCACTGGGCAGCTGTGAAGCCAGCCTCCTCCAAACCTTAATTCATCACCTCTGACAAGACTTGGTTTCACAACACTGGTTGCATCTAACTTGTTAACCAGCATGCAGAGCAATTCATTACAGTTGACACCAAACCTCTTCCACTCAATTCAAGCCATTAATAACTATAAATTACCAAATCAAAGTCCCTGATAGATCTATTCGTTCCAGCCGCAGTCAGTGACGGATGGCGCTGCATTAGCACCCATCGCGCTGTTTAGCTGTTAATTTAATGAAGGCGGCGCTGTCGTCAGTCGTTTAGACAAGATGTGTTTATCAGCAGCAGCAGAGTGAGGGGTGATTAATATGTAGCACTTCTCAAGATGACGTAACCTCGAGAGGCCTCCATCCCACCGCCTCAAGCCTCTATGATGTACAAATAATCTATCGGTTTGACAGTTTTATTTATTGATTTTGCACAGGGCTCAAGCTATCGCTTGACGAAAAGGGCATATAACTCGCGTTTTTTCCTTTATATATTTGCATTTAAGGTCACCTTTTTGTTTTAGAAATCATGGCACGTGTGTAATTTGAACTGAATCCGATGAAATCAACCAAAACTACAACTCCCAGAATGCAGCAGGTTGTTACAGGTCAGCGTAGAGCTGGGAAATAGTGTCCCTGATGACATGGAGTCTTCTGGTAATATTATTTGTATTTTCTAAATCACGTTCTTCTCTTTTGTCTAACAATGATAGGTCAATTTTGTCAAAGGCTTACAAACCTTTGAGACATCACATCACTTTGGAGGGACAAATGCATACAGAATTTTGGTGTGGTTTGAAGAGCATAAGATTGTGGGTGGTGGGGGGCAGCAGAAGAACACATATTGACAATATGGTACAATAATCACTCAAAGTACCCCAAAAAGAGTTAGGAGATTAGCCAGTTCTGCACTACAGTGACTTAACAATGGTACCATGCAGTCAATGCTAAGCAAACAAATGTCACAGCCCCATTTAGGTGGTCAAATACAGCCACAATAGGGATGCAGAGGGACTCTCAGACTTTTGGGAGAGAGCCCAGCTGCACTACTCACTTGGAATACAAAAGTAGCAATACAGCCAGTGCTTAATTTGAGCCAGTGGTTTCAGGTGCTCGGCACCTGCACTTAATTGTTAACATCAGCACCTGTGACAGTCTGCCACAAGGCAGCATTGTCTGGCTAATTTAGAGATAACTACAAAAACAGTTAATTATTAATTCAATACACATTAAAAATGACTATTAATTGCTGTCCAAGCCTGTCTTAAAGCATTGGGGACCTGAAATAGTCCCCATTTTCACACTTGTAGTAAAGTGATGGTTACTAGTTGTGTTGTTACTATCATTGGCAGCATGGCAGGGTCAATGTTTGGTGCATGTTGCAGTGGCCTCCTGACGAGAGCTCTAGCACTTATTTTTTTTACAAATTAAGCACTGAATTTAGGCAATAATTAATAAATAAGAGATTACAGTAGCAGAGTGTTCTGCGGGGGTGATTCGGAACCAGGTGGCACTCACCACGATAGGGCAACATGAGCTCAAGCACCAGCATCCATTAAAACCAAGAAGATGCATTTTTCCACTAAATAGTTAAACCACTTCCTGATTGGTACTGGCGCAGCTGTCACTGAGCTTAACCCATTCGCTGCTGCCGTCGGCCGTTGGACGTCGCGCGAGCTGCCTCCCTGGTGCTGCGCACGTCCAACGGCCGACGCAGCCCCGCCCACCCTTTAGAACGCCCGCACCGCGGCGGAAAAACCGCCGCGGTTAAGGCATTAATCTGGTCAGAAGTCTCTAGTCAAGGGCCTGGACCACAATCAAAGTGTCGATGTCATCAGTTATCACAGGGTGTGGAATAACCCAACACCATTTCAATTCCCTCACTGTCCAGGGATTTTTGGAGCTGAGCAAAAGCCAACAATTCAGAAATGTTGGCAGGAAACTTAGAATGACAACTGGACTGCAGCTTGAGAAGTATAATAGCACATTCAACATTTTACCCACTACCTATGGATTTAACAATCGTGGATGACCGGTATCATAAAGCCAAGGTAATTAGTAAGTGACTTCTTTCCTGTCCAATGGTTACTTGAACATCCTCTATGGTGCCCACAGGGGTCAGCCCTATCTCCTGCCGTCTTCATTGCCTGCAGGGCACCCCTGAAGGATAGTTTTCACAGCAGCAAAATAGTGCATCACATGAATGTTACCAAAACCCGGATAGAGCACGTTACCACCAATCGCGGTGGTTATGGTACTCGGACAAAACAGAGTAAAAAATATCATGATGCAGAAATATTGAGTTTTTTATTTTGTGATCTAAAAATATTGTAAGGCAGGAATGTACCTGATAAGAATATTGATTTACTAAGGTAAGTAATATTGAAGTAAAAAACTACATGCAGTGTTAATATTGTTTACAAAACGATCTACCTTCTTAATACTGAAGGTAAAAATATCGATCTTGTTAATATCATTTACAAAAACATTAATATTGTTTTTTAGTTATCTTTATGTATTTTAGTATATGTTTTAATTGTATACATAAATAGTTTGTATAATTATAGTGAATATTTTAATATAGTTTGTCAATTTTTAGCTGTGCTTATATTTAATTTAATTGTTTATTGTAATTTTTAGTGTCATAGCAGGTTGCAGGGTTTGTAGGGGTACAGTGTGGGAAGTAAATTAATTATAATTAATTAATAATTACTTTTTAATTATTATTTAATTGATAATCAAATATGTAAATTGTGTAATTAATTATTTTAACATTTTATTTTAGGTGCAGGTTGTGGGATTTGTAGGGGTAAAAGATGGGAAGTAAATCAATAATTAATTTTAATATTAACTTTAATAAATTAAATGGATAGTTGTGTAATAAATGTTGTTTTTAATTGTATTATAGGTGTGTGTTTTGGGATTTGTAGGGGTAAAAGGTGGGAAGTAAATTAATGATAATTAACAAATAACTTTAATAAAAATACATTATTTAGTTGCTAGTTCATTGTGTAAATTGTGTAATTAATAATTTTTTTAAGCTTTATTTAAGGTGTGGATTATGGTATTTGTAGGAGTAAAGGGTGGGTAGGGAATTACAACTAATTTATAATTACCTTTTAATTATTATTAATTGATAATCAAATATTTAAATTGCTTAATTTATTCATTTTTTAAGTTTTATTTTGGGTGCATGTTGTGGGATTTGTAGGGGTAAAGGATGGAAAATAAATAATTGATAATTAATTGTAATTTTAATTAATTATTTAATGGAGAATTGTGTATTTTTTGTATTGTATTATAGGTGTGGGTTTTGGGATTTGTAAGCATAAAGGGTGGGAAGTTAATGATAATTAACAAATAATGATTTTTTTTAAATACATGATTTAATTTCTAGTTTACTGCGTACATTGTGTAATTATTTTTTTCAGCTTTATTTTAGGTGTGTGTTAGGTGTGGGTTATGGTATTTGTAGGAATAAAAGGTGGGAAGTCAATTATTTATAATTAATTGATAATTAATTTTAATTAAAGTTAATTGTTCAATTGCTATTTAATTATATACATTTTGTAATTATTATAAAGATATATTGAGGTGCAGGTTGTTTGGTTTTTAAGGGTCTAGGGTTGGAAGACAATTAAGAAATAATTTATTACAAATGTATTATTCATTATTTAATTGATAATTATTTAAATTGTGAAATTATCATATTTGTTAAGTTATAATTTAGGTGTGTGTTCATTAGTTTGTGGAGGAATATGGTGGGAAGTTAATTACAAATATGTAATTAATAATGTATTAATAATTTCAAATGAAACATTTAATTTATTGATACTTTTGTAAAAAATGTAATAATTAATTTTTATATGTTATATATTAGGTGTGCTTTGTTGTGTTTGTAGGAGAATAGGGTGGGAAGTTATTTACGTAATAGAACATTGCAAATATGTATTAATTTTATGCAAATTGTTTTATTTATTTCCTAATATGTTAATTGTGTCATACTTTTTTTCACGTCAATTACATTTTAAATGTTAGATGTGATGTTTATGAGAATATTGTGCAGTATTTTAATGTAACAAATAATTTGTTTTGATTGATAATTGTTAACAATTGCTATAATTATGTAATTTGTTCATTTTTTATTAAGATTTAGACATAACATTTTGTACATTTAAAATGTTATATTTTTGGTTATTTTATAGAGTTGTTAAAATATTTTATTTGCTTGAGGTGAACTACTCTCTCCCTACTGTTGCACAGACTGGAGTGGGAAGAGTAAATGATACTTCTCCGGTGTCCAAAGTTTTCCCTAGTATTGCACAAACTGGATTGGGAATAGTAAACTCCTCCTGAGAACAACACTTTTTCTACTGTTGCACCTCCTGGAGTGGGAACAGTACATTTTTCCCCTTCGGAGTCCAATGCTTTCCCTAGTGTTGCAGCTACTGGAGTGGGAATAGTAAATTCTAACGCTCCGGTGTCCAAAGCATTCCCTACTGTTGCACCTACAGGAGTGGGTATAGTACATTTTACCCCTCCACTTTCCCTACTGTAGAGCAGATTGGACTGAGAATACCATACCTGAGTCCAACACTTTCACTACTGTTGTACCTAATGAAGTGGGAATAGTGAATTTTAACCCCTCCTGAGCCCAATGCTTTCCCTGTTGTTTTAGGGATTGGAGTGGGAAGTTTATTTATCGTTTCTAGAGTTTAATAGTTTTGTTAAAACTGTTCAAATGTATATTATTATGTATTTAATTTCATACATACATATATATATGTATATACATATATATATATATATATATATATATATATATATATATATATATATATATATATATATATACAGATTTCTGGAATTTTAAAGATTTTCTTTCTTTTCTTAAGATCGTTTAATTACATTATCAATATTTTAAATGTTTTTGTTGTTGATTTGTAAAAGAAATATGTTTGTAAGTGTATGTAATATATTTATATTACATGCACATACATATATAATATATTATAATATATACATAATTGGTATATTAGTAAATTGAAAAAATAGAAAATTATAAATTAAAATTATTATTTTGGTAAATTGTTTTACGTGATATATGTGTATATACATTTTTAAATATTACTTAAAAATATTTAATTTACATTATATAAATGTTATATGCTAAAATATGTATGACTTACTACTTTTAGCTATGTGTATGTGTTAAAAAAATGAAATTTTGGTCTATTTTTCCGAATTTAGTGTACAACATTATTTTGTTTCAATATTTTTCAATATATTTGTACTTACCTGTATATGTACAGGAAAACAATTTTTTGTGCTCAAAGTTTTAGACACAATATTTCTGTTGCACAATATTTGTGGTGTCAGTTAACCATGATTATTGGTGAGTCATGGACTGTTTAACAAGCATCCAAAACTGATGCACAAAGGGCACCATTAGGATGGCGGGCGGCACAAAAACGGGACCACCCTCCATGTGTGCGGAGGTCCCGTGGGGTAGATTAGGATGCGCCTTTCACACTCGGGGGCACATCACGCCTTTTTAACATTGCGGTGGGCGGTGCTTTTAGCAGCACCAGCCGCAACGGTAAAAATGCATGTTGTGCATTTGCATGCACAAAGTGGAAGGCACGTGCGGTGCCTGCCGCAGTGTGCATACAAATGCAGGGGTACAATAGGTACCCCCCATGTGAACCCCCAACACCATGGGGGCCTGCTACGGGTCCCCAACAGCAAAGATCGCAAGCCTTTTCATGGCGGCAACACCGCAATGGAAAGGCTCATTACCGCACTCATCATAATATGGATGGCGGTGTCTCACAGACACCGCCACCATATTGTGATCTTTTTCCGCCCGGTCGACAAGTCGACCGGTGGAAAACCGATGCACGGTCTTTCCTTCCTCCGGGGTCCCCCCGCCATACTAATATGGCGTGGAAAATGGGTGACGGGCGGAAGGAAATGTAGGGGGGGATCGCCACAGCCATGCGGGCGGTTGCGATCCGCCCTACATTGTGATCTGCCCCAAAACGTCTCTTTCTTATTGATGCTAACACCTGTTAAATTAGGAGAATGAAGTTAGGGGTGAAAGTAGGCAATTGGTGCCATGTGACTCAGACAATAAGAACAAAATGTATGTGGAAAAATTAAAGTGATTTCATGATAGGTTTAATGTTTTAGTAAGCATTGCCACAACCAATAGGTCTGGCATTGGCAGCCAGCTACTGGCTTTGCCACTGCACATTTTTTTATGTTTTGTACATTAAAAGAACTGCTGCCTGTGTATGCACATGCTTAAGCGGCCATCTTCGAATAGGTTGAAACCCCACTCAAAGATGGCTACACATGCTTCTACATGCACATGCAAAGGTGACCAGCTTGGAATGGTGTAAAAGAGGTATACTCAAAGTATGGTCTGGGGACCACTTGCAGCCCTACTGAACTTTAGAAGTGCCAGCATTCTGAACAGCAGTGCTGGGCTGCCGTTGGCTGGGCACTTACATTCAGAAAGGTGTTATACCAACAGGTAATTATTCATTTACACAAGTAAAGGAAAAGAAGCAAATAAGGTGTCCTGTACCATGTATTTTTAGAAAGAAATCTTGCAGCAAACATTAAAATATGGTGTGTTTCATTAACATGAATATGCATTTTACCTTAGTACATCAGAATATATCACTGCATTGAAAGGCATTTATTGAAAGCAATAGTTTTCAAACATGAATTGAGAAATATTCCTGCCTCCTCCTCCTTCCGCCCTGAAAACAATGCCATTAATGAACCAAGAGGCAACTCATTTATCATGTGCCCCCTCTGGCTAGCCTAGATAGTAAATATTGTAGTTTATTAAATCAAACACAAGAGAAGGTTTTTTACAGCGTTCATCATGAGCTCATGTATTTCAAGGTGTTCTCTTATGTGACAATACAGAAAAAGGCGGCAAAGTGAAATATAACAATTGTAAAGGATCACACAATTTGGTCAAATCGGAAGCTGGGAATGATCCCAGGAGCAATAAGACATGTATAGAAGTGGTGAGAACAATTTAACCTTCAATAACCCTCCTCCCATGAATTAAGAGAAACTGAGAAGTCCATTTTGGAGCTAGGAATGTAATTTTGTCCTGAGTCAAACTTTGATTACTGCTTCGCAAGAATTGATCTTCGTCTTTTTATTTCAAAACGGAATCTTTAAAGGGCATAAAATGTCAGGGAAAAGGACAAGCAATGACATCAACTCATTTAAGTATTAATGACACAGAGGATCCAGTCACATGGCAGGAGGGGGACAAAATATCGAAAATAAGGATGAAAGAACCCTATTGTATGGAAATGAAAATTGGCATTCGCAGCCATAGTGGTTTTAAGAAGAGTACAAAATAATTTCCAATTACACCCAGAGACAACATTGATGTATATCATGACTTAGAAGAACTAAATAAACTAAGGGGCATGGAAAAACATAACAGGGTTGGTAACCTCACTGAGGCTCAAAAATTAGCCCTTGGGCAGCTGAGAAAGGAAGAAAGCTTTGTAAGCAAACCATTTGTACAGCAGCCAATGTTATTTAATGGGATCTGGAACAATATAAAGAAAAGGCATACCATCAACTTCTTGAATCAGATGGCTATGTAAACATACTGATACTAGATTACAAGAAAACCATAGGGTCATATTATGATCCCCTTTAGGAGCTGAGAGAAAAGGCTTGTTTGGAATATGATAAATATCAGTTCTTGACTAGGGGTGTGCGGAAATTGCGTAGTCGCGCTACACAAAGTTCCGCAAAATGGTACATACAAAAAATAACATTTCACGAAGCAGCGGATCGAGAAATGTTTGGCAATTCCGCGTTCAACGCGAACGCGAAATTAGACAAATTCCGTGAGCCGAACGGAATTTACCGCCCAGGCCTATTCTTGAGAACTGAATAACTAATGACGCCAGCCTTTTTATCTGCTCCTCCAAAACATACACAAAAATCTCACAAAACCACCTGGGAGACAGATTGTTTCCTCTATGGGTAGCCAGTTGGAGAACACAGCCATCTATCTAAATCCTTTCATGCTCCCTTTTGTGCTGAATCTAACATCTTATTGCAAAAATAGCACTGATTTCTTTAGGAGAATTTCTGAAATTGATTGGAGACAACATTTGTATTGATCCCACTGGCTGTGACTTCATTGTATACATGCATTGTGTGTAAGGGCTTATCTGTACACAAATACTTTTTCAGAAGCAAACCATTTTACCTCTATGACCACACAAACACATTGAGATTATCATGTTTTGGTTACAGGATAACATTTTCATGTTTAAGCAGCAGTATTTCAGACAAACATTCTGGACTGCTATGAGCACCTGCTTCGACCCAGCTATGCAAATTTGTATATAAACTGGTGGGTGGAGCAAGTGGTCACGTCATCCAACAACGAAGAATAAACTAAACGCGTTAATATGGACTAGGTATATTAATGACTTGTTCATAATCTGGAAGAGGGACACAAACAAGGCTCTCAACTTTGTTGAAAATTTGGGCACCATTTTATTGAAACTCATGTGCCACATTAGTGACCAAGAAATAGACTTGTGAGACTAACACATAAAAGTGAAAAGGAGGCACTCAGAAAAAAATGTACACTGTAAGGAGACAACAGGAATAATATTCTACACACCAGCAGTCATCACACAACAAAACTCAAGTGGAGCATGCCCTGTGGGGAAATTATCAGGGGCAAAAGGAATTGTACCATAGAAGCAGCATATGCAGTAGAATTAAAGAAAATATTGGAGAGGTTTAGGCAGAGGAGTTACCCATACAGAATTTTTAAAGAAGCATGCCAGAAGGTAAGGAATAATGATAAACACACCCTATTCTTTGCATCTCAACATGACTTACAGCAAAAAGAGAGTGAGATCAAATTTATTACCACATCCGTTATGTATAGTTATTACTTTTTTGGCAGAAACCTATTCATAGAAAATACCTGGCTTAATATGAATTGCTTTGATACACAATTTGGTAGACAGCTATTCTTAGAGAAAACACTTTTTAGCAAAACTGTTTTAGAACCGTCACAACGTTACCAATAAACAGAATGATATAATATGTATTGATGAATAATTCAGATTGACATGCATACGATCTGTGACAAGCACCTTGTCTTGAATATTCTGGAGTTGAAGAAACAAAAATAATTCTCTTGATCAACTAACGCTTTAGTAAAACCTCCTGAGTATTAATAGAATTAGGGAAATATTTATTTGTAAATTACAGTACAGAGCCCTGAACCTTATTCCAAATATTCTAGCAGAAGGGTCTGAATAGTAGTTTATCTATTCACACTATATTAAAACGTGCACAGTATTAATTAACTAAACGAAGGATTAAATCATCAATAGCTGCATAGTGAACAATCCTAAATCCAGATATGTGTAAAGCAAATTTCACCACATTTTTCTAGACAGATTCAACATTGAGCATTCATTTATGTAAAGGGTATATTTTAAACAAACACCCAAATCTTTGCCCATCATTGGTATAATAATCTTAACTGTTAAACCAACTTTTCAAGAGTCTCTATAAACAGATTAAAAAAGAAAGGAACACAGATTAAACCTTGCAACACACCAAACACCACAAGGAGAGGTTTCAAAGAGCTCATCCAGGCTCTACAAGTGACAACACAGGAACAAGGATTGTCAAAGCAGACATTCAGATCAAATATCGAATTTGAAAAATCAGGAGACAAAAATATCAGAAAAAATATTGCCATTCAAAAATATCTTGATGCTAAAATATTGATGTTAAGAAGATCTTTTTGGGATACGTAATATTGTTTTTAAGAATATCGTTTTTAATATCCTTTTCAGTAATGTAGTTGTAGAAAATATTGTGTTTTCATTATTTTAATATGTTTAATGTGTTAAGTTAGTATATTAATTTTATGGGATCCTATTGTTTCTATAATTGTTATTTATGTTTTTAAATATAGTTTGTAATTTTAAGTGATTTAGAAATAGTAATTTATAGTGTTGTGGAGTAATGGGTTTGTAGGGTGATAGGGTGGCAAGTTAATTAATTAGTTAAATCAATGTATTCGATTAATTATGTAACTTGTTGAATACGGATTCATTTTAGTTATATTTTAGGTGTGGGCTCCTGGATTTGTAGGGGTATAGGGTATAATTTGATTTAATTAAAAAAAAAAATTACATTATTTGTACATATATTACTAATTATGTAAAATAATTAATAACAGTGCATTGGTTTTACTGTTTAAGTAATTTTTCTATGGATCTTAGTATTTATATGTGTGTTAAACATGTATTTTCAAATAAATTACATATATTGTTTTAATAGTTTTTGTTTATATGTTATGTATTAATTGATAATGATGTCTACATACATTTTTATTATATTTGTTTAGCATGTTTAATTTATTTTATGGTAAGTGTTTGTGAAATTTGTTTGTGCTGTGATATTTGTTATTTTAGTTGTTTTTTATGAATTCGTTGAAATTAAATCTATAATGAGTTTATCATCTTTTTGGTAGCTAGGGAAGTATTTATGTGTAATTTGATTGTTTCATGTCTTTCTTCTTTATATATTTACTTGTATTTATTTGTTAATACATACATATGTATATAAAATGTTTATGTTAATTAATAATGTTTATGTTAAGAGTTAAAATATTTTTCTACATTCTTAAGGTTATTCATATATGTAATGCATTTGAAGTGAAGTACTTTCCCTACTGTTGCTTAGACTGGAGTAGGAATTTGTAAATCAAACCCCTCCGAAGTCCAACACTTTTCCTACAGTTATGCTGTTTGGTTTGGAGTGGGCATAGCAAATTTACCCCCTTCAAAGTTAAACAGCATCCCTACTGTTTTGCTGACTGGAGCAGGAAGAGTAAATCTAACTCCTCCGAAGTCCAACACTTTCCCTACTGTTTCACTGTTTGGAGTGGGAATAGTACATTTAACCCCTCTGAAGTCCAACACTTTCCCTACTGTTGCACTGACTGGAGTGGGAATAGCAAATTTAAACCCTCCGAAGTCTACTGCTTTAGCCATTGTTACACAGACTGTGGTAGGAATAGCAAATCTAATCCCTCCAAAGTCCAACACTTTCCCTACCGTAATGCTGACTTGAGTAAGAATAGTAAATGTATCCATGTGTGTGTGTGTGTGTATATATGTGTGCTTATATATATATATATATATATATGTCTGGAACTCCGAGATTTCAGCAAATGCAGCCGCAAGCCAAATAACGGAACGGACCCATTAAGATATTTTCAACGCTTTTTATTTTCTGTGCACCCTCTTGGTCGCCATGACGCGTTTCGGGCCCAAAAAGCCCTTGATCACATGACATGGTCTAAACACACCCAGTGATTTGTAGTGCTGGATCGGTCACATGACTCCAGGCCTATAGAAATAAAGAAAATACTTCAGCCTGGACCGGATTTTTTTGACACCAATACATTTACATTAAAATCATTTACGTATTACACCCCAATTATGCATTACAATAATCCCATTTAAGGAATGTGCAAAATTTCGCAATAAATACATTAAATATTTAAAATAAAATATTAATACATGTGCAAAATTGCAATACACCTATATACAAATAGTCTTAATAGATTATTGTACAATAAAGTTCTCTGTGCAAAAATAGCAAGAAAAAAATTTATATAAAGTGCATTGTGCAAATTTCCAAAAAAACGGGATATGTTATTTACAAGGGATGTCAAAAAACATTTCTGCCCAAGTGGGCTTTGTCAACAAATTTCCGGACCACTGCTTCTACACTGCCTGGAATTTTATCTTGTTCAATCCAAGCACCACTACAGGAAGTAATAAGATTAAAGTGATTAAAGTGATTGTTCCCTAAATTAGTGTTATGCTCTATTTCAATGATTATTTTAAAAACATATATCTATGTACTGGCAGTATTTAAAAGACTATATACAGCTTATTTGGTTGTTCCTGTTTCTTGATGTTCTTGTGCAATTTTAACAATTTGATTCACATAACTTGCTTCTATTCTTATTCCAGATGTAAGCAAGTATGTAAATCCTCAGTCGCATTAAGCCCAGACGGTGTCTTAGTGTCAAGTTCAAGAATGTACCGGGTTTCCAAGACTCTCAGTTTTGCCTCTCTATTTCCACCACGACGTGATGGTAGCACCATATCAATTGCATAATATCTCAGGCAGTTTACATCTCCTTTGTGGCATAGATTGATATGCCTAGCCACAGGATAGGCTTCATCCTTGTTATTCACTGCCCTCATATGCTGCAATATGCGCCTGTGGACTTGTAACTTCGTGCTCCCAACATAGCACAGTCCACAAATGCATTCTAAGACATAAATAACATAATCTGACTTGCAGGTTATTTTCTTAGAAATAGGAATTTCCGTTTCACTGAACGGGGAACTGTATGATGTTTTGTTCCTTCCTATGGTGCAAGCCTTGCACACGGCACATTTGAGGAACCCTCTGCTCTTACCCAGCCAGTTCCCTTTAGTTGGTATCTCTGGGCTGCTGCTAACCAACATATCATTCATGGACCTGGCACGGCTATATGTAATAGCTGGGAACGTTGTCATTGTTCTACCAACCACCGGATCCCCTGTGATTATGTGCCAGTTTTTTTTGACAATGTTTTTTATCTGTCTATGTTGGCCACTGTAGCCCAGAATAAGTCTTGGTTGTCCCTCTCTGTTTTTTGACACTTTATCATCTACTCCCCTTGATGTCATTGTTGGTTTTGAGGTCGTATATATATATACACTACGAGGCGTGGGAAGGTGAAGCACAAACGTCCTTCACTTATGGACTTCAGGTATGCACGCACTATTGAATATTAAGACAATTTGACAACAGCCATAACATTGAGCAAAGAGTACCACTTCAAATGAACCCGTTTTATAAAGATGTGCACTGTGTAAACACCCGTGAATGATGAAAATACAAATATGTGGGAAAGTGATTAACAGAACAATGCAAGAATGAACTGGAGACTTTTTAGGTTTTGCCTAGCGAAAGCTGCGCTCTGCGCAGCTTTTTCGCGCAGGCGAAATCCTGTTGAGAACTGTAGGGTGCTTTGGGTCGGCCCTCGTCATTGATTGGCTGGCTCCGTAAACGGAGCCTTGCCATTGGACGAGGGGCCTGTCCGTCAATGCCGGACCAGACACGGGGGCGTTCCTGACATTCTTTGCCTTTTGCCGACGTCACGCGACGCCGGGAACGCCCCCGAGTCTGGTCCGGCATTGCCGGCACTACTGCGTCTCTTCTCCCCCGTTTCCCGCCCCGTGACTGGCCGGCCGGCCAATCCTAGCGCGGCCGGCCGGAAGTGCCCGCCCCCCGCAGCCCGGGGGAAGAAGGAAGACGGCAAGCAGTATGGCGGCGCCCGCGGGGCTCCCGTGGCCTGGAGGGAACCGCCGCCGTCGACGTTGCCGGTCTCCCATGCCGAAGAGGGAGACCGGAGAAGTGCCAGAGAGATTTTCGACGTTGCCGGTCTCCCATGCCGAAGAGGGAGACCGGAGAAGTGCCGCCGTCGCAAGGTGCAGGTGAGTCGATTTGTTTTTTTGTTTTTTTTTTCCCCTCCTCTCTTCCCCTGCCTTCCTGCCCCAACCTCTCTCCCCCTGTCTCCTACCTTCACTCGTCATGTCCTCCCCGCCTTCCTCGTCTCCGGCCGGGCTCCCGGCTGCTGCTCTGGAGGCCTGAGAGGTGGAGCCCTGTCCGGGGAGTTCCCTGCACCGGCATGTACGTGCAGACACGAGCCGGGCCTCGGGGGTCTGCTGGTCTCCGTTAAAAAAACTCTCATTGTTATCCCGTTGCCATTATGCAGTGCAAAAGTCAGCAACACAGGCCAGGCATTCGTTCGGGCCTCTAAGCCCGTATGTGCATCCACCTGTGTTAGTGAGGGTTGGATGTATTCCAGGTATCCATCCACTAGCTCCAGGCTATTAGTCAGATTTGTCATACATTTATTTATTTATCTCATTCTTCCATTGTGTACCGAAAGTAATCCTTTTCATTGTTTTGCGCTGCAGCAGGCTTTTCTTTTATTGCTTCGGCCAGTACTCAAGTGCTGCTGGTGTCAAGCCTGTGGCACTGCCTGTGCTTGTTTACGTTCTGTGAGTTTTCCAATTATTTCATGTCTCAGAAAGTGCCCTTATTTTCTCTGTAAATGTTGTGTGCAAATCTCTCTAGCCTATGCAGATAGCAGGTCTGACTTCCAAGTGCGGAAGCTGGTTTGATATTGTTTATTACCCCGATTAGTCCTCTTCCCTCCCTCCTTCCCTGGTTGCACAATTTAGCCACCAGCTTGGTAACAACACAGGAGCCGGCGAGGGGAGAAGAGTTTTTTTTTTAACTATAAAAAACAGTAAAAATAAAAGAAATACGTGCATGCTACGCCTGTTGGAGCGGGACATAGGCACATTATCTTTATTGCATATTATGTCCATGCTTGTAGCTCCTCCGCTTTTCTTTTTCTTCCTGACCCATCGATCTGTACTCCAGCGTTTCCCTCTTCTTTTCCCCTTTACTCCTTCCGCTGCTGTACCATTGTTCCATGCCTTCCCCTCTTTCCCCCGCCCCACTTCCTTCTTCTGCATTCACCACCCCTTGTTCTGTTGCCCTCCCTTCCTTCATTATCTCTCTACTCTATCCTCCCATCACCCCCACTTCTGGTCCCACTCACTCCTCTCATGCCCTCATACTCTTCTGCATCTCCCACCTTCTCCCTTACCTCCCTACTCTACCCACCTGCAGCTCTCGCTTCTACTGTCACCCACTTACCCTCCCACCTCTTATTCACTGCAGCTTCCAATGTCCTGATCCCCAGTCGCTCCTTTCTCTCTCGCACTCCACCCCTTCCTGCCCCTCTTTAGGCCTTTGCAGATGTATTCCCCCCCCCCTTAGCTCCTCCTGCATTCCTTTTCCCTCATCCCCTCTGTTCACCCGTTCTCTACTCTCTCCTTTCGTGCCTCCCTGTTCTGTCACTCACGTTCCCTCCCTCTGCTGCTACCACACTTTCTCCTCTCCAAACACTTTACTCAGACTCTCACTGCCCGCAACACTCCGGGTGTTCTGCCCTCCTCTTTTGTTCCCTCTCTCCGCAATCTTGTTTTTAATGATCAGTTCTGTGGTTCGCTCTGTTTCTGACCGCCGGGTCCGTGTTAACTGTGCCATCCCCTTTTATGTTCGGTGTAAAGTGCTCCCATGCCGCGAGATCAGAGCTGCGAGTGGGAGGTTGCCTGACAGGTGGCAGAGAGGGGACAGACCAAATGTAGTGCTCTAGGGCAGAGTCGGGTAGTTAAACCTGTACTTAGTGCCCAGGGTCATGATTGACCAGGAACACCTGTTGAGTGCCTAGACAAGGTCCCAGGAAGATTCATCTACACTAGCGTTCTCCAAAGTCGGTCCTGGAGGCCCAGATCAATGGCAGATTTTTTTCATATCCCCATTCAGAAAAAATGTAGTTATCTTAAAATCTGGCATGGATCCGGCCCTCCAGGACCGACTTTGTTAGAACCCTGATCTACATCATTCAGTAACCGTAAATCAGGTATGATGTTTACGATTGACTGTGACATACATTATTAACATACGCAGTTGTTTATAATTATATCATTAACACAAGTTTAGATAATCAATACTATTTGTACTATGCCTGGCTAGAATCCACGTTTGTTTGAATGATTAATGCTGGTTTTCTTACACAGTAATAATAAGCTTAGGTCCCATATTGTCCCTACGATGTGTACAATTCTCACACTAGTTTCTCGTTACCTATTCTTTCCCAAGCACAACCTTGGAAATGTGAGAGAGTCTGATCACACTTTGTACTCTGGCCTGGATATGTGAGACAGTGAACTCATTCCTTTCCTCCCACTACCACCATCTATAAAAGCTGTGGGTTTTAGCAGATCGGAAGCCAGGGAGCACAGTGGCAGATCAGTGAGTGTCCTGTCCATGAACTGGAAAACAATTACTAACACTTGAGCTTTGTTCTCTACAGCTAGGTTGAGAAAATGTGTGAGGGTTTGAACTCAAACTGTGAGTTAGTATGCAGAGGCTCGGTGAGACCCATGTCTGCTTGTGCCTCCGTTTTCGTGCCCCTGTTGCCTGCTTGTGCCTCTGTGTGCCCCTGTTGCCTGCTTGTGCCTCTGTGTGCCCCTGTTGCCTGCTTGTGCCTCCGTGTCCCCCTGTTGCCTGCTTGTGCTGTGTGGGTGTGTGTGGAGGGCTCTGTGTGGCTGTGTGTGTAGGAAGCTTTGTGTGGCTGTGTGTGTGGGGGGCTCTGTGTAGCTGTGTGTGTGGGGGGCTCTGTGTGTGTGGGGGGCTCTAAGTGGCTGTGTGTGAGGGGCTCTGTGTGGGGGTGTGTGTGGGGGGGCTCTGTGTGTGTTTGTGTGTCATTTGCGATAGATAAAGCTAGTGGCATTGTAAATGACAATGCCATTTATTTATGTTAAAAAAAACATAAATAAAAATAATGTCAAGAGCAATGCCAATAGCTCTAACTTTAACAAAGGCAAAACCATTGCATTGTAAATGCTTGTTACATTTGAAGTGCATTTTGGGAATTACAGTATTGAAGGACCAAGCATAAAGGGCGTGGTCTGAGATGGCGTATAAAGGAGGAAACCACGCCACAAAATCCTGGTATGCAGCTCACCTGTGAACAAGACTACCCATGTAGTTGAAACGCATAAGGACCTTTAACAAAGCTGTTTCATTAAATAAAGAGTGTTAGTGAATCACTGAGGTCTGGTCGGGCGCTCTTCTTTTCTTTGAATTGGAGTTATCCTGGATGTAAATAGAGGTCGTTCGCCCCCAGCGCCCTGACCGCCCAGAAGTTGTCCGTGCTCCATGCGAACAAACTCTTTTCGGATTTTTAGAAAAGGAGCAGGACCCGCCCGTAGTGTTCCGAAGTAAAAGGCACGGAGAATTCCAGCAAGTTAATTTTGGAAAACACTACGAGACGTGGGACGGTGAAGCACAAACGTCCTTCATTTATGGACTTCAGGTATGCACGCACTATTAAATATTAAGACAATTTGACAACAGCCATATTATTGAGCACAGAGTACCACTTCAAATGAACCTGCTTTATAAAGATGTGCACTGTGAAAAAACCAGTGAATGATGAAAATACAAATATGTGGGAAAGTGATTAACAGAACAATGCAAGAATGAACTAGAGACTTTTTACATTTGAAGTGCATTTTGGGAATTGCAGTATTGAAGGACCACGCATAAAAGGCGGGGTCTGAGATGGCGTATAAAGGAGGAAACCACGCCACAAAATCCTAGTATGCAGCTCACCTGTGAACAAGACTACCCATGTAGTTGAAACGCGTAAGGACCTTTAACAAAGTGGTTTCATTAAATAAAGAGTGTTAGTGAATCACTGAGGTCTGGTCGGGCGCTCTTCTTTTCTTTGAATTGGAGTTATCCTGGAGATATATATATATATATATACACACACACATATGTGTGTGGAAAACATAGAAATTACAAACAATTTGATTGCAAAAGCTATAAATATAATATTAAAAAAAGAAAACCCTAAACAAATATTTACTAAAAATATTATAAACATATATACTATATACTATAAAATATATTTAGTCAATATTAGGAAAAGCAGACTAAGTAAACTATAATTGTTTAAATGAAAAGAAAAGAAGGGTATTATTATGTGAACACATTCGTAAGCAGGCATGAGTAATATTAAAGCTGAATGTGTGTTCATGTGTGACTTTGCATGCCCAAGCATGCAGAGTGACGCGGGTGCTAGTTTTCTTTTTGTTTTTTTCTGTTTACCGTTTCAAGGAGGATGCCTCTTGGAGTGGTAGATTTAAATTGTTTGTTTATGCCAAAGTGGGTTTTAGAAAGCAGAGCTGTCCTGTAGCAAATAGTAGTGCCTGACATCACCACACCCCTCCAAAAAAAAAATTGCAGGGGCAAGGGGGTAACGGAGGAGCAGATAGGAGGAGTTGGTGGAGGAGAAGTCAATGCAGGTGGTACCAAAGGAGAGTGGGTACGGGAGCAGTTTGAAGGTGGAAGGCCACTGAATAAGTGGCAAGCAATTGCCAGTGAAAAAAATACCTAACCCAACCAATGGTACACAATGGGTGGGCTCAAAGAGCACTGTATGTTTTTGACATGGTCGACAACAGGCAGCAAAAGGAAGGAAAGACCTAAGATGTCATAGGAAAACTCAACACTTTCTTAAACTTTCAATTCGGACCAGCGTTGCACTCCTCGGCCAGAGAGAAGGCAAATTCATCTGTGGTTTCTCAAGGGGCCAAAGAGTGGGGAGGCAGGGCTCTGAGAGAGTGACTTGGATCCGTTTATGAATGATGGCCCAGATAGTCCGGCATGCGCATTTCCTTTTTCCATTAAAGAAATGAAACAAGCTACAGGAGTGGGAAAAAGATGACCTGTCACTTTCTGATCTCTTTCACTGCCCCGGGGGCTCTGGCTGGAAAAGTTTATCTGGTGCGGGAGACATTAGAATAGTTTGGAAGCAAGCACTTTACAACTTGTTTTGTGTCAGGTAACCAAACATTATTTTCAGTGGTGGCTCCTCCACCAAGGCGAAGGAGCATCGTCCCACTGCTTTTCAGCAGTGTGAAAAACGAAAAAATAAAATGATAATAACTTGAGGTTATTAGCATTTTACCTTTTCCTGCTGCAGCATTTTTGCAGTCGGGCTTCTCTGATGACAGAAGAGCAGGGGGAGGAGTGGTTGCACACTGTAAGTGCGCATGACTGTTTAGTCTGCAGTCTTGAGCCGGCTAAACAGTCATGCACACTTTGCATGTTCTCCACCCAGGCTGAATTACAGCTTGGGTGGAGAACTTGCCCAGTCCTCCAGTCCCCATCTGAGCGCCGAACCGTGGCACTCAGACCAATCACAACATTGCATTGCAGCTTTGTGACTGGCTTAGGGGAGCCTGGGTGCTGTCCTGCTTCCGCTCAGGCTGCGGAGAGACGATGAGGAGAGACGCCGTGGTCAGGTACGTTTATTTTTGTATTTATACACACCCAACCAATCCTTCCCCGCACTGCCACCCCCGATGCGCGCCAGCCACTACTGATTATTTTCATATCTCTGTGGGTATATGTATCTATGTTTGCCCTTGTGTGTAGTGTGAAGAGCTAAATACTATTGTTGTGTTTGTGTGTGCACACGCTTTCAGGCCTCTGTTTATGTGGTTGTGTGAGCCTGTGTGTATATTGATGTATGCAAGCCTTTAAGTGTGGGAAGGAGCATTATTACTGAGTGAGTGGGACGGACAATATGTGTGTGTGTAGGCGCATGTGTGAATGTTTCTGTGTGTGTGCATGATCATGTATACACACATAGAAGTGCATAAAGGAACATTATTACTGAGATGTGTAAGACAGAGTGTGTATGTGTATGTGTGTAGGATCATGTATACATGCACTAAAATGTGGAAAGGAACATTATTATAGAATGTGTGGAAGGGACAATATGTTTGTGTGTGAGTAAGTTCATGTTTGCACCCATACAAGTGCAGGAAAGAAACATTATTACTGAGTGCGTAGAACACACAATATGTGTGAGAGTGTGCGTGTATGATTATGTGTGAGCACATATAAGTGTGGGAAGGAACATTAATAATGAGTGTGGAAGGGGCAATGTGTGTGTGTGTGTGTGTGTGTGTGCTCCCACGCGTGGGCAGCCACCCTTGCCCACATGCTCACTCGAGAATTAATCATTTCGACATTTTGCTTTGCACTGAAGCAACAAGAGTCAGAATTGCAGATATAATTAATGAGTGAAAAGTGTTGATAAACCCCCATAGTCGTCCCCAGTGCTACTCCAGAGGATACATTTTGATGACCTAATCGCTCTTTTGTGTAACTGGTGATGGCTGTGATTTGCTGCATAGGACTCTAGAAATCAGAGGAATTTTAGGCTGGCATGCATAACCATTGGGCCTGATTTCACTGTTCAGACATGCCTCATTCTTAAATCTTTATCAGCACAAATACCACTGGCTACCAGTATTCTGTCACTTCACAAAATATGCAAGGCGCCTGGTGGAAACATCACTAGCAACACAGCTTTCCAAATATGCTGAAGTATCAGGGTGAGCTCTACAGATATCCAACACTACTCACCAGTAGGAACCTGTGCCTACTGCCAGCCACACATGCTACAACATAGATGTTTGAAGAACAGCGTGTGATGCTTTTCCTACATCTAACTACTTTCTGCTGTTGGTGTCTAGTAGGCATGATACGAATGGCTATGGCAGTAAAAGGCAGGGCTCTCACTTGCATGGCAATGATAGGTCAGCAATGACAGGCCTAGAGAAGACAGCTATGTCAATTACATGCATGGCAATGATAGGTCTGGCTAAGACAGCTATGACAATTACATGCACGGCAATGATAGGTCTGGCAGAGACAGCTATGACAATTACATGCATGACATCGATAGGTCTGGCTAAGAGAGCTATGACAATTACATGCATGGCAATGATAGGTCTGGCTAAGACAGCTATGACAATTACATGCATGACATCGATAGGTCTGGCTAAGAGAGCTATGACAATTACATGCACGGCAATGATAGGTCTGGCTAAGACACCTATGACAATTACATGCATGGGAATGATAGGTCTGGCTAAGACAGCTATGACAATTACATGCATGGCAATGATAGGTCTGGCTAAGACAGCTATGACAATTACATGCATGGCAATGATAGGTCTGGCTAAGACACCTATGACAATTACATGCATGGGAATGATAGGTCTGGCTAAGACACCTATGACAATTACATGCATGGCAATGGTAGGTTTGGCCATGATAGGCGTGTCAAAGACAGCTATGACAATTACATGCATGGCATCGATAGGTCTGGCTAAGACAGCTATGACAATTACATGCATGGCAATGATAGGTCTGGCTAAGACACCTATGACAATTACATGCATGGCAATGGTAGGTTTGGCCATGATAGGTCTGTCAAAGACAGCTATGACAATTACATGCATGGCATCGATAGGTCTGGCTAAGACAGCTATGACAATTACATGCATGACAATGATAGGTCTGGCTAAGACAGCTATGACAATTACATGCATGGCAATGACAGGTCTGGCTAAGACAGCTATGACAATTACATGCATGGCAATGGTAGGTTTGGCCATGATAGGTCTGTCAAAGACAGCTATGACAATTACATGCATGGCATCGATAGGTCTGGCTAAGACAGCTATGACAATTACATGCATGACAATGATAGGTTTGGCTAAGACAGCTATGACACAATTACATGCATGGCAATGATAAATTTAGTAATGATAGGATTGGCAGAGACCGCTGTGGCAATTATTTGCGTTGCAATTATAGGTTTGGCCAAGATAGGTCGGTCAAAGACAGCTATGACAATTACATGCATGGCAATGATAGGTCTGGCTAAGACACCTATGACAATTACATGCATGACAATGATAGGTCTGGCTAAGACACCTATGACAATTACATGCATGGCAATGGTAGGTTTGGCCATGATAGGTGTGTCAAAGACAGCTATGACAATTACATGCATGGCATCGATAGGTCTGGCTAAGACAGCTATGACAATTACATGCATGGCAAGGATAGGTTTGCCAATTACATGCATGGCAATGATAGGTCAGCAACGGCAGGCCTAGCAAAGATAGATATGACAATGATAGGTTTGGCAAGACATGTCTAGCAACAACAACTATGAATAATTATAGCAATGGCATTGATAAGTTTGGCAATGACAGCTCTGGTAAAGAAAACGAAATCAATAATTTGCATGGCAATGAGATATCTGCCAATGATAAGTCAAGATTAGGCCTAGAAATTATAGGGCCCAAAAATAATAGCTATAACAACTATATGCCTGGCAATGAAAGATCTGGTAATTATAGTCCTATCAATAACAGGCCTGCATATTGTAGCCCTCTCAGTGCTTAATTTGTGCTGGTGGTTTCCGGTGCTGAGCACCGGCACTTAATTGTCAACACCAGCACTTATGGATCTCTGTTACATTGTGGCACTTTTTGTCTAATTTAGAGATGAGCAAAACAGTTGTTTATTAATTCTATATACATTAAAAATAACTCATATCTGCTGCCCAAGCCATTCTTAGAGCTATAGGGGACTGGAATAGACTGAATTGTCACACTTGAAGGAGTGTGAGGGTTAGTAGTTGTGTAGGTACTGTCGTTGCCAGCTCTGTCGGGGCAATGGATGGTCCAAGCTACAGTAGCCGCCTGACGTGGGCCCTGCCACTTATATTTTAACCAGTTACGCACTGAGGCCTCTCAATTAGAGCTTTGACAATCATATGCATGGCAACGAAAGGTCTGAATATAATAGGCCAGGCAATGGCTTATATGACAAATATGAAACGTCTGGCAATAATAAATCTGGAAATTATAGATCATGATAGCTATAACAGTCATATGCACGGCAAAGAAATGATCAAAGGTTGAAAGACAAACATTTTTACACCTCTACGCAACCCTAGTGGAGAGCAAAAAGCCTAAGCAAACTCAAGAATTGCAGGGGTGAATGATAGCCAAGCACCCTCTGTAACTTCAACAATTTATAGGAAAGGAACAAGGCAATGGGTGGAATGCTTGCATTAATCTTCCTGTCAGCACGGAAAGTTCCTGGAGTAACTATTCCAGTCTATTATTTTTGTGCCTGTTATGCCACTCCAGACTGAGACGCGCCATTGGAAAATCAATCTGGGTCCTGCTCCAAAAGTTAAAATTGTAAATTGATATTTGTATAGCGCACTACTCACCCGCAAGGGTCTCAAGGCGCTTGTACGAATACCACTGTGGAACCCATCCTGGCTTTCCCTGTGAGGTGTCCACTCCTGGGCACCCCCAAGGTGTAGGCCAGGCATCCTTAGCGGTGTGGGGGCCGTTGTGGAGATTAAGCAAGCTATTGCCCAGAGTTGCAGATTGGGACTCCATGATTGGAATAGGCACCGAGGCGAGAATTATCAGGTCCGTGGAATTTAGACCCCAAGACCCGCCGAGGCGGGGAATTGAACCCTGGTCCCGGGCTAGACCTCTGCATCAGGGTCTGCCGCTCTAACCATTGAGCCACACTTCTCCACAGACTCCCCAGACCAGAACAGACCAGCTGAATCTAGCAGACCAGGACCCCCCTAGACGGAGACACAAACAACCCCAGACCGTTTCCAGCCTTGTTGGGTCTCATCAGTGACATGCGGCTGGAGGCCTATGGTCCAGTGCGTATGGTGCCTATGTCATAGTATACCCATCACGTTTAGGGCATGTCTGTTTGAAACACAATAAAACACAAAACCTCAACATTTTTGTCCCCGAACACAAAAAAGTAGTTGGTAGTCTATTTTTGATCTGGACCCTCCTTAGTGTCTGATTTGGGGCAATCATTTTTTAAATGTGTAGTCGTTTAAACTTTTTTCGTTGTTAAATGCGATTTAGGACTCTGAAGTGAACATGACTCACAAGTTGTTTACTGTAAACAGTTACCTTATCATGCTCTGAAAGGGTAAACATCCCTTACAACGCATGCGTTACAACGCAAGCCATTACCCCACATTTTTTACTCTGCAGAATCTTTTACAAAGCAGGGATTTACACCGCAAACCATTACAACGCATTCCCCAAAGTAACACCCCGGTGGAGTTAGAATAGTTAATTGCGTTGTTATGGCGAATGCAGTGTAATGGATTGCGTTGTAAAGCCCTGCATTGTAAAAGATTTAGCGAAGTAAAAAATGTGGGGTAATTGCACGCATTGTAAAAGCGTTCAGGGTAAAGTGTAATTCTCTGAAAGATGCATTTCCTGCTAGAAAAATATTTGTTTAAAAATGCAGTCTCTCATTCTTCGTGTTCCAAAAACAAGTATTAAAAATCCCCAGAAAGCTTATAAAATATTTAGCATGTTTATTTTCTCTTCAAAAGGTAAATAGATCAAACATTTCAGTTTTCCAGGAGTCATTCAGCTGCTTTCTCAAGGAGAAACAGAGGAAGGACTACGGTGCAGCCTTCAGAGGTGCCGCGCGCTGCTGTCACCTGGCTGCTTGGACAAGGAGACTCCGGCACAGACGCGGACATGCCCTTGCTGTACTTCAGGGGGTTGATTAAGTAAAGTCAAACATAAAGACACTTTCAGAGTGAGTCTAGACGTTATTCTGGGGAACAACAAGCAACTCTGTGGAGTTCTAAATGAGGCTCATCCATCAATGTATGACGGGCCCGTGGAGAGGAGAGGAGGAGCGGGGGCCACATCGAGCTGCGCGCGCAGGCAGTGCCTACTGCGGCATTAAAAGAGCTCCCCCCCCATCTCTCTTTGCCGCCCCCACCCCCCCCACCCCCCCACACAAAAAAATGATTTCCTTCTTGGCAGAGTATTCTCCTGTCAAATAAAAATGTACACTTCGGCGGCGAGAGCGTGGAAGGAATCAAATCAAAATAAAACCCAGGGTCTCTTATGGCAGGCCAGCGGATGTCAGCAGACGCGGCCTGTGGAGGCATAACCCCCGCACCCAGCCCCACTCTCCCACCAATTGCCTTCCCCATGTACAGTATCCCTTTTTGGGAAATAAGCCAACGTACACATTTCTTGTGGTGGTCATTTGTTGGCCGCAGTGTTTATTAGGAATACACAGATCTCTTTTGGGTACTCAGTACTGCCTTTAGTCAGTTATAAATGGCAGTGTGGCATGTTTTTGCTTTATCATAAAGCATATTTATTGCACATCTTTGCAAAATTATTTTGACAGGTCGTTCAGTTGGGTTTGCTTTTGTCTTCGGCGTGAAGGGGGGCGGTGTAGCCGCTGTCCCTGAGTTAGGCCCAACTCGCTACCTTGTCAGACTCCTGTTGTGCCCTGCCAACCGACGGAGGCTAGGCTGCGAGTGCCGTCTCCGTTTGCTACCCCCTCTTGGTAGGCTGACTCACCCAGCCGTGAGTCATCGTAAGGTGAGTGGTCCTACCTGCCGTCCTTCGGTCCCCTCGCCCAGCCGTGAGGCATCGTAAGGCGAGTGGTCCTGTCCCGGCACACCACCCTCCGGTTTGCTTCCGTACCAACCATTCTCCCCATCGTTCTCCACCAACGTCATGCCTGTTTCTCAGCCCTGCGACACAGCTGTTCGTTAGGTGTGGGTGGGTGGGTCAAAAGTTCCCCAATCTGTGCTGCTCCCCCGCTCCAAAGATAGGAGCCATACTGGGGGAGGCATAGGAGCCATACTGGGGGAGGCAGGCTTATATCCCCCGGCGAAGCTCGCCCTGGTTCATGTTACTTGCCCCCATTGGGCCATTCGTATGTTTCGATGGCCCCCATTGGCCGGGGGTGGGGGGGTAGCGCCATCGTGGCAGCTGCAGTGTTGGGGGCTTTTTGGTGCCGAAAAAACAGTTCCCGTTGGGGGGCTCGGCGCGGGTTATGGCACCGGCTTTTTATGCCGCCTGTTGGGGGCTGCCTCTGCGATAACCCTCGCACTCAGCCCCACTCTCCCACCCAATTGCATTCCTCATGTACAGTATCCCTTTTTTGGAAATAAGCCAACATACACATTTCTTGTGGTGGTCATTTGTTGGCCGCCGTTTTTATTAGGAATACACGGATCTCTTTTGGGTACTCAGTACCGCCTTTAGTCAGTTATAAATGGCAGTGTGGCATGTTTTTGCGTTCTCATAAAGCATATTTATTGCACATCTTTGCAAAATTACTTTTCTACTGACAGGTCGTTTGGTTGGGTTTGCTTTTGTCTTCGTCGTGAAGGGGGTGTGTAGCCGTTGTCCCGGAGTTAGGCCCAACTCACTACCTTGCTGCCTTTGCGAGAAAAGGGCGGGAGTTGGTGCTTGCATTGGAGTGCAGCAATGGGACAGCCTGTAGTCCGCTTCAGCCTGTGTGGTATGGAGGCCCTCGGCCTGCAGGGGCCACCTCTCGACGTAGTATATAAAATGTCTGTGAGGTAGCCACCGTCAGCGCATATTAGTTGGCCCCTCAACAGTCTTTGGAGCGGGGGGGGGGAGGATGGAGGGAGGTACATGCATTTGTATTATGGCACTTGTCACACACAACATGGAAATTAATCAAGGATCGGTCTACTGAGAAATGACGAACCGAAAGTGTTACCAAAGAAAGAAATATCATATTTTCCTCCTGGGCTAAAGCAGGATGGCTTCCATCTCTTCCAAAGGCACCCCAAACAAAGCTAGCTTTTCAAGCAAGGGTCAATGCTGTCTCTATTATTTAAGAAAGAAAGTAACCATTACAAATGTCTTCTCAGGAAACATTTTCCCATTTCTGGCTACTCTGTTGCATATCACCCACCCACGCTTTATTTGCTTGCCCTGATTAGGTAAATACTTGGGTGTATTCCAAGAGACATGGAAGCCTGAAGACATAAGCAGTTTAAAATGATTTTTAAAAAACGACCACTAGGAAAAGAAAGAAGGTAAAGACCACTACTTAATGCCTAATAAAAAATAAAAGAGAAAAGGATTTGCTCTATAAGCAACAATGTATTAGTTATGGGTGTTTTTTTGTCTTGGCTTGGAAAAAATAGTGCATGTATGTATGTATGTTTATATTCAATGGCTCTGCAGTGAAGAAAGCACACGGCAACAGAGAAGTTGGTAAGAACCTTCATTTAATGCTGAGAATGTCCCGGCTTCCGTCTCTCATTCTTGTTAGCCCGACGCGTTTTAGTGTTTCCTTCACTTTCCTCTGGGGCTTAATGACAGTGCGGTCTGATTTGAAGAAGGCTTGTATAATTACCCAGTCCCTGCTTACTTTAGTAGAATAGCCTGGGAGGCGCTTTGTCAGCACGTGACCTAATTGGTGTCTTCTGGGAATTGTAGTATCTTTTGCCTGTAAATATTTCCCACAGTGGGTTCCACACCGGCATTAAAGTTTTCCAAGTTGCGCTGGTCTAGTAGCATACCACCACAATGTAAAGGCATTTCAGTATGCCCCGGTTAACTCGAGCATTCTCATTAGTGTTTGCGCTCTGCTGCGCCGTATCCTGTCTGGGTTTGTTCCCTGACGACGGCCCCTTACTCCACAGCTCCCTCCAAGGTGGTGCATCTCTTCCACGACGAAGCTGTCGTGTTTAATGTTTATATTCAATGGCTCTGCAGTGAAGAAAGCACACGGCAACAGAGAAGTCGGTAAGAACCTTCATTTAATGCTGAGAATGTCCCGGCTTCCGTCTCTCATTCTTGGCAGCCCGACGCGTTTCAGTGTTTCCTTCACTTTCCTCTGGGGCTTAATGACAGTGCGGTCTGATTTGAAGAAGGCTTGTATAATTACCCAGTCCCTGCTTACTTTAGTAGAATAGCCTGGGAGGCGCTTTGTCAGCACGTGACCTAATTGGTGTCTTCTGGGAATTGTAGTATCTTTTGCCTGTAAATATTTCCCACAGTGGGTTCCACACCGGCATTAAAGTTTTCCAAGTTGCGCTGGTCTAGTAGCATACCACCACAATGTAAAGGCATTTCAGTATGCCCCGGTTAACTCGAGCATTCTCATTAGTGTTTGCGCTCTGCTGCGCTGTATCCTGTCTGGGTTTGTTCCCTGACGACGGCCCCTTACTCCACAGCTCCCTCCAAGGTGGTGCATCTCTTCCACGACGAAGCTGTCGTGTTTAATGTTTATATTCAATGGCTCTGCAGTGAAGAAAGCACACGGCAACAGAGAAGTCGGTAAGAACCTTCATTTAATGCTGAGAATGTCCCGGCTTCCGTCTCTCATTCTTGGCAGCCCGACGCGTTTCAGTGTTTCCTTCACTTTCCTCTGAGGCTTAATGACAGTGCGGTCTGATTTGAAGAAGGCTTGTATAATTACCCAGTCCCTGCTTACTTTAGTAGAATAGCCTGGGAGGCGCTTTGTCAGCACGTGACCTAATTGGTGTCTGTATGTATGTATGTATGTATTTTTTGAAAAGCGCGCGAATCACCGGGGGGCATCTCGGCGCTGTATACCGCTGGGGACCCCGTCCTGGCTTTCCCTGTGGGATGGTCCCTGCTGGCAATCCCCAAGGTGGAGCCAAGCATCCCCAGCGTTGGGGGGGGGCCGTTGTGGAGATTAGGCAAGCTAATGCCCAGAGTTGCCGAGTGGGACCCCTGGTTAGAGTGGGCACCGAGGCGAGAATGATCGAGTCCGCTAACCCTGGTCCATGACCCTGCCACGTCGGGGATCGAACCCTGGTCCCAGGCCGACTTCTGCCTCCGGGTCTGCCGCCTCTAACCAGTGAGCCACACCACTCCACTGGAAGCATGGGACTACATCAAAGAATCCAAATGTTTGATGAATAAATTAGGCTAATTTTGGAACACATTTTATCACTTTCAAACAGGCTGTCTGATTTTTTTCGAAGTGAAGTATAGAGTCGGTAAATCCTGCATTTTAAATAGGGGTTACTTATTTTAAACACTTTTAAACTAAAATGTGTAAACAACTTTTAAGCTATAGGGACCCTGGCCCACCACGATGTGGACAAATGATATAACAGCAAAAATAAAAAATGTCAGCATCAAAACAAGAACCAACAATTCTCTCACTAACGTCGATATAAATACATGTTTAAATGGAAGAGATTACAAATTACACAACCTTTACGAAATCAGGGTTCATGTGAGGAAAAGACAGAAAAAGATATTATCTACAAAGGAATGTTATGCTACTGAGAAAATATTCAGAAACATCAGAGTTCATATTGGTATAGAAGCAAGAAGCTTTAACATTCAATATGCAAAAGATTTGCAATCTGCAAAAAAGGCATTGTAGGTCAATGATGTGACTTGCAATATTGTTATTACAAGTGCATTCTGATGTCAGACCTCACTTTTAATCACATCATGTCATGATCCAGGGCTCCTGCTGATCAGGGTATTCTGGGCAAGTACAGAAACGCTCTCCTCTGAACTTCAATGCCACTTAAATCTTCTGCTGCAGAGCAGGGCAGAGTGTAGGTCTGCACCCCACCAACAATGTAAGAAAAAAAAATTAGGCCTACCAGTCCCGGGTACTCTCGCGGGACATTTTGACGGCGGGTGCAGGAGTCCCATGAGACTAGCATGCCACACACGTATGGTCCAATGGGACTCCCAGAGAGAACCAGAACAACCTGCTTCAGTGGGAGTGTCGAAGGACCGAAAAAAAATGAAAAAAGGGAAGAATGTGGGGAGAAAGCCTGAGGGTTGTTGGCTGCTCACAGGGGTTTGACTGGCTGCGGGGATTGGCTGATGGCTGTGCTCGGCGTGGGGTTGGCCGCCCACAGCATGGGGTTGGCCATAGATGTTTTGTAATAAGATATCATTTAATGTTAAAAACACATTGAAATTCAATGAATAAACAAATGTTAAAGTGGAGTTATGTGTAAGTAAGGCCGTCATTTTTGGGATTTTAGCTTCCGTTAAAAAAACCTTACAAATTCACTGAAGAAAACAAAACTTAAAGTGGAGTTTAACTTGGGTGTTCTAATAATAAAAAAAATAACATTTTAAAACTGAACATAAACAGAAAATTCACTAGTTATTCATCAACAAACTAAGTATAACTGCACCGCTGAAGATGTCATCAGTAATGTAATATGTGCGGTTATAAGGAGTGCATCATAGTGGTGAAAGTTATAATCATGTCTGTTCAATTTTCAGTTTCTTTATCCCTTCGAAGCTTCGAGCGTGGGCCGAGAACCACAGTGATCTCGGACAGCGAGAGAGAGCTGCTTCATATCTACGGTAATGAAGGAACAGTGATACCTTTAAATGGGCAGTATATAACACAGGGTTTCGTACTGTGCCATCATCAGACAGTTCTACATCATTTGAGGAGTCAATGATGTGAACAACCACCTGTTCGGCTTCCCCATCTTCCTCATGCCATCTCAATGGACCTTATAGCTCCCTCCAACTATACACACCCAAAATAAAAATGTCACGCATGTATGTTGTACTGACGTTTAGATTTTTGTTCTTAACACCACCTGTTAATATCTAGGAAGATAACTTGGTTACAGGGACATAGAGTGCTTGCCAGAAATCACACAATTTGTTGGTGAGCATGGAGGCTGGGAATAGGACTGTGTTTTCTTGCTTCCATGGCTAACAGCCCACTCTCGCGACCACATCCCCATGTAGTTAATTGTAAGTAAACATGTCTTTGTGGAGTTCTTTTCCATATAGATCAGGGTTCTCCATAGTCCGTCCTGGAGGGCCGGATCCATGCCAGATTTTTAGCATATCCCCATTTGGATAAATGTAATTATCTTAAAACCTGGCATGGATCTGGCCCTCCAGGACTCATTTTGGAGAACACTGATATAGAATATCTCATCTGCATGAATATGCTGGCTTAATGCAAAAGAGGATCAGACACTGTGTTCTTCACCTGCTACAAGCTGGGCAGCACTTAATTTGGAAAGAAATAAGTGCCACTGCCCTCGTCGGGAGGCCACTGCAGCTTGCATCACCTAGTGCCCATGCCATGCTGCCGATAGTAACACCACAACTCCTAACCATCACAATCCTACAAGTGTGACAATTCAGCCTATTGCAGCCGCCCAACACTAAAAGAATGAGTCCCTTTTAATGTATAAGGAATTAATAAATTACTATGTTTGTGCTCATTGCTCAATTAGACTGACAGCGCCACCATGTGGCAGACTGTCATAAGTGCTGGTGTTGACAATCAAGTGCAGGTGCTGAGTTCCGGCAACTACCTGCTCAAATTAAGCACTGTTGCTGGGCTAGGCAACAGCTGCACACCTCTTAAAATACAGAGGTAGGAAGATGCGAAAAAACTTTAACTGATGTGGTGTCTACACACCAACCCCTGGCCATGGTGCCTCTAAAACAGCAATCTGTGCCCCCCCCCCTGCACATGCACTGGCATCACGTCTCCTATTCCTTGGTAAATATTCGGGTCACATATTGCTCAGCTTGCACAGCTCACCTGGGAACCCCCGGCTGAGCCGGACTCAAATTGGCCAGGTTTTCCTTCCCTCGCCGGATGGATATCAAGATGATGGTGTCCTGTGCTCTGTCTCAGCCTTCAAGGTTGTGTTTGTTATACACCTGCTTCCCCTCGGTTCTCCCTGGTCTGTGAGGTTCAGGAGAGCGAAGAGGAGAAAAGGGACATTTTAGTCTCTTTAAGAGGATTTTGGTTTTGAAAGCTTCTAGAAAACCTGCATCGCTAGCCAAGGCTACAGTCTGAAGTTTTAAAAAGCCCATAGTGCAGTTTGTATAGTTTTCAAATGTTTACATTCATATCGTTTAAGAAAAGGCAGATGTGATTTTTCTACAAACAGGCAGACTTCCTCCCTGTGATTCCTGGTAGCCGCTGACCTTTCCCGTGGCCCGAGAGGTATAAATGGAAGAGAGAAAAACATTATTTTTGGACGAGTTTGAAATCCTTATTTGAGCATCAGACTGTGCGCCCCACGAGTCACTTTTTTTCTTCGCATATACACATTCTTCTGCCTTTCCAATTTCCCCTTACTCCAAGCCATGTTATGCAGTTTTTGATTTCTAGGGGTTTGCAAAGAGCGTCAGTGAGGCATTTCTGTTACAATGCGTGACATGTCCATTAGGACATGAAGGAGTTCTATGTACCCACCTTGGCTCTTGAAGACGTGTGGGCAAAGAGTGGTGGTCTGGTACAATTGGCTACAGGACCTAGTCTGTATCTTAAAATTGAATTTATGCGCCTTCTACAAATGAAGAGGCATGGGCGAAATTTTATTTATGCCGGAACAGAGTAATTTTTTATTACTCTTTTGATCCAATTTTTTTTTTTTTAATTACGCGATTTGCCCGTTGTCATAATTATGAGTAATTTTGCACAAAAATCCTTTCCACGGGAGCACAGGAACAACGAATTTAGCAAGCGCCTGCTGCTGTTCATGTGCGGTTGTGAGTTGCGCCCACCACGACAAAGGATTCGAAACAAGCCAGGCTGAGTTAGGTACCCTCTAAATATAGTCACTCACAGATGCATCACTTGAGAAAGTGTCAAGTGATTAGCAGAACTACCCTCACTGGGAGGAACTGGCCATTATTGGACCCTCATATTAGGCAAAGACAAAACTTTGGTGAACCCAGTGGTGCTGGGACAAGTTTCAGAGCGGGGTGCTCCCATCAATTTTACATCTCTGCGCTCATAGGGATTGTTGAATCCAGGTGTCAAACAAAGAACAAATGAGCTATGCCCATTCGGCAGGTAAATGGTAAGAGTATAGCAGCCGCGGCCGGTAGTGGGAGTACCGGCCAGGCGGTGAGGTGGGGAGCGGGAGGGGCAGGGTGGGGGGTAGTAATGTATGGGTTACGGACTTTAAAAGGTAAGTAAACATAAAAATAAATAAAACTAATTTTGTTGCACACACTGTATCACCAAATGCGATGCAGTGTGTGCAACGAAATTTGTTTTATTTATTTTTGTTTAGTTACCTTTTAAATTCCGTAATCCATACATTACTACCCCCACCCTGCCCTTCCCCCTCCCCACATCACGTCACCACCCGGCCGGTACTCCCACTACCGGCCGTGGCAGGAGTATAGTATGTAGACTCTGTGCTTAATTTGTAAAAGAATGAATGCCATTCCCCGAAGCTGTGGTCAGAAGCTTGATGCAGGTGCAATTAAACATTGGTGCACCAAATACCAAGGTTGACCCATATTAAATCCATCTCAGGCCTCTTTAATCCCCTACAAGACACTCCCTGCCAGTAGCGACTCCTGGAGGTAGTGCTGCGGGTGGTGAGGTGGGGGAGGAGCAGGGTGAGGGGGTAGGAAACTACGGCATCCCGCTGAACGGAGGTAAGTAAACAAATTTAAAAAACGAATTTCGTTGTGCACGCTGCATCGCATTTGGCAATACAAAGCACGCAATGAAATTCGTTTTATTGATTTATTTATGTACTTACCTTTATTCGGCCGTATGCCATAGTTTACTAACCCCCACACTGCTCCTCCCCTGCCTCACCGTCCGCAGCACTCCCTCCAGGAGCCGCTACTGCTCCCTGCCCTTTTATCTCACTCTTGCAGGTTCCTGCTTTCCTCCTTTGTGAGGGTTTCTCTGTCTCTCTCTTCCTCCAGTGTTTCGATTTGCGTTCTCTTCCCTTTCTTGCTCTCCTAAATATCTGATGCTGAATAATAAGTCCTGGTTCTCAAAAATAAGTGCCGGTGCACCCCAGCGGCAACCACCGGCTTAAATTAAGCACTGTAGCCTGTGCATCATTTTGGAGCACATTGTCGCAAATACATCACTAAACCATGGTGTGGAAGCACACAGTCAGTTACAGAGAGTACTTTTTCCATTGAAATGGACAGATATGCAGTTGTACTAATAAAACTATATAGCACAACAAGTGAACCTGTAGAAATTGTGTTTCAACGAATATTACGCCTCTCTAAGTAAAGTTTCTTGATTTGTTTAGATCCTATTAAAATCTATTTTTTCATCACACTTCAGATTTGCAAAAAAAATGTACTTTCCTTATTTTTGGTATATTTTGACATAATTGTGCGGTTCATTAACAGATATTTACATTTTATTGTGTGCTGAAAGAAATTGACAACCTACAGCCTACCCGTTCACCCCTCCTTTACCCCAGCAAGATTGTCACATAGTTCAGTTTAAAAACTCTCAATTTGCAGTCAAAGAAAAATAAACCCCTATCTACCTGTGACATGAATAAGTTTGGCCAGAACACACAGTCAAACATTTGACCTCATTCTTGAACCCACAGGAAATGAGACAAGATAAAAACCAATAGTTATTGCTTAATCACTCTGTACCTGAGCATGATAGTTTTGGGGGTGCTGCAGCCCTCCCCGCACCCCTACTTCCAGCTCCCATGGGTGAACCTCGAGTATTTTTTTTTTTTAAATACCGGTACATTTATCTAGTCTAATGCATTTCAGTGCAATGCTAAACCTGGGGGTTCTCGTTCCAACTTTGAATGAATACTCTTATGCGCACTGACTCCCCTCTAAGGACATCTGAATGTTTATGCAGACAAGAACCTGAAGCACAGGTAGATGAAAACAAATCCTGGAGTGGGGGAGCCAGGATTTCGAGCATTGGTTCCTGGTTAAACATTCTGCAACTATGCAATAAGATGCAGCCCCAGAAATCTGTCTTCCTCTTAAGGCCCCTTGGGCTGGGACCAGGGCACAAACAGCAAAGGATGGCACATGATTCTCCTTGGAAAATTCTGTTTCATTCCAGCCACATCGTGAAACTAGTTTCTCTGTCACCAATAAATGTCTATTGTTGTCTACTGACGTCAGTCGGTTGCAGTTGATTTTTTAAACGAGGACCACTGGAATTTTGTTGACAAGGGGACCAAATTATGGGGCAGGGTTGACTACATTTTGTGGCAAGACAAAGCAAATTAGGTGGTGTAATAACTAATGAGGCACATTTTGTCGTGTTATTACTTAAATCTTTTGTTATTTTTATTTTTTTAGAGTTAACACTGACTAGGAAAGGTTTTACCTCATTATTTCCAGTTTACACCCAAGTTTATGCATAGGCAACTGAGTTGTGACAAGCAGACCTTTCCGAAGGGTATTTCACTGCGCAGCAACATACGTTATCGCATTTTTCAGGAACTTTTGATCCCTGTGAGCTAGTAACATTTTTTTGTTAAAATCTGCAAATTATGCATCACACAATTAAATATGTGGCAAATGCGGAAAATCCAGGATTATGCAGGAAGCACAGCAGATGAAGAATCGCATAATTCCAGTGACCCTGCTGTAACCTGTAGGGTTTCCTATGTTCGACACTTAGGCCACTTTAAATCCGGATTCATTTTCACACCACTCTTGAAACAGTTTGGCAAATGGTTCACAGTGTCCAATTTTACAATGGTGCTCTCACAATGGCCATATAAATGGACCATTCGATTAATTAAACATGGTTAAATGTAATCATTTCTGATATTAACGATTCCAAGCAGAAATAGCAGGCTGGGTTTATGCTTCTGAAAACTCACTTTAGCACTTAGCACGAGGCAATCAACAGGTGAGGTTCGCGCCCTTCACAAGTACCCAGTTATTCTCCTGGCTCCTTTTGCTTCCTGTGGTCATCTCACTGAGGTATTTTAAGTTCAAAGACTTGTAGAAGTTAACCTTCCGTCAGACAGAATGCTCAGAACAAAGTTCCTGACAAATGCTGCTGATGCAGTTACCATGGACACTGTTTAACCATGAAAGATGGCCGTCGGTGGCTGCCATGGTTACCAGACGGCCTAAGGCAGCGCAGAAGTGCCCGATCAGACTCTGCTTTAAACTGCAGAAAGTCCATTACTGATAAATTTGAATACTCAAGAACAAGACAAGTCCTGACCCGCACCATTAAAAGAAATGTATAATTTACGGGCACTGTCTTGAAACCAGATGGAGTCAAGAATAATGTCTTCCCATCACTTCGCTGCAAATTATGCAGACTGCATTAAACTCCGGAGATTCTGTCCAGACGCTTTGTATTCACACTGCTCATACTTGATTAAAGAGGAGACATTCAGGGCACCTGGGCCTAGACATGATTCAATATGGTGGCCAGACACGAATTGCACTCGCCGAGAAAAAAAATGTTCAACTCTGCCATCATTTCTCACTATTGGCTTTGCTTGATTATGAAAAGTCTACGGTTGCAGATCTGTGTGCTTACAAATATCACTACAATGTTATACATAATGCCCATGTGTGGGATTGTCATACTTGCAACCTCTTGTTTGGAAAGTAGTCTACTAAACATAACCATTGACAACCTAGGGCTGGAAATGCCTTTGCCACAAACCACAAAACCTTGGGTTTTCTCCATGGTAGGGAACAGGAGGCAATGGGGTCTCTAGGGCGAGGTAGCTTCCAATAGCAAATGTTAAGCACAAAAAAAAACACCTGAGAAATGTTGATTTGTTCCTTAACCCGTTAACTGCAGCGTAAATTCTGCCGTAGTGCGGGGCGTTCCATTGAGTGGGCGGGGCCGCGTCAGCAAACGTACGTGTGCAGCACTACGAAGGTAGTGCTTGCGACGGCCGTTGGCCGACGGGCGAAATGAACGGGTTAATAAGTGATTGTGCACTTCAAGCCTGTCTATGGACACACAAAATATTGAGACGGGATGTCCTCATACACCACCAGGTGTCACGCTTCTTTATAGGACTCCTCTCTAGTTCAAAAAACCAATTTGATGAAGAGCGGCCCTACACTTTATAGTAAAGGAGGCACTGCTACCTAAATATTGAACCTGTGATATGAATATGTTAAAAAACCAATGAGATAATTCATAACTACCTTTTAATTTAAATGAGATATCACTTGTTGTTAAAATCCAGTGCGGTGACTAGTGGAACCAATACCCCAACCCCACCTAGACCGTCAACATGCTTCTGCCTCTTTGCTCACAAAAGTCTGTGGCATTCATCAGGACGGAACACGGGATCATATTGTGGCCTCCACTCCTGTTAGTGCAATTTTAAATTCGTGCGGATCTTTGATGTCCTGCACATTCCTAGGTCCCTAGATCCCTAGAAGATAACAAGCACACATAATATTTAAAAAACACGGGCTGAAAGTGACAGCCAAACACAAAGCATTTGCATTTGCATGCACAAATTGTGAGTGTAACACTGCACTCGTGTATCACACGTTCCATACTATTATAGTGTGATGCCAGCTCACAACCCTCTTACCCAAATGTGGGTCATCTGTGCGCCATGGAGGAAGGGATCAGGAACCCGACATCACACACTATGTAGGAGCGAAACACAATAACCATCTTCATTGTAGCCCGCTTGTTACCAACATTGAACAAGATTAAACAAGAGGCTGTAGTGCCAGAGACCCGTCTCCCCCCACTACCCACATACTACTCCAAGGTGCATCCCTTGTGGATCACCTAGTGCTGCTCGCTCCTTCCTCCTAATGATTAGGAGAGTGGGGTGTAAGCTGGGATATTTATGTGCTAGTAAATGCCCCTCTGTTTGGTGGATTGCTCCCCTTGTGATAATTATCATGTGTTCCAGTTTCTTTAATTCTGTATGCGGCTGTATACACGTCCTACTCATAGAGTATAATGCCCAGCTGCTGATCATAGAGTGGCAGCCGCTGTGAGTAGTAGCCCAGCGGTCTGTTATTCCTTTCTAGGCATGAGCGCCACTCAATGGCAGCAGCACCAAAGTTGTATTTACAGAGATGCGGCCAGACTTCCGCCCGTGCGGACAGATGCTGTTTGGAGACGACATTGTGGGAGTGTCCCTTTCTATGTGTGAATGTACACGCAGCGGTAGAAGTGGGCGGGGACGGAAGGGCACGGCGTGCCCCTACTTCTACAAATTATTTCAGTCCGTTCCCCTACTTCTTTCTTTTAAAAAAGCATCCCGGGACGGCAAGAATAGTCCTACTTAAACCGATAACTTTTTTTTCAGCTTCCAGGGGCTGCTCGCACTTCTCTGTTGAACTCCAGAGGCTGCAGCAGCCCCTCCCTGAGCTCGCACAGACCGAGGGCAGGCCCATTGTCATTACGATTGAGGCTGATTACCCCCTTTGGAATGACAATGTGCCTGCCCACTGCCTGCCATTAGCATACGCCAGTGAGATCTGCATGAGGTGTCCTGTGGTATCTGGGTGCTCGCTCCCCCCCCTCCCCCGCCCCTTGCCCTGCCCTGCTCCTGCCTTCTGCTGCCTGCCCGCTCGTGCCTACCGACCTCTGAAGCTTAGCTGCTGGCCAGGCCCAGCCCTCAGGTCAGGTGAGTCTGCAAGCCTAGGAGGCTGGAGTAGTGGTCAGATGTGTCGGTGGCTGGCTCTGTGGGTTCAGGCGCTTGGACTGCTCTGTGCACACCCGGCCCTGGCGCAGTCCGGGGACCCGGAAGCTCTCTAGGTCAGCTTGTCTCTGTTTATAGCATCTTCTGCTTAAGCCATCTTCCCCCTTTGCGCTCTCTGTCTGTCACTCTGTCTATAGAATCTGCTATTCGTCCTCTCTGTCACACTCCCTCTCGCAGACTTCCTGTCTATCTCTGCAATTATTGGGCGATTTTAGCTGCTGCCTCTGTCTCTTTTACCACAGGCCAGTAGAATGAGTGATTCTACGACCATGGTGTTTTCCGCTTAATTATCTGTTTGCCCCACTTGTCACATGACGCACAATATGCTGCATAATTTGCACTTTTCAAAGAAAAATGTTTCTACCTCAAAAGGATGAAAACGCTTGGTAGGGTTGACTGCTCACCTTTCAACTGTGAATCCCTCCATACAAGTGCTGAGCTGCTACAAATAAAGCGCACCCTTTGCTCACATAGTATTACTGCCTTGAAAAGGATAATGCTGTAAATAATACTGACATAGAATATGCCGCCTGTGGCCAAGTTTGGTCTTCTTTAGCCACATAATTGCAAGTGTCCCTGTTTATAGACAACTAAACCCTGTTTCTTGAATCGTTTTTCGGACTCTGTCTTTTTCTTTCCATCGGTCGTTCTCTCCGTCTCCTTCTTCCCTCTCCACGTCTCTTTCTTTCATTGTTTAATTATCTCTGTCGTTCTGTTTGAGTTTCTTTATTATCCCATATCGCTCTCCCCCGTTCCGCCCCTGTAGCTTTAGAACTGTTATTCCCTCTCTCTTTTCTTTTCTCTCTCTCCCTCGCTTCTGCTTCTCTCTCGCACTGCCTCTCTCTATGGCTACCTCTTAATCTTCATTTAACTCGACCTATGTATGTGTGCCTCTGCCCCCAGCCGTCTCGCGTCCCTCTTGTGAATAAATGAATGATGAAGGGTGGAAGGAACTTGCACTCGTATAGCGCTGCTCTTGGAACTGAATAGTTTTTAGCTGCTTTATGGCTTGGAGAAGTATCAACATCTTCACTGTCTCTCACTGTGAGCCAACTGAGCTCCGCAAAGAACGTGTACCATGCATATCAAAGAGAATTTTTTATGTGCATAGTTCAGTGGGTACTGCTTTGTGTTCACTTCTCGAATGAAAGTACACTTGAATACATATGACCTGGCAGTTTGGGCTGGACTGGTCCCATTGGGTGCAGGATCAAGACTGATTTGCATATGGCTGGGTCCAAACTGGAATGGCATGGTGAGCAAACAACAATGGATTTAGGTCCAGATCTCTGTACTGGGGTGAATGTATGACATTGTTCTGCATTCTGTCCATCTTGTTCTTTTTGCATTTGTCATCCCATGTGGGACGGGTATGTGCAGACGTGGGTCCCGTGCTCTCCATGCCACTGGAATCAAGCTATCCTGGCTGATGAGGGCTGAATGCCCGAAACCAGTCCTAGGATGCTTGTTTCCAGTCCAGGGAGTACCTGGCCTGGCAGTTCGGGCTGGACTGTTTCCATTGGGCGTAGGATCAAGACTGATTTGCATATGGCTGGGTCCAAACTGGAATGGCATGGTGAGCAAAGAAACAATGGATTTAGGCCCAGATCTCTGTACTGGGGGGAATGTATGACATTGTTCTGCAATCTGTCCATCAGTTGTTCTTTTTGCTTTTGTAACCCCAAGTGGGATGGGTATGCCCAGACGTGGGTCTCGTGCTCTCCATGCCACTGGAATCAAGCTATCCTGGCTGATGAGGGCTGAAAGCCCAAAACCAGTCCTAAGATGCTTGTTTCCAGTCCAGGGAGGACCTGGCCTGGCAGTTTGGGCTGGACTGCTCCCATTGAGCACAGGATCAAGACTGATTTGCATATGTTGCACGCTTTACATAAACCTGCATTCTCTATGAGTGTTTGCTTTTTCCTGAATTAAACCTAAAATAAACATGTTTATCCATTGTTTGAATTAAATAACGTTATAAGCTGTAACTGGTCAGTGAAATGCTAAACGTACAAAAAATTGGAATGTTTTGCTATTTCTAGCCACACCCCTGACTCCGCCCACTGATCCAATTTCCGGTTATTCCCGCCCCCTGATTCTCCACCCACAGTTCCCCTACTTTTTTTCCCCCACTTCGACCACTGTGTACACGTTAGACCAATGGGTCAATGCTGTAATCGCCTTGTTTAGAGGCCTGATACTCCACGTGAATCCAAGTGCCTGATGTTCCCCGCTCCAAAGAATTGAATAGTGGGAGTTGTAGTATGTTATGCGCCCCGTTTTCTTTTAGAAATCTAAAATAAAGGTGGTAGTAAATACTAAATCCTGGAGTTTGTACAGCTATAAAAGCACAGTATTATTTACCAAAAATGATTACTTTTTCAAAGGAAAATATTGGATGATTGTGCAATGCAGCTTTTATTGCCTCTAGGGTAAGGAATAATACCCTACTTTGTATTACACAAGCTGTGGTTAAAAAAGGGGATCATGATACCAAAAGGTTATCCAAAGTACTAGGGGGAATTACTTTGTCCTTGTCAAATGTGCTCAATAATACTTCAGATACAATACCTATGCCCAGTGTTAACTGGTAGAGACAGTAATTTATGGCTATAACCATGATATTTCATTGTTCCGACCTTTTTTCCAAGGTCTCAGGCGGTACACCCACCTCTGCTCTCATGTGAACAATCTTTTGGTTATGGTTTTGCGGTCACCTTCTCCGGTACCATCCAGGACAGGCCACCATCATTATGTTTAGCTTCCAAGTAGTGTTGTGTCAGTTTGCTGTAGCTCTTTTTGCACCCTATAGTACTCCGATGCTCATTTATTCGTATTTTTTATTTTTCTGAGTAATCATGCTAACATAGAGCAGGCCGCACGGACAGGCGATCAGGTATACCACATTGTTTAAAATACTGTTTGTTAGGACCGTCAGGACCTATGGTCTCCCTGTCCTGTTTTTGGTGCAGTAAAGCGGCACTCTACAAAGTGACCACAGGCGTAGTGACCCACCGGTGGCTCGTTGTTCCAGAGGGTTGTCTGCAGTGAACTAGTAGGTACTTGTAAGTTGGTGTGTACTGGTATATCCAGTATGCTAGTGTTGTGTTTAAATAGAGAAAGTGGAGAGAACTAATATTTGGTTCCACTTTTCAGTATTTGAGTGTTTTAATGATGCCCTGTACTCAGTTAAAAATAGGGGTATATGTAGTTACACAATGATACCCTGTATCCAGTTTGAAATAGGGGTATATGTAGTCACACAAGCTATCCTGTCCATCTCTGGTTTCTGGTGCATTTCTAGAAGTGCCTCTATTCTTGTTTTTTGCCTTTTTGCGTGTTCTTTTTACTGTTTTGCTCGGGTAGTGGTGTGCCAGTAACTTCTTCAACAGGGTGGTGGCCAGGGTTTCGAAAATTTCCAGGAACTGGCCCGCTAGAAGGTTCTCACGAAGGGCTCTCAGATGGAAATTGTCCTATAGCAGCAGACTATTTCTGTCTGTCATCTTGTGCACCCTTGTCTCTATACCACTGTGCCCAATGGTGACCACTGCATCCAAGAATACTGCCTCTTTCCTTCAAATCTCTTGTGTGAACTTCAAATGACTGTCTTTAGAGTTAACCCAGTTGGTAAATTATCGCCTGTTGTTCAATTTCATGCCATGCTATCAGCACATCATCGATATATCAATGCCAACGCTTGATATCTCTGTATGGGTTTTCCTGGGTAAAAATGTGGTCCACCTTGAACGGATGCACATAGATGGTACACCCCATAGACATCCCCTGTATCGGATGGTATATCACCTCCTCGAACTCAAAAATATTTTTTGAGAAGAATAGTTCTGCACACTCCATCACAAAGGTCCTTGGAGTGATAAAATTCCACTCTGTATCTGCCAGAATTCCTACTACAATCTCCAGTGTGCACCTCTGTGGTATACTGGTGTATAGTGCTTCTATATCCATGGTTATGATCATATCCTCAGGTACCCTGATCACTATGTCCTTAAGTAAGCACACAACATCTTTTGTGTCGTGTAGGTACGAGGCAGACTTCTTTACATTGGGTTTCAAGAACCAGTTACAGAACTGTGACAGTGGTCCAGCATTGGACCAATGCCAGAGACAAGGGGTCTCCCTGGGGGTGGTAGCCTTTGCTTATGAATTTTCGGTAAGGTATAGAACCTTGGGCTCCTGGGTCTTACTGGAATGAGGAATCCCGCCTTATTTTCCGTAATCCAGTCATGGGCCTGTGCTTCCTTTACCACTGTGTTGATCATGTTGCTAATCTAGCAGTGGGGTCCTCATTCAGGGTCTCATACCTGTCTCTATTCGAGAGGAGTCGCTGGCACTCAGTCTTGTCCATGGCTTTATCCATGACCACTCCAGCTCCGCCCTTATCATCTGGTTTTAAGCCCAATCCTGTATTTTTCTTAAGTGTTTCTAGAGCTCTCAATTCCTTGGTGTTTAGATTGTGGAATGTGTTCTTGGTATTGCAATTGATATCATCACTATCCCAGAGGACTGCTTGTTCAAACGCCAGAACCTCGCATGGTAGTGAGTGTGCAGGTGGTAGGAAGGTCGACTTTCTTCTCAGACCACCATTCTGTTCTCCCTGTGTGGAGCTATCTCGATTCTCAAAGAATGCCTGTAATTTATTATGTCTGAAGAACTGTGCTAAATCCTTAAGTCAGAACCCACAGTTCCATGTCCATGGACAGAAATCCAGGACTGGCAGAAAGTCCAATTGACAGCCATAAAAAAATGTATATATATATTGTGTTCCTCCGTACCCCAGAAGCGACTAGTCACACCAGGAAGTGCCGGTGACAGGCTCCTCTGGGAGCTGCTGGTGTTTGCGGGTTGAAATGATGGCCGGCCTTATCCCTAGGGAGCTGGAGGTGAATTAAACACAGTAGTGGCTTGCTAACTGGTGGAGCTATAGGTATCCTGTCACAGGGACAGTAAAACCCAGGATCACCTACCTCCATCCAGTGACCGAGTAGTAGGCTGTACCCAGGAGTGATAAACCCCTAAAGCCCAAGAGCAACTAAGTGCAGCGCATGCCGGTGCGATTGTCAACAATGCCAGAACAATCATCAAACAAGAGCATAGCTATGAGAAATCCATTCAAAATATGAATCTTGAAACAAAAGAGAACAAAACAAAATAAGAAGGCACCATAAATTACCATTTTACAAATGTAAATCAAAATTAAATCCAGTAGTAACGTTTCTATACAGCACTTCATAGCACATAAATGCTGTTTAGATAACAGATGTTACCCAATTGATTGATATTCAATGTATCTTCCTTCAAAGGCAGCACGCCCGAGTCTGCCATGCCAGAACTTTAACATCATGCTCTGCAGCTGACCATATATCGTAGCCACGACCATTTAACTCACTGAGCCACACAAAGATGCTTTACTGAGGCTAATAAACCTGAAACTAGTTTTTCAATGTAGGTGAAACTCTACTCCAAGCATTGTAGAAATAAATGTCAAATGATAAATGATAAATTGAACCGAGGGTTTAGTAATAATGCCTAGCAGACCATGGAGTTGAATGAAAAACGGTACCATGTATTTTTCGGTGCAGTACTTTGAACCTGTTGTTGTAAACAGTTAGTAAAAGCTAATTTTGTTTAGAGAAATCTGTGTGCATTTGGAAAAAGTTGTTGTACAAAAATGTATTTTTGTCCGATTGTATGTAACATTGCCACTTCTGTAGAAGAAATGTTCACTCTAGTTTGGCATCTTGGTTCTGCTGAAAGCTGACTATAATATGTTGGCTCCCAAGCAATGGTATTAATTTTATCGACCTCAAAAAAGATGAAACACTGACTGGAGCTGCGGTGTTTGAAAGAGTGACCACATGGCAAAGCACTGGTCATTGCAATCTGAGCTTTAGTGTGCTCACTGCTCAGTCATCGGAGATAACGGATTTTAACTACTAGTCCTCACAGAAGGCAAACCACAAAACACCTCCTGCATCACACACTGCAGGCCAGAGGCCGGGAACCCTAAAGGAGTGGCGTCATGTCACGGGAGACAGCTCTTCTCCGGCCCATACAAACAAGAAAGAAGCGAGCAAGCTAATGTTTTAAACGTTCCTGGCTATTTAGGAAAATCTTTGTAGCGAACCATTACATTTTGTCTCATCTACGAAAACATGGTGTATTTAACAACCAATTACGTCTCTGAAAACGTAAACTTGAAAGACAACTTCAGCATACATCTCCCAGTGTGTATTGAAAAACAAAGTACACATTCACAAAGGTAAGTTACCTATGTGAGTAATTTACACGCGTAAGTTTACTCGTACACTTTTCAATACGTTTACAACTTTTGACCAGTTACAAAACATGAATGTGAAATTACTCGAAACTATAGACTTACATGTGTCCACCCCAGTGGTCGAAGTGGGGAAAAAAAAGTAGGGGAACTGTTGGTGGAGACTCAAGGGGCGGGAATAACCAAAGATTGGATCAGTGGGCGGAGTCAGGGGTGTGGCTAGAAATAGCAAAACATACCATTTTTAGTACGTTTACATTTCACTGACCAGTTACAGCTTATAACGTTATTTCATTCAAACAATGGATAAACATGTTTATTTAAGGTTTAATTCAGGAAAAAGCAAACAGTCATAGGGAATACAGGTTTATGTAAAGTGTGTGAAATATAAGCAGGAACAATATGTTCCCTTAATGCTTTTACTCTCATTGTTCTGAAAACCATGAGTATTTTTTGTCTCAAACGTTGAGGACATGAATACGGGGCTCCTCCTTTACACATGTGTTAAGCAGGGCTCAGAAGAGAAAGGGACTGTCAGGAGAATCTAGACTCACGGAAACCCACAAAGGCTCCTTCATATTCATGTCAGCCAGCTAGCTGCTCAATCATAATATAGCAAAAAGAACAACTGGTGGACAGAATGCAGAACAATATCATACGTTCACCCCAGTACAGAGATCTGGGCCTAAATCCATTGTTTTTTTGCTCACCATGCCATTCCAGTTTGGATCCAGCCATATGCAAATCAGTCTTGATCCTACGCCCAATGGGACCAGTCCAGCCCGAACTGCCAGGCCATATGTATTCAAGTGTCCTTTCATTCGGGAAGTGAACACAAAGCAGTACCCACTGAACTATGCACATAAAATATTGCTCTTTGATATGCATGGTACACGTTGTTTCCAGCAGGCCTATTACCCCTCTGCGCTACCTTAGGTGAGTAAAACAGCTACTAGACAAAACATGCTCCCATCTCTCTCCAGCAGGTACATTGATCACCAAAGTTATCTTGGCACTTGTATTGTTGACCCAAAGCTGCTGAATATACAAAGAACTTTGCAGTGTTTTTAAAGCTCCTGCACTTGTACAAAACCGCCCCCCCCCCAAACTAAACTGGCCCCTACCCTTCCAGTCGCCCAGGGAAACGCCTGAGGCCTGGAATGGCCAGTCCGGCATTGTTACCTTTTTCAATGCAGTACTGCAGATATGTATGCTTATTAGATATAAATGTCATGGATCACTATGTTTCAAGTTTAGGGTGCACAGTTTGTTAAACTAGTTTGTGTGCCTCCCTGCACCACAGCAACCTCTACACAGATGATTTTACACTCCTTGTTCTGGAATCCACTGCTAATCAAGAGCCGATATTGCATTGTCAACAGTCTGCTCTGCTCTGTTGTGTCACCAGTTAATTCACAGTGGTCTGATGGCCCTTTCAGTGTTGCTTTGCAGGCCCCTAGATAGAAGGGAAGGGGGAGGAGGTCGTGGGCACTGCAGAGTAGGGTGACCAACTGGCATGGGTGCAAATTTAGAATGGGGAATGTAAAAGTTCAGGACAAGGGGTCAAAATTCACAACAAAAATTAAGGACAGGAGGTCAAAATTCAGGACAAAAATTCAGGGCAACAGGTATGCTTTGCAGACACATCAGTGGATGTTATGCAATAGAATATAAATAAATAGGCAAGGAACATAAGTACAAGTCACTTCTCCTGCCCTGTCACTTTCTCCTGCCCCGTCACTGCTCCTTCCTGTTCACTGCTCCTGCCCCGTCACTGCTCCTGCCCGTTCACTACTCCTACCCGTTCACTACTCCTGCCCGTTCACTGCTCCTGCCCATTATCTGTTCCTGCCCATTATCTGCTCCTACCCGTTATCTGCTCCTGCTCATGCCTAATCACTTCTCCTGCCCGTCACCTCTCCTGCCCCGTCACTTCTCCTGCCCCGTCACTTCTCCTGCCCCGTCACTTCTCCTGCCCCATCACTTCTCCTGCCCCGTCACCGCTCCTGCCCTGTTCACCGCTCCTGCCCTGTTCACCGCTCATGCCCTGTTAACCGCTCATGCCCTGATCACCGCTCATGGCCTGATCACCGCTCATGCCCTATGACTGCTCCTGCTCATGCCTAATCACTGTTTCAGCCCAGTCACCTCTCCTGCCCGGTTACCTCTCCTGCCCGGTCACCTCTCCTGCCGGTCACTTCTCCTGCCCGGTCACCACTCCCGCCCGGTTACCACTCCTGCCCACTCACATCTCCTTTCCTGTTGCCTCTCCTGCCCTGTTACGTCACCTGTCTGTCACGTCACCTGCCCGTCACTTCTACTGCCCTGTCGCTTTTCCTGCCCTGTCACCTCTCCTGCCCTGTCGCCTCTCCTGCCGCCTCTCCTGCCCTTTCGCCTCTCCTGCCCCGTCACTGCTCCTGCCCCGTCACTGCTCCTGCCCCCTCGCTTCTCCTGCCCTGTTCACCGTTCCTGCCCCGTTCACCGCTCCTGCCCCATTCACCGCTCCTGCCCCGTCACTTCTCCTGCCCGGTCACCACTCCTGCCCGGTCACCACTCCTGCCCGGTCACCACTCCCGCCCGGTCACCACTCCTGCCCGGTCACCACTCCTGCCCACTCACCTCTCCTTTCCTGTTGCCTCTCCTGCCCAGTCACTGCTCCTGCCCTGTCACTGCTCCTGCCCCGTCACTGCTCCTGCCCTGTCACTGCTCTTGCCCCGTCACTGCTCCTGCCCTTTCACTGCTCCTGTCCAGTCAGTACTCCTGCTCATGCACGATCAACGCTCCTGCCTCTTCAATTTCCCTACCCCCTCCCTTCTCCTGCCCCGTCACTTCTCCTGCCCTGTTCACCGCTCCTGCCCTGTTCACCGCTCATGCCCTGTTCACTGCTCATGCCCTGATCACCGCTCATGCCCTATGACTGCTCCTGCTCCTGCTCATGCCTACTCACTGCTTCTGCCCAGTAACCTCTCCTGCCCGGTCACCACTCGCGCCCGGTCACCACTCGCGCCCGGTCACCACTCGCGCCCGGTCACCACTCGCGCCCGGTCACCACTCGCGCCCGGTCACCACTCGCACCCGGTCACCACTCGCGCCTGGTCACCACTTGCGCCGGTCACCACTCGCGCCCGGTCAACCACTCCTACCCACTCACCTCTCCTTTCCTGTTGCCTCTCTGCCCAGTCACTGCTCCTGCCCCGTCACTGCTCCTGCCCTGTCACTTCTTCTACGCTGTCACTTCTCCTGCCCGTTACTTCTTCTGCCCGGTCACCTCTCCTGCCCCATTACCTCTCCTTTCCTGTCGCCTTTTCTGTCCCATCACTGTTGCTGCCCTGTTCACAACATGGACAAATTACACAAGGGGGCAAGTTCCCCAGAGTACTCTGTTTTGGGAAAGCTCCTCTGTCATTACTAACTCTGACCTCATTGCAAACAGGAAAGAAAACGCGTTGTACCACAAATTCCCTGCGTGTGCGTCTTCCACCGGACTGCGTTAACACCTGGCATGCATCGTGTTAGAGGTTTTTTTGTAAGCTTAAACAATAAGGGCACTTTGTAAACTGTGGTATATTTGGAGGATCTGGACTAGAGGTTTTTACAGAAGACATAATATATCCTGAAAAACGATCTATTTAATTCACTGATGATGCAGTATCCTAAAAGTGAAAAGGTCTTCACACCAGGACACTCAAAGGAGGGGGATTTGTCTCGCAGAACACTGTCCCTCAATCTCCAGATCCACAAAAGATCGGCACACCATCGTCAAAGGCAGCCGGCGGGCGCATTGTCATTCGAAAGAGGCTAATCAGCCTCAATCAGAATGACAATGGGCTGCCCACGGTCTGTGGAGCTGAGGGAGGAGCTGCTGCAGCCCTCTGGAGTTCACCAGAGAAGTGCGAGCAGCCCCTGGAAGCTGAATGAGAAAGTTATCGTTAAGTAGGACTATTCTTGCTGTCCCGGGACGATTTTTTAAAAGAAAGAAGTAGGGGAACGGACTGAAATAGTTTGTAAAAGTAGGGGCACGCCGTGCCCTTCCGTCCCCACCCACTTCTACCGCTGGTCCACCCTCTGGAAAAATGGATGGAGCTAAACAGATGACTAAGTCACTACTGCCAAAAAGAAACAGAAGTAAGTCGACACCTGGCCAACCACTGACACTGCTGAACCTCCCACAAAAAATGATGAAGACAAGGACATAAAATATAACCCCATAGGAACAATGTTAAATTAAATTATTATAAACAATTAAATATATAAATAGATATAATCTAATGTTATAACATTATTTAATGGAACATCATACTTATTGTTTGATTCAAAATTATTTTACAAACCTGTTCGAATTTATCAATTAATGTAACATTATTTTTTATTAAAATAACAAACTACTTTTTGTTAATTCTATAGTCACTTTGAATAATTATTAATATATGATACAAAATATGTCTGTACTTTAGTTGGGATTTATTTTCATTTAAACTTCAGAAATTTTGGTTTTAATTTATTATATATATATATTGTATTTACATTCAATTGTAACAGGAATATTTTTACAAATGTATTATAAATTTCATAAATGTTTTTAATTATTCTTACACTATACAAAAGGGAGATCTCCACCCTGACTGTGGAGTGTCCTTATGTTACATTATTGGGAAAAGTAAGAAATTTATTTTACACATTTAAATTTAAAACAAAGTACAAATATGCTACAGCACTATTAACTTAGTGTTGAATTACAACTTTAGTAGATTTAAAGTTATTAAATTCAATACAAATTATTGTTCTGATCTAAAGCAAAAAAATAGGTTTGCTATGCATTAATATTTATTTAAAGGTATGTATAGAATTAGAACTAATTTAATTATATTTTAATAAAGGTTAATGTCACATTCATTTATAAATTGAAAAAAGGTGTTTAGGATATTTTATACATAAATAATAAAGATATTTTATTTTACGATTGGTTAATATTCAATAATATGAATTTACATTTTTAACTATCCTAAACAATCTCATTTAATTTAATATTATTTCCTAACTGGTTTTATTTTAAGTCCTTACTGACAGTTTTTTTCTATGAGAAGATGTTCCAGTAACAGTGGATGGCCATGTTTGGTGCAAGACTTACTCTAGCTCTGAGCAGGAGTTATGTACTACTGTTTAGGGTACTTTTTGGATGTAGTAACTTTAGAAGTGCATTGTGTGCTTTATGTTCTGTGTGTGTTTGTCTCTGTAAAAGTCATTTCCATTTTTTTAAACAGCAGGACACATCACCATCATTTTTCACTAGGATTACGGATAAGGAGTACATTATCACACATCAATCTTTTCTTACAGGTCACTACTTGTCACAATGAATGATGTTAATGTCTTGCATTTTAAAATTATGTCGTTTTTCTTCCAGATAACAATGTCAGATACCTATTGAGGATGTGAATTTTCTCTGCACTTTATACTATAATAAAGTGCAGAGAAAATTCACATGCTCGTCACATAACCACTATTTGCACGTACACATATCGTATATAAGTTTAGCAAATCTCGCACCACGTTAGAAGGTGAGTGTAGGAGGGATTCTTTTGGTCCTGAAGAAGAAGCCTGGGGAGGGCTTTGAAACATGTTGACAGACATAGGAGGCAGGGCTCTTTCAAGGCAACGTACCTCCTTCCCCATATTCCAATAATACCAGCTTAAAGGCATATTCAAGTTTATTTGACCAACAAGCCAGATATTTAACTTAACCTTTCCATTCACTCCTGAGCCTTCCACTCACACTGCTACATGACACATAGTCGCCTCACAACAACAGTGCGCCCGTGTAGTCGTAGGTCTTAGCACGCCACTTCCCGTAGAGGGGCGAGGAGACCCCTATGATGAAGCATGACACCAAGGGTCCTTTTGGTGTGTGAGGGGTATTTAAACAAACAGTGTGTTTTTCCCACCATTGTAGGAAACACGTCTAGTCTGGGAGGATATGGCTTTTACGTTTATTTGAGGGTGGATCTTTTTGTTTTGTATTTATAAATCAAAGGAAGACGTATCCACCTCCACTGCTCATGTCGAGCAGTACCTCTATGCTCCCCTCTTTGTTTTTTTATGTGTAAGGGGCACACCGAGGTTCAGTCCCAAAGGCATTCTACAATGACATCACACAGTCCACAAGGTACTGACATCATGGCGTGCAACAGACACAGAGGTGGGAGATAATAGCACGTATCCAATAGCATTCTTCTCACGTGTCACTTTATTAACTGTCCAATGGAAATCAGGCTTCCATCTGCTTGGTCCAGCCTTGAAGATTCAAACTCAGCAGAGTCAAAGCCTGGTGTACCTGTGCGGCTCACGCCAGCGCAGCGTTGCTGATGCAAGCTGTCTCTGTAAAATTCCCCGTTTAATACCTTTCTTTAGTCCGCACATCAATATTGGACGCTGTTATCTGACCAGCTTCGGCCTCCAGCACCAGTGCTCTGCTTTTTAAAAATGTATCATTGTTGGCTTGTCTAGACCAAAGGGCATGCGATGAAACTACAGCAAACCTGACGCACTGATCGGATGGAGGGGGGTCGGGGTGGGGTGGGCGGCAGCCTGGAGCAAACATCCTTGATAGATCTGTTTACATCGGCAGGCTCACAGGTTCACACAACGAAAGAGGAGTCCTGACTCTACGAGTTCCTTAAAAGATAAATTTTTGCGAAAAATATTTTTCTCGCTTTTTAGCGAAGAAGAAATATTGTGGATACCAACAGGGTTGGATTGGGATTAAAAATAGGACTGGGCAGGAAAAAAAAAGTGGCCTACATTTGCATATTGCCTTTCCGCAAACCACTGCTTCGGTGAAATTCTATGACAAAAAAAAAGAGGGGGGGGGGGTAAAAAAAGAAATGCACAAATTAATTTACACTGGTGAAATACACTTGAAAACAAATTAAGCCACTTCTGCTCAAGCCACCTGCCCCCGCTCAATATGCATACACAAATGGGCCAGCCCAGCAAGAGAAAGGGAGTGACACCTCTGCCCGTTGATAAATAGGAGGTAATTGTCACCCATCCGCCTCCATAAAGGCCACTCAGGCCCCCACAGGGCCGCTGGCGGCATCGAGCAAACGCAGAAACCACCCAAATCGGCCAAATAGACTGCTCAAAAAAGCAGCCCAGAGCTGGAACTGGACACCTGTCCCTCGGGCATTGCCCAAGCGCCCGCGTTAACAATCCAACCCTGGATACAAAACTTGAAAAGAAGTGCTGCGTTGTGTAAGACGTACATCATAACTACAAAACGAAACGTATCTCCTCTTTCTTAGGTGCAATGTTTGTGTTTGTTAGGTTTCTCATGGACACGGACAAGCTAAAGAAAGCAAAAGAAGAGTGGCCATGGGGCTGAAATAAATAGAATGTCGACTCAGCTGCCCCATGACAAACATCAAATACACCTGGCTTCCAACCGGACCGAGTCCCTCTGTGGATCGCGCCTTCTTTAAACGGTCATCGATGCGTCCAATATTCTGTGTTAAGCAGAGCTTACTTTGCAAAACAGGAAGTGCCAGGGCACGCGCCAGGAGGTCCCAGCAGCTTGCACCACAAATTTCAACTGCCTGGGCTACGATGACGGTACCTTCACAACTACTAACCATCACACTGCTACAACTGAGCATATGTTTGGAGAGCGCCGTACGGTTCAGAATTTTTGGTCATGTATTGGAGAAAAAAAACGAACGTGCTCCTTATTTAAAAATAAATACGTAAATGGCTTTTTATCACGGATCCGATTGCACTGAGGCGATGTCTGGTGATATGTATTCCAATTACGGCCCATACCTGTGCTTCTTCTTAATTTAGAAGGGATCTTTCCTCCTAGTAGCCCAACAGGGAGACACTCCCCTCTCGGTCTAACACAGGGATGCTCAAAGTAGGGCGTGGGGGCTGCTTGTGGTCCCCCTGACCTTTACATATGTCTTCCCTCCCCCCACCAAACACCCCTGTTTAACAGCACTGGGCTGCTGATTACTTGAAGGAGGACTAACATTCAGAATGCTATTAGAAGGTCAAGAATTGCTTTACATGTTTACTAAAGTAAATGAAAAGAAGAACAGGTGTCCTGCTCTAAACTTTGCGAACAACTTCATTTTTAAACAACAAATAAATATGTAAAAATATTATAAAGTGCCTTCAAAAGTAAAAAATAAAACAAATGTATTGTATTAAGATGCAGAAATGTTTTCACCCGAGTACATCAGGTTATATCATTGCATCGCGGAGCATTTATTAGACGTAATAGTTTTCAAGCATGAACTTAAAAACATTAAGGCTGCCCCCTCCCTGCCATCAAGGCCATTAGTGAAGCAAGAGGCAAAGCATTTGTCATGTGTACCCTCTGGGTGGCCTAGGCCTTTATTATACTTGGAACAACATTATTGTGTATTAAATTAAACACAAGGAAGGTTATTGTACAGGGCACATCCTGAGCTCACCTATTTTAAGAGGCAAAGTTAAATAAAAGAATTGCCCAGGATCACACAATTGGGTCTAGTGGGAAATTTCTGGTTTCACCTTGTGCGATTTAGCCACTGGGAGGGTATCTCTTACTTTCTCACATTTACCATCAAAAGTTGATGCTTTTTCTTCGATTCTTGGTGCATGAGGTTAGAGCGTGGGTGGTAGAAGCCACGTCGAGGCTCTGTTCCTTTAATTCGAGGATTCTGGAGAACCTCAAGCTGAACCAGAACCAGAACCAGGCAGTTGGGTCGAACTTGACCCAAGCCTTGTGTGGCTCGCCCACCTCTATCACATAATGACAATGAAGGGGGCAAAGGCATAGATTGATATGACTTGACCCTCAAAATAACTCCATGACTCACAGACCACATGATGTACATGCTGTGCCCCCCTACACCCACCTTACATCATCACTCACCCTGCCGGCATTAACTCTGCCGTCAGTCATGTCACAGAACACACTTTCTGGCTCCTAGGAAAATGTTTACGAATACCCATGGTCTAACATCAACTTCAAGACAGCTGTCAATCAAAGAGTTTATCCATCCACACTAACTCCCAACCCTGGCTCAATATGACACCATGTCTGCAAAGTGCGTCACAATCACTTCCTGGGCTCTAGTGTAAGATAATCACAGCGAGCGCTATGTTTATTTTAATAGCCCCTCTCACTAAGACTTTGCTTTTATTCACTTTCATGACAACATTCCATTCCACAGTTCTATGGCATCTAAGTACAGCAATTCAGCGAGTTGGAAAGCAAAAAGGGGAGAGGAGTTGGCCTAACGGCTAGGGCGGTCGACCTCGAATCTGGGGAACTGGGTTCGAGTCTACGCAATGATCTGGGGAACTGGGTTCGAGTCTCTGCAATGACGCTGAACATCCTGTGATTCTGAGCAAATCAATTAATAGCCCCGTGCCTAACAAAAATGAATGTGTGTCCTCATGTAACATAACTGGTGCTCTGTAAAGTTCTCCGATACCGATTCGGGTCAAGTTTGCGCTATATAGAACTCTGTAAAAAAAAATGTTTTAAATAAACAAACAAATACGGTCATGAGGGTCAATGCAGTTGTATCTTATACTGGCCTGCAGGTGGCGGCCTAGTTCAGGGAATGGAAACCCCCTGCTCTGGAAGGGTAGGTGCTTTAAACTCAACTTTCAGCTGCCACACGCAAGAGTAGCGCATGGATGTCTCCTTCGTGGCGTTATTACTGACCTTCACCAAACCCTGGCCATATATTAGTTGCCTGCATAACACATTTCAGTTACTGCATCATTGAAAGAGCCAAGGTGCACATTCCGGCCCCGGGCTCTACTGGATCAACAGGTCGGCCATGGATTAGATGAGCAGGTGGAAGCTGCAGCCAATGGCGACTGCAGCCTTAATGGGACATTTACAGAAAGCAGGTCAATTAACATTTGATGGTTAAAGCACCAAACGAAGAAACTAGCTGGATGCTACCTGGAATCCAATAAGCTACTTCAACCCTCCCAAACTGGCTTCTGCCCGCGCCAAGGAACAAAAACTGCTTTGTTAGCGGTTGTCGAAGAATCTAGAAAGATTCTGGATGCAGGAGGTTCCTCCGCTGTAATTCTCCTCGACCTTAGTGCAGCCTTCGACATGGTCTACCACCAAATCTTGGTCCAGCGACTTAGAGGTTTGGGGGTGACCGGAACAGCCTTAATATGGCTGCAATCCTTCCTGGATGATAGATCTTTCCAGGTGTTCGAGGGTGAGGTTACCCAAAATCTTTGCCCCTTCATTACGGAGTCCCTCAGGGTTCGTCCCTGAGCCCCACTCTTTTTAATGCTTATATGGCTTCGCATGCGGACATTGTGCTTTCTTTCGGGTTGCAGATAGTGACCGACACGGACTACACTCAATTGGTCGTAGCGTTGAATCACTCAGCCCAGGCTTCCACCGGCCTTCGTGCCTGTCTTGAAGAAGTCGCCCAGTGGATGAATTACTCGCACTTAAAGCTGAATGGTGACAAGATCAAGCTCATGATTCTTGGCAATCCCTCTCTATTTCAAGCAGACACAATGTGGCCAGTTTGCATGGGCTCTGCTCCTACCCCTAAAGCGTAGATAAACAGTTTGGGCATTTGGTTTGATCAGGACCTCAGCTTCAAGGTTAAGGTCAGGAAGTTTGTGGCCGCCTGTTTCGGCATCGTGAGGATGATTCATAAAGTCGTTCCCTTCCTCCCCTTCTAGGCTAGGAAGCTTATGGTCCAGGCACTTATTCGATCAAGACTGGATTATGGTAATGCTCTATATCTAGGTGTGCCGAGTTCGTCACTCGCAAAACTTCAAACAGTGCAGAACTGTGCAGCAAGGATGCTAGTGGGGATCCCGAACCGGCAGTCTGCGAAACCCGCCTTGAGGTCTCTCCACTGGCTCCCCGTTCGGGAGAGTATTAACTTCAAGACTCTGTGCATCATTCATCAGATGCTACAAGGGTATTGTCCAGCGATTAACCGTTCCATGGTGCAGCCGTATCGAGGCAAACAGGCGTATGCGCTCAGATGGGTTGCACCTGGCCTTTGTTCCCAGAATTAAGAAGGGCAGAAGTGGCGGCCGGCTTTTTTCTACAATGGCGCCAGATTGTGGAACTCCCTCCCTCTACACTTACGAGAGGAGTCCAACCTTCAGGCCTTCTGCAAGTTGCTAAAAAAGTGTCTCTTTCCCTAATTTGACTCCCCGCTGTCTCATTTTCTCGTCTTAGTGCTGGGATTATTCCGGGTAGCTATACCCTCAATAAGTGTTACTTCATTCATTCATTCATTCATGCTTCCTCTGGACATTTGGGGTATATTTGTGATGTTTCTGCATTTCACAGAGGTTTTCACCAGCACTCCTGGAAGGATGAACCTGCTGCAATTACCAGGGATAGTTCAGGAACCCCTTTATAAAATTACAGGTCCTCCCTTGAAAAAAGTACTTTCTTAAAACATAATTGTGTCAGGTGCATATTTAAGCCTATGCAAATAAGTTCTAAAACTTGAGTTGCATGATGTTTTCCCCTGATTGTCTACCCCTTCATCTAAGAAGCTCTCATTTAGGGGGTGTTTCCTCCACACTTATTCTTGCATACAGATTTACCCTCTACGTGCCAGCAGGAAATCTCCAACCATATCCAGGGAGGAAATGTGCTTTGCAAATGTTTGTAAATAGCTCAATCCAATACATATATGGGTCCTTAACTGCTTCCCAGGGCACTTTTATAAGACAAAGTAAGGCAGTAGGGCTATAGGACAGTCGCACTAGTATATAGCCGTATTAGTTAGACCCAGACACTCAACTGTTTGTGATTCTACCGCCAACGAATGATTACACAAAACTACTTAGCACATACAGGACAGGAGTGTCTAATATCTTCACATGTGTTATCATTGAAAATATCATTAATTTGTCTTAAAAACTTCATATATCCTTCTTTGATGAAGCCCAGGCATCATAATTAATATAGACCAAATATATAAATTATCCAACCCGTAATTACGAGAGTGTACATTAGTAATACATAGGAGTCACAGAATCTTGATGAAAAAATCTTGATTTATTTCTATTCTTTTTGTAGATGTAAACATGAATGAAGCACCGCCAACATGTTTCGTCCTAAACTGGGTTCATCAGGATTGTATATGCTCAAAACCAGGTGTATCATCTCTAGTTAGGCTTTACGTTGTGCCTGAGTGGATCCCAGAAGATAGTATCAAAGATGAATCATCAAATATTCTATGTTCAACTACAATTTATTTATTCCAACCCTCCATCCTCCCCATCAGTAGTGAATTCATTATGATGAATTATATTGCTCTTCCATGGATCCAAAGCAACAGCTACCATCTACCGGGTTCAGAGTGTAACCTTCCGAAGGCATGTCCTCCGTGGGCCAGGGGTCTTCAGGACAGATTTACTAGCACAGGATATTCCACCACACTTGTGTACCACTGCTGCCACACTGGCTGTTGAAATGAACATTTTTGTGAATACAAAATACGGATTCACAGCTTGAAAAAACCTATTTGTGCAGCTGGCAAGTATAAATGGTTTTATGAATCAGTAAGTGAGCACTGGTGTCATGTCAGTTAATCATCTAATTAGCTGGCAATGTAGGTCTGTGAAGCAAGTTTCCACTGTGGAGATTTATTTATTTTACGGAGTTTTATATAGTGCGAACTTGACTCGAGATCTGTGTTGCAAACCATAGGAGGCCTCGTCCACCCTTTCATCTTATCGCGACATAACATTTATTATGCACCAGTGCCTTAGAAATAGACAGTAGCACATGAAAATGAAACTATACAGTGAGAGAGAGGGTATAGTGCTTCATATTGTACGTCATTTTAAGAGCTGTAATTAACAGGTGCTGCTACTACTTAATTTCAATTCAATTTAACAACCTCAGAAGGGTAAAGTACTAAGTCAGCATTGACAAGATGCTAATCCTTGACTCACTGCTTAGTTTAAAAAAAAAAATAAGTGCCAGGACCCGGTTGTATGATGGAATAATGCAGGGAAATACTCTGCATGCCTTTACCACACAATTTTTACCCCGCATTTATTTAGATTGTATATGGTTTTACAACGTATGCCTCAACTAGGCATTGTTAATATTTACATGTATTTATATATAAACATTTGTGGGTGGAGACCCCCCACATTCCCAAACTTACCTTACAATTGTGGTAAAGGCATATGTTGTAAAAGCATATGCGTTCTAAAAACATGAGTGGTAAAACATGCGTGGTAAAGGTACAACTTGGTAAAAACCTCATTGTAAAGACTGTATCCCCCGGGCCCTCGCCAGGAGACCACCACTGCAGACTGCACCATCCATCCCACCTTCCAGAGCTGCTAATGACAGTATCATCACAGTTACTAACCATCACACTCATACAAGTGTGACAATTCAGACTATTCCAGACCCCAAAGCCATGAGAATGGCTTGGACGGCGAATTGGTAATTTTTAAAGTTTACTGCATTAAAAAAAGAATTGTTGTTGTGCTCATCTCTAAATTAGACAAACAGCGCCACCATGTGGCAAAGTGTCATAAGTGCCGGTGTTGACAACTAGGTGCCAGTGGCGAGCACTGGAAACCACAGGCTCAAATTAAGCACAGCCTTGACTTGCACAGCAGTTGTCCACAGTGAACCATCCTGCTGGCATATCACTGACTGAGCTGAGAAATCACTTCCTAATTTTTGGAGTGAGTTTGTAAAAAGTAACAGTATTTCTGATGACCTTCTGTGGATGTTCGGCCCATCAGCCACGTGCAGTTTGTATTTCACTAGTGCTCTGTTAACAGAGGTGGATGCTGAACTCAAGCCCCGAAGCGGTCCAGCACAGCACTGTACGGCAGGCAGTGACTGTCCTTGCATCACACTTCCAGTGTGATTGGTTGTACGTGTCCTGTCACAGAGCCGATCACCAAGTGGCTGCATCATGATTAGATGTGTTACAGGCCCTGCACTGTCAATCACACGTGAAGTGTGATAAATGGCATGGCATAGGTGGAAATGCAAGCCAAGCAGGAACTGAAAGGAGAGTGGGCGAGCACGATCAGAGCTAGACATGTCATAGGGGAACTAAAAAAACATTATTTTAGTTGTTGTCATTATTGTTTTTATTATCCAATGCCAGGCTAATGATAGGCTTTGCATCCAGTGTGCGCCCTTGCACACATTGTCATCTGTGCTCACTTTAGAACCGAGTGTGAGCGTTAGGTGGTATTGTCTGCATCACAGGACATATAGAGGCAGTAGCGGTCGGTGGTGGGAGTAGCTGCCGGGCGGTGACGTGGGGAGGGGCAGGGTGGGGGGTAGTAAATTATGGATTACGGCCGATTGCAGTTAAATAAACATATAAGTAAATAAAACGAATTTCGTTGTGCGCACTGCATCGCAAGAGGGTGACCATGACTTAGATCCTCAAGGTCAGACGTCATCGGATTGCACACTCATTCCTTCAAACCCTTGCCTAACTCACGATCCACGACCCTTTACCGACGCTCTGCCCAGTGGGTGTAGAAAACGCAGAGCAATAGACCACGGGTGATTTACAATAATTGTACAAACTACAAGGTTTGCAAATCCCGGGCTTTGATGCTCTAGTGTTTTAAAATGGGCCTAAACGTTATAATAATTTGAATTTAAAAGCAAAGAAAATTATCCTCAGGTTTCTAATTATACCCCGTACTGCGTGCATATTAATGTGACAAAAACATAATTGAGCCATGTTTCATATTATAATTTCGCCACAAAGTTGTTTATCCGTTTGCAATGTGCACAGCTTATATTGTGAGAAATAAACCTCAGTGTTATCAATTCACACAGAGAGGGCTCAGGGAAAAGAGCTGCATAATGAGAGCGCGGAATGGATCCGCCAACATGGATCAAATTACATATGACATCATCGACAGGGGGGCCAATCACCACTCCGTATTCAAAACAGTAACCTCTGATCCTATCACAGGAAGAGGATGGCACAAAGGTTCAGGCGTTTCACCAGTACTTTCATATTAAAATATAATATTATTTATAGAATCTAACACACCACAGGTATATAACTTACACACATCAGTATAGCAAATATAAACACATGCAGCGAGGTGCCATTTTATAGACGGGTAATCTCCTGCTTCAATGCCATCCATATTCTTGCAACCAGGTGATTACTCTACAGTAGAACTATGAGAAATCTTGTTTACGCCGGTGTAATTAGAGTAATTACGCGTTACTCTTGTGATTCAAAATTGCTGTAATTTCGCAATTACTCCAGCTTGAGTCATTAAGAGTAATTTAGAGCAAAAATCATATTGCAGGAGCAGAGGAAAAATGAACTAAGAGAGAGCGAGCCGCTGCTGTATACTGCTGGATTCTGTACCATTAAGTGCTATTTTAGCAGCGCAAAATGCATCCTGGGCCCACTTTTGATGCAAGTGTGCATTGTGCACTAAGAAAATAGCACTGATTGCTTGATTACGCGTTTCACATAATTAGGCATAATTATTAATAATTACGCTGGAGAGAATAACGCCAGTTATACCCGCCCCTACCCAACAGTATGCTTAAGGGCTCTTATTGCTCAATATTGCCTCACAGCTACATTTGTTTCGATGCTTCCCAGTTCATCGAAGCTCAGTGTTCCAATGGATTCCACTTTCCTCCTTGCATCAATGCCCTAAAGTCTCCTATGTAACTGACAGTGCACGTCCGTCAACACAAGCCTGCCCAGATCTCCAATATTAAAAGTCCCAGAGGTCCAGTGATGGGAGTTTCATATGGCCAGTTTTCAGGAGTGCCTATTGGATTCCGGGATCAAGGCATCTCAAGACAGTACTTCGCCCATCGCCCCTAGACCACGTGACCTGATGCATTAGGGCAGTGAAGTGCTTCCAGGACAGTGCTTTGTCGCGATAGAAGTTCATATAATTGATGCCTTCCTGATTCTACCAGTTTCCCGTATTGCACCCAAATACAAATAAAGTCTTCGGGGCGCATCAAAAAGCCCTCCGTCATTTTATCGAGTGATTCCCACCTTTAAGCCTCTTCAATTTCATAGACTATTTTGCTTAAGCATTAAAAACAGGGTACATGGTTATCAATCAAATTCTCTCAATTCATCTAACATCGGGGAAGACCCAGTGGGCCTATTGTCCAATCTCATGATGTTGACATTCGAATTACCATAAGCAGAAGTAAAAAGGTCGTAACTCTTTCCCCATTGGCCAGACAGACAATCCAATGTAACAATTGTGACGTCTCCTGTAGTTGTGTGGCACCTTCCAGCTAACTTGATACATTTGTTTCACTTGCACTTATTATGAAGTCATATTGACTGTTGAGTTGTGTCTGCTGAGGTTTATGTTCTGCATGGCTTCTTCAGTAGCCAGTTGCTTGCTGGGACAATGCAACGAAAATATATTTTTTGGAGTGCGCCTCAAACTTTAAAAGCCAATTGTGGAGAATTTTAGCAATAATAACGGCCCATCACCAAGACCCTCTTTACGCGCTACTTGAAATCTTCGATCGAAACAGTAACTGCCGTTACCTGGGCCATTGGGAATAACAATTAATGTAGAAACACCTTCGGCCCATGGAACTTCAGTTGGGGCTCTGGCTGCTCAAAACAGCTGAAACGTCTAGGTGAAAATGCAGATGTGAATGAAGAATAACCAATGGGGATCTCATTCGGTAAATCTGCGTCTCCATTTGTTACTAAACCCTCAGGATCAAACGAGTAATGACGCGGTATTGCCAGGCTCCCCTAGCCCCTTCTCAGTTTCCACTCCAGCCAGTAACACCAGAATCCAGAATGACCAGTCCCATTATCAGGGACCTCGTGAAAAAGCCACGGGTGACGTCTTACGACTGATGTCTTACCTCATCTCATGCTATCACCAGCCATGGCCCTGCGGTCACGGCTGCTTCAGGACTCATGTTAGTCAGTGAAGCTAACTACCAGGTTAGATGCACTCCCCACTTCAGTCCTGCGGTGTGTTAAACTGTGTCATTAAAGGTTTTGTAGGAGTGTCAAGATTTATAGACCCAGAGTGATTTTCACAAATTCTGGCATTGTTACAACAGTGCATTTTGCAGCATGGATCCTGGTGCAAACAATGTAATCACATAAAAACACGCTCGAGGAGAAACCGACATGAAAACATGCAAGACAGGACATGGCCTGTTCCCATACCTCATAATTCTGAAAACAACCAATGCTGAATGCAAAAGTTAAAAGTGGTTGGGGTAGGTATAGCACAACAAACCGCGGGGACAGGTTCCACGCGCGCTGACCACAGAAAGGAAAGAGATCATAGCACAAAAGTGAGGAGGGGAGGCAGGAACCACAACCCCACAGGGTCTGCCTTTCAACTTCTTGCCACGCCCACTTCACATACAGTGAATGACGTCACGCATCCGGGACTTATACTTTTGCTGTCTGTAGAACATTCATGGCCTGTGGTGGCCAGGCTGATCTGAGCTTATGTGCCAGCTTTCACCAGCTGATTACATATTTAGGAATTGACTCCTCAGTGGTTTTTGATTGTCACTTTCCATCAGCAAACAGTGAAGGTGTCAAGAAACGCCTTCAAAAATGGGCGGTGTGAAAGAAGCACCGCCTACAAGTCACACAAGTTGGCTCTAAGTGCAAATGATGGCTGTTGTACCTCCCTGCTCTGCACACACAGGTACTGCAACACCCTGCACAGGGGCGTCATAGACACCCGCACAGCCCCCTTGGGGTGGGTGGCCCTACATGAAGGGGGCCCCCCTCAACATGTATGTGCAGTGTGTCTCTCTAAAACAGCTGCAGTGTGCAACATACCCTGAGCAGACATTGTGCAGACACAGGACTGAAAAGAAACAAAAAGAACTCATTTGTTTCTCTTCTGTTCCAGCCTGCCAGGCACCTTACACGAGTGGGTGTGGCCCCCTGAGAGAAAGCATCCTCGACAGAGCACTGCTCTTCTTAGCGGAGCAGCACAGGAATGACTGGAGCAGACGCGGTGTTGCCACCTTTCCCAGAGAAAAATGCCATCTCTCTCTCTTCCTGTTGCAAGATTCTGCAAACGCCTGCACAGGATTCTTAAGTAGAACTGTATATGAAATTATCTCTATTCATTTTAGCATTGTCTTTGTTTATTTATGTTGTCGATCAGAAGCCATCAGGGCAGCTGAAAGCACATTTAAAGTGTTTTATTCTTGCATTAACTGTTAAAGGTATGTATTATAAGGGTAAAAAAACACCAGCCAGGAAATTAAATCCAAGACACTGCAAGTGATTTCTCAATGTTTCTACTAAGGATTTGGATAGAACCCCAGAGTTCTTGTTTCCCTTCGGTATGTGATAAGGTGTTAGGCAAAAGTTAAATGCAATACATTAGTTTAAAAATAATTTACACATATATATCAATAAAAGCACAACATTGAGAAATGAAAGTGACCAGCTTTTCTTTTAGATATTTCCATGCAATGTGTGTATTTTTTAAACCAAAGCAGTCTACAAAGCAGATCGCCTTTGTGTTAAATAAAAAGATTCAGTGAATTCAATATTTCAATAACCATTTTAAGTTGCAGTATTGTAAATCAGAGTCTCAACCTCTCTTGTCAGATGTATATTTTTGTTCGCAACCTGCTTTTTGTTACTTTGCTTTTCCTATTATAGATAGGACTACAAGTACCAGAATGCAATGCATCAACTACTCACACCTGAAATGAAAAATGTTTGGTCACTGTGTAGTATCTAATGGATGATTTCTTGTACACATATACAGCATGAAAGTCGTTTCCTTCATTGTTTCCACAAAGTACGGTTGTGCTTTCATGCTGGAATAACAGGAATGTTCAGCAGCCCTGCAATTTTAGCTTCCCAACTAAAACCCTCCTCTCATACATCACATGCAGTCCGTGATACCAAAGCATTGTCTATGGGCCTGCGAGGAAGGTGGCCGATTACATGATTGTATTGGACAGATGATGGTAATGCCAGGCTGCTGTGAGGGAATGATTGCTGAAAGGAGAGCCTGAAAGGCTTTACTCAATTGTAAAACAGGTTTAGTGCATACTGAAAAGCCATTTTGTGGTCGCAAAACCAATGCCTTTGTGAATCACTGGTACTGAGAATCCATATTTTTAAAATGTATAATTTCTATGTTAGGTAAAGAATTAATTTATATTCAAGAGGTATGTTGCGGGTAAAGATGTAATGTGTATTAAATTGGACTTTTTTCCAACCATTTTAAAGTAAAATATTTGCTTTTCTGTTTTGTGTACCTGGAAAAAAAATAGAAATATAATAAATAGAAGTTAGGTCTGCTGGTTTCACAATGGGAAAACCATACCTAGACTATGTCATCCCACAAATATATACATTTACTGGATTTGTAGGAGTGGGGAGACTTGTGGTGGTGGTGGGTGCCCCATAAGCATATCTCTTGCAGGGGGGGGGGGGGGGGCTCAAGTTTTCCTACGCTACTAATCATGCAACACATGTTTCTAGCACAGGTCCGAAGATTTTATGGCATTTTCTTTTGCTTGCAGTATTTCTTTGCACCTACTCCATACAGGCGGGTATTACCACCTTGCAACTCATACTTCTAATAATGGAGTGCAATTCCGTTTTTTTTTCCTTGCAATGATTTGCTAAGTACACGAAGTTGCAGCCTTATTCATCAAGCCGAATTGCGCTCGCAAAGGGCCAGAATCTGAGAATCTGGCCCTTTGCGAGCGCAATTTTTGCATTTGGGATTCATCATCCCAAATGCAAAAATCGGTAATTGCTAAATCGCTAAATTGCGAGGAATTACACTTAAGGAATCTCTATTTGAGATTCCTTAAATGCAATTCATCAACCATTTTTAAATTGCTAATTCGCAATTTCGGGCCGCTATTTACTGCGAGGTCAGACCTCTCGGTAAATAGCAAAAACTTAGAAAAATGCTTTTAAAAGCATTTTTCTAAGTTGCATGTTGCACACACACATGTCCTTTGGACATGTGTGTGCGCAACACCGGTTTCAATTTGCTTTTAAGGGGTGCTTCAGGGTGTCCCTTGGACACCCTCGCACCCTTTAAATCGCTATCTTATTTGCGAGTAGCAAATTGCTAATCGCAAATAAGGAATACTCCCCATTCATTCCTATGGGCCTTTTGGCCCATAGGAATGAATGGGGAGTATTCCTTATTTGCGATTAGCAATTTGCTACTCGCAAATAAGGAATGTGTAGGAATCGCTATTTATTTAGCAATTCCTACATGAATACCGTTTTGCGAGTCCTTAATAGCGATTCGCTATGATTCACTATTAGGGGCTCGCAAAACGGCCCGTTGATGAATCAGGCTGCAAGTCCTTTGTGAAGGCTTCAAATTCCCCTGGTTTACCTTTGCTCATGTGACGTCATATAATTATACCGCACAGTGGAGATATATTGACTCTGTTCTAATGCAGCTGTGTTTGAAAATGTATATAGAGTTTTTGTCTGCAAGCTGCTATTTTTGCGACGTTTCTATGCACAACGACAATGAGCAGGAGAAGGACAGTAAGAAGTCAGTGTTATTTGTTTCAAATAATGACGTGCTACATACTCTAGCTAAAGTCATGATTTACATGGCTTGGAAACGTATAAAAGCTTTGCAAGTTACACAAGGTGTAAAATAGGCATTTGAAAAGGTGTAAAATGTATTCACAACTGAAGCCTAGCTTTTATTTATTTCTTAATTGGCAAGAGCCTGGCCGTCCCGCCCTCCACTGACGACATTAGTTGCCTGGTTCTTTTTCACCTGCCTTTCCTTTATAGTGACCACATTCCACTCCTCGGTTTGCCATTAAAATATGTTCCCTCCTGCTTTTTCAGTGTTATCCCACACCAACGCTTCGTTCCACTGCACCTGCGGCACTTCTGCCCGAGGCCTTAGAAATTCCTGTCCTGCCTAACCCAACTGTACTTACAGCCCCCTTCTCACTTGAAGCTTTCTCATCAACCCCACATTATAAATTCTTCCCACACACATTTCTCTCAGCATCCAATCAGATGCTGCATATGTTTCACACTTATAATTAGCCCAGCTAATTTAACATTCAGAATAAGGTAGCCTACTATCGCATAGGTTTATGAGCCATATAATCCACTGTCTGCTGCATAATTTGCAATCTCAAGAAAAAAAGATGTCTATCTCCACCTGATAAACGTTCATTAAAAAAAAGTTGACACATGTGGTGCCGCACTGTGTCTGGCCCTTTGTAAAGTGCAGTTGTGGGTTGCTGTATTTCAAAGGTTCCTAACAAAGTGAAGTATTTGCCTTGACCAGAGGGCCTCAAACGGAGTGGCCTGAATTAATATCAGGGGGTGGGGGTGGGGGGTGGAGCATGCTCTAGGGCAGCCGCGGCCGGCAGTGGGAGTAAATGCAGGGCGGTGACGTGAGGAGGGGGAGGGGCAGGGTGGGGGGTAGTAATGTATGGATTACGGAGTTTTACAGGTAAGTAAACATTTAAATAAATAAAACGAATTTTGTTGAGTACACTGCATCCCAAAATACGATGCGGGCAACAAAATGTGCAGATTCAGAGTGCAGAGTGCAGATTCAGAGTGCAGAGTGCAGATTCAGAGTGCAGATTCAGAGTGCAGAGTGCAGATTCAGAGTGCAGAGTGCAGATTCAGAGTGCAGAGTGCAGATTCAGAGTGCAGATTCAGAGTGCAGATTCAGAGTGCAGATTCAGAGTGCAGATTCAGAGTGCAGAGTGCAGATTCAGAGTGCAGATTCAGAGTGCAGATTCAGAGTGCAGATTCAGAGTGCAGATTCAGATTCAGAGTGCAGAGTGCAGATTCAGAGTGCAGATTCAGAGTGCAGATTCAGAGTGCAGATTCAGAGTGCAGATTCAGAGTGCAGATTCAGAGTGCAGATTCAGAGTGCAGATTCAGAGTGCAGATTCAGAGTGCAGATTCAGAGTGCAGATTCAGAGTGCAGATTCAGAGTGCAGATTCAGAGTGCAGAGTGCAGATTCAGACTGCAGAGTGCAGATTCAGACTGCAGAGTGCAGATTCAGAGTGCAGATTCAGACTGCAGAGTGCAGATTCAGAGTGCAGAGTGCAGATTCAGAGTGCAGAGTGCAGATTCAGAGTGCAGATTCAGAGTGCAGATTCAGAGTGCAGAGTGCAGATTCAGAGTGCAGATTCAGAGTGCAGATTCAGAGTGCAGATTCAGAGTGCAGAGTGCAGATTCAGAGTGCAGATTCAGAGTGCAGATTCAGAGTGCAGATTCAGAGTGCAGATTCAGAGTGCAGATTCAGAGTGCAGATTCAGAGTGCAGAGTGCAGATTCAGAGTGCAGAGTGCAGATTCAGAGTGCAGAGTGCAGATTCAGAGTGCAGAGTGCAGATTCAGAGTGCAGAGTGCAGATTCAGAGTGCAGAGTGCAGATTCAGAGTGCAGAGTGCAGATTCAGAGTGCAGAGTGCAGATTCAGAGTGCAGAGTGCAGAGTGCAGAGTGCAGAGTGCAGAGTGCAGAGTGCAGAGTGCAGAGTGCAGAGTGCAGATTCAGAGTGCAGATTCAGAGTGCAGATTCAGAGTGCAGATTCAGAGTGCAGATTCAGAGTGCAGATTCAGAGTGCAGATTCAGAGTGCAGATTCAGAGTGCAGATTCAGAGTGCAGATTCAGAGTGCAGATTCAGAGTGCAGAGTGCAGAGTGCAGAGTGCAGAGTGCAGAGTGCAGATTCAGAGTGCAGATTCAGAGTGCAGATTCAGAGTGCAGAGTGCAGATTCAGAGTGCAGAGTGCAGATTCAGAGTGCAGAGTGCAGATTCAGAGTGCAGAGTGCAGATTCAGAGTGCAGATTCAGAGTGCAGAGTGCAGAGTGCAGAGTGCAGAGTGCAGATTCAGAGTGCAGATTCAGAGTGCAGATTCAGAGTGCATATTCAGAGTGCAGATTCAGAGTGCAGATTCAGAGTGCAGATTCAGAGTGCAGATTCAGAGTGCAGATTCAGAGTGCAGATTCAGAGTGCAGATTCAGAGTGCAGAGTGCAGAGTGCAGAGTGCAGAGTGCAGATTCAGAGTGCAGAGTGCAGAGTGCAGAGTGCAGAGTGCAGAGTGCAGATTCAGAGTGCAGAGTGCAGATTCAGATTCAGAGTGCAGATTCAGAGTGCAGATTCAGAGTGCAGATTCAGAGTGCAGATTCAGAGTGCAGATTCAGAGTGCAGATTCAGAGTGCAGATTCAGAGTGCAGATTCAGAGTGCAGAGTGCAGATTCAGAGTGCAGATTCAGAGTGCAGATTCAGAGTGCAGAGTGCAGATTCAGAGTGCAGAGTGCAGATTCAGAGCGCAGAGTGCAGATTCAGAGTGCAGATTCAGAGTGCAGATTCAGAGTGCAGATTCAGAGTGCAGATTCAGAGTGCAGATTCAGAGTGCAGATTCAGAGTGCAGATTCAGAGTGCAGATTCAGAGCGCAGAGTGCAGATTCAGAGCGCAGAGTGCAGATTCAGAGCGCAGAGTGCAGATTCAGAGTGCAGATTCAGAGTGCAGATTCAGAGTGCAGATTCAGAGTGCAGATTCAGAGTGCAGATTCAGAGTGCAGATTCAGAGTGCAGATTCAGAGTGCAGATTCAGAGTGCAGATTCAGAGTGCCGATTCAGAGTGCCGATTCAGAGTGCCGATTCAGAGTGCCGATTCAGAGTGCCGATTCAGAGTGCAGATTCAGAGTGCAGATTCAGAGTGCAGATTCAGAGTGCAGATTCAGAGTGCAGAGTGCAGATTCAGAGTGCAGATTCAGAGTGCAGAGTGCAGATTCAGAGTGCAGAGTGCAGATTCAGAGTGCAGAGTGCAGAGTGCAGATTCAGAGTGCAGAGTGCAGATTCAGAGTGCAGATTCAGAGTGCAGAGTGCAGAGTGCAGATTCAGAGTGCAGAGTGCAGATTCAGAGTGCAGATTCAGAGTGCAGAGTGCAGATTCAGAGTGCAGATTCAGAGTGCAGATTCAGAGTGCAGATTCAGAGTGCAGATTCAGAGTGCAGATTCAGAGTGCAGATTCAGAGTGCAGATTCAGAGTGCAGATTCAGAGTGCAGATTCAGAGTGCAGAGTGCAGAGTGCAGATTCAGAGTGCAGAGTGCAGATTCAGAGTGCAGATTCAGAGTGCAGATTCAGAGTGCAGATTCAGAGTGCAGATTCAGAGTGCAGATTCAGAGTGCAGATTCAGAGTGCAGATTCAGAGTGCAGATTCAGAGTGCAGATTCAGAGTGCAGAGTGCAGATACATCTAAGTCACGTAAATACAAAACATGTTGCATTACAAATGCTATAGTCGTCACATGTGCGAAAGTTATAACTATTGGCATTGAAAATGACAAAGCTATTAATTTAGCTATTTTCAAAATCAACACATAAATAAAAAAATTGTCATTTACAAGACCAATAGCTCAAACTTTCATAATGCGAGACCTTTTGCATTGAAAATGCTTGTTTAGGTCTCTGTTGTGGCAGAACAGCCACTGCATGCAGTCTCACTTGCAAGAGACATTGCATACAGCAAGATGCTTGGAGCCTGCCCCTTGCTTACCATTTGCTGGCTTTATTGTAACTCATATTTGCTGCCTCCTAATTGGCCAGCACATACCAGCTTCACTTAATCTTTTTTCATGTGGAGCATTGACTAAGTACAAATTGTTTCTTCTCAGTATCCCTCCGCTGCTCCAGCTGTGATTTAGGTAATATTTATATTTATTCTTTGCATCATACTTATTCCTCCCCTCCCTGTTGTCCATGTTGCTTTTAACCTCCCTCCCGCCTTGTCCATGTTGCTTTGAAAACTCCTCCCTCCGCCCGTTGTCCTTGTTTTATTTAAACCCCCCTCCCTCCATTGTCCATGTTACATTTAACCCCTCTCCCTCCCCCCTTGTCTGTGTACCTTTTAACCTCTATCCTCTCCCTTGTCTGTGATGTTTTTAAGCCATTTCTCTCCCTTGTATGTTATTTTTAACCCTTCTCACCCCCACCTGCCATTAAAATAAACAGATGATGCAGCCAGCATCTTCTGTTGCCTCTTTCCCACCCTCTTGTTGTCTGTATCGCCCCGGTACCCCTTTCCATTGCTCATGTCATCCGCTCCCACCCGTCATAAAATAAACAACAACATGGCTAAATGACATTTGCAAAGCCAACATCTTCGTTTACTCATGTCCTGGTGGAAGTAAGTGTCAAAGTGAGAGGATGAAGGGTTACAATTCATTCTCAAAGTCACTCCCCCCATTTCTTATAAACAATACACCCGTGGATAATTTTACACTGCTAGGCTACTATGTTTGAATAGCTGATTATATGCTCACGGCTGCCATTTTTATACAACAATTATGAGAAATTATGTTTGTCAAGCTGAGGGTCCGCAATTATTATTGTTTTACACAGGGGCAGCATTCTTAAGTTTGAAGACCTTTGCCCTACACAATATTGATTTATGTTAAAATAATGAAATATACTGCAACATAATGCTTTACAATATGCTGCAAAATGTACATTTTATTGTCTCTTAATTTAGTTGTTTAACTTAGTCTTTCATTGCTGTATAATTCAAGTGACACTGATATTAGCAAACTAGACTCCACCAGCGTCAACATATTGGATCCTTAACTTTTCTTATCTGAATGATTTATAAGAGACTCCATCCACAGATGATGGGAGACACATGATGGTTAACAAAGTGGCATTTTAACTGTGTGCATGTATGGTCATAATATGATCAACACAGGACAAGGGTACTTTTAACGGATATTAAATAAAAGCAAATGTACAAAGTCACCCTAAAGTTCAAATCTCCACCACCCTGCTGAAAACATTCCAAGCAGAATATGTGCTTAGTCGGCATCTTTCAGTGGTGGGGAGGAAGTTCAGCTGAAGTGTGGCACGAATTCCTACTGCTGCGTTAAGCGGTTTTCATTAGGAGCCTGGAGCCAAAGCCGCTGAATGCCAGGGTCACTGAATAACAAGGCTGCATAGTTTTCTTTTGCTTTTTTTTTCGTCTGGTGTTAGCCAAGACCTTTTCATTTTACTAAAATTACATGTATTTTATACTTCTGGAGGTCTTCAGCTAGCCCCTTTATCGATTGGCCTGTTGTTGTGTCATTCACATTTTTCTTCCTCCCACTACAGCTTGCATCATGGGCTAAAGCTTCAGCCCACTTCAGGCATTGGCCAAATTCATTGTGAGTGACAGAATTATTTTCTTTCACGATGGGCAAAAGCCACAGGCAAAGTAGTTCTGGTCTTTGTGTGGTTTTAGAGACCACATATTTTTTGTCTTTAATCCCTGGCTTATTTTTTGGGGGCAAAAGATTAAAATATAATTCTATTGCAAAAGGATTTGAGGTTGTTTAGTTTTTACTTGAAACTAATTAAGACAAAATCAAAGAATGTGACACTAACACATGGAACCCTTTCCATAGAGACTATTTCAATAGTTCATGCTGTGAACGATCCAGGAAAGGGGTGGGCAACCTCAAGCTTTTAAATTATATTTAAATCTTGACTAAGTCTACTGCAGGTGATGTTATCATTTAACTCAATGCTGCTTGTTTTTGTACCCAAGTACTATGGTGGGGTTGGGGCATATCACCGGGATTTAGCTCTGTGGCTTTAAACTTTCCCACAAAGTTGTGTATAATTTCAGGAAACAAATGTACTAATTTCGATCCACTTGATTATTATACAATTTATGGCTGGACCGGTCGATCTCGGACCTGGGTAACCAGGCTCGATTCTCGGCAACGACGCTCAACATCCTCTGATTCTGGGCAAATCACTTAATCTCCCCGTACCTAACAAAAATGAATGTGTTCTTCTGTAACAAAACTGGTGCTCATGTAAAGGGCTCAGATACCCGATGCTTCGGGTCTAGGTGGCACTATATAAAACCCTTAAAAAATTAAAAATAAAAAAAAAGAGAAGAAAATGAGTGTGTGAGAAAGGTTGAAGGTGGACTCTTAATATTATAGGCATGTATTTTTGTAGGAATTTTGAAATATAAGCAGACATTTGAACTTCAGGGAAAAAGTTTCACCACAGAGTTACTAAAATAATATATTGTATAGCAGCTCATACAGCACTTGTCGTATCTGAGCAATGACAATAACACATAAATTTACAACTGTCCAATTCCATACTGTTCACTTTATCGACCTCAGAAAGATGAGTAGGCCTTGCATAGATTAACACGTCATCTATAAATTCCAACAGATTTTAGTGATTGGTGTTTAACCCATAAGCCATCTCGCCAACATTCTAACCTCCTCCACCTGACTGATCCCACGCCCAGAGTTACTAAAAGAGGCAAGTCCATAGCAACAATTATGTATCTTTTATCTTTTCCTGGTCACAGGACTCTTTATTTGCGTTACTATATGTTTCCATTCATCGCCTGCAAAGTGGTAAAGCTTATCTATTGCCATTCCACCCCGTGCTCTACCAGCATCATAAAATGGTGTTATTTGTGCAAGGGTGCCTGACAGATAAATTTATATTTTTTCTCCTAATCTTGCTCTTGTAATTACACAAACATTCAGCAATGCTGTGGTGCAAGATTTTAGTGGTGCATCTTATGCCGACCTATCTTGAAATATCATTGGCGTCTTACAAAGTGGTACCTACTGTGTGTGAGGGCTTGAAAAGAATGTTGTTTTTAACTGGCAGTTAATGGAGCTGGCATACATCAGGAAAGATATTTTGTCATAAATTCTAGGTGCCAAATTCTGGGCCACCCGTAGCTTTTGAACCATTTTTTTTGTAGTTCCAGCATAATATGAATTACCCTAAATTGCTTCACATCCAGTTGCTGATGGTTCTGTTGATATGGTCAGGTTAACAATCCTTTAGGAAAAAGCTGATTCAAAGAAGCAACTAGAATCTCATTGCATACTTGATCCAAGACTTCTACTAGTAGATTTAAATCTAAGATAAAGTTTCATGAGGGATAAAAATTTGCAAAATCAAAAAATAGATTGATTAGCCAATATTCCCATTCTTTTCAGTCTTGCCTAGTGTAATATTAATACTCCCAATGCTAGTAGCAAAGATAAAACTCCACAAACTTAGATAGTCAAGGCATGAGTCAAGGTAGGAGTCCCAAAGGCAGACAACATATCTAGGAAAGCAATTGGTTGATCCAAGCTGACCAGGACAGTCCACTTCATCAAGCAGAACAGCGTTTGTACCCTGTCAAACATTGAAGTTTAATTGGCAAGCATCCAAAAGATAATGTCACTCTGTGAAAACTTGAAAGACTATAAATATTGGATACTGGATTTTAATGCTTGGGGAGCAGAGAGTGGTTAGTGATCTCTGGGAATACCCACATTTGTTTGACTGTCCTGTAATGAAATTGTCCCCCAATAGGAAGTAAATGAGTCGCTGTGCGCTCTTGTACTGTGGCACCAGGACCTAGACCATCAAGGCAATAGAGATGTCTACGCGTGACATTATCAACTAGGGTGTTTAGTTCTTGCATAGCACTTGAATTTTTTTTATTTTTTTTTGCCGAGTTTTATATAGCGCGAACTAAACCCGAACCAAATCAGGTATCAGAGCGCTTTACATATTTTTCCAGTTAAGTTACATTTTTACGTTTTCCAGTTACTTTCATTTTTAGGCACGGGGAGATTAAGTGATTTGCCCAGAATCACAGGCGGTTTTGGCGTCGTTACCGAGACTCGAACCCAGTTCCTCCAGGCCTAGCCGTTAGGCCAACTCCTCTCCCCTTGCTCTCTAGAATGTCAGGACTGTAATACGCTAGGTGGAGTTCCTCTTTGGGGCCACTCATTGGACGCTTGAGTTTGAGTTTGTTGTAATGCAGATCATAGTCTACACAAGGCTTCTTGGGTCTGAAGTGCCAGTGTTGAACTCCAGGGTAAGTAAACAGAAAAATGCAAGCAAATTAGTAAAAATGAGAAGTGTTAACTATTATGCTAACTCTACAGAGGGGTACACATAGCCGGAAGCATGGAGGAGTATAGATCAGAAGTTTTTGAACCACATAACAAAAAGTGTGTCCATTATAAATCTGGCCTTCAAAATTCAAGAAACAATGACAAACTCTACAGGAAAAGCACGGCTAGTCTACCGCAAGAAATTCTGCACAATGCACATAGCTTTTCAGAAGAACTCTTCTTGAAAGAGGAACATGCCTCTAAGAGGAGTTGTTTTTGCAGAAAGATGACCCTTGCTGCACTAAAACAATCCTGCCCATAACGCAGGCACCATCACAGTATGGTGCAAGGGTTCTTGCTCTGGTGCTAGGCAGCATACGGTGCACCAGTGCAAGAAGAGAGCAGACATGCTTCATACTTATGCTCTTTCCCTTTCACACAACACCCACAACTTTGCCACTGCCCTGACCTGCATTAAAACATTAGTAAATATGACTCTGAATGAGAAAACATTAGGTCACCTGCTAACACATCACCCTGTGTAAGGATACAGGTGTCATCAGGTTAAGTCGAAATAGCAGAAGTGATTGTAGTCGATCGTTCTCTAGAGCTCTGAAGGGGCTCTGAAACACCTGTTTCTATCTCACTACTCTTTTTCTTTTATTTTCCTTTTTTCATTGTACATGTTGAAGGCATTTGTTTGTCTCATTTTTCCAAACTCAGTTTTTAAAAATAATTTTTCATAGTTCCAATAAATGTCTAATTGTATTAATATAACTAACATGATATGTTGTGTATTCTAAGCAGAGATGATATTGAACTGTTTTCCTCTGTGAATTCATAATTGAAAATTGATTCATTAACAATGGAAACGGATATATATTTTGGGATTTTTCATATTTTTTAATGTGCTGCACGAAACAAGAATGGTTTCAGAGCGTGAATGCAAGAAAGATGGGGTAAAGTATTTTATGCTTTCCTTGTATTCTCCCACCCCCTCCCCCTAATGTACAGTACTCTTGTGATATCCTGCATAATGTATGACTCTCTGACTCTGTAAAGTGCTCTGATGTACAGTATTCTCCCATCCCTCTGGTACCCAGCAACCGGCCCCCCCCCCTAATGTACAGTACTCCTGTGATACCCTGCCTATTGTATGACTCTTCGACTCTGTAAAGCGCTCTGCTGTACAGTACTCTTGTGACACCCTGCCTATTGTAAGACTCTTCGACTCTGTAAAGCGCTCTGCTGTACAGTACTCTTGTGATACCCTGCCTATTGTATGACTCTTCGACTCTGTAAAGCGCTCTGCTGTACAGTACTCGTGACACCCTGCCTATTCTATGACTCTTCGACTCTGTAAAGCGCTCTGATGTACAGTACTCTTGTGATACCCTGCCTATTGTATGACTCTTCGACTCTGTAAAGCGCTCTGATGTACAGTACTCTTGTGACACCCTGCCTATTGTATGACTCTTCGACTCTGTAAAGCGCTCTGATGTACAGTACTCTTGTGACACCCTGCCTATTGTATGACTCTTCGACTCTGTAAAGCGCTCTGATGTACAGTACTCTTGTGATACCCTGCCTATTGTATGACTCTTCGACTCTGTAAAGCGCTCTGATGTACAGTACTCTTGTGATATCCTGCCTATTGTATGACTCTTCGACTCTGTAAAGCGCTCTGATGTACAGTACTCTTGTGATACCCTGCCTATTGTATGACTCTTCGACTCTGTAAAGCGCTCTGATGTACAGTACTCTTGTGATATCCTGCCTATTGTACGACTCTTCGACTCTGTAATGCGCTCTGATGTACAGTACTCTTGTGATATCCTGCCTATTGTATGACTCTCGGAATCTATAAAGCGCACTGATACCCTTACGGGTCAAGTTCGCACTCTATAAAACTCTAAAATAAATAAATAATAAATAAATACAATTTGGTGCTAGAACAAGAGCTGGTCTTCTGACTTCTCGCAACTTGAGATGGTTGGTTTATGTTAAAATCACATGACTATGTTCTTGGCATTTTAATGGTGCACAGACTGCAATTGGTATGAGTTGTGACAATGTTGGCTGGTCATGGGATGCCTCAGCATTAATTCTGGAGTTTCTTTTCCAAACCAAATTCGGAGTCTATTTGTGATGATATATTTTGTGATTATTGTGTTGCGGTCATCTCTGGTTGGGTGGTGGTGTCAAGGAGGTCAATAAGCGGTCATGTGTTTGGTATCTAAGAGGCATAGCAGAAGGCATTTTCAAGTTGCTTATGCGTCTCTTAGGTGGGCTAATGTAATTTACCTGATCATTAGAGTTAGTATAGGTCTGCTGTTTTTGGTTGTGTGGATGTTTGTGGATGGGTCTTTTAATGCCTCATTCTGTCGGGGTAACCTAATAGCTTACGAGTGTGTGTGTGTCCATCCCCTGTGTAGTGGAGGCCATAAATCACGTAGTTTGCTGTAGCATAATTATGCGAAATTACAGTAAATTTATGCAATATTATGCAGAGTTACTCAAGGATCATAAACCAGCATTTACTGCTACTTTCGTAATGCAACCCTTGGGGCATGAGCAGGATTTACATATCCTTTAAAATGCACCATTGTCCTGAGTAAATCTTTTTCCTAGAGTTCTTGTACGGTTACGCAGCATTAACTACAGGGCTCCTCTCGATCTAGATATTATGGTCATGAAGCGCGCCTACTTAAGACAACAAACTGAGCAGAATGCAGCAGACATGCAAAGAGGGAAAAGTGAGAAGAAATAAAGATTTCTCCTTGTTATGGCTGCCTCTGGTTGGCGTACCACTTTGACGCAAATCCATGTTTACAAGCATTTGTAAATATGGGCCTGCGACAAAATGCACATGTGGATGCACAGGCACACCGGTGTTATACCCAAGCAACAGCTACCCGACACAAGGCAGCACTATGGGCTGAATTACAAATTGTTTTTTGCGTGACTTTGTAAATACCAAAATAGAGTTTGCAGTGGGGCTGCACAAAAAAGTAATGCAAAATCTTAGTAAATCTATGCTGTGGTATGTTGGCCTATCCCTTCAAAAAGGCAATCACTATCAATAGTGTTTAGGCTATGGGAGAGTACATTATAATGGATTATTAGATCTTTTTTCAAACATCTATGGCCATGACCAGTTTTTTTTGTGTTGTGTAAAATGCCAGGTCTCGCCTGCTCAGTTCTATAAATTGTTATCATTTGTTATATGGAACACACGATCAATATCTTTAAAATGAAAAACCTGAGTTGGGGGTCAGTAAAATCTTTTAGCAACATCAAAAGAAAATGGTCATTGTTGTTTGAAAATTTGCTGTCAGGTAAAAGTATGACATTTATACCCTTCTCACTTTGAAAGTGGGAGTGTGTGCATCTGTGGGTGTGTGAGTGCTTGTAAAGAGAGGAGGCAAAAGTGCTCATAAGATGAGTAGACATGTTTATGGACAAAAGAAAAGCTTCAGAGGAACTATCTAGTGCACAGAGAAGAAGTGGTATTGTGGGGGGGCGGAGCTTGCCGGCGTTGATGGCGGTCGCATAAGCGCTGAGCTCCGCCGATTCACCCACATAATCCTTCCAAAATCCTGGTTCTTTCGGCATCTACTGCCTGGCGCCGTCAGCTCAGCGCCCCCCGACTTCGTCGACCCCTCCGATGCTGGGAAGAAGTGAAGTACGGCACCACCGGAGCGCACACAGACGATCCCGCAAGGCGCGACTGAAGGCCCTTAAGCCGCGGCCTTGCGCCACACAGCTCCCGGAGTGCGTCACGCGGCGTGCGCTGCACCTTCTGCCCGGTGGCGCCGGAGGTCGGACACCCGGACCCGGCAAACGAGACCGGGACTGCGAGCAGCTCCGGAGGGGAGCGCCGGGCGCCACAGCTGCCGGTGCCTGGTTCGTGTACTGGCCGACTCTGAATGTTGGAGCCTCATTCTGAAGTGACGTGCGGGCGGCACACAACAGCTTGGGGGACCCGGCCTGACCGGACAAGAAATCGTGAGGCCCACCCCACCACTTACGAGGTGTGTTGATTGCGCCCCCCCCCCGGGACTAGGACATAACTCCTGACATACCGCATCGCTGGGGACAGCCTAGTGCTGGGACACACGTGCTTTTTGCCAGGTACGCTGATCCTGCCGACGGGAGGCTTTCTCCCCCACAGAGACTTCCCCCAACGGTCTGCTGGGCCGGGAGGGCCGCCTGATCCGTAGGAGCATATCCTATCGCTGCCAGAGCAAGCCTGAGGCGACCTGGACCTGGATTCGGACGACGGGAGGTGCAACAGCCGGTCACAGTTCGGCCTTCTTCCCTCCCTTCGGCAGACATCGCGCCGAGAAGGCGGCAGAGACCATCTCACCCCCGGGACAGCTCGACGAGCAGCGGCCTGATGGTACGACAACGCTACGAGATGGGGAAGGGCGATAAAACGCAATCCAAACTGCCCTTCGAACAGCGGCGCAGTAGGGCCCAAGACACTGGGGAGCCGGACACCAACCGGCCCACTGCGACACAGGAAGGCTCGTTCTATGCAGACATAAAGGAGCTGCTGGTCACCATGGAGAAAGGCCTACAAGACAGCATGGCGTCTATCGGAACGAAGTTAGACGCGCTCACTTACCGCATGGATAGAATGTCGGAGAGGGTCGATAAACATGCGGAGCGCCTTGACATGTCCGAAAGACGAATCACGGAGGTCGAGGAGGGGCAGATGGAACTTGACAAAGACCGCAAGCACATGGCAAAGCTTCTGCAGGTGATCCAGGACAAATCGGAAGATTTGGAAGCCCGCTCCAGGAGGTCCAACATTCGAATTACGGGAGTTCCAGAGACGACCCAAACGGGTAAAATGGAGCTATTCGTAGAAAAACTACTGACCACCTTGCTGGGGGAAACCACATTCTCACCTATGTTCATTGTGGAGCGGGCGCACCGCACGCTGGGCCCCAGACCACGCACGGGAGCCTCCCCCAGGCCCATTATCGCCAAGCTCCTGAATTATAGAGACAGAGACATGGCGTTGCGAGCGGCCAGGGAGAAGGGCCAGCTGCAATTTGAGGGATCAAACATCTCCCTATATCCGGACTTCACCGCTAGGGTGCAGGAAGAGCGGCGCCGGTTTGCCCCGTACAAGCAGCAGCTGCGAGATCTCGAGCTGGACTATGCGATGTTGTACCCGGCGAAGTTGAGGGTCAATCGTCGAGGCCATTCCCACATCTTTACGGACCCCAAAGATCTTCAAAAGGCGCTGAAGACCTGGTCGAAAGAAATGCAGAACAGTCCCAGGTCACAATCGGGAGACCAGGACCCCACTAGCGGGCTGGATGAACAAGAATGACTGTACAGCGTCCCTGACTCCCTCCCGGGTGACCCTGGCCGGCGGCGCATGGCTGACCGGCGGTCGATTGCCAACACTGACTGTCTCCCTCCCGGAGGTTGAGGACTTCGGTGGCGGAGTGTCCTGTGGGCACTTCTTGAACGACTGCTATCTCCGAGACGTGGTGAGAATGTTCCAAGTCTTTATCATACACTCCTACTATTAGATTCTTAACCCGATTACATCTATTAACTGGTGGTTGGAGTGGGACTGTTCCCTCAACGATGCATTCGCATTGGGGTTGCTGGATGGTGGGGGGTGGTGGGTCCCAGCCCAGGCGGTGTCTACTGTTTTCCCACATTCATACATCTCGACTTGCATGGCCGTTGAACGACAAGAAAGGGGTGATGAGGCGGGGAGCTGACCTGCAGAACTTGTTTGGTACCAATGTTACTTGTTCTAATTTTGGTGACCTCCGCCCTCATGCTAACAGCACGACAGGTTCCAGTTGGGACCTATGGGGGATGTATCGGGAGTTGGGGTGGGGGGATCGATGCAGTCTGGGCCAAGTTGGGGTTGGTCTGCTGTGGGAGGGGGGAGCTGAGAATCTAGGGTTGTTTTGTGTTTTTTCGTTGTGCCCTGCCTCAAGGCACTCTTGGTGCGTGATGCGACTGCCTGCTTGCCTGCACTGCTGCCTGCTCCACGTAGCTGAATGCGATTTTAGGAACTGTGCACTGTCCCCATGGCTGTAGTAGGTGGTGAACGGGCCGATATGAGGCCCAAGCTGTTGAATGTCCTCACATGGAATGTAAGAGGGCTTAATGATCACAGGAAGCTCAGGAAGGTGTTATGCTATCTTAAGCGCCACAATATCGATATTGCACTCCTACAAGAGACGCACCTCCCACTCATGAGTACTATGCTGCACACTAGAGGTCTGGCGGGGCATGTAGCGGCAGCCGGGTTCACCACGCACGCACGGGGGGTCATTACATGGGTAAACCCGACATCGGGTATTCGGCTGCAGGCCCTGTGTGTTGACGCAGAAGGGAGATACGTCATAGCGTCCTGCAAAGGGAGGGGGAGGGATCTGTTAGTTGTTAACACGTATGGCCCCAACTACGACTCCCCGGATTTCTTTGATGCCCTAGCCAGTGAAATTGCTAGATACGACAATCCACACATATTATGGGGCGGGGACTTCAATTTGACGCTTAACCCAGACATAGACAGGTCATCGGGACCCCCCCGTCGGCCATCCGCAGCTGCACAATCGCTCATGGCAAAGCTAGTGATGCTGGATATGGTTGATGTGTGGAGGAACAGAAATGTTGGGAGGGGCGGGTTTACACACTACTCCGCATTTCACAATATACACACTAGGATAGACTACTGGTTTGTCACTGCGGGACTTCTCCGTGCCGTTGAGCATTGCACGGTCCTCCCGCGCACCCTCTCAGACCACTCCCCCATTCTGCTCTCTTTAGACACCACAGTGAGGGGACACACGCCCTTCGCGTGGCGCTTCCCGCCTTACTCCCTGTTGGATCCGCTCTTCCGCGGCGAATTGGCAGAGGCGACAGAAGTGTTCTTTGAGAAAAATGTTGGTTCTGTAGAGGACTTCCAGATAGTTTGGGAAACATTTAAAGTGTATATCAGAGGCATAGCGATGTCCAAGCACTCCAGTGTCCTAAAGTCCATTAGGGCCACCTTGGCTGACCTTGAGCTACGACTGCAAACGTTAGAAGCACAAAGTAGGGCCAGCCCAGACGATGCTACAGAGTGTGAAATTAGGCGCCTTCTGGTAGAATACCACGAAGCCGCGGACAGAGAGGTACAACATTTGGGCAAATACGCCACGGCCCGGACCTATGGCGAGGGGGAGAGGCCGGGTTCAGTACTGGTGAACATCGTCAAAGGCCAGAGGAGAAGGACGCTAATCTCAGATGTACAAACCCCGGACGGAGATAGGGTGACGGACGAGACGAGTATCGCCGCAGCCTTCAGAGACTACTACTCGGAGCTATACTCCTCGAAAAGCGGTGACATGACTGCCGACATTCTGGATTATCTGGAACATATACGTCTCCCATTTCTCTCAAACCCCGAGAGGGAGTTCCTGATGTGCCCTATCCAGATGGACGAAATCAGAGATGCGCTGGCCTCCATGAGATCAGGCAGTGCGCCAGGCATTGACGGACTATCAGTCGAGTTCTATAAAGCGTTCCAGGAACAACTACTGCCGCATATCCGCACCCTTCTCGAGGATATAGGTGAGCAGGGCACTATGCCCAGCACGATGAGAGAGGCGATGATAGTAACGATTCTGAAGCCGGGTAAGCCACATGACGACTGTAGCTCATACCGCCCAATCTCGTTGCTGAACGTTGACACTAAGCTCTACGCCAAGGTGCTAGCGAATAGGCTGGCGCTACTGGCTTCCGACTTGGTGGCCCCGGAGCAGGCGGGTTTTATTCCCTCCAGAAACCTGACCTACAACATTAGGACGGTGCTGGGGACCATCCAACATGTAAAGCAGGACACACCAGCGGTAGCGCTCTTTTTGGACATGGAGAAGGCATTCGACTCCGTCGAGTGGCCATTCCTGTTGCAGGTGCTACGCCGCATGGGACTTGGTGAGCCCTTCATCCAGATGATTGGCGCGCTTTATGATCGCCCCTCGGCGAGGGTCCGTGTCGGTAATGCAATCTCCAGCCCTCTTTACATAGGCCGGGGCACCCGTCAGGGTTGCCCTTTATCCCCTCTATTATACGCACTTGCCGCAGAACCTCTGGCTTGTGCACTCAGGGAGTATCACAGCCACGAGGGGATTCGGTTCCCCACGTATAAAATTGTGGTGTCTATGTATGCGGACGACACGTTGCTGTACGCCCATGACCCCGCTACCACGCTTCCCCCCCTCCTGAGGGAGGTGGTTCGGTATGGTGCCCTTTCGGGGCTCAAGGTTAACTGGGCGAAATCGGTGGTACTACCGCTCACCCCGGTGACCACACGGGTGGAGACGGAATACCCAGTACAGTGGACGGAAGACCCGTTAAGATATTTGGGGATCCAGGTCCACACGGATCCGGACCAACTGATTAGCCAGAACTACGGGAGGGCGATCAGTAAGCTAGAGGACGATATTGAGATATGGTGCAAACTACCCCTTACGCTGCTGGGCCGCATAGCCATCATGAAAATGATAGTGCTGCCGAGATTTTTGTTCCTTTTCAACGCGTTGCCTATTGTGCTCTCCAAGGCCTTCTTTCACCGCTTGAACAGCCTGATGATAAAACTGGCATGGGCGGGGAAGCAACCGAGAGTCAAGTGGACAACACTCACCCTCCCATACAACTTGGGGGGATTGGCGGCGCCAGATCTGGAATTATATTACAGGGTGGCCCAGGCGTCGCACCTGCACACCTGGGTCCACGGAGACCGGCTTATCCCACACGTCAGGATGGAACGGTTATTCGCCTATCCACTTCCGCTCCCGGCGACGGTCTGCCAACCGCAGGATCGTCGGACGGGAATACTGGACTCCATCTCATCTACCAATCACGCTTGGCACTCACTCCTCTTTCGCCAAGGAGGGGCGTTGCTTTATTCGCCGGAAATGCCGATAGAGTGGATGCGTTGGCTTCCACCGATGATGGACAGAGCAGTCACCCAGGAACTGAACAAACTGGGGTTGAGCAAGGCGGGCGACCTGTTCCAGGATGGCGCCGCCAAAACCTGGGACCAAACCCGGGGGGATGGTGGTGACCCTCCACTACTCCAGAGATTCCATTTCCATAGAACCCGGAGCGCCCTCTTGGAACTTCTGGGCCCGGACATGGCAGAGCCGCCAGACGTCCCAGAATTATCGTACGTCATTACACACAAAGACCCCAAAAAACTACTGACTAATCTCTACAACACAGCAAGGTCACATGCAGAACACCAGCTCGTGAAGGCCCGCCTGGAGTGGCAGAGCGACCTGGGTATCACGCTGGACGACGCTACGTGGCGCTATTGCTGTGAAAACACGAAGCGCATTTCCCTTAATGGGAAACACCGGCTTATACATTTTAAATTCCTCCAGAGGGTGTATTGCACCCCAGCACGGCTCCACCGCTATGGACTGCGTGCGGAGGCTCACTGTGAGCGTTGCCGGGCAACGGACGCTGACTTCCTGCACCTGTCTTGGGGGTGCCCGGGGGTACAGAAGTTCTGGCGTGAAATATTCGTAGAGATGAGCAAAATACTGGAGGTAGACTTGGAAGTTGACCCGGGAATAGCACTCATAGGTAGCACAAGGAAGCTCCCGGTGGCGATCCGCAGACTTACCGACATGGGGATGCTAATGGCCAGGAGAGTAGTAGCCCAGTGTTGGATGCGAGGCCCCCTGCCGACTAAGGCCAGATGGGCTCGGGACATGCTGTACTGTAGCACACAAGCGGAGACGTACAGTGAACTGTTGCCCCCAAAAAGCCGCCCAAAAAACTTCTGGGCCCTGTACCACACATACTTGCAGGGACAACAAGCTGACGATGCGAGTTCCGGGGACGACACGTTACACGAACTGATGGAAGACCCTCTGTGTGATGCTACCCAGGTCCCTGACGTAGGCGAGGTGTGAGAGGGGCGGGCTAGGCGGGCTGGTGGGGGGGGGTTGGGGGGGTGGGAGAGATGACTGGAGCTAGGAGTGCACCTGCGGGGGTAGATTGGAAGCGTGACACACCTCATGAGGATACCTATAGATGCCGCCCGGACGATAAGAAGAGGGACTGGACCTCCTTCGGGGCATAGCTACCAACGACCTTCCAGACGTAATCAGAGGAGGAGCCGGGGGTGGGGAGGGTTATTGCAGGTGGGGGCAACGTGCTGCGGGGTGGGGATTTTCTTTGAGGCTTTGGGCGAGGGTACGGGGTGGGTAGTTTAATGGGGGGAGTTTTGTGTTATATGAGAGGGAGAAAAAGTTAAAATGCACACGAATATTGGCTGTTGTTAGTACAAATGTAAAATCCCAGATACTGTGACCGCTGGTACTATCTCACGCCGCCAGACCCCCGGGTTGTTGGCCACCAGGCTGTGTAAAAGGTGAAGTGGGGTGTACTGTACTGCCTGAGACGCGGCCGGCCCAGGGGGGTTGTAGGCCAAGAGCTGTGTTCATGGAAATTACCATCTCTGTGCAAAATAAAATAAAAAAATAAATAAAAAAGAAGTGGTATTGTGGTGAGGAATACATCGGCTGTACATAGTTTGTATTTACAAAGTGACAAGTTTATGAACATGAAAGGCCTGTAAAATGACACTTAGGCATCCTTCAGGGGAAGCTCGTGTGGGAATTGCCTACTACCATAAAGTTACTGCTTTTAACTATATGTTTTAAGTAAGTTTGTCATTTTCTTCTCCAGTTATAGTAGCTGGTTATAGAACTGAGAGTACTTATTTTCCACCAATGGCATTATGTGAGGTTTGCAATTTCGGACAGTTGTAAAGTGTTTGGTTTTCAGAAGCTTCACTGAGAGACGAAATTCGATTTCTTCCTGAATTCTCTCGACATAACTTTTTTTTTTGCAGAACAAAGCATCGAATAAAAGTAGATTTTGCCAGTTGCAGTGAAGATGTACAAAACTTATAAAGCTAACTTTTTGTGACTTTTTCTAGCTCATTTTTAGGTCTGGCCCAAGGACTGCTATAGCTGCCTCACTAGCATCATATTTTCTAAATATTCCATATCAAAATATGCACATATATCCAGGCACAGGTTTTCTGTCAGACCTCTTCATCTATTGTTCTGGTCCATTGCCATTCAGATTTTGGTTCAGCCCACCATGAAATACAGGAAGAGGAAACGGGTCAGTCTATGCATCGATTGGCTATCTTGACCTACACGTGCCAGCATTTTGCCGTTTCACGAGTACAGCGGTCTGAAAAAGAGTGAACGTTAGTGCCAGGGCTGGTGCACCTAGGATGCTAGGTCACTTCGTTATTCTTACATTTTTATCTGTGTGCTAAACATTGTTGCATATTGTATACGTTTGAAATGTATGCAAGCTTGCTAAGGTAAAACCTATTAAATTTCCGGTGCGTTCTTACAAAAAGTACCCTACGTCGTTAAATTCACAATCCTGTCCAGCTTCACAAACCCGTTTCTTGTTTTTTACAGTGGCTGCCAGGGCCGCACTGGGAACCAAAAATGGCCTGGCAAAGAGCCGGGCAGGCCCCCTGGGAGCGGCCGAGTTGTTTGCCAGGGCCGGTTTCGGCCGATTTTGTTACCGGGGCCCTCACCCTAGCGGCCCACCGGGGAAATGCCCGGTGCCCGCTACAGCCAGTCCAGCCCTGGTGGCTGCACATTTGCCTTCCCTCATAGTCAAAGATCACATGAGGTACATTCTTGTGATGTCATTAGGGGCCGAAGAGCACATGATGGCAATTTTGCTAACCCAATGAGGATGATAAGTGGTCCAACACCATTCAGATCGCAAACAAAATAAGTTAATACAGCACACCCATCATAAGTTAGATTTTGTCCAAGAAAATAAACAATATTATGGACAAATGTCAATCCAAATTCAATAAGTCAGTCCAAAAAATCCTAAACTTCCAAGGAGATCCAATAATGCACAGGGCATGTTGGGTAGTTCACAAGACTTCTGTAGAAAACGTTCTTTTTATTGATTTTCAGAAAAATTTCCAGCGTATAAAGCAGCCTAGTGAAAAAGTCAATTTAATCTGGCCGTATGTACAAGAATCACTGCTGCTTTAAGGGCCTCCTTCGCCTGCCTGCTACGGTCTTGCAGCGCCGAGATGCCTATGGGTGATTTGAGCGCTATATCAAATGCAATTAACATAACATAACCCACGGCATCTACCTGACGCATTTCGGGTCTCTCTTTATAAAGACTGAACACAGAAGACCTTTTCGAAAGCCAGCTCATCCTTCACAGCTCAACGACAATCGCTGATGACTCAGGCGCGGTAGGAACCCGGGTGTGAAGCCATTACCTTCCAAGGTCTCGCTCCACAAAAGGAAGCTGGCTTTTTAATTACATACACATCCAGAGCATTAATGAAATGGTTTTACATCTATCAATAACTGCAAAATAATTAACGTCATTAATGCTGATGCCAAGCGGTGAACGCAAAATGAACCGAGAGCTTGCTTCCAGGGACCGCAGGCTGCAGAGATGTGCTTCAGATGTCCAGAGGTGACCTCAGGGATGCTGGGACATTATTCAGAGTGGGGGTGCTGCCATCAATGTTATATGTGTTGTAGCCACGAGTCACAAAAAAACAAGTGTGTCAGATGTGCCACGCCCATTCAGCCGGAGAGCGGTAAGGGTGTGGTATGTGCCTAGTGGTGCATTTTGGGGCTTTGATGTGGCAGCACACGGTCATTTACAGACAGCAACGTTTCTGTTAAAATGGGCACTAAATTTGCGCTGACATTCGGTTTTCCTGGCAAAACTATGGGCTAGATGTAGGAAATTTGGATTTACCGATTCATAAATACCGAATTTTACAGATTCGGTATTTATGAATCGGTAAATCCAATGTAGGTGATAATTCTGTAAAAAATACAGAATCGGTAGGATTCGGTATTTACCGATTCGGTATTTGCCATTGATTCCTATGGGCCTTGAGGCCCATAGGAATCAATGTCAATTACCGAATCGGTAAATACCGATTCGGTAAAATTACCGAATTGTCAAGGGGGACAGGGTGTCACTTTGACACCCTGTTGCACCCCTGATTGTGGCTTGTGTGCCATGTGGCACACATACATGCCCTAAGGGGCATGTATGTGTGCCACAGGTGTGTGGCACAGGTGTACATGCACAGATGTGCATGTATACAGGAATTCGTTATTTACCATGAAATAGTATTTCATGGTAAATAACGAATTCTTAAGGGCCTGTGGCACTGTTTTCAGTGCCACCTACATCTAGATTTACCGATTCGGTAAATTTACCCATTCGGTATTTTACAGATTCAGTAAAATTACCGATTCGATAAATTTACTGAATCGGTAAATTTAAGGCCCCCTACATCTTAAACACCAAATACCGGTCGGTAACGGCCGAAATTCAGTATTTTCGACCATTCCCGACCGGTATTTGGTTACCTACATCGGGCCCTATATGGTGTAAAAACGATAAAGTGTGGCTATCTAACTGGTTTCAGTGGTTATTTATCATTTGCTCATCACCAAGTTAAGAGTCTTGATTTATTTTAATCCTATTAAAATCTTTGTTTCCATCACACCAGAATTACCAAATATGTGCTTCATTTGTGCTTTTCCAATTGCTGATATATTTTGAAATATGGGTATAATTATTTAAAGATTTTTACATTGTGTTAGAAAAAAAATGACATCCTACAGCCTTTCCTTTCACACTTCCTTTTCCCCAGCAAGACTGCCACCTAGGTCACTTTTTCAAAATGCTCTCACTTTACAGTCAGAGAACAAAAAGTAAACACCAACCTCCATGGTGAAAGAATAAGCAACAATTTGTCAGAAGACATAGCCCGACATTTGACCTTTGTCTTTGAAAGCACAGCAAATGTAACAAGATGGAAACTAAGTTTAAAGGCATCTTTATTGCCCATTCACCTTCTAAACTCCAGCATGGGTATTTTTGGGGGTGCTGAAGCACCTCCTAAACCCCTACTTTCAGCACCTATAAGTGACGTCTTAAGGACTGCCAGGGAGTATGTCACCAAAGGCCGTCAGATCTGAGATGCTGAATGGAACTGACCTCAGCGACGTATCCAATGAGAAGAAAGGATACAATGCATCTTTACAGAAGTGACTCTGTTAGATGTCCCTCGCGTCTTTGTCAGTGGTCATAAGGGAAAGTGGCGTAACGAAAGTTGAGGGGGCCCTCCTGGAAGGTACACAGATGGGCCCCCGCTGGAGATTTAATCCGGAGCTCTCAGGCCTGAGTACTGTGCTGAGGGGCCCCCTGCAGCTCTGGCCCCGCGCTCCGTGGGGGCTGTAGAAGCCTGTGTTACGCCCCTGACAAGGGATGTTATTCTGTTGATAAGTGTGGTGGAGTTCCGCTGTGGAGGATAACTGCAGGCTTCTGGACCACGAACAGGGGCTAAGATCATTGCATCTTTCCGTATTAAGAACGCCTATTGGAATATTGATCAAGTAGAGGTGAACGGACACATGTAACGTAAAACACCTTAAATGATAAGTGGACAGCAAATGGGTTGGTAAAAAATGCAACAAGTCACATCAAGTTATAGGTTCTAGTAATTTCAGACAGCGCGCTTCGAGGGGCACTCCTGAAATGTTTTCACTCCAATTGCTGTAGAATCAAAGGAAAGTAGGGAGATCAGAAGGATAACCCATATTCATATAATAATATGTCATGGACAAGCAAAGATAAAGGTTCAGTGACATAATACTGTGGTAAAAAATACTGTTGACAAAAATATTGTGTTAATAATATTTAACGCAATATTCTGTTTCTATACTTATAATGTAAATGACAAAAATATCTAAAAAAAATCTAGTGGACAGCAATATTTTTTTTAATCCTGGCAAAAGTATGTTTTTTCTAAAATATATACAATAAGTATCAAAGTAGTAAATGGTAAATATTATAATATAAAACATTAATATAATGTAAAGTAAATAAATTACACTAATAATCGAATATATATATATATATATATTATATAATGTGTATATAAAATATATAATGCTGGTTATTAATAATTAAATACAAAAAAAAATGTTTATTACAATATTAAATTAGAAATAAGAAAGAACACTTAAAAGTCTACATAATTATCAATTAAACATTAACAATAAAAACAAATTACCATTAAAATAAAAAAAGTTATTCAAACATCCCACCCTATCAGCAAACAAACCAAAAAGCTCGCTGTGACACTATAAATTGCTAATAACATTTAATAAGAAATACTAAATCACTTACAAAATATATGTTATAATAATAATTAATAAGAATTATACCAGAAATCCTAACACCAAAAATGTGCATATTAACTAAAACACATTAAAATAATTAAGAAACTATACTTTTACCTCTATATTTCTGAACATATTAAAAACTATACTTTCGAATCGCAATATGTTTTTTCCAATATTTATGTTCTCTGATTTTTTTACTCTATATTTTGCCAAAACGCCAAGAAAAATCAAGATGTAGAGTTCATCTATTATAATATGCTTTCATTTTGTTAGTTGAATTATGGCGTGGGCCAAGAATTCATCTTAAGGAATATTGGGGTTCTGGGCAAGACACAATTTAGGACCCCTGTACTTAACAACTTTGACAGCGAGAGAGAGAGAAAGAGAGAGAAAGAGAGAGAAAGAGAGAGAGAGAGAGAGAGAGGGCATGCATACATGGGGCTGTAGAGGTCGGTAGAGAGAGAGGGGGAAGAAAGAAGCAGGGGGTAGAAGGGGTGAGGTAAATAATGGAATATAAATATAGGTGAGGTACAGAAAGAGGGGGAGAGGAATTTATGGGTGGCACCAAAGTAATAAGAGAAAAGGGTTGCTAGAGTAGGAGGTATAGAGAATGGAGGAATTTAGTGACTTTCAAGTATATATAAATGAGGTACAACAAGATAGAGAGGTAGAAGTAAAGTAGAGGAAAGTGAAGTAGAGAGAAAAGGGGAAGATAGGCAAGGCAGGGGAGTTGAAGTGTAAGCTAGAGTGAGGCAGAAAGAGAAGTAGAGAGAAGGGGTTCACAGTTGTGAGAAGAGGTTGACCAGGGGTGAGTAAAGATAGACACTCAGAGATAGAGACAGGAGAGATAGGTAGAGATGATGAGGTTGAGAAACAGAGGAGAGACAGCTTTGCCAGGGGCCCCAATTAGAGATGGGGTCCTGGCTGGATAATTGCCCACTTTTCCAATGTCTTAACATATTTCTGCCTCTAAACAGCAAGGAATCTCCCAGAGCACAGTTGGAGGCCTCATAATCACAGAGCCGAACAACACATACCAGAAGGACCAAAGGGAAAGGGGAAGAGGTCAGAGGGGAACGAGTACAGTCTTGGTAACTAGAACCGAGTCTCACACCTTGGAGAACAGTCTCACCTGATGGGTGTGAGTCACGTGTTGTAGGGCATAGACTCACTTGTATGTTCTAAGTTTCACTTTTTGGAGCAAATATGAATTATTTTCTACTACCTCCCCGGCTTGGCGCATGGTTATTCTCACTGGCTACAAGTAACCCCCCACGTTGGTGCACAGCCCTGCTAGTGGAGTTCAAGTCTCGTTCCTTGAAGCACAATCTCACGTATTGGCTACGACTCTCGCTTACGGATTGATAATGTCCTCTGCCTTGTAACAAATGCCTTGATTTACGAAACAGTTAAATTGTTGTAGAGCAAGCAACATATTGATATATACTTTCTGGAGCAAAATGCATTTTGCATTGAAAAGGTGTCCTTTTCTGAGCTTCAAAAGTGATTTGTGCTATTTTAAGTTGCTATACACCAAGCGTGCTTTACTTGGGTGTTAATTGAGTGGATCCGTGCAAACACCCATATGTTTTGAAGGTCTTGCACAGACCAGTTGACTAATATAACAAGGCCAGGCTTTGCTTAAAAAATAGACCACCTCCTTGAAGCAGGCAATAACCAGGGGAAAGGTATCCAATTCTCAAATGGTGCAATGGGGCGGCAGCTTCTCTGAAGGCACAGAATTCGCCGCCAAGTCTACGCCTGGTAGACGGAGATCTCAAAATCTGTCTGGGGATAGTCCACAGGGCCAGTGGAGTTTTTTTTTATCTCTGTGCCACACCCCTAACGGATAGCAGATCACCAGCTACACTCTATGGGTCTGATTCACAAAGGGCCTCCACATTCGTGGTGGATGTCCCACAATCGTGGGGGAGTCTCCGCACGGAGAGTTTGCCCCGAGTGCTGATACTCCCCCGCAACTGTGCTGCCCCCCACCCCCATGAGTGTGGGGTGGGTTATGCCCTAAATGTACAGCTTTTAATATATTTTCAATTTTTAACATATTTTATCGGTCATATTTTGTTACACATTTGGAGCAGCTCTGATCACAGCCGTGAAATGTACCTTCCTTCCCTCCCTGTGAACTGGTCCTCGCTGCAGTTGATTCTTTAATTCTTTTATCTAGTTCTAGAAATGTCTGAAATGTGTGCTCTTGGTGTCCTGCTGCTTATGATGAAAGAAGAAGATCTCCGATTGGCTGGTTCCTCTTGTGAATGGCGGCCTTTCAAATGCCTGCAGAGCATACTGTTCTGTCTCCTGCTTCAGGACCACCCTGTGCTATCTGCCTGTTCACATCCTTGTTATCATGCAGCATCTCTCAATGGCATAATGTCTCTGCATCATTCCAAGAGGCAACTTACGTCGCTGCTCGGGTTTGATCTAATAAGAATAGCAGAACCAACCAGAAGGGAACCAAAATATGCTGCAGCGTTGTCTGAATCATGTGGCATGAAAAGGCACATTTTGCAGCACGTTCTGTGGCAATATATGTTTTGTTCGTTTGTTAAAAGACTCATTAATACTGTCTAGGAAATTAGTCATTTTAATAATACCATTTGTCACCTTACTAGGGAAATGAGCAACTGAATGGTGACCTCTTCATCTCTGCCAATGTTCTACCAAAGGAAGGCACCAGATGTAGTATTTCTTAAAATAACTTTTGGTCTGTTTCATCTAAAAAAAACTATTTTCTGCTATTGAAATATGCATATTATACAGGAAACACGATTAACACAAGTGTGGCAAATCCATGATTACGCCAAAACATGTCACAACCGAAGTCAAGTGTTCCTCATCACTCATTGGCACATTCAGTAGGCAATTTCCTTCTAATTACGGTGATTGCGTCCTACGTTTTCAGTTTTCTTTGAGACACCAAAACTTCAGTGATGAACTGAAACGTGGCTGTCTCTCGAAATTAAGATCCTGCAATTATTTTTTTAAAACAAGTCTTTTATATGTATTGTTGACTCGGTATCCTATTGAGGCAGCCCAAATAATTCAATTTAGTGCTGTGCAGAATACAACTGAAGGTGCCAGCCTGCCTGGAGTGCTGCTGGCTATGCCATTGTGAATCTTAGGCAGTCCTGGACTGGCCCTACAGGGCACCGGGCATTTCCCATGTGGGCTGTCAGGGGAGAGCCAGTTTACTACTGATGGAGGTGGGTTTTGTTGCTGGAGCCAGCAGCCGCATTTCTTCCTTTGGGTCGTATTGAGCAGCACCGACCCTCTGGGCCTTAGGGGGAAGGCAGGAAGGGGTCAGCTGTTGATTGACTAAGAGAGAATATGAAGCACTTTGAAAAACAGTAATTGCCCAGGATCACACAGTGTGATCAAGCGAGAGCCAAGATTTGTGCAAGGATTCCTGGTTTTATGCTGTGAAAGTTGGCCAGGACGTGGTAATTGCTTTCTCTTTCCCATTTTAGATTAAAGTTTAATGCTGTGTGTTTAAATGATTGAGGCGCTAAATCAGTTTGTGTTAAATACACCCCGCTGTGCATGTTTTACAAGGGTTCGTTGTGGTAAGAGGATTATTTTTAAACAATGAAACTGAAATGAAAACCAGAGCACCCACCCCTTGGTTAGTGCACATTTGCTTTACATGAAGAACCGTCTTTATTCATTGTTATCCATTCTTGAATTCATTTTTCCACTCATTCCTCACCCATCCGACTATTCATTCATTGATTGAGCCTTGCAGACATGTCTCCAATCTCCATCCATCCATTCAATGATTGGGCAAGGTTCTATAATGACAAATGTGTTGTGAAATGCACCATGTTTGCTGTTTGTTTGAACATGTCCTGGGGTAGAACCAGCCGACCTCCCCCTGTTATGGTCAGACTCGCTACGGACAGTCTGAGGGGTGTCTGACAAAATGTGCAGGGCTGCTTTGGTTCATAATCTGTCCCAGAGTTTAATTGTGATGGGGCAGCTCCTCTGACTGAGCGGAGGAGCATCGCCCCACAAAAAAAAACCCCAGAGCTGAAAAATAAAATGGTAATAAAGTTTATTTATAACAATTGTATTTTTCAGCAATGGACCCTTCACAAACTGAGCGTCTCGACAGGGCGGGGGCATTGCTGCGGAGTGGCAGCAGGGATCTTTGTGCTCTTGGGTTTAAAACGTGCATTTCTCTTTGGGTGGCCGTCTTGCGACGGCCATCCATGCATTCACATTTTAAAGCTCTCTAACCCAGCCGTCTTGAGAAAGCAAAGGCCTCCAGTGCTCTTGAGACCGTTGATAGAGGCCACTCCCACCAATCCTAGTGCTGCTCTCATGCTGCAAGAAAGCAAAGCCAGGATTGGCCTTGGAGTCTGGAACCTGCCTCGAGGAGAGAAGGATCGAGGAGGACGTCGCACTCGTAGAAAAGGTAAGTGCCTTTTATTGTTTTATTTTGTATGTGCCCTTCCCTCACCGCACCACCCTCAGGACATGCCAGCTGCCAGGGCTGGACTGGCCCCAACGGGCAACGGGCATTTCCCCTGTGGGCTGCAAGGGTGGGGGCCGGTTTTGGCCAACCAGGAGCCGTTTTAGTTACCGGGGCTGGGAATAATGGCCCCTGGTAACAAAATCAGCCAAAACCGGCCCTAGAAAACAGCTCGGCCGCACCCCCTCCCCTCTGGAGGGGGAGCAGAACCAGCAGTTTGCCAGGGCATGTTTCAGTTCCCAGTCCGGCCCTGCCAGCTGTCACTGTGCAGTGGTGGTGCCAAAGCATGCCTGTGTGCAAGTCAGTGTGTCAGCCAGAAATATGTGTCAATGCTGTGTTTGTGCTAACCTGTTTGTCTGACTGCAGTGTAGATTTGTGTTACACATTTGGTGACAGAGTATGCTCGGATGAAGTGAAGACACAGTGTCAGGATCTCTTGAGACTTCTTTTCTCTGCCCTCTGTAGTTTATCTGGAGTCTATCTGAAAACAAAAAGAGGTACAGCAACAGAGTATGGGAAATAAAGCTGAAATACGACCTGTGCTTTGTCTTCACTGATGCTAAATTACTCCAGTATCACATGCAGTTTAGTACCAAATAAAGCAGCGCTAATTTGCAACCTTACTGTGTTTGCACAAGCCAATGCACTTTATGTAATTCAACTCCAAGTATTTTGTAAACTTGAAACTAAATTGACTGTGGGTGTGAATAAGCATCCAGTGGTGGGACGTGTTCTTTGTGTGTGTTGTGGCATTTAGGTTGACAGCTCATATAAAGCAAGGCTGCAGCATGGAAGTGATGGTAAAAAAGTCACATGAATGGTTTTTGGGCAGTTATCCCTCAGTGTGGTATCACTCCCTTAGAAGCTAGTGTGTTCTCTCCTTCACCAAGGCTAGAAAAAAATAAAGAGAAATCTCTGATGACCTACGCGTTCAACTGCACATTCCCAATACATGATGGCAGGCTCCTCCAGCTACACAGTCCCAATCCAAGATGGTAGTACCCTACAGCTGCACATTTACAATCCAAGATGGCAGGCTCCTCCAGCTACACAGTCCCAATCCAAGATGGTAGTCCCCTACAGCTGCACATTCACAATCCAAGATGGCAGGCTCCTCCAGCTACACAGTCCCAATCCAAGATGGTAGTAACCTACAGCTGCACATTCACAATCCAAGATGGCAGGGTCCTCCACCTACACAGTCCCAATCCAAGATGGTAGTCCCCTATAGCTGCCCATCACAATCCAAGATGGCAGGCTCCTCCAGCTACACAGTCCCAATCTAAGATGGTAGTCCCCTACAGCCGCACATTCCTAATCCAAGATGGCAGCTCCTCCAGCTACACAGTCCCAATCCAAGATGGTAGGCTCCCACAGCCACGCCTTGTACAGAGATGCTATCAGCTGCAGTTGCCAACAGCCTGAACCACAATCCAGACTCTTTTGAAAATTGATAATTCAGCTGGCCAAGACGGTGACAGAGTTGCCACTTTCATAAATACAGATTTACAAACTTTGCTTTGGATCTGGATATTTATGTCTGGCATTTAGAACAATCTCTCTATTTCCTTTACAGTCTTTCAATTGGTTGCTTAGTTTTCATTGGTGGAGTGAGGCACCTTTAGTTGAGGGTAACACTTGGTGTGAAGAAGGAGTGGACCAATGGAATTTATTGGGGTACTGGCATTACTGATTGTCCCTTTACTTGCACCTTTCTAACCTCCTGAGTTTGCGGTATTTCCATCCAGTTCCGGTGATCCCAGAGGCACTCTCCCTCCGTTTATGGCTCTGTGTTGTGCATTTTCGCAACCTTGTTACAATAGTCTCGGTGAAGATATCATTATTGGGTAGCACTGCACATTTTGAGTAGCCCCCTTTGACTCTTCATAGTGTATTGAAGGCCAAAGGTTGACCCAAAACCTGGAAGGAAGTGGATTTTCATCACTTTCTTATGTGGATTGATAGTTGGTTTAAATGTGGGATCTGGGACGCAAGACATATATTTCACCACACACAACGGATGCGCAAATGGGGGGGAGAGGGTCGGCGGTCAGTGAAAGATTGAAAAGGATAGCATGTTCCATTGGAATATATATTGTCAACAGAGGTCAAGGTATTTCTTGATGATGAAAAGTTCTATAGAGTGCTAATATGCCCAGAGGCGTTTTGTCACGGTCTGTGATCCAAGAATAGAGGCCTGTAAAGCCAGGTTTTTAAGAACTTTCTAAAGCCCAGAAGAGTTGAAGCAGACTTTACAGAAAGAGGGAGGCAATTCCACTGTTGAGCGGTACATCTGGTGAAGCTTTTGCCTGCCCAGAAGCCTCGCTTATGGGGTGGGAAAAGCCAGATACCTGGTAGAGTTAAAGCGTAAATATCTGGCTGGAGAATATCATTGAAGGTTTTTCTTTAGATAGTCTGGACCTGTACCATTTAGTACTTTGAATACTATACATAGTGCTCTAAAGAAGATGAGTTTTTGATGGGAAGCCAGTGGAGCTCATTTAAGGACTGAGTTGCTGAGTGACAATTTGGGATGTAGCATCCTAGCAGCAGTGTTCTGCATGATTTGCAGTTTATTCACAGAATTCTTTTGTAAGTTTAAATAGTCAGATGCAATGGTCTAGTCTTCAGAGAACTAAAGCTGTGACCACCGTCTTTAGCGAGTCAAATGGAATAAGACGAGCAATTTCCTTTATGATCTTAAAGACATGAAAAGAGGAGATAACCATGTTGATCTGATTTTTATAAGTAAATTTGTTATCCAAAGTGACACCAAGATTTTCTGCTTTTTTGTAGGAACAGGGAGTGTCCCTAATTCTTGCAGCCACCAAGACGGGGACCAGAAGGATAGGTTGTTGCCGAATAGCATCACTTCTTTTTTGGATGCGTTTAATTTGAAACAATTTTCACTCATCCAATTGCTGACTGCAGTCTTGTAGCTTCAAACGGTTTTACTTGTGCTGTGATCACTGTTGGAAAGAGACACAACAATCAGCATAGGTCACCAGTGAAAACCCGAGAGATTTAATTAGGTTGGCCAAGAGTTGACATATATATTAAACAGGGTTGGATTTAACGATGAGCCCTGTGGGACCCCACAGGGCTGAACATAGGGCTCTGATGTAAATTCGCTAAGAGTCACTGATTGCATCCTGTCTGTGAGGAAACAATGGAGCAGGGCTAGTGCTGTATCTTTCACCCCTAACTTCTGCATATGGTCAATCAAGCATGTATTAAAAGATGCAAACAAGTCTATAAAACAAGGGGTGCTCTGCCACCCCTATCGAGCATGGCTTTGATTTCCTCAGTGGCCACGATGAGTGCTGTCTCCATCCCATACTGGGGCCACTGTGGAACCCAAACTGAGTCACATCGATGAGGTTGTTTGATTCAATAAATGTCAGCTGGGAGCTTGTGGCTTTTTCGGTCAATTTGGCCAAAAAAGGAAGCCTCAATATGGGATGAAAGTTGTTGATGTCTTGAGGATCTAAATTAAGTTTCTTTATTAGTGGAGAACTAAGGCATTTTTCCATCCTTTGGAAAATTTCCCTGTACTAAACATGGTGTTAAAGATTTTTTTCAGGTGTCTAGCAGTGATATCTGGGACGAGACAAACTGTTGTGGATGGATAGGGGTCAAATTGATTCCCGATTAGGTAGTAAGAACAAGCTGACTTACTTGCTCACCAGAGAGAAGAGTAAATTCTCCAAAGATGACTTGATTGTCAATAGCTAGTGGATCAGAATCGATGAACAGGTCGATGGCTCGGCTGCTAGCTGAGAAACCATCGAAGATCTCCTGAACTTTATGCTGGCAGAAGTTTGAAAAGGGCATTTCAAAAAGCCTGACTACCACTCACTAACTTGGCAGCAGGAGTTGAGGTAAGCTTAATGACTGTGAGAAAAAGCTCAGTGGTTGAGTTTTTAGCTGATTCAATCTTTTTGGTGAAATATTCTGACTTTACTTTTATGAATAGTGTTTCGTATTTAGCAATACTTTGTTTATATTTGACTTTTTCTGCTATAATATTGTCCTTCCTCCATACACTTTCCTGCTTATAGCAGCATTGCTTGAGTGCTCTTAGGTTTTCGCTAAACCAAGGAGCGGAAGGTTTGCTTCTCTTTGACATTTTTAGCTTGGTAGGAACAAGTGTGTTTACTGCTGATTGCATACAATTTTCGTAATCCATTGATGCTTTATCAGGATCTGAGGATGGAACTAACTCTGATTCTGTTTAAAGGAGATTATGATAGGAGGCTTGTATTTTTTGCCAGGGATGAGATGTTTTTATGTTGCAAGAAGTAGGATTTAAATTATTTTTAGAAGAAATACTTATCTCGAACATTTCAGCTTTATGATCCGACCAAGTCAAGTTGAGGACATCCATATTATTCAGATTTATGATATTAACTCCCCCGACTGTGTGACCCGCACAGTTCGTGGGGCCATGAATGTTCTGGGAAAGCCCAAAGCAGGACATGGTATCTATTCGATCTTCTGTGTCTTCGTCTTCATTTATCTCTAGAGGATAGTTAAAAATCGCCTAGTACCGTAAAATTGGTTGTAAAGAAAAGGATTCCAAAAGAAGACTAAAATCTTGGGAGAACTTTGATCTAGGCCCAGGAGGGTATGCAAGAACCCTGTTAATGGACTGATTTTTAGATAATTCAATATTAAAGATTAGCGCTTCACATTCTTTAAAGACAGCTGGTGAGAAAGAGGTTGCAAAGGTGTTTCTAAGAATTGTTACACTCCCTGGCACACGTCAACATTATCATAAAGGTATTGTGTCACACAATATGGGACCGGCACTCGGGAGTTGCATATCGAACTCGGGAGCAACGTGGAGCAGCGCGCTGGGAACAAAGAGATATTTATGATAAGATACCTGCACTATAAGACATAAGAAGGAGAGACTTGTTTGTTATAAAGTTGGCGCGTCGCAAGGATTGAACCCCAACGTGGGTTGGAACTATCGCCACATTTAAAAAAATACGGATTTGAAGCATTAGCCTTGAGGAAGTCGCTGGACAGACCCCCCCAATTGCGACGAAACGTGTGTTGGCTGTTTTTGACTACTTTAAAGACAAGAATGATGGAATAAACAACGAATAACCGATTGGAATTGTCAACAAAATTATTTACCTGTTTGAGCATGATTATTTGAACTGTTTTCAACTACAATAGGGAAAACCTTTATGAGAATTTTGACGTGTGCTGGGGAGTGTAACAATTTGTATTTTGAGTTTAGGCTCAGGGTTTATAGAGTTTGGTGGTTCTTTATACCTTTCAGCACCGTCCCATACAAGTATCCTTACCAAATACATATGTGTGAATTCCACCCGTAAGCGCCAGTAACCTAGGATTAATACCACATTGCGAGATGTGTTTCTAAGAATGATTGCCAGTCCTCCGCCTCTCTTAAATGTTCTATCTAGTCTGTGGATGGCATATCCTGGAGGAATGGATATAGCCATATCTGGGTCAGAGATGGAATCCGCCCATGTTTCAGTTATAAATGCCAGATCCAACTGTTGGCGGTCTAACGATTCAGAAAATTCAAAGGCATTCTTTACTAAAGACCTGGCATTGCATTTTGGAGCTCTTACTCTCCTTACAAGCGACCTTAACGGGACCGTCAAGGCTAATTGGCCTAGTAAGGTCATGTGCTTTAAGGTTTAAACATCTAAGATGGCACTGCTCACATATGAAGTTGGCATCTAAATCTGGACAAGGGTTGAAAGCAATACAGTTAATTGCCTGACCTACTTGGAAGGCGTGCACTTCCTCGCTGTAGTAGGGGCTGAGAAATTTAACTGCAAGGAGGACTGGCCCTGAGCGCTGTCCGGGTGCGGACGGGCGCAGACGGGCTTTCCTTTGGTACACCTCCTATGCGCCAGCAGTGCGCCCGCTGTGCGTCTTGAAAGATGGGTATGTCCTGAAGTGTACTTTTGATGCAGCGCTTCAAAGCGGGACCAGGGAAACAGGTGGGAAAAATAATAGGCATACAGGGGTCCTGCAACCCCTAAGACTAAAGATTACAGGTGAACTAAAAGCAGAGGCAAAACAAAGGCGGAGAAAGTGAAAAAAAACCACATTAAAACAGGGTCACGCCCTTCTCAAATATGGCGGTCCCCCTAAGGAGCCAGGCACCTCCTAAAAAACAGCACCAGAGTCCCCACAAGAAAATTAAAAGGCATGGAATCACAAATTCTTGCGTTGCAGAGGATAGGACGGATTGGGGCAGCGCAATAAAGCATATTTATGAGCAGTAATGCAGCACAGAGCTCGAGGATGCTGTGAAGTGCTGTAGAGAGTACCACCTGAGCCTGGCAGGGCCTATCTGACAATGCAGCCCATGGTGTCACATGGCACAGATGCTACTCTAACTTCCAGGAATGGCCTCTTCTCTGAAGGATTCATTTTTAGAAACAACAGATTGGACAGGCAGAAGACATTAAGTTTTCCACATTTGTTGTTATTTTTATGCATATACATTATGTTCTAAAATTGCACTTTAATGGGCCATACAGTGCGCATTTACAGTCATTAATCTTCAGGCGGTGAGACCAAAAGGGAAAAAATGACTAGATTCTAATTTGTTTTTCCATCTCATTAAAAAGAAAATAACTATTATGTAGAGAAACAATAGAGTGGATTTCATTGCCACTACATTTCTTCCTTCCAAGCCTCACATCAGCCTTCAGCTTACACTGCTTACGCAATAGGCCCCTCACTGCCTCCCGGGGAGAATCCTTGCTTGTTATAATTAAATTCCTAGAAATTTAGAGTGTTTCCACTTAAAATAACGTTTTTGGTTGCATAGAATAGATAGTGAACCCTAACAAAATAGAAAAAAAGACCTTTACTCTCAAATTCTATGGTTAAGGCTAAATAGGGGAAACATAGTCAATGCTAGGCTAGAGAAAAGTAACAGTTTTTAGGTCGAGTCTTGGCAACGCATGCGCTGTTCTGCGAGCTATGCAGTATTGGAGTACGTACTTGAACCCCGCCCATTCTCCGCCCATAGTTGTCATTGGCTTGTATCATTGTCCTTCATAAATGCTGGCTTCTGATTTGCCATTAGGTTTGTTAGTCCCTGCTTAGTACTGCCTTGTCTTCATTTGTAATCTCCCATGAGGGCTGCCCCTTTTACTTAGGTTGTTACACGGTACGTCTTCTTTAGTCTGTAAGCACTATTTTCTTTAATGAGTTTCTCTTACTGCAGGATGGCAGGAGAGTCTCCCATCCGTACTTGTGACCACCAGTGTTGGACAGGCCGCATGGTCGGGCTGCCCCCTCCCCGCAATGGGACCTGGACCCTGGCTCCCCCTGCATCCCCTGCCAGAGTCCCCGACGACCACCCGAAGTACACTGCCATCCCTCACCCACAAGACACCAGCTCCGAACCCAGCTGGCCCGGGTCACCATCCACACCACGGCCTCGGCCCAGCCGCCATCTTGGGCCACTACAGCACGAGGCCGCGTGGCCTCAACCCGACCCTCACCCTGGGCCCGGCCGGGCCCGACATCGAGGCACCAACCTCCCCCCGGGAGGCAGAGTGACCACTTGGCGAGTCAATGGGAGAAAGGAACCGTCAACGGCTCTCCTCCGCCAGGTGTCGATCACCCCCGGCCGCCTGGGCGCTGGCTCCACCCCCCTGCTGGGTGTCTGGACTCCCTCATCCCGGACCTCCCGGCCCCCCAGGCGCGAGGGTCCGGACATCAAAGGGGACCAGACCTATAACTGGGGCAGGACCAGACCAGGAAACCAGTTGTATCCTGGAGTCGAGAGACCCGAGAAGAACTCATCTGTGACTGGCCTGCTGGCGCTGCCGCGGCCCTCTGCCTCGTGAAACCATCGTCTTGGCCTGCTGGCGCTGCCGCGGCCCTCTGCCTCGTGAAACCATCGTCTTGGCCTGCTGGCGCTGCCGCGGCCCTCTGCCTCGTGAAACCATCGTCTTGGCCTGCTGGCGCTGCCGCGGCCCTCTGCCTCGTGAAACCATCGTCTTGGCCTGCTGGCGCTGCCGCGGCCCTCTGCCTCGTGAAACCATCGTCTTGGCCTGCTGGCGCTGCCGCGGCCCTCTGCCTCGTGAAACCATCGTCTTGGCCTGCTGGCGCTGCCGCGGCCCTCTGCCTCGTGAAACCATCGTCTTGGCCTGCTGGCGCTGCCGCGGCCCTCTGCCTCGTGAAACCATCGACTTGGCCTGCAGGCGTTGCCGCGGCCCCCCCCCCTACCTAGGGAGACTATCATCTTGGCCGGCTGGCGCTGCCGCGGCCCGATCCACAGACACTCCAGCTCGAGGATTGTGAGCTCGCCTCTTACCACTACCTGTACCGATCCGGTACCAAGACTGTCCCGCTACCCCCTTTTCCCTACAGAGACTAGAAGTGAGAGGACCCCCGGGTCCGAGATATCCTGTATCGCTGATATCCTTGCCTTAAGAACCTTATATAAAGCATTGAACTCGACTTGGTGTGGTGCCTGTTTGTGGGGAGGGAGGTCACTTGTCTGTACGATCGCAGGAGACGGTCCCACTCGGGGATCTCTCCCCCAGTATCCGGCCGACCCTCAGGGTCCCCGTCTAACATTGGTGGCAGCGGTGGGATCCGAACCTACGCATAATCGTACAGAAAGTCACCCGACCCACGGCACACGACCACCATGACAACAGAGAGCGGAACAACGGAGAAATTCCAGATGGAAAAATTGGAAGAATACAACCACCGAGAACTGAAGCAATATTGCATGGAACTTGGACTCCCAACCACGGGTCTGAGTACGAAGGAAGACTTCAAACGAGCCCTAGAAGCCTGGGCGGAAACGGGTACGGCCGTACCCCGAACACAAACAACCGAGACGAGCCCCGCACCAACTAAAGAAAGAGCGGGTCTCTCCCTGGAAGAGATCCGAGAAAGAGAAAAAACCAGACTCCACGAATTAGAACTAGCCCGACTTCGCTTGGATGGAGAACTCAAGCTGGCAGAACAAAAAATAACCCTGGAACACTTACGGCTCAGGGAAGAGCGAGAAGACAAGCAAAGACAGAGAGAGCTAGAGGAAAAGAGACTAGAGTACGAACATGAGCGCAATCTCAAAACACTGGAGGTCCAGAAACAGAATAAAGACCTCGGGCTCCCCGAACGACCGACCCCGTCTGCCTCGACCGAACCCAAGGTTCACATCCCCAAAGATGTCATCCGGTAATACCACAAGAACGATGATATACAGCAGTGGTTTAAAGCCTATGAGGTGGCAATGACCTCCCACCGGATTCCCCGAAGCGATTGGGGAGCCGGATTATGGGGGAGGTTTGTCAACGAAGGGCGGGACGCCCTGCTGCAACTCCCGGACCAGCTGATGACCTCCTACGACCACATGAAGGCCGCCCTCCTCACTCGATACGGGCTCACACCGGAGATGTACCGCCAACGGTTCCGCGACTGCAAACGGATTCCGGGTACAACTTGGGTGGAGTACGTGAACTTTTTTAGCCGAGCCTTCGAGGGGTGGATCAAGGGCAACAAAGTAACCACCTACGAACAACTCTTTGACCTTATCGTATGGGAGCACCTGTCGAACAACTGCTTCGTGGAGCTCCGGCAACACCTCCTGGACAGTAAGCTAACCGACCCTCGACAACTCGCCGTCGAAGCCGACCGGTGGGAAAGCACCCGAGTTGGCCGGAACGCACCCAGCGAATTATCCAGACCGTATCGCCCCCGAGGGGGAGGAGGAAGTCAGGGTCGGGGGAGAGACCCCGGCCCCTCGTCACCCCCCAGAAACCCGTCGACCCCGGTTGGCCGAGGAAGCCCTGCCGTCCGGGCCGGTTTCCGGGCCAACATTACGTGCCACAGGTGCCAGCGACCCGGCCACTACGCCAGTGATCCCAATTGCCCAAAGAATCCGAACACTACCCCCCGCCAAGTTGCAGCGGCGGCCCTAGGGGAAGAACTAATCCCGGAAGACCAGGAAGAGTATGAGACCGATCCCTCTGAATGGGCACCCGCCGCCATGGCACTGGTCTGCTTAGGGGAGAGAGACATGATTCCGCGGGCCCCCCTTCCCGCCAACACCCAGAAGTACGGTCAATGGGTCAACATAAATGGCCGCCGGGCGGAAGCCCTCCGCGACACCGGGGCCAGTGTAACGGCGGTCCGACGCCACCTCGTCACTCCAGACCAAATCTTGCCGAACATTCTTTGCCCTGTCCGATCAGCCGACAATTCCGAAAGCCTATGCCACATGGCCTGCGTCCCCTTCGAGTGGGGAGGGGAAACAGGGATGTTAAAAGTAACTGTCCGCGATGATGCCCCCGTGGACTGCCTCCTAGGAAACGACCTTGAAAGCTCTCCCTGGGCAGCTGTCGAACGGAGGGAGCACCTGGGGATGCTCGGCCTCCCCGAATGGGTCTGCGTCACAACCAGGTCCATGACCGCCCGCGCGGTCCCCAGCCCAGAAGAGCCCGAGTGGCCAGAACCTCCTCCCGCGCTCATCCCCGAGGAGGCCGCCCCAGAAGCCAGTCCATTGACCCAAACCGAGGAAGGATCCGACCAGCTTCGGGACGTCCCTGACCTGGCACAATGGCGGCAGGAGGGAGGCCCCACGCAGGAACAATTCCGGGCCGAACAGAAAACCTGTCCCTCTCTCGTAGGACTCCGGCAGCAAGCCCTGGCCCAGAGCACCGGGGATACCTCGGGGGCCCACTGGATCTACTGGGACCAAGACCTGCTCTACAGCGAGCAGAAAGTTGCAGAACTAGGGGCCAGTCGGGTGCTGGTGGTGCCCCTTCGCTTCCGAGACTTCCTCCTGAACTTAGCCCACGATGTCCCCCTTGCCGGACACCTGGGGCAGGATAAAACCTACGACCGCCTGGTGACCCATTTTTTCTGGCCCCACATGCGGAAGGATGTCACCAACCACTGCAAGGCCTGCCCCACCTGCCAGGCCAGCGGAAAAAGTGGCCGAAAAATCAAAGCACCGTTACAACCCTTTCCTGTCGTCACCACCCCGTTTGAACGAGTGGGAATAGACATTGTGGGGCCCCTCGACCCTCGAACAGCCCAAGGACACCGGTTCATCCTGGTCCTTGTAGACCACGCCACCCGCTATCCCGAGGCCATCCCTCTTCGGACCGTGACGGCCCCCGTGGTGGGTCGGGCCCTGATGGGGATCTTCTCCCGGGTGGGGTTCCCCCGGGAGGTCGTCAGTGACAGGGGCACGAACTTTATCTCCAGATATATGAAGTCCCTCTGGCAACAATGCGGGGTCACCTACAAATTCACGACCCCCTATCACCCGCAAGGAAACGGACTGGTCGAGAGATTCAACCGCACCCTCAAGGGGATGATTATGGGTCTAGAAGAACCCCTTCGACGCCAGTGGGACGTGCTACTTCCCTGCCTCCTGTTTGCCTATCGGGAGGTCCCGCAGAAGTCCCTCGGCTTCAGCCCCTTTGAGCTCCTGTACGGGCACCCCGTCCGGGGCCCCCTCAGCCTAGTCAAGGAAGGTTGGGAGCAGCCTCCCCAGAAAACTCCCCCGGACATCTACAGGTATCTCCTGGCTCTCCGCAACCAGACCCGGCGGTTCCGAGACGCCGCCAAAGCCAACCTCGAGGCCAGTCAGGAGGACATGAAGAGGTGGTACGATCAACACACGTCCTCCATTGAGTTCGAACCTGGACAACAGGTCTGGGTGATGTCCCCGGTTGAGCCCTGTGCACTCCAAGACAGATGGTCCGGGCCCTTCAAGGTAATCGAACGCAAGGGGCCCGTCACCTATTTAATCGACATGGAGACTGCCCGGAACCCCCTACGGGTCCTCCATGCCAACAGGCTCAAACCCCATTTTGAGCGATCCGAACTCAGCCTCCTGATGGCTACCGATAATGGGACAGAAGAAGACTCTGAACCCCTTCCGGACTTACTGAGGGCCCTCGAGCAGGATGGCTCAGTGGAAGGGGTCCAGCTCTCCGAGGCCCTGTCCCCGGAGCAACACCAAGACTGCCAAACGCTCCTGAGGCAGTTCGCCTCCCTGTTCTCCCTCACCCCCGGAGTCACCCCCTGGTGCCTCCACGATGTGGACACCGGGGACAGTCCTCCTATTCGACACCGAGCGTACCGCGTACCAGACCGGGTACGAGCCTGCATCCAGACCGAGGTGTCCAAAATGCTGACCCTAGGAGTGATCGAACCCTCAGACAGTCCCTGGGCGAGCCCAGTCGTCCTAGTTCCCAAGGCAGCTGCCCCGGGCGTTGCTCCTGAGCTCCGATCTGCGTGGACTATCGGGGGCTGAATGCAGTTACCCGGACCGACGCTCATCCCATCCCCCGGGCAGACGAGCTAATTGACCGGATGGGGGCCGCCCGCTACCTGAGCATCTTCGACCTAACAGCGGGCTACTGGCAGATCGGCCTCACCCCTAGGGCCCAAGAACGATCCGCCTTCTCTACCCCAGACGGGCACTACCACTTTAAAGTCATGCCCTTCGGCATGAAAAACGCCCCGGCAACGTTCCAACGGCTGGTAAACCAGGTACTGGCGGGCCTGGAAGGCTTCAGCGCCGCCTACCTGGACGACATTGCTGTGTACAGCCACCAGTGGACCGACCACCTCCGCCACCTGCGGGAGGTTCTACACGCCCTCCAGCAAGCCGGGCTCACCATCAAAGCCAGCAAGTGCCAGGTGGGCCAAGGGTCCGTGACCTACCTAGGACACCAAGTGGGAAGCGGGCTGGTGGCCCCTCTCCAACTCAAGATTGCTGCCATCCAGGCCTGGCGACCCCCTACGACCCAAACGGAGGTCCGGGCCTTCCTGGGGCTCACCGGATACTACCGGCGGTTCATGAAGGACTATGGCAGCATCGTGGGGCCCCTCACGGAGCTCACCTCCAAAAAGAGCCCCAAAACCGTCAACTGGACCCCGGACTGCCAATCGGCCTTCGAAAAGCTAAAGACCGCCATGTGCACGGCCCCCGTGCTCCAGGCTCCCGACTACAGCCGGGAATTCATTGTGCAGACGGACGCCTCCGATCATGGTGTGGGGGCCGTCCTCTCCCAACTCAACGCCGAAGGGATCGACCAGCCAGTGGTCTTCATCAGCAGACGCCTATTGCCCCGAGAACAGCGCTGGAGCACCATTGAGAGGGAGGCCTTCGCCGTAGTCTGGGCACTCAAGAAGCTCCGGCCATACCTCTTCGGCACCCACTTCCGGGTGCAAACAGACCACCGACCCCTGCAATGGCTGATGCAAATGCGGGGGGAGAACCCGAAGCTGCTGCGCTGGTCCATCTCCCTGCAGGGGATGGACTTCACGGTGGAACATCGTCCAGGCCAGGACCACGCCAACGCCGACGGCCTGTCACGCTTTTTCCGCCTCAGCGAGGAGAGTCCCCAGGAAGATGGCTGACTCTCCCCGCCTTCAGCTGGGGGGGACGCATGTTGGACAGGCCGCATGGTCGGGCTGCCCCCTCCCCGCAATGGGACCTGGACCCTGGCTCCCCCTGCATCCCCTGCCAGAGTCCCCGACGACCACCCGAAGTACACTGCCATCCCTCACCCACAAGACACCAGCTCCGAACCCAGCTGGCCCGGGTCACCATCCACACCACGGCCTCGGCCCAGCCGCCATCTTGGGCCACTACAGCACGAGGCCGCGTGGCCTCAACCCGACCCTCACCCTGGGCCCGGCCGGGCCCGACATCGAGGCACCAACCTCCCCCCGGGAGGCAGAGTGACCACTTGGCGAGTCAATGGGAGAAAGGAACCGTCAACGGCTCTCCTCCGCCAGGTGTCGATCACCCCCGGCCGCCTGGGCGCTGGCTCCACCCCCCTGCTGGGTGTCTGGACTCCCTCATCCCGGACCTCCCGGCCCCCCAGGCGCGAGGGTCCGGACATCAAAGGGGACCAGACCTATAACTGGGGCAGGACCAGACCAGGAAACCAGTTGTATCCTGGAGTCGAGAGACCCGAGAAGAACTCATCTGTGACTGGCCTGCTGGCGCTGCCGCGGCCCTCTGCCTCGTGAAACCATCGTCTTGGCCTGCTGGCGCTGCCGCGGCCCTCTGCCTCGTGAAACCATCGTCTTGGCCTGCTGGCGCTGCCGCGGCCCTCTGCCTCGTGAAACCATCGTCTTGGCCTGCTGGCGCTGCCGCGGCCCTCTGCCTCGTGAAACCATCGTCTTGGCCTGCTGGCGCTGCCGCGGCCCTCTGCCTCGTGAAACCATCGTCTTGGCCTGCTGGCGCTGCCGCGGCCCTCTGCCTCGTGAAACCATCGTCTTGGCCTGCTGGCGCTGCCGCGGCCCTCTGCCTCGTGAAACCATCGTCTTGGCCTGCTGGCGCTGCCGCGGCCCTCTGCCTCGTGAAACCATCGACATGGCCTGCTGGCGCTGCCGCGGCCCCCCCCCCTACCTAGGGAGACTATCATCTTGGCCTGCTGGCGCTGCCGCGGCCCGATCCACAGACACTCCAGCTCGAGGATTGTGAGCTCGCCTCTTACCACTACCTGTACCGATCCGGTACCAAGACTGTCCCGCTACCCCCTTTTCCCTACAGAGACTAGAAGTGAGAGGACCCCCGGGTCCGAGATATCCTGTATCGCTGATATCCTTGCCTTAAGAACCTTATATAAAGCATTGAACTCGACTTGGTGTGGTGCCTGTTTGTGGGGAGGGAGGTCACTTGTCTGTACGATCGCAGGAGACGGTCCCACTCGGGGATCTCTCCCCCAGTATCCGGCCGACCCTCAGGGTCCCCGTCTAACAACCAGCTTATTTAACTCATAGCAAACCAGGTGCTCTTTAGGGGCCATGGGGGACAGAAGGGGGCAACTCAGCAATGCCTTTAACCATTTGGAATGCAATAGATCTCGTATTTGCGAGAGTTTAAGCTACTGCCATTGTAAACGTCAATGCCCTTTGTTTATGTTTCAAAAACCAAAACATAAATAATAGGCATTTTCATTTACAATGATAATAGCTCAGACACATGTAAATGCGAGACCTATTGCATTGCAGATGCTTGTTTAGAGTAAGGAGCTTTGTGTAGTAGCACAAGATACGATGTTTTGTATCTAGGCACTGGTGAATTGTAAAGCATAGCGTCTTTTTATGTAGCACAACCATACCAACCTCCACTACGCCCCCCACATCACCCTCAATCCACAGCTCTTTGGCTTCTGACTTTCCCCGTACCCAGAACCCCTGGGGTACTAATTTGGGGCAGACTACAATTTTGGTTTTCAAGCAGAGGGCAAAGGGCATGGGTTTACTGCCATACTCTCTGCACAGTGCAAATGTCTACAGCATCCCAAGAGCTACAGTTCAGCAGACCCAGTTTATGGCCTGTAGCCATGCCAAGGTTATTGCCTGCAGTGTCCGCTGCCCATTGGGCAAGTTGTCTGGCTAGGGACTATGCCCTGTGCCAAGTTCTAGACACAGCCAACAGCGAACATATTTCTTAGATGCTAAAACAGTTCATCTTCCATCTTCAGAGCCCACTCATGCTTTTTCATTGAAACTTGACATAGAATCCTACGGCCACTCCTATTGAGAACTGCTGTACCTGTGTGGAATACACAGTCAATATGTTCAAATACTATCAAAAGAAGCATTAGCACAACCAATAGGTCTGGTGTTGTCTTCGTCAATGCTTGCTTTGTCATGTGATTTTTGCAAATCTTTCTGGAAGAGGGAGCTGCCAGCACTCACCAATATAAAGAAAACAGCTAATTGAACAGATCTATTTTGGTCTCAAAATGCACACATTGCCATAGTAGTTCCTAGCACCAGTAGCGGCCTTGTTGTGCGCGCTGCATCGCAAAATGTGATGCAGTGCGTGCAACGAAATTCGTTTTAATGTTTTTAATTGTTTACTTACCTACGTTCATCCATATTTTGTTGTTTACCACCCCTCACCCTGCCTCTCCCCTGCCCCGCCTCACCGCCCCACAAACTCCCTCCACGGGCAGCTACTGCCTAGCACTAAAGGTGATTGCTTAGTGTGCGAATGTGCACCTCGATAAAGAGGAAAAGGCTGAAGTGTGCTGGCTCACAGCCACATGCTGTGTGCTGCTGTAGACACTAAAATGTGAATGACACTACAACAGACCAATGGACGAAGAGAACTGGCTGAATGCCCCAAAAAGTATATCAGACATATAGGTTTAGTAAAATTAAAAGATATTGGCTAACACCAAACCAATACCATAAGCTCTAAAAGACAAAACCACTGTCTTGTGTGCCATGTAAATGATTATTATTATTGACAGAAGAAGTATTATAATTATTATTGTAACTGGAATTTATATAATCATTACCAGTAGCTCACAATAGTGGCCAAAAGATTTTCTAGTAAGAATAGCTGTCTCCCTTGAAGAGCGGTGCGCTATACGAAGAGCCTCCTTTATGGAATTCAGATTTTCATGGGATAGATCTGGGTGCTGGAGGAGGACTTGCTTTTGCTTGTTCCCTAAAATGGCAGAACTCTTGGGCTCGCAGACACAGCTGAGATTCCCAGTGTCCGATCATTGTCAGGCGACCTCTGGCTTCCGAAGGAAGTTGCTCGTACAATGTACAATGGAAACACCTGATGTTCTGGGCTTGTGTCCTGGTTAACCGGTTCCGTGCTAATGACGGAACCACTCCGTCATCAGACGCGGTGGCACTGTGCTGATGACGGAGCGGTTCCGTCATGGCCCGCCCGACACGCCTGCGTGGCGCTGATTTCGCGCCTGCGCGGCGCGTTCCATTGAGCGGGCGGGGCCATGACGGAACCACTCCGTCATGAGCACAGCTCAACCGCGGCCTGTGACGGAGCGGTTCCGTCACCAGCATACGCCCACCGCGCGGCCCCCCCGCCCCCTTAGCGCTGCGGCGGAATAGCCGCCGCAGCCATGTGGTTAATACAGAGATGGCTCAGGGAGAGCTGAAAGCTCAATCAAGAGTGTTAACCGGGCTATAGTAACACTCTCACACAATGTGCCACCAGAACCAAGATCCACAGTCGTGATTCTTGCACTTTGGGTACACTACAAAAAAAAAACATTGTATCCAAACCCATCGATGCTGGGAAAAAGATGAAACACATACATACAACATAACATACCTATTATGATGAGGACCGGCCATTGACTGTAACGAAGTGTGTACTTACTATTCTAACTCAGTGCATGCTTTGATAGTAGGGTTGGTTATAAAGTGGACCGAGGGAATGTAACTTGCACTTTTCGTTTTTTGATACACTCACTCGAAAGTACCTAAACACACTACCAGAACCGGTCCTCGTAACGCATTGGTCCTCACAAAGAAAGTGTTTGTCTACTTTAGGGTTTACCCATGTTATGAAGACCGATCTGGTCCTCATAGCATGGGACGGACAGACAGAGCATGGGACAGATGGACGGACGGACAGACAGACAGATAGTCATGGACGGACACACACGGATACCACACTCGCGCCTCCTTTCTCCCCCTTTGTTTACTGATTGCTTCTGTAACTGTTACAATGTATCCCAAGCCTTGTGACTTCCACGGTCAAACTGCATTAACATTCCCTGCATATTGTGTGTGATATTTGTTAGTCACCGGTGTCTCCTTCATCCTGTTTATGTCGCTTTTGGCCATATTTCTCCCGTCCCTCTACTGCACCGGGGTCATGGTCTCAGCGATGTGTTCGCGCGGGCACGGAGCTCAGCAGCTGCAGCGGATCCTTCCATACCAGCAGGTCCATTCCTCACTGAAGTCATTACCTGTCCCTCCCTCGGTGCAGGTCAATGCTGCGCCACCTTGGATCCCAGCGGGGACGCCATGGCAGCAGAGCGCGGCACAGCGTCGCGCGACGCCAGCAAAAGGGGTGTCAGCGATTCTCTGCGGCTATTTATCTTTTTACTGGAGTACAATGAGCTATTTGGGTACAGCCCAGAGCTCAGAGGCTGAAGTGAGGATGGGTATGCTCTTGGTGTGGATCCGATGCTGAGATACAAGATCCATCTGGCAATTCAAGGTCAATCCGCAGTGGAGATTTTCTCAATCACTCCTTTTTCACAATCATTCCACAGTGAAATCCCTTCCTAAGGTGCTGCATGGGACTATGTGGTGGGTGGTAGAGCACAAAGAGTGTAGGTTTTTCTGCTGCACGGCTGTGCATTGAGCACCTCCAATGACCTCCTGTTGGTCATCCTCCTGCCAGCATCAGTCAATCCGGCTGTGGAAAAGTGCGCCTCTCTCATTCTTCAATGCAACATTCTTGCAACATTTGTTGGTGACATCTCTAAGAGGAGGTTTGGGGTGCTTTGAAGGCACCCTGGACATTTCTGAAAGAGCTTGATGAAAGTCTGCACTTGGCAGTGGATATAAATTAGATCAAGAGCCTAATTTAGAGTTTGGCAGACGGATGCTCCATCACAAACATGACACATATCCCGTCCGCCTTTTAACAAGTGCATTATAATGCAGTCATTGATGCACTTATGATAGCATTTAGTGTTCCTCAAGTTGCATCACTGGATGGAGAGCTGAGGTCCACCCTGGAAAGAGCATCTGCTAAAAATACTACAGCGCGCCCAGTGGTACAGGGAGCACATGGGTGAGTACTCAGGACCTCCAATCTCTTAAACACAGAATTGTTTATCCTTCATCTTTTTTTACGGGTGCCTAACCATCATTTATCTCTAGCCAGGGGACTGATGACGTTTAATTCCCGCTGTCTGGGTCCCTTGCACTGTTTATCCGTTGTATTTCTGGGTAGTGCTGCAACAACCCTGCCCCTCGAGTGAATTAGCATTTCCGACAATTGCTGGGCCCACGAGACGTGTGTGTTGTGTTTGTGTGTGTGTGTGTTTTATGTGCATGTATGTTTGCTTTGTTAAGGGGCATCACCAGCATATTGCCAGCCTCTGACTGCCACACCACCGCCGAGTGATCACGTATTCCCGGCGGTTGCAACGGTCCAATAGCAGTCCAATAGCCAAACTCATAATAGGGCGGCCGGACTGCTGGTGCAGCTGTAGCCGCACTGCCACAATGGATTTGGTGGTCCATGGGACCGCCAAACCCTTAATCAGGCCTCAAGTCGTCATTGATGTTACTGCAAAATTATTTTGTAAATATCGAATTATGTCACTGTGTTTGTATGCAGCAAACAGGTGCCATTTGGACCTCAAGTACTTGATTTGCATAAATGGACCTACATTAGAATCTGTGGGGCCTATTTACAAACGTAAACTTACATGTGAGTAAATCTACACATGTAAGTCTAGTCGTACAATTTTGAGTAACTTTTGGCTAATCACCATTTACGTAGTACTCCAAAGTGTACACGTACTGCAGCCAAAAAAATAGCAGTAGTAAGTCCAACACAACACGTGACCATCTACTAATACTCAAACACCATCCTAAAAAAAATAATGGAGGCAGGGGCTTAAAATAGAAACTCATCAGAAGTAAAGGTAAAAATAAACTAATATTATTCGATCTTTAAAATATATATGTTCATTGAATTGTATATTAAAAAATCTCTATATTTCAAAATAAATATTGATGAGTGGTTGAATATCTTCCAAACCCTTTTTTGAATGTGCAAACAAATATAACTTTATTTAAACATTTTATGAATTTCAATGATATTCTACCAATAACGTTTCATAAACTAATACATAATACGTAAATACAAACTTTTTGCATCAGGTGGGATTTTTTAAATACATCTTGAGAAATTTATTTTCATGTACTATCTTTAAATTAAGTTAATAATTATTTAAAAAAATACGGTGATTAGTGTAAAATACAATTATATGAATATATTTTAATTATAGAATATATAAAAAAAATCACAGAATTTCAAATTAAAAATAACTAAATATTTATTACAAGTAATGTACAGAACTATTTAAAAGTAATTTGATATTTCAGTAAAAAATAATACTGCATACATTTTTTATGTAAAAAAGGTATAGAATTATGTTAAAGTAAATGAAAACATATGCTTAGCTTTTAGATGTATATGAGAAATAATATCCCAACCGGTGTCAGTTTTAAGACAGTTTAACCATGTATGCAAACAGCATTACATAAGTATGAAACAAGGAGACTCAAAATGATTTATATAAGGCTTGTAATTCACCAATTCTAAAAAGCAGTTGCACATAGAGATACAGTTAAAGCAACACTGTACAGAGAGAATCATGTGACAACCCAAAGGCACTTGGTGAATAGTGATATACACAAGTACAAAAGTTACGACGCAAGTGATAAAGGTGCACAGCATGAACGGCGCAAGGTGACCAATATATGTACAGTGGTGGCTCAATGAGTAACAATTCTTAATCAATCGCAATTGTAATTTTCAGAGTTTGTAGAGCCAAAACGCATAGAATACGCCAGGTAGTTGCGCTGAAGTTACCACCCACAGACTAAATTGCCATGTGCTGTTTCCTTATGCATATGCCGTCTAACACCAGGGTGTTACCAACCTCTATAATTTCTACCTTTAAATAAGGAAGCCATTAAGGGTCTAATTACGAGTCAGGCAGTCCGAGGACTGCCAGACTCGTGGTGGCGGTCTCTGCCACAGCCACACCGGCGGTCCAACCGCCTTATTACGAGTTGGGCGGTCGGACCATATTTGGACGGTTGGCTCCACCAGGGAACCGTCGATCCCTGGCAGTGGCGCAGCACCGGGGGCCATTGTAAGATGCAGCTGGTGTGGCTTGGGCACCGCCATGTATATTACAAGTTTCAGGACCGCCAGCGTTTTTATGGAGGTCTTTCCTCCATAACAAAGGTGGCATTGCTGAAATAAAGGGGGCCCTACCGGCCATCTGCACCCCCTCAGCCTGGGGATGCATGCAGGGGAGGGGCACAACATGTGCCCCCCTGTGTGCATACGTCCCAGTTCCTGCAAGGTATGGTCTATATAGTCTATGCGCTGAGGCACTGTGCCTGAAGCTTACAGCTATTTTAAAACAAGCTATTTTTATTTAATTTGGTTATTTTGTGTTTGAGCTGATTGCTAGCTCTGCTGTGTTTTTAATACTTTCACTCACTCTTCCTTACCGTCACCGCTGGACTCCCCGTTCCACCGCGAGCAGTCTGCGCTCGATTGTTGTGGAGGGAGCCCATCGGTGTGACACTTTGCAACACCCCTCTACTTCCGGTTGGAGGAGGTGAGCGGTCTAGCGCTCACGCCCCACTCTCCTTAAAACCGAGCAGGGAGAGCGAGGCGCGTTGGATGCGCTGAGGCACTGTGCCTGTTGGTAAAGCTTACAGCTATTTTAAAACAAGCTATTTTTATTTAATTTGGTTATTTTGTGTTTGAGCTGATTGCTAGCTCTGCTGTGTTTTTAATACTTTCACTCACTCTTCCTTACCCCAGGTGCATTGCCCAGCTTTCTGCCTTCCTTTGGCGACATAGCAGCCGAATTGGCCATCAACCATGCAAGCACTCTTATTATCGGTGACTTCAATTACTGGCCACAGTCCCAACATGAAAGTGCCCCCTCGAGGGAGTTTACGGATCTTTTAACTAGCTTAAACTTTCTTCAGCACGTTCATGTTGCCACTCATAATAAGGGACACACCCTCGATCAGCTGTGGACTCTTAACCAGGAAGTGTTAAATCTACAGGTTTTCCCATGCGCTTGGTCGGACCATTTTTTCATCTCCTTTCTAATATTCAAAGCCCCCCACATTACACGCTGCCCCACTAACTGCCCGCTCATCCGCAACTGGGGCAAGGTAGATGTCCCCTCTTTTTGTCTCTCATTGGCGTCCACTACCCCTTCCCTCCTAGCTGAGGCAGGTCTCCCCCTGTCTGTCCATACACAGGCCGACAGAATTCATACTTGGGTTACAGACGCCCGAGACACTGTGGCCCCCCTCAAGAAACTCAGAACTAAGCGCAAGCATGATGCACAGCGGTGGTTCAGTAAATCACTACTCGATTTAAAACTTTCACTTCGGCAAACTGAGCGAACGTGGAGAGCAGACTACTGTTCCATTAGGAAGCTCGCATTTCTTGCGGCACTCAAAGAGTATAAGTTGGCTATTCTTGAGGTCAAAACAAAATATTTCTCTGATAAAATACTGAACGCCACCAACAAGTCTAGGGAGATATTCTCCATTGTTGATGAGCTGGCAAAACCTGATGGGATCACTATGACTCCCCCTCTTTCACAGTCCCTCTGTGATTCCTTGAATGACTATTTTTTAGAAAAGATTGCCTTAATCAAGGCAAGCATTCCTTTACCCGATGCAGGTTTCTATACAGGCAGTGTGCCAAAAAACACGGCCTAATTTACTACCTTTCCCCCCAATTACATTGGAAATGTTTATGTCTCTTCTCAGGAAAGTTCGCTCTGGTTCCCCTGCCGATTGCTGCCCCGCCCGCATTGCCCGTGAAATCTTTCTTAGCCTCCCCGAGGTTCCCCTCTCACTTCTTAACAATTCCCTGGTATCGGGGACGGTTCCTAATGCTTTTAAATCTGCTGTTTCACCTATCCTTAAAAAACCTGGGGCTGACCCCCAGGTTTTAAGTAACTTCCGCCCAATATCTTTGCTCCCCTTCTTGGGTAAACTTCTGGAAGCCTATGTAACGGGCTGTCTTGGTTCTTTTGTAGAAAATTCTCAGTTCCTTGATCAACATCAGGCTGGTTTTAGACCACGTCATTCCACTGAAGCCGTAATGGTGGCATTCCATGACGAACTGAGAAAGGGGGCGGACAATAACATCTCTCAAACTTTGGTGCTCCTTGATTTGTCGGCTGCTTTCGACACCGTTGACCATACCATCCTTCTTCAACGGGTCGAGAGCGCCGGCATCAGGGGCTCTTCGCTGAGTTGGCTCTCCTCCTTTCTACAGGATCGTGAGCAAGCTGTTCGCCTCGGTCTGTTTACATCTGAACCCAAGAATTTGACTTGTGGGGTCCCGCAGGGTTCTTCTCTTTCCCCGTTATTATTTAATCTCTATATTTCCCCCCTTATTTCTAAGTTGTGAGAGCTACCAGGGGTCGTCTTCAATTACGCAGACGACCTCCAGCTCATTTTTGATATTGATCCCTCCCCTACCTTTATTGAAAGATTCCAATCCACCATGGTGTTCATCGGTAATTGGATGAATGCAAACCAACTCAAGCTGAACCCTGGAAAGACCGAGATTGTATTGACTGGGCCTTCGGCCAATCCTTGGAGTTCCAACTTTTGGCCACCTTCGCTGGGCAGTGCTCCACGCCCTGCGAGCTCAGTCAAGAGCCTTGGAGTTACCATCAGTGAGGACCTGACTATGAAACCACAAATTAAATCGGTGCTCTCAGCCTGCTTTTTCCATCTCCGCCGCATCAGGAAGATCAGCAGGTTCCTCACTCATGAGGCCCTGGTTCAGATCATGCTTGGACTGGTCATGTCCCGTATTGACTACGGAAATGCGCTTTATGTGGGGATTCCCCTCTATCAATCCCGCCAGCTCCAGCTGATCCAGAACCAAGCGGCCAGGCTGGTTTTTTGCCAGCCCAGGACAAGTTCAGCGAAGCCCCTTCTGAGGAGCTTGCACTGGCTCCCTGTGATCCAGCGCTGTCTCTTCAAGTTGGGTTGCCTTACTCATCAAGCCCTTGCTCAACAAGGCCCAGCCTTTATTTTTAGTCGTCTCGATCGATACATTCCATCTCGAGTCCTGCGCTCCTCGAGCTCTAATCTTTTATCGTCATGTCCGTTTAAACGGAAAAGACTGGGTGGACTGAGATTCTCTTTTCAAGCTCCCCTCTTTTGGAATTCTTTGTCCCCTGATCTTCGTCTTATTCCCTCTTATCTCAACTTTAGAAAGGCTCTGAAAACTTGGTTATTTTCTCAAGCCTTTGATTAGTTGTTTTCAGCTCTATCCCCTTCTATTCCAACTTTAGAGAGCCTCGTACAATTTTTTAGTTTCCCGGAGCCCTCTATTAGTTGGTTTTCTGTTTGGGTTACTAATGAACAGCTGCCCTTCTGCCATCCAAAGCGCCAAGAAGCCGTTGGTGTACGAGCGCTTAATAAATTTCTTTTTTCATTTCATTTCATTTCATTTCATTTCTATGCCGCGCTGTGTGGTGTTCCCACTATGGTGCATTTTTCCAAGGCACCGCCCCCTTTGAAAGAGGCACCACTGCAGGAACAGCCACCAGCCCACCAGATTATTTGTAATCTGGCAGGGGGCAGTGATTCTTGGCGGTGCAAGGGCGTGGTGGTGGCAGGCCTCCCACCCCTTCACCGCCAAAAGTTGTAATCGGGCCTGAGTTGGTTCATTGTTATTAAAAGTGTATGATGTGATTGCACAGGAATTTGCGCTCCGTTGGGGCATTGCAATCTTTCGCCGCACAACTCTGTCAATGTGCACCAACTATGCAGTTGAGGTTGAACATATAGTTCGGACTTGGTTCACATTCATTACCTCCTCAGACCACTTCCATGATCCATTATGTACTTTTATAAGGTGCCCAGCACCCTGACAAACAGGCACCCAATTTCCTTACCCCAAATAAATTAAAAACTGGACTTGTTCTCCGGTTTAATCCTTTCTTTGCCTTTCTCTTTTCCTCTGATGGATCATGAAGACTTTCTCAATCACTGTACTTCCAGTCAGTATCAAACTAAGCACCAGTCGGAGCAACCCTTAGAGTGCAAAGGTCACTATGGAGAGTAAACCAGACTCAAGAGCAATGAAAAGTGTGAGTAATCAAAGCTGCATCCATTCTCTCCCCATCCCTGTGGTCTTTGAGGACATACCTAGGCCATGGAGCGGTGAACGGTGACAAGAGTGTTGGAAGCAAAGGAATATCACTCACCATCGTAAACATTCATTTTCACAGGTGATTTTTATTCTTCCACTAGTACCTTATAGAACTGATCTACTGACAATTTGTGGTACAAACTCCACTTCCCTCTCCTGCCCACCCTGTAATCCAGAATGATGCAATGAGGTGAAGGTAAAGCCCAAGCAACCTGCAGGTTAACAAATATTCAGATTGAAACCCACCAAAGCCCAGCACAGTGACCTGCACCACCACATATTTATGCACCACGGGCCAGATTTACCAATTTCTCACTCAGCTCAGTGCAATAGCCGCAAATGCTGCACTGCATGAGAAGGAGAGAGCAGGAGAGCGCAAAATTGACTGAAATATAGCACTTTCCTCCCCTCTCCCTAGCACCGGCACTGAAGGTAGGTCCTTCAGATGCCTAGCGGCAAGTAACTGGAATAAACTACCAGTGGACCTGCGCTTGGAACCGGAGGAAGCCAGGTTCCGAGCAAAACTGAAAACATTCCTCTACTCTAAATAAGTGCCCGCTTTGCTTCTGTGCTCCCTGGTCGCTGCCTCTCCCTCTTTTAGCGCGTGGACACGCCGGTGTGCGTAACGCAGCGCTCTACAAATGTCCCAATAATAATAATAATAATAAACCAGGCCCGGACTGGCCGTATCGGGCACCGGGCAATCCCCCGGTGCGCCGCATGGGTGGGGGGCCGGTTTGGGGCCACTGGGGGCCGTTTTTGTTACAGGGCCGTTTTTGCAGCATAGCTGCAAAATCGGCCCTGTAATAAAATCGGCCAAAAACCGGCGCTTTCAAAGAGCTCGGCGGCACCCACAACCCCCAGGGGGCGATTTGCCAGGGCCGGTTTTGGTTCCCAGTCCGGCCCTGACTGAAACGAGCTGCTGTGAACCATGGAGACACTTTTGTGCCATAGTGCAAGGGTGTCGCCGTGAGTCAAGCATAGGTTCTGTACCTTCCAATACAAAATACTATGCTTAAACTAATTTTAAACATTTTCCCACTTTGCGTGTGTGCTGTGCAGTGCTGCAGACATAAAGAGTCAGAAAAGAAAGGCGAACAATAGTATTTCTCCTTCTTAGCACCCGTTTGCAGGGTGCACTATTTTATGATGCTAAAACCTGTCTACATTATTTAATAAATTGGGGTTAGCATCAGAAACCTTGGGAGGTTGCATGGGAATGCACATGAACCACCGATGGTAGGCCCCCTTGCTGCTAAGTAATGTAAAGCAGCGCTATACGCTGCTTCGCCTTACTTTAACGTTATTTTCAGCGCTAAACATTTTAGCGCTGGAACGAAAATGAGACAAAAATGTTTTTGCACTTTTGTGACGCAAACAAATCGTAAGATCTTAGTAAATCTGCAAACATGTGTAGTTTAAATAGTGATGGTCTGCCTGCGTCTAAAAAGTTGAGCAATTCTAAATGATTATTTATACTTTTTTGTAAGGTCTCGGCTGAGAAAAGGGAATACAAAGAACTAAAGAGCACTCAGGTGGAGAGTAATGAAAAAGGAACAGATGTGATGTTAGAGATTAAATAGTGAATATATCTGTCTGAGGATTCTGACGCTGTTTAATATATGTCGATTGATGCGACCGAAGGGACTCCAAGCCCTCCTTGATTCATTTTCAAGCACTAAATAGTAGAGATTGACCTTTTCTGTCAATGCCACTCTCTAATAGGGAACTCTAGATATGATGTTTGTGGCTGGGTAGCCATGCCCTTGTAAATTCTATATGGATTCCTTTTTCCTTTTGGAGCCTGCAGGCAATGCAAGAATTCAAATTAAAACCTCTGTGCTCCCTATGCTGTGAAATCATATTTTACACTGCCACTTCTTTTTTTGAAAAAGGTCAAACTTCAAGTAATAAAAAGCCTAGGCAGATATGCAGAAAATCTGGGCACAGACTCACATTACAGTAGTTGTCAAAGCCATTGTGAATGTCAGTGTTTTTTGATCGCATAGGTAATCGAACAACGCTCAGCTCGTTGAAACTCCTTACATGCCACATCACACTCTTCCCAGCACAATCCACCAACCTTCACTTCATCTACAGTCCTGCTTGGCAAACTCACACCACCATCCACTGTGAATATAACCACTCATACATCAACAAACAACAGACTTCGCCCTAAACTTCGTTAATACACTCGACGTGGGATAGCATGTCAACAACTAACACAGCCCAAAGGCTATATTCTTGACCTTGTCTTTTCAACATCAGCAACCATCCAAAGCAAGTCACCCAAAAACCATTGACTACGACTCACCGCCTTGTCTTCCTCCTCACCCAGCTCAGCATCCAGCCACCTCGCCTAGTTCAACCCAAAAGAGAACAAACCTTCATATTCTCCAAAGACTTCCCCATCTCTAAAACTTAAAGCTCATATCTTACTTCTGGGTTTGACCTCAAGATCATTCAAAACAAGGGCAACCCCCTCTAGAACATCTTATGAATACCCATGAGACATCTAAAACATGCAAGTGCAAGTCAAACCCTTCAATACCCAGATACTACAAAGATCTCACTACCAACAATTTCTCCAACCACAGAGGCAAGAAAATGAAAAATATACAGCACCCAATTACTTCAATGAAGATCCTGCCCACAACATGCAGACAACTCATCACATCAGCCAAAGCCAATTAGTATTCAAACATCATCAATAAAGTTGACAAAAGAGGCAAAATGCCTAACAAGACAATCAAGCACTGCATCAACCCATTGCTTGATTCTCACATGTCACGCGCCCTGAGCACATGCATATATGTCATGCAATCAACCTCTTTTTCATATAAAAAGACCTTTCTGTCAACACATCCACAATACTAAACATGCTTTGCCTCTGATTCCCACACCTCTATGCTGAGTCTGTCCATCCTTTAAACTTCGTTCTCGTGCAGACTTCCCAGACATCCTCAATGCCCTCAAACCCACCGAGGACGCAGATGATTTCTTACCCCTGTCCTTCATCAAAGCCTACTCCAGAGAAGCTCTGTCAAACCCACTCACCCATGTCAATGATCCACTCACTCAAAGCATCTTCATTGGAGTCCTCAAGATCATTGCAAAGCAGTCTACTCACAACTCCGAGGTCACAGCACCCCCAACCTTCTCCTGCATGGCTACCAATCAGGCTCAAGAATCTACCGTCTAAGTGAAAATAAAATGCCCCTAGAGAAACTGTTCACATTCATCAATGACTTTTTCAAACATGTGGGTGAACTACCATCCAACTTTAAAGCAAATAAAATGTATATTATCGAATATCAATTTGCAAAAGTATTATGATTATTTTTAACAAACAAAATGTCTTCAGCTATTTTAACATTAAAATCCATCAAGTCTCTCATATTTAGATCACACTGGGGCAGAATATAACACATAAACATATATACTAACCATAAAACACTACACAAAAATATTTTGTAATATAGCACACTCCAAACAAACGTGAGCTTTATTCTGTTTAAATTGCAGATCCTTATATAGGCCAACATCATTATGATTAGGAAGGTTCAGTAATTAACAGCAGAATACGCGCTGAAGTACTTCCCAGTGTTAAAAGTACACAAGACTCTCTTAAGAACAATCTAACAGTTCTCATAAATGTCACCCATCTCTAAAAGCACAAAGTAGCTCAATCATAATTCAATCATTGGAAAACATTTTAATTTCACGTTATTTGTTATTACATGGACAAATACTTTGCAATTTGTTTTAGAGAAATTTTTTTCTCCTCAGGAGGAGCTTGTCTGAAAGTAGGTTCACTGCTGGCATCTTACCCTTGACTAATGTGTTACTACAGGAACCTGCCACCTCATTCTCCATGTGACTTAAGACACTAATGTAGCACTTTTTAGGCAAGTAATAACTCAATGTGCATGCATGAGTGTGTAGCATGTTAAGTACGATTGAAACAAACACCAGGGCAGCGTGTTTTGTGTGTCCTGATGAAATCCCTAGACACAAGAGGCTTATGTTTGATGGGCTGAAACATGTCGACCATTTATTAGGGCAGTAGGACCATTATATCCTTGCCCCCTCACAACAAAACTTTTAACCACACCGAAACAGCCAGTAATAAAGGGATACCTTGGTTGTATGAGGTATTTTTATAATCCCTCGATACCCTGGCTAGAAAAGTATTCAAAGTGCTCCTGGAACAAGGTTGAGCCCATCCTGATTTTTAAGGACCAGGATGAGACCTTATTATGAAGAATGCCACTACTAGAGTGTACGAGGGTCTAACAAGGAGACTTTTTTTAGGTCTCGCCTAGGCAGCGCATGAGCAGTCTCTTCGAGACATGATGTATCTTGGATGTGGGCTTGAAAAAACGCCCATCTTTTTCATTGGTTTCTCTTGCTGTCCTTTAGAAATGCTGGCTTTTTATTGGTGACTACTCTTAGTAGTACCTCTTTTTGGATTTTGTATCCTCCCAGGAGGACTGGCCCTCTTACATGTCTTCTTACTGTTTAGGTTATTTATACTTAGAGTGAACTTTTTTTTTGTTAGTCTACCGCTTTGCTCATTAACTATTCTATTTATTTGTGCAATGAAACTTCAGTCATTTCATTTGCTTGCTGTGTGCCACCCCACACCTCCCACAACACCGCTTGCAGCATTAATATTGTTGAAACACTCTGATGAAAAATGAAACCAGGGCATGAAGCCGTAGTAAAATAGGGAAAAAAACTAAGAAAAACCTCTTCACAGATCTCACAGATACAGCAAGAGAGCCGCTGCTATACAATTCACTGCACCACGAAGACTCGCCCCAAAATCCTTTGCAGGGCCTTTTAATTCAAAACTCATGTTGTCCATATCTTTGCCTGTGTTGGACCTAGGATGATGGGCCCACCACCAAATTGTTCAGCATGACATGCTCTCATTTTTCAGATCATCTTCTGGGTCCTCACTCTAGATTGGGGTAACCAAAATGATCACCTCCCCAGCTTTTTTTTAGGCATTTGAATTATTCCATGGCTGGAACTTTTGCTCTACAGCTGACAAGGTGATTTCCTTTCGTGTTAGTATGTGTTCCTAAGAAGAACATTGTCAAGTCACCTCTTCCTACAGGGAATTAGAATAGTTTAATGTGCATTTTTTTCCAGCCAGCATATAACTCTTGACTTCTCACCCTCAAAACCTATTTCCCATTTTCTGGTTCTCCAGTGCCACGAGGTCTTACAAATGGCAGTAGCGCTATGCAAATATCATCATTACAATGCAAACAAAAACAAGCATTTGCAATGCAATAGGTCTCGCATTAGGAAAGTTTGAGGTATTGGTATTGTAAATGACACATTTTTTATTTATGTGTTGGTTTTGAAAATAGCTAAATTAATAGCTTTGTCATTTACAATGCCAATAGTTTTAACTTTCGCAAACGTGACACCTATAGCATTTGTAATGCAATATGTGTTGTATTTACATGACTTAGATGTATTAATATTACAAATAACAATGGCTTTTATTTTTTGTAATAATTAATACTTAAATAAAAGTTATTGTAATTTATAATGGCAATAGCTTAAACTTTTGTAAATAACTTTTGGGAAGATTATGTTCAGTGCATTTTATTCTGATGAAAATCCAAGAACAGAAGTGAAATATTAACATCTTTTTGTGACATTTGTAATAAAGCTTGAAACATTGAGAGAACATACTTGAGCCAGTTGTTGTTGAATGATTGCACAGATTGATGCTGTGATGGCGCGGAGTGATGTTGTGGTGGTGCTGAGTGATGCTGTGGTGGTGCTGAGTGGTGCTGTTGTGGTGCTGAGTGATAATGTGGTGGTGATGAGTGGTGCTGTGGTGGTGCTGAGTGGTGCTGTGGTGGTGCTGTTGTGGTGCTGTTGTGGTGCTGAGTGATAATGTGGTGGTGCTGTGGTGGTGCTGTGGTGGTGCTGAGTGGTGCTGTGGTGGTGCTGAGTGGTGCTGTGGTGGTGCTGAGTGGTGGTGCTGAGTGGTGGTGCTGAGTGGTGCTGAATGGTGCTGAGTGGTGCTGTGGTGGTGCTGTGGTGGTGCTGAGTGGTGATGTGGTGGTGCTGAGTGGTGCTGTGGTGGTGCTGAGTGATGCTGTGGTGGTGCTGAGTGATAATGTGGTGGTGCTGAGTGATAATGTGGTGGTGCTGAGTGATAATGTGGTGGTGCTGAGTGGTGCTGTGGTGGTGCTGAGTGATACTGTGGTGGTGCTGAGTGATGCTGTGGTGGCGCTGAGTGATGCAGGGGTGGCGCTGAGTGATGCAGGGGTGGCGCTGAGTGAGAATGTGGTGGTGCTGAGTGATAATGTGGTGGTGCTGAGTGATGCTGGGGTAGCGCTGAGTGATGCTGGGGTAGCGCTGAGTGATGCTGGGGTAGCGCTGAGTGATGATGTGGTGGTGCTGAGTGATGCTGTGGTGGCGCTGAGTGATGCAGGGGTGGCGCTGAGTGATGCAGGGGTGGCGCTGAGTGAGAATGTGGTGGTGCTGAGTGATAATGTGGTGGTGCTGAGTGATGCTGGGGTAGCGCTGAGTGATGCTGGGGTAGCGCTGAGTGATGCTGGGGTAGCGCTGAGTGATGATGTGGTGATGCAGAGGGCAGAAAGGCACAAAAGACGAGTCTAAGAGAGGGTAGGTGGGCAGAAAAACAAGGGAAAAACGAGTCTAACAGAGGGCAGAAGGGCACAAAAAACGAGTCCACCAGGGGGCAGAAAGGCACAAAAAACGAGTCTAACAGAGGGCAGAAAGGCACAAAAACCGAGTCTAACAGAGGGCACAAACACACAAAAAACGAGTCTAACAGAGGGCATAAGGGCAGAAAAACGAGTCTAACAGGGCAGAAGAGCACAAAAAACGAGTCTAACAGGGGTCAGAAAGGCAGAAAAAACGAGTCTAACAGGGGGCAGAAAGGCACAAAAAACGAGTCTAACAGAGGGCAGAAGAGCACAAAAAACGAGTCTAACAGGGGTCAGAAAGGCACAAAAACCGAGTCTAACAGAGGGCACAAAGGCACAAAAAGCGAGTCTAACAGAGGGCATAAAGATTCCGCTATCCAATCATTATCTTCCATAGCTCACCCTACCCTAACGTAGGGAGTTTAAGTAAAGCTAAATATCGTAAGACAATGGTTTTTGCAGGTGTTCGCACCAAACCACATCACTATCTAATGACTCCTCTAGCACACCAAGTTACAGTCCACAAACGGCCAGCAAATAGGTTCATCACTGCCAACCAAGAAACACCGACAACAATCAGAAGTGGCATAAACAAAGCAATTAGACATGATATTTGAGCCGAGACAATGCAAATGCAGAGGAACCCGGTACATGGCTGAGATGCCATAAAGATTGTACATGGACTGTTAATCTGGATTACCCAGCGCATCCACGATTTAAGCAACACATTAGGATCATTCAAGTATGCCAAGATGGCAAATGAACTGCAAGCACAGGCAAAGAACAAAGCGGAGGGGGGGGGGAGAAGAAGCGTTTTACCCTCTTAAATACGGTGGCCGAACACCACCACAGAAACAATACTAGGGTTAATTTATACGACGGACTGATAAGAAAGTCTAAAAACACGCCTGTGCCAAATAGAAACACCATGGATGGGACCAAGCTTCAGGACACATCATGTACTGGTGTGAATAGATGAGTATTGTTGAAAAGCCCCTTACACCGTGTAAATGAATAAAGCTATTAAACACCGCTAGGTAAAAAACAAAAACAAATGGCTGCTAGGTGACAAAGACTCGTTATTGTCTTTCGCCAGCGGGAATAGGTAGATTAACTAATATGTGCCGACATCCAGGATTACGTATAAGATATTGTGTGGTAAAAAAAACAACAACAAAAAAAACACAAAACTTACGTTAAGGGACAAATGGGAAGGGGGGAAAGTTAAAAAAAATACATATATACTCAGCATTTTTAGAGATAGATTTCTGTAAGAATAGTGTGTTTCCCGCCTTGATTAGCAATGACTGCAAGCACGTACGTGTATAATTAGATTGCACCCTATTCTAACACACACGGTAAAAAGCACTAATTGAGGGAGTTTACCTTCAGTAGTTACACCGTGGTTTTAAAACGTGCTCATAACCGCTTTAAAGAACAGAAAACAACACTGGACCATTACTCTCAAAACAAGCAGGTTTCTGAGTGAAATAGGGGCGGGCAAAGCAGCCAGCTTACCTGGAGTGGGTGCGCTGAAGCGAGGCACAGGCACTGGGTCACCTCTGTACCGGAAGTGAACAGAGGATAGGGGGGAGGAGAAATGCGAGACACGGCAAGGCGGCCATGAAGTGTGAAGCAGGGGGCGGGGGAGCGGAGCCTTTGAAGTGGAGCTCATGGAGGCGGGCGGGAGCAAATGGCAAGCAACAAATGGCTTTCATGTGGTGATGCGAGGCAGGCGGATAGAAGCGCGTTCACGAGACCACATGCACTTCTGGAAATCCGCATTTTTCAGAGCTTAGTTTAGCTCTTAGTTTAGTCCCAATAGTCTCGTCCTATTCATTCCTTGCGGAATGGAATAGGACGAGACCTAAAAAACTAAAGGAAAAAACATTGTCATTTTCAACACCAAGAGCTCTAACTCTCACAAATGCAAGACCGATTGCATTGCAAATGCTTGGTTTCTTTTGCCAGCAGGGTGTTAAACTGAAATTGAACCTTTTTCATCATAGCAAACACGTTTGCTAGGGGATACATTTGGCGAGGTGTGAATTTGACTAGAGAGAGTGTATCCTATTCCCTCTACATTCAAAAGTCTCTCTTCCCTTCAGGATGAGGAATCTTAGGATACCCTCAAATTCGGCATGAAAATTGAATCGAAAAGTAGCGCTATAGGTCCAAGGTAAAATTAGGTTCATTTTCTGAAAAGGTGTTCTATGAGACGCTCTCCCTGATTGAAATGACGAGTGCCACCTACCAACAAGGTCACACCCACTAACCTCTACAAAGCCTCTTGGGAAAGCTACAATGCAAGATTTTTGTAGCCAAAAAAATCATCAGACCATACAGAAGTCTGGTACGGCAGTCCGAAAAGAAGACTTGTTCATCTGGAGAACAGCCCAATATTTAGTAAACAAAGCTATTGCATTAAGGCGGAGCTCATTAAACATCATATAGACAATTCGCTAATGGAACAAACCGCTGTGTTAGCATTGGCGTACCATATATAAACAAAAGAGGGAGCGTCCTCTGTGATGACACAACAAAAACATAGACCTGTCAGAAGGGCCTGGTGATGGCTGTTGCTTTAAATTTAACACGAATCAGCAGAATTCAAAAGCACAAAAGAACTCTCAGGCAATATGTTAATAGAGTAGGCTGAAGTGGTGTGGAAGAGTAGTGTGAATGAGAAGTTTCCTAGAGAAGTGTGGAAGAACTTTATGGGGTGTAGGCTACAGTAGATTGAAGGGCAGAGTTTTTGGAAAACTACTTGCAAAATGTTCATGATTACTGGAGCACTCTTCGATTATTCCATGCCCATCCAACCTTCCACCTATTTCAAAACGTTTCTCATGCAGAACTATACTAAATTAGACAGAATTTTTCATGAGTCAATATAACTCAGAATTCCAGAATCTGTGCATTAGGATTTTGCATTAAGATAACGAGATGCACTTTTTTCAGCAGTAGGTCACACCTACTATAGCATCACAACTTTTGTGAATGATGCCTTCACAAGCTGTTGAATAAGAAGCACGTGAATGAATGAGAATGGAGCCAATCAATGGTAAGCAGTGGGCGGAAATTAAGCCCACTCTCAGCCTACAATAGGTTTCTGAACAAACAACGCCTGTGATGTCTAGTAGGAGAGACCTAAAAATGGGCGGCCATTTTACATGGACTACAGTCAACAACAGATATCTCTAATTCTTAACATTTGTTTCTTCCTAATGAAGGTTTCTGTAAGTTCTGGCAATCAAGGCTGTCAACAGCCCTTGCCTCTTTATATTTAGAGAAGCAGAAGGAATTTAAAGAGTTCGAAGAGACTTGAGTGCTGGCAGCGTGTGCCCCTTCTACATTTAACCAGTCTTAAGAGATCCAGGGACCCAGGGAAATCAGTGCAAATGTACAAATTTTTTTAGGGGAAAATACAAAACTTAGTCTGTAAATCATATTTAATTCAAATTACAAGTTCATTTTGAAAAGTATAAATGTACTAGTTGGAAAACTATTCAACTCAAAAGGGGCAAGTATCCTAACGCTTCATAAGGTAACATGTTTTGATATTTTAGTTTGTTGCTACAGTGCAACGAACTGAGATACTAACAGAAAAAAAGACCCCGCTGGTAGCATGGGCACACATTTCAAGTGAAGTAATGTGAAAGAGATAATTTTGCTGCAGTGCCCAGTGCATGGATTTGTGAGCAGTATGTTGCAGCTCAGGGCACACTGCTACGCCAGACTCATTGCAGACTTGCAAAAACCAGCCAAAAGTTATGTGAACAATTCCACTGAAAAGCAGTGCTACCACTGAGATCAAGTTAAAATAATAAAATGGTATATATAGGACCCAAAGAAAGGGCTATTACCAGGTATGACCAAAAGGTGTTTTAGAATAGTCAGAGTTTCTCTTATGTTCCAGATAACAATATAGTATCACAATAGGACAGAGTACTGTCTGTTGAATTTTCCCAATACAGGCAGCAGATTAAAAGGCACTTAATCTAGATTTCAGTTTTTCAGCCTATATCGCTCTTGCAACAACTCCCGGCATCATGGTCCAGAACTTTATGTATGTATGTATGTATGTATGTATGTATGTATGTATGTATGTATGTATGTATATATGTCTATATGTGGACTTTCTGTAGCACAAATCTACCCAAAAGGCAGTGAGGCACCACAGAGAGTCAAAGAAAAGCATAAAGTCAATGAGTGATAGGAGAGGTAGCTTGTGCTGTGAACGGTTATTGCATGGTGATGTAGTGTTCTTTAAAGAGATGCATCTTCCACTCTTTCTTAAGTTGGAGCAGCGTTGGGGTGGTCCTGATGGATACAGAGATGCTGTTCCAAAACCTAACAACATAAGGCAAAAAAGCCCGCTGCCTTGTTTTTTTTCTTCTTTACATTTCTTGGTCTGTAGACATTATGGCATTCTGGCTGCAAGTGTGCAGAGAGACACTAGAGATGTTGACGTTATCTGCAAGATAAGTGAGGGTGCAGGTTGTTTTAGCTTTGTAAATGGTACAGTTGGTATTTTTAAGATGGTGCAGGCTGGCAAGGGGGGCCACTAGGATCCGTCAGGATGTGGGTGATGTGATCATATTTGTTCAGGCCCTGGATGAGTTGTGCAGCAGTCTGGTGGGTGCCACTAAGCAGTGCCAGTATGGCGTCTCTGAGGCCATGGAGTAAGGAATTACCACCACCCACATGCAAGAGTACCAGGTCTGGAACAGCAGTTCTGAAGTTGATTTCTGGAAGAAACTTTCTGTAAATGAGACTGATTGTGACTGATTGTCTTTGTTATTTTGGCAATGTGTTCCTTGAGGGTGAGGTTGGTTTCCAGGGTGAATCTGAGTGACTTGGCAATGGGTGAAAGTTGAGGTCTGAAGCCATCAACGTTCATGTCGCTGAGCCCTATTTCTACCTCGACCCAAACCGGTAATAGGTAAGATTACATCAGCAAAGCTATGGTTCAAGGTGATACTTGAGCTCTTGATGGTCTCGGCTGAGGTGTGTGTTCATGATCCCTATTGTCCAAACAAGGTTTTGCAAGAGAGTGTCACTGGTGCGCAACGCAGCAGCATTAACAATAATGTCTAGATTATCCTTAGTACCACATGCTTTGATGCTTCATATGTGTTTGTGGAGTCCTCACCAGCTTTTGATAAAGTTGGTCAAGCTCTTTTGCAGAATAAATTGTTGAGCTGGGGTGAAACCTACAATTTTAGTTGGATTGACAATGAACTGCACTGCTTGAGTTGGGTAACCTAACCGTTGTATCTCAGGAGAAGCTGAATAATACCAGATCAATTATGGCCAACTGATGCTACAACAAGGATGGATTCCAGTCTATACCTTATTTAATGTGAGTTTTAGGGTTTTATTTAGAGTTTGACAGCGTAGAAGCACAGCTGCAAATTAGCTGTGCTCCTACTCCAGCAAGTTAATGGCCCCCTGGCTCTGGTTAGCGCTGAGGGGCAGCTGGCTCTGTCAGTGTAAACCTCTGATCTGGTGGGTCGTTGTCGAAAGGACTAAAAGGCGTGGGAGATACCAGGAAGGAAACTGCCGCATGGTGCATTGAGAAAACTCCCTGCATATTGGGGCCAGTTTTGTTTCTGTACTGACAGCACAAACTCCTACGTTAGGAGATTGTTTTCACAATTCAAAAACATTTGCTGAGCGGGCGCTTTAAAGATGGCGCCCACTCAGCAAATCTGCAGAGCCGTGAGTGGAGGCACCGCAGTGGCGACTCCCTTCGCAGCACAGCTGTTTGACCACCAGTCAGAGAGCGTTCTATAAATAGGGGAGACTATTCTCCACCGTGGTGGACAGAGGCTGTGACCTCCAACCCTCTGGCAGACCAACCATCAAGGCCTAATAGACTTGATGACCTTAATACTTAACATCTTAATTCTCATTTCAAGTCTCCTGAACTGAGTTTAAGGCAGATACCCACCATTTAATAAGCAGGTGATATTTTTATTTTAGAAAAGACACCCATACAGTTACAGATGTGACATGCAGCCTTGTGTCAGTGTGCGGCAAAGAACATGATGCTCGTTAGTTAGGCTAAAAGCTGCCTGGGATGAGGGTGCAGAAGGGCCCCTAGTATCTAGTGGGTTTTAGGTTGTAGTCAGTACAGTTATGAGCAACTTTTATACATAGCAGATTGTCACTGACTGCAATGTTGAGTTCCATGATAAGAGTTGTTTACATTCTCACCAATGCTATTTCTTGCATTAATGTATGGGGGACAGTTGTTCACAACTTTACTACGCACTTCTAAACCTAAGACATTGCTGGTGCTGACGTACAGCCACCCACGGTGTCTCCTATATTTCAACAAGACAGCTGGAGGCACATAATCTCCAACTGGGAGTCCATTGCAAGGCCCAAGAAGGTGTATTTGAGAATATTGTTAGAAAAAGTATCTTTTGACATATATCATGCTGTAAATATTGTTTACAGAAACATCGCCCACAAGGTGGGTTACCTTTTCTATTATTAACCTCAACAGGTGCTGCTTTTGTAACTATTAAGATATATTTCTGTGATGCAGTATTTTCCTTAAGGTATTCTGGTACCACATGGGCTACTGTTGCTGCAGCATCTCTGGGCGGAGGGCCACTGTCCACAGCTTCACCCTGAATTAATCAGATGCTGTGGCATAGGTCTCATTTCCCAGAGAGAACAGCATGCAGGTGAATTAAGATGTATAGGCATTGATTACAATTCCCGCCGCTTTTCCGCCTGTCGCATTGCCGGCTGGGCAGAAAAGGCACACAATATGGTGGTGCCTGCATCCATATTATGATGTATGCGATGTGTATGACTTTAAGGCTTACAGTAAATGGCTTTTGGGGCCCGTTACGCGCCCCCAGGTGGGTGGCTGCACGTGGGGGGTACCCATGGTACCCACTTTCATTGGCATGCACAAGGTGGCAGGCACCGCACGGTGCCGGTCACATTGTGCATGCCAATGCACAACATGCAACTTTTACATTCCGGCTGGTGCTGCTTACAGCACCGCCCGCCGCAATATAAAAGATGTGGGATGCGACCTCCAGGGTGGCGGTCACATCCTAATTTGCCCAGCGGAACCGCCGCACCTCTGGCAGTCGTTCCCGTTTTCCAGTACGATGGCCGGCGGACAAAGTCCGCCCGCCATCATAATGGGGCCCCAAGTGTCCACTTGTAATTAAATAACAGTGGTGTGGATTGTGCACTCAAGTAATTCAAGCATTCCTATTATTGTGTGTGTTTACACCGATCAGTGAGCTATGTTAAAGTAATGCCTGCCCAGCATATGACGTTACAACTTTAAAGTGGTCCAGTCCCATAGGTAACTTGAACATAACAGGCACAACTCTATTTGATGCACAACATATTAAAAACGTGTAATTGAAGCCACAGTGACCACAGAACTGAGAAGTGCCGCAGATATATTCTTTAGCTAGAAATATGGATGCATCTGCTCAAGAACCACAGTGTAACCTTCCTATACCTAGGCCTGGCAGGATTTAATTTACACCCGCATAATTTGGGTAGTTTCAAGAATTTCCTGTTACATTTATTACACGAAATTTCTGAAATGACTCAATTTCGCGTAATTACACGCCATTTGCCAAAAAAATGTATCATCACAGGTTGCACAGCACATGCTTTGCCTAGAATCCCCTCCCCACACTATGATTTTCTTACATCAGAATCATAAGTCTCAAACAGAGCGCAATGGGGAGGTGATTGTTCAACATCTATGTGAGACATCAAGACATCAATATTTACAACCACCTATGACTGCAACCGAAAACTCACTGAACCGCCTACAACTTCAGCTCATACTTAGATTCTGGGTGAAGCCATAACCAATTTTAAAACGTGCTCGAATAGGGTGCTGAGCAGATGAGCTTCAGGTCACTTCCATTTCGCCAGCACATACAAGAATGAGTAAGTGCACACATTTAGCGTTCTTCGCGAAACAAGGTGCCTCTAGGAGCTAACAGGGCGCATATCAGGAAGAAAGTTGTGAAATCGTGTCAAGATGTTAATCAAAGGATAATTAGAGAGGCTCACACACTACCCTGGGTAGTGGGCGGGCTATAATGAGGATAATTACCCCTACTCGCTGGCCTGTTGCGGCTCCGGGACCGGCTCCGCTGACGCCGCAGCCGTAGCCGGGACCTGCCCAGCAGCCGGTAGTAGTAGGAAGGTCTCCCGGAACTTTTCCTGCTGTTGACAGACATCCTTGCGGTCCCCGCTGTCTCAGTCCGACACTTCCAAGGGGCTCAGTGCACCGCCGGCATAGCTGCCCAGAGAGGGAACTTCGCGAATTACGCACGAAGAGTTGCGCGAAAAGTCGAGGATGTGCGCAAGAACCGAAGCCAGCAGGAGCAGGCGGCTGCAGCCGTGCGCAGCAGGCAGGACCGCAGGCGAAGGCGGCTGAGCCCGTGCGCAGCAGGCAGGACCGCAGGCGCTCAGCGAGCTCGGGCCGGATAAACTGGCAGAGGACGCATCTTCCCAGGAGATAAGGTGCTTGAAGTCCAAGTGGGAAAGAGTCTGCTTTTGTTAGACTGTCACTAAAAGCGACAGAAAGGTTTGGGTGGGGGCGAGCCCTGGCTTGGATCCGGGAACGGGGACATCCAGGGCTGCTTCCTGGAATAGTTCCCTCCTGGACGCAGGGCGCGTGCTGACTGCGCTGAAGTGAACATGGGAAAAGTTTCGGAGGTTTGCAGGAAGATTACAGCGGGGCTGGGCGTGCCCCGGGCCGTGCCGGCTGCCAGCGCTGCGTTGGTCCGGACAGGGCTTTAAGTGGGATGAAAAAACTGGGGGGTCTCTCAAAGGGGCGTGGTCAGTGTAATTAGGGGCGTGGCTTTAAATCACTTACGCAAAAAATCTGTGCTTAGCATAGTGTGCTGCCCGACTTGTATTTTGCTGTTTCTGTCATTGCATCCAGATATTTGATATAAGGAACATCATACCTACATTAAGTAAGGAATATTGGCTTTGTCAATGGTTATTACTTGCAGAAGATAAATAAGCTGCAACTATGACTTGTATTATATAATATTGACAAAGCTTCCCATTAAATCCCTGGTGACCCTACCACAATGTTGCTGCTCCTGAGTTTCAGAAAGAGAAGGGAAATCCAGAAAGAAAATGACTCTTAAAGGATTTCCCTTCCCCCACAACGCACACCTGGCATGACGTCAGGCTGTAACTTCTGAGAAGTGAGCAGTGTGATCAGAGCACATACATGTGCCTGCTGTCTCGAAACAGGTCTCTATAAGGCTTTGTTTTGCGCCCTGGCACTTTTTTCCGGACTGCAGTGACAGCAGACAGCTGTCACTGCAGTCTGGGAAAAAATACGGACTGCCTGTGTCAGGGCTCAAAACAGAGCCCGATAGAGACCCGTTTCGAGGCCCCCTGAAAAAAACTGCCGGTGCTCAGACCCCTTGAGACCCGGCCCACTTAAAGCCCTGGGTCCGGAGAAAATAGCTTCCGTGAGGCAGGCAGGGTACCTTTTATGTATGGGCGCAAATGATGCACAGATGTCCCGCTGCCAGGGTCCTTTCTCACCTCCCTGAAGGATCCCGTAGGTCTGTCTATTTATAGCACTGCCCCCCGCTTGTTTTATAAACGTGCCTCTTGTATAGCACTCTATAGCTAAGTGTATGCTTCACAAATCACATATATACATGCGTACACGTATGCAAACATGCCTGAACTTTCAGATCTGAGAGAGATGTACCAAGGCAGCATGTAGAATAAATAAGAGGGGGCGGGGGGAGGGGATAAGGAGGTACAGTACGCGGCATGCGAACAAACAGGTACTGCCCACACCACCAAGCAGGAGAGAGTAAACTTTAATTAGACCGGGCCGAGCCAAAGCCCGCAGGCCTTTCCTACCGTCGCCTTTCACTACAGAACAAAATTAAATCCGTGCCAAAGTAGGCTTCGCTCGATGCCATCCCATCCCACATTCCGCAGGGCGTTTATTAAAATGATTATTAATGGCAGAACAGTAGCACGTGGATGGGAGGTGCGCTAGCTAAGAGCGCTCTCGTGCACAACGCCGGCCTTGTTGATGCTCAGAAGGAATCTGGCACCCGGAGTGAACTGTTGGACTTCACGCTGTTGGTTGAACTTCACGCGGTTGGACTCCGTGCTGTTGGCTCCGTGCTGTTGGACTTCACGCTGTTGGACTTCACGCTGTTGGACTTCACGCTGTTGGACTTCACGCTGTTGGACTTCACGCTGTTGGACTTCACGCTGTTGGACTTCACGCTGTTGGACTTCACGCCGTTGGCTTCTGTGCTGTTGGCTTCTGTGCTGTTGGCTTCTGTGCTGTTGGCTTCTGTGCTGTTGGCTTCTGTGCTGTTGGCTTCTGTGTTGTTGGCTTTCATGCTTTTGATTCTCGTGCTGTTGGCTTTCGTGCTGTTGGCTTCTGTGCTGTTGGCTTCTGTGCTGTTGGCTTTCATGCTTTTGATTCTCGTGCTGTTGGACTTCGTGCTGTTGGCTTCTGTGCTGTTGGCTTCTGTGCTGTTGGCTTCTGTGTTGTTGGCTTTCATGCTTTTGATTCTCATGCTGTTGGCTTTCATGCTGTTGGACTTGGGTGCTGTTGGACTTGGGTGCTGTTGGACTTCCGTGCTCTTGGACTTTACACTGTTGGACTTCACGCTGTTGGACTTCACGCTGTTGGACTTCATGATGTTGGCTCTCACGATGTTGGCTCTCGTGCTGTTGGAATTCATACTGTTGGACTTCATGCTGTTGGACTTCATGCTGTTGACTTTGATGTTGTTGGCTTTCGTGCTGTTGGCTTCCGTGCTTTTGGCTTCCGGTGCTGTTGGCTTCTGTGCTGTTGGCTTCTGTGCTGTTGGCTTTCATGCTTTTGATTCTCGTGCTGTTGGCTTTCGTGCTGTTGGCTTCATGCTGTGGGCCTCATGCTATTCGATTTCATGCTGTTTACTTCCTTGCTGTTGGACTTCACGATGTTGGCTTCTGTGCTGTTGGACTTCACGCTGTTGGACTTCATGCTGTTGGACTTCACGCTGTTGGCTCTCATGCTGTTGGACTTCATGCTGTTGACTTTGATGCTGTTAGCTTTCTGTTGACTTTGATGCTGTTGGCTTCATGCTGTTGGCTTCCGTGCTGGTGGCTCCCGGTGCTGGTGGCTCCCGGTGCTGGTGGCTCCCGGTGCTGTTGGCTTCCGGTGCTGTTGGCTTCCGGTGCTGTTGGCTTCCGGTGCTGTTGGCTTCTGTGCTGTTGGCTTTCATGCTTTTGATTCTCGTGCTGTTGGCTTTCGTTCTGTTGGCTTCATGCTGTGGGCCTCATGCTATTCGATTTCATGCTGTTTACTTCCTTGCTGTTGGACTTCACGATGTTGGCTTCTGTGCTGTTGGACTTCACCCTGTTGGACTTCACGCTGTTGGACTTCACGCTGTTGGACTTCACGCTGTTGGCTCTCATGCTGTTGGCTCTCATGCTGTTGACTCTCATGCTGTTGACTTTGATGCTGTTAGCTTTCTGTTGACTTTGATGCTGTTGGCTTCATGCTGTTGGCTTCCGTGCTGGTGGCTTTCCGTGCTGGTGGCTCCCGGTGCTGGTGGCTCCCGGTGCTGTTGGCTCCCGGTGCTGTTGGCTTCCGGTGCTGTTGGCTTCCGGTGCTGTTGGATTCTGTGCTTTTGATTCTCGTGCTCTTCGCTTCATGCTGTTGCCCTCATGCTATTCGATTTCATGCTGTTTACTTCCGTGCTGTTGTCTTTCGTGCTATTGCCTTCCGTGCAGTTGACTTTCATGCTGTTGACGTTCGTGCTGCTGGCCTTCATGCTGTGGACTTTCATGCTGTTGACCTTCATGTTGTTGGATGTCACGCTGCTGGCTTCATGCTGTAGCTTTCATGCTTTCGCACTGTTGGCTTTCGTGCTGTTGGCTTTCGTGCTGTTGGCTTTCGTGCTGTTGGCTTTCATGCAGTTGGATTGCATGCAGATGGATTGCATGCTGTTGACTTTAATGTTATTGACTTTAAAGCTATTGACTTTCATGCTGTTGGATTTTATGCTGTTGACTTTCATGCTGTTTACTTTTTTGTAGTCTCACTACAGCCAGCTCCAGCTGTCTCTTGCAGACAGCATTGTATACAATACTCCATAGAATCAACCCTGGTTTATGGTTAGATGGTTTTCTTTTTAATTTTATTTCTCTGCTTTTTAATGGTAGCTTTACTCCCAGTTCTGTGATTGATTCCAGTGGTGGCTCCTCTGCCATGGCGAAGGAGCGTCGCCCCACAGGTTTTAAGCAGTGAAAAGTAAAGGAAACATAAAATGATAATAACTAAGTTATTTTGGGTGGGCGGGGCTGCTCTGCTCTCGGAGCAGGGCAGAGGAGGAGTGGTTTGCACACTTCTAAGTGCGCAATGTCTGTTTCGTCAGACCTTTCGAGCCGCCCAAAACAGTCATGCACACTTTCCCTGTTCTCCACGCAGGCTGCATTACAGCCTGCATGGAGAACATACCCAGGCCCAGGCTTTCCCTGGTTGAACGTTTAACTAGGATGCTCAAAATCAATCATAATGCTGCATTGCAGCATTGTGATTGGTCAGGGGAGCCTAGGTGCTTACCAATTACAAAGCTGCATTACAGCCTTTTGACTGGCCAGGGGAGCCTGGCTGTTCTTCCTGTTCCTCGAGTCCCACGAGAAGAGCAGGAGCAAGAAGCAGAGATGCAGGACCTGGCAGCAAGGTAAGTGTATATATACATTTTCTTTCATTGCACAACCCCGCGTCCGCGAGTCATGTCAGCCACAACTGATTGATACTATCCTGAGGATAGATCCTTAAACTTTGCTTTTCATTGCCTGTGGCGTAGCCTCTCACTTTTGAAATCATGGAACGACATTCTTTATTTTTTCTATAGCACTGCATGGCAATCTGGTAATGTAATAGATGTCCTCTCCTACCCTCCCGCCTTATGCCACCTGCCATATGCGTCCTTGGTGATGGCCTGGATGTTGCCCCTCACAGAGTGGTAGCTGTTATTGGCTTTGCCTTGATAAAGAGGTCTTGCTCGAAACACGTGTCGGCTGTAGTGGCAAAAACTTTGCATTTAAGAAAGATGTATGTTGTGGACTCTAAAAGTTGTCTATAAAGAATACTACTCAAATACAAAAGGATTATGGGGGATTATGACTATGAATTGTTATGAACTAATATTTTTCCATTACATTTGATTCCGATAACAAATAAATGTTTTCTTTTACAAATATATGTCTGTGATGCAAACATACCACTGGTGGAAATATGCCCAGGTAATTGATACAGAAATTTAGTTTTGCCGCACAATAATCTAACATTGATGGCAGCACCCCCACTCTGTTCCAGCACCAGTGTTTAAAATCTGTTATGGAAAAATACTCTCAATAAAACAGCATGTTTCATGCCAAAAAAGGACAGACATGTTTTGAGAGAAACAAGACCCATCCACTCTGCGTGCCTGATTTTAGTGAAGAAAGTTATGTGGAGACTAAGGAGAGATACTGCTCACAAGGTGTGCACCGGCCAATAAGTAGGGCCAACGGAATTATGAAATATTAAAGGCCGAAATTATACGGCAGGGTTGACAAACTGCAAGAAAAATCCATTTGTGCAGCATAAGGTGTTACAATCTGTATCAGGTTATTTCGTTATTTTCTCATTTTAAAAAAACTGTCTGTGCAAAGTTGCGCCTGATTAATACTACTTTAAGACCAGAATGTATCAATCGGCAACTGAAAGGTGACCAGTTAATCCTTGCAAACGGTCTGCCACTGCATGGAACCATGTGTGGTGCTCTTTAATTAGTAACTTTCGTTTGTTTGAGCTAGAAACAATTTTTTGGTAAACTCTACAACATAGTCCACCCTTTCCTGCAAAGGCAGCAAATCCATAATAATGAAGAAAAAGCCATGATCGTAGACTCTCAATACCTACAATGGAATCTGAAATTCCGCGACACAGCATTACTACTAAAATGCCTATAGGGCAGTGGCGGATCCTATAATAAGTAGAGGAGTGTCGCCCCACTGCTTTCAAATAGTGAAAAAAGGAAAAACAAATTACAATAACTCTGTTACTATCATTTTATTTTTTGTTGCTGCGGGGCTGGTTTAGGGCGGGTCGGGCTGGTGGCGTATGGAGGACGAGTGGTTTCTGCGCACTAAATGCACATAGTTGCTAGGCCGGCCAAACAGTCATGCGCACTTTACATATTCTCACCAGGCTGTGATGCACAGCCTGGTGGGGAACATGCACAGGCTTCCTGTTCCTAGTCTGAGCGTCGGACCACAGTGCTCAGACCAATCACAGCGCTACATTGCAGTGTTGCGATTGGCTTAGGGGAGCCTTTGTGTCCTTCCTGCGTCCGTTCTGGAATGTTGGCAGGGAAGCGGAGAAGAGACGCGGCCGGCCGAAGAGATAGTTTTTTTTGTGTTTGTTCTTTTCACTCCCACTCTCCCACCCGCCACCCCCGTTCCGTGCCAGCCGCCACTGGTTGGGAAGTGTCAATCACATGTCAGGCTTACAGAGATGCAAGTACATCTGACTCAGTAGGTCATGTGACTGACTCTGGCCAGGCCCTACCTGTCTTTCAGAGGCTCCTGAATGTTGAGTAATCTGCACATTTCCCTGTCAGTCAGTCTGTCTCTCGATCTTGACAAATCCTGGGTTTTGTACCTGTTCTTTAACCCATTAGCTACTGCCGTCGGCCAACGGCCGTCGCGAGCACTACCTCGGTAGTGCTGCGCACATCCACTGGCCGACGCGGCCCCGCCCGCACAATAGAACGCCTGCAGCGCGGTGGATTTTGCGCCGCGCTAAACGGGTTAATAGAAAGGGTGAAACCCCCTCTGGTGGGATATGTAGAGAGGGAAGGAGGTGTATTAGAAGATTGTGAGGCAGTTCAACAAGCGGGAGTCCGTCCTTTATTTCTCTGCATGCTTTGATCGTCATAAGGGGGAGGGAAAGGGCTGTGTGTATCCATATCATAGAGAAACAAGCACATGAAGTGAAAAGGTAAAGAAAACACAGCCAAGGAATGCAATTGCATAAGTGGTAGCCTGGGGATATGAGTATTTCTCAATCTTGTGTAACCGACTGTGCTGGTATTAGACAATGAGGGAACACGAGCCAGTTTGTGCACAGTGAAGTGGGCTCAGAAAAAACGTAATTGCAGAGGACTCGCTTCTCAGCGAGACCTCCATGTATCAAACATTCGGATCTGCGTTGGTCTGTAAGTATAATAATGCTTCACTAGATTACATAACATTTTTGGAAGATTTCCACCTTTGCAAAGCGTGAAGCTGATGAAAAAAACACAATTTACAAGCAGCAAGGAAGAGGCCACGTGCACCGGAGAGTTGGTCTCTGCTGTTGTGCAGGGATGCAACAGCATCATTCGACAACCATGGGACCGTGTTTCTAGTGTCATCTTAAGGATTTTTGGGGCCCACAGCAAGACATATTTGGGCCCCCTGTTCCAGGGATTTCAGTGAATGGCAATTGCACATTACAGTCTTTCATTACTTTTAGAGTTCTGGGGTTCATTCTCAGTAGACATTTTTGCATCCAGCCTGAACCCCAACTTCCCCAATTTTGCAATTGGAGGCAAGATATCCAAAGGCTCCAGTAACAGATGCTTTCCCTCATACTTGTAATAAGGGTCTTCGCTACTCCTTTCTTCCATTCCTGGTGAGCTCTTTTGTTCAGATTTGGTTTCCATGACTGCTTCAAATGATAAAAGAAGTTCCACTAATATTAGTTACAACTTCACCAGACATAAGGGTCTTTATCAAAATCTGATTACATCAGGCATCCTTCAGCTCATGGCCTCGAACGTCTGGGTCGTATTGGTCTATTACGGGGAACATCCTTTACAACGCAACTTTTACAACGAAGAACCTCTACGACGCAACCATTACAACGCAACTTTTACAACGTCTTGCGCTGGGGGGCGCTCTAGGATAGGGAATAGTTTCCAACACCTTCCCTACTATCCACGGGGACTGGAGTTGGAATAGTAAATTAAACTATTCACTATCCAGCGCCCCCCAACGCAAGTCGTTGTAACGACTTGCGTTGTAAAACTTGCTTCGTAAAGGCATGCGTTGTAATAGCATGCGTTGTAACGTCATACATCTGTCTATTACAGGGTTTTCATCAAACACTCGTAAATTCATCAGTAAATCCTGGGCTCCAGAAACTTCCAGAGCCCACAAATCAACTTGGTCATGTTTGACTGCTAGTGCATTGAATCAAATCCCATATCATCACCACTACCAACGTCTTAAACCATCTGGCATGTTAGGTATTTCATATAGGACTATAAATGTACCTGGATCTGCACCTTCATTACATCACGGCTATCGCAGAGAAACCAGTTGGTGAACATCTTCTAATATGGAAACTACTTCATGAAATAAGGCTGAGTACACATCCAAAAGCTACATATACTTCTTTGTGTGATGTAAAATTATGTCATTTAGTTTGTTTCATGGCCCAAATGTCATTTTTATCCCTAAAGTCTTTGTCTGCAAAGTTAACATTATTATGCTTAAGTTCATTAAAATTAGTTTATGAGGTAAGCATTTTGGATCTTCTGGCCAGGTGATTTACTCCCTCTGGGGTTTTCTCCTCAATCTACAGAAGAACAAAAACCTTCACTTTTTCAGTGGAGTAGCTTGTTTTTTCCAGATCACCCACATCTCTGTGTTGTAAGAAAGAAGATTAAAGGTATATAGGGCTCAAACAACTGCTCTCAGAATATCTCACAGTCATCTTCTAACTTCACTTATAAAAATCACATGCTCCTTTCCCCCACAGCGATGGAAAGGTGGGTTAAATGAGTAGTGTCCCAGGCAACAATTGATAGTTCCAATTTTTGGAGCTCATTCAACCACAAATGCTGTGGCTTCAAGAACTTTTTTTGTTTCTGAATGGTCCCCATCAACTAATTTACAAGGCTTCATTCTCTGTTATTACTTTGCTGGAAGTAAGCATACTAGTAGCCCCCTGCTTTAGCACAAAGTGTATTTTTCCAACTGTTAATGTTGGAACATCCTAATGTTATTAAAGACACGATCCGCGCTATATAAAACTTTATAAATAAATAAGGTATTATCCCACCTCTTAAAACAATATGTTTCTATATCAATATGTTCCCTCTCTTATTTTCGATCATAGTTCTTTTTCCATTTTCTTTTCAGTGCTGCAATCAACTGTTCCCCAGCCCACTTGAATGTCATACAGAAGACAGAATTATAACATGGTTGTTTTATTAATCAATAGCTCATTTTCTTCATTATTTCTCCATTCTTACATAGATGAACAGCACAAAGAAAGAGAAAGTTCTGACTTTGGGGGAAGAGATCTTGTTATTACTTACTAATTATAAACCTTCGTTACCTACATTGGTATTCAAAGCATGATGGGTGTTGTAGTTTCTGTAGTGCTTGTGTGTTTTCAGTACCACACTTTGTAACTGGCTGTTATTAAACTATGCTAATCAAATGGATGGGGGAGAAGGAAAACGCTGATCCCTCAGTTTCCTTAGGTAGTTACAAATAATCAGAGGGGAGGGATCACTTGTCCTGCGTGAACCAGGGTATGCAGGAGATCGAACAACGGTGTCTCCAAATAAAAACCCTCATGCACGTGTTGGGTAGCGTGGTAAGCGGTATATCTTGATTCTCCGCTCTTCAAAACACGTGTGTGCATAATCATCGGGTTTTGTTTTTGGTATGCAGCCTCCACCAGGAGGATCTTACCCTCGGTAAAAACAGTAGTGACCCAGTGATGTGGAGGGAGTGTAGAACAATTAAAAATCCCCCGGAGACCCAGTTGTAGGAATTTTGTTAGGTCTGGGTTCGGGTGGATCCCATTAGGGGAATGCTCAAGTGGCGTGCGCTCTATTGAAAATATTAAGTTCTCAGGACGCACTAGCATTCAAAATGATTTAAAATGGCCAACATGTTTCAGCCCTCTATGCCGTGAATCGGACTTTAGGGCTTTCGTCAGGACCCGTGGTGAAAGGTGAAAGTGATACTGGTTTACTATATTAATAGCAAGCAAGTGTGTAGAAAAGGGAAATTTTCAACCTGTTTCTTTTTCTCTTGGGTCCCAAGAGGCAGCAGCAGCGCAACGCGAGGCGCGAGGAGAGGAGCGTTAGCCCCCTCGAAGCCCTTGTCACACCCGAAGGAGGTGTAACTAATGTGCATTTCAGGTACATCGTGACCTCGAGAAAAAGAAACAGGTTGAAAATTTCCCTTTTCTACACACTTGCTTGCTATTAATATAGTAAACCAGTATCACTTTCACCTTTCACCACGGGTCCTGACGAAAGCCCTAAAGTCCGATTCACGGCATAGAGGGCTGAAACATGTTGGCCATTTTAAATCATTTTGAATGCTAGTGCGTCCTGAGAACTTAATATTTTCAATAGAGCGCACGCCACTTGAGCATTCCCCTAATGGGATCCACCCGAACCCAGACCTAATAAAATTCCTACAACTGGGTCTCCGGGGATTTTTAATTGTTCTACACTCCCTCCACATCACTGGGTCACTACTGTTTTTACCGAGGGTAAGATCCCCCTGGTGGAGGCTGCATACCAAAAACAAAACCCGATGATTATGCACACACGTGTTTTGAAGAGCGGAGAATCAAGATATACCGCTTACCACGCTACCCAACACGTGCATGAGGGTTTTTATTTGGAGACACCGTTGTTCGATCTCCTGCATACCCTGGTTCACGCAGGACAAGTGATCCCTCCCCTCTGATTATTTGTTATTAAACTAAACAAGAAAAACCGCCCAATATTTCCCCTCTTGTCCTTAATAAAATTAGGACTTTCCAACATTCACCAATGGAAAATCGGTATTGAACCCTATGCTTGTCCCTATGGAAAGGGTTCATGTATCTGTCAATCTAGGTTTCATTTTCGCCTTTACTGTCACATTTACATCACCAAATCTCATGCGGTTGGGACACAATAAGAACAGTCATGGAAGTAGATGCTTTTAGTTGTACATTTTATATCCTTTTCCAAAAGCTACGTTCCAGATGTTTTAGTTTAGGATTTCTAAGATGTTGCTCTCATGGATCAGAGGAACATCTGCCTAGGGTTTACCAATAGATTGTATAAGATTTCAATTTAACAATATTTTCAAATCAAAGAACTTTGGACAACTGGACTTTTTTTTACACAATCTGTACCTGCTTGAAAGAAAGAACCTGTGCCTTAAGATGAATTCTTTAAGGCACACTGGATTGTGAGCTAGGAGTAAATGAGTATGTGTTTTACAACTTTTGCACCAGTGTCATGAATATTCTACCGTCTAAAAATGTTTTGCATCTATACGCAAAGAGCATTCAAGTTGTGAAACCTGGTTGCCTCTCTAGTTGAAATGTTTTCAAGTGGTTTGAATTAAATGATTTTGAATTTCCAGGCAATTAAAAAGAATATAACATGGACCAATTGGACATGAGAGTAATATGAACATAATCAAGGCACTGTGCTTTATTTTAAATATAGAGTGTTGTATCACCAAATGGTTGGAGTCTTTGAAATAACTTTCATTAGCTTTGTTTTCGACTACATCCTGGGTTATGCCTTCTTGGCCAATAAAATCTATTGTTCTGTTACTCAAAAAGTTAGTTGTTAATCCTGGGTATGTACTGTGGCACTATTTGTCAATTTCTAATTCACATCACAAGTTAGGAAAGGGAACTTTGGTGAAATAATAAATGGATACAAAATGATAGAATGTATGCGAAAATACTAGAATGTGCTCGTAAACATTTTTATTTAAATATAATTGAAAATGTAGTTAAACTCACCATCCTAAATAACACATTTGCGACTGACGAGGGATTTAGCAATATCAGTTTTGGTTTACATAGTCCTTCTTTGGTAAACTATTCTATGTCAAGGCAACCTTGATTGTGACTTGTGGTGTAAGACACTATACACTCAGCATTTAATAGAGGCGTGGGCACTGAGAGATGATACAAGAGTGTAAACCTAAATTGAGGGTTTGCACCTTAAATTGCATAATTACATTTAGCATATTTACAATTCGTTACAGTTCACGTGTGAATTTCCAGGCACTGGGAGCATAGAGAATTTGCCTAGAATCAGCGATTTTTGGTGGAGTGCCTGGATTCCAAAGTCAGCAGTTGAGGCAGGGAGCCACATTTTTCCATGAAAAGTGAGTGCAGTGTTTGCACAAAGCGGGGTGGAGCGTCAAGCGAGGCTTTTGTCAGCAGCTAGACTGAAGTTTGATGCAGCGATGGAAGGCCTGACTATGCACCAACAGGATGCTTTGTTTTGTAGCCGGCAGGCCAGATGTCTAATGAAGTGAAGCATTCCATAAGCCCGCCCCACAGTGCGGCCTTTGCTATTACTGGACACAATGCATTCTGCACCAAAGTAAATGAGCAGTTGAATAAAACCTTATAAAAAAATATTTGTTTGTATTTCCAAAAATCTGTTCCTGTTATATATCAACGCGTCAGTTAACATTTTCGGAGAGAAAGGCAAAATCAAATATTTACAGAATTGGAATGTATTCGCTTTTGAGGAAGTCTATATATTTTGATGCTTACAATGTTGGGTGGTACTGTCTGGGTTAAAAATCAATATTAATGGTTTAATGAGGTGGCACCGAAAACAGCCCCTGTATTCCAAGTCTGAAATGCCCGAGACGCCCATGGGCCTTTGTTCGCGCTTTAGAAATGTTATTAATAAATAAATAAATAAATAAATCCAGGGTCCATTGGTTCAGCAGATACAGTGGCCCAGGAGTGTGAACTGTCAACTGCCCCTTAATTTGGCTATATTTAACTACACAGCTAGGGGCAAGGAAACCAGTCTTCCTTGCTTCATCAGGGATCATAGCACCCATGCTGCACCACTGCTGAGAACAAAAGGCAACACACAGCAGCTAATGGATTTGTAAGTGTCTAAGGGCGTGACTACAATGATGTTGGTCTGGGGACCGCCGTCACTTTTCAGTGGTCCTCCCACCCGCTTCCTTTGTGGTCCGACCTCCCAATCAGGAAGTAAGTGGAAACACCACCTCAGGTCCGCCGTCACTGCCGACTTTTTTGCAACCGCGGCAGCAGAGGCAGCCCATGGAGGAAGTCTAGTGCAGTTCACCGCCAGCCCAATCACGACCTGCCTTTTTGCCGACCTGTTCCTGGTGAGACACCATCATGCAAGAGTAGGCAGAAAGGCAGGTAATAAGCCAAAGTTAAGGTCGAGTGCGCGCAATGTTTCACGTGCACAACAGAATACAAGGAAACAGTGTGCCCGACTGGCTGTAGGCAGCGTAGTACAGCCGGCATTGGCTTCTGGCTCATTTCCAGAGCCGAAGCATGCCGCCGCCATGACTCCACCACCCACACATCGCCAGCCCCACAGGAGACTCATAATTAGGGCTCCTGGTTTTATGGTATTTATTTTTTTGCCATTTCCGTCTGTATTTATCCATATTTATATTTGCTAATTTTATCTGCATTTGTCCATATTTATTTGGGTTTTGTGGTAAAATTAGCTGAAATTAGTATATTTCCACATTTATTAAATCAATAAATATGCTCTCATGCTTGATTGTCTGGCAGGTTACAAGGCTGTGAACACCTGCAGAAGATAAATTAGTGCACTTATAGGAAAATATGCAAATTTAAGTATCAACTTTGTGCATATCTACTGCTGTTAAAGCCTCTTTCCTAAATTCTTTTCTTTTTTAACTCCCCTATCTATCTATCTATCAATCCACACATCCATTGGCCTGGCAGTCATGGCAGACAGTATTTAGAATTACTCAAAAAACAACCCAATTTTCGTTTTTATCCACATTTAAAAATAAATACAGACAAGAAAATAGATGTTTTCTGTCTGTATTTATCTGTAAAAATCAGTAAAAATGGAAAACAGGGAGCCTTATTCATAATATGGCAGTCAGGATGCTGCCGGTTGGGCAGCAGTTTCTGGGCCGCCGCGTGCTGGTAGCAAGACCGCCTAAATCATAATCAGTCCCTAAATCTGGGTACAGACTGATTTGATCTTTTGACCTGCGGTTTACACATGAACACCTGCAAATGTATGATGAACTCACGTAACAGTATTCAACCAGTACGCTGCAATTCTCTGCAGCATGCACTGTAACTCTTTAAGCTCTATCTTTCTCGCTTGTGATGAAGATTATTGTCATAAACAAAACCTTGTTAAAAGTTTGCAAGATTTAGAGCTTTCCTTCAGGTAGTGAACTTAGGGGCTGATTTCTACCTTGGCAGTAAGGATATTCTGTTACAATGGCAACAGAGTGTCCTTATATACAAGATAATGGCCTGCCAACACGATTAATCTGTGGGTGGACTATTGGTGTAACCATGGCGACTATTGGTGTAATCATGGCAGAGACTACTTCATCTCTGCTATAGTTAGACCACTCAGCCCAATGGAGTAAGGGTCATTGAAGAATTGGCTATATGTCAGTCTGCCAAATTTGGATGGGCTGAGATACAGCAGTTTACTGTCCATCACTGCCAGGCAATCCCTGGCAGTGAGAGACAGTAATAAAGAAAGTATGCCCCCCCTTGCCATGGGAGATGGCTCCCATGGTAAGGGGGCCATTATAGCTCTTTTATTCCCACCCCAAAAGAAATCTGGGTTTTCTGTCAGAAAATAAAAAAGTGAAACTGTTTGGTGCATTAATCTGTCATGTTGATGGAGCCATGTAAAGCAAAATGCCCTGACAGAAGCCACCCTGATGCCGGTTCCTGCCAACATTTGATAAAAGACCACCAACTTGGCGGTCATTTATAAATCTGGTGGTCAGAACCTCTGCCAGGATGGTGGACTCATTTGCTCTATTGCCCTGATGGAACAATGTGCCTCCGGACACTTGATTCAAACAAACTAGCTATACAGGGCTAGCATTTTCATTCCCATGGAGAGGTATCTCAGCAAATCCTTGAAAGGCGAAAATGTATAAAGGCAGTGGTGGCACATGTTAGAGTAGGATGGGAGTGGTCTGTACTGAGCTTTTCTTTCAATATGACTCCAGGTGTAACCCATCACCTTGAGTCAGCCTCAAGGCCTCTGCGCCAGGAAGGTACGTTACAGAGCCCACCACACTTCACATGGTGCGGCAGGCACTCAGGGTTTATTAATTTGGAGGGGGGCCCCCTCACCTTCTAAGCCATGCTTTGCAGAATGCATGCAATGGTATAGAGTTAGAAACAGTTAAACGCTCAGGAAAGCCACTCTGCTTTACTGAGCAGCTCCCTGCAGTGTAGGGTAGGGCCAGCCATTCAGGGGACACCCCATTGAGCCCATTCTGCAGGGGAATCCCATCACTTTGCAATATATCACTGGTACCAGGTGCTTCTTGGCCTTCCACTTTTCCTTTTCCCTTGAGGGTTCCAGGTCAGGGCTTGCCTGATAGTGTTTGGTGCAGGCTTGCGGAAGGTGTGACCTATCCAGCCCCAGCATTTTTTCATGATTTCTTCAAGAGCAGGGAGTTGAAAAGTCCAAATATTGAAATATGTTTTGTTGTTAATAGTTAAGGTTCTGCACGTACCCTGCCAAATGCATTATTGGGTTAAAGAAATAGCTTGCTGCCCTGCTCGTGTCACTTGTGCTGTCTGTATAAAAATATATTTAAATAGGAATGTGTAAAAGACATATGATACTACTTTACTTCTGTAAGGCCACTACCATAGATACGTAGGCCACATACCTCACGATTTCCAAGCAATACTCTCCTTTGGCCATGTCTCTAAATAAATATTTTTTGTGTGCAGTTTTAGACCTCATTGCCACTACTCATCCCACTTGAAGCATTCTACACACGTGGAAATCTCAGTTGCTCTCATCATTTAGCAGAAAGCTCAACGTGCGCCTAAATAAAACAAGAAAACACACTGGGCTGCTTGTAGACCCCACTAGTGAAGGCTCCTTAGGGAATCACCAGCTCTGACTTTATTTAAGGAAACCAAGTTTACAAGACCTTTCGCTATCTCTGCCTTCTGAGTAAACAAAGTTTTAAAAATACTTATTGTGAAGGAGTATCCTCTCCACCAAACCCTACCTGATTTAGGTCTGGGCACACCAACAGTATGTAGAGGACAATGTCTACTGTGGCTCCATCACTGACATATCCCGCCGCCATCCAGATGGAGTACGGGCAATTAGAGGTAAGCCATCTGACCGTCCGCCCAATGTAGATTTTACTGTTGGATGACTGTTGTTTTTGCTGCCCATCACCACCATGTAATACTTGCCGGGGAGGGACAGTAAAAATAAAACAGGACACCCACACCATACAAGAAGACTCCCAAGGTGAAGGGGCCATTGTTTCTACATTTTTCAAAAACAAACTTCCATTTTGGAAGTTTGTTTTTGAAAAATGTTTAACTTTCAAAGGTTTGGTGTAGGCGTCCATCACGAATGAAGAACGCAAACCAAACTTTTCAGTGGCTCTGTATGAACCAACCTCAGGGTGGTTCATACAAATCCATAGAGTTCATTGGCAGGTCAACGGTGAACTCTCGATTTGGAAGGCAGAGTAAAGGCAAGGTGACGGACATAAAGACCTATATCACCCGGATTGCATTTAAATCATTCACTGAATCTAAGTCAGTCACTAGTTTTTTAAAGTAATGCATAAAAAGATATTTTTCATACAATTGAAATGGTTTTTAATTCGGAGTTGTACAGGAACTTTGATGGCATCTGATGTGGGGAATAGAAAATCTAAACAGGAGGAATGCTGTGAAAATAAAAACAAAAGTCAAAGGAATCTTGACAAATTTTTATGGTCTGCGTTGACAGAGCAGCTGTTGCCAGACAATTATGTAAGAATCACCAGGAGAGGGACTTTAGCTCCACACACATAATGGGTGCCAGAGGTACATGTTTTGATTGGGCCAATGTAATGTGCTGCAACAAAAAATTGCTTTCCTACCACACAACATGGTCATTTTGTTGATTTTTCCCAGCACCTGAGCTTGAGCATTCAGGTGCACACACATGACCTTGCAATGTTATAACGTGTGACTGGCAGCAGCGCAGATGGAAGGAGGGCAGTAGTTAAACTACATGGATTTTAAGGCCTGGCTTAACTGTGACCTTTTAAAGTACACCAATATTATGCTACATTTCTTTACTTCTACACAAATACATATTAATTCCCATGATATTTACTGGCTTCACATTACCATACAACATTCCTTTGAAGCCAGACCTAATGGCATTGCCAATGCTAGTGTCTGCTATCTATTTGTTTTATAAATAAGCAGTAAGGATTGGAAGAGAAACCAAGGAGGATCTCAGGAAGTTAACAAATATTGGAAGAAGATGAAAGATTAAGCAGACTTGGGAGAAGTGTGGCTCACTGGTTAGAGGAGGCAGACCTGGAAGCAGAGGTCAGCCCGGGACCAGGGTTCAATTCCCGGCTCGGCGGGGTCTTGAGTACTAAAATGTCCATGGACTCGACAATTCTCGCTCCGGTGCCTACTCGATTCACGGGTTCACACTCTGCGACTCTGGGCAATAGCTTGCTTAATCTCCACAACGGCCCCTCGTGGCGGGATGCCTGGCTTTCACCTTGCGGATACCCTGCCGGGGTTATCTCACAGGGGAATACCAGGACGGGTTCCCTAAGCAAGCGCTTAGAAACCGCTTGGTGATTTGCGCTATATAAATTCCTGTACATTTACATTTACATTTGGGAGCATTTGAAGAGGAAGGTTATGGAACTGAGACGTTTTATGTTATAAACGGATAAGCATTCTGCTTCTTGGTTTTCTGTAGCTATTGTCAATGTCCTACAGAGAAGTGGCAATAAAGAGATTCTAGCCACCATACCTTTAATTAGATCTGGATTCTCCTTACACCCATTTGAAGAATTGCCATTCTGTGGCTGCAATAAAACTTTGTGGGTTCCCCTGTATCAATCAAGCTTTAGAGAGTTCTCCCATCTCAATAAAATTTGCCGTTCACGGATTTCAACTTCCTATATAAAGCGCTATAGCGTTCTACTGTGTTTAGACATTGCTATATTGATAGCCGCCATAATATCCTGGACTTTACTGAATCAAAACACTTCAGAGAAATCCAGTGCATCAATAACCTTTGTATGGTTTTATCACATCTACTCCTAAAATAAAGATCCATGAGGATCCACTGCCTTCTTTGATTTTTATGAAGTGGTAATGCCAACAGAAAGCTCGAGGAAGTTTCACTGGCTCAGTAAAGCCTCAAGGAGTTCCCCTGTCAATAAAGCTTTGGGATGCTTCGCGGAATCAGCAAAGCCTTGTTAAGTTCTCCTGCTTCAATAAAGCTTTGAGATGCTTTACCAACTAAGAATCACCTTGTGATGTTCTCCTGCTTCAATAAAGCTTTGTGATGCTTTATCGACTCAGCAAAGCCTCGTGAAGGACCCTTGCTTCAATAAAGCTTTGTGATGCTTTATCGACTAAGCATCGCCTCGTGAAGTTCTCCTGCTTCAATAAAACAATGGGATACTTTACCGACTCAGCATCGCCTCGTGAAGTTCTCCTGCTTCAATAAAACGTTGTGATACTTTACCGACTCAGCATCACCCTGTGAAGTTCTCCTGCTTCAATAAAGCTTTGTGATGCTTTCCCGACTCAGCAAAGCCTTGTGAAGTTCCCCTGCTTCAATAAAGCTTTGAGATGCTTTACCGACTCGGCATCAAGTTGTGATGTTCTCCTGCTTCAATAAAGCTTTGTGATGCTTTATCGACTCAGCAAAGCCTCGTGAAGGACCCTTGCTTCAATAAAGCTTTGAGATGCTTTACCGACTCAGCATCGCCTCGTGAAGTTCTCCTGCTTCAATAAAACGTTGTGATACTTTACCGACTCAGCATCACCCTGTGAAGTTCTCCTGCTTCAATAAAGCTTTGAGATGCTTTACTGACTCAGCAACGCCTCGTGAAGTTAGTTCTAATGCTTCAATAAAACCTTGGGATGCTTTTCTGACTCAGCAAATGCTCCTGTAGTTCTCCTGTCTTGTTGAAGCTTCACAGGGCTATCCTGGCTAAACTAAGTGTATGAAGTTTGACTACTGTTGGAAGAGACAAAATGTTTTTCTCCCACAATGAAACTTCAAAACTTTTTACCACTGCAAAATAAGCTTCAGAAAGTTAAAATGCCTCTGTAAAGTTTTATGAAATTCTACTACTTCTAAAAAGTTCTGGACGGTCTAATGCCTCAAATTAGCTTCAGGAAGTTCTACTGTTACCAAAAATCTTCAGAAAATTCAGCTGCCTCAATAAAGCTTTATGAAATTCTACAACGTCGATAAAGCTGCAGGAGGTTCTGCGGCTTGTAATAAAGCTTAAGAACATTTTACTGCTTCAATAAAACTTCTGGAAGTTCTCAAGTTGCACTACATCTTAATGACACCTACTGCTTCAGTACAGCTCTATGAAGTTCAGCTGCCCTAATGAAGTTCTACTGCCCTGATAAAACGTTGATACAACTTCAAAAACATCAATAAACGTTTGTAAAATGTTAGTCTCAAAACAAAAAGTTTCACTGCTCCTGAAAAGCTGCAGACTCAGGAGTTTTCTATCACGGCTGGATGTACGCTATTTCGAATTATTTCAAAACGTATAGGATATTAACCCCAATTTGCATGCCCCGGGTAATTTTCGTATTAGACAAAGGGCTGCAAATTCTTGTGCGACCCCTTCGGTTATACAGATAACGCTGGCGCACATATGGCTCGATCATTAGAGGGTGTCACTCATTTACATGGGGGCGTGGCTACATGCAAATGAGGGAATCTCTTTGTCTTTGCACCTGCGCCGTATTACTGACATGGGCGCAGAGGCAAACATGCCTTTAGAATGTGCATTGAAAGTGAGCCACAAAAATGCAGCCCTCTAAAGGGATGTAAGGGGGATACCACGGACCCACCAGGACACCCCCTTGCAGGCGGGTGCAGTCACTGCTCACAACTGCTCCCTATTTCTCTTGAATGTGCTGCCCTGGGGGCAGTGCAACTTCACGGCTGCCCCAAGGGTAGTGCATTCTTCCTGATAGGGTGCACTTTCTATGTTTGCACCCAAGAGCACCTGCTGTAAGGTTTGCTGTGGCGCAAACATGGAACTTGCGTCCTATCTGTAATACGGGCCCTGTTGAGCAAACTTCCTTTCTCTTCACTACCTAAAAAGAGTCATCCGCAAGTGAACACTGTTCAGTTAAATCTTACGCAGTGTAGGGAGGTGGCTGCCTCTACAGCAATCCCAGTAACTTTGATCAATCCGAAGTAGAAGCTAACTTTTTTTCTACCATTTGCAAATTATGTAGCATTTTGTGGCATGCAAATAACTAAATACAAAATGCTGCACTAATCCATAATACCAGCTGCCTCTACTTTACTTAGTGATGGGTTTTATTTAATGACCAGTGCCACTATAGGTATATGAAGATATGTGTAATATGACAGAGCAATGATTGTGCATTAGGGCATTAGAGTGGTTTTGCAACATCATTAAGTAAACCAAAGCAATGGAATTATGATCACATCAGACATGTTTTTGAAGAAGCTTTACCCACAGCCCCCATTAAGTTCAATGCGGAATATGACGTGAGATGCTTAATAAACAATATGCACATTGGGTCGCCAGAAAAACTATGTAGCCACTTAAGACCTTAGCCAAAGATCCCCAAATCAAATCCAGCATTTCTATAATGTGGGATAAGGCAGTGGTTTTATGACGCCATCTAGGAGAATAACAGCAAACGGCCTTAAATGTACTTATTCTGTGGTCCAAAAGCAAAAAAGTATTTTGACTCAGTGGTGGCTCCTCCACTAAGGCGGAGGAGCGGAGGCCCCCCTGCCAGCCTCAAAACTTGTAAAATTAAACAATAATAAACCCGGTTTATTATTGTTTTATTTTTCAGGTTCTAAGAGCCGGCTAGTCTTGGGAATGGAACCATCATGGGGGCAGTGCAGTAACGAGGGAGAATGGTGGGCACTGCACTCAATGTGCATGTCGGTTTGGCTGGCCAACTCAGGTCGGAGAAAGTGACATGCGCACTGAGCTGTCTCCAAACCAGGTGCCTTGCCAGTTTGGAGACAGTCTCCCTCCAGTCTCCCTGGGAGTTCAAATTCACAGTGCTCAGGCCAATCCTGAAGCAGCTTTCAAGCATGAGAGCAGCATCAGGATTGGCTGCAGGGGACACTGGGAGCCTGTGTGCTGCAGTGAGGATATGGAGCAGCAGGGCGTCCGGTAGCAGGTAAGTTATTTCCCCTTTTCCCTTTTTAAAGAAAAAAATGTTTTATTCGGTGTCCGTTCCCCTCCACCTCCCTGTCCTCAACCCCCCACCCAACCACTCCGCCCCACAGAGCAGCCATTACTGGTGGTACTTAACACCTAACTACTGGAATTGAAGCCGGACTAAGGAGCATAAGATGCACAAACTCCATTGACAAGGCAGTGACAGCTGGCTCACAAAGAAGGGTTGCAACAGGTGATATAATGGCCTGGCCCTCCATTGCTGGAAGACCTTGCCAGTCTGGTTGGAGCACAGCAGTGCTTGGTCCCCACTCTCGGGCACAATCTCCAGGTCGAAGGGTGAATGCCATATCTACGCTAAAGCGTGCAGGCAGGGCTATGCTAAGTCGTACAACAGTTGGCGTGACATCAAATACATGGACTGTTACGTGAAAATGTCTCAGAGACGATCAACTAAGACTATTCATATATTCGTCTTACCTCTAAAAATGGGCTATTTTTGCCCCTTGAAAGGTCTGACAATCATTCTTCCAAAATTAGGGCTTTTGGCACCACTTAACATCGAGTTCATGACACTGACACGTTAGTTAATCATTCGGCGTAACATGTGGGCACATATTCATCTACATCTTTCAGATATGGAAATAATTCCATTCATTTAATCAGAGTGCTCTGTGAGAGGTGGTGTATTTGAGAAACACAGAGAAAATTACTGAAAAAATAACAATTCCTCAAAGGAGTAAAAGTTGTCTAAAGTCAGCAACAGTTTGTGTCAATGGAAAATCCAGCAAATCATCATCAAGAAAGTTCACCCAATCTTCTCTCTAATGAAATAGTTGAGGAACAGAAATGTTGCTTGCAGTATTCATCATCCAGTCTGAAGTGTATTTAAATATTCAGTGATTCAAGGCAAAGAGATGCCTTGGGCAGCATTGGTGTAAAATAAGGGCTGTCATTGTAGGCAGTCTAAGGTTTTCACCAATAGGTGCAGCCAAAGAAGAAAATGCCCCCAAAGAATCAATTTTTAAAAAGGACGTTGAGTGCTTCAACTACAAAATTAAATTTTGCTAGGAACACACAACCTTGCGCCATTCCTTTCCTTGGGCTTTTTCCCTTTATTCCCCAATCACAGTTTCACCCTTCTTCACAAGTTGAGATGAGTAAATTATGTGGGGACCCCAACCTGTCCGAAGCGTTAATAAGGGTACAGGTCAAGTATTTGCAGGGCCTAATTCTGGCTTTTATCTTGTAAATAGAAAACAAAATGTTGTCTACAGAAGAGAAAATACAGTGTTTTTTCAAACCTCATGGGAGGGTTGTGTTAGCAGCTTCGTTGTGAATGAGCAGACGCAGCCTGCTTTTTAGGACCGACTTGACAACGCAGTTGCCTTACAGCCTATAGTTGCGAATGATTTAATGTATACATACAATGGGCTTTGGCTGCACTGAAGAATAGTATTTCCTTTTCACCTCATGCAATTGACTGTTTGAATACATCATTCCACCTTCCACTGCAATGCATAAGGGACTATTTTACATCTAAAAAGTGCACTCAGCCACACCACTATCAAATCTTCGTCACATATGATTATACACACATATCAATCATATTTTTATAGACACAAAAGCAGAACTGTAATGAAGGAAACCTTTCCACTGAAAAGGTCTGTACAGGACAAGTATGACAGTAAGGGCACGTCAACATGCTTTCATTGCTGTTTGAAACAAAGCTCCAAATGTCACTTCACCAGCTTTGGGATTAATATGCTAATGTAGACAAGAACAAGTGCACTTATGCATACGTGTTAGAACATTAATGCAAGATGTATTGGCTTTGCATGTGCTTCTTTATTGTCTTTATTACATAATTTAATTTGGCAGGAGGAGCGCAGAACCCTTAAAAGCACAGGACACAGGGCACAGGACATAGATCCTGGTCTTACTCCCTGACTTTACATACATGTAGCGGGATGGCTGGCATCATGTGTGTACTGAGGAGGGTGGTGATCAGAGCAACAGGTGAGTCTAACCAGGAAGTGAGGATGGGAGGTTTTGGTGGTAGGCATCGTGACACAGATCATGCGGTGCCCTTATGCTCTCAGGGAGTGAAGAAGGGAACTTCTTTTGATTACCCAGAAGGACGTGTTTTAGCGAAACTGGAATTACCTGCGTTTGCCAGGTTTAAATGCGGCCACGCACAAGCAAACATAAACATGTTAGGTGAATTAGGCACTGTACGTTCCCTTCATACACATCTTTCATCAATAGGAACCATTGCAGTGAATGTTCAGACTCTGTATGACACGGGCCAGGATGGTTCAAAGTTGCCATGACTGCAGCGCACGGAGCTAATACTTTATCCTTGTACATGAAATGCTAAATGCCTCATTGAAAATTATTTTCTCAGAACTAAACAAATGCGCCTATTTTTATTTCAGCCTTTCCTGTCGATGCATTTGTTACATTTGAATAAATGTTCTTCTGTAATTCCGTCACCTGTTTTCAGATTGAGGCAGCAGCCAATCACAACACTCAGAGCGCCTCTTTCGCCCTCTCATCCTGCCGCTGTTGCCAACAGATACAGAGCGCGCGATGCTCTGGCGTGCGTACGTACGTACTACACCCAGGAGCCAATGGCGCGGCGGAAAGGGACAGGCAGGCAAGGACAGGTCAGCTGACGTCACGTGTCTGACATGCCATCCCTGCTGCTGCGGGTCTATAGACAGAACAAAACGTATGTTCATGGACATGGTCGGTCCTGCTCCGTGAGACCGAGTCTGCCCCTCGAGGCTGCTGCCCATCCAAACTTTGCAAAACAGTGCGGCCTAACCCCTCGACTGATATCACAGCACACCTAGAGAATTCTCCTTCTTATGTGTCTGTCGCTTTGATATGAAGCTGGTAACACAACACATTACCTGATGGCTCTGGTTCAAACGTTGCCCTTTTCTTTTACCAGTCATTGCTTTCTGTGTGTTAATTAAAAGGGGTCAACGGAATTGATCAAGGACTACAACTCCCAGAATGCGTTAAGTTATTAAACGAAAATCCAGAACAACATACCTGTTGATGAGTCATTTGCTAACCTTAAAGATAGTGTAGTGGGCAAATGCACCCACCAGCTGCCAAGAGTTTTGAGAATGGAAAATGCAATGCCATCTTTATTGTGTCAAGAATACAAGTGTAAGCCTTACAATAAAACAATTTTTACAATAAAACAATTTCGCAATTTAAAATAGTGAGTAAAATATCAATTAGAAATGTTACAAAATTAAGAAGAAATCATCTTCTTAATGAAGAGTTTCACCCTCTCAAAAACAACAAAAGTGGTCCCTTTCATTTGGGTACCTGGGCCGATTTAAAAAAAAAACAAACTTTTATTTGCATTTTCAACCAAACAACCAACATGGTACAGATGGTCACCCTCGCACCCAAAACCTGGGCCTATTTTGAGTCCCAGTTTGAATCTGTCCCTCCCGCTTCCATTTCACTGTTTCATAGGTCTTTTTATAGGCCTGGGGGATACAAAAGGGGATGATGGACGGAGCGTTTGAGCAAATCAAACACTCACCCCCAGTCAACTGATCTGGGTTTAATCCATCACCATTCTTTAGCCCACTCAGCCACCCCAGTTCAGACATGGCCATATGCAAATCAGTCTGACCCTGTGCCTCATGGGAACAGTCCAGCCCGAACTGCCAAGCCATGTCTTCCCTGGACCGGAAACAAGCATCCTGGGACCGGTTTCGGATTCATAATCCTCATCAGCCAGGCTATCTTGAATCCAGTGGCCAAGTGAACAAGGGACTCACGTCTGAGCATACCCTGCCACACTTTTGTTGTTTTTGAGGGGGTGAAACTCTTCATTAAGAAGATGATTTCTTCTTAATTTTGTAACATTTCTAATTGATATTTTACTCACTATTTTAAATTGCGAAATTGTTTTATTGTAAGGCTTACACTTGTATTCTTGACACAATAAAGATGGCATTGCATTTTCCACACTTAAGTGTGGCAGGGTATGCTCAGACGTGAGTCCCTTGTTCACTTGGCCACTGGATTCAAGATAGCCTGGCTGATGAGGATTATGAATCCGAAACCGGTCCCAGGATGCTTGTTTCCGGTCCAGGGAAGACATGGCTTGGCAGTTCGGGCTGGACTGTTCTCATGAGGCACAGGGTCAGACTGATTTGCATATAGCCATGTCTGAACTGGGGTGGCCGAGTGGGCTAAAGAATGGTGATGGATTAAACCCAGATCAGTTGACTGGGGGTGAGTGTTTGATTTGCTCACGCGCTCCGTCCATCATCCCCTTTTGTATCGCTTTTTATAGGCCTCCCGGTCCCTGTTCACAGGTGGCCAACATCCCTCTTGTTTCTGCATGTCTGTTTACAGGTGAATGCTGCACTTGTCTACTAATGTTGAAAAGGTGATAAAAAAAATGTTTTCCGTCTAGTAGCCACGTCCCCACTGGCCCCGCCCCTATGACCCCACCCATCGGTGCAGCCCTCTGCCACAAATCAGACTGTACGTTTGGCCCCCATGGTTGGGCAGTGAGCAGTAAGTTGGACTTGGGCTAGGGTACACCAAAAATGGTGCTCCTACTTTAAGATTTTTAATATGTGTTAAACAAACCTACACTGTCACCTCGCTTACACATCTTAATGCAAATATTTGTGCACTAGATATTTATAAATTAGACAGAATACCAGGGCTTTAAGTGGGCCGGGTCTGAGCACCAGCAGTTTTTTTCAGGGGGCCTCGAAACTGGTCTCTATCGGGCTCTGTTTTGTGCCCTGGCACAGGCGGTCCGTTTTTTTCCCCGTGACAGCAGCACATCCATGTATGCGTGGTGAGTGTTGTAGAGGAAGAGAAATCCTTCAAAGAGAGCTATATGCTCTCTGGATTTCCCTTCTCTTTTTGAAACTCAGCAGCAGCAACATTGTCGTGGTGTCAACAGGGCTTTAAGTGGAAGTTTTTTCAACATAATATACAAGCCATAGTTGCTGCTTATTTGTTGCAACTAGCAACCATTGACAAATCCAATAGTTGTGACTTGTAGTTATGATGTGACTTGTTGTATCATATATCTGGATGAATGACAGGAACAGCAAAATACAAGTCGGGCGGCACACTGTGCTAAACACAGATTTTTAGCTGAAGTGTTTTTAAGCCACACCCTCAATTTCATTGACCACGCCCCTTTGAGAGACCCCCCAGTTTTTTCATCCCACTTAAAGCCATGCAGAAAACCATACTAGAAAACCATACTATCAAAAAGCGCTAAGCGCAAGGGACCTCAAATGAAAGTTTCTTGCACCTCCTAACCATAGCCCACACCCCGCCGCGCTTTCCGCCATAACAGTTTGAGCACACAAACGCTCTCACGGGAAGGACTGGGCATGAGTCAGCAGCACATGGATGTTGCAATAGTCTCCATCAGAGACCTTGCCACAGCTGGTTATTGATTAGACATACACAAGCGATACAATCATCCGTAATTCATGACCATCAGACATCTTTCTCTCTCCAGCCATTAGATACTCCATGTAAGAGTGAGCGCACACTGTTCTAATGGACGCAGATTCAGTGGCTTTAGGGAAGTGCAACTGGTGCGGCCGCACTGGGCGCGGACCTGTGGAAGGGGCGCAACCTCAGGGGGGCGGGGGCGCTGTGTTTGGCAATAAATTATGATTGGAGAGATAAGGGGCACTTATGTCTGGTGGTAGTGAGAGAATCCGACAAGGTGGTCATGGTGTGTGGGGGCGCCAAAAATGATTGTCGCACCGGGTGCCACCAGTGCCACAGCCGGCCCTTTCTGCACGTCTTCCTATACAAGAACTTTGAGAGACAGACATGGCGCACGCACACACAGCAGTGGTTGGTGAGCTAGTGGTTGAATTTCACAGACCATGATCTGATCACCTTCCTATAGCAGAATTCTGGTACATAGGACACTGTCACAGACCACGAGTCGGTGAGCATAAGAGGCGAAATTCACAGACCACGATCTGATCACTTTCACGTACCAGACCTCGGCTGGACAGGACACTGTCACAAGGTTGAATTTGACAATCCTTGGTCCGAACACCTTCCTGTAGAAGAACTTTTGGCGAACAGAGACATACACAGAACACTGGCTAGTAAGGTTGAGCTGCATTTTACAGACCATGACTTGAAAAGCCTCCTTTACATGGCCGCTATGCCACTGGCAGATGACAGTGAGCATTTAAAGCTACCACAACTTACACCCAAGAGGGTCTGCGCACACTCGACAGCCAGACAATTATCTCTGGCACATCAGAGTCAACTAGAAGCCCATATGACCTATTATTGAATGTGGTATGTGGTGCTGTTTGCATAACTGGGGGGTAAAGTGCTGCTGAACAATTGACGTGAGCCGTAGGATGCGATCCATGATCAATTACAAAAAGGAGGATAACATAGGTGTCCACTATTGGGAGGTGATGCACTTTGAAGAGATGGGCTTCCAGTCCCTTACAGAATTGCCAGAAGGTTGGAGCCATTCTGCTGTTGATGAAGATGTTGTTCCAGAACCCTGGTGCCTATATGGAGAAGGCCTGGCTTCCGAACCTTCTTCACCTCACTTCTTCATCTCTAGTCCCTCATTGTCCTTCTTCTGGTTTAACACGAACCACCTACATTGTTTATTATCTCTGTCAGGTTCAGTTTCTGGTGGCCTTGTAGGTGATGCAAGCTACTTACTGTGATGATGGTGGTGATTTGCAGGGGACTCAATGGAGTTCTTTTAGTGTTGAGGTGCTATGGCTGAAGTTCTCCAGGCCTTTGTTTTTGGAAGGAACAAAGGCCTCTACATTTGGAGCTGCAAACTAGAGTTTTCTTCTCTTGTCTCTGAACTGTGACTCATCACCTTGTTTCCGTAAGCAGCTCATGTGCACTTCAGAGTAGCTCCACATGTGAACCATCTCTGCATTGGCTCACTTAGCTCCAGGAAAGTACCTATAAAAGTGAAAAGAACTGTAAAAGCTTTGCTAATCAATTCTTCTTTAGATCCCTTAGATCTGGCCAGGGCCCATATCCCGTTCACCTTGCACCAACTAAAACTGTAGTGAGTGTCACCTGCATTTACTTGCTGCTGACATCACTGGGTAATTGGGATCAAAAGCCTTCTATTAATGGCCAATGGACTACAAACCTGCAAGAAAAGTACTGAAAGTACACTATTTTCTTAGAATCCTGTTTACTAACTGTTTGTACCGCTGCTTGATGAACCCTGACCCCAGCATAAGCAAGAGCAACATCACGAGTACTAAAACATAATACAGCACGGGCAACTGCTACCCCTACAAACTTCTATGTTCATCCATGTTATGCAGTTGTGCAATTCAGAGACTTTCTTCAATCCTCTGATGTTCTGCCTGATTTCCAGGTGGGCTTTCATTCGGATCATGTGCTTTGATTCGTGTGTTTCATGACTACAAATTTACACAGTTGCACTGCTTTTGTCTTGTAAACTGCCTGAAATATTCACAAATCCAGAGATTAATATCCATATTTAGCGACGTTTTCTGATTTTTGGTTTCACCAATAGGCCAATGGTTGACAACTCTATTTGAAGGTCTTCTCTGCTTCAGACATCCATTGCCTCAAGCACTGCATTCAAATCATCCATCAGTGGATGCCTGGCCCCTAAATGAAGCTCAACCAAGACAGACATCTTGTTATTTTCCAAGAACAAGAAACAGTACAAACCTGTTTCTAGTGCATCCTTTTCTCCCTGGATCAGCTGCTTGGCAGATATCAAGGTGAAGAGCCCCACACCCCAGAGGGCTGTGGTGGTCGGTCTTTCCCTTCTTGCACTTCATAAACTCCAGTCTGGCGAGCCCACTTCTGCCTGTGTTGTGTTGTGTCAGCCTCCTGATGGCCTGGTTGTGGTTGCCAGGTAGAGTGGGTGCTACTGTTGATTGCTAAGTAGGAGGCCTTGATTAGGTAGGGTTTTTGCCCAGAGGGAGTCCATGGAGCTCTCTGAGAGTTGGTCATTCTGTTGAATTTTCGTAGGCGTTCGATGAGGGGACTGCCGCCCGCAGAAGCCTCTTTGTGGGAGTAAGATCTGATTGGCCAGCGCCAGCCAAGCGACCATTGCCACAACACAGGAGTGGTGGGACCGTGTTAGACCACAGTTCTGGAGCTGTTTTCTTCAAGGAACAGCTTCAATTTATAGAGCAAAGTCAGTCGATGCCAGGCAGTCCTGGTTTGGCACAACGTGCGACCTGAAGCTGAGGTTGTTATTAATGGACGACCAGGTCCTCCTGGTTCGGTGTGATGTGCGACCTGAAGCTGAGGTTGCTACTAATGATCGACCAGCTGGTCCAAATTCTGTGCAACATGAACCTGAGGTTGTTATTATCCCCTTGTGTGCTTTGGACAGCCCCCGGTCATCCAACGTCACGGTGGGCGTGTGCCAATGACGGCCGGGGGCCGTCTGAATCCCACCCACTCAATAAAACCCCCACACAGAGCGAAAATTCACGCAGCGCGGAAGTGGTTAATGGGTGACCAGATCCTCCTGGTTTAGTTTGATGTGCGACCTGAAGCTAATGTTGTTATTAATGGGGCGACCAGGTGGTCCTGATTTGGCGTGATGTGCGACCTGAAGCTGAGGTTGATATGAAGTGGGGACCAGATGGTCCTGGTTGGCCGCAATGTGAGACCTGAAGCTAAAATTGGGATCAAGGGTAGAATAAAGTTCAATGTACAGGAAATTAAGGAATAATTAAGTAAAGGAAGCATGGGCTGAGCGCAGAGGGAAGAAATCAAGCAGAAATAGAAGAGTAGAGGTAAGTAGGAAGAGGAAGGGACGAAAAGACTAAGGAAGTAAATGAGCCCAGGAGGAGAAAGAAAGAGTGTAAGGAAGAAAAGAAGCAAGGTGCAGAAATGAAATTAAGTTGGATGGAAAGAAAGAGGGGCAGGAAGCAGAGAGGAGTTACGAACATTGAAGACACACCAGGAGGAAGGAAGGGTGGAGGCTTTCAAACAGGGAAGGGGAAAAGATCTGGATGGACATCCCCAAAGAGGGTGGGAAGAATTGAGGTCGAAAAGGAAATGAGGGGGAGGAGGTAGACTGAATCAAAAAAGTACATATTGTTAGTATTCTGGGCGAGTTTCTTTCAAGAGCTGAACTCTCATATTGACTTATTTGTAGTTTATATTAAAGCGAGGGTGGAGGGGACTCTTTTTCTAATGATTTCTTCTGGAAAAGGAACTGGCTGCGTGGCACGGTGACAAGTTCTACCTGACCCCTGTTCCTTGTCTCCCTTCTCTGCTTCTCAATCAACTCACAGCGAACACAGCCGAGGGACAGGCGTCTGAGGGCTGAATTTATCAGTTTCCTGTGCAGTCTAATAAAAGTGCCTGCCAGTTCCTTTGATGGACATTTCAAAACATAGACGTTTCCTCCCAGATTCCTGGACAATAAGGTTTGTGCACAATGTAACCCCTTGTTGCCCACACCACTGCTGTGCCGCACCACCCCACTCTTGAAACACATCCCAATTAAATTCATTTATATCGAGTCATTCATGTGCTAAATTAAATGTACCTACACGTGGTCTTCTATTTGTATGCTATAAGAAGATGATTCTTAACTTTTTGACTTCTGTGGACCCACACTTAATCCAGTGGTTAATTTGTAAAATAAAAAGTGCCGGGGCTCCCCTGAGGAAGCATAATGGCTAAAACTGCCGTTTTTGGAGCAGGGAACCGGGTTCAAGTCTCGGCGTGGCTCAATATACTGTGATTTAGTGGAAAATCACGTGCCTTCCAAATGAGTGTGTCTTTAACTTTTGCTATAAGCACTGGTGCTGAGGACTAGGTGCTGGGGCTGAGCACCGGAAAGCACCTGCTCAAATTAAGTACTGACTTAATCATTACTTAAACCCAGGGACCCTCTATGGATTATTATTGGAATTCAGCTACCCCTACTGGGTCATAATTGGAAACTGAGGACCCAGTCGTAGGTTTAATCAGAAGGTTGGTTCTTGTCTAAGTTCAATGGAGGCCGTCCATCATCCGTCTGAGGATACTAACAATTTTTAGCCACCAATTCCAAATTCCTTCACATTTACAGAACGTTTGAACATTTTCCATTTTCAAATTTGCTTCTTTATTTATATAAACTTTATTAATCTGCTAATATTATTTAATATTTTAAGCAGTCACGGACCCCCTGAGTAGGGCTTGTGGATCCCAAGGGTTCCCCACACCACAAGTTAGGAGCGTGAAATTATCTTATACCACATGTTGTCTTCTTTGGAACATCTCGGCAGAGTGAACACAATACTGCTCAAGTATTTATGTAATAATAATATTATTATGATTACTATTATTATTAGTCATAATAATGATTATAATAATAACAATAATACTACTTTGCTTGATATATACTGCACCTATAACAGTCAGACAAGCGCCAAATATTCTGCACTTCAGAAAACTACTGAAGACATGGCTGTTTCAGCAGTAACTCGGGCTCCACCCCATGCTCTCGCCCCCTCCTATGTTAAAATAAAAATAAAATAAATGCCACTACACTTTTGTTCTTCATTGAATGTTTTCAGTTTATCAACACTGGAAGCATGAAGTGCCGAGTTAGCCATAAAAGGATTCCAACTGGAATCAGGCAGGCCACACTAGCATGTCTGCAGCACCCAAAAATTAAACAGCCTGCAAACTTTCCAAGAGAAATGCATCCAAAAAATGTAAGTATAGTAATTTTCTTTTTTCAACCAAAAGGCATCTCCCTTTTATGCTCAGTGTATTTATAGGGCACACTATCACCCGTGAGGATATCCAAGTACAAAGCAGGTGTGTGTGCTTAGTCCTGCCTATGGTAGGTTGGTAATAGAGGTGTGCAAGCCACTGAAACCTCGAGCCACCTGCCTCTAGCTCAGCTCGAGGTGCTGTTGGAACCTCGAGCCCATAACGAGCCGAGCTTTCATGTGGCTTCTGCCTGCCTGCCTTCCTCTACCCAGAAGGTGACGTTATGGCCAACGCTGTGTCCCAGGTTGGAGTCTCAGCATCTGCTTAACATCATGTTTTTCTGGACAAATCACTTAATCTCCCCCTGCCTATGAACAATGAATGTGACCTTGTGCAATGTAACTAATGCTCATGTGTAGAGTTCCACTACTTTTGTGGCCAGTTCACGCTATATAAAAATTGCAGAAAAATGTTCAAAAAGATAAAAAACAAAGCCTTAACAAAAAGGAAAGACAAATAAATACCCATTTTCTGGCTAATTTGCACAAAGTATAACGAGAAAACCTGGATAAAATGCAGCTTCCCCCTCTTACATTGTGTGATCTTAGGCAAATATTTGAATGCACCAAAGCTCTTTTTGTTTCATTAACAGGTATGAAATCACTTACATATGAGAGTTCAGAATACCAGCTGTACAAAAACCTATCATGCTTGATTTAATAGACTATAATGCTACTCCATAATAATCTGGGACAAGTACAGAATTTTCATGACAATTGCCGTGCCTCTTAGTGCTCTAATGGTTCATGTTTAGAAAATGTCACTTTCAATATGTACTCTTAGCTGCATTCGTATTATGTGATTTAATAAAGTGAAAGTTTCACAAGTTAAGAAAATACACATTTTGTTTTTGTTTGGTTTACATAGCAAACATTTTCAGGGCTGAGAGTCAGCCCCTTGGCTCGGCTCTGGCTAGATTCTGCCTGTGAATCTGTTGGCTCGCCCACCTCTCGTTGATTAATTGAAAAGCCAGATTTTGATCTTCTTGTGGAATTGAAGAAGAGAGGAGGCGGTGAACGTTCCACGCTTTAGGAGCGATGTAAGAGAACGCCCGACCTCCTGATCTGGTTCTGTGTATCCGTGGGATGTGTGCGCGTAGGAGTCCTGCGGAGCGGAGATGTCGGGGTGGTTGTTCCCGTAGGTGACGGTGACCCACACCGCATTCGAGAAGAGCAAATCCACCAATATCTTCATTCGACGGAAATACACAATACGGAATAAATGACTCCCACTAATCGATGAAGAGCGCGAGAACGCTGCTGTGAATGCAGGCCACCTTTCTACACACTGGCTGTACTGCTACAATACTTCAAAGTGAATTAAACAATATTTCGGCGAACCCTCTCATAAAACTATGCAATGACTCGATAATAAGCAAAGGGGGGTTCTAGAAGGTCGAAGGAGCGTGAAGCGCCTCGCGCAGAATGCAATGAATTTGCAATGAAGCAGCGCTTTGGAAATCTTCGCCTGGAGCCGTGTCCGCTGCAGCTGAGATCCGTGTTTTTCTTCGCCTGACGTGTGTTTTTCTTCCACTACAGGAAAGAAAGCAGCGTCAAAAAGATCACATGGGTGTCAAGAGGCGTCAGGGACCACCAGTAGCAGACAGACAATCCCCCCCACCCCACTGGTCCGAGGGTGGGGTGGGGTGTGTGGAGGGGTGGTTTGTGCAGGTACAGGGTGGGGTTCGGAGCGCAGTCCTGGGGATACATCTTGTGTGATTAGATCAACACACGGGGAAAAAAGTCTAAGCATTTCCAAAAAGCACCATTTTGATCCATCGCTCCATTTTCAGACGGAAATGCTTCAAAAGTTAAGACTGGGTTTGTTTGGAATTTCACAGGGAAAATAAACACCAGGCCTGGCCGATTACAGGACACGGGGACCACCACGCGAGCTGCAGCAGAGCGTTGGGTGAAGGATAACAAGGCCCTGGTCAGCAACGCGCACAGTTCTCACGGGCAGACACATGACTTGCTGCGGCAGCGAAATTCTGCTACAGTGGAAGCCCTGGAAATACTCTGTTCATCTACGTTTCTCCAAAATTGCCTCTAAAAACTAAAACATTTTAGAAAAATAAGTGTGTATAAAACTGCGCCGTAAAATTAATTGTTTGGCTCCATTAATAAAAACTATATGTAATATAGAACCTTCTTACTTCTCCCCATGCTATTTTAGAGAGTCATAATGCCCTACCCATTACTTATTCTTCCGCTGACCTTTTATTGCTCTGCCGCCCAGTCCCCTTACAGGCTCATGCCGTAAAGACTGCTTTGGATTGTGGCATTTTTGTTTCTTCAGGTACCCCTAACCCAGACATTCCTATCCCCCGTCCTGAGCTGATATCCCCTTGCCTCATCTCGCCTTCACTTGGGGCCACTCCCTTGACCGAGATATACCTCAATACACGGTCAATGGTGAAACACCAGCTCGAAATTTTTCGGCTACTAGACGATAGAGCAGTAGATATCCTCCTCTTATCAGAGACTTGGCTGACTGAGGACTCTGTTCCTGACATTCTTGCCGCCATCCCCGCCGGCTATTATATCCTGCAATCTAATCGACCTACGGGACAAGCCGGTGAGGGGGGGGTGGCGGCCATCATTCGCTCCCAGCATATCTTTACTACCTTAGCCTGTGCGATGATCCCCAGAACAGATAGTCTCACTATCAAATTCACTTCTCCCAGGTCCTCTTTCACGGTTGTTTTCGTGTACAGACCCCCTGATCTTATGCCTTCCTTTCCTCAACAGTTTGGGGACCTTATCTCTCAACTTATCATTAACCATGCCAAGGTTATGATTATTGGAGACTTCAATTACTGGCCCTCCGATCCCCGGGAAAGTCATCTCTCGGAGGAATTCTCTGACCTTTTATCAGGTCTGAACTGTCATCAACACATTACAAAGCCTACTCATTGCAAAGGCCAAATTTTAGACCAAGTGTGGACCGCCAATCTTGAAATCTCGCCCCCCATTGTGACCCCTTGTTCTTGGTCAGATCATTGTTTCATTTCTTTCTCTCTTAAATTGACTACCGCCAGCCGTCCCTCCCCTACGACCAATTTCACTGCTCGGAACTGGAAGAGAGCCAATCTGGTGGAACTTCATTCTATATTGGCCTCTACAGTCCCTCTGACCTCCGTTCTGGTGACTCACCAGGCCTCCCTTTTAGAACAATGGCTGCTGTCTGCCTGTAATACTGTCGCCCCTTTAAAAACTATAAAAACTAGGCACCCCCATGACGCCCAGCGGTGGTTTACGGACCAACTAAAGCAGGACAAATTGGCCCTACGTCGGGCTGAGCGCCGCTGGAGGCGTAATTATGACCATCAATTAAAAACTGAGTTTGTGGACTGTTTGAAAGCCTATAAAAAATCCATCCTATTGGCTAAAACAACTTATTTTTCCCAAAAAATCATGGAGTCTGCCTCTAAGGCAAAGGATATCTTCTCCATTGTGAATGAGCTCTCTCTCCCAGACCGTGTCACCCCTCAACCCCAACCTTCACAGTCTTTGTGTGACTCACTCAATGCCTTTTTTATTGATAAAATCACTACCATCAAGAACAATATTTCCCCACCCTCGTCCTCCTTCCTCCCCTCTTTACCCCCCAGAAATCTTTGCTGCCTGGACGTTTTTCCCCCAATCTCCCTTTCAGAGTTCTATTCACTCCTGCATAAAGTGAGCTCTGGCTCCCCTAATGACTGCTGCCCTCCACAGGTTCTTAGGGAAATCTTCTTGGCCTGCCCCGATCCCCCCCTTGCATTACTCAATAACTCATTGGTAACGGGGGTGGTCCCGGACTCCTTTAAGCAAGCAGCTGTGATACCAATCCTAAAAAAGACCAATGCCGACCCCTCGGTCTTGAGCAACTACAGGCCCATCTCCCTTCTCCCCTACTTGGGGAAAATTTTGGACACATAGGTCACCCGCTGCCTGAGCACTTTTATTGAGAGCTCGTCCTTCTTGGAGGCCCAGCAAGCCGGTTTCCGTCCTCTCCATTCCACCGAGGCGGTCATCGTGGCTGTTATGGATGCCCTAAGAAAGGGCGCCGATAATAACATCTCCCAAGCACTTGTCTTGTTGGACTTATCGGCGGCCTTTGACACGGTCGATCATGCAATATTGATCGACCGTGTCAAAAATGCCGGTATTCAGGGCATAGCTCTTGAATGGGTTAGATCCTTTCTGGACCGGCGTTCTCAAGCAGTGCACCTGTCTACTTTCTCTGCTTCTTGCTCCTCCCTATCCTGCGGAGTCCCACAGGGCTCCGCTTTATCTCCTTTGTTATTTAATTTGTATATGCAGCCCTTGATTGTTTCCTTGCGCAAATCCGCAGCCACTATTTTCAACTACGCGGACGATTTGCAGGTATTTTTTCCCATTGACACCTCCCTTTCCTCCCGTTCCAGTTTCCAATTTACTATGCTTGAGATATCAGAATGGATGTGCCATAGCCAGCTTAAATTAAACCCTACGAAGACCGAGCTTGATCTAGTGGGTGGAGCAGCCAATCCGTGGAACGACAGCTTTTGGCCTCCTTCATTGGGGTCTCCTCCTTGCCCCGTCAACTCAATGAAAAGTCTTGGCGTAGTCATCTCCAGTGACCTATCTATGAGGCCCCAGATTAGTGCTGTTACGCCATCCTGCTTCTTCCACCTGCGCAGGATACGTAAAATCTGTAGATTTCTTACCAGAGATGCACTTATCCTTGTCATCATGGCCCTCGTTACGTTGAGAATTGACTACGCCAACACTCTGTATGCGGGAATCTCTGCATACCATCTCCACAGGTTGCAGCTGGTGCAAAATCAGGCAGCCCGCCTGGTCTATCATCAACCTAAGCACCAGCATGTTTCGCCGCTACTGCGAAGCCTGCATTGGCTCCCGGTGGCTAAGCGTTGCACCTTCAAACTGGGTTGCACAGTCTTTAAAGCTCTGTCTGATCTGGCCCCTGTTTTCACTTCCTCCAGTTTGAAGCAATATGTCCCCTCCAGAGATCTCCGTTCCTCCTCCCACAACTGGTTAGTCATCCCTAAATTCAAACGTAAAAAACATGGTGGTTCTTGTTTCTCTTTTTTGGCCCCAAAAACCTGGAACTCCCTCCCGCCTGCCTTGCGGCATTGCCCCACCTATGATTGCTTTCGCAGGTTGCTGAAAACGCACCTTTTACAGTCAGCCTACCAGTAACTCCCGTACCTGTTCTCCGCACTTGTTATGAGCGCCATGAAACCGTTTGGTGACCGAGCGCATTATAAAATTTTTTAACATAACAGAGAGGAGGGCGTGGCTTGTTGCAATATGATGCTGTCAATCAAACGTTTTACAGGGCTGCTTTCAGCCTAGCCCAGCCCGGTCTACCGCAGTCCAGAAAAAATATATATGTCTCCAGGAATCACTTCCTTCTTCATTTATAAGAGCCCTCCGCCCAAAACCAGGGATACTCAAAGGAGGCCTGGGGGCTGGTTGTGGCCCTCATGACCTTTACAAGTGCACCCCTGGTGAACAGCAGCACCTGCCAGCTGTTTTCTTGACAGAGCACTAACCTTCAGAAACTTGTTAAACTGGGAGGCATTTGTTTACACCTTCACTAAAGTAAAAGAAAAGAAGAACAGGAGGAGTTCTGCACTACTTACCTCTAGGAACAACTTCATTTATATAGAGTGTGCAACTAACATGTAAACATTTGATAAAGTATCCTCAACAGTCAAAAAAGTGTATTTCATTAACATGCAGAAGTGTTTCACCTCAGTACATCAGGCTATACCACTGCATCAAAGGGGCATTTATTAGAAGTAATAGTTTTCAAATATGGACTAAGAAACATTAATGCCGCCCCTCTCCCTGCCAACAAGGCCATTAGTGAACCAAGAGGCAAAGCACGTGTCAGGTACACCTTCTGGGTTTCCTAAGCTTTTATTATACTTGGAACAACATCATAGTTTATTAAATTAAAGACAACAGAAGTTTCTGTATAGCGCACGTCCTGAACTCATGTATTCTAAGGTGCTCTTGTGTGTGATAAAGAAGAAAAAGGAGGCAAAATGAAATAACGTAGCTGACCAGGATCACGAGGTTTGGTCAAGTTGGGAAGCTGGGATTGAGCCCAGGTTTTCTTGTTTTCACATTGTGCAATTCAGCCACTAGATGGGTATTTCTTTCTCTCTCAAGTTTTTCATGGACGGGTAATGCTTTGCTTTGATTCTTGCCGCTTGAGGTAAGAGCGTGGTTGGTAGGCAGACACTACATGAAGGCTCCGTGGAGCTGAGCCGGAGCCAGGCATCCGCTCGAACTTGAGCCTTTTTTTGTGTCTCTCCCACCTCTGCCTTGTATTGGCATTGAAGGGGACAAAGGCACAGGAAGGGTATCATTTGACCCGAAAATAAGTCCACGACTCACTGTCCACACCATGTCCATGCTTTGCCTGCCCTACACCTACCTTGCACCACCCCCGTACACCAACCTACTGCTATCAATGCAGCCGTCAGTCGTGCCACAGACTATAACCCCAGGGGAAATGTTTGCGAGTACCCATGGCCTAAACCAACACGCACACTCTACCACTGTCATCTCCTCTTGGTGTACTCTTTCTTGAATCTTCTCCCGATACTTCTCCCAAAACTTGCGATGTTCTCTTATGCATCACTTCCTTGTTAGGGTTGTTCTCTTGAAATACCAACACACACCTAAAAAGGCACAAAATGTAATCCGCCCAGTCAGCGGATGTATCCATCCAGGCATTTTCACATTGTGAGTCTGCAGTATCACTTTTACACAATAAGCCTTAATGGGAGTCCCAATGCTGTGCATGGCTGTGGTAATACATCTATTACAACACAACATAAGTTGTACACGTTTATCGACCTCAGGAGAAGGATGAGCTGACCCTTCTCACTGGAATTCTAACCCGTGACTTGTAGCATTCCCACCAGCATCTGCACCATCTCCAGTACTTCTCCGCCTCATCTCAACATGGGATCAACTGAAGTGACTTGGGCCAAAGATGGGTCCCTTACTCAGACCTGTATCCCACTCTCTCTTGGTGAGGCATCCCAACCTTTTTGAAGAACTCTTTCGAGTACCACAGCCACCCGGCTACCATCTTCGCGGTTAGCAAGAAGGGTCCATTTTAGATGCTATGTGGCTGGTGGCTATTGATGTCAGGTGGATAAGACTCTGCACACCGGAGGAACACACCATCTTTTTGTACTTTAAAATTATCTTGCTGATGCAGCTGTAAAAGATGCATTTGTTACATTTGGTGCATCAGGCTGCCTTATAAAAATAACTTATTTTATACGTGCTTGCTGCTGAGAGTCTGGTGGCTCAGTATATTTGGAGAATCAGTTTGTCCCTTTGGTCGCAGACTTGAATCCTGGTGGGCCCACCAAGCCCTTCAGCTTTCTGAGACTAATAAAAAGAGAACCACTGCATTGGGTATCAGTACCCATCTATTCTTTGTCAACAGTGTCAACAAACTACACTAGGGTGAATATGGGTTCAATAATACAGCTGCTATGTTATGTGGGCCTAGGTGGTGAAATCTGCTCGTTTATGGAGTTTTCCGCACGCCACGCCACGCGGACCACGCAGACTTCCAAAAAACTAGCGGAACAGAGTTTTTTGCTCAATACGCTCACGCGAGCAAGGAAACTCCAACGCTAGACCATCTCCTAGCGAGATTTCTCAATGTGGGCGGTCGCAGATGGTCGCAACCGCTCGCGTTAAGAAACCACCTGTTCGCTTTGAGGAAGCTGCCACTCTAGTCGAAAATCAACTCGAGCAGCAGAAAGAAGCAGCACTCTCTTGCGCTGTGCATGGTGCCGTTTGCATTGATTTATCCTGAGCGGGACAAACACCCGGCGCTAAAGGTCAACGCGAACGTGCGCTGCCTAGCAAACTTTGCCACTAGCAGAACTCCGATAGCGCGGCAAAGTTTTTGGGTCGATTTGCGGAACAAACTCATCCCAGGCCTAATGTTATGCAATCTTGCGTCTTTGAAGGGTTGTAAATAATAGGTCTTAGTAATGATCAACAAAACGGTGCTCTTTTTATCCACTGTGGTAGGATGTAAAGCAAGCAAGTCCTGTTCAGACTCAAACCTTTGAGGTACAATCAGTGCTTAACTAAAGACAATTCCAAAATAGGGTTTCCAAGCCCATGCCTTCTGCTGATTCATTTTAAGGATGAGTTGTGCACTTACAAGATGCAAGAGCCAACCCGCAGCTTCCCCTGGAACCGCCAAGTGTTGTCTGTTTATCAGGTTTGAAGTGGGACCAGGTCTCCTTCCCCCTGCAGTGGCCTGTGGGTAAGCCAAAGGTCAAGTGTCAGGATCACATCGAACCTCCTTAATCTCTCCTTCTTTTGCAGTTGATAACATGCTAATGTGACAAAAACCTTCTGTTAGTGCTTAGAAGTAATACATGTATATACTGTGCTACACAAGTTTCGCAATTTATTATTAATTGGTGATCAGGGCCTCTTTGGAGGAGAACCTGCAACTCCCAAATGAAAATCTTGACCTCAATGCACTTTCGTCTCATGGTTGGTTAATTCTAAATCTAGAGGCTTGAAGACGGCAGCTAAGGTGAGGGAGCTAGCATCCCCTCAGCATGCAGCTAGAGGTGGAGTTGGGAACCAGAGATGGCCTTGGAGAGAAGGCCATCTCAGGGCAGCATGGGTGGTTTACAGATATTTGTAATACTCTGCTGGTCAGAATGAAAATTGTATCGATTTTTGTGGCTTTTGTAGATGTGTGCACAGATGTCAGCTTTCAACAAATGCACTCAACAGATCAAGCCCCCCTCTGAAGGGAGTCAGCACTGTTACCCTCCTGAACCTCTTCTGCATGAAGAACCACATTGGAGGACAGATAGGACCTCTCTGTCACACTCCTTTCTCTTATTTACGTATTCATAATGTAACCAGGCAGTACAAACCTTAAAGCATATTAGCATTCTCGAGATTGTGCACTGAATGCCACTTAATGGCATTGAATGATGGATTTTATAAGCAGCCACTTCATATTAATTGCATTAGGCCTGAAATGCAATTTTAATTTGATTAATTTTGTTCAAGCCGATGGAACATTGTATTCTGTTTATGAACGAAAGTGCCATAATGTATGTTGTTTTACGTTTTCCATTTACTTCGAGTATAATGTAAGATGCGGCTCCGATCTGCACGAGGTCGTTGTTACCAAGTTTCAGCTTCTGCATCTCATGCGGTGCAAACGAACAAACGAATATTTCCCAGATGCTTCCAGAGAATGTTTCCAGCCTGGGATTGCAAAGCTGGGGAGTGAGTATAGCACGCGAGTTCCTTCTGCAAAATACCCCACCTGGTCCACAGTAATACTAAGTAAAGAAAGGGTTCAAAACTCTCTCGCGTTTGGGACGTTGCTGGGAGAAATGCTGTCAGCTGGGCCCACACTCAAGGCCCTCTGGTTTCGTTTTCAGTAATGCAGGATACATTACACGGCTCAGCAATAAATGCCACACCTCATCTGAGGGGTTTCAGGGTGATCGAATTGGTGAGATACTCATTGTTGTTGTGATAATTCATACTCATATGATTTACAGAAGAATAGAACATAATGAAAACGAATAACCATAAAATACCATGGTTTATATGTGCTCTGATTTTGTGGGTTCGTGCGGAATTTAGCAGATATTAAACACCAACTGGGTGTGATACAACTTTTGGAGTAAGACCTGTCAGACTTCGACACACTATTGGCCTCGTTTAGAGGAAGTTGCTACATCCCTTGTAGATCAGCAAATTGGAGCATGTAACATCACAATAGATTTACAGCCTGATTCATGAAAAAGACAATCTGCGATTCTCAAATAGCGATTTACAGCGAATCGCTATTTGAAAAGCGCAGATCGGCATTCATCATAGTTAGCGAGAAAATAAAGCGATTCGCACACGTCCGCAAAAAGCGTTAGCGATTTACTAAAATCGCTAGAAAATCGCAATTACCCTCAAAATCCGTGTCGAATTAGCGATAGCGCAAATAGCGAGATCGACAAATTCGATCTCGCAAGTAACGAGATCGCAAAAACGGGAAGTCGCATTTCGAGCACAGTGATGACATCACAACCAGGAAGCAGGCAGTTCCCACCCCCATTCAGAACTGTGAGGCTGATCTCGAGGCTGCAGCTGAACAGAGCTCCTTCCAGGACACCTCCAAACTTGCAAATCCAACCCATCTGTGACTGCAGCAATGCCAGAGGACCCAGCACCAGGGCCCAGTGACACCGGGCGCAAGAGGAAGCTCAAGTTCTCTGAGCAGGAGTTGGAGCACCTGATTGAGGGAGTGGTTGAAAACCACTCCAAACTATTTGGGAAGGACTCCAGGAGGGTGCCGGAGATGGAGAGACGTCGAATCTGGCTTGGGATAGCTGCTAATGTGAACGCAGTGGGCGTGACACACAGGTCACTGGATGAGCTTAAAAAGAGGTGGTACGACCTCCGAGGTCGTGCCAAGGAGAGGGTTGCAGAGAGGCTGGGCGAGACCCACGCTACTGGGGGCGGAGATCCTACAGTCCCTCCCAACACCCCCATGGAGGACCGCGTGGAGGACACTCTGGAGCCAGAGGCGTGCATAGGGGTCCTCAATCTTGACTCATCCCGACCCAGCCAAGACAGCCAAGGTAAGTGGCATGCGACTGCGACCCTGTCCCCTAACAATGGCCATGGCCCTATAGCTTCCCATAATCATCCCAAGTCATGCAAACCATGCACATTAGGTCATGCCCAAAAGCATTGTGGGACATGTAGTCTGCCCACAATGTACAAGAACCCCAATGCAGCCTCACATGTCCCAAAGTACGCAATGCCAAAGCCAGGCAGGGAATGTCATCCAGCATGCATGTAGCAACTGCACGTGTGACAGATACATGCAATTAATGTACGTCCAATTACCCTCACAGGTGGCGCTGACAACAGCAGCGACAGGCTGCTGATTGACGAGGCACCAGAGGATGCTGAGGAAGTGCCAACACCGACACTTCCTGCACCATCAGGCGCAGCACCTCTCCCCGCAGCCAGGGCAACGCGAACTGCGCCAGCACCACCAGGTGCAGCACCTATCCCCGTAGCCAGGGCAACACCAACTGCGCCAGCACCATTAGGCGCAGCACCTATCCCTGCAGCCAGGGCAAGACCAACTACGCCAGCACCATCAGGCGCAGCACCTATCCCCGCAGCCAGGGCAAGACCAACTGCACCAGCACCATCCAGCGCAGCACCTATCCCCGCAGCCAGGGCAAGACCAACTGCGCCAGCACCATCCGGCGCTGCACCTTTGACAACCACAACTCCACCACCAGCTGGACCATCTACATCTGGTGCAGCTACTGTGGTGACAGTGCGCACACCCACTGTGGACAGCCAGCAGAGCAGGCATGGCAGGGCTCGCCAGCAGAACACAGCACGCAGCGGCAGGAGGGGGATGGCTGTGCGCGTGCCAGGCCTGAACGTTGAGCGCCAGATGCTATGCATACACCAACTGCAGGCACGATGGCAAGGGGCTATTCAACTGCAGCTAAACAACATTGGCCGCAATGTGGGCGACAGGATTGAGCGCATGACGACAGCCATGGAGGCCAACACTGCTGCGCTCATATCGCAGCGCAACTCCGCCCGCCGCCGCCACCGGCAGCTTCTTGCGCGGCTGTCAGCCTACACCCGCTCTAACTATATAATCGGGAATGCCACCTCCCAGCTATCACGACGGTCCCTGGCGCAGCAGCAGCAGTTGATCCAATGCGTTGAGGATGTTGGACGAGTGTTGGAGCAGGTCACCACTGCCGTGCTGGCACTCCATCCTACTGGGCCAGGCAATGGGGGGTGGACGACACCAGTGAGGGCACCTCTAGTGTCAGCAGCCTGTCTGCCTCACTGGTTGGCGTGTTACGCCGCAGCACCAGGCCCACTGCAGGGACACGTACCGTCCCAGAGGAAGAGCCAGAGAGGCGTTTGGGTGCTGCGCGCCGGAGGCGCAATTGAGTTTCATGTACATTGGCTGGGACATGCTGCTGATACAAGCATGTCCAGTGTGTTGTTAGGAGCAGTATGGCGCAATACTGCTAGCATTTGATGAATGGAGACATAACATTATTATTGTGCATTCAACAATAATATTTATTCCTGCATCATACATCTGCCTCCTGTCATTATTTCCATTGGCATGCAATTGTGATTTGTTGGGTGAGGGGGGTGGGTGCATTAGAAACTGTTCATTGTGATGTGGTTGCGGCGTCTGTGTCCTTCAGCTGGGTTCTCCCCGCGTGCATGACGCACATGTGCAGGTGGCCGGTCGTCCCCTTCCGACTCACTGCCAGAGATCTCTACAGGTATCCTGCGCTTGGTAGCAATGTTGTGTAGTATTGCACACACAGCCACAATGCGGCAGCACACATCAGGACTGTAGTACATGGCCCCACCAGTCTTGTGCAGTATGCGGAATCTGCTTTTCAGTAGCCCAAATGTCCGCTCAATGCAATTCCTTGTGCGTATGTGTGCTACATTGTAACGCCGTTGCTGTGGTGTTGCAGGGTTGAGGTATGGGGTGAGGAGGTATTCATGGAGGGCGTAGCCACTGTCACCTGCATGAGAGGAGCAGAGGGTGAGTGGCTGTGCAGCGAAGATACTACATCACAGTGTGACATTGTGGGGCAAGTGTACTTACCAAGTAGGTGTCCTTCACCAAAGTCTCCCCTGGCCAGTCGTGTGTGGAGGCCGCTGTGCCGGAATATAAAGGAGTCATGTGTACTCCCCGGGTACTGTGCCACAATGTCCGTGATGTATGTCTTAGCATTGCAGACCATCTGGATGTTGAGGGAGTGGTAGGACTTGCGATTGCGGTACATGTACTCCGTTGCAGCTGGTGGGCAGATGGCGATGTGGGTACAGTCAATGCATCCTATCACATGTGGGAACTGCGCAACATTGTAGAATTGCTGCTTGGTCACATCCAAATCCTGTTGGCTGGTGGGAAATTTGATGTGCTGGTGTAGCTGGGTCAGCATTGCATCAAGGAAACTCTGTAGGCAGCGGGACATGGTGGGCTGGCATATCCCCCCAGCAGCCGCAACTATCCCCTGGAAGCTCCCGGAGGCCAGGAGGTGCAGGCTACAAAATACCTGGACATGTGTAGGCACGGCATTGGTCCGCCTTGTTGGGTGCTGCATCAGGGGGTCAAGGCCCTGTATTAGCTTGATAATCATTGCCCCATTCTGGCGGTACTTTGCATATATTTGCTCTCTGGTTTGGCCCAGCAGGGTGACCCACTGGCGGAATATCCTCTCCTGGATTCTGCGTCTCCTCCGTGCTGCTCGCTGTAGCCTTCGCCGCCTGACCACCATGTACAGTCCTGGCATTGTGAGACTCCTAATGCTGCTGCTGCATCTCCTTATATGTGTTTGGTCAGGCCTGCACCTGTTACTGATTGGGCAACGGTTTTTCGAAAAAAAAATTACATGGCTTTGATGGTTACCACCTGCTTTGGGTTGTCCTTAATTTGCGCCTCGCAAACAGCGATTTTGTTTTTTTTCGCTATTTGCGCATTTTCATGAATACCGATAGCGATTGTATAGCGATTTCGCTATTTTATTCCGATTCGCTAATGCTCTCCTGCCGGGAGTCTGCGTTTCTTTTAGCGAATTCGCTATTCAGTGATGAATGCCGATTTTGTGAATTGCGCTCGCAATAGCTTTTTCGCAGCTATTGCGAGCGCTATTTCGCTTCATGAATCAGGCTGTTAGTGCTTCAAATAGAGACCGCATGTATTTAAGTGTTTCTACATTCACGTGTGAAAAGTTAGCAGCAGCCTTATGGTTATGGTAACCGACATGATTTTACAGGGCCTCAGTGCGGTAAAAGCTTGGCCATAACCTGGTAAAGCACTTTATACGTATATACCGTACATACCTCAAACCTGTATCATCAACATATCCGAATGTCTGACGTATACTTTCTTTACACACTATCACTTTGTATTTATATTTACTATAAACGCAAAATGTGTATTTTATCTAGGCCAACCCTGTAAAGCACCCAGATACCTTAGGGTTAAGTTCGCGATATACACAGCTTGAAAAATAAATAAATGGAGAGCAGTCACGCCCTATCCCTGAGGTGATGATGATAAGATGCAATCCTCCTCAACAAGGTGATCAGGAGTCAGAAACAACGGAGAGGCGGGGCTCCACACCGCAGGGAAGTTCAACCCACGCAAGGCCCTTTTGCCTCCTGGCTCCCATGAGAAGGCCCATGCGGCATGCGCATGTTGGATCCTTCGGGATAACACAGTGAAGTGCACTATATAAAGGGAAGGACTCCTACAGCAACTAGACCAATAGCCTTTATTGCAACTTGATAAAAAAGCAACCATGTTGTTAGAAAAAATGGACACTTGCCCATCTACAACTGATGAACCTTTTTAAGTCACAATATTTGTCAAACAGCCTGAAGCAAAAGAGATGGGGCTGCAAGTTTGTCTCTTACATGGACTGCCCAATTCTCTTCATCTTCGGGGGCAGGTGAGCCTGGAGCGGGCTGGCGGGGGGAGGTGAGCCTGGAGCGGACTGGGGGTGACTCCATGGTAATTCCTAATTACAGCCTAGCAACTACATGTCTGGATGCCCCATCCTATAGTCTTTTGCCTGCTAGTTGAAGAGTAATTATTGTCTGATCACACCCTTTGATAGCACTATATCATATAACAACCATATGTGTTTTAACTATTCTCATAAAATAACACTCAAACACCCATTCGGTTCTAGTTCGTGATATGTAAAACTGAGGAATATAATTAATAAATAAATTAAAGGGTAGAACTATTATTTTCGATCAGAACACTTTCTGCAGCTCCTTGGGACTCTACTTAGTGAGGACAGAAGCAACATTCACCAACATGCTTACAACACAAAATTTTAGATACGTCTCCTCCTCTCTAGACAACCAATGCGTTACGCACTGCCTGCATCTTATTCATATTTTATTTATTTATTTATTTATTTATTTAGAAGGTTTTATAGAGCGCGAACAAGACCCTTCCAGATATCAGAGTGCTTTACAATGGACAAAGATGATTATAGCAAATGCATAGCAAGCAACAAAATATAGAACAAGCATAGGATAAATAGCAGTAGTAAAAATAAAAGGCATTGGATCATAGTTGTTCCAAGCCAATAAACAGAGAGTTCCAAGAACATAGACAGCGAGTCTCAGATGAAAAAGGTTCGGGGCAGGGAAGAGTGGTCAAGTAAATTTTGTCATGAGAATCGCTTTTCCTTCCTTTTTAAAGGATACAAAAGAAGAATTCAGTCTGGTTTCAGGGGGAAGAGTATTCCAAATCCTAGGCGCCATTCCAGAGAAGGTTCGTTTATAAGTTTTTTTTTATTGAATCTTTGAGGTTTCAGAAGAAGGTGCTTAGCATGTGCTCAGCCTCATCAACTTGGATTTTCCCTATTCGCCCAGAACTAGTCCACTTCTTGCTCGATGGATTCAATCCCCAACTTCGACCCATGCCAAGACACTCATTTTCACCCTGGACACCTACCTCGACCTCAGGGAAGCCATCTACAAGAAAACCAAGACAGCCTGGTACAGCTCTCTACTAAAGAAAGTGAAACTGTTCCTCCCAGAAAGAGATTTAAGAACAGCTGTTGAAGCCTTCAAACTCTTGCATCTGTATTGTGGCAAGGCCCTTCTCCCCAGCCTCCCAGACACCACATTGTCTCCCGTAAGGGCATACCACACACCACAGCATGCCTCTTCAATGGGCTGATGGAATATGACATCACCCCCACCCTAATGGGACTTCACTGGCTGTCCTTACTGGCACACTCCATCTTCAACTGTATCATCTACAAAGCCATCACGACCAGCACACCAGTCTGTTCATCTGACAAGGCCACCATACCACGTTGCACCCCAATCACATCAGGTTGAAGAAAATAAAGTTCAAAGAAACCAAGACAACAGCACTTCTCCATCTATGACCCAAGACCTGAACCAGCATCTTGCTATTCATCAGGACCACCACTGCCCGGCTCATATTTAGCAAAGAAAAGCTGACACACCTTTATAAAAAACACTACATCACAGTGAAGTAACAGCTCTCTTCCACTGTTGAAACTCATCTGCCCATCCACTCTTTTGCGTGAATATTTGCCTTAGACTCTATGCAGCGCTCTGCCGCCTTCCGGCTAGGTTTACAAGAATAACAACTACAACCATAAATACAAGATAGATATATTTCAAAGCACCTGTAATCACTGCTCTACAAACTACGTTTGGCTAACCTTGTAACAGAAATGCTAATGTATCTGCTTATTAAAATTAATAAAATACTTTGAAATAAAAAAAATCAGAAAAGTGCTAAATGTGTAATTTCTAGGGCTGGGCGTAGTTCGCAAAGTAGCGCTACGCGTAGCTACGCGAAGTGCACTTCGCGAGCTACGCGTAGCACTACGCAAACTGAGTAGTACCCGGTTCGCACTGTGCAAGATGCCGTTTTCAATGATTGCACAGTGCGGACAAGCATCCAGCACTGTGCAATCATTGAAAACGGCATCTTGCACAGTGCAAGCTGTAGTTTTCTGCCGCTCGAGTAGATTTTTACTTGAGCAGCAGCTCTCTCAACGCGGACTGGTAGTTTCTCATCGCGAGCGGTCACGAGCATACACAACCACTCGCAATGAGAAACCTGACCTCCCCACATTGAGAATCTCGCCGGGAGGTTTATTTTCCATGCTCGCAATCGGCAACTTTATGTTGCTGATCACGAACGAGGAAAAAGTCTCGCCAGGATGTTATTTTGCTTGCTCGCGGTCGCCAACATGATGCTGAGGACCACTAGCAAGCAAAAAATTACCGCTGTGCTACACGTGTTTGCACTGTGCTACTTGCAGTTCCCGTAGTGCGAAGTTGCTCAAACTTCGCACTACGCGAGCGTACCATAGTGCTTTGCCCAGGGTTGATAATTTCTTTAATTAATGCATTTTTTACTTTTCATTCACTCTATAGGAAGGCCTCTCCATTTCTCAGATTTACAATAAACTTTGAAACTAAAAGGGGGTCATAATGACCTCAAGGTTCCGTCCTCACTTTCGAGATGGCTACAGTATCGGACACGCATACAGTGCCCAGAGGGAGAGATTACCCCTAAATGGTAATATTCTATCTTCTTCAGGGATACTCTGTCTCCACCCACTCAATCACAAATGCTGTGATTGGCAGCTGTGTCAGTGTAACGAGCATGCTGGAGTGCAACAACAGTCTTCAGTGGCACAGCACACACAGTACAGATGTACGCGCACCTGGCATACATCTGGATTTTTTCCCCGCTGTGAGCAAGGGTTGGGACAGCATTAGCTAAGACCAGGAGAAGGTGCTATGAGAGTGGGTCACCCCTAAAGTAGCTTGGAAGCAGTGCAATGGAAGTGCACAAGTGCAGGTACTCACTATCTCAGAGTATCCAAAGTGTTGGGGGTAAACCTCTTCCCCTACCCAATAACAGGTAATCCTCAAATCAGAGCAAAAAGCACCAACCCGCCCTCCTTCTCCGTTACAGAATTCTCCAGGCTGAAGAAGGTTTTCCATAATCCAGGGCATATTTAAGAATTCCCTTGCGCCATGTTCCTTTGTAGACCAAAATGTATTCCGACAAGATGTTCACGCGCAACCGAGCCCACCAGATAATCTTCTGCACGTGAGCAGCGCAGCGCTAACATCTCCTGCTGTGCAATGAGGACTCTTGCTCTACACAAGGCAGTAGGATGCCATGGACCCGGGTGCAAGCGCAGAAAATGGCCCCTTTTAGCGCTGTCTGAGTAGTAAATACAGCAATGATCAGGATTCAATGGGCCCCTCAGGGGTCTCTGCCCACCTGAAGCAACAATGGTACCCACACCCCTAGCTCAAGGGCATATTACAACTGACACAGGCAAAACTCTCTCTGTATCAAATCTGAATATGAGCATTCAGCTGAATGCAGAAACAAGCATCAGCAAAGTCAATAACTCTGGTTTTCATTTTGAGACCTAACTTAAGTATTATAAAAAGTCTGCTGCAGCGAGAAAACAAAAAAAGACTGCTTGTATGAGCCAAGGAATTGAATTTTTCATGATTCTATGTACTTGTTACACGTAAAATTGCCCCATGCACATTTCAATGCAAATACTCTATAAAAGGCACAACAATACATCAAACAGCCAATCACACGAGGCGAGACAATATACTCTTCTGGGCATAGCTAAAGCCCACTCTGGGCATATTTTATAGAACTGGTAACAATATATCTTGCAGGCAGATACACTGTCAAGCCAGACCTAAAAAAGCAGCACAGAGAAAATGTCCTCCCCTGCCCCCAAAACAAGAAGAATCCCAGCCGAGGTTGTGACGTCATTGATTTGTGAAATGTAAAAGGGACCATCAACAGTGGTGAATTATTCAGAAATGTGTACTCCTTGAAGATCAGGACTCATGAAGGTAATATACTGACCATTATAAATGCTCTGACCTCACTACCAACTGTCTTAAAAAAACTTTTTGGGGCAAATTTTAGAAATTACAGAGCTTCGGCCTGCACTCTGCAGAAGGATCTTAGCAAATGACGAGTGATGTATGGCACAGACAAACTGAAAATGATGGAATGGAATGTTGTCTAGAAGAATTCTCAGTCATTAAGAATGATTCAAGCATACCAAGTATTATATTTTTGCTGCTTAAATATCTGATTTTGAGATGTACACCCAGGTGTCAGTGTCATGTTTGTTGTTCCTACTACTACTATTTCCACTACAACAATTCATAGTAAAATAATTTAGTGCGATGAGTCATCTCACTAGTAGTTGGTCGACTCTGAATCTGTCCCTGATGTGGCCAGGGTATGTGAGACTCAAACCAGTCTGCATGTGGTTATTGTCCAGATCAGTGAAGACGTGGCTTAGCAGCTTGATCTTGAATGCTCTTTCTGAGGTGGGCCCACCTGACTTGTACATATCTGGTGTCATTCTGTAATGGGGCATACAAGCTAAAAACAATGGAATAGAAAACTGCATAGAGTAATTCCCAGTGGTTAACCTTTTGATTCAAATTTTCCATCCATCACTTTCTTCTCTGTCTATGCAGTAGAAGTAACAGAGAGGAGTGAGCCCTCTGAAAACCGTGTCACGTGGGCAATGTTGAATTATAAACAAGGCAGCCTCCACTGAGGAGACACAATCACTAAAAATAGTATCCCATTCTCTGGACACGGAGAGAAGAACGTTTTTTGAGTTGGGTGGGACACAGGCTGAGGTGGTTCTAGGGGAGGGAAATAAAAAAGAAACACTCACACTAAATATGGTGCTGGTTTTAATGTCCTCAAATTTTGAGAAATTGTGAGATACGATAATACATTCAGGATCTCACAATTTTGGTCAATAGAGAGAAAAGCTATAGTGTCCATGTTAGGTCCAGGAGGGCTAGGTTCATGCTCTATTTTTGAAAATATCCATAGAAGATCAATGTACAGGCTATGACACTAAATAGAAATCTTAATCAGTGGTATTTCTAAATATAAAGCATGGATTCAGCTCTCCTGGACCTGCAATGGACACCCGTAGGTAAGGGCTTGAAGATAGATTGCCCTTCTTGACCCCTTCTTGACCTGCTGTGTTTAACATACCCATGGTTCTCTGTTTCTTGGAGATGGGCCTGGGTGTACCACTGCCAGTAACTGATGCGTTGTTCGTGGTTGGAATGCTTGCTTTAGAAGCTCACAGATGTTAGCTCTTCATCTGCAGGAGACTCCAATCACACTTTCAACAATCCAGGTGTCACTATTGGAACTGGGGGAGGCGGGTTTCCTTCATAGCACATGGTGAACGTGAAATTGCCTTTCTGTGAGCCTGGGAAACTATAGAGACAGAGGCGAAGGATAAGAGCTATTGGTGAAGCTTGACCTGGGTTTGCAGTCGGTGGGCGTGAAGCTTGTCCAGTTTTGGGATTCTTTTGGGGATATGCAATTCCGAACACCTACGCTGGCACTGGATCTACGAACCCCCATGACTTTTTCTAACACCTACAATTAAATCTGCACATTCCATGAGAATAATCAATGTGGGATAATAGAACTTGGCCACTCTGCAGCAATCTGAACCAAACTGTGATTCACATACACTTGGCAACCAGATGTTTTAAGAACAGTGGGAGAAGGCGGTGAAATCGTGAAACTATCAAACAGGAGGAGGTGGAAAATGTTTTCATTGGTTAGAGCAAGAACTGCTAAAATAAACCTCAGCACATTTCAAAGGAGCCCCTAGTTTGGTTTTATCTGGTACCACTTGCATAAGTGATTGAGCGATGTTCAAAACACAGAAACAAAACCTCGAAAAGCAGTTCAGACTAACAATGTAAATGAAGACCTGACAGGAACTACTATAAGTTCAAAGATGGTCAGTTAAAGAAAAAACTTTGGACATTTGAGGAAAAGTTCAGCTCAGAGGCAGAAGGGTAAAGAGCATCAAACGTCACAACATTCGCCAATTAAGGTACCAAATAAACTTTAACTACCCAGTGCATTTACTAGACTCGGTCACCACAAGTGACCGCCTTCTTTACAAAGGTCAACTTTTGGGTAAGACAGTACTAAGTAGGTATCTCAACAGAAAATGTTTGCACCTTTTGTGGCTGAGTAGCATTCCACATCTCCAGGGTACACGTTGTCATCGATTTATAAATAAATACAACTCTTTGACCAGAACAACGTTGGAACATTTTTTGAATGCACAATCTGGTTAGAAACCTCCGAATGTAAAGAGAAAGTTTTTACTAATTATGCCAGCTATGCAAATTATATGTTAAATATGGTACATCCACAATTATATGGCAAGCCCTCGTCGTTCTCCATAGTTTTATCAACAGTTAATTTCTAGAAGGTAAACAAAATCAAAAAATTCTAATGTCAATCAGTGGCCATTGTTAACTGCACTTCGAAGAAAACAGCGTAAATAAACGAGTATAAACATACACAACAGGGAACATAGTCCCATGTCCTATATGGCTGTCCTGGAGTTCTGGTAGTTTATGATGTCATGACTCATCATATTACAAGGTCACACCATTAAAGACTCGGTATGACATGTGACAGTCACTCGCTCGTCACGCGCCGCTTCGGCTCTTCAGCTAAGATTGACCGCAGTCCGTCCCTCGCGGGAGGACGTCGTTTCCCCGGGGACGAAGTAAAATACACCTCTCGATTTCAAGTTCGATATGATTTTTGCTCCACTGCAGCAGAAACTGTCAATATAGAGAAACATCAAAACACATGTCCTTTAACAAAGGGAAGCGCCCTACGTCACAAGAGTCATTGCAACTAACATATATGGAAGGGTTGAACAGTGCAGTCGAGCTGCACAGGCCCGGGTCCTTACAGTGCCCCCCTCCTCCCCCCCCCCCCCCCAGTGCCGACATCAGGCCGGTCTGAATCTCGACACCCACTCGGCGTCACAGACATTCAGATACGGGGCCTCTGCCCGACTCACCTGCCCGTAGACAGCCTCTCCTGCTAGCCGCCTGGCTTCGAGGCGCATTAGACACCGCCGCACAGATCCCGAACTCCGTGCCGCCTGCTGTCCGTCTCCGGACAGGACGGGACAGAACGAGAACAGACCGCACCGCGATATATTGATCTGAGGGCTGTGAAAATGCACGTTACTGAATCTCCCTGGAAAAGGCCGCATCGCAGCACGAGAGCAGGCAGGGGCCCCGGGGCACCGACGGGGCCTGACGCATGTCTGGACAGCTCTGACATCCGAGTTAGGAGCTGTCTGCCATCAATAACCTGGCAATGCCTGCAAGGTAAGCTCCCCTCATTCACAATCCACCCACCTCCCCCCATCACACACACCAACAAGCGAGATCCTTTGGGTTCAGCCAAACTGGACACAACACATCACCTGTAAGCTTTTATTTTCGGATTTGGTTTTCCTAAGGCTTGCTACGTTTTCCTTCTAATTTTTTATTTTATTATTATTTTATTTTTTTATTTTTTTGCAAAAGTAGAATACACCTAATCTGTGTAAACGGGTCGATATTTGCACTTTACATTAGGATTTCGCATGGGAAACGTGACTCAACCTGTTCACATTTCAATTTTTGCATCTGAAGGCATCATTTCATTGTATTTTTGATGATAACGTGTGATAACTCTCTAAAGACCTCTCTCTAAATTTCTAAATACAATCAAATTATGTCATCACTCAATAGTAATGAAAAAAGTACAGTTGAATTGTGACGTCACAATGCCTGCCACCAGACCTAGCAGTTGGCAAACATTCGGAACTACAGACAGTTTAGAAGTGACTTATGAAAACTGCGTAAAAGGTGCATCGGAACTGATTTAAAGCTGTTTTTATAATGCTTAGTTTCATAGTACAGATACAGGATTTATTCTCAATACTTAAAACAAGAAAGCACACGAGAACAAGTATTTAAAAGAGGCTTGGGAGAAGGTGGTGCTACTTTGTGTTATACGGAATAAAATACTCCCTGTCATACAGTATGACAATATTGTAAGTCAGCATTCTTTGACCTCATGAAGAAACAGCCATTCGCCTCTTTCTTCTGGATAGTCATAGTTCCTTGTTGAATTGCAACACCCATATAATGTATTATGAGGAAGAATATATTATGTATAGTACACGAAAGCCTATCTCTAATTTACTTATTACAGTAGAGTTGTGCCCTCTCTAGCCACCTGCAATTATGTTGTGTCTCCACTGTAATAACTTATTTCACTTGAGTTGTGATGTCCTATTGCCTGCAGCCAAGTTGAAAGACAGGTCACAGAGTATAATTACAGCTACAGTTTGAGCAACCACAATGAGAACTGGATTATCTGTCGTCTGATCTGTTTTTCTAAATGAACAGTCATCAGCAGAAAGCATATATTTATAGCAATATGTTCATTTTGTGCCTTTATATGTAATTGAATGAAAGATAGAGTCTTTCTGTATGTTTCTACACACATGCTGAGCCTCAGCATTTTTTTTACAGTCTAGTATATATTAGACTGATTCTAATATTGCTTCTCACAAATTGATAACTGTGTTTTGGTCGGTTTGATTTTGCAGTACAGATTTCAGTTTTAATCTTCATGTCTGAAAATATCTTCTCTCTTCCATATGAGAGTGTCAAACCAAGGATTTAAGTGTTTGTGGGAAGGGTAATGGTGTGCCCATGTATTATAAGGAATAAAGTACCCTCTGCACTTCATTATAAGGATATTGTAAGTCACCTTCAGCCTTGTTCCGCTATAAGGTCACAGAACACCTCAATTACTTGGAATATCCTCTTAATGAATGGCCAAGGGTACTTTTTTCCCATATATAATGCCATAATTGCTTTTAGGCTCCTTAAGTCAGTGCTTCAAATCAAAGAAAACAAATTGTAGATACTTGTGGCCGAAGAGCAGTTAGAGCCCAGAGATGGTTAGACCTATCCATTGCAGCAAAATATTTCCAGTTTACTCCAAGGTTAACTCTTAGTCCAAGTTATTCCTTAACCTTAACTAATCACCATTAGTTATTTATATAGGGTGCTTACGGGATTCTAAAATGATCATCTCACAGCCTCCGGAAAAGGAGGGTGGTAGCTCAAATTTTATCGGAAGCAAGATGTGAGCATCGTTGGGATCAATCAGATTATATGTCAATTTCATGCCAGGAGAAGACATCACTGAAGGGCTGAAGGTGGTGAAGTCATGTTCTTAATAAATACATGAAAACAACATTTGAGAATCTTATTCTTTGTGTTTTGTACCTCTGCTTAATAAAAAAACGAGTAGCCTAACAAATTAAAGAGATTTTGAAAAAATACACTGACTGAATTTAAGTTAAAATATTTCCCACCACATGGGACAATGGTACATTAAATGAATTGAATATGGATTTGAATGTGGAATTATTAATGACAAATTTTAGAAGACTCTGAATTTTAAATTTACATTGGAAAATCTTTATCCAAATTAGATTGGTTAATCTGCCAACTATGCGTGCTATTGATAATACAGTTTATCTTGCAGACTAGAATGGTTATGATGCCTATGCTCGAACAATAGTAGATAACATAGTGAGATGAGAACAACTAAAAATAACTAAAAGCTAAGATAAGACATTTAGTAAAGAAACATTAAATAGATGTGCAAGTGAGGCGAAAGAGTACTGAAAAACTAAGAAACAGGAAAATGCCTGACAGACAATTTTGAAAAAGTTGTGGGAAAAGGCAATTTTACAATTGTTCGGCGTACTCACAATGTTCGCTACACCTAGGTTTGTACTGTTTTGCCTGATAGATTTACCGTAGGAAGCATGTTCTGAAATCAAGAACAATTTCTAAGACGGATGCCTGCCATGATATAAATTCATGTCTTGTCATCTGTTCACTTGTCAACTTGATGGACACGTTTTGCCTTGCTTTTCAGAAGAAGCCTTGGTAAAGAGAATGTGGGTCACTCAGAAGCCAAGGATCTTTGCATCGGGATATGTCAGACACTAACATTTGTGTAAGATCAATGAGTTGCCTGGGTTGCATAGCTGCTTCTTCAGGGCTGGGAACACATTATCATCAGTCCCTACAGACAACATGTCAGTGGTCCTGGAGATGTGATTGAGGAGAACAGCTAGCCAGGTGTCAGACACCTGCACATAAAGGGATGGCTGACTGGAGAGTTCTTATCCTAGAAATTAGAAAGCATGAAGGATTTTACATATATAACTGGGGTCTTTGATGAATGGTTATCCATCGTGCAACTGATCATAAACTGGAATAAGCGCCTGCTATTTGGTAAAATCAACAGTCACTGAGTGAAATAGGATTTAAGATTAGACATATAAATATCTAATCACACATTAAGAGAGTTAAGTTTGAGAAAATTCAGGAAGCATGAGGGTTAGGACAGTGCATATAGTCTTCTGTGAGTGAAATGGCCACTAGAGGCTTTGTTTTGTTAGGTGACAACTGCTTTAACCCCTTGGGTGCAGCCGGAATTTTGCAGCGGGCAGCAAAATTCCACACGTGCTCAGAACGGACGGCTCCCGGCGTCCGACGCACATGCCCACCGCGGCGTTGGATGGCCGTCCGATGCATGCAAGGGGTTAATCAAAGGAATGGATGATAAAACATCTTATGTTCTGCTCTCTTGTGTACTACCACTGCTTTCTGGTCCTTTGGATCCCTCTCTTCTTCTTCAAAAGGATGATGGAAGACTTGGCAATGCTTTGACCAGCTACCAATGAGACTTGCTGTCTCTCAGCTCCATTGTAGACATGGAGAACTGCAGGAATTAAAAGATGCCTACAAGACTAGACAATGACATTCTGGCTCGCAGTTCAGAAACCAGCAGTGGGACAGACCTCCAAAGGTAGCTGAAGGCGGACAGCTTAGGCAGCAAAGAAGGCTGCTTAATAGTGGAGAGGTAGAGGTGGGGGCAAAGGGGAGGGCTGGGACAGCGGACGGAAGAGTGCTACAGCCCAATATGCATCAGGGGATGAGATCAGGCAGCACCCAGTCACATTGCCCTGTAATATGTCTCCCCACATTGTGTGACGAGCCATTGAGGTGCCAGCAGGGTTTGACCAGCTCCCCTATTTCCCTGCCCAAATCCATACAAGGTAAATAGTAGGCCAGGGTGGAGTTTACGGAGGGTGACAAAAAAACTCTGCCATAATCCATGGAGTCCTGCAAGCAGCAGATTGCGGTAAGTCACGCTGCTCCCGCTGATTTTCATCACCAAGCATTCGTCCCATGCTGTAGAATCAGCGTGAAGGCACCACACAAAGTGCAAAAGGGCGTAGCTTCTTTCTGTCGCTCAAGTAGATGGTCTACTAGAGCGGCAGCTTCCTAAACGCAGGCAGCAGGTTTCTCAATGTGAGCGGTAGCGACCTGCCGCGACCCCCCGGATAGAGAAATCTCACCGGGAGGTGGTCAAGCGTTGGATTTTTCTCGCTAACACTCACCTACTTAACATTGACGAGCTGCGAGAAAGGAAAACCTCCACTCTGCTGAGTTTTTCGGAACTCCGTGCTCTACACAAAGCGCGGAGTGGGAAAAATTCTGCAAATTCCACAATCGGAGCAGAGTTTACCACACAGGTTTAGTAAATAAACACTTACCGCCAATGTAGGGAGCCAGGAAGACAAACCCTAGTCGATTGTGCTCCAAAGAGATGTCGACAACTCAGTTACAGTAGTGAAATCTATTACCACAAGCCACAGCTACGGAGAACATGTCTACCCCCTGGGTATGGAGAATCAAGGGGGCGATGGGGTAGCCCAAAAGCTGTGTCATTTATGTTTGGAAAGGATATATTTGTATAAATTAGCTGTGATATGCTAATTAATCCAATACAAGACGTTGATGCCGTTGCTGCTGTTAAGATCACCCCTGGAGCCACATCAAAATTAGCCTGTCTGTTCCAGTAATTAATGTATGCCAGAGTCATAAAAATGTCTGTGTAGACAAGAATAAATTAATCAAATTCATGAATTATCATTATTCAAGTATCTTGTATCAAAATGAGTACATTTTAATGGATAAACCAAAAGGAGTGCTCGGGTTGTTCGCTGATGTGGTGATAAAAACTAACAATATTTGACACATATTCGTGAACAATGATGGCTTATGAGAGAGGGATAGATTTATCTACCACAACACTTTCCAATTTGGATTATTATGAGTGATGGTATTAAATCCGTAATACTGAGAATGCAGAGAGTTTTAAGAGCTTACCAGAAGTTACAGGCATGCCAGTAGCGCACTCCTTGCATGGTCGGGAACGTAGACAGCCGAATGCTGCACTCAGCATGGATTAGGCACTTCCGCTGTGCAGACCAGACCCCATTTCTAAGTTCACGTAATGTATGGATTACGAAGTTTAACAGGTAAGTAAACATATAAATAAATAAAACAAATTTAGTTGCGCGCACTGCATCGCATTTGGTGATGCAGTGCGCGCAACGAAATTCATTTTATTTATTTATATGTTTACTTACCTGTCAAACTCCGTAATCCATACATCACTACCCCCCCACCCTGCCCCTCCCCTCCCCACGTCACCGCCCTGCAGGAACTCCTACTGCCGACCACGGCTGATCCAGTGAGATAAACCCAAGATCCCCAATCCAAGATGGAAGAAGGTTTTTTCAGTGATACCAGTTCCTGTTTAAATCACATCTACAATAGAGGTATTTGCTGAAAGGTGTAAGTACAGTGATTTTTGTTGCATTCATCACTCATTTGCTACTGTTTTTGTCCCTAATTTTTGATCCTTTGAAGCGGACGACTCTGCTGGATTTCTCCTGGATTCTTCCAGCTCTCTGATGTCAGGGAGAGCTTGGTGCCTTGCTGTTCAGGATTCCCAACGAGCCTTCCTCTGATTTGGGTGCCTTGAGATGCTTCAAACCCTTTCCATGTACCATTTGGTGAAGTGTGGCTCGGCGACTGCTGGGAGTTGTTGTCCTTCCTTGGGCAATCAAGAAGGGGATTCACCAGACCGTCTCATCACCCAGTTCTTAGGAGAATGGATACTTTTTGACTTAATAACCCCTTCAGCGCTGATGACAAAGCCAGCTCGTCATGGGCGTTACCTGCACTACGCGCATGACGAGCTGGCTTTGTCACGTAACGCGGGTTTTTTTTAAATCCAGCGCGCAGCGGGAAAACCCGCTAGCGCGTATGCGGTTAAGAGAATGGTCCATTGGGACATGTTGAAACAAGATACCTTTGATTTCTGCACCTCATTATGGCACGGATATGGTACTACATACATTGCTAGCTGGGAAAGTAATTATGATTACTCAGATTCAAACAAGATAATAAATATTTACTCTCTCTTTAAAGTGGTGTAAACAGATTCACTATAATGATTGAAGTGTGGCTCTGAACAGCTATTGTTTTCTTCGTTAGATATGTGGAATCTCTTTGGATGGGGTGGACCTATGTTATTTTTTTTTCTTTTGTCCTTTAATTCAGGTTATGCAAATTAATGTGCGATTTGCAATTTCCTTTGTCTAGAGTGCCCTATGGTGCTGCAATGTTAACTGGTTGTTCTTGCATCGTGCAAGGGCCAGGTATGTTGTCTTGTGTTTCCTGGGTTTCCATTCAGGGTCTCCATCCCGTCCCACCCATGAAGCCCATCTCAAGCCCATTACAAGCACATCTTGTAGGACATGTGAGGTAAAGTCATCCATCCGGACAGACCTTTGAGTGGTGATCCACACTTCCTTGGTGGTTACGCTTCTCATTTTTGTATGTGTGCTGGAGTGGTCTGTTCACCTCTCCATCTTTGCATCCATTATCCCCAAAGAGTGGTGAGAGGTCACCAATGTCGCTACATCTTGGAGCACAGCCTAACCTATTTGGTGCGAGTCCCACATCTTGGTGCACATGCTCACTCATTTGGTATGTGTCTCACAGCTTGGAGTACAAGTTTACTCCTGGGTTTGAAATGAATGATAGGCTCATGTTTTGAAGCATAATCAGCGCGACCGGCACCACGCACAGCTTCTTTATGCCACTTGAGTAGATGTTCTACTCGAGAGGCAGCTTTCTCAACGCGAGTGGCAGGTTTCTCAACACAAGCGGTGGAGACCTGCCGTGACGGCCAGTGTTGAGAAATCTCGCTGGGATGTGGTCTAGTGTTGGATTTTCCTTTCTCGCGCTCTCCAATTTAACCCTGGCGAGCCACAAGAGAGGAAAAACTCTGCTATGAGCTGCTACGTGGAGTTGTTTGGAACTCCGCACTCTACTCAGAGCGCCGAGTGAGCAAAACTCTGCAAACTCAATAAGCAGAGCGGAGATTAACGCCCAGGCCTTATTAAGGGTAAGTCCAACAACTTGGTATAAAATCAAAATGACATTGAAAAGGTCATAGAATGCACCCATGAAACAACATATAAAAAATCAAGGGGAAAGTACTTTTTTACAACTCCCTCCATATTAGAGAATGCATTGTTTATGATAATGATTTATTTGAGCAATTACATATGTTGAAATAAGTGTTTTAATCATTCTTTTATAAACAGTTATTCATATACATTTTAAAAGTATAAGGTATGCTGAGCACAAGGATATTTGTTTTATGATGAGAAATTGCGTCAACCTCATATTCACAGGACTAACGGGGAGATTTACTAAACTTTTTCCCCATCTTTGCATCACAAAAGTGACAGAAATCAGGGCAAAATCTTTTTTTTTCAGATTTACTTTCCAGCGCTGAACTTGTTTAGTGCTGGAAATTATGTGAAAGTAACGCAAAGTAGCGCATTACTAAGCACCAAGAGGATGTACCATGGGTGTGTCACGGGCGTTCCCATGCAACCACACAAGGTTTGTTACGCTGAACCCAATTTACTAAATAAAGTAGACCGGGTTTAGCATCAGAAAACTGTGTCCTTTTGAAGTAGGCACAAGGAAGGAGACATGCTTTCATTTGTCCTTCCTTTTCCAACTTAGTATGTGTGCTGCACTGAACAGCACCTATAAAAATAGGGAAAATGGTTTGTCAGTCTATGCATAGTATTTTGTACTGGAAGTGTACCATTCCAGTACCAAACCTATGCTGGACTCACTGAGACACCCTTTCATCACAGTGCAAAGGTGTCTCCGTGGCGTACAGCAACAGCTTATGGAAAATGCAATCTACAACAGCGTCTCAGATACTGTTTGTGATTCCCAAATGGGTCGCAAGGTACCTGGTCTCATTCATATTCATGAGGTAGGTTGCAAATTGTGACCCATTGGGAATGACTGTCAGTCAAAGGGTGACTGCTTTTTCAATATATAATTTTTTTAAATGCCGCACTTTTTACTTAAAAGAAAACGGGATGCATTTAAAAAAGAAAAATGAAATGTTTCTGTTTCTTTTTTTAAGAGCAGGCAGTGGTCCCTGGGACCACTGCCTGCTCTTAAAAATATATTTGCTGCCAATCACTAAGCAGGAAGCTATTGGCTTACCACTAACTTGAAGTAGACGGTAAACTGCATTTGTTTTTCAACCTCATTCCGGTCGCAAAACAACTGCAACTCTCTATTAGGAAGGGACGCCCTTGGCACGCCCCTTCCTAATAGCGACTCGCATCACCAATTTTGTGAGTCGGTAACAAGTTACCGACTCACAAAATAAGGTTAGTGCATGTTACAGGCCGATTTGCTGCTTTTGACCGCTAAAAACGGTCATACTTGTGACCCTAAGTTTCAAAGTGGAGAAGTAGCAACAGGGGCTAACAGGCAATCCCTCAAAATAACCTCCTGTCACTTCCGACACATTGCGGGACTGGGACAGCTGATGTGCAGAGTGGAGATGGTCAGAGGCAGGTGAGACTGGACAGAGAGACAATGGTAATATGAACATCGAACTGTTAATGGCAGCACAACATGACAGCAGGAGTGTGTAGGGAAGGGTGAGGACAACATAAATGACAGGTGCAGTGTGGCACAAGGTGGGTGTGAGGAGTGATGCAGAGGTGAGGAAAGGACATCCACACCCTGCAAAAAGGAAACAGATGTTAGGAATGGAACTTTGTGTTAACATTTCTAGCACGCTGGTCACAGGAAATAACTCGGGGGTGTGAAATGTGTGTAATTTGCTTTCATGTAATTAGGAGGAATTTCGGCAAAGTTACCCAGAAATACATGTAATCCATTTAAACAAAAGCACAGCAAACAACTGCACCTCCCATTTCTATCGGTTCTCTGGGAGTTTACGCCATGTATGGCGCGTTCATGGTAAATCTTTACCATTTTCAGATAACAAGTGTATCTTGAAATTCACAAAATTACGCGAGCTATGCCAGGGTAATTTACACTTAATGTATTTATCATTAAACAGCAGGTGCTTTGGCTCAGGGGCTAATGAATGTGAGTGGCTCACTGCACCCTAATTAATCCTTACATTGTTCTAGTGAAGTGGCCCTGGACTTAGTGATTACATTATTATTCATCTTAAAGTGCATTTCTGCTGCTTTAAAATCCAAAAGAATAAAATCATTCATTCTGAAAGGCTTCTCTAATTTAGGATAATTTAATGCTAACTTAGAAGGTGGTGGTTATATACCTGGGAACATTGTTGTGAAGGCTGGCTGGTGTGCAAGTCACTTTGACACCTTCCTTTAGACTATGATTATTAGCTCTAATCCTCATTCTAATGAGCTTTTCATTAAACATGAATGACTCAAGTGTGGGTTTCTAAAAACTAACCTGAAAAATGAATGCCACCTTTTCAGTTCGTGTCTCATTATAATCTGCATAAAATGAGACTGTACAGCACTTCATTTTGAGGTCTGCTTGACAGTAAATCTGTCTGCAAAATGTAATGCTACGGATTGTTCAAACTGTACATACAATGGGCTTTGTCCAGAGGAGTATAACTCTCTTACCTCAAACTACTGGGTATTTGGGTATCCTTCCACAAGGTGCTTCCATTCAAATACAAATGGGACTATTTTACAGATGAAAAGTGCACTCAGCGAGCATTCTGTTTGCCACATTTAATTATTTATCTCCCATGCACATTCTACACTGAAAGAAGTCATTTAAGACTATTTGTATCTGCATTTGAAAAGCCAAAAGAGCAATATTGAATGGGATATACAGCATTTGTGCATACATTAGTAAATAGCAAATGCTTGCGTGGAATATCACGCTTATGTTCAGCATGCATGCCTTTACAATGCATGCTTTGCAATGAATTTACCTTTTCAATGCGTTATAATACATTGAGGTACTTTACCACGCTTTGGCTGGGGTAATGACTGATATACATATATATGGAATAAAGTACCCCCTGCCATAAAGCATAAGGCTATTGCAAGTCATCAAGGATTTCCATGACCCTATAGAGGAATGAGGCAGATTACCTAATTCCTTTATAAATTCATTGAACTTTGAGGAGAAATGTAATATCTTTATAGATATTCAGATATAGCGGCAATTGAGTGGTTACATAATTTTTTTTATTACAGGCAACTAGGTGCAATGTGGTCACCACTGACTAGTTACAGCTAGGATTGACTTTCCATAGGATGAACATTTTTGTTGTGCTAATAATTTTTAACGTGGTTTCAAGAATTGTCACCAAACTTTCCAAAAAGTAATTTCAACCACCTCAGCTCCTTCTTTGAAAATTTTGGGTTGAGCTGTCAAGAGAGGAGCTGAGCAAAAGGTAGGGGTGGGGGATGGGAGGCGGGGGGGGGGCTGGGTACCCACAATGCAAATTCTCCATGCAATTTCCATAGGGAATTTTGAACAGGGTTACTGTCGAAATGGCTGAACAAATCATTACCAAATTTGTCAGAAAGCTAGAGCTTTGCTTTTTGCGATATGGGGTAAAAACATTGAGTCATTTTAAAATAATTAAGGTTAAAAATGTATAGATATATGGATGTACATCCTTTGGTCAAGTTTTCGGGGAGCATAGGGGGCTGTGCTGTCTACCATGAGAGTCTTGCAGTATCAAATAGAGAACTAAAAAAATAGAATGTGACGTGGGTGTCTGTGGTGGGTTATCTGCCCGAGTGGGGCTGGTTGCATGGCCGGGCCACAGGACAGGCACTGTGGGCACCTGCACTCTGTGCACAGTCAAAGGCCTTGTGTGACAGGTGGTTGTCCATCCATGGGGGGTTGGGAGCAGGGCCTGGGCATAGGACAGGCCCTGTGGCCAACTCCACACTACGCAAAGCTGAAATCTGTACGTGTCGCTGGGTTGGCCTCTTGCAGGGGACTGGTACACCTAAAATCTGGCCTGCTGTCAACCGCATGCTGCGCACTGCCAAAGGTGGGAGGTTGGTCACTAGGTGGGGGGTTGGGTAATAATATCTTACTTTGTTACAAAAGCATCAGAAATTCACTGAAAAAAGGTTCAAGTTATATTATAGTTAAGCGATAATGTCAGTTAAAACATAACATTTTAAACTGGAAAAAATATTGAAATTCACCAGCTATATTTTTGGGTGTTACTCCCCCAAGTCGCCTTTATTGAAATTTGTTTTCCTTTTTCTGTTTTTGGACGTAACATCCCCAAATTGCTCCTTTTTTATACCATTTACCTTTTCCTGCCCCTAATCCATAAAATCCCTTAACTCACTTTTACTTCTACCAGCCCTTGAACCCTACAAACCACTGAACTATAAAATCCGTAACCTTCCTTCACCTCTACCCATCCCTGAACTTTGGAAATCCCCTTCCTTCCCTTTATAACTACCCACCCCTGAACCCTAAAACACACTTACCACCCTTTACCACTTCCCACCCCTGACCCCAAAACCCCATACCACCTGTACTGCAACCCGAGCCTGAACCCTTTAAACCCCTTACTACCTGTACCTTTACCCAGCCCTGAACCATAAAAACCCTTTTAAAATCATTACCATTCTCAACTCTTACTCACCCCATAACTCTTAAATTGCCTTTAAAAAAAAAAAAAAATGTAGGTTTTACATTAAATGTAGGTATTTATTTTGACATGTGTGGTAAAGTATAGCCTAGTAAAGTATCAAAATCTTTATCTGCATCGTATTTACCTGTGTGGTAATGTCCACTGGGCTGAATCCTGCCATGTGAAACTGTATGCTACCTGTATACAGTCTTTACTTGGCCCACAGGACGTCACATGAAAGCCAGACCATTTGCTTTTGTCAATGCTTGCTTTACTTTATTTTCTTGAAAAAGCTTACACTGAATGCAGAGGCACTGAAGGCTTAGTCCAAAGAGGGCGATTATGTTCAATGAGCACCCATTATCTAGTGATTAAGATCAATTCTGCATGTGCCTGGAAGCCCCTCGTCAGTCTAGGACATGAGAAGAGGCGCTCAGCCCAGTGACAGGGGGAGGCTGAGGTATGCACCGCCCACAGGCATGACCGTGGATGACCTCTGTCACCGGTACGCTGCTTCACGCTGAAGCTCTGGTTTCCAGAGTCCATGCCTCTAAGGTTTCTCACAGAAAAGTGGCGTCATAGGAACACATCAAGAGTGTTCCCAAGACTGAATTCAGGAGCCTTTGTTCACTAGGACAGGGAGCCTCTCTCAGACTCACGTTTTGTAATATTACTGTAATTTTATACAACTTTGTGGTGCCACTGCTCTCAAACAGGACACACTCAGAAGCACGAGGTGAGCACACGCGTGAGTCAACGAGTGCATGCACGATGCACTTGGACTCTCATTAAACTGAGGCAGTAAGGCTGAAGTGGACAGCGTGTGTGCACGAGTGGCCATATTTTGTCTTATGCTTCTAAACTTGTGGGCCGAAGAGAATACTATCAGAAGAGACGTCTTCCTGCATAAAGCCAAACTCTAAAAATGCAATGGCTTGAACCCAGGCTGGCCCAAACCTTATGCAATGAATGCGAGACCCCAGGGTGACAGCAATGCATAAATCCATGCAGCCATCTGAATATCCTCTGTACATTGAGCACTTTGGGTTTCTGTATCTTGTAAGGTAAGGAGTAGTTTCTGTCCTGTAACTCCAGTTCTGTAGTAGGGGTATCTCTGTTATAGTCATAATCTAGTGAATAGTCCCGCCCATGTGCGTGGACCCCGGAGCAATCAAAAATAATCTCTTACAGTGTCGAAAAATGCAGAAATGCACAGACACTTAAGAGAGAATTTAAAGACGGATAATGCAGCCTAAAAAAGGCTACACTGTCCAGTACTTCAACTAGAAATTCCACCATAAAATCCACAAAAACAGCAAAGCCTGTACAGATTTCCCTTGCTTTAACAGCAAAATCCCTCAGGAATGATAGAGAGAAGGACCTGGACAGACAAGCCCCATAGGCTGCCATTATGTGGCTCAGAACAGGATACTGTGCCTTTAAGAGAACTTTCCAGAACTTCACAGTATCCCAGAATGCCCTGCAGGTCCCAGTTACTTTCAGTTCTTTTTGAAGGCGTAACACGCCAGACCTGTAGCATTCCGTACATTAATATCTCTCTCCACCGGGGAGAAGGGCGGGTGCTTATGACTATAACAGAGATACCCCTACTACAGAACTGGAGTTACAGGACAGAAACTACTCCTTCTGTAGTAGGGGATCTCTGTGTATAGTCATAATCTAGTGAATAGAATGGCAAGCCCATCCCCACACCAAGCGGCGGTGGAGAACAAAGAAATTACGCCACTATTGTGCGAACAGATTCCGCAGCGAAGCCTGCCCAACCTGAGCGTCTGCCCTGGCATCAGCGTCCAGGCAGTAATGCTTAGCAAAGGTATGGACCGACTTCCAAGTGGCCGCCTTGCAGATCTCTGCAATGGGAACATTACGAAGCAACGCTGTCGTGGCAGCTTTGCCCCTGGTGGAATGAGCCTTAGGTTTGCCCCCTAAGGTCTTATTAGCTTTGTAGTAACACAATTGTATGCAGGACACAATCCACCTCGAGATGGACTGCTTAGAGGTAGCAAGACCCGTCCTGACTGATCCCTAATTGATGAACAATTGGTCTGACCTACGAATATCTTTGGTTTTATCCAGATAAAATTTCAGCACCCTCCTAACATCCAGGGAATGCAAAGACCTTTCCGCTGGAGAGGAAGGATTCTGAAAGAACGTAGGTAAAGTTATAGTCTGGTTGATATGAAAATCAGAAACAACCTTGGGAAGAAACTTAGGGTGAGTACGCATAACAACCTTAGCAGCATGAAATACAGTATAAGGTTCTTGGCAACACAACGCCTGAATTTCACTCACCCTGCGGGCCGATGTAATGGCCACGAGGAACACCGCCTTCCAGGACAGGTGCTGCAACGAAGCCTTATGAATAGGTTCAAAAGGCTCCTTCATCAACCTGGACAGCACCACATTCAAGTCAAATAAAGGCGAAGGAAGCCTGACAGGAGGGAACACTTTCTTCAAGCCTTCCAAAAAGTCCTTGATCACAGGGATCTGGAAGAAGGAAGTCTGTGAAGGGCATTTCCTGTAGGCAGTCAAAGCAGCCAGATGAACCTTAATGGAATGGACATTAAGGCCAGACTGCGCCAGATGAAGTAGATATGGAAGGATGACATCCACCTTGCATGTTGTAGGGTCATAGTTCTTGGACTTGCACCATATGCAAAACCTCTTCCACTTGTAAGCATAAGAAGTCCTAGTGGAAGGTCGCTTAGCCTCCTTCAGTATGTCCATACAATCCTCTGGGAGATTCAGATGGCCATATTGCACTATTTCAGGAGCCATGCCGCCAAACTCAAAGACGAGAGGTTGGGGTGCACCATCCGCCCCCGAACTTCGTGAGAAGGTCCGGCCTGCACGGCAGCTTCATGTGAGGAAGGAGAGACCGGTGAAGTAGGTCCGTGAACCACCAATGTCTGGGCCATTCCGGGGCAATCAGGATCATCCGCGCCCTGGACTGGGACAGCTTGATGAGAACCGTCGGAATCAGGGGAATGGGTGGAAAAGCGTACAGAAAGCTGTTCGACCAGTCGATCCATAACGCGTTTCCCAGCGTCCCCGACTGGTAGTACCTGGAGGCGAAGTCTCGGCATTTGCTGTTTTCGGCTGTGGCGAACAGATCTACGTCTGGAGTTCCCCACCTTGCGAAGACTTCTCCTAGTACTTCGTCGTTTATGACCCATTCATGGTTTTCCTGAATCAGCCTGCTCAGTTCGTCTGCCTGAACATCCTGCACACCTGGCAGATGGGTGGCCGTTATCGACAGTCCTCGGGCCAGAAGCCAGTGCCAGATCGCCTGCGCCTCCTGTGACAGAGTGCGGGATCTCGAGCCCCCCTGCTTGTTGAGGTAATACATCGTTGTCGTGTTGTCCGTCTGTACAAGCAGAGAGTTGGTCTGAAAGGACGGATGAAAGGCCTTCAGTGCCAAGTGAACAGCTCTGAGTTCCAGGAAATTGATGTGGTACGTGGACTCCGTCGGGGACCACGTCCCTTGAATCTGTAGGTCTTCGGAGTGCACTCCCCAGCCCTGGAGAGAAGCGATACGTCACGATAGTCTGAGTGGGAATGTCCTTGTGGAAGGGAACCCCTTTGAGGAGATTCTCCGCTGAACACCACCACTTCAGAGACTGCAGAGCATGTAGAGACAGTCGTATCTTGTCGTCCCAAGATCCTCTCCTCTGGTCCCACTGATCCTCCAAGCACTCCTGCAGCGGTCTCATGTGCAGCCGCGCATGTGGCGTCAGGAAGATACAAGAGGCCATCAAGCCCAGTAGAGAAGACACCGTCCTCACAGTAGTAGATGGAGTCGTCAAAAGAGCCTGACCCTTCCGAAGGAGTGATAACCGTCGCTCTTCCGAAGGAGACACGCTTGCTGACAGCGTATTGATGGAGGCTCCCAAGTACTGAATGCACTGGACCGGAGTCGGGACCGACTTGGACATGTTGATGTGCAACCCCAGCTTGTTCAGCAGAACGCACGTCATCTGGAAGTGTGCTTGAGCTTCCGAGAAGGAGGAGGCCTTGATCAACCAATCGTCCAGGTACGGGTAGACAAACACTTTGTTCTTCCTCAGGTGTGCCGCTACCACTGCCATGCACTTCGAGAACGTTCTGGGCGCAGACTTCAGCCCGAACGGAAGTACCGCGTACTGATAGTGATTGGTGCCGACTTGAAATCGCAGGAACTTCCTGTGTTTGCATGCAATGGGCACATGGAAGTATGCATCCTGTAGGTCTATGGCACGTAGCCAGTCACCCTGTTGCAACTGAGGATAGATCTGATGCAACGACAGCATGCAAAACTTTTCTCTGCGAATCCACTTATTTGCCTGTCGCAAGTCCAGAATGGGCCTGAACTCGTTCTTGTCCTTCTTGCGGACCAGAAAGAACCGGGAGTACAGACCTCTTCCTCTTTGAGACAGAGGTACGTCTTCTATCGCCCTTTTCCTTAACAGGATATCGGCCTCCGCCTGGAGCTCGCGCAGCTGATACTGCGAGCTGACCGGGGGAATCGATGGAGGAGGGCTGGTGAACCGAAGACTGTATCCATTGCAAACAATATTCAGCACCCACTTGTCCTGAGTAATTTTTCTCCACTCTGCCAGAAAAAATTGAACGCTTCCCCCCACCGGAGCGGGTAACGGACGAAGGGGAAGTAACCGCTCAGGGTCGAGACCCGGCCGGGCCCTTGTTCGCGGTAGAGGACTGCTGTCCACCTCTACCCCTCTGGTGTTTCTGGAAGGGTCTCCGGAACTGCTGCTGCTGTTGTTGCTGCTGCTGTTGTCCCGAAGACTGTCCTCTTCCTTTCCCCTGCGAGCCGAACCGCCGTTGGAACTGGCGGTAGGGTTTCTTGTCTTTGGGCTTCTCCAAGACCACAGCTGTCAGGGTTTCCGCCTCGGCCTTCATCCGGGCCATTTCGTCGTCTGCGTGTTTCCCGAATAGCATCTCACCGGAAAACGGCAGATTGGCCACTCGCTGTTGCGCCTCCGGCTTGAGTGACGTAAGCCTGAGCCACGCATGGCGGCGTTGGTTGATACCGTGGCAGTAGCCATGTGCGGCCAACAGGGAGATATCTGCTGCGGCGCTTATGGCCTGGTTCGAGACCAGCATCCCTTCCTTGACGATTTCCATGAAGTCCTCCTTCCTGTCACGCGGGACAAGGTCCGCGAACTGTTCCATGGAATCCCACAGCGCACGGTCGTGCCGTCCTAGCAACGCCGAGTCACTGGAAGCCTTCATAGTAGTGGAAGAAGTCCCACACGCCTTCCTTCCAGCCGAATCAATCCAGCGGCTCTCCTTATCCGGAGGCACGGTGGATGACGGGGAGGTAGAATGTAATTTCCTGGTCGCCGTCACTATCACTGAATCTGGCACTGGGTCCATCCGTAGGAAGGCCGGGTCCGAGTCAGGCGCCCTGTACTTCTTCAGAAGTCTGGATGGAGCTGCCTTCACCACCGCTGGCATAAGAAAAAGCTCTTCCGCAGGTTCGACCAGTCCTGGCACCAACGGCAGTAGAGGGCGAGACCGGTGCTTCTTGTGCAAAGTCTCAAATATCACGGACGTCGTAGGTGTAGGAGCCGTCACCGTGATACCCAACTTCGCAGCCCCCCTCAGGACGACCTCCTGAAATGTACCGATGTCGTCGATCGGAGACACCCTAGTCTCCGGGGAATCCGACAAAGTAGGCGAATAGGAATGGGTCCTAGAGGTAGTACGGGACCTGGACCTATGCCTCCTATGGCGATGTCTAGATCTCGTGGAGGACCTGTGTCTACTCCTCGATCTGTCTCTCCGCCTGGAGCGCGACCTCGATCTTCTAGGTCTGGGACGTTCCGCCGGTTTCCCCGGGGCGGACGTCTTGGGCTTGGGTGGTTCCTTAGACTTAGGAGTCTTCTTAGGAGGAGTCGGAAGCCTGGGCAACGAGACCGACCTCGGTGGAACCAGAGGCGGCTTGTCTGGCACAGGGGTCCTAGGTCCTGTTGGAAGTGGCGGCAGAGGAGGCAACGGAGGAGGGGTTGGAGCCCTCGGAGGAAGACCTCTTGGCAACGGAGGAGGAGGCGGAACAGTCTTCTTCGGAGTATACACCTCCGAGTACACCGATCCTGGTGACCCGCCATCCTTTCCGGACTGAGGGGAGCCCCCCACAGTCCTAGGCCTGCCTGCACGACTCCTCGACGTCGAAGAATGGTGTTCAGGCGTCGAACGTAGATCCCTCGACATCGAGCGCCCCTTCGGCGTCGACCGTCTTCCATGCTTCGGCGTCGAACGGCTTCTATGCCTCGACGTCGATCCCGACCATCTCGACGACGATCCTTTATGTCTCGGCGGCGATCTTTTGCGCCTCGACGGCGACCTCGACCGCCTCGACGGCGACCTCTTGGACCGCCTCGACGGCGACCTTGTCCGCCTCGACGGCAACCTCGACCGCCTCGACGGTGACTTCTTCCTCGCCGGAGATCTCTTCTGCCTCGACGGCGATCTCTTCCGCTTCGACGGCGGCCTCGACGCCGAGGATCCCCTCGACGACGACGATGTCCTGTTCGTCGACGGCGATCGGCGGTGTCACCTCGACGGCGAGCGCCGACGCCGAAGACGACAACGATGACACCGTCACTGGGTTCGACGGCGGCCTGTGCAAGTCCCTCGACGTCGACGGGCGACGTTTTCTCGACCCAGAGCCCTGGGGAGACTGGGAACCGGCCGTGGACCTCCCTCTCGACGTCGTGGTCAGTGCTACCGACCCAGGCGGAGACTGGGGCCGTTTGCTGGACTTCCTGCCCCTGGGGAGCCCCCCAGAGGCCTCAGCATGGGCAGATGAAGCCCCTCCAGACCCACCTTGCGCTTTCAGCCTTCTTTCCTCGAGGCCCTGAAGTCTGATCTTCATTCTGTCTTTCAGGGTCCTGCCAGAGAAGCCTTTGCAGATCTCACACTCCTCTGTAACATGGGAAGCGGGCAGGCAGAGGATACACACCTCATGAGGGTCTGACTTAGCCATCTTCCTGGAGCACTCCGGGCATTTGTCAAATAATGAAGGCATATTTGACAATAAAAGAGTGCAAAACACCAAGAAGAAAAGCCCAAAAGTGCTTGGAAAGCACTTAAATCGATTTTACAGTGAAAAAACACCAATAAACCCTTGAAAAGGGAGAGCTCAATGCTCCAGGGTCCTGCTTGCAGGAGCCGGAAAAAAGAACTGAAAGTAACTGGGACCTGCAGGGCATTCTGGGATACTGTGAAGTTCTGGAAAGTTCTCTTAAAGGCACAGTATCCTGTTCTGAGCCACATAATGGCAGCCTATGGGGCTTGTCTGTCCAGGTCCTTCTTTCTCTCTATCATTCCTGAGGGATTTTGCTGTTAAAGCAAGGGAAATCTGTACAGGCTTTGTTGTTTTTGTGGATTTTATGGTGGAATTTCTAGTTGAAGTACTGGACAGTGTAGCCTTTTTTAAATTCTCTCTTAAGTGTCTGTGCATTTCTGCATTTTTCGACACTGTAAGAGATTATTTTTGATTGCTCCGGGGTCCACGCACATGGGCGGGACGGTTCACTAGATTATGACTATACACAGAGATCGCCTACTACAGAAGTGCTATTTATTTTTTAAAACTCCCCCTCCTACCACCCCGCTTGCCACCCTCCTTTAGTGCCAGCCGTAACTGTAAAGAGGGTGTAGGTAGCTGTGCAGGCCTGGACTGGCCGTTGCGGGCACCGGGCAATCCCCTGGTGCGCCGCAAGGGTGGGGGCCAGTTTTGGGCCCTTGGGGCCGTTTAGCTGCAAAAACGGCCCTGTACCAAAATCGGCCCTGTACCAAAATCGGCCGAAAACCCCCGGCAAAGAGCTCGGTTGCACCCCCAGGGGGCCGTCCGAGCACTTTGCCAGGGCCGGTTTTGGTTCTCAGTCTGGCCCTGTAGCTGTGTGAGCTGGCCTTCTGCAGGTACCGGTAGCGAACAGGCAGTGGCGTAGGAAGGGGGGTGCAGCCGCCCTGGGCGTCATCACTGAGTTTTAAACACATATTTTTACCATTTTGTCAAGCCGGAGGTGACAAGAAATTTTCCGCACAGGTACCGCCTGACCTTGCAATGCCACTGAGCAATGCTCAAGTAAAGTTACAAACAACACTAACAATGTAACGTGATCATTTAAATACAAAAAGCGCAACAGAAAGGTGGAATAAAATACAATTGTTAAAGTTTGTATTTGCTCCAGGATCTGCCTTGTTCATACGGCTGTTGATCCAGTGCTCTTCCTTGTAGTAGGAGGCTTTGTCCACATATCAGTGGCATTAAGACAGAGAAAGGGCCCCCACCCGATTGCCCAAACTGTGTTATCCACTTTCTTATTCCAATGCCCAAACAAGTCACCCGTGAGTAATAATGTCTCCTGAATGGGTGACAGCTGAACAGTGAGAGGAAGCAGTTTATTGTTACTAGGGAGACCAGCACAGGAAGCAGACTCTTGAAAAGTCTGGGAGCTTTTGCTTCCTAGCAGACCAGCCAACTCCTGGGAGCCAATCAGAGAGCCGGATCCGGCTCTACGGGGCGCCGGTGCCAGGACCACCACATCACGTGACCTCTTCTAGGCGTGGGATTGAGAATCAAAACCAAGGGTAGAGACAGAGGCATTAAGAACTGGAAAAAGACCTCCCTCAAAACAAGTGGAGCACAGGCAGCGGTGCAACACCTCCCACACTGAGCTGGTACAGGGCATAAAGCTGTAGAAGAGCACACTTCCTTATGCCTCAGCTACAACACAAGCAACAGCAGAGCAAGCCTCATTACCCATCGGTACAGCACAGGGAGCAGCAGTGCACGCCTCATCACCCACAGGCAGAGCACAGGTGGCAGTGCAACATTCTCCCACACTGAACAGGCGCAGTGCATAAAGCCGTAGCAGAGCACTGTTCCTTATAGCTCAGGCATAGGTCAGGCAGCAGCACAGCAAGCTCCGTCACACACAGGTGGAGCACAGGCAGCAGCAGCGCAAGCCTCATCACACGGGTTCAGCACAGAGAGTAGCTGGGGTTTAGAAACCTTTTAAAGAAAATGTGTCTGGTGAACCATCGTCGGATCAAGACCAACCTGCCAGTGGATCCACCAAGGGGTGCATCACCGCTGGGCCTGAATTTGCCGCTGCTCCCGCTATGTTCTTGTCCACAGCAGAAGATTCCAATCAGCGGGCGTCTGGACACTGAGCATTATCTCACATCATCGAACCTTTTTCGGCTGCAGCCTTGCTCTGTGTTGTGACTTGATTGTCGACTCTCCTTTCTCTTTGTCATATCTTCCCTTCTGCTCAGCCAGGATGAGTGTTGGAATGCGTGGTGATATCATGGAATTCATGGGGACCTGGTGATGTGCCGAGTGTCCGTTGGTGTGTGCAGGCTGAGCAGCAGGGAGGCTCCTGGCGGGGTTACCTTACATCTTACTTACCATCTTATCTATCAACTTCATCTTCTGTCACTGGAACAATAAACTACCTTGTGGTGATTTACCTCTTGGGTACATTTGGACATCTTTTACCTACGACACTCTGCTAAAGGAATACTTCGAGATAAGAGTTTGAGTCCATAGGTAGAAATCTTTACCGGGCCAGATACTGCGAAGCGTCCAGTCAGTATTGATAGCTCCCTGGGCACAAATATAGGACTTTTGCCCCTATTAACCTTTCCTGTCTTAATCAACGGTCTCAACGAGACCTCATTGTCCTTCAGCCTGTCGTTGACAACCTCATCTTTGGATCCACACAAAAATATGCACGCCATCATTCCATCTCACACGCACATCATTACACTAACCATCACATGCACACAAACCATTGATGGGGTAGCACCCATTCCCAGCAGATGGTACTTATTATTAAAGTGAAAGCGGTCAGTGAAAGACAGCTTCCACATTTATTCTGAAAGCACTGGAGTGGGGGAACAGAAAGTGGTCCTTTACGGGACAGAAGTTGGCACTGTGCAAATGCAAGAGGCATGGACGGAAATCTGCTACCCCTCACATGGTTTTATCCCTTCATTTGCAACAATTCCCAGTGAATAGTCAAAGGAATCCTATTTTTTACACATTAACAAAGCGAGAAATTTGTGAGCAGTTGTGAATGTGGTTTTGTACTGTGATTAATTTTTACAATAGTTGCTTTGCAAAACTGAAAGTGAGTTGCACAGCAGTGACTCAGCAAAGGAAACCCAAAAAAGTGACTGCTTTGGGATCTGAAATTGTATGCAGCATACTTTGGACAAGATGTATTAAGTATGGAAGGGGAGTCCCTCCCAAGCACTAAATCTGAATGGTATCTATTATTGTTTTGCAACTGAATTCATGTCACAAAACATTAAGAATTTACCGACTACAAACAAGTAGGGGTAACCAATACTGAATGGTACGGGGCTCCCTGGGTATCCTTTCCCCTTTGTGTAAGTAAAAAGAAAAGTTGCTTATGAAAAAGCAATCACAGACGTTGTGGCCTGCTTGCCCATGGAGCAATTTCCTACTGGGTCATAAATTGCGACCTACCTCTTTAATATTCATGAGGTGTGTTGATTTGCGACCCACTAGGAATCACTAATTTAAAACGAAACCTTTCATACATTAAGAATTGCGATTTCCAAATTGCAATTCAGTAAAATTCGCAATTTGGAAATTGAATTACTAATCTGGCCCTTTGTCTAGTGGCTAAATTGCGAATAAATTCTGAGGGAGTAAGTGCTGAACTAGGCATTTGGAAGTCTCTAATAAATTAAAAAATAAGTGCTGTTACATTTGGTAATATTAACACCTGATATTCACAGTACTACCTAACGGCAAAATGGTGTTACGATGTCAAATACATAACAAAACGAGTTATTATTATTAAAACCCCAAAAATAATTGACTCATACAGTTTGTTTCCCGAAGAGTTTTACAGCAAAGATATATCTTTACCGTGGCAGATACATGATTAAAAATTCTTAGCTTTAAGAATGATAAATGTAATTAATTACAAAATTACTTTTCCCACAGAACCTTGTTATTTCTGTTATTGCTAAATAAATAAGTATATAACACACAATAGGAGATGATCTGGCATCAAATGGAAAACAAGCATTGGTCATGTCCATCAGACTAGCATTTTGCACCATTGATGGAAAGTCATACATGCATTTTGTCACTTATTTCTGCACTATAACATCCGTTTATCCAAATGGTGACTCATTTTTGCTTTAACCCTCTAATACAACCATTAAAAAACACACTTACCAACTCAACAACATAAATTAAAAGAATACAAGTAAAAAAAATGAAAACATGCTCCCATCTAAACAAACTGAATTTAGCAGCGGGTGCCGTCTTGCAGCGGTCTTGTACGTAACCTTTTGTTATGTTTAAATTCAAGCATGGCTACCACGTTTTGAACCATTTGGCCATTTTGGAATGGTAAAACAATTATACACTGTGGAAAACACCATTTTGTGATGGTCGCCTGATTTAGAAGTGGCCATTTGTTATGCTGTGCACTACAAATGAAAGGCACAGAAAATAAGTGGCCAGTCAGCACTCTCCGGGGAGCTGTAGTGTCCTCTTAAGAAAAATTCAACTACAAAGAGGCGAAGGGAAGAAATGAAAGGGGCACGATAAAAGGAGAACATTAAAAAACTAAAAGACTGCTCAACCAGCCCTGACATTGAAGTGTGCTGAATTTTAGATGGATGTACACATAGCTCAGATTTTCTTTTCATTCATAAGGGAAGACAGGCACTGATTGGTATGTACAAAACCATTACCTCATGAAATAAATCATAGATGGAAGCAGAATGTAAATGTCACTCAGACAGACCAATGGCAGAAAAGGGCAGATCCAAATGCTCTCTATGTATCTGTAAGGATATTTACATATACATAGGAATGTATGCCCTATTTAATGATTTTTGTTTATTACAAGATTCTAGAAGACAGCTAAACCTGTTAGGTCTTCAGAAGAGATTCCATCAGGATTGTTTTATAGTTCAAATCTTCAATCCCCCAACTGTTTGTTAAAGGGGGTAACCAACAATAAAATCCATCTCGACAAAGGCAATCAGTGAGATTTCATGTAACAAAATACTGGACAGCATCCTTTAACATGGTGTAAAAACAATCCATCCATAAAAGCATACTGGTTTTAACATATGTGTTGCAAAGTAAATAAATAATGTCTACTGCCTTTGTTGTAACTATTCAAAGAATCCAGTTTAGATCTGTGGCATCAGAAATACATTTTCCTAGCAAAGCACCCAGACCTACAGCTGTTATCATTGGCTTGTCATAATAACCAACTCAGGCCTTATGTATTGAGCCTAAGCTTTTCCTCAAAGCAACCATCATATATTCAGCCATAAAAGTCAAAGCAAAATGCTATCTCTCCTATTAAATACCTCTCTGAAGGCTTTCATAAAGAGTAATAACAATCCACCCTCAAATGCCTATTGACTTTAACATATGTTTTTCACAACATATTTATCTGACCTGAGGCCTTGATTGTAAAATTTCATCGCAAGCAATCAGGCCAAAAAACTTTATCATTGGCATGTCACCATAACCAACTCAGGCCTACTCTGTTGGGCATGAGCTTTCACACAAAGCATCCATCTGGTCTACTGTAATTAAATTACAAATAGGTACAAAATTACAGTTGCCAAAATCATATAAAATCCCTCCTAAGAGAGCCTAATAAGGAATATTGTAGTGCACATCTGTCCCCGGGGTTTTTCTGGGTAGGTAACAAACACCAAAACCATTACAGACTACGGTAATCTGTGGGATTACATGTACCTAATTATCTACCTACAGGCTTTAGCACAGTGTAATAACAATCCACTGTTAAAATCCTATTGCCGTAAACACATGCTTTTCACAATAAGTAAGTCAGATGTATTCACTTTTTCATAATGTTTCATAATAAGCAGATCAAACCTATGAACGCTGGCATAACTTTTCCTATTTTTTTCTAAAAGCCCATAACCTTTTCCACCATATTCAACACATGCCTTTGCAAGTGCACATAAACTGGCTAAAATCACACACACACAGTTATAAAATTACAAATATGTACAAAATGCAGTTTACAAAACAATATGCGACCCATCTCAATAGGGCCGAAAAAGAGTGCTCATAGTAAAACCCTCAGTGTATGTCAGAGAGGGTGGGCAACATAAAATCCCTTGCCTAATGTGGTAATCTGGTACATTAAATGTAACAAAATCTGTCTCTAAACCTGTAACACAATATGATAACCCACTGTTAAAGAACTACTGGCTTTAACAAATGCTTTTCACAATACATAAACTGGACCTACTGCCTCTGTTATACTTTTTCATACTAAGCAGATCAGACCAATGCCATCAGATACAACTTTTCCCAGTGCACCAATCAGGCGTCTAGCTTGTCACCAGAACCAACACAGGCCTACTGCTTTGATTGTAAGCTTTCCCACAAGACAGCCATCTGGCACAGATTCCAAAACTTACAATGGTACATCTTTTTTAAACACAGTTTGTAATGGGGGTAACCAACACTAAAACCCTTGTGTACCTAAGTCAACTGTGTGATTCTGTGTAGTTAAATCCTTCCCTGCCGGCCTTTATATAGAGTAATAATAATCAACCCTTAACCTCTTCGGTGCTCAGGACGGACCCTGGCCGTCTGAAGTCATGGTGGACATGTGCTAACGACGGCCAGGGGCCGTCCGATCCCGCCCAATTATTATTTCTCCTGCGCAGTGCCGAAAGGGATAAATGGATTGATGTCATCATATGCTTTTCACAACAAACACATTAGGCCTACCTCCTTTATCGAACATTTCATAACAAACAGATCAGCCTTGTGGACGTGATCATTGGATTGCGGTGCGGAAGTTCTTGAGGTCTTTAGGGTCAGCTGTGAGTTTTTTCAGAAGGGCGTTGATTTCTGCATGTTTCCAGCTCTCTGGGAAGGTGGCTGATGCGAAGGAGTTGTTTATGACGCTATGGAGGTGGGGTGCGATGATGGTCTCTGCTTTGTTGTAGATGTGGTGGGGGCATGGGTCTGGGGGGAGCTGGAGTGGATGGTGTTCATGACGTCGGTGGTGTCTTCTGTGCTGATGGGGGTCCAGTCGTTTAGGGTGGTGGTGGGGGGTCGTTGGTTTGGTGACTGGAGGCGGAGTCTGGGCATCAAAGCTGTTGTGTATATCTGCGATCTTGCGGTAGAAGAACGTGGCGAGGGAGTTGCAGAGGTCTTGTGAAGGTGTGATGTTGCTGTTGCTGGCGTTGGGGTTGGAGAGCTCTTTTACGATGCTGAAGAGTTCCATGCTGTTGTGGGGGTTGTTGTCTTTGAACGATGTCCTTTTGGTGGTGCGGATCACCTGGTGGTGTTCGCGAGTGGCGTTCTTGAGGGCTGTCATGTTTTCTGTCGTCCGTTCGTGGTGCCATGTTTTTTCGAGAGTGCGGCATGATTTCTTTGAGGGCGTCGGTGAACCATGTAGTTTTCCTGTTGCTGGTCTTGCCTGGGGAGTTCTTCAGTGGAGCAAGGTTGTCGGCGCAGTTGGTGATCCACTGAGTGAGATTGTGAACTGCGTCATTGGTGTCAGAGGTGTCGGGTTTAATGCTGATGGTGGAATTAATTAATAATTTTACATTACATGAGTAACGCGGAGTTACTAAATTACTCCAAATTCACAGATGGAATAAAAATGTGCGCCCACCCATACTTAACAGCTACTTTCATAGAACTTCCTTTGAAGTTGGAATGCTAAATGAGGTTGTCAGGAACTTCATCCTCTGATTCCAAGAGCCACAATAGACATTCCATCTGTGTCCCCATCATGCGTGAAAACCAGATCAAGCCCTGTTAGGGGAAAACGTCTCATTTAGGAGGGATGGTGGCTAGGTAATGAGCCAAGGCTCCTTCATATGTAAGAATGCTAGGACCATTTTGGTTGAGGAACCCTGAGAAGCTTTAGAATAAACTGAGAAATTAAGTGCTGTAAAAGGTGTTGGGAATTCTGCTTTATAATGGCCTGGATTGGGTGTAGGGATTTCTCCAATTACTGGCTAGAGAACAGGACACGGCTGTTGCTTCACCACCTCTTCAGAACATGTACCTGGTAAGAAAGTCTACTTTCACCAGTGAATTAGATTTCTTTTAAGTGGATTGGAAAATACATTTTTAATGACTTCACTGGTATTTTCCAATGCCTGGATAGGATTTATTTTTTTCTTAAGGGATTATTCATAAAAACAGCTTTACATACTCAGATAATAGCTTTTTGTAATTCTTCACTGTTAGGGCATTCCTTCCCCAATATCTAGTGTGCCATGTTAGCTTCCAGTCCTGTATATTTACAAGGTAGAATCTAGGAGTGATATTGCAAATATATAGAAGTTGTTTTTTCTGCATGGTAATGGCACTTTTTCCTGTCACATGTCATTCAGTGTTTTTATGCTCGCAAATGTACACAGTGAAAGACCTTTCATTCCTGCAAATGACTGATTTTGGTAAATGCTATAATTTAAATGTCACAGTGAGACAGTCAACTACAGTATTATGATTTTGTCATTTATGTGGGTGGATTTCTCTACACCACTACCACCTACCATGATCTTATTAGAAACCAACAATAAGGCACTTAGGTGTCCCCTATTCACAATACATATGTTACGAGGAAGGCATTTGCCCTATTACAATGAGTAGCAGTTGCATGGTACACAACGATCTAAAGCTAACCAAACAAGACAGAAAGAATTGGCAGTACCACAACAGAAATATGTCCTTTTTTACACTTTGCAAAAAATGCTCAAAATATTTAAAGCCCCAAGGACTGGATTTATTATCCTTCAAACAACAAAGCACTGAGTGAAAAATAGATGCATTGAGTCACACCAATGATACATATGTGGGCAGCACAAGATTTACAAAGCATGACCTGTCAAATGTCAATAATATTGTAAACAATGATTGCACAAAAATCATGCTTTGCCCAACCCTCAATCTTGTGTTTTGGTGGAAAGCAAAGTTGACACCGTTTAGTGTGGGATTCTCACTCGCAATATGAAGAACAGTACACATTTTGACATGACTAGCTGTTTGAGCTGTGTGATTTTAAATCGCACATTACACATAGGTATATCATACAATATACCATTGCACCTTGTTAGTGCTTAGTTTCAATTGATAAAAGGGTTTGTTTGAAAACCCTACAAACCTGGCTTTGTATCACATCCAAAGCGTGTCTGTGCTGGTCAGTAGTAGACATGCCCCATTTGCATAAGTTGACAGATTCATAGCACTTCGAAGTGCAAGCCATTTTCACATTTTTGCAACTGTCTACTTTCAGGCACTATAACCTTTAGTGCAGTGCTTAATTTGAGCTGGTGGTTTCCGGTGCTCCGCACTGGTACTTAAATTGTTTTCACCAGCACTTATGACAGTTAGTCACATGGTGGCGGTGTCTGTCTAATTTTCAAATGAGCACAACCACTGTTGTATATTAATTCAACATACATTAAAAATGGCTAATGCCTGCCAGCCAAGCCATACTTATACCTTTGGGGGCCTGAAAAAATCTGAATTGTCAAACTTGTAGGAGTGTGATGCTTTGTAGTTGTGTTGGTACTGTCATTGGCATCGCTGTCAGGTGCAATTGGTGGTGCAAGTTGCAATGGCATCCTGATGAGGGCCCTGGCACTTATTTTTTATTTATATAACAAAATAGGAGATTGTTGGTTAATTTATCAAACCTAATTCATATGCTCAGAAGGAAAGCCCATCATCAGACACAGATAATTTGATTAGCACCAGGCTTATGAACAGATCCCATCAGCCCACCACTCTGGCGGAGCATCGTCATCTGGGAAATGTTGGAGTAAAGTCTGTGTCGCCAAAACTTCCCATAGCCTAACTGTTAGACACTCGACCATTATCTCCTGATAGACTCAGGCAAAGTGCTCTCAAAGTATGTTGGTGCTGGTGGTGTGCAGTGCAAGGTGAATGTGATAACTTAAAAATGACTGTAAGGGCAAAAAATATGTTTATTCAGGATTGTTCATATGTCATAATTAAAAACAACCTGATAGTATGCAAAAAAGGACTATCTTTTGGCAATAGGTGAGTACAACATGTTTCAGCCGTAAGGGTAACAATGACCGGCTTTCGTCAGGACCTAAACAAGAATGGTATGCTACTGCAATATTCAACAAGGTGCAACAAAATTCAACGGAATATTAAGGAAAATAAATACATCCGTGTTTATGAATCACCCTACCAGAACTGAATATGATCTGTGATAAACTGTAGGGAAGTATGTAATCTTCTTTCCTAAAAGTGAAAAAGAAATTATGCTGGTAGATGAACATAACAAACCTTCTGAGCAACAGTGAATAGTTTGATGCTAGTCTAAAAATAAGTAGACAGCTAGGCCCTGACTTGGCTAATGAATTGGTTGATTTTTATAAAGATTATAGTTCTCACCCAGTTTTCTGTGGGAGTATGCCTCACCTCACCCGGCAACTGCTCGGTGAATGAGGCCCCGCTCTATTTGTAAGTGAAACAAGGAAACACAAGTGAGCGTCCCTGAGTGTGGTCCCCTGTTAAACAATAATATCAAATACAAAAAAACCTAAATCAAATATCTAATCTTTGACAGTCCACCATGGAACTGGGTAACCAGCAGGTCTGCTCTCGTGATAAAAACATGTAATTAGTATCATACAGATAGTCTAGAAATGTTATGACGTTCATATAACCTTTGGTCAAAAAGATTAACATTCAGGACTTTCTGTATTAGGAATACATAACACAAAATGTGGCCTATAATGTTTAGAAAATTAGGCGCAATTTCGTCTTTGTAAGAGCATGTTTAAATGACAGTCATAGCCCTTCACCTCAGTAGATGCCTCTCTAATAGTCTTGAAACGCCTACCTTTGCTCTTATATTTCGTAAACAGTATAGAAGTGCATAAGAAATAGAATCGAAAAGAAAAAGGAAGCAGGTTCTTGGCTATTAAATTAATATCATGGCACTCTATCTAAAGGTGTAAAGCAAACAATGTCAATAATCAGGGACGCTAGCTGGCTCCTTACCTGTCCGTCGGTACCTCCGGTTGAAGTCCAAGCCGAAGGGGAGGTACCTGACGGCAGGTTGGAGTGTCTTTTATACAGTAGCGGTCGGCAGTAGGAGTTTCTGCAGGGTGGTGACGTGGGCAGGGGGAGGTGCAGGGTGGAGGGTAGTAATGTATGGATTACGGAGTTTAACAGGTAAGTTAACATTTAAATAAATAAAACGAATTTCGTTGCACGCACTGCATCACATTTGGTGATGCAGTGCGAGCAACAAAATTCGTTTTATTTATTTAAATGTTTACTTACCTGTTAAACTCTGTAATCCATACATTACTACCCCCCACCCTGCCCCTCCCCCTGCCCACATCACCGCCCTGCAGAAACTCCTACTGCTGACCGCTACTGCTTTTATATTGTCCCCGCTGATTGGTTTAATTGGGGGTAATCTGTGAGAGCTCTCTTAATTGAGGGCTCGTTAGATCGTAAGCGTATCGCTATCGAGGAAAAAACAGCGTACTGAAAGTCTTCGATAGTGCGCAGGCTCGCGCATTGGCACACGTATTAGTGCACAAGCTCACTTGTAGCGACCGGTTTTGAGCAGGCGTTTTAGGCAGATAGGTCGTCTAGAGGCCAACGTGCATGCGCGGACGCTAGTGACCCGTTATGGCGCATGCGCATTAGCCGGATATTAGCTGTCTCCGGGGTGGAGACAGCACAAGGCATTTTGTGAAAACAGAGGCTCTCGTTGGTATCGAGAGTAATGGACCACAAGGGGTCTCATTCCTATTCAGATCCCTGTGGTTCGTGATCCTTCAAGGATTGTTTCTCTGAATCACGTGATCTATTAAAGAATATTAGCTCTTGTCAAGGATATGCGTGTTCGTAATTTTCATACACCCATATGTGAGAGATTGTTTAAGAGACAACTGGGTTTTTGTCGGAGAGCATACTTATAGTTCTCCACTTATTCCTATTAAGATTTAATGCATGGCTGAGGGGTAGTGAGTATAAATGTTAATCAGAAGCGTTATGCTGACAAGATTGCAAGCATTTATACAATTTTTATATCATTTATTGACCTGCATAGAATTATTATATTTAGTAATATTTGAAATTTGCAGATGCATAAATTAAAGGTGTTGTGGAATATCACGCTAGGGGTGTTGCTAACTCACGTAGTATATGTGTAGTAGCTAGTTGTTTTGGGTAATAACCAAACTATCAACTAATCAGTGACCTCAATAACACTCATTACCCTGTTCAAATATATGATTTTACCAATCAAGGGAAAATGATGAGTTTGAGGAAGTGATCATGTTATTGTCGATACCACACCGAAAAGGGCCACAACATGTGTATTAGCTGGTTATCCAGAGTAGATGTATGTAAATACTTTGATCTCCCTTTTCACTGGAGTCCGCGCATGCGCGTTGGCCTCTAGACGACCTGTCTGCCTAAAACGCCTGCTCAGTACCGGTCGCTACAAGTGAGCTTGCGCACTAATACCTGTGCCAATGTGTGAGCATGCGCGCTATCGAAGACTTTCAGTACGCTGTTTTTTCCTCGATAGTGATACGCTTACGATCTAACGAGCCCTCAATCAAGAGAGCTCTCAGAGATTACCCCCAATTAAACCAATCAGCGAGGACGATATAAAAGACACTCCAACCTGCCGTCAGGTACCTCCCCTTCGGCTTGGACTTCAACCGGAGGTACCGACGGACAGGTAAGGAGCCAGCTAGCGTCCCTGATTATTGACAATGTTTGCTTTACACCTTTAGATAGAGTGCCATGATATTATTTTAATAGCCAAGAACCTGCTTCCTTTTTCTTTTCTATTCTATTTCTTATGCACTTCTATACTGTTTACGAAATATAAGAGCGAAGGCAGGCGTTTCAAGCCTGTTAGAGAGCCATCTACTGAGGTGAAAGGCTATGACTGTCATTTAAACATGCTCTTACAAAGACGAAATTACGCCCAATTTTCTAAACATTATAGGCCACATTTTGTGTTATGTATTCCTAATACAGAAAGTCCTGAATGTTAATCTTTTTGACCAGAGGTTATATGAACGTCATAAAATTTCTAGACTATCTGTATGATACTAATTACATGTTTTTATCACGAGAGCAGTCCTGCTGGTTACCCAGTTCCATGGTGGACTGTCAAAGATTAGATATTTGATTTAGTTTTTTTTGCATTTGATATTATTGTTTAACAGGGGATCACACTCTGGGTCGCTCACTTGTGTTTCCTTGTTTCACTTACAAATAGAGCAGGCCTCATTCACCGAGCAGTTGCCGGGTGAGGTGAGGCATACTCCCACACAAAGCTGGGTGAGAACTATAATCATTATAAAAATCAACCAATTCATTAGCCACGTCAGGGCCTAGCTGTCTACTTATTTTTAGACTAGCATCAAACTATTCACTGTTGCTCAGAAGGTTTGTTATGTTTATCTACCAGCATAATTTCTTTTTCACTTTTAGGAAAGAAGATTACATACTTTCCTACCATTTATCACAGATCATATTCAGTTCTGGTAGGGTGGTTCATAACCACGGATGTATTTATTTTCCTTAATATTCCGTTGAATTTTGTTGCACTTTGTTGAATATTGCAGTAGCATACCATTCTTGTTTAGGTCCTGACGAAAGCCAGTCATTGTTACCCTTACGGCTGAAACATGTTGACCTCACCTACTGCCAAAAGATAGTCATTTTTCCATACTATCAGGTTGTTTTTAATTAGGACATATGGACGATCCTGAATAAACATTTTTTTCGCCCTTATAGTCATTTTGTAAGTTATCACATTCACCTTGCACTGCACGCCACCAGCACCAACATACTTTGAGAGCACTTTGCCTGAATCTATCAGGAGATAAAGGTCGAGTGTCAAACAGTTAGCCTACGGGCAGTTTTGGCAACACAGACTTTACTCCAACATTTCCCAGATGACGATGCTCCGCCAGAGTGGTGGGCTGATGGGATCTGTTCATAAGCCTGGTGCAAATCAAATTATCTTTGTCTGATGGGTTTTCCTTCTGAGCATATGAATTAGGTTTGATAAACTGACCAACAATCTCCTATTTTGTTATATATGTAATGTACCAGGGGTGTGGAGATTACTTTGGCCGGTAAATATTATCCCTAGACCCTTTTTTTAATTTTTTTTTCTTTTTTACTTATTTTTTATTTACAAATTAAGCACTGCTTTAGCGGAGGAAAGGTATTGACGCTCTAATTTGCATGTCAATTCATTACTTTGCTTCATGCAAGCGCCTACGCAAACCTTTAGTAAATCTGGAACTCAGCGCATTCACCATCAGAAGTTGTAGGCAGAGCACGCGTGGAGGGTGGAAGGATGCTGGTGCACAATACCTGTCTCACTCAAGGGTCCTTAAGGATGAAGGGTTGCCGCTGTTACTCCACATTGATATTCCCCATCAGCAGTTGCAGGCACAAACCTTCTAAGCTGCTGATGGCACGAGTGAGATAATTTCAGTGATTATGCTCCCTCATGGAGGGCACAAGTAGGCGCAAATGTACACAGTCAAAGAATTTCCATTCGTGCAACCGGTGGATTTGGGTAAATGCTATAATTTAAATGTCACAGCGAGACAAAAGGATTCCGAGATTGCTCTTGAGAGAAGATACTAACGTCCTTGCTTTCGAAATGGATCAAGGGTTGAGTATAAATACCGTCTCTGCAGATGTAATCTGTCTTGCCAACCATCTGTGTAATGTGGAAATTGCATTGGTTATTCAGCTCCTGGGCTCAATGTTAAAGTTGGTGAAGATAATTCAGAAACAAGTTTAAGAGTTGAACTTGTTGATTCACAACTTTTTTGCCTAATGGAATTCTCAGTTTAAAATATTTTACAATGATGGAATGGAATGCTCAGCTTCAAACAGATTATAATCACACACTGGAATGTTCGCATTTAAACAGGTTAGAATGACCTTTGAGAATGCTCACCTCAGATAGGTTAGAATGATGCGCTGGAATGTTCACCCTCAAACATGTTACAATAATGCACTGGAATGTTTACCTTCAAACGGGATAGAATGGTGGGCTGGAATGCTCACCTTCAGACAGATTACACTGCTGCACTGGAATGCTCACCTTCAAACAGGTTCGAATGTCACAGTGGAATGCCCACCTTCAAACAGGTGTCAATGACTCTCGGGAATGCTCCCCTTGAACTAGGTTAGAATGATGTGCCGGAATATTCACGGTCAGATATGGTAGAATGATGCCCTGGAATGCTTACCTTCAAGCAGGTTACGTCGTACTGGAATGCTCAACTTCTGACACGTCATAATGAGGCACTGGATTGCTCATTCGTGCAATCAGTTGATTTGATTAAATGCTAATATTTAAATATAACAGTGAGACTAAATGATTCCTAGTCTGCTCTTGACTAATGTCCTTGTTTTTGTTTTAAATTAATCAAGGGTTGAGAAGAAATACCGTCTCCGCAGAAGTAATCTGTCTTGCCAATCATCCGTGTAACATGGAAATTGCATTGGTTCTTCAGCTCCTACTCTCGATGTTAAAGTTGGTGAAGATATCACAGAAACAAAATTGTTTAAGAATTGAAGCTATTGATTCACAACTTGCTAGTGTAATGGAATACTCACCTCAAATAGTTTACAGTGTTGCAGTGGGATGCTCACCTTCAAACCGGTAAGAATGAGTCACTGTAATGCTCACCTTCATATACGTTAGCATCGTGACTCTGGGCAATAGTTCACTTAATGTCCCTGATGGCCCACAGTGCCTGGATACCCTTAGGGGTGATACGTCGCGCTTTACAAATGTGGAATGTCATTTTTTTTCTTTCTCCAAACTTTTCAAACCATGTGCTGCACTGTACTTTATGTTTATGAAGTGAGAACATATTGAAAGTTAGCCTAAGTGTTTTGTTCTGGCAGTCTACCCTTTAGCACTATGGTAGCTCATGCACACTCCTTATACTATGGTGCAGATGAGTGCACATGGCGCTAGGCAGCCTGATGTGTGCCAGCACATGGGAAGAGAGCATGAGTGCCATATCATAGTTATGGCACTGTCCTGCTCTCTCCTTTCATAGAAAATGTGACCCTTTAATTTCAATAACCACCAGGAGGAGCATGGCTTTCCTCTTTTTTTGCATACCCTGTTCCCGGATGTGCTGCCGCTTTGAGCAGCAAGGGATTTTTTTATGTCACACATGTATAGATACTGCTCGTACCAAAACTGTATAACTTTTTTGCAAGCAGTGTAAACATAGCACAAAGTAACACCACCACTAAACTTCAAAAAATGTGTATGGACCAACTGTTACTGGTAGACCCACACAAAAAGTCCACCATACTTGCAGGGTTTCTGAATTCATGAATGCAGCCTGGTCATGTGGAAATCCACCATATGCAGTGGAGTAGGAAGGGGGGTGCGGTGGGTGCGGGCCGCCCCGGGTGTCATCACTGAGGGGGGTGACAAAATGGCAAAAATATATGTTTTAAACACATATTTTTGCCATTTTGTCAAGCCGGGGGTGACAAGAAATTTTCCGCACCGGGTACCACCAGACCTTGCTATGCCACTGACTATACCCAATTGATAATTTCCGAAGAGCTAATTCAGAAATTTGAGCATCTAAATACACCGTATCTGCCAGATTTATCTTGACTTTGAGCAACCACAGTCATATAAAGTGTCGCAAAGCAGCACAAACTCTTTACAAAGTATTTACTTTCCAGCGCTACACTTTTTCTTCACTGGAAAAGCACTACTTTGGGTCAAGGTGGAGTACCTACCATGAGTGGTACTTGGGCATTCTGGCACAAACACCTATGGTGTGTGCTTCAAAATCTTTTCTACTAACATTTTTAGACAGGTCTTAGCGTCAAAAACAGCTCCTCCCCGAGATAGGTGAAAATCTATTTCACACATTGCATGTGAGCTGCACTGTACAGCACACATCCAATGAGTGAATGTTTAGGTTCGTCTAGGCATACAATTTTGCACTGGAAAGGGAAGCTTCCAGACCACAGCCCATGTTAGACACTAAGCACACAAAGGGAAGCTTCCAGACCACAGCCCATGTTAGACACTAAGCACACAACTTTGCACAACAGTGGGGCAAAAGCGTGAGTGTGGTGCTAGGCAGCCAGTTTGTGCACCGGAGCATGGAAAGATACCAGCATCCGGCCATAGTTAGTAAATACAGCTCTGCACTGCTCTCGCCCCCCAGTTCGGCACATTGCAGCACATTTGGTTGCTGTGCTGCGTTGCACTATAATTTAGTAAATCTGCACCATGGGTGCAAAGTGCTTTGAAAATTGACCATGAGTGTTCAATTCACTTATTCATCTTAGTAAGTTTATTGATGACGTCATTTATTCAAACATGGTAACTATCTACCCCCTCATCCTACAATGCAAAGCAAATACATTCTACATCATTGCGTGATCGTGCTTTCTTTAACATTCAGACACACCACAGAAAGGCAAGCATCATACGGCACAAGTTAACGGCGAGTAGTCCTTGGGGCACATTTACTAAGATTACGCAGTGTTTGCATCATAAAAGTGACACAAATTGGCGCAATATCTTTTTGTTCTATTTTCTCCCCAGCGCTAAACTTGTTTAGTGCTGGAAATAACGTGAAAGTGACGCGAAGCAGCACATAGCACTGCTTGGCATTACTTACCGCCAAGGGGGCGTACCTTGGGTGGTGCATGGGCGTTCCCATACAACCCAAGGTTTCCAACACTAAACCCAATTTACTAAATAAAGAAAACCGGGTTTAGCATCAGAAAATAGTGCACCCTTCAACCATGCGCTATGGAGGAGAAATGCTTTTTTTCTCCATTATTTTCGGATTTTGCATGTGTGCTGCACTGTACAGCACACATACAAAGTGGGAAAATATTTAAAATGATTCTAAGCATAATATTATCCTTCCAGTGCAAAACCTATGCTTGACTCATGGAGACACGCTTGTACTATGGTGCAAAGGCGTCTCCGTGGCGCACAGCAGCTCATTCCAGTGTTGACACTAGGAAGAGTGGAGGAGAGTGCCGTATTTCGGTAAAGTTGGCACTCTACTGCACTCTCCTCATGCAGTGCAGCACAGCATTTGCGGCTGCTGCACTGCGCAAACAATTGGTAAATCCGGCCCACAGTATCTACCACCAGCGCCTTATCTCGCTGGTGCATTTATATTCACTATACACCAAGCATCATGCGCAACACATTATTGATAGGGTAAGATTGCCAACACAGCCTTACCTTGATGATGACGTTTTTAGGATCATGGATGCACCAAGAGAAGCATGCGAGCTCGAAGATCGAGGGAACTGCAAACCGAGGTGGACGCGCTATAGCAGGTCTCGGGTGATAGCCAGTAAGGAAGGGGCTATTTCACCGTCCACGTGGATCCAACGGATTGGTGCAGCCCCTTCACATCAGCAGCCATTGCAGTGACAAACCTTATGATGTGACCTTTAAATAGGTAATCATGACCTTGACATTGCTCCAGCGGCAACGTCTCTAGGGCAGGAGTAAGTGTAGCAAATAAGCCATGTGGGTTTCATAGCTTGTGAAGGGAATGGCCAAGTGGATGCAAAGATTAATTTGAACTTTACATTTTTATCGATGAAAAGATCTCGTTGCTGGAAAAAAGTTGTTGATGTGGGATCAGGCATTCAAACTGAGCCGCAGGAGAGCAAATGCCAATTAGGGCACCCGTTGCATAATGAGATTTCTTTCTGGTGTGCCCGGTCTAGCTGCCGCATAGTTCTTGGTAATAGTAAATTCTGTTGTCGAGAACCAGGCAAATTGCGTTACGCAGGAGTGCATAGTCTAATCCAAGCCCCTACTATAGTCCAGTGAGGAAGAAGCAGCATCCCACACAAGCTCGTGCCTCTACACCAAGGACCAAGGAAAGCGGATGCGGGAAAACGGTGGACCATCGTTAACCGCACAACCTCCTCATGAGTTCTGCCTATGTTGGTAGAAAAGTTTCCCGTCTAAAGAACATTTGAGATAGATCACTACAAACTCAGAGTTGGTGGAACCTGGTAACACATTGAATCAGTGTGAAAACTTCTTATGAAAGTAGAAAATCTAGATCAGAAATTGAGACCAGTGTCCACAGAGCTTAATTTGGTGAAAAAACCGATTTGCTTTAGCGCTGATGAATGCTGGGATTACTGATTCCCAAGACCCCCTCTTCTTGATAGCACCTCATCGCTCTTTCGTCCTCTGCTCTGTACTCTCTAACACTTCAGCTCACTTTTGAAAGATCTTTTGGATCCCTTCTTCCTGCCCTTGTAACTCTTTTCCTATGCTTCTACTTTACTCTACCCTTTCTGCCTTTCTCTCTCTTGCCCTTGGTCAAAGACTGATGACGAAAAATAAACCCTGGTCCCCTACAACCACCAGCAGACATTACACACTGACCGCACACGGCTGCTCTGTGCCAGCCAATATCTTGCTATAATAATACAGATCCAAGCTCTCTTTCGTAGACAACAGACTATGGCTGTATTATTCTCTATAGTCTTTTCTTTGTTTTCATTCTTTCTTTATGATTGGTCCTGCAAGGAAGGTTTTAATCCTTTTCGTTCCCAAGTAGGAAAGTACCCAATGATGGTCACCATGGTAACACACTTGAAAGATTCTTTTCAAGGTATTCCTATCAATGTTGTTTAAAGCTGTGTTCACACCACAACAATACCTGATATGCATCTTTTCAGTGCTGATGATTCACAGCATGGATGTCCTGAATCTACCTCGCGGGGTTATGTGACCACGGATCTCCCGTACTGTGTCCACAGCTATTTATACTGTGTTTATCTTGAATTGCTGAATTCCTAATCCTACTGTCCTTTTAATTAGCGCTCAGTTTATTTTACTGCTGTAATCCTAAAAGTGAATTTGTATTTGTATTGTGTACTGTGTGCTGCTCGCACCTACCTGCACATTGCCCTTTACTCTGGGATCGGGCTGCTACTCCCCTTCCTGTTGTCTTCCGGGTGGACAACTAGAGACGCCATCTTAGTTTGTGTGTGCTCTAGTTGTACAAGGGGCTTGCCTACAAGTATGCACGCTGTGCGGACATGCGCAGCGGGTGCGCCGCTGACGTGCCTAAGGCAAGCCCTTCTGCGCCCGTCAGCGTCCCGAAAGCGGCCAGCGCCAGCCATGCTGCTGCTGTGCCGAGCTGCTCCTACTCCGGCCCAAATGCTGTACGTGTTCAAGCCTTTGGGAGGTTTTAGATAGCTTATTTACGGTCTACAAGAGTTGCAAATTTCCCCTGTGCCCTGGAGCGGCAGGTTACCCTCCTCCTACCATTCTTCCTCTCAAAAGGCAGAAGGGGCAACTTTATCTTAGTGGCTATGATTAATGCCCACTCACTAGGTAACTACTCCCATAACGTCTTTGACCTTCTCTCTGATGAGTCTCTTGACCTACTGTTTTATAACAGAGACCTGGCTTAACAAGCTCTCCAATCCCGCGATTAAGCTGGCCATTCCTGGGGGATATAAAGTCTCTTGTGTTGATTGCTAAACCGGGAGAGGTGGAGGTATAGCAGGGGTGTTCAGGGACAAGTGGATCTTCCATCGTGGGAAGACCCTGGGGATAGGAGAGGGTGAGGAGCTGGACTTTTGCATCACCATTACGCCCTACTTCACGTTGGGCGGCACACTGGCCTACAGACCCCCTGGTCTGGCAGGAGCATTCCTCAAAGCCCTGGATGATGTCATCACTGCGCGCACTATACTTTACCCACTTTTTACTCCTTGGTGATTTTTATATCCATCTGGATTTCGGGGAGGCTAGGGAAATTCGGGAGTTCCTTGACTCTCTGAGCCTTGAACAGCTCACTCAACGGGTCGGCTACCCCACACACTGTGGAGGACATATTCTTGACCCCACATGCTAAAATTTCCCCATTACTGTCAAAGATCCTCTCCCTGTAGCCTGGACCCATCACTGTGATCCACTTTTCTTGGACCATCGACAGTAATCATTCATATAGCCTGCCCTGTCAAGGAAGACCCTCCCACAAAATTGATCCTACAGCCTTTAGCCTGGTCCTGGCTGAGACACGTCCAGCCTTCGCTAAGGATCTGGAAGGAGCCCTTGATAGTTTCACTAGCTGGATTTCGCAGGCGGTTGAGCACCTATCTCCTTTCTCACTGCGTAGACGAACCAGAGATTTCCCTTCAAACCATGGTTCTCCAGTGAGCTAAAACCTCAGAAACAACATTGTAAAAAACTGGAGCGCTGCTGGAGACAGGCGTATTGTCCATTGTGGTTCAGACAAAACCACAGCACCGAGACAGCCCTCATCGCCACCACAGACGACATCAGGCACCAACTAGACAACGGCGAAACATCAGCCCTCATCCTCCTGTCAGCCGCGTTCGACACGGTCTGCCATCGCACTCTAAAGACACGTCTCCTAGAAGCCGGAATCCAAGAGAAGGCCCTTGACTGGACCACATCCTTCCTCTCTGGCAGAACTCAGAGCATCCGCCTCCCGCCCTTCTGATCCGAGGCCACAGACATCATCTGCGGCGTCCCCCAGGGCTCATTCCCTCAGCCCGACGCTGTTCAACGTCTACATGGCCCCCCTCGCACAAGTGGCCCGCCAACACGACCTCAACATCATCTCATACGCCAACGACACCCAGCTCATCCTCTCCATCACCAAGGACCCGCACACCGCCAAAACCAACCTCCACGAAGGAATGAAGGCCGTCGCCGACTGGATGAGGAACAGCCGTCTGTAGCTGAACTCGGACAATACGGAGGTACTCATCCTCGGACCCACCCCCTCAGCCTGGGATGACTCCTGGTGGCCAACCACACTGGGAACATCACAGCCACCCACCGACCATGCACGTAACCTAGGATTCATCCTCGACTCCTCCCTCTCCATGTCTATACAGGTCAACGCCGTCTCCTCCTCCTGCTACAAAACCCTCCGCATGCTCCGCAGGATCTACAAGTGGATCCTGACCGAAACACGAAGAACGGTGACACAGGCCCTTGTCAGCAGCAGACTGGACTATGGCAACACACTCTACGCAGGAATCCCAGCCAAACACCTACGATGACTACAACGCATCCAAAACGCCTCCGCCCAACTGATCGTCAACGTCCCCCACCGCAGCCACATCACCCCCACCTGAGAGACCTACACTGGCTCCCCGTCGACAAGAGGATCACCTTCAAGCTCCTCACCCACGCACACAAAGCACTCTACTACGCCGGACCAGCCTACCTGAACAGCAGACTCAGCTTCTACACCCCCATCCGCCAGCTCCGCTCCGCCAGCCTCGCCCTCGCCGCTGTCCCCCGCATACAACGAACAACCTCCAGCGGCAGATCCTTCCCCTACCTCACCGCCAAGACCTGGAACACCCTCCCTACCCACCTACGGCAGACCCAAGACCTACTCGCCTTCAGAAGACTCCTCAAGACTTGGCTCTTCGAGCAGTAGCGGCACCCCCTCCCCTTAGCGCCTTGAGACCCTCACGGGTAAGTAGCGAGCTTTACAAGTACTCTGATTGATTGATTGATTTGCCAAGTTGGCACTAAGGAAAGCTCAGAAAACATGTTATGCATCCATATCGCCTGCTAAGAGCCTCTACTATGCTGAGCGCATTGCTCTCTCTAGAAACAATGCCAAGGAAATCTTTTCCATTGTGCAGAGCTTCCCAGCCTCTAGCGCAGAGACCATCACACTTCCTACCTCGGCTGCCTGGTGTGAGAAACTTTGTAGTTTATTTATTGATAAGATCCAGACTCTCCAGATGAATTTTAATACTGGCACCAACTCTATGGCAGGGAACCCATTTCTTAAAGGGCCGACATCTACCTCTCATCCAGTACCATCTCTGGCGGCCTTTTCAATAATTACTCTGTATGTCTCCTTGATGGTTCTCAAGTCCTTGAAATCAGGCTCCGCGTCAGACCCCTACCTGGCCAGGTTGCTGGCTTCAGTTGCAGAGGCAGTGTACCCGGAGGCTTATAGTCTTATTAATATGTCTCTACAGACTGCTACAGGTCCTCTACCTTGGAAACTGGCAACACTTTTGCCTCTTCTGAAAAAACCCTCTTTGGATCCATCTATCCCGACTAGCTGTCACCCTATTTCTCTCCTTCCTGCCGTGGCAAACGTTTGCGAGAAAGTTATTAATAAACAGCTCACCAACTATGTTGAAGTGTTTGGCCTGCTCTACACAGCCCAATCGGGCTTCAGAGCCTCATATAGTACTGAGACGGTCCTTGTTGAAATCTCTGAAGCGATTCGGTAATGTCTGGATGCCGGTGGTAGAGCAGCTCTGATTTTGTTGGACCTCTCTGCAGCATGCGATGCTGTGCCTCACTCTTTGCTGCCGACCAGAGGACATTGGAATCTCAGGGTCTGCGTGGAACTGGCTGAAATCGTTCCTTGAGGACAGAACACTACAAGTTTGGCTCCCCCCGTCCTCGTCTGTACCTCAAAGTGTGACCACAGGAGTGCCTCAAGGGTCCACTTGGCGGCCCCCAACCTGCGAGCCATGCCGGCCTCGACTGGCTTATACACGTACAGTGTAATGTGGCAGAGTACATTGATCTGAGACCTTTTTGGTGAATTGTGCGCTATACAAAAGCATTTGACTTATGACTTATCTGGCTTAGCTGGTGAGTTAGCTAGCCCGTGTACTGATTGCTACAAAATCCTTAACAAATAATATTCCGTGATTTAAGAATAAATCTACATTGGACAAATACTCATTTATTGAGTTTGTACTTATTACATTTTAGGACCTCAAAACAGTCAGTGTGTGTTGTGTACTCATTGAGTTCATCAGGAACAACCAAGATGCACAGAAGCCACAGAATACTTCCTGGTCAGGCCTCCTGGTATTCTTAGTGGTCTGGTTGCCTGTGGTTTTTATGTCAACGGAAAGGCTAATAAGTGAGCCAATAAGTGCTTTATGCCCTTCCACCAGCATATTTGAATATATCCTGGCCATCCGGGCCAACAATTTCATAGCCTCCAAGAATGCGTCATATCTCACATTATCAGGTTCTCAATCTCCTTCACTGATTGATTGCTGACTGACTGAAGTTTTATCCCTCAGTCTCCATGCCCTTCCTATTCCATTGACTTTAGTCTGTTGTTGTGGGTTATATCAATTGATGGACAGTTAAAGCTGAAGGTATTTTTGGGCCTTTCACCATGTGACTGTTAGTCTGATCTATGTAGGAGGCTTAGCATGTTGATGTCACCTGTATTCTTGCCTTTGCTGTCCAGGTGCCAGTGCTCTGTTGCTGCCTTCACCCTGCCTTGGTTTCAAAGTGTTTCTAGTGCAGTGTAAGCTTTGCATTTGTGTGAGTTTGCTTCCTGACTTTAAATTGTTGTCTCCCATAGTGTATGCATTCTATTTCTATCCCATTCTCTACCTGGTCAGCAAGAAACTGATGGATGAAAGTCTGAATTAGCCTGAACCACTGGTTACTAATCTAGGTGCATTCCATTCCATTGTTTTGATCTCATCAGTACCATTACAGGCATGGGTCCAATTTAGGCAAGTCATTCATCACCCCACCCAAAACAGTATGTCCATCCTAAACTGCTAGGCCATGCGGTTTCTGAATACGCATATACGCCTTTTCAGACCAGTTTCAGCATTGCTGGTACCAGTCCCTGAGGAGCAGGTTGGATTAAATAGCACAGCAAAGACACGCTGTCTTCCATGGTTCACGTATACAGGGATCTAAGGTAGACAGAAGGAATAAAGGACACCTGTTGTACAAATGAAAGAGACACCTTATCACAGCCCTGCCTTGGTGCCTATTTCAGGAGAGCTTTGAAGTTCTCAGGGGTTTAAGAATCATGTTTGATTATTTTTTTTATTTTTTTTAAACGCATGGCCATGAAGTTTTTCATTTTATATTTTCGTCTAAACACACTCTACATCCAATTATACATTTGAAATAGTTTTACAGAGGATCACAGTACATTTCATCTGACATCATCATGAACATTCTGATTTGAATCTGTGTTTCTTGCATCTTTCTTCCAAGGCAAACATGTGTCGATGCCCCTACTTTTGGAGTGAAAGATGGATCAGGACAACTTTTGTCAAACACAGCAAAGTTCTCTTCAAAGGAAGAGTCTGGCAGTTTTCTCAAAGAATTCACCAATAACAGGAAGGTTTGGCAACATCTCCAGCATTTTTTTGATCACACGAAAACGTTTACAAAGTGCAGCCTATCTTTCTTAAAATTCCCAAGCATTTTATACCAAAGATAGCCAAAGGACTGTGTATTAAAATTCTATGCTTCTTTCAAGGCCAACATCTAATATTTTCTCACTTTTGCCTCAATGTGATCTCAGACCGGTCTCGGTTAATCACCTGATCAAAACATTCTCTAATTAACTGTGTTATACAAAATAACTCTTCTCATTCCATTAACTGACAATTTGAGCAAATTATACTTTATATATTTCAAATAAAAGCAAATCAGACAGTTCAAAATCTAATTGAAATTGGTGTTTGAGTAATTTAAAGAAAAGAAGTTTAAAATGAGATACACGGTGGAAGTTTTCTATGTACGAAACCATAAAATAAATGTGGCTTTTATGCACACCATCGCTTTTAATATCTTATTCAGGTAAACAATATTTCTCCTCCTTCGAACTCAGACTAAGCTATTCAGATATGTTTATTTGCCGGTGAAAATCTGCCCCTCTACACTAGATCAATAATATCTCTCTCCAAGAGCCTAATCAAATTGCTTAGTCATAGCACAAACTGCGATGTCATTTTTATCTATAAATAGCATTTTGTTTGCATACTCTAATTAAGATGAAACAGGACACTCAGGTAGAGGGAGGAAAGAAGCAAATTAAAACCAGGAAATTGAACTTTAATGTTTGAGATGAATATTTTTTTCAATAAGAAGTGCATACAAATATGCCCAACTTTATACACTCTGTCTTGCACATCCTTCGGTTTGAATAATTTGTTGTAAAGAAGTAACGTGTAGCCCCTTACTCCAACATAGTCACATATTAAATTTGTAGTAATTTGAAATAAATTTCAGAGTGGAAAGTATCAAATTTCCCGACCATTGGCAATAAAAGTCATTTTTGACCATAAAAAGGAGACGGAATGGGCCCAGAAAAAGAAGTAGTTGTGGATTTACAAATTCACATTTATATTATGATTAGGGCTCCCGGTCTTAGGGTATTTATTTTTGGGCCATTTTCGTCTGTATTTACCCATATTTATTTTTTGGCAATTTTATCTGTATTTATCTATATTTATTTTGTGTTTTTCGTATATAAGAAGTTGTAAAACTGTACATTTCCTTATCTATTTAACTGGTAGATGTGCACTCATACTTTGGTGTCTGTCGTTTTTTAGCTATTTAAGCTGCCACATATTACATAACAGCACATCCAATGATAAATACTAGCATTATACCATAAATATATGTGACATATTCTGTTATTTGAAGAAATTTCGTCCTGTTTTTAATTTCCCTTGCTGTCCATCTGCCCAGCTGCTGGCCTATAATTCATGAAAGACTGCGTAGAGAATTAAAAGAAGCACAATTTTCAGTTTTTATCCACTTTTAAAAATAAATGCAGACAGAAAACACATTGCTTTCGGTCTGTGTTTATCTGTAAAAATCCGTAAAAACTGAATACAGGGAGCCTTACTTATGATTTATTTGAAGAAAAAAACCTGTTTGGTAGGTCTAAATTAGCTTGAAACCTATTTCGAATTCAAGCATACTGTGATGTCAAGTTATACGCTGACAGTTGGATTGACAATGGATTTCTGGGTAGTTCATGGGATTTAAACATGTGAAGATTTAAGGTGTACAAAGAGAAATCGTTCACTATATGCACATTAGAACCCGAATTATGCTAATTTGCTGGGAAAACTGCATAAAAAGATATAGTACTCTCTGCCACAGTCTAATTGCTTCTGTTGAGTGATTAAATCAGGAGATGCTGTTAACAAACCCTACAATATTGAAGTTATTGAACTTAGAATTATGGATGGCTGTGTTAGCCCTGCTGAACCTACACCTGTGGTTTCGAGGTTGAAGCCAACTTGCTGCTGGCGGTGTATTCTCCTATTCTATTTAACTCACAATGTGCTTGTTTTTTTTTATTTCACAGAGAAAAATAGTTTCTAGCTTTTATTCTCACATGCGCTTATAATATTACAAATGTAATTCGAGAAACATGCTTGAGAAATAAGACAATATTCACTTTAAAACAACAGATTTTCAAACAAGTGAACAAAGTTTCCCAAGTCGATACACCATATTCTTGAAACACGAGTCAAGGACACTTTACTCTCACTAGGGAAGAGGTGTCACAATACTTTGCTGACAGGCCTTCTTACCAGGCTGAAGTTGGACTGTCGGAAAATGCATTCCTGCCTCAGCACAGGCACATAAGTTCACACACAGAGCAGTTCTAATAAAGTAACACCTCGGCAGAGAGACAGCACATTTCCAGAGGACATCTTTTTTACACACATTTCAGAAAGCTGCACACAAACCTACCTCATTAAGAGGTAACACTTTAAACGGTGCAGAAATTGTAGTTTTCCTCTCGCTCTTTGTTACACCTGCTATCATTTACTACGCCTCCTCCTTGAATCAACCCTTGGACTCAACAAACAAGAAATACTCAGGGCCAAGGAAGAAACAAGGTGTTCCAAATGCATGTACAAAATGATCTTATTTTAGGCCAATCAACTCTATTGTGTATTTGTTATTCTTTTACATGATCAGTAAATGAATAACGTGTCTAGAGAAAGCATCATTGTCTGTGCCCCAAAAAGACACTGTATATTTCATTATGGTTAGAAAGGGCTATTAGAACATTGGAATGTTGGGAGCTCCATTGAAAACAATGGAGTGCTCCGGGATTATAATGGCTGGTAGAAGCTTGGAGCCCCGAACATTCTAATATTTCTTTGTTCACAGCTCTGGCTGTGAACAAAGGCTTCAGGGAGCCTGAGGGGATATCAATCCCCTCACGCTCCCATAAGGCTTTGTTCTTTTTTGTTAGAACATTCTGCCCTCTAGTGGCAGAATGTTCTAATAGCCTTATAGCCCATCGTAGCTGGGCTATACCGGCTATTAAAGTCCCTCTCCCTTGTTAAAGGCCCTCGCCTTCGGCTCGGGCCTTTAACGCTGGAGAGGGCCTTTAATAGCAGGTATAGCCCCCTACGGCGGGCTATAAGGCTATATTAGAAACTCAGTAATGATAGTTGTTCCCACAAACAGCACTTTCAATGGTGCTGTCCTTGAACATACGGACAGCTAGAACTCTTAGAAAAAACACATAGTGCAAGCAAAACCATCACCACACACAGCGGAACACTAACCGACCCCCAAATAATACCAACCTATACTGCTACCACTCAATTGCAATCTTTTAAACTTAGAAGACAAAGACAGTAGGAGTGGGCATAATTTACGTAATTTGCTGTAGTGTAATTACACGAAATTACAGGTCAATTACGTGAGAGTGCGTAAATTACACAAGGAGCGTAACCCTGCATTTAGCGCTATTTTCTTAGTGTAAAATGCGACAGAACAGGGACAGGCAGCAGCAGCCTGCCCTCAGTTCCTCTGCTTTTGCAGTATGAATTTTCCCCCCAAATTACTTTAAATTATGTGAACAAGCCTAATCGTGTAATTTTCAGTAACTTCACTTCACAAGAGTAATGACAATTACTGAAATTACACAAGGGTCAATTCAGATTTCCCCTCGGCGTAAGAGACAGCAAAATATTAAATCATCCGGGGATGGTACTGGGCTTTTTGACTAAAAGGCGAACTTGAGAGTTGCTCTAAAAACATTCAAATTCATGGGTAACAACTACTACACTTGAAGTTGGGCAACAAGAAGCCATTTCTCTTCGAAGAGAGTGACGTATGGTAACCAGGCAGTGAGAGAGAAAGACACAAAGGTATGTTCTTTAAACTAGCCCAACAGAATTTAGCTCCAACCCGTTTTAAGTTGAAATCTAAGATGTAATATCCCAATTGTCCTTACCTTTCCTTATCTTTGAGCATACAATATTTCCATTCAACAAGTGTTGTGAGAGAAGACAAAAGCGTCATCACCTGGTTCAAGTGACACACGCATACGTGTGTTGAAATTCAGGGCAAACTTAATTGCAAATAATGCCTTGCTGAATTAATAATCAAAATAAACAGATTTGGCAAAGCCAAAAGCGTTGGTCTTGGAAAGCATGCAATGCTTTTTTTGGCAAACTTATGCAATATGCACAAAACAACACCTGTATAAAAAGAAAGGCTAGAGGACCAGCCACATAGAGACAGCAGCCCTGGTACTGATGTGCACTCCTTTTCCGGCGGTATTGCACATGTATTCGGGTGACAAAAGTTCGCTCACAATGCAAGGGAGCCAAAGGTTGGAGTAGGTGAACCCTTCGCTGTACTTTGCGTTAGGTACAAGCAAAATGAGCATGATAGCTGAACAAGTAGATGAAGAGGGCTGATCCAAAGCCTCTTCATACATGTATAGAAGTATGCATTTTTTTATTTAGGCTTTTTTTTATTACGTGAGACGGTTGTATGTTGGAACTATGAGTTCCACAACAACATCCCTAATAACGAGGGTATTACCACGACCTCATCTAAACCAAGCATTTTTTTTACCACACATTCCTTTACCATGATTTTTCGTGGTAAAGGAATGTGTGTTAAAATAGATTCTTTCCAAATAGTACCCCGATCCCGAAACCCCCACCCCCTAAAAACTACTTCCCCTCACTGTAAAAATAAACACAATCACCAACACACCCTAAAAACAAACACGATCACCCACACCCCTAAAAATGAACCCCCAACCCCTAAAAACTAACCCCAAATCCCCAACCCCTGAATACTAATCCCAAACCCCCACCCCTAAAAACGAATTCCCCCACCCTAAAAATAAACATGATCATCCCCACCCCGAAAATCTAATTCCCCCATCACATAAATAAATGCAATCACCCACACCCTCTAAAAGCTAACCCCAAACCCTCAACCCCTAAAAACTAACTCCAAACCCCGCCAACCCCTGAATACTAACCCAAACTCCCCACCCTTAAAAACTAACCCCAAACCCTGTACCCTTAAAAACTAACCTCAACCCCTCCCACCCCCTGAAAACTAACCCTGACCCCACCACCCCTGAAAACTAACCCCCACTCCCTAAAAACTAACCACAGACCCCTGTTACCTGTTCGACCCTCCTCTGAACTCCGCCCTGCCCGAACACTAGACCGAATAAGTTCGGGCAAGTCGTCGTTCGGCTTGCGTGACTCCAAAACATGTTATTTATTTCTAAAGTAAAATATCACTGGAGAAGTGGGCAAGGTCTCATTCTCTTTGGCCCTACATTTTGGAAATGATTGTTGTCTCACAATGTGACTGCTCGTTTTGAATAATTTAAATAATTTCAGCCAATTTGGATTGTAGTATGAGTAAATGATTACATGTATACATTAATAAATAGACATATGTTACAGAAACATCTCTCCTACCCACCTCTAGACAATCTGCAAAGGATTCTGCAAAGAGATGTTTGACTGCCAGGTGCCAAAGAAAGATCTTGATGGCAGGGGCGGCTGGCACGGCTAGCTGGCGAGAGGGCAGGCACGCGGGGGATATGGGGTGGGTGCAGGCTACTTTATCCCCCCAAAAAAAACATTCCTTGCCGCTGGGTCCTGCGTCTTCTGTGTCCGACTCCAGCTCAGAACAGGAAGCAGGATCCCACCCCAAAGCCAATGCAGCATTGTGATTAGTCTGAGCGTCTTGAGACGGCGCTAAGCCTGGGGCTGTAGGGGTGGGCATGTTCTCCATGCAGGCTGTAATGCAGCCTGCATGGAGAACACGGGAATGCGCATGACTGTTTTGGATGGAGTGTTCTACCACTCCTCCCCTGCAGCTCCGCCGGTCCCCCCTCACGCTGAAGCAGGAGGACATAATAAAATTAATATAATATTCGGTTATTATCATTTTATTTTTTCCTTTCTTTGCTGCTCCTGGCAGTGGGGTGACGCTCCTCCGTCTTAGTGGAAGGGGGAGCTGGTTTGATGAAGGGGATATGGGTTGGCAACAGTCAAGTCTCTTTGGAACTAGACACAGTAGCTATTGGACTGAAAACCGCTAGAAGACAGGAGATGTCTATCACAGAGAGGGTTTAGAAGACAGACCAGGACACAGTCTCAGTTTTGCATGATTTTGACACCAAAAGAAAAGCCACCTTCCACCGCAAACAAACGTGGAAGGCCAGGATGCTCAGGCAAAACAAGTGCCTCCTTCTCCACTTGCCCCAGGCCATCAAGAGGTTTATTCACTCGCTGCTGACACCAGCTGTGACCTTCATCTCATGAGTTTGAATCCAGCCTGAACAAACTCAACTCTTTATCTTTCTGAGGGCAACAACCTGATATCCATTACATTAGGTATTGGCAGCACCTGTTATTTACAGAACATAATATTGGCAGAATTGTGACGTTTAGAATTATATACAGAACAAGTATTTTATTCATATATCCACCCACTACATATGCCTAACTTCCTTTTAAGCTGTAACTTTCAAAGTAGTTATCATAATCATTTTAATGCAAAGTAGATTTTAAAAAACAAATACTTCATCCCAAAAATAAATGACAGTGACCTTTATTACGCAGAAACAACCCTACTGACATATGTAATCTTTAATTTGGCTAGAATGTTGAGGCAAACCACAAGTATATCCCAGCAAGATTGGTAGAACACCAAAGAAAACATATATTTATACTTGATTAATAGGTTTGGAATGGTAACCTGTGGCAGTGTGCCCTTAGGCCAAGGGTGGGCAGCCTTAGCTTGTTTACCGTGCAAATGATGGCTGTCATGTTTCTCAGTTGTATGTGTAATAAAACAATGTTCTTAACTTTCACCTGTGGGATCAGAACAGTGGAATGTTTGAAGCGCCATTAACAGCAGTGGAGTGGCACAGACAACATTATGGCTGACATAGGCCCTTTAATATAACATTCCAATGTGTCATTTTATATTTCTAGCTTTTTATTTTCTACTATTTTCCCTCAAGCGGTAGCTTGCAATAGACCTTCTATTTTCTATACTCTTTCCTGTTACAGGTCTTTAGCTGCTGCTCTCAACCACAGCATGGACGGGGCATTTAACCGTCTATGCAACCTGCATATGGAGCGTCTACCAACGTGTTGAAGCTATATAAGCTTGACATAATGGCAATAAGATGAGGGTTATCACCTCATTCCAGGTCCTAATGGACACTGCCTTCTGTTCTGGACTTCTCACCCACAAAACATTGATTTCAGGTGTGTTAATCTAATTAGTTCAATGGAAGCAAGGCAAGACTACAACACCAACATTGCATTAAGCTAGCGCACAAAAGTTAAGGACGAGACTGTGTCCGTAATGACTTGAAGGGAGGTGGTCACTTTAAATAAGATCCTAGGAGTGAGTCTGAGGCAACTGGAAAAAGGCAAAGGAATCTGCAGAGATGACAGATTCCTAGAATATACTCATCACCTCATCTTTATTCAAGATTCTTGGACAGCCCAGCATCCACCTAGTCACACAGTCTCAACTAGCATTACAGTCTAATGCCAAGGACTTCTCCCGATTGTTAAAGTCCCCCCTTCACAGGATTGGTCCAAGCCACCAACGAGGGCCTATAACTTGAAAGAGGGCCTTTAAAAATTGGTATAGTGGAAAGTCTACAATGATTTTAGTACATTCCATCCATTGAGGATAGAATATTCTAAATGAAACAAGGTGAAACAAAGAAACAAACTCTGGAATTTTGGAGCAGAAGTCCTATCCTAGCCACTACTGGCCCTCTGCCACTACATTGTCTTAATGGGTCTTTCGGCATTCTAATGTGCCTCCAAACTGCAGAGCTCTCTAGTTTCCCAGAACCATGCACGAGTAACTTGTCCAAAGCAGTTTTCTCTGTGTATTCTGGTAGCTTTGGTCATCATTTTATTATGAAATGGCTTCAAGTCTTACAATGCAAATCAGAAAAGAGCACTAGGTGGGCTACTTCAATCAATGAATCAATCAGGATTCTTATAAAACGGGATTACTCACCTGTGAGGGTCTCAAGGCACTGAGGTGGGTGGGGCTGGGATCTGTGGTTCAGTCGAAGAGCCAGGTCTTGAGGTCCTTCCTGATGTGCAGCTGTGGTGGTGATTGCCTGACGTACAGAGGCAGGGAGTTCCAGCTCTTTGCAGTGAGGTCGGAGAAGGATCTTCCTCCAGCCGTGGTCTGGCGGATCTGTGGCATGCTGGCCAGGCCCAGTTGGGTGGGCGTAGATGTTTGGTGGGAGTGTAGAAAGAGAGGCAATGGTGGAGGGATTTGTAGGTGTGTGTGAGGAGCTTGAAAGTAATTCTTTTGTTGATAGGTCGCCTGTGAGGGTCCATGAGGTGGCCGGTGATGTGGCTGAGGTGTGGGATGTTCTGGATGAGTCTGGTGAGGCATTCTTGATGTTTCTTTGGAAGCTTCTGGGTGGTGCTGGCGTGTTGCAAAAGCCGAGTCTGTTGCAGATCTCACGAAGCAGGCATAGCATGTGGAAGCAGGAAGATGAAATGGTGTTGATTTGGCGGTTGAATGAGAGTGAGGGTCCAGGATTATACCTAGGTTATGTGCGTGGTCCGTGGGTGTGGGTGGGGGGTCCACGCACTGCGGGCCACCGGGAGTCATCCCACGCAGAGGGGGTGGAGCCCAGGATGAGGACTTCGGTCTTGCCTGAGTTGAGCTTCAGGTAGCTGTCCATCATCAAGGAGGCAACTGCCTTCATCCCGTTGAGTAAGTTGCTCTTGGCGGCTGTGGTTTTGTCTGTGAGGGAGAGGATCAGCTGGGTGTCGTAGACATAAGAGACTATGTTTAGTCCGTGGCTTTTGACGATGGCTGCCAGCAGGGCCATGCAGATGTTGAAGAGGGTGGGGCTAAGGGAGGATCCCTAAGCCGATCCAGAGCTGATTTCTGTAGGTTCTGAGTGGAACTCTGACACTTTGTGTTCGACCGGTGAGGAAGGAGCGGATCCATTCCAGTGCTTTGTCGCAAAGGCTGGCGTTGTGGAGTCTGGTGCAGAGGGTGTGGCAGGAGACATTGTTGAAGGTAGCTGAGAGGTCCAGTAGGATGAGGGCAGCGGTTTTGCCTTGGTCGAGGTGGGTGCAAATGTCCTCTGTAGTGGCGAGGAGAGTGGTCTCGCTGCTGTGGTTGCTTCTGAAGCTCGATTGGGAGAGGTCCAGGATGTGGTTCAATTAGAGGATCTCGAAGAGTTGGGCGTAGATGGCTTTCTCAATGACTTTGGCTGGGAAGGAGAGCAGAGAGATGGGTCCGAAGTTCTTGAGGTCCGTCGGGTCGGCGGAGGGTTTTCTCAGCAGGGAGTTTACCAGGAAGGTGGTGGACTCTAAGCAGCAGTTGATGGTGTGGCAGAGTTCAGGTGTGATGGAGTTGCTGGCTCTGTTGAATATGTGGTGAGGGTATTGGTATGAGAAGGCTCCGGAGTCGATGCTCTTCATGATTTTGAAGGTGTTGTCAAAGGTAAAAGTGTTCGATTTGAGAGGCTGGACACTATACAAATATGAAGAACTCAATAAAAGTTGTAAAAAACTTATGACAACACAGCAACCCAAATTCTCTTCTTTGGTCCTTTTTTACCACTGAGAACATATTTTGAATGCTCTTTGTGCAGCTGCCTTCCGTTATTAAGCTACAAGCTGTACTCTTGCCATAAAAAGCATTGGCAAAGCAAATAGGTCTCACCTTTGAGGCCTTTTGACTCTGGCAATGTTTTTTAGCAATGCTCTACAGCATCTCTGATGCCATTCAGCATGGTTAAGGAAGAATAAAAAAAAGCCTATGGAACATCCACCCATGTCATCTGGTAGCTGTGTGCACCACACTTGTGCGTGCCTATAAATAAAACAGAAACTTTTTTTTTCTTTACCAATACAAGTTAGATCGTAAATAAAGAGAAGAAAATGCAAACAAGTTTTTTTGGTTTTTTTTAAGCGGGTAGGGTAAACAACATGGAGGCAGAGGGATAGAAGCAAAACGGGGGCATGGTGGAGGTCAGCAACATAGAAAAAGCAACATGGAGGTATTGGAGGGAAAAACACTGCGTGCACAGTTGAGGGGCAGAGAAAAGAAAACAGAAGGGAGGGAGTGCAAAGTGGAACTGATGGGGAAGCACACAGCTGAGATTAGAAGGCAACTTGGGGGGGGGTATTACACGAGGGTGAGTGTATCCAGAGGGAGTTGGGAAGATGCACATGGGCAAGTGAGAGCAGTACAGAGAACAGAAGGGGGGAACAGAAGCATGTCAGGAAGACAGCCGAAAAACACATGCAGACTTGTGAATGGCTTAAGACAAAAAGAAAAAAGTACAGTCGCTGGACACAAGTAAATTGGACCAGGGGAGGGACAGACACACAAGATGAACTAGGAAAGACATCGAAAAAGAAGTGCTAAGCAATTGGTGGGCTGCAAGCCCCTCTGTACTTTTGGTAGACCCACGATATGTCTTTCGCAACCAGATTCAACCTAAAAACACGAGAATGTATTCCTTTCTTTTGCTGAAGTGCCTTAACATTTTGTTTTTCACAGAAATGGTTTCCATGTCAACGCAGAAAATACTAACTCGTTCTTGCAATTTCTCAAAGACGAAAAAATACAGGTTGAAATATTTTTCAGACGAGTTGGCTATTTTCAGCCGGTCTACCTCCACAGACTTCACATCACAACGAGGTTATGCGCTCCCTCCGGTAATACAATGAACTATTTCTGGTTTTGAATGCCCAATGAAATGAAATGCGTGATCAAATTAATAACCCACAGTCCACAGAAAGAGGTATATTATACTAATTTTCATCTGTGTTGGAATGAAAGCAGCTTGTCCAGCCAGGCAGTTGGAACGTAAACCCGTTCCCACCTTACTATTAATTTTTATTCATAACTCTACTGCCACCCACAGGCGTATAATAGACTTGCATTTAAACACAGAACCAGATAACCTTTTTTTTTTTTTTTTTGAGTCCGTGTAGTATGATCGAAAAAATGCTTTATACATGAAAGTTGCAGCAGGGCACGTTTTTGGAAGGGGGAAGCGTCATCCAGGAGTCATGTTTGAAGTGGCACTATTTGACAAGGCAGAACTCCATATTTAACGCGCAGACATAGGTGCATAATACTAATGTTTTCATCCTTCCTAGGTCTTGTTGTCCCCTTATACCATCCCCTGCAGCCAGTAAGACCCTAATTATTTCCTTCGGCCTGTTACCCGCCCGTAACCTGCCCCTAATGCCAAAAGGTTCCCTTAATGGCCTCCCAGGGTCAAGAAGAAAGTCCTAATGTGGCCCCCGGGGGAAGTAGGGTCGGCAGACCGGTCTTCCCCCCAGGTGTTCGCGCAAAACAAGAAGGACAAGGTGTAGGTAGGGTCAGGGGGTTGGGTTTGGGGTGGGGGTTAGGGCTAGGGTTGATAGGGGGCAGGGGAGGAGGTTTCATCCTCTTTCTGCCCTCAGCGCCATTGAGGAAGCGTCCAGTGTTAATTTGGACCACCCTACAAGTTTCAGGAGTGGGAAACGGATACTTGCCCGGAATAGAGTGCATGTTTAGGACAGATGGAGAGGTTGTGCTAGCAGTACTTTGGAGAGGTGGGGAGTCTATGACGGGCATACTCACCCCTGGGGGAGGGGGATACAGGTGCATGATGGGGGTGTGGGATGCAAGAGTGCAATGGCTGGAGATGCTGGAGGAGGTTGAAAGATAAGTGCGGAAGCGAACGGAATAAAGGAGGAGGTAGCTGAGTGAAACGGGAGAGAGTAACAGGAGTGTGGGAACGGATGACAGATGAAAGACCTGAGGTTTGGGATTGTTTTATAAGTTTATTGATGTTTGGTTAAATATTGTTGTCAACCTTGTCCTATTAAAATTGCCTTTTATGTTAACATACAGCGTGGAGTGGTTATTGCGCGAAAGTTCTTTGTCAATCACTGCGCTGTCTTTATCCTCTCTCAAAACCCCAGAAGATGTCTCATTTCAGCCTCATAGAACTGAGCTCTCTGACTCGTCTCCTCAGCCCCTCAGTAAACCTGCCCGGCGCGGCCTTGGGGGCACTCCACTGGCCTCTCGCAAACAGGACCTGGGCTTCCTTGCCCGAGATTCATTGCAGAAGAAGAAGAAATACTTCATTTAGACAATCAAGTCCATTTAAGTGCCAAGTGCTAGTTGGAGAGTACATTAAAAGAAGGTCAGCAGCGCAATGCATACATTAAACCATATATAAACATAAAACTAAAAGCGTGATAAGAAAAATATATATCTCTAAGGAATTTGCACTTTAAAAATAAGTTATCAACACCATCGGGCGAGAATGTTAATGACGTACCATAGTGGTCAATACAGATATGTAGAAAACAGTATACATTTTGAGCATTTCGTTCATTTGCAGATGAGGGGTAAAGGAAGGTGTGACAAATGCGTAAACAATTCTACCATCTTATTTAGAAAAAGTCCCCAAAACCATAAATGTACGCTGTCACTATGATGAAACCAAGAGCACCCATGTGCAACCAGACTGGACCACCTGTTGTATATTATAGGTCTCCCAGCCATCTCATTCAGCTTGGCCTCACATTTGAGTAAAACTGGCAGGCCATGTATGTAACAGACTGTATAATAGAACACCCATAGTTTAAGAATGAGGATATACATTTCTTATAATTATTCATAAGGATGCGTGGACATCTAACAAATATCTCACATTACATATTCATTTATTCATGTTAATGTGGTGTTATTTGTAGCCTTAAAATAAAAGTGTGAATTGTAAAGGGAGGAAACTGGTTAATGCTTATACTTTCAGGGTAATTTAGGGTCTAGTCTCTGCTCCCCCTGGCAGAGGAATATCCCCTATATTTAAAGATCCCCCAGTGGCGGCTGGCATGTCCAGAGGGTGGTGAGCAGGTGGGGCCACATAAAAAAAAGGCACTTACCTTTTCTATGAGCATGATGTCCTCCTCAATCCTTCTCTTCTCGAGGTAGGCAAGCTCCCAACTCCCAGGCCAATCCTGGCGTTGCTTTCTTGCAGCATGAGAGCAGTGCTAGGATTGGTGGGAGTGGTCTTTATCAGCACTCACAAGAGCACTGGAGGTCTTTGCTTTCTCTAACCCAGCTGTCTTAAGACAGCTGGGTTAGAGAGGTTTAAAATGTGCATGCATGGCGGGCCATCGCAAGACGGCCGGCCAAAGAGACATGCACATTTTAAACCCAAGAGTACAAAAATCCCTGCTGCCACTCAGCAGCAATGGCCCCGCCCCATCCTGACACTCAGTTCGGGATGGGTTGTTTGCCGAAAAATAAAAATGGTAATAAACTTTATTACCATTTTATTTTTCAGCTCTGGCCTGGGGCTTTTGTTTGTGGGGTGACACTTCTCTACTCAAATGGAGGCACCGCCCTTGAAGATCCCCCCAGATATGTAGGGGTCTCACTGCCTTCAAGGAAGCAGCACCTAAAGCGACCAGGGAGACTGTCTCTGTGACCGGACTGCCTATTGGTGGATGAGTTGTCAAGTCAAAGATGAAAGATTTATATTGGTGGACCCAGCTGAGTCTCCACTTAACTCTAAATGACTCAATTTGACAATTATCACGCATAGTTATAAGGATAATAATATTTAAAAATCCACAAAGATGTATTTCCTGTCCCAACTAGCCAAGGCAAATGTGGCAGCAAGACTTCAGGTAAAGAAAATGACTATAAGGTCACCAGGCCTATGTTCGGAGCCATACTGAAAATGGAATTTGTGGTTAACAATTCCGGAAAGCCCAGAGTGGAGAACAATTAGAATACTGTATTCTGAGGGATATATTGAAAGCTGTATATTGTAAATCAGGGTTCTTCAATGTGGTGCTCGAGGGCCAGATCCATTCCAAGTTTAATATAATCAAGGACTACATAAATGCTTTTCTCTTAGATGCACTGCATGGAAATATATGTATATATATATGAATATCTACATCACCAAGGAGTTCCATAACCATATTCGTTAGAAGATTATAGAACTCGGAGTTGACTTGAAATATCCTTATCATGTACATCAGGGGGTACTTTATCTGATATAATACATGGTCAAATCATCACCTTTCCCAAAAATGACTTAAAACCGCTGTGAGTAGCTCTCTCATATGAAGGAGAGAGCACCTTTGCAAAAATGAAGACAAAAAATAGAGCCTCTAGTGTAAAACTAAACACATCAAAAACCTGTTAGATACTTATTGCAAAAAGATGTTAGAAACAGCTCAATGCAAGTCAGTTTAAAAAAAAACGAAAAAGCTGCCTTAGTTTAGAATGTGTACAAACATGCAGAAAGATATTAACTTTTCTATAATTATCCAAGTCGTGGAAAAAACAAAGGTTCTTTCTACTTGTCACAGTAAGCTAGAAAAATAGAGCAGAAAAAAGAAAAGGAATGTTTCAATGTCATCGCTTTAAGCAGCTGCTTTGTGACCTGACCTGCCTTTCATCCCACCTGCTGGCTTTAGCAGTTGACCTTGTTAATAGCCTAAAAAACTTGTAATCCAACCATTAATTAGGAAAGATTGTAAAGATTACTAAAAATATTTGGCTTTTTGTTACTGGAGAGTGAATCCAGTTAATTTTTTTCGAATCATTCATGTTTTGTCGTGAGTTTGTCTTGTTTGTAGTGGATTGAGTGGTGTATGAGTGAAGAACGAATGGTGAGCAAGTTGTATTACACTGTAAATATTGAACAAGTTTGTTATCACTGTATACGATAATTGTTGTGCACTCCAGGTTTTTAATATTTGTATCAATTCATTGAAATATTATTTTGAAATAGAAGTGTTCAAATGAAAATGCATAAAGATTAAAACAAATGGAATTCATTTCTCTCAAACATATTGTTTCAATTGTATGTTTATGTAACTGATGCTTATTTTGAAAAATTAGTGGCATTTGCAACTGTTTTGTTCTTTATGCTTTAGCAGTAGGCATTGTGACATCAAAACTCAACTGTAATAACTTATAATAGTTGACTTCTGGCATCTTTTCATTATAATTTGTGACTGGGTGCATCACAAGTTGCAGAGTATAAAGAGATTAGAGACAGAATTTTATATAGGGATTGAACAATCTCGTGTTTATATGCTTCATATGCTGATAATCTGGCCTGGAGACAACTCTCTTGACCCTACATAGGACATCTATTATTTATTTAGAAAAGACACCTATACTAACCCCGCTCCCATGAATGGTATGGAAATCTCATTTGACAGAGAGACACAGCCTTGTTTTCAAGTGGGGGATGAGCATCGCGGAAGCGAGGACGGAAAGGCAATAAAGACCAACAGAGATCCATGAACACAGCCAGATTCCTGATCCATGAGGCAATCACAGTCAGAACCTCCATGTCTCAGACTCAGCATTTCAACATGAGCCACTTCCTATCATCTGGGTGCTCACTTCACACTTTATTCTGGGCAGATATCATTTTAGGAAGAGAGCTCTGATGATGGTCAAGTGAAGGAAGATTAGCAGACTTTGGTAAGATGACCAGTAGCTAAGAAAGTTATATAAAGTGGAGAAAGTCAAATAAAGTGGAGGAAGTCACAGCTTACCTAAGGCGGGGGTTCAATACTGCACACAGCACAAGTGGCCAAAGACCATCTGAATGGTGGGAGAGAGGAGGTTTAAGGATGAATACCACCCAATCTCTTCCCAAAGGACGTATGGGCTGAGGAGTCATTAAGATGTCTAGGATAGGTGAAAGGTGTGGCACAGCGGCCAGAGCAGCTGACTCCGGAGCGCCGGGCTCACGGTTCGATCGCTGGCGGCAGCTCGCTCAGCACCATGTGACTCTGGGCAATAGCTCACAATCTCCCCAATGGCCTCCGGCACCTAGATACATTTAGGGGTGATAAGCTCACGCTTTACAAATGATGATGATGATGATAATGACATTTATAAAGCGCTTGGTTACATTATACTAGTGTGTCCCCGCGCTGCGGCACATTAAGCATACAAACATCACTCTCACGTCACCTCCCAGTCGGAGTATAACATCAGAAAATTACTCATTTGGAAAAAAGAAAGTTTTCAGCTTTTTACGGAAGGTCACCTCCGACGTCTCCATCCGAAGCCCCCGCGGGAGTCTATTCCATTGCTGAGCTGCCACAAACCTGATATTATTATTATTATTATGATTCGCGATGACCTAGTAAGTAAGAGAACAGCAATTGTTTGTTCGGACCTTAGTACGAGTTGCAATATATTATCTTTGGATTTCAGGGACTATGTGCATTGGCCTTAAGTAAGCCTCTGCTTGCTTGTATAGGAGATAGATTTTTATTGTATTGTAAGGAGAAAGTAACATCTAACAAGTAAGTTCTCTGTGTTCAAAGTATAGTTAAACCCATGTTAGAGACCATAGTTAATTGGCCACTCCAAAATGAATGTCTGTTACCTAATACAACATGCACCGTGCAGTGACAAGAAATACAGTGGCGCGTGCTGCAGTTTAAAGCAAGTTCTGCTTTTGTAGTGTCTGTGTTTATAGAACTACGGTGACATGTACACATTTTACATACTGTTGCTAGTGTTTGTCTTGGAATTTTAGTGCATTGATTGCAGAAAAATGGGGAGCTGCATCTTCTTCAATTTGCAAATGTTTCTATTAGGGCATATTAATCCCACTAGATATGTTTAACAAGCTACACCAACACATGCATGACATAAAGAAGGTATGGATTTACATGTTGGGTGATAAAACATTGAATTTGCTACTTCAGCATTTGATGTAAGAGAATTAATCTTTCCTTTAAGAAATCTATGTGTGGCTTGCAAGTTTTAAAAGCAGTTGTACAGAACTCTGAACAGACCCACAACTAAATTGATTTTGTCATTTTCTCAAGGAGCCACCAATGTCACGCAGTCTGCGAATCTTCTCAATAGTCGGTCACAGATTAGATTAGAATTTAACAAAATGTATTTTGCTAAAACACAAAGAATCCATACACCATATCACAAATCCAAGAGTTTACAAAAAATGTAAATAATTAAAACAAACCCATTAAACAATTAAAATAGTCTTTTCAGATGTGCTATCAATTCTTTTTTTTAAATCTAATAGTGATTTTATAAATACAAATGATCAAATCCCACTAACTTTTCTTAGCTCCAGGGTTACTTTAGCTAAGTCTTAACTACTTAGCAGTTTGCAAACCCCGACGTATCCTCCACGTTAATGCAAGGAAGGAGCCCACAGTTATTTTAACTGCCAGGCCCTGGTCACCAAGCAGGAGAAACCTTGCCAACACTGCATTTCTGACCTCATTTCTCCTTAAACAAGATGTAGTTCCTTTGCCTCAGATTTATTTATACTGAAAGCAGATTTGAAGAAAGTGTTGCAAGTTTTTTGGGTGATTCAAATAACTTTCACATGTATCAACTTCTACCATTTTTTACTTTCCCAAGTTCATATCCACTTGTGGGACACCCCCGCGCCGCACGGCCACCAGCTGCTGCGTGTGCTCCCAGTGCCTGCCTCTGCCTCAGCGCCGACCTCGCTGCCGCCTTGAGCGCTGCCCTTTGGTTTCAGCCCGTTTTTGTCTAAAATTTGTGCTTGTTTTCTTTCTGTGGCCAACACCGTTTTCCTACTGTTTTTTTCCCCCGTTTTGACCTGAATTGTTGCTTGTTTTCTCTGTGCCGTTTTCTCTCCGTGTTTTGACCTGTATTTAGCCTGTTTCTGTTCCAATTTCTCTTCGTGTTTTTGACCCCCATTGTGCCTGCCTCCTTCCTGCTTGCCCGCCTACCTCGCCGCCCTCCGCTCTCCCTCCCCGCTCCCCGCCACCGCCATTAGCCCCGCCCCTTTTTCTTCTGTACCCTCCCCGCTCCCGCCTCCCAGCTGCTCCGCCCACCCGCGCACTTCGCCTTAAATGGCGACCGTGCGAACGCGCAGCGGTCACGCGCAGCGGGCGCGCCGATTGTGCGCCGAAGTCCGCGACCGGATCGCGACCAGCGCCAGGACCCCTGGCCCCCGAGGAGCCCGACCGACCCGCCTGACGTACTCCGCCGCCACCCTCACCGCACTCAACACCGGCCGACTCCCAGATTGCCACCTTGCCGCTCCACGAGGTACCCACGGACCTTTCAGCTGCCACGCCTGCAAGTTCTCCTGCATCCGGACCAGCCTCGCACCAGCACCCGCCAAGACGAACACCAGCAGCACCCACCTCAAGTGCATCCTGCTCAACACCCGCTCCGTCCACAGACACGCCATCGAACTCTGGAACCTCCTCGACACCACAGCCCCCGACGTCGCCTTCCTCACGGAGACCTGGATGAACGCCTCTTCAGCTCCCGACATCGCCATCGCTATCCCAGAGGGCTACAAGATCGTCCGGAGGGACCGAAACGCCAACCAGATGGGAGGAGGCATCGCCATCATCCACAGGAGCACCATCCGTCTCACAACCAGCACCGACAACACCCTGACCAGCGCCGAACACCTGCACTTCCAGATCCACACCAACCCGAACACCACCCTCAGAGGCACCCTGATCTACCGACCCCCTGGACCACGCACGCAATTCAGCGAGGACATCGCCGACTTCGTCAGCCCGCATGCCCTCCCCTCCACCGACTACATCCTCCTGGGAGACCTCAACTTCCATCTGGAGAACAACAACGACCGCAACACCATCACCCTGCTCGACAACCTCGCCAACCTGGGACTCAAGCAACTGGTGTCCACCCCCACCCACCTCGCCGGACACACACTCGACGCAGTCTTCTCCTCCAGCACAGACATCAACTTCAGCCACGCCACAGAGCTTCAATGGACGGACCACAGCTGCGTCCACTTCACCTTCAAGAGAACGACGTCGCACCACCACCAGAAACAGGCCGCCCGCAGATGCTGGAACAAGATCACAGCAGACCAGCTCACCACCTCCCTGAGCCAGCACCCACCTGCCAGCTCAGCGAACCCCAGCCAGGCCGCAGACAACCTCACGAAGTGGATCAACAACTGCGCGGATGAACTCGCCCCACTGAGGACCCCGCCCAGCAGACCCGGCAGCAAGAAGGCCCCATGGTTCACCGACGAACTCAAGAGCTCCAAGAAGAACTGCCGAGCCCTCGAGAAAGTCTGGAAAAGGGAACCGACACCGGACAACAGGACCTCCTTCAAACTTGCCACCCGGAAACACCACCAGCTGATCCGCGCCGCCAAGAAAACAGCTTTCAAGGACCGGTTGGACAACAACGCACACAACTGCAAGGAACTCTTCAACATCGTGAAAGAGCTTTCCAACCCCAGCGCAGGAAACAACGACAACACCCCATCGCAAGACCTCTGCAACTCCCTCGCTTCATACTTCCACAACAAGATCGCCGACATACACAACAGCTTCAACAACCAACCAACGCACACTTTGACCGAACAACCACCCCCCACCACCACCCTCCACGCCTGGACCCCGATCAGCACCGAAGACACCATCCGCACGATGAACTCCATCCACTCCGGATCACCGACCGACCCCTGCCCTCACCACGTCTTCAACAAGGCCGACGCTGTCATCGCACCCCACCTGCGAGACATCATCAACACATCCTTCGACACCGCCACCTTCCCCGAGAGCTGGAAGCACGCCGAACTCAGCGCTCTTCTCAAGAAACCCACAGCGGACCCCACCGAACTCAAGAATTACCGCCCCATCTCGCTCCTCCCGTTTCCAGCCAAAGTCATCGAGAAGACCGTCAACAAGCAGATGGCCGCCTTCCTCGAGACGAACGGATCCCTCGACCCCTCACAGTCCGGCTTCAGAGCCAACCACAGAACCGAGACCGCCCTCATCGCCGCCACCGATGACATCCGAGCCCTGATGGACAATGGAGAAACAGCGGCCCTCATCCTCCTAGACCTCTCCGCGGCATTCGACACGGTCTGCCACCGCACCCTAGTACGGCGCCTCAGCAACATCGGCATCCAGGACAAGGCGCTGGAATGGATCATCTCCTTCCTCGACGGAAGAACACAGAGAGTCCGCCTACCACCGTACAAGTCAGAGGCCTCCGAAGTCATCTGCGGCGTCCCCCAAGGATCATCTCTGAGCCCCACCCTCTTCAACGTCTACATGAGCCCCCTTGCGGCCATCGTACGCAAACACAACCTCAGCATAATCTCCTACGCCGACGACACCCAGCTGATCCTCTCCCTGACCAACGACCCCGCCGCCGCCAGAGCCAACCTGCACGAAGGGATGAAAGAGGTAGCCGAGTGGATGACGACCAGCCGCCTGAAACTGAACTCGGACAAGACAGAGGTCCTCATCCTGGGCTCCTCACCCTCCGCCTGGGACGACTCCTGGTGGCCCCCCGCCCTGGGCACCGCACCCAAACCGACTGACCATGCACGAAACCTGGGCGTCATCCTGGACTCCTCCCTCTCCATGACCAGGCAAGTCAACAACGTCTCCTCGGCGTGCTTCAACATCCTACGCATGCTACGGAAGATCTTCTGGTGGATCCCCATCGAGACCAGGAAGACCGTCACCCAGGCCCTCGTCACCAGCCGACTGGACTACGGCAACGCCCTCTACGCCGGTACCACCGCCAAGCTCCAGAAGAGACTCCAGCGGATCCAGAACGCCTCAGCCAGACTCATCCTCGACATCCCACGAACCAGTCACATCTCCGGACATCTGAAAGACCTTCACTGGCTCCCCGTCAACAAAAGAATCACCTTCCGCCTCCTCACCCACGCACACAAAGCCCTACACGACCAAGGCCCGAGCTACCTCAACAGCCGAGTCAACTTCTACGCTCCCAAACGCCACCTCCGATCAGCCAACCACGCCCTCGCCGCCGTCCCCCGCATCCGAAGAGCAACTACAGGAGGAAGGTCCTTCTCCTACCTGGCCGCCAAGACCTGGAACTCCCTCCCGACCGACCTGCGCCTGACCCAAGACCACCTCTCCTTCAGGAAGAAGCTGAAGACCTGGCTGTTCGAGCAGTAGCGGCACCCCCCCCCCCCCCCCAGCGCCTTGAGACCCTACGGGTATGTAGCGCGCTTTATAAGTGTCATTGATTGATTGATTGAAAATAATACATATATCATCTGACTCGAAACAAGGCTGTTGACTCCTCTTTTGTGTACATGTCTTGCTGGCAAAGATGTTCAAGTTGTCTCCCTTGAAAATCAGCTTTGGCCTGTCTTAGAAGGAGTCATTGTATCTTCAATGAATTTAAAATTTGCGATTTTTTTCTCTATTAGTCAGGTCTTGGATACATTATATTTTCCGGCTACAAATTTTGTGCTACTGTTGTTTTTTAGTAAAAGTAGGGGATTTACTATCAAGAAAGTTGTGTATATCACACACTAATGACATTTTATGCCCGTAACTTTCAATGGATCCAATATCAGATTGACTTTCAAATGCATGAGTGAGTGTGCTCCGGTCTTTCATCGGCTCTGGAACCTCGTCAATAGCCTGTCGTCATAGCTCTTCTTGTAGGATGGTTTTTATGAGCCCTCAATACTACCTGTAGGAAAACTTTATGATGCAGGAAAACAGGATCCATTGAAAAGAATGCTTAACACGATTCTCTTGTAACCAAGCATATTGGTCTTCATGAAATGTAAGATATGGTGATGGCCTTGTTGGGTGAGATGGTCCACGCAATATACCCTTTTGGCCCAATGTATATTTATTCTTCCCTATGTTTTGTTAAGGCCACTTCAGAACACTCCATGGCCCTGGAGAATGTGGAAGGCTCAAGGGATCAAGTGATATGGATAGAGCGAGATCCAAGCCAGCTGCAAACAGGTAGAAGTTGCAGCCTTCACGACAAGTCCCTCTAAGTGGTTTCTTTCTGACAGTGGCCACCTGTTGGCCCAACAGGGCGCCCTGCTTCGTCAGAGACACAGCTTTCACTCACAGTGTCAGCAACGGCAGTCTCACTCTCTTGAGGCTGCGACAAAGTGGCAAGTAATACAGGATACTTGTCCAGGCACAGTCTTATGCAGCTCACACGAAGACTACACCAAGGTCAGACAGAACCTCAACGCTAGGAGTCTGGCTGTCAAGCAGACACAAGCCCAGCTCGTACAGTACAGAACTCTGCAGGGCACCACCTTTCCCGGTCAAGAAGAACTTGGGACTGGAACAAAGTGAGAGTGTTTGGAACCCACATTTTCCAGGCAGGGGATTGATCTACTTTCTAGAATTTCAAAAATAGTTAAAGTTGGTTCACTTTCAAATGTCTTTCTCATGATGATCGCCAGACAGCTTTTGGGCAAGGTGATGGTTGTCAGATCATGGAGCAATGGTGCGGGCTACAGGATAATCCAAATGATAGGAAAAATGAAGTGTGAAATCTCTGTATCTGCCTGTCATTAAGCCTCAGAAAAAGAGTGATTAGAGACAGACAAAAGGATACCCCTGGCGAGAAATGTTTTCACCCTTAACAGAAACCACAGGACCACCCTTCACCTCTGACATTTACCAAATTGGGTGCTCAGGCAGATCTAATCAGCAGATGTTTGCTAACAAGGTCCTCATTGAATTTTTAAAGTAGCCCTGCCTCGATCCTCCCTCACTTCAGTGTCTGGGTCACCATCTTCCACCTACAGGAACACAGGCAATACACTTCCTCTGTCTGGGAAAAGCAGTCTCCATCTTGGGACATGCTAAAACCAGGGACATCCAAAATGGATGCCACTGGCCCCAGGACTTGGAGTAATACAACACATGAAGTTACTCTACCACATATATATTACACACTCAGTGCACATATATGCACACAGGGCGCCAGTGAAAGGTTCTGGGTTCCACATAACAGTGGAACTGTACATGAGAGGAGCCACTAAACTTGCATATAATTCACATGGGAAAAAAAGGTTTGTTACACAATAGATTCAAAGAAAGCTGCCACCACCACTTTTTGATGCACCGCAGCAGGGATAGTAGTCCAATGCTCTCTATGAGGAAACGCTTGGTGCACCCCTCCAGGTCAAATACCAGGTCCTGAATCTTGCATTTTCAGCACAGGCTTGGGCCTCTGCAAGCAAGCTATACTAGCGTGATACCGGGATAAAAATAAAATTCCCAATATCAGTTTTACATAGAGTCAGGCACTCAGGGCAGGAGTACAGATGCATTTAGTGTACAAGGGACATGCCCATATGAACCATGTCCCAAACTTGAATATACTAGATGAGAATATTGAAAGCTACGTTGGCTTCTAGATAAAGGATCCTAAGAGTTGTCAAGATGGTGTGTAACCCTTGTGTCAACTTGTGCAGTTCAAATGTTTCAAAACAAGTAAGACAAAGGTGAACGGAGTAGAGCTACAAACAAATTAATTATAATTAAAGCTCACAAATATAATTTGAACAAATTCCCTGCAGACAGAATAGGTATGATATGCGTGGGAGTTTGAAAAAGTGCATATTGTCTAAAATATCAATGCACAGCTTGGCTACAGCAGAGTCTTTTGTGCCCATTCTGTCATCTCCACATTGCGTTGACTGGCCCTTCAAAGACGGTCATTGCTTGGGCCTAGAGAACACCAAATATCAAGTCACACCAGATATCACAACAGTCAGCTCAGTTACCTCAGCTAGCCATGAGGGCAACAGTACTGGCTGATCGACAAGGAAGCTAGATGGTTCACCTTCTTTTAAGCCACATTCAGGAAATGCTAAGTCTCCGGACAATGAACCCTAAACTGTTCAGACAGAACTGCAATGGCACTGATACACATCTCTTCCACCTTCTCTGGATGCTATCAGAAGCTAGAAGTAGTCTAGCCGTTTCAGGTACTTACTATCACTCGCACCACATTCAGGGGCTGATTACGAGTATGGCAGTCCCAAGACAGCTGTACCCATGGTGGCGGTCTGACCACCGCCTCCTTGGCGGTCTGACTGCACAATTATAATCATGGCGGTCCGACCACCACAAGACGACTGACACCACCAGGATCCGGGGTCCCGCAGTGGCGGTGTGGATAGCAGTAGGGATTGGAGGCGGTGCTGATGCCGGCACAGCTGTGCTAATCAAGACCTTAATTTCCGCCGACCTTTTCATGGTGGCGACCCAACCATGAAAAGTTTGGCGGAATGGCAGGGAAAGGGAACCAAACCGGGCACCAGGCATTTTAGCTCATTAGGATTTGTGGCTTGTGGGACATATTGTGCCACCTATGCCTGCACTGTTGTTCGCGCACTGTGCATGGTAACAGTGCACCCACGACAGTGCAGGAACTGCAGTGCGTCGGCCTTGCCTTCAAGCTCCATCTGTGAGCTGAAGCATGCTGCTGGCACAAGATCGCCACCGGCACACCACCAGCCCGATGGATACCGCCAGCTTGGTGGCGTTTTCCAGAATGTCAACGCTGCGGCTGGAGGTCAAAACTGCCTAGGTCGAAATAAGGGTCTTAGAATCCCTGTACGAAAGAGCCCCAATCTAGGCTTAAGACCGTTCACTGTCTTATGCGCCTTGCACAGCACTAAAGCCCATATGGGATAAATGTACGTTCCCCTGTATTGAATGCAAAGCCTAGCCAATGCCTCTCCAGTAAACAAGCTTTTCTTTTGTTGCAGTTTTGTATAGCGCAAACTAGACCAAACGTATTGGAGTGCTTTACATGAGCACCAGTTACGTCACAAAAGGTCACTTTAAAAAAAATTAATTGTAGGCACAAGTCGATGCTAAGACTCAAACCTGGTTCTCCAGTTCCAAAGTCAGTAGCTCTGGCTTTAAAGCCATATCCTCACCCCAAGGATGCATAAGGCATGGTCAGTTTTTATGAGATCTGCCCAAAAATCAGGCCAGCCCATCTATTTTGGAAACATCCCATCCTAAGGGGTGCGGTCTACTGGCCAGCATCTGAGGGGGAATTTAAATCCATATCACGTCTATCACCCTGGCATCTCATAACACCACAAGCAGTATTTAACAATGAGTACTCTTCCTTCCACTCCCCCTTCATGCCTCCCCTCCATCTCCCATATCACACCTGCGGTTGGAGGCGGGATGCTGGCCTTATACGTGCTCTCATCACCTGCATCCACGGAGCACGAGAACAAACAATCAAAATACTACTATCCACCGCAGATAAAAGTCTGCCCCGGGTGGCATTATTTTTGGGGGTGGTGGGGGAGTCGTGTCTGTCAACAACCACCGTCCACCTGGCCTTGAGAACAAGGCGTCCATCGGCCGCCAAGCCCCCCCAACAAGTCGTCCATTGTCCTCCCGCTGTAACCTGCACCGAGGCGGCAAACTCAGGGGCCGACCCGGGTGGCAGTATGTCTAGCTACACCACTGATTTAGATGGGCTACTCAACATGTTTAGTTGTGAATCATCCTAGCTTGTGTTTGACACTCATTTCAGCAGTTCTGGCAGAACGTCCTTTTAAACACCGGGTGAGTAATACTATGCGCTGGTTTACATAAGATGGACATTCAGAGAGACATGCAAAATGTCATGTAATTCCCATCCCACATCCAGCTGGCAGATGCGTCTGCCGCAAACAGCTGTCACAACTGCGTCAGGAGAGGGAGTAGCCACCGAACTGAAGAGCAAGGCGAGCTGGTATCGGAAGAACAGCGTGGGAGAGATGCCACTGTCCATTGTCAGTAGTGAAAACACGTCAGTGTATAACAGACCCTAAATAGCCAGCAAAAAATAGGATGTGACGGTCAATAAATAACTATTGTATATACCAGCATTTGTAAAGCGCAGAGCTACCTCCGGAGAAGTGTTCCGGCACTGTGGGCCGCCGGGAAGATTAAGCAAGCTATTGCCCAGAGTCACATGGTGCTGGGCTAACCTGCCGCCGGAGCCAGGTATCGAACCGTGAACCCTATGGTGTAGATTCAGGCACCCTGGCCGCTGCACCCAAAGATGCGAAGCACTCACGGGACATGTTCAAATGATTTAATTCAGCAAATGCATTTCGGCGTCAAGCCTTCCTCAGTGCCTATTGACTTGGCATTTGGCAGTACACAGATTTAAATGTTCATTACCACGATACCATTGGAGGAGCACAGAGTCATTGGCAGCAACGAAGGACAATTAAAGTCACTCCACCCTACTCTACGCCACTCCACGCAACTTCATTCTACTCTTCGCCTCTCCAAGCCACTCAATGCCTCTCTACTCCACTCCAAGACACTCTATTCCACTGCACTCTACGCCACCTTCCTACACGCTGCTGTACAACAAGGCTAAAAGCCATTGGCAAAGACGATAGCTCTCGCATAGGCGAACATATTGGCTTTGACAATGCTTGTTTAGCTATGTAATTCACTGATGGGCACCACTTGTATTTTGTAGCTGGAGCCTAGTTTCTGTCCCAGTCCAATCCTGCTGCCTACTGCTACTGTGCTCGAGCATCACCCATGTGTAGTTGCAGAGAAGGCTTTTATGACAGGACCTCTGGAGTTGAAGCTGAAGGCAGTGTTCTCTCTGGCCCGGTCTTAAAGTGGTTTGCCTCTTTCTTACATAACCGCACCCAAAGAATCAAAGTTAACCATTCCCTGGCTACCAGTACCCCTGTCACGATTGAGGTTCCTCAAGGTTCCGGACTCTCGCCCACTCTTTTCAACCTCTTTATGGAACCACTCACTGCCATTCTGAACCATTCTAGCATTCATTACCACATGTACGCGGATGACACGCAACTGTACTTGAAGATCTCCTCTCCAGAGGACATAAAAACTTTAAACGATGCACTCTCACAAACTCACCAATGGTTAGCCCAGAACTATCTTTTGTTAAATACTCTCAAAACTGAATTCCTTCTGATTGCCCTCCGCAACGACTCTGCACCTACCCTTGACTGGCTTAAACTACTCACTGCTCTTAACTGCAACACTCATGTGGTTGACACCGCTAAATGGTTAGACATTACCTTGGACAAATACCTAAATATGCAAGGGCACATCAGAGCAACTATTAGGGGAGCCAATTTTCAACTCAACACCCACAAGAAAATCAAGCCTTTCCTTTCCCACTGAAGACATAAGGCCTGCAGTACAATCCCTGGTTATCTCTCGACTGGAATATGGTTTGGTGATCCTTGCTGGGCTTCCCAAAGCCATCCTGGCGTCGCTCAGAGCCACTCGAAATGCATCGGCCATGCTCATCACTGGATCCAGAAAGCATGATCACATTTCCCCCGACCGTATGCGATTAAATTGGCTATCTATCAAAGCTAGGATACGTTTCAAGATAGCTTGCTTGATGCATAAAGCCATACATTACAACACCCGGTCTACTTGGCGAAAAAGCTTGAACTATCTGGCTCATACTAAGAAGTACGTCCACCCTACTTTTATAACCTCCCAAATAAAAATAAAATAGAACCTACAATTGTGCCTTCTCTGGACTTACTCCAAGAATTTGGCATGCTCTTCCTCCCGAAATCAGGTCCAATCCCTCCACTGCATCCTTCAAGAAACATGTCAAATGGCTACGCTTGAGTAAACATTAACAGCACCAACCTGTACTCCTTCTCAAGCCCCCATCTATAGATTTGATACTTATTTTACATCGTTGTTTCAATTTATTTTATGCTTGTCTGGTCTGCTCAACTGTTATCTAGTTCTGTGGTCGTTCTGAAACTGTACTGGTCGGGCCGACGCCCCAGCCCCGGACCTCGATTGTTTCCCCCCTTTGTTTGACAGTGTGTTGACTTAACTACATCATTTGTGCCATTATGTTGGTTTATTCCTGCTTTCACCTCTATGTACAGCGCTTTGACACCCGTAAGGGTCATGTTCGCGCTTTATAAAACTCTTCAAATAAATAAAAATAAAGTGTGTCTTTCTCATAGAGCATGTCAGTAGGCCATAAAGGTGCTCAGTCTACACCTCCCTCAAACCCTTGGCTCTCTGCAGAGCAAACTGAGCACTGGTCACATGTGCACCAAAGTGTGATCACCATTTTAGGTGAAAGTGTTTGGAAAAAGTATACACTGCTGTTGAAATACTGACAGCCACATATGAAGAGCAAATGCTGTGTTTACAGGAAATGCATTCAAAAAGTTAGAATGAAAAGACAGTGATAAAAAGGAGGGAGATGACGTGAGATGTGCAGATGGAGGATTTCAGAATTGTGCCAGGAGAAAAGGGCGTAAGTGTCTACCAGTGAGACAAGTGTCAGAGTGACTGCAGAGGAAAGTGGTCTGAAGGTAATTACCGTAGTGACTGAGACACAATGAAGATTACTATCTCTTACACAGACCTTAGTCTGTTTAATTCACAGCCTCATCTATTCAGAATTGAAACATTTTCAATTCGAATTATTCACATCAAAATTGTTGTTGTTACTCATTCATCTGATACAGTTAATAAGCATTGGCAAAGCGAATAGTTCTGGATTGCTTTAGGCTTGTGTTTTTGGTGTACTGTGCTATGTCTGGGTGCAATAACAAAACTCACAAGGGAGCACTCAAACACACTTAGGGGGCATACAGGTCGAAGGTCAGGATTTTAGATCACATGGTTTCAAGTCACACCCTTAAATGCATAGAACACTCCCCTTGGAAAAGCTTCTTTGGTAAGGTTTTTTTTTGGCCACATCCCTTTCAGCGCCCACACTCCACCTTTTTCATTGCAGTGAGATCATTGGCCTTCAGGGCTTACTAAAGTTGTAGTCGTGAAAGGTCAATTAATCTTATGTCGCCATTAATTTGGTGAACCACAGATTTACAGTTGTTTATTAACAATATTCTGCCAACAAAATGTGGCCAAAAATTCAAGATTGGACTAGAGATGCGCTGCAACAGTCTGTTGCTAAGGAAGTAGACATCACAATATCCCACAGAGATGATGGATGGAAGATGACGTGTGTGGAGGTTGGCTTATGTAGGTCCAGTAATTGTTATGCCCACCTGATGGGAATCCTCCATAGGTTCCGTATAATTGAATGTACTAAAAGCCTTTGAGGAAGGACTCAACGCTGTGCTTCTAATACCAATGCTTATTGTGTGTTTCTTGAAAAAAGATGTTTTGTGTTACTTTAGCGATAAGTCCCATGAGGTCCACCCATGGTCCATTAAGCACAGTATTGTATGACTACATGCCGCTCTCAGTGTGTTGCCTGGTCACATCTTCTGTCACAATCAATTTGCATGTCTAAAAAACATCTTTCTGCCAATTAACTATTCTTCCCACCACTATGCACTTTGCAACAAACGAATTCAAATGTAAATTGAGCATCACACCTTAAGAAAACATACTTTAATATTCAGCAAAAAAGATATATTATCCAAAAATATTCCACAACCTTTACATCCACTAAAGCAAACTTTTTGGCTGCACAGTAGAAACTGTGCGTTTGGACATCTTCGTCAAAGAAGGTAGGTTCAGGGAGAGCAAATAACCGATCAGAATACTACTACAATCTAAAGACAAGGGCATGTTAAAATATAAGGTCTGATTTCTATGTTGGCAGTAAAGATACTTGTTAGAAGCGGCTGTCTCTAGTTGGCAGAGGTATACACTTCTGACAAATAGGGACACACCTTTTCTAGTCAGGGCAAGGAGATCACACACTTAGATAACCCCTGCTCACCCCCTTGGTAGCTTGGCAAAGCAGACAGGCTTATCTCAGAGGCAGTGCGTTAAGCATTTATGGCCACATACAGTAATAAAGTGAATACACTACAAATGGACACGACACAGTAGTATTATAAAAATAAGTATTTTTATATAAGGCTTAGCACAAGACCAAATAACGACAAAAATATACCACAGTCTCAATAAATACTCTTGGAAGGAAAAATAATAGTTCAAGCACGGTTTCTTCTTAGCACAAAAGTCTTTAGTATCAAAAGCAACTCTTCTTCTCTAAAACACAGTTCTTGGCAACAATGTAACCCACACGGGAGTCACACGACGTCGAGGCAAAGTTAATCCAAAGGTTCGGCGTCGACCGCGAGGAGCGCTACGTCGAGCCCGGAGTCGCACAGACCCCAACAACACAGTACCTTGGAAAAGTGAAGCACTCGATGATCAGCGGCGTCGAGATGTCCGGCGTCGCGTCTTCGGCGTCGATCGGGCCTCGGAGTCGGGGCGATCTGCAGCGGCGTCGACCGAAGTTAGGCGGGAGCAGCGCTCACGGGATGAAGCAGGATACGGCGTCGTCGATGTCGATGTTGCAAGAGTGAGCAGCGCTCACGGCGTCGAGAGGGCTCGAAGTCGATGCGATCAGCAGCGGTGCAGACACGGGGTCACTTGGAGCTGGAGCCGAACTCACTACTCACTGGCGTTGCTGCTGGCGTTGATCGGGCCCGGCGGCCGGCGTCGAGGAAGCGGGACACTGGAGCCGTTACTCACGATGTCGAGCTGGATTCGGCGGCGTCCGTCGGCGTCGAGATTGCTGGATTCTTTCAGAGGTGCTGGATTCACAAACTCCAGCAAATAGCACTTTAAGCAGATGAAGTCCTTTAGCCCTGTGACTTCAACAGGAGACTGGCACTCTTCCAGCCCTTGGAGATTTTCTCAGCAAAGAGTGAGAGTACACACACAGTTCCTCTCTCCTGGTTCCTTGGCAAAAATAAAGAAGCAATGCAGGATTCCCCCAACAAGCAGCACTCTGGCAGAAGGGGTAGGCAGTCCTTAGATCAGCAGGCTTCTTGTCCTTGGTTCAGGTTTCCTTGTCAGAAGTGATCTGAATTCTTGGTTCAGGGGTCCTTCTCTTATACCCCTTTTTGGCTTTGATCCCTTTGTCCATGCTGGGGAATTTCCCCCCATCCTGGGTTTGTTGTGGGTGTTGCCAGGCCAGAGCACCTGGCCTATTCACTGGGCAGGGCAGAGTCCTCAGCCGCTCAGCAGGAGCGGAGCCAGCATTGTCACTGGCAGGGGCAGGGCCATCAGCTGCCCGGCAGGAGGCGGGCCAGGAAAGTCCCAGGCAGGCACAGAGTCATCAGTCGCCTGGCAGGGGGGCGGAGCCAACATTGTATCAGGCAGGGCAGGCTATCAAGAGCTACTCTCCCCTACTCTCAATGCAAATGCCCCACTCATCCCACACTGACTCATTCAGATTCTCTGGAGCCACCCAGCTCCTGTCACACGCACACCAGAACCAGCAGAGACCGGTAGACAATTAGACAAGAAAATAGCTACTTTCTAAAAGTGCTATTTTCAAACACAGAGTCCAAAAACCATCCCCACAAACGGATGCGTTATTAAACCCTGAGTTCAGGGATACCAAACTCGACATTGCACCATGCTCCCCGAGCCCGCTAGGATTATAGCATTAATAATCCTGGCAGCCCATTCTAACTGATGGAGAGCAGGTTACCTTACAATAGTGAAAAACGACTATGGATGTAATTCACTATTAGGACATGCCAACCTTGTCAGGCTTGTCCTACCTTAGGCCTACAATGCACCCTGCCCGTGGGCCTACCATAGGGGTGACTAACATGAAGTTAAGGGAAGGTTTAGGGACTGGCAAGTAGGTGTACTTGCGCAGTCCTCGTGACAGTCAGACTGCACGTGGTCTGGCAATGGCAGACCTTCAGACATACTTTTACTAGGCCGCTCTTGTGGGTGGCACAACATGTGCTGCAAGCCCACTAGCAGCATTTGTATTTACAAGCCCTGGCACTCCTGGTGCACTCTACTAGGGACTGATAGTAAACCAAATAAGCCAAACATGGAAGTCAATCAGTACAGCAATTTCACATAGGGAGCACTTGCACTGTGGCACTGTTCAGCAGTGGCACAGTGCCCAAAGCATATACCAGCAAAAAACATCGTAAACAGAGGAGGCAAACAGAAAAAATGGAGGAGAGACTCATGCCAATGATGCCAGGTCTAACACGTGTCCCCTCCAGCTGAAATGTGGGGAGAACTACCCTTACCCTAGGGAGTCCTCATCACTAAGGCGGAAAAATCTGGACAGACCATCAGCATTGGCGTGATCTGTGCCAGGGCGGTGTTCCACCGTGAAGTCCATCCCCTGTAGGGAAATGGACCACCTCAACAGCTTTGGATTCTCACCCCTCATCTGCATCAACCATCTGAGGGGCCTGTGGTCTGTCTGCACCCGGAAGTGAGTCCCAAACAGGTAGGGTCTTAGCTTCTTCAGCGCCCAGACCACAGCAAATGCTTCTCTCTCTATCGCACTCCACCTCTGTTCCCTGGGAAGTAACCTCCTGCTGATGAAGGCTACAGGTAAGTCTCGGCCCTCTTCATTCACCTGAGCTAGAACAGCCCCCACGCCATGCTCTGAAGCGTCCGTCTGGACAACAAATTCTTTAGAAAAGTCGGGTGCCTGGAGTATGGGTGCTGTGCACATTGCAGTTTTCAGGGTGTCAAAGGCTGTCTGACAGGCGTCAGTCCAGTTCACAAGTCGTGGCTGCTTCCTGGAAGTCAGCGAAGTCAAGGGGTGCACAATGTTACCATAATCCTTGACAAACCTCCTGTAGTAACCCGTGAGACCCAGGAAGGCTCTCACCTGAGTCTGGGTTTTGGGCGGGGCCCATGCCAGGATGGTATCAATCTTGGGTTGCAGGGGGGCCACCTTGCCACTCCCTACTTGGTGCCCCAAGTACACCACTGAACCCTGCCCAATCTGGCACTTACTGGCTTTGATTGTGAGGCCTGCTCTGCGCAGGGCCAACAACACTTCCTGGAGGTGGCACAAGTGTTCCTCCCAGCTGGAGCTGAACACTGCGATGTCGTCCAGGTAGGCGGCACTGAAATCCTCCAGTCCAGCCAAGACCTGGTTGACCAACCTCTGGAAGGTGGCAGGGGCATTCTTCATCCCAAAGGGCATAACCCGGAACTGGTAGTGCCCATCTGGTGTGGAGAATGCTGACCTCTCTTTTGCCCCATCAGTTAAGGCGATCTGCCAGTACCCAGACGTTAGATCAAACGTACTAAGGTACCGGGCAGCCCCTAACCGATCGATGAGCTCATCAGCTCTGGGGATGGGGTGCGCGTCAGTCTTGGTGACTGAATTGAGTCCTCGGTAATCCACACAGAACCGAAGTTCCGGTGAAGCACCAGGCGCTGCAGCCTTTGGAACCAAGACCACGGGGCTGGCCCAAGGACTGCTAGAGGACTCAACCACCCCTAAGGCAAACATCTTGGAGACCTCCTCCTTGATGTATGCTCTGACCTTGTCAGTCACTCTGTAAGCCTTGTGCTTGACAGGAGTGCTGTCCCCGGTGTCTACATCATGGACACACCACTGAGTAACACCAGGAATCAAGGAAAACAGATCAGGGAATTGCCCCAACAAATGGCGACAATCCTGCTGCTGTTCAGGGGTCAGTGTGTCAGAGAGGACAACACCATCCACTGACCCATCTTGCTCTTTTGCATACAGGAGGTCAGGAAGAGGCTCACTCTCCTCCTCTATTCCAGCATCTGTAGCTAGGAGCATGCCCACTTCGGACCTTTCTAAGTGGGGCTTCAAACGGTTGACATGCAGGACCCGCAAGGGGTTCCTGGGAGACTTTAAATCCACCAGGTAGGTGACATCGCTCTTCTTCTCCACAACCTCGAATGGTCCAGTCCACCTGTCCTTGAGCGCACAAGGTTCCACAGGGGACATGACCCAAACTTTCTGTCCAGGCTGAAGCTCTACCAGAGTGGCCTTCTGGTCGTACCACCGCTTCATCTCCTCCTGGTTGGCCTCCAGATTTGCCTGAGCAAGATCCCTGAAGCGCCTAGTCTGGTTCCTAAAGGCCAGCATGTAACTGTATACATCCTGGGGAGGTTTCCTGGGAGATTGCTCCCAGCCTTCTTTGACCAGACTCAAAGGTCCTCTTACCGGGTGACCATACAAAAGCTCAAAGGGGCTGAACCCTAGAGACTTCTGTGGCACCTCACGGTAAGCAAACAACAGGCATGGCAAGAGGACGTCCCATTTACGCCTCATTGGTTCTTCAAGACCCATAATCATGCCTTTAAGGGTACGGTTGAATCTTTCAACCAACCCATTACCTTGAGGGTGGTAAGGAGTGGTGAACTTATAAGTTACCCCACACTCCTTCCACAGAGACTTCATATAGTTGGAAATGAAGTTGGTGCCCCGGTCTGACACCACCTCTCTGGGGAACCCCATTCGGGAGAAAACACCCATCAGTGCCCGTCCCACCACGGGGGCAGTCACTGTCCTGAGAGGGATGGCTTCCGGGTACCGTGTGGCATGGTCCACCAAGACCAGGATGAACCTGTTGCCCAGGGCTGTCTTGGGGTCCAGTGGCCCAACAATGTCAATCCCCACCCGGTCAAAGGGGGTACTGACCACGGGAAAAGGTTGGAGGGGAGCCTTCTGCTTCCGCCCGCTTTTCCCACTTGCCTGGCAAGTCTGACAGGTCTTGCAATGGACATCTGTGTCCCTTCGCATCTGAGGCCAATAGAAATGGGTGACAAGCCTGTCATAGGTCTTGTCCTGCCCCAGATGTCCAGCTAAGGGAACGTCATGAGCCAAACCCAGTAGGAAGGCTCTGAAGCGCTGGGGTACCACCAGCACACGGGCTGACCCAGGCTCAGCAGCCTTAGGCTCGCTATACAGGAGGTCGTTCTCCCAGTACACAAAATGTGACCCTGACTGATCACCTGAGGTTTGGGCTGAGGCCTGCTGCCTCATACCCACAAGAGAAGGGCACACTTTCTGTTCTGCACAGAATTCTTCCCTGGAGGGACCACCATCCTGCTGCCAGTGGGTCAGCTCGGGCAGGTCTCCCAGTTCAGCAACTTGTTCACCGGTGGGTTCCAGGGCATACCCCTCACGGTCTGCCTCCTCCTGGACCACGGGAACTACGGGGGACGGTTTCCCGCGCCCCCTGCCTCTTCTCTTCACAGCTGGGTCCTGGGCCATACTTTCAGGCTCCAGAACCCCATCAACACCCTTACTTGCTGTCATGGATCGAGTGGTCGCACACACCCACTCTGGCACACCCAACATTTTCAAATGTGTCTCCCTCTCCACCTTAGCCCAAGGGGAGTCTTCTAAATCATTGCCCAGGAGACAATCAACAGGCATGGCGGGCCTCACAGCAACCTGAAGAGTACCTGAAACTCCCCCCCATTCAAAGGAAACTTGAGCTACCTCACACTCTCTCTGGGAGTTGTCAGCAGCTATCACAGGGTAAAATGCGTGGGGAACAACCTGCTCTCTGGACACCAAGTGACACTTGACAGCTGTCACACTTGCTCCGGTGTCTCTGAGAGCTTCCACTCTATGGCCATTAATGGTCACCCACTGCCTATATTTTTTAGTGTTACTAGGCAGAGGGGGTGGCGGGACCAATTCCATGTCTCCTAGGGAGACCAGGGACATCTCTGCGGGACCCTCCCCACCATGGGCAACCATCTCCTCCCCTCCCAGAGCTACACTAGCCAACTGACGGGAGGCGGCACGTGGTGGTGCACCGGGTGGTGCACTAGAGTTCTTCAAGGGACACTGAGGATCATAAAAACGGTGTCCCACCTGCTTACAAGCGAAGCAAGCCATGGGGCCCCTACGACCAGGTTTACCTGTCGGGGCCTCTGATTTCTTATCTGGGGGAGGCTGGGAACCCTTCCCTTGGTTCCCTTGGGGATTACTTTGGGGCCCTTTCTGGAACTCCCTCTGTTTACCCTTGTCCCCCCCACTCTTCTGCTGGGGACCCTGCCCACCTTTGGCTGAGTCTCCCACTGGACCCTTGTGGACCCTGGTACTGACCCAGCGGTCCGCCTCTTCAGCAAGTTTTCTAGGGTTAGATATCTTGCTATCAATAAGGTGCTGGCGCAGCTCTGGAAAACAGTTATTAGACAAGTGCTCCCAAGCAAACAAATCATAAAGAGCATCATAACTTTCCACTTTGTTGCCCTTTACCCAACCATCCATGGCTCTGCAAAAATATGACACATACTCCACCCACGTGGTACCAGGCAACTTCTTGCATTCTCTAAAGGCCTGTCTGTACTTTTCTGGGGTTAGGCCATACCTTAACATTAAAGCATCTTTCATATGAGCATAAGACGTCCTATCCTCAACAGGCATGTCTAACAGGGTATCTCTTCCCTCATTCACAAAGCGACCCCACAACCCCGCTCCCCAATCCTTCTCAGGGACCCGGTGGGCCAACAATGCTAACTCATATGCTTTAAACCATTGACCAATATCCTCATTCTTCTGAAAATCTTTGATCACATCTTTGGGAAAATAAAACCTACTTTCTGCAGGCACAGATGGGACGCTGCCACCAGAGGGATTCAATTCTAACTTTTTAGCTTGGAGCTCCAACTCCCTCAACTTGGTATCACGCTCAAAAGCTAACTTCTCTCTTTCAAACTCTAATCTTTTGATCTCCAAATCAGCTTCTCTCCTGCCTCTTGCATTCTCTAATTCCAACTGCCCATTTATCTTAAGTTTTTCCATTTCCATGTTGTATGCTCGCTCCTTCGCCCTTTCTTCTCTTTCTTCAGGGGAAAGACCTTTGGAGGAAACACTGCTGCCGGGAGGGGATGTGGGCCCATTCACTGGCACCTCCTCCTCCCCTTCCCCTGTCGGTACCACCACCGGGGCAGAGGGATTTCTGGCCTCTAACCAGGCCTCCAATGCTTTGCGAAATTCTGGTTTGTTTTTGCAGCCTGTGGTAGGAACTTTAAATTGCTTGCAAAAGGATTTCAGCTCCCTTAAGGAATAATCATTTATCTTACTCCTATCAAATTCCTCCTCAACAACAACAAGGGGAGTGACTCCGGTATCACTCATGGTTAAAACTGGCAGTGTTAAAAAAAATCAAGCTTCAGGAAAAGCGGAGAACAAAAATAGAATATCCAACCAAAACAGATTGTGGCTGCGCTATGGTCTGCTTTCACTATGTAGCGCACACTAATCACTGCACATGGGTCATAAATGCAAAGTTCAAAATCCCACCGCTGCCACCAATGTTAGAAGCGGCTGTCTCTAGTTGGCAGAGGTATACACTTCTGACAAATAGGGACACACCTTTTCTAGTCAGGGCAAGGAGATCACACACTTAGATAACCCCTGCTCACCCCCTTGGTAGCTTGGCAAAGCAGACAGGCTTATCTCAGAGGCAGTGCGTTAAGCATTTATGGCCACATACAGTAATAAAGTGAATACACTACAAATGGACACGACACAGTAGTATTATAAAAATAAGTATTTTTATATAAGGCTTAGCACAAGACCAAATAACGACAAAAATATACCACAGTCTCAATAAATACTCTTGGAAGGAAAAATAATAGTTCAAGCACGGTTTCTTCTTAGCACAAAAGTCTTTAGTATCAAAAGCAACTCTTCTTCTCTAAAACACAGTTCTTGGCAACAATGTAACCCACACGGGAGTCACACGACGTCGAGGCAAAGTTAATCCAAAGGTTCGGCGTCGACCGCGAGGAGCGCTACGTCGAGCCCGGAGTCGCACAGACCCCAACAACACAGTACCTTGGAAAAGTGAAGCACTCGATGATCAGCGGCGTCGAGATGTCCGGCGTCGCGTCTTCGGCGTCGATCGGGCCTCGGAGTCGGGGCGATCTGCAGCGGCGTCGACCGAAGTTAGGCGGGAGCAGCGCTCACGGGATGAAGCAGGATACGGCGTCGTCGATGTCGATGTTGCAAGAGTGAGCAGCGCTCACGGCGTCGAGAGGGCTCGAAGTCGATGCGATCAGCAGCGGTGCAGACACGGGGTCACTTGGAGCTGGAGCCGAACTCACTACTCACTGGCGTTGCTGCTGGCGTTGATCGGGCCCGGCGGCCGGCGTCGAGGAAGCGGGACACTGGAGCCGTTACTCACGATGTCGAGCTGGATTCGGCGGCGTCCGTCGGCGTCGAGATTGCTGGATTCTTTCAGAGGTGCTGGATTCACAAACTCCAGCAAATAGCACTTTAAGCAGATGAAGTCCTTTAGCCCTGTGACTTCAACAGGAGACTGGCACTCTTCCAGCCCTTGGAGATTTTCTCAGCAAAGAGTGAGAGTACACACACAGTTCCTCTCTCCTGGTTCCTTGGCAAAAATAAAGAAGCAATGCAGGATTCCCCCAACAAGCAGCACTCTGGCAGAAGGGGTAGGCAGTCCTTAGATCAGCAGGCTTCTTGTCCTTGGTTCAGGTTTCCTTGTCAGAAGTGATCTGAATTCTTGGTTCAGGGGTCCTTCTCTTATACCCCTTTTTGGCTTTGATCCCTTTGTCCATGCTGGGGAATTTCCCCCCATCCTGGGTTTGTTGTGGGTGTTGCCAGGCCAGAGCACCTGGCCTATTCACTGGGCAGGGCAGAGTCCTCAGCCGCTCAGCAGGAGCGGAGCCAGCATTGTCACTGGCAGGGGCAGGGCCATCAGCTGCCCGGCAGGAGGCGGGCCAGGAAAGTCCCAGGCAGGCACAGAGTCATCAGTCGCCTGGCAGGGGGGCGGAGCCAACATTGTATCAGGCAGGGCAGGCTATCAAGAGCTACTCTCCCCTACTCTCAATGCAAATGCCCCACTCATCCCACACTGACTCATTCAGATTCTCTGGAGCCACCCAGCTCCTGTCACACGCACACCAGAACCAGCAGAGACCGGTAGACAATTAGACAAGAAAATAGCTACTTTCTAAAAGTGCTATTTTCAAACACAGAGTCCAAAAACCATCCCCACAAACGGATGCGTTATTAAACCCTGAGTTCAGGGATACCAAACTCGACATTGCACCATGCTCCCCGAGCCCGCTAGGATTATAGCATTAATAATCCTGGCAGCCCATTCTAACTGATGGAGAGCAGGTTACCTTACAATAGTGAAAAACGACTATGGATGTAATTCACTATTAGGACATGCCAACCTTGTCAGGCTTGTCCTACCTTAGGCCTACAATGCACCCTGCCCGTGGGCCTACCATAGGGGTGACTAACATGAAGTTAAGGGAAGGTTTAGGGACTGGCAAGTAGGTGTACTTGCGCAGTCCTCGTGACAGTCAGACTGCACGTGGTCTGGCAATGGCAGACCTTCAGACATACTTTTACTAGGCCGCTCTTGTGGGTGGCACAACATGTGCTGCAAGCCCACTAGCAGCATTTGTATTTACAAGCCCTGGCACTCCTGGTGCACTCTACTAGGGACTGATAGTAAACCAAATAAGCCAAACATGGAAGTCAATCAGTACAGCAATTTCACATAGGGAGCACTTGCACTGTGGCACTGTTCAGCAGTGGCACAGTGCCCAAAGCATATACCAGCAAAAAACATCGTAAACAGAGGAGGCAAACAGAAAAAATGGAGGAGAGACTCATGCCAATGATGCCAGGTCTAACAATACTGTATTGCAACAGCGATGGAATATCCTTACCACCAAATGATCCGCCTACCAAATTAACCCGTTTGCTGCTTTGAACGTTCAGCGTTCGAAGAAACGGGTGCGGCCGCGTCGGCCGTTGGACATGCGCAGCACCAGGGAGGTAGCTCGCGTGACGTTCAACGGCCGACGGCAGCAGCGAAGGGGTTAAAATGCTGGCAAACCTACCACAGCTGAGACTAATCTCCGCCATAGTGAAACCACCTTTGATGGTCCGACGGAGTAAGGGCCATCGGAGGTTGACCTCTATGTCTGTCCAATTAATTTAGATGGACAGACATACAGGTCCATTTTCATAGCCAAGAAAACCCTGGCAGTTAGGGGCAGTGAAAACTGTCTAATGCCCCCCTCACCATGGTTTCTTTTATTTTCAAAAACAAATTCCCGCTTTGCAGTTTTGTTTTTGAAAAAAAAAAAAGTAACTTTGCTGTACGGCTCCGCCATGTTTGGCGGAACTGTATTGGAAAGTTAAAATACATTGATAAGAACCGCCATGACTGCGGTTTATGTCAATGCATTAAATGTCCGCCAGCCTGACAGATGTTTATAAATTTGACGTCGGGGCCACCGCCAGGGTGACGCAGTAATTTACTCCATCTTCCTGGCGGGAGATGACCCGACCACCAAAATATAAATTGGGTCCATGTTCAACAATCACAGACATGTTTTGTGCTGGTTGGGATAATAACTATAAATTTGCTTTCCGACTGAGTGGAGCTCGAGGACGGGTCAGTATGAAAAAATATCGATTGGGAGAAAAAAAAGAGATGATACCAATTCTGAAGAAATCTATGAAAGAGTTTACCAATATAGTCTGAAATGTCCCATGCGCAGCTGGACATACACGTTATTATTGCTCTACGAAATGAAACCACCATGAACAGCTTCACATCTCAGGACCACTCCTCATCAGTATGCTCCAATTCCCCTTATGTTCTGCCTAATCCCAAAGGAGAATCTTTGGACAGCCCTGTGAATACAAAATAAATAGATGCATTTAAGATAATTCAGGGAACCACACTGTAACTTAAGGTCTCATGGTTTCCTATTGTTCACTTTCTAATTCGTTCTCACTTTTTTGCCTTTCTCTTTCATGCTCTTGGTCAAAATCTGATTTCGATAAAAATTAAGCCTAGTCCAAAAGGAGACCCAATGCGCACCACATGCAATCACCGGCACAAATTAAACACAGCCCTGATATCACTCAAGAGGTGTTCTATTATTTCTAACTCTGGCAAGAGCCAATTCTTCTCAATGTCACCCCAGGCGTCTATCTCTTTCCCTTCCCTGCCTGCCTACCCACCCCACTAGGAGATGCATAAGGCTGCCTACCCAGCATGCACCATCACTCCTGGGGGAGATTATAGGAGTTTGGAGAAGGCCGCTGTACCACGAGCCTCCTTCCTCAGGCCTATATTTCTCTTGATCCTTATAAACCTCCCCAGTTTCACTTAGTGCTATGAGGCGACTTTAGAGTGGCACAAAGCGCTTTACAAGCCATCAACAAAAGATATAATTGCACTGCTTCATAGATAGCCTTGAAGGTTCAGTCCCGATTCTGGAGGTACTCAGATTTTGGTTTACTCTTTCTATGCCCCTCAATTATTATTGTATTAATCCCCTCCCTCCTTTATATCTTGCTCACATCCCTCGCAGACTCGGAGGGGACACATGTCCTCTTGTAGAATGATGGGAGGCATGAGCACATGGGCCCGCCCTGCAGCCCTCATGAGCGGCCTTTGTACAAACACACTGTGTGGATGCAGGATCTGAACTCGCCATCGGTGGTCTGTGCTTGGCAAGTGTGCAGTGTCAGAACTACCTTCATGAATAGAAAGAGCTCATGTAGATGATGATGTCCTGCTGATGATCCGGTTTCACAAAGTGATGCTCTGCTGCTGCCGCCATCTCATTTTACAAAGCAGTGGCGACGAAACCTCCAAGAGGACCCCATTGTTGCCTTGTATCTCCTTTGGGGACCGCCAGGATGTTGTGCTGCACAATAGTTATTAATGCAAAGTCGTGCTTTCAGCGCTACAAAGTGAGGCTTCAGGCGCTGTTTAGTTAATGTGCTGCTCCTCCCTGTTTTCCGTTTTAACACATAAATACAGACAGAAAACACATTTGTGTCTGCATTTATTTATAAAAGTGGATAAATACAGAAAATGTGCTTCTTTTAATTGACTCTTCGTGCTCTATTTCATGAATTATAGCCCAACAGCTGAGCAGATATCCAGCATCGGAAATTGAAAAACAGGATGACATTTCTTTAAATCACTGCATGTGTCAACATACATTTATGGTATAAAGCTAATATTTGCCAGTGGATGTATTGTTATGTAATATTTGGCATAAATAGCGAAAACACGTCAGACATCAAAGTATGAGTGCACGTCTATCATTTAAATAAATATGGAAATGTACAGTTTTGCAACTACATTTATACGCAAAACACAAATTAAATGTGGATAAATAGAGATAAATTGGGTAAAAAATAGATATGGGTAAATACAGATGGAATTGTTAAAAAAAAAATACTATAAAACCGGAAGCCCAAATTATAATCCTTTGACATTTGATGATTTACCTGCCTAAAATCCTTCTTCATAATTACCAATAAGACTTTGAGAAAAGATACACATCAAATAATGTCTCCCATTTCTCACCCCGTGCCCATTACAATCCCTGCTTCCTCCAATCACATCGCGCACAGCTCATCTTCTGAAGTCAATGCCTGGGCCCGCTATCCCTTTGACAGTAGAAAAAAAAGAAATGTAAATCCGTATTTATAAAGCACAAACTACTCACCCTTATGGGTCTCAAGGCGTTGGGGGCCGTTGTGGAAATAATTAAATGAGCTATTGCCCAGAGTCACATGGTGCTAAGCCGAGCTGCCTGCCGGAGCCAGGGATCAAACCGTGAACCCTGTGCTCCGAAGTCAGCTGCCCTGGACAATGCACCACACCTCACCACTCCAGTCACGGATGACTAGCATCTTTTGCTACTGTGATAGCATCTCACACAATATGACCCCCCCAGACCCTGTTGACGCAGCCTCTTTTTCATCTAACTCAACACTAAGGCCAAAAGAAGACAAGCTGGGGAGGTGCTGAACACAGCTGACCATCAAAGTATGCTCTCTTCCAACCAGAGCACGTTTTAACTTGATCCTTTGAACTTATCCAAATGTAACCAATTGAATAGCATTATATGTTTTGTTGTAGCATTTATGTTCCCTACTCATCTTGGACTAAGTATATAATTTACTCAAAAATTCCTTGGACCTTGCATAGGACTCAAAAACCATGCTGACCTCATTTTATTGTATAAGTTCTCCAAAATAAATGTATACATATAAGTAAAAATACATTTATGACTTGACAAAAAGTTCCTGAATTAGTCAACAGTATCAATACATTGGGTGATGAAAGTGGTGGTTTGATACTATTGCAATCCCAGCAAAGAACTCATTGTTACGTATCCCATCATAATGTCCAACTTTGAACAAAGGACTGAGATTAATTTGCACCTTAAATAAGTGAATATTATAGTATCCAATATCAAAACATTCCTCAAGTGGCAGCTCTCCCAGTTCAGCCGAGATCTAATAATATTCACTGCACTCTAGAATCTCGCCCCACAATGCTTTGCTGGGCCTTTGGTTAGCATTGTATTTTTGCCCATAACTTTGTTTGGTATGGTCCTAGAAGGATGGGACCACCACTGAATCGTTCGGCATGATATTATCTTTGTGTTCAAGGCATCTGCTTGGTCCTCACCCTAGGTTAGGGGGCCCCAAAATCATCACCTCTCTCATTGCCTGATATTTTTCAAAGCTCACTTTTGTGAATTGGTTATATGCTTTTTTAACATGTAAAGGTAAAGTTGTTTTGTCAAAGGGTTGTGGGTGCAGTAGCTAACTCGTATTTTTGCTTGAATTCTGTGTTTTCAATGTAACCCGTTACTGTGTAGAATGTCCATATGCATTGCAAAGGGATAAAAGACTAGACATTTCGGATTTTCACCCTTCAGAAACCCGCGTTTCATAGCTAAAGACTGCTTTCGACTACATCTCTGGCCTGTTCACTGGCCTATGAAAATGTGACCACATCCCCAGCTCCTCCTCCACCCCAGAATGCATATCATTAAAAATGTCATGCACCATAACAAAGCCCACAAGTACCAGGTAAACAGAATTCATAGTCAAAAAATGTCTGTCACGCTACACCCACAAAACCTGAACCACAAACCACTAAATCCTTAAAACCCCCAAGGCTAAGACAAGAAAATAAATCACCTCAACCTATGCCTAGGATTTTGCAAGGACCCCCCCCACAAGCACCCCCAAAATTAATAATAAATCCAAACAAACCTCCTGTCCCTCTTGAGATTGGTTCTCACACCACTGACACAGGAAACAGCTACAGACCGGTCTCTTTTGTACTTTTCTGCCGCACCATTATTATTTATCATGACAGGGTCTTCAGACCACTCTATATGTGCTCTGCAACCTCTGCTAATGCACCCCTCTCTTTTCAGCATGCGAAGGGGTTGTAATTTTGTAATTTAACTCCTTTGCTGCGGCGGCTATTCCGTCGCAGCGCTAGTGGGGAGGGGGTAACGCGCGGCGCTCCCATACTCGTGACGGAACCGCTCCGTTACGAGCCTCGGCGCGCTGTGTTTGTGACGGAGCGGTTCCATCACAGCCCCGCCCGCTCAATAGAACGCGCCCGCAGGCGCGAAATCAGTGCCGCGCAGGCACGCCGAGCGGGCCGTGACGGAACCGCTCCGTCACCAGCACAGCGCGACTGAGGCTGGTGACGGAGCGGTTCCGTCACCAGCGCCGAAAGGGTTAACATACTTCCTGCAAATACTTCTGTCAAGTTATGCTGATGATATGTTTCCTGCCATGTTCATATTACAAACGCCTATCAAAATATCATCTGGAACTTGTATCTAATTAGATGTTCTGACTTCTTTTATACATTGCTCAATTATGCGCTGGCGCTAGGTATGTAATATATAATTATCAACAATCACTATAAATAAGTGCCTAGCCACACACAAGATAAACTTGCACAGCTCTGCAATTTAAAAACGTTTTAATGGCACAAAAAACTACTTTATGACAAGGAACAATATGGAAAAGACATGTCCCTGAGTTAAGTTCCAAAAAATCATGTGGGTGATGCTCAACGTCATATGTGAAGAGGTGGCGGCACAGTGTAGGGTTTGTGGAAGCTGCAAGAGAGACTGCCTCAGGCGTAGGCAGGTTAAGCACAAACCACTGAAGAGTAAGACAAGGCTCTACTGAGATGAGACAGTCTGTGGGCGGTGGCGGCGAGGGTTGGGAAGAGAGCAGATGAAGGAGGAGATGAGGGAATTGTCTACAGTAAGGGGAAGATAGGGGTTGGATCATCCAAGAAAGTTGCATAGAGCTTGAATAATAAAGGGAGAAGAAAAGAACCCTGTGGATCACCCCAAACTATTGGTCAGTCGTCTGAGTACTGCTGTGAATGTCTACTTACGAAAGAGTGTTCATGCATTATTATTATGAGGAACATGTGTGTGTGTGTTTAGATCAAACATACCATTTAAAAGTAAAAGACAAAGACAACAAAACAACAGCAGAATTAGAAATATGCAATTTATTCACCAGGTACCAGGATAAAATGGTATGAGCAAAGCGGAAACAAAACTACCCTCCAAATGTTCTAGCGCTATCTATATGAATTATAGATCAACTGTAAAACCTTCAATATATTATGGCTCTGGTTCTGTTGAGTGTCTATATTGGGTCAAGTATACAGCAGAGTATCACAAAGAAAGATGCAACCAAAATACATCTGGGATTAAGTGCCTCAAGCATAAACTGAACAATAACCTCTGCTTGTGCGATGACACAGTTCTGGTCAGACCTGGAATTGACCAGTAAACGGGTGTCCCTACAGAACACCCTCCAACCTATGTGTTGGAGTGGGGAACCTCGGACGCCACTGCTCTGTACGCTCAAAAAGGACCTTGTCTGACAATCCCATTTGCGCAGAAGCGTCAGGGTGGCACCCCCCACCGGGCCGGGCACAACCTTCAGAGTCAGCGAGGGCAACTAGAGAACAGGCTAGGTCTGATAGGAAAAGCTGCATGCCTACAAAGCTTTCTGGAAAGTCAGGTTATGTGTAAATCATGCACGGTTCCAGTTTTGTACCAGATGCAGTTTCCTTTCCGGGTCAAGCTCTGCTGCATGCCAGGGATGCTTCCAGCGCGGCTCCATCAGTCCTGCCTTCTGCGCAACACCCAGGACCATGGACACCTCCTGCAGAATGAAAGCCCCCTCCATGGGATATGGATCCCTCCTGCAGAATGGAAGCCCCCTCCATGGGATATGGATCCCTCCTGCAGAATGGAAGCCCCCTCCACGGGGTATGGATCCCTCCTGCAGAATGGAAGCCTACTCCATGGGATACGGATCCCTCCTGCCGAATGGAAGCCCCCTCCATGGGATATGGATCCCTCCGGCAGAATGGAAGCCCCCTCCATGGGATATGGATCCCTCCTGCAGAATGAAAGCCCCCTCCATGGGATATGGATCCCTCCTGCAGAATGAAAGCCCCCTCCATGGGATATGGATCCCTCCTGCAGAATGGAAGGCCCCCCCATGGGATATGGATCCCTCCTGCAGAATGAAAGCCCCCTCCATGGGATATGGATCCCTCCTGCAGAATGAAAGCCCCCTCCATGGGATATGGATCCCTCCTGCAGAATGGAAGCCCCCTCCATGGGATATGGATCCCTCCTGCAGAATAGAAGCCCCCTCCAAGGGATATGGACACCTCCTGCAGGATGGAAGCCCACTCCATGGGATACGGATCCCTCCTGCCGAATGGAAGCCCCCTCCATGGGATATGGATCCCTCCGGCAGAATGGAAGCCCCCTCCATGGGATATGGATCCCTCCTGCAGAATGAAAGCCCCCTCCATGGGATATGGATCCCTCCTGCAGAATGAAAGCCCCCTCCATGGGATATGGATCCCTCCTGCAGAATGGAAGGCCCCCCCATGGGACATGGACACCTCCTGCAGAATGGAAGCCCCCTCCATGGGATATGGATCCCTCCTGCAGAATTCAAGCCCCCTCCATGGGACATGGACACCTCCTGCAGAATGGAAGCCCCCTTCATGGGATATGGATCCCTCCTGCAGAAATGGAAGCCCCCTCCATGGGACATGGACACCTCCTGCAGAATGAAAGCCCCCTCCATGGGATATGGATCCCTCCTGCAGAAATGGAAGCCCCCTCCATGGGACATGGACACCTCCTGCAGAATGGAAGCCCCCTCCATGGGATATGGATCCCTCCTGCAGGATGGAAGCCCCCTCCATGGGATATGGACACCTCCTGCAGAATGGAAGCCCCCTCCATGGGATATGGATCCCTCCTGCAGAATGGAAGCCCCCTCCATGGGACATGGACACCTCCTGCAGAATGAAAGCCCCCTCCATGGGATATGGACACCTCCTGCCGAATGGAAGCCCCCTCCATGGGATATGGATCCCTCCTGCAGAATTCAAGCCCCCTCCATGGGACATGGACACCTCCTGCAGAATGGAAGCCCCCTTCATGGGATATGGATCCCTCCTGCAGAATTCAAGCCCCCTCCATGGGACATGGACACCTCCTGCAGAATGGAAGCCCCCTTCATGGGATATGGATCCCTCCTGCAGGATGGAAGCCCACTCCATGGGATATGGATCCCTCCTGCAGAATGGAAGCCAACTCCATGGGATATGGATCCCTCCTGCAGAATGGAAGCCCACTCCATGGGATATGCACACCTCCTGTAGAATGGAAGCCCCCTCCATGGGATATGGATCCCTCCGGCAGTATGGAAGCCCACTCCATGGGATATGGACACCTCCTGCAGAATGGAAGCCAACTCCATGGGATATGGATACCGCCTGCAGAATGGAAGCCCCCTCCATGGGATATGGATACCTCCTGCAGAATGGAAGCCCCCTCCATGGGATATGGACACCTCCTGCAGAATGGAAGCCCCCTCCATGGGATATGGATCCCTCCGGCAGAATGGAAGCCCCCTCCATGGGATATGGACACCTCCTGCGGAATGAAAGCCCCCTCCATGGGATATGGACACCTCCTGCCGAATGGAAGCCCCCTCCATGGGATATGGATCCCTCCTGCAGAATAGAAGCCCCCTCCATGGGATATGGAACCCTCCGGCAGAATGGAAGCCCACTCCATGGGATACGGATCCCTCCGGCAGAATGGAAGCCCCCTCCATGGGATATGGACACCTCCTGCGGAATGGAAGCCCCCTCCATGGGATATGGATCCCTCCTGCGGAATGGAAGCCCCCTCCATGGGATACGGATCCCTCCTGCGGAATGGAAGCCCACTCCATGGGATATGGATCCCTCCTGCAGAATGGAAGCCCCCTCCATGGGATATGGATCCCTCCTGCAGAATGGAAGCCCCCTCCATTTGATATGGACACCTCCTGCCGAATGGAAGCCCCCTCCATGGGATATGGATACCTCCTGCAGAATGGAAGCCCCCTCCATGGGATATGGACACCTCCTGCAGAATGGAAGCCCCCTCCATGGGATATGGATCCCTCCGGCAGAATGGAAGCCCCCTCCATGGGATATGGACACCTCCTGCGGAATGGAAGCCCCCTCCATGGGATATGGACACCTCCTGCCGAATGGAAGCCCCCTCCATGGGATATGGATCCCTCCTGCAGAATAGAAGCCCCCTCCATGGGATATGGATCCCTCCGGCAGAATGGAAGCCCACTCCATGGGATACGGATCCCTCCTGCGGAATGGAAGCCCACTCCATGGGATATGGATCCCTCCTGCAGAATGGAAGCCCACTCCATGGGATATGGATCCCTCCTGCGGAATGGAAGCCCACTCCATGGGATATGGATCCCTCCTGCAGAATGGAAGCCCCCTCCATGGGATATGGATCCCTCCTGCAGAATGGAAGCCCACTCCATGGGATATGGATCCCTCCTGCAGAATGGAAGCCCACTCCATGGGATATGGATCCCTCCTGCGGAATGGAAGCCCACTCCATGGGATATGGATCCCTCCTGCAGAATGGAAGCCCCCTCCATGGGATATGGATCCCTCCTGCAGAATGGAAGCCCCCTCCATGGGATATGGATCCCTCCTGCAGAATGGAAGCCCCCTCCATTTGATATGGACACCTCCTGCCGAATGGAAGCCCCCTCCATGGGATATGGATCCCTCCTGCCGAATGGAAGCCCACTCCATGGGATATGGATCCCTCCTGCAGAATGGAAGCCCCCTCCATGGGATATGGATCCCTCCTGCAGAATGGAAGCCCCCTCCATTTGATATGGACACCTCCTGCCGAATGGAAGCCCCCTCCATGGGATATGGATCCCTCCTGCCGAATGGAAGCCCACTCCATGGGATGATAGTAGAAGAAAATGTCTGCGTCTCATGACAAGGACGCGTGGATCCGCAGACAGGGCCGCACAATCAACAAGCCATAACTCTCCGAAGAGATGCTTATAATGCAAAAGAGGTAGCTAATCTGCTGTTTCACAATACCACCAGCTGAATACCAATAAACCTGCTTTACGCCCTGCATAAGCAGTAGTGGCAGCTGATAAATTGCAAATGTAATGTTGCGCCGGGGCTTAGCTGTCTGCGAGCACCCTGTACCGCCTCGGCGCTTTACAAAGCAGCCTTGGATTTTGCTAATAACAAAGCTGATCATTAATTACCAGGAGTACTGAAAGAGGTGCAAAGTTGAAGACACGAACTTAAAAAAATCTAGGAGACATTATTTGCAACAAGCAACAAATGGAAGGAATTGCAGATTTTGCTCAACGTTTCAAGTTAAAACAGACGTCCCTTACTAGTCCCACCACCATCCTGTCTAAGCAGGAGTGGTCTGAGAATACCGTTCCTTGCCAATGTAGAGTGTATATTCTCTGCACACAGGTCCTGAGTCTCAAAGGGATTTGCATGCAGAGAGGGGCTGGTCAAACATTGCATTGCCTTACTCATTTTTAGTTCAAAACTACCAGAAAGTGAGCTGTCTGGTTGAAAAATACCTATTGAGGGCTTACCAAGAATTTAAAGTGGGCTTAAAGCCCGCCCATTGCTTACCATTGGTTGGTTTTATTGTCACTTGCTTGCTTCTTAAGTGGGTTGCCTTGTCCGTCTTGAGTTTCTCCTTACTTGAGTCCTGTTGTTCCTCACTTTTAGGGAACTATTTTTTCTTTTTGGTCAAGCACTCCAGAAGATTGCAGGCTTTTTCCAGTTGTGTCCCTCGGTGCTATCCTCCCCGACCCCACTCTCCGTGCTGTTCTCCCAGTCCATGTGCTTCACTTCATCACTCAGTTTTGCACTTTCACGTCCATATCTTCTCTCCTCCCAACTCTCTCTGTTGCTCACCATCGCTTGTTTGTTTCTCCCCATCAATCGTGTTGCTCTCCCTCAAGTGCTGCTTTTTCCTTCCCCCACCTACTCCCTTTTGCTCAACATCCCCACCCCTGTGGTCCTGTTCTTTAAATTACTTCTAAAAAAATTGTTAAACTTAAAAAAAAGAACTTTCGCTGTACTTTTTTTCTTATTTACCGATCCTATTTGGGTCGATAAAGATACAACGAATTGGTCTCACTCAATTTTGGAGATATATACACACATATACAGAAACAATGGAGAGAGCAAGGGTTATGTTCACCAGAGTGAACGGGGAGTACTCCTGTACCCCTGGATACAATAGTAGAAAAAACAAAAATGAAGGAGTACCACCAGTGAGAATTCACAAGTCACTGTGTCGGTGGATGGTTTTCACAAAATAGAGGAAAACTCTTTTTCTTAAAAACCCCTCACTCATCACCTAGTGATGACATGCTTCATCATCGGGGTCCACCCTAATGACCTAGCGTCATCAGGGTGTGCTTCAACACCTGATTGCAGTGGAGCAGGTTGTGAGTGGTGGTGCGTGAAAAATGAAAAAAATCAGTGAGTTAAAAATTGTCCTGGTTTGAACTTGTAAAATAAAGATTTTTTATTGGCAAGCAACTGGACAATATTAAAATCGTGGCGAGATAAAATAGGGCAACAATGAGCCCGTGTATCTCTATAATTAATAGGGTCTATGTGTTAGGTCTACATGTTTCAACCTTAATGGTTAAGGTTAACCAGGTTTTCGTCAGGACCATACAACCAAGTGGTGGACGGTCTGCGTCCCCTAAAAGACGCACCCAATCCTACCACATGGGACCACTGGATGGCGAAAATGCGCCCGTGGTGTAAGCTCGCTCCACACTGGGTGAGCTAAAAAATCAAAAAACCTGTAAAAGAAAATACCGACATTTGTCAAAGTATTGAACATATTTACAAGCCTGTAACGTAGTGCAGTGCTTCAACGTTGTGTCAGCATGCTGTCACACCCAGTTACATGGTGAATTCAGTGGTAGTATCATACGTCTAGCGTTACCAGTGTTGGGCTCTACTCCAGCATACTTCTAGAGGAGGGAAGTGCAGGTGCGAAATGTGGGACAGTGTAGATTACCCACAACTTTCACACAGAGGGAATATCGTAATTTTCTCTATTCACAACTCACACGTGGTTCATAAAATGGTCACCGCGTGTTACATCCTCGCATACCGACTAGTTGGTGCGAGACTATATCCAATTCGATCGTGCATGCATTGTCAAAGAGAAACTGTACAACACAAAGTAAGACACACACAACATAGACACAAGACAGACAGAAAGTATATATAACCAAGGCTCACTCTCAATGGAGTGTTCAGGGACTTCATGGGACGGGGGAGGTTACCCTCTTTAAAACGTATTCTGAAAGAGAGTGATATTATTAAGAGGTAGATAAATGCGGGTAAGGAATATCATCCAACTCGTGTCCTGGGCGCGTTCGTTTTTGGCGCTAGTTGAAAAAAAGACACGCCCGCAGGAAAACGGGTACTTTTACTCACAGTTAGTTGCCGAGGTATTCAGTTTGTAACCTACTGCCTGCACCGCCCCGCTAGTACTGGGCTGGGTGAAGGCGCGAGTGAAATAGAGTGTCGGCGCTTCCGTGATGGGCGTGGTTGAGCCGCGATCACGTGCGCGGAAGGCCGACAGGGATACTAGGACGGTGGCCGCATAGCCTCAAATGGTTGCAGTTAAGGCGAGAGATCGAATCTCGTGTTGGGTAGTTGGGGTAAATCCCAGGCTAGGAGGTACAATATTCCAAAATTCCAAAATTATTAAATACTTAAAAGATCATAAGGAGTATTTCAGAAATTGTGTACAAAGACCTGAATGGCTGATGAAATATTGGTAATCGCATCCTAGATAGCCATATTAAAGGGGGGTTCTGAGATAGAACTGGGGTGTATATTGCCAGAAGACCCCGACAGAAGACCAATGTTATGATTTAGGCGTGGTCATACTAACCAGAACGGACCATGACTAGTTAAAATTACAAGAGTGCTACAGTCATGTTTATGGACAACTCATTAGATGGTTAGGAATAGGCTGAATATTGCTCAAAGGGTAGTGGGTAGGCTTACAGTATTGAGGCCCAAGGGACATTATCATTAAGGCCCGTGATATGAGTGGAAAGTCGGTACACCCAACGTTGTTCTTTCTCATGTAGGATCTTGTGAGAGTTGGGTCCGTTTGGAATCTGCTCAATGACAGTCCATCTCATGTCATTTGGAGTGTGATTCGCATCCAGGAAATGGTCAGTCAACTTGGTGGCATTTTTTCTGCAGCGTATTGTGCTACGATGCTCACAAATACGTTGTTTGACCTTTCTGGTCGTCATACCAACGTAGTTCTTTCCGCAGATGCATGTGATCATGTACACAACGTTGGTGCTATTACAATTCGTGTGTTTACGCTGTTCCCACACTCTGCCTTCTTCAAGATTCAGTGTTTTCGTGTTCTCTGTCAGATGGCATACACTGCAATCCCCACATTTGTAGTGCCCAATAATTGGTGGCAAGTTCCACATTTCAGTAATGCTAGGGTTAGAGATGATCGTTGCATTCTTTGGTCTTGTGTTGACAAGGCTGTCTTTTAGACTTGGTGCTTTTTTATAAGAAAAAAGTGGTTTGTCCCATTTCAATGCGCCTGTGCTGAGGATCTGCCAATGTTTTTTGATGCTCTTGCTCACATTGTTTGAAACGGAATTGTACGTTGTAACACAAGTGAGGGGAATAGAATCATTCCGGGACATGTTTTCTTCAAGTAGAGAATCACGAGGCTGATTCCTTGCTCTTTTTTGGCACTTCTCAATTACTCTGTTTGGATACCCACGTTGTTTCAGTTTGCACGTGAGGTCTTTAGCTTGAAGTTTATAATCTGATAGTTTGCTGCAATTTCGCCGTAGTCTCAGATATTGGCCATATGGCAGGTTTTCTCTGAGTGGACGGGGATGGAAACTCTCGTACCTAAGTAGATTGTTCTTGGCAGTGGGCTTAAAATGTGTTTTGGTTGTTAATTCCTGCCCCTCTTTCTTAATTTCTATGTCCAGAAAGACCATCTGTCGTTTGTCAAACGTGTGAGTGAACTTGAGGTGTGGATCTCGAGTATTAATCCAGATGGTAAAGTCTCTGAGTGTTTCCTCAGGTCCTTGCCAGATTACCATGACGTCGTCGATATAACGACGCCAAAACTTGATGTGATCTCTGTAGGGGTTCTCTTGTGTAAGGATGTGCCTTTCTTCAAAGTTATGGACATATAGCCCGGCTATACTAGGAGCAAAGACACTGCCCATAGACGTACCACCGATTTGGAGGTACAGGGAGCCTTCGTACTCAAAATAGTTCCTTTTGAGTGCGAGCATGGCACACTGTAGGATAAACGCCTTTGGTGTCTGGTGTGCCCAACTGTTATTTTCCAGAACGCTTTTAAGGACATCCAGGGTGGATCCTCTATTTTGTGAAAACCATCCACCGACACAGTGACTTGTGATATATACACACATACAGCAGCACCATTGTCACACCTGTAGTTTCTCCTCGTTACGTTCATGGTGTACTGTATGTACAAAATGCATTGGTAGAGCCAGTGTTCGCACTGTGCTACGTGCAGCTCGTGAAGTTGCGCAAACTTCGCAAACTACGCGAGCGTAGCGTAGTGCTTCGCCCAGGGTTAGAAATCAGCACCCCAAAGAAGGTAGCCAGCAAATGGAACGTATGGAATAGTCATTTATATACCCCTTTAGGTTCCATCTTAGCAAGACCACTCTGGCACGTCAAGGCAAATCGTTAGTTTTCATGGTATGGACTACCAAGGTCAAACTGGGAACTCAAAGCAGCCCTGGATAATTTTGTCAGAACAGCCCCCGGGGGGAGGGAGAGAGCACAAGTGTTTAGCACTGATGCTTTTGTTACTGCTGCAAAACCGGCCCCCTGTAACAAAACCGGCCCCCACTGCTGCAAATCCGGCTCCCACCCTTCAGGTCTCCCAGGGATATGCCCAATGCCTGCTACGGCCAGTCCGGCACCGTGGACAACACTCCCCATTGTCTCAACAGCCCGCTAGCAAAAGGGGCAGGTCTTGATAAGGCGCTATGACCATAACCAACTTACCATAAGATGTGCTTGAGTTTATATTTCCACCCCTCACCTCTCACACACGCCCCGCACCACTGCACTGGCCCTCCGACACCAGGGGCCTGATTCACAGAACTAACTTAAGACAAAATCCTAAATTTACTACCATTTTGGTATTCACAGAAGGCAGTTATTCATTTTGGCATTCACAGAAGGTACTTCCACATCAATGAGTAAATGCCTTCTGTGAATACCAAAATGAGTAAGTTACTCAAAATGAGTAAGTTACTCAAAATGAATAAGTTACTAATTTTGGTATTCACAGAAGGCACTTACTCATCAATGAGTAAGCATCTTCTGTGAATACCAAAATGAGTAAGTACCTTCTGTGAATACCAAATGGCAGTAAGTTTAGGATTTTGTCTTGAGTTAGTTCTGTGAATCGGGCACCAGGTGTTCATTAGGGTCCAGGGAAATAACAGAGACTTACTTCCCAGGACATTCTGAGGTTTAAGTCACTACAACAATTGTGCAGCCAAGAAGCAGATCATTCTGATCTAATCTTTTTATAATTACCCAGTGCAATCAACTTGTTCAAAAGGGAAGGTAAATGAATTATGCTAACTAGACCTTGGAACCAAAAAATGAAAAACTCAGTAGTTCTGAAAGGGATAAGAGGCAAGGAAGGGAAAATGCAGAGAAAGGAAAATGGGGGATTTGATGCGAAAATGATGTATAAGCCCAAAATGGAAAACACATCGGTATTATGCAAATGTATTACGAGCTGTCGTCTGAAAAGCACACAATATAGACTTATGAAAGAGAGAGAAATCCAGCTCTTATCTCCAAAGCTATGAGATATGTGAAACCACAATCTCCCCTGTCATATCAGCTCATCCTTTTATCCTTCCTGGGTACATAAAATCACTAGGTAGTGGGCAGAACATTCATATACAAACTGCCTGTTAAGTGCTTCGTATAAATTATTATCAGCAGCATGAATGCCTTTATGGCAGTTTTGTCAGGGCCATCACAAAGTGTGGGGGCGGCAGAGGAGCCCTCCTTCCCCAGGTCCACACTCTCCTTCAGAGAGCTTTTTTCTAAATAAAATTTTTTATTTAATAAGAAGCCTGCTACCTTCATTATTAATTAATCACATCAAACAGGGTACCCCAAACTCCCAAACCTGGAGCCAATAAACAATATAGAAACCACAGGGATAAAATGACAAAGTAAACAGCATATCACGACTTAATCAAACCAAAGATGTGCAATTGTGAGTCAAAATACATGAAAACAAGTTACTCACACAGAAATTCTTTCAAAATGTTAAAGTTTTTTGTTCTTTGAATTATTCTTTGCGGAACAAACAGTACAGTACAAAATCCAATACAAGAACAGAAAAACAACAAAACAATATGTGCTCACAAGGTTACACTAAACCTACACATGTATACAAAAGATAACAGTTTAAACAAAAACACCATGGCAGAGGAAACAATCGGAAGGTTTGTCCGTATTGTAACAAGAACATGGTGCAATATATGCTTTCTCATGATTTTCCAAAGGGGAACGTCAACAGTGTTTCGACCTTGATGATTTGTTAGGTCAATTGAGAGCAACCATAAAATTTTGATTTGCAGCATACAATCCAATGATCAATCCAAACAATGGTTTATGAGGTCGGAAAAATGACAGCCATCTTAATTTCATTGTTTCAGGTAAACAATGTTGCCATATCACCATGTGTTCTGAGAATTACACTGGAAAAATCAAGTTCCGACAACGCGTTCAAATATTAACCGCTTCAGCGCGGCGCGAATTTTCGCGCTGTGCTGAGCGTTCTATTGAGCCTATGGGCTCATGACGGAACGGTTCCGTCATGAGCACAGCTCAACCGACGCTCATGACGGAACCGTTCCGTCATGAGCAACGAAGGGGTTAAGGCAATTCACAAATTAAAACCCGGGTAAGTCAACTTGCCTTACCTTGCGGTACCTTAAGCCTTTAAACTTCATGACTTGTAACCAGGGCTTTAAGTGGGCCGGCTCTCACCGGGTCTGAGCACCAGCAGTTTTTTACAGGGGGCCTCGAAACGTGTCTCTATCGGGCTCTGTTTTGTGCGCTGGCACAGGCGGCCCGTTTTTTCCTGAACTGCAGTGACAGCAGGCACATCCATGTGTGCTGCTCACCCTGCTCACTTCTCACTAGTGGAGAAGTTACGTCATGACGCCATGGCAGGTGAGCATTGTAGGGGAAGGAAAATCCTTCAAAGGGAGTCATTTTCTCTCTGGATTTCCCTTCTCTTTTTGAAACTCAGGAGCAGCAACATTTTTGTGGTGTCACCAAGGCTTTAAGTGGAATTTGTTACAATATTATATACAAGTCATAGTTGCTGCTTATTTATCTTATGCAACTAACAACCGTTGACAAAACCAATAGTCGTGACTTGTTGTAGGTATGATGTTACTTGTTGTATCAATGACAGAAACTGCACACTATGCTAAGCACAGACTTTTAACTTACATGTTTAAGCCATGCCCTTAACTACATTGGCCAGGCCGCTTGGAGAGACCCCCCAGTTTTTTCATCCCACTTAAAGCCCTGCTTGTAACTCAATCAATGAATGCATGAATGCATAAATTACTTATTCACTTATGACACTGGTAGACAACCGCTCTCTAAAGTGAACCACCTCTTCATTCGGATACATGTAATACAGCTCCTGCCGTTACTACAAACTGAGGTTGAGCTTATGGATTCGGATAAATGAATTCAATAAGGAATTGCTTGATACAAATCATAAACATCAGGCTAATGGCAACACTGAGCATGTAAAGTGCACATAGTCACACAACTTGAATTCAAAAACACATACAATTTGGAAATACAAATGGGCTTTTCCCCAGGCAAAACTACCATTACGCTGGAGTAATCCAGTGTAATTTTGGAAATTTCGCATTATGCTTGTTATGCAAAATTCCTGAAATTACGCTATGATGCAATATTGCATCAAGTGCTCTAACTTAAGCCGCTCCAAGCAACAATGTATAATTATATCCTTCCTATGTTTAGATTTGAGAAAATTGGGTGCTTTGCTTGAATAGATTAATAAAAAAAGAATTTGACTAAAGCAGAAAGCTCATATGTCATTAATACCGCATTAACTGTGTGTATGTTTTCATTGAATTTACACTGCTGATCTTACTGGCCCCTAGTGGTAGAGTCATGGAATCGCATAAAAATGGTAAGGATACGCGATACTGCGCATGTCCATGTGCTGGACGTAAAGCTTTAGCATAACACCATTAACTCAGTTTCACAAACACCATTGTGGGCTGAACCATCCCGAAGCCTTCAAAGTTGGTGTTGAGTTGAGGGAATTCATAGATAATACCTTGAATATGGACAGTTTCATTACTGGACAACTAACTTCCCCTCTTTGCCAAAGACCGAATCGGTTGAGATTCAGACTACTGAATACTACGTCGAGCCACGTAGCAGCTAACCAAGGTGAAACAAAGAGGTTCTACACATTATCTTTCGAAGTATTGCCAAGTTGGCGGGCCAAAATGGATTTCACTCATAACATGTTTCGCCACTTAGGTTGGGTGGTATCCTGGATCTAATGTGGTTCATGCTATGCTAGTGGAATTCTCCCTGAATGCTGTCAAGACAGTACTGTTTGTTGACAGTACAACTGGAGGACCATATCGCATCTCCGCAATGGGTTTCTTGCAAGCACCTTACTACAGCAGCACCAGTAATTGATAGGTGAATCTCTTTGCAAAGCGTTCAATTTGTTTTCCCCACTTATTTGAGCTTTCAAACTTATACCTGCATGGACCAGGCATACACCTGTAGTGAAAGCAAAACCGGTGTTTCCATAACTGGCGGTACAGCACCTAGGTGCCGTGCTGCGTAATCATGTCTTGAAATGCAAAAAGTGCCTGCAAAATTCCAACGATTAAGTGAAGAAATCACATAAATGAAAAAAAAGGGGGGGCGGAGCAATAACTAAAATTTCAGAGTAACCCAGTCCCAACACATTTTCTTCAAAGCGGAAAACTCCTAGACTTAGGGAGAAGATTAAAAGGCATAATTGAGGAGAAACTGCACACCAGGTGAATGCCTGCGGGTTTGGTGAATTGCATCCGCCTGAAACCCCCAAATATACATTCACATCTCTATAGATTGAATACTTTTTGTGGCTGAGATCTCATGCTTGATAATTCAAACATTCAAATATCTACCATTTTTTTAGCATTACCTTTCACTGTCACTACCATAACATGAGAACTTATTTTTCTAAAGATGGTGGGAAGAGGTTTTTTTTGCTGCCTTCAGAGAGGCTGCCTCTTGAGTAGATTATGAAAATATGAAATGTGATGACAGCGGCCCACACAGTACGTTTCCTGCTGTCATTGCCAAAGGAGTGTGAAACACAAGCTGTTTAAGTCACAAGCTCTTTAAGAATGAAGAATTAGCATAGAATTCATGCTGAGACATTGAGATGAAACTGTTTAGTAATCTTGCAGTACACACTCGACCTGTAATTGCCACCAGAGAGCCCTTAACAACTGTCAATCACATCATCACATCATCACTCCGAATTAATGTTGTCTAGTCTTTTAACTGTCGATTTAGGAACTTGCAGACTAAGATTGTTATCCTATATATGCCTGATTATTTGTAAATCACTTGATCTAGCTGTGCCTTAAATAGTAAAATGCAAATGAGTGTTAAAAATAAAAAGTGCTGTTGGCACTGTTGCGATTAGAGGCACCTGGGGTCATATTATGTTCAATGCGAAGTGAGACCCAGAAATGTCCATGCGTTTGTTTTTGCTGAAACTGCCAAGTAACTTGGAAAATCAGTGATTTAAGGCATGAGTCGTAGACAGCACAGCTCAGAAACACAGAGATAAAACCACTTCTCTCTGTTTCTGAGTGTTAAAACTATGAATAGCCACCAAAAAGCAGGTTCTTATATATGTGAACTTGAAAACAGAAGTCTCCCTCTGAATATTTTGGGGTTTGTTAAAAATCAAAATTGTTACTCTGACCAGTCCAGACATTAGAGTTTCTTGGATTTTGAGTGAATTCAGATACTTGCATTCTCCAACTTCTAGATGCGAAACTGACTATTATCAGGAAAGAACTTCCTCAATTATTTCTTTCCTCGCATATCTCTCTTAACCTACTTAATCATATTGCAGGTCTGCTCGCTTCTTATATCCAAGCTTTACTCCCCTGTACCCTTAATTACTGAGCATTCAAGAGTATCAGATTCAGACATCCTTAAAAGGGTTTACGGTATTCAGATGTAATACTCTGAGTTCAGGAAACAAAGAGGAAAGCAAGTAGGTGTTAGGCCATCTCTATGCGTTAAGCTGAAGATCCGTCTTCAATCTTTTTTAAAATCAGATGCAAGTGGTCAAGATTGAGAGCTGGTGATGCATTTTCTCTGAGGAAGCCTTGCATGCAGATACATTATTTAGAGAATCTTACAGGGGAGTTTGCACCTCATATATTTACCAGAAAGCAGGCTTGTTGGTCAGTTGATTTACTGATGGATAATCTCACCTCTGTAAAGTATATCAACTATCTGGGTTGCACTTGGTCAAAGGTTTTAGTCATTCAAGTGAAGAAATGTTGAGAATACTGCCCCCAATGCCACATTTTAAGGTTGGCAGCGTATCTACCGGCTCATCAACATTCAGTAAGGGAATGATGTCTCCAATCATTATGGGGTCCTCCATCAATAGATATGTTTGCTTCCACATTGAAACATCCAGCTTACCCAATTTTTCAGCTGGAGTCCAAATCCCTTAGAAGCCGCCATGGATGCTTTCCTTCATTCATGGAATCAGGGCCTTCCGTATACGTGTCCTCCTTTGTCGTGGTTTGACAATGTCTATCCAAGTCAGCAGGAAAAATAAAACTTCTCTGGTAATAATTTCCCATATTTGGCCATCCCAAATCTGGTTTCTTATTCGGTTACAAACTCCAATGGACATTACAATTTCTTCAGTTCAATATTCTGCAGATTCTACAATATCCTTTGGGACAATATCAAGATCTTTTTCTCTCAGCCAGTCTCCAAGTAATGGCTTGGAAGATGTCAGGACCGCTGTGTTAGTCCCCGGGCTTTCGTAAGAAACTCTCAATTTCATTAACAAAGCCAGTGCACTAGGAACAGCCATGGTATACAAACCCGTAAGGGCATTATGGTCTCACTGGTGTTTGGGATCAAGCTCAAAACCTGTTTCAGCAAGTGTTGTTTGCATAACAAATTATTTATTTGGGGCATTGTGTATCTTCAGGTAAGTCATATTAAACAGCCAATACCCACAAATAGGCTATCTTTCTTCTTAATCAACAAATCAATGAGACAACTATTGATTAAGATCGTTCATATGAAATTTGCTTTGTGAAATTAGAATACGTATTCCTTAGCTTCAGCCAAATACAGTTGTTTATGGGGTTGTTTTGAATTTATTCACGTCATTGGCAGATAATTAATCGCTATTGCCGACGGCTTTATCTGCAAAACAGATTAAGAAACGGTGCCTCTTTTTAAAGATTTCAGGTGTCAAGGCCTTGGATTTATCAACAAGGCAATGTAGTCCATCAGGAATTCTTTTCAATATTTACAGAAGAACTAAAACTCTAATTTCAGAGGCGGAATATGCAAAACTGTGTAGGATGTTTGAAAGAATATGATTTAACTACTGTATCTCTCAAACCTTCTACTGGTCAGTTACTGATTTCTTTAATACAGACTCATGCTCCTGTCTCATCCTCCACTTTAGGAATATGAGTAAAATGGGTCATGTCACAAGCAGGTATTGATATTGCTAGGTTTGGGGCTCTTTCCTCTAGGGGTGCCATGGTGCTCAAAGCCTTTGGGGCAAGTGGCAGAGGACAAGACATGTTTAGAACAGCTGATTGGTCAACAACTTCTACTTTCAAATATTTTTATTGCAGTCTAGTCAATCATGTTTCTTATTCGGTAGATAATTTGCTTTGAAAAAGTATAACAGGAGCTCTGGAATTGTCATACAATTTGACATTTACAAGACGTATTGCTGGAAAGTCCTACATTTTTTAGAAACACAGAGGCGAGTATTATTCCACCACTAAATAGCACATTGAGATTCATGCTGTCTATTTGTCTAACCTCTGCCCATTTTTCGTGCAAATTATTGAACATTTCTTCTTTTCTAGTTCCCCAATCAACAGTTCCATAATCAACACAATGACAAGGAGATTGGAAAGTGTTTGGCTGTTCTTTTTCTGTTTGGGATCAGCATTTTCTTCACCTTCTTCAGTTCTTGCATAATTCAACTAATATTGCAGCGTCAAGAAAGAGGAAATGAGAGTCCTTTGGGGGCTATTGCGGAGGACTTAATGAGCCACCTGCGCAGTCTACATTAAGGGTTCAGCACCATGAGTTCCTGGGAACTGTAGTTTATTTATTTGTTTCATGATCTTATATATTTCATTATGGCAGTTATAAAATGTATTTAGTTTGAAAGAAGGGGACCCCTATATATCTTATAGACTCGCTATACATAGGAAAAATAACATAGGTAGATAAAGGTCTATAGCTTAGTCAGTCAGACTGTTGACATGAACAGAAACAGGTCTGAAAGGATTGCCACCACTACTGGTTGACTTCAGATTAAATCCCATAAACCAGATTTTAGACAAAGCTAATGAAAATTCATGTTATTTTATTTAATAGTTTTTTTTTCTTTTTCTGAGAGTATTATATAGATTATAAATCTCTTATTTTAATTCCATAGAGTATATCATAGTTAAAAATTAATATCAACAATTAAAGAATAGAAAACAGTACAAACAAAACAATAGACAGATTGATGGAGACAAAGTGGTAGATGGAACAGAGCGGTAGATAGGACTGTTCATGTCAACAGTCTGACTGACTAAGCTATAGACCTTTATCTACCTAAGTTATACAATGTATACAGCAAGAACGACAAATGGAATAGTCGCCTCTTTTGTTTTTAATAAAATTAGTACTTTGTAGCAATAGCTCTTACAAAGTCTCCATCTACTGCTAGTGGTACTGTTTCTGGAATAACACCATGAGCTTCAGAACAATCTCCAGTATTTTTTAATTTTCTAAGTTCAGAACGTTTATTCATGACTTTAATCCAACTTTAGTTTAAACCATCTGCTCTCCCATTACCCAGTCGGCGCTCACTGCAAGAATTTATTTAAACTCATTATAGTCATTAGGAGGAGAAACATATATGCAAAGTTGTTAGGGATTCATTGAATTTGCTTTTATTTGACAATGTATACAATTTGCTAGTTACAATCTTAGTTTACTTTCTTGACCAAATTAGAGTCAATCCCCAGACAACAGCGATTTGTACTGGAAAAGCCCATGCCTGAAAATGTGCTGCCCTGCCAAGATGGCTGTAGGTGGATACCCTGTGTGCAGACTGAGGGAGGCGGTTGTTAATAAGGGGATAACATTTCCCTTAGTGAAGTTCGCAATAAGATAATGAAACAGGTCAACCATAAACTGCAGTTATTAACAACCCAATTTAGTTACTTCAATACATTTCTGTTGTTTCCTGCAAATTTGCTCTAAATTCTGCCCAATCCTAAATTCTTCAATCTTTAATGTAGTTTTCATTAATTATAAATAGGGGGGTGGAGGCGGGGCTGGTCAACTCTGCTCCGGAGTGTGCGGAGATTGGCATACTCTGCGAAATGTGGAGTAGGCAAATCTCTGCCTACTCCGCGGGCGGAGCGGAGTTCTCCGCCCACGGTTAGTAGAATCCACATCTGGGTTAGGATGACAGCTGGGCTCTTGTGCATTCACTCTAGACAGTCACTCAAAGCTGAGGTGTGCCTTGCATATTCTGATGGGCACTACCAGACTGACAACGCAAACCAGCCCTGGCAATTTAGTCTGACCAGCCTCTGGGTGCTGGTGGGGGAAACTCTGCTGCTGTAAAACTGGCCCCCAGTGACTAAAAAATGGTCCCCACTACTCCAAAACTGGCCCCCATCTATCCAGCCCACTGGGAAAATACCCGGTGCCCACTACAGCCAGTCCACTGACACCTGAAAAGGGCTCTGCCTGTCCTCACGCAAAGCTGACTCCACGCCCCTGAAGTGTGTCTGGAGCAAGGTTAGGGAAAGGCAGGGTCTTAAGAACTACAAATATTTTCCTTTGAAATTTGCCTACTTCAAAGGCAGAAAGGGGTATAAGTATTGGACCTCTGACACCCCAAATCAGAACACTTCTGGACTAAAGGACATTCTGCCAGGAAGAAACGCTTAATGCTGTAGTGGGGGGAATGATACTCTGCCTGTTGCTTTGTTGTGTTGGCCTGCTGCTTGCTGATTCTGTCCTGGGAGCGAAAGGACTGGAATTTGCTTTCGGTATCCTGTTTTACAAGGTTCTCCAAGGACTTGTGTGTGCTTGCCTCCAGTAAAGAAGTCTCAGGGCCATCAAAGACTTCATCTACCAATGCCTGGGCCTTTCTGCTGAGAGTCCAGATGTGCCAAGGGCCCTTGGAAGTAGAATCTGGTGAACTGAAGGAGAAAATCCACGAATTGACTCCCTGCGTCTGTTTTTAACAACGCATAACTACAAACTTCGACGCATCGCCGCTGGCAGCACTGGAGCGGCCTTCACCCGAGGCCCTAGCTTTCTGTCACAGAACGTCAGAAGAACCACCGCAGCGTGAGTTTCAAGCACTGCATCATTGAAGTCCATGACGCACCTCTCCAACTCCGATGCAGTGTCTGCTTTATCGCTGTGGAATCGACGCAGCACGTCTGGATTTGAGATGCATTGTCCCTCTGTGGCAATTTCTAGAGATCAGTAAGGAACCGACGCATCATCTCCACCGGCAGTAAGGAACTGACGCATCACCTCCGCTGAGAGTAAGGAACTGATGCATCACTTTACTTTTCCGGCGCCTCACCTCCCCTGCACCTGTTTTGTCTTTAAATTTTGATGTATCCAAGGTACTTTGTGCTATAAGTGATGCATTAATCGATATCTATGGCCTGAAATTTAAAAAGTGATATCTTTACATGTGTAGTTGGATTTTTTGTTGTTTTGGTCTTGTTTTATTCAGATAAATATTGGCTACTTTTCTGTTTTCTGCATTGTGTGGAGTGTGTGTGTGTGTGTGTGTGTGTGTGTGTGTGTGTGTATATATATATATATATATATGCAAGTGCTTTACACACAGCCTCTGAGATAAGCCTGACTGCTTGTGCCATGCTACCAAAAGGAGTGAGCAGGGGTTATTTTAGCTGCATAATCTAAATTACCCACTCCTACCCAGCTTTGGAAGATTCAAGTCAGATGCCAGCAGGTAAACACCCAACAAAGCTGGTGTGGGGGTACATTTCAGGTCAGAGCCCCATGATCTGAGGTGAACTCAGCCTGGAAGACTGTAGAGTAATCTGCAGTGAGGACATGATACTGGTCAGCGGTGGATATCACCAAGGCACTAGCTAAAACAGCATGTTCTTCCTGCCCTGGATGTCTCAATATAAAAAGTTTAAGGGGGAACAGTTGAGTGTTAGTGATTCTTTGCTCCATGGAAGTTCCTTAGTAGCTATACGCATAGATAACCTCTGAACAAGGTGTTTCTGGTCTGTGGACAATTCACATGCACTGGATTGTGTAAAGGGAGATAGTCATAGCAGAAGGTTCTTAAGAAGAGCAAAGCCAAAAGTCTGGGAGCTGAAGGACAGCACACTTCCATACTCACCCCAGAGTTTGTATGAACAAGATAGAGAAAAGTTAAAATACACAAAACATAGACTGAACCAGGCAGTCATCAAAAATACAAGAAGACAATATTTTCTGTATTCATCATGACTTTATGTAGCTCACAAGTTTCTGAACTCTTTCTTTCCCAACACAAAGAAGTCCAAGGCAGACTTAAGACAGATTTAACTAGGCGTGTGAAGTTTTTTTTCTTGCAAACTTCTAGTATTTCTTGTAGAAACTATTCCACTATCAGTTGCACTTTTGCACGAAGGTCATGATTTTCACACTCATTTTGATTATGAGTACAGTTGAGTCATGTGCAAGTAAAAACTAAACAAATCACACACTCACACAGAAAATGATCACGCATTACTAGATCCAGCTAACACACCCATGAGAGAGTATTGTGCAAAGGACAGTGGGAAACTGTGAACTATGAATAAACCAATAATCAAGAAGTACTCACGAGTGTGTTTATAGGAGCTTAACACACTCTTTGAGTAAACCCTCATTGGCAGCCCAGTTCCTTGTCTGAACTGGGGTGGCGCGGTGAGCAAAATAACGATGGATTAAACCCAGATCTGTGACTGGGGGTGAAAGTTTTGCCAATGTGCAACATTCCGTCCATCACCTTATGTGTTTTGCAGTTCCTTGCCTACTCATGTCTTCTTGGGAACTGAAGTAAAATAAGAATGTTTCAGATGTAGTTTAAATCCCCCCTCCCAACTCCTCTTAAGCGCTAACATTCACCGCCAATTTTTAAATGTTTTGTGGTTATTACTATGCTATGCTGCATATAAGAACAGCTCCCTTCCAAACATTATTCAGGCCTATTTAGGCCAAGCTCCCTTTAACAAATCAACTTCTATTGTTTTAAAATGGAGTGCACATCTGAAAAATCAGGAGCTATTTTTCATATCAATGATATCTGAAGTCCGAGTTATCCCAGATTACAATAGAAACCGCATCCTTAGTGAAAGTGGCAAATGACCCTTTGCTAAAGCATTGTGAACACAGTACAATTTTCTAGCAATTTCCTGAGAGGCAATACATCAAACCCGGCTGTGTGGCTCAGATAGATATGAAGGGGAAGAAAATGTGCTGTACAACATTTGTTACCTGCCAGGAGCCGAGGAACATATATTTGAGAGTATTTTTGTATCCATGCCATGAATGTAATAAATTGTGTTATATATTGATGAGCATTATTAGGCAAAACATGCTAATTCATTGGTCCATGCACGGTTTGCTACTTCAAAAAAAGCATGGGCCTTACTTATTTACATTAAGAGCATTCTGCACTACTTCACCAAAATGCATATTTCACATAGGAAAGAAAAGGTTCCACAAGTAAAGATTTTGCTAATTTTCACTTTGGTGCTATTTAGAAACACATTCCATATTATTCAGGTATACTATGTTTGCTCAATTATTTTAAAACAATGATATCAAAGTAATGAAAAGAGAACCTGCAAGGTGATAAAGGACACTATAAATAATAAGCATCAAACTTTGAGAAGGATTGGTAGAATAGAAAAAGGAAAAAGGAAAACATCAAATAAATGAAACCAGGCAGAGTTTTAGGCCATTGGGCTAGTAGAAAAAAATGAGCTAGGTTTTGGATTTATATATCAAAACGAATTGAATTTTAGGACATTATGAGAAAGCAAGAGTTGAGGATGACAGTCAAAGCCTGGCCGTAGAATTTGGCCAAATGTAATTAGGCAAAGTCTCTCTGCACGCGACATAGACATGTAGTTTGATTTCCAGACAGTATGTGGAAATCGAAAATAATTGCTGTTGGCAAGAGCTGAAGCCATCTTGTTTTTGCAGCATCCATTTTTGTCAGCCTTGTGATTCTGCCGTCTTCACTGTTGCCTGCCTTTCTATTCTGCTTGAGTCATCAGCTTTAGTTAACTCTTTCTATTCTAAGCTCAAGCAATGTATGATCTCAGAAAGGCCTGTAGCTTCTAGAATGCACCTGTTTAAGAATATGACTGTCTATCATATCCTACTGATTTAAGCAGTTCTGTTTCCCCTCTCACTTCACTGACTAAGTGATATTCATTTGCCCATGTTGGTCAGTATCTATTCCTGTGTAGGCCTGTACCTTCTATTTGTTACTCTGCAACAAACTGTGTATAAAAGACCCATGGTCTGTGCATTCAAGCCACTACCTCCTGGAACACTCGAGGGTGTTGTATGGACATGGTCTCATTAATGAGTGAATTAACTTGTTATTTTGAATTCCAGCTTTAGTGCCAATCTCTACTTTGATAGTCTAAGGACCCGTGGACAGAGAAGGGTGAACCCATGCACCGGTGGGCCCCTAAAAAGGCTCATTTCCACAAGTAGATTGTTTATTTTGTAATGCCTTGGCAGCCAGACACATTAGAAAACAATAATATTAATAGTTTATTGTGTATGACTATTTAAAGTCTTTATAATTAGAACAATCCTTAAAAATACCTTCTGACGTTAGAAGACAATAGCAGTGCTGTGATCAAATTTGCAGGTGCCAAAACTCAGATGGGCTGAAGAATAAATACTAGTATTTGAGGGATTGTAGTCCTGAATATTGACCACAAAAATATTGACGATTCAAAACATTGAGATAAAAATATTAACTACTAAAGTATTGTAAATCCTATAATATTAATTGAAAAAGCAAAAATATTGATTCCAAAATATAGTCTTACATATAATTAACAAAAATATTGGGAATATAAATATAGTATAAAACTATTTATCGTATAATTTAAAAATATTGTGTATTTAATTGAAAATAATTTTACATTTTAAATAGTTTTATATACATAAAATTCATTTCCTTCGAATTTAATCTTTAAAAAATATGTATTCTAAATTACAAACCATTAAAATAAAATAAAGTTTTACAGCAAAAATGTTTACAAAACATAGATCTTATTAAAAAAAAGGGTGTCATTATGATGGTGCATGTTGCGGGATGCGGCCGACAAGTAGTCAGCGGTCCCACCCGCCAGATTAGGATGCGACCGCCATGTAGGCAGTCGGAAACATCAATTTTTCAATTGTGGCTTGTGCTGTGGCCTGGAAAAGGGCCACAATTGAAAGAGGGATGTGCCTGGCACACAGTGCATGATGTTTGTGGGGGCACCACAAGTGCCCCGCAGGACATATGCCTGTAGTCCACGGGCACAGGGGCCCTGGTTGGGGTCTCCAAAGTACATTTCCGGCTTGGATTAGTATATCCCTTTCCGGCTGCCTGTTGATTATGGTCCCACGGCAACATGTGCCCCCCTGCATGCACCCCATGGACCTGAGGTAACAGGGGACCTTGTAGGGCTCCCTTTGTTTCCTCTCCATCACAGTTTTCATGGCGGGCTCACCACCATGAAAACTGCGTCAGAGAGGAAACTCGTAATACGGCCAAAAAAAAGTCAGAAATCTGTAATTTTGGTAGAATAGCTCCCTACAAAATATGCTTCAATTGGGTTGTCAGAGTAAGTTGTGTATACTCTTTATGATAAGATGGTTACAAGTTCCGCTTGGTTCAATAACAAGAAAGTCAGGCATCAGCCATGGTTGAGTTAGATGTGTGAGAGAGTACCTGAGTATAAGGGACATTTTATTTCAGTTTTTTCCACAATGATGTCCCTGATGGCTAAGATCTTAGAAGCGAACAATTTTTGGAACACATTTCCAAAACGTGAAAAATTAAATGGGTTGGGTGAAGAGTTCAAACATTGTTGAACTATTTGCAAAAGTTTCGGAACGCAGTTACAAGTAAAGTCGGTATGCTCAATAATGGTACAATACTTTTCCTCTGTACATTTAGATTTATCACAAAGGCATCTTAAAGGAGCCAGCTGCGAAAGAATGGCCAAGAACCCTTAAGTCCAGCAAAGATCCATTTCTTATGGTAAGAGTCAATACTGTTATATAAATTTAAAAGTTGTACAATAAAGAAACAATTATTGTTAAGCAGAACTTGTGTCCCCTACATAAGTAAAAAACAAGTTTTTAAAATGTTGTGGAGTTTTGGCATAGTATACACCCTTCCTGGGTCATCTTAACGAAGAGTCAAAAGTAAAATCTTGAGCTAAGGTTGGGACAGACCACCTTTAGTGACAGGTGATCGCCATGGTTGACATCATTTAAACTCCATCTTAAAGCAGCACCCTATACATTTGCTCTTCATCATGCTCTTAATTTGAAACACTTCTAATTACACTCAAATTCCAAATGCCTCAGAATCCCTGACTCATCCAGTGACTCCTTTTACTGGGTACATCATAAATGCCGAGAGATGGTGTTATTTTGCATGTGCTACCTCTGTATATGAACTATGGGACCGATTACGATGGCGTGTGGACTTACGTCTGCCAGCCACCATATTGGGGACTGGGACCGCCCCTCCATGCTGGAGGTGGTCCCGCAGTAGGCATTTAGATGCGACTGCCACCACGTTGGACGCAATGCCTATATTTTGCATTTCGGCTGGTGTTGCAACACCCGCCGCAATGCAAACAAGCATTTGCAATGCAATAGGTCTCGCATTTACGAGAGTTTGAGCTATTGGCATTGTAAATGACAATGTCTTTTATTTATGTGTTGTTTTAAAAACAGATAAATAAAAGTCATGGTCATTTACAATGCCAATAGCTTAAACTTTCGCAAATGCGAGACCTATTGCATTGCAAATGCTTTCCGCGCCCGTGCTATAATATTTTTTTTAAAAGCGTTAGGAGATAGCTTATCTTGCCTGCAACAGCAGACAGGACAAAGTTATTTGAGAAAATAGTGCACGGAGTCTGTAATAAAAGCCTACCGAGTAACAAGACACATATCAGGGGGTGTTGCCATGGGAGGTTACAAAATGAGACAAGGTGAAACTAAGGAGGGACTACTAAGACTATTGACCAATGAACACCCACAGTTTACAGTGGACAATGACATAAGCCAATGAAAAATATGGGTGGAGAGTGGGCAGAGATTCATGTCCCTACCTGAATACAGCATGCCTTGCAGCGCATGCGCTGCCCAGGCTCGACCTAAAAACATGGGAATTTTACAAACTGCCTCTGGGTGAATCAAACACTGGTCCCTTGGACCACTGTGTGCTCCCCACTACTGATGATGCCAGCAGCTGTCTTTCACAAATTGTAAGCTGCCCTTCATGGGCAAGGTTGCAGTCTTATGTTAGGCCCTAAGGTTACAGCCACAAGGTGATACATCCTATTGTGGCTCCATTATTCCTCCAACTGTAAATAACTCCTAGATATCACCCACACATAGACACCAACATTGCATGCATCATTACATTCCCACAGCACCCACAAATAGCATGCTCACTCAGCCCATGCATGCACAAACACGTCACTACAGACAGCCTCTACTTTGAAAATAAATAGCACTGCCATTGACGTGTTGTTGTCCTGCTAATGACTTGAGAACATTATAGCAGTTATAAACCACAGAGATAGCCATTGTGAATTTCTAGAAAAGGAGAACGTCTATTTCAAGCCCCCTTATTCCAATTGAGAATGAATTGCAGTGTGAAAATTGCAAGTCACAAATCATGTTTGTGCTTTGCAATTTCAGTATAGTTCATGGCTGCATTATGTTTTGTACTGGAAACCTTGCTGTTTTGCAAAATAGAGAGTTCTTCCTAGGGGGCCTATAGACAGAATATTCATATTCTTTCCTCCAATTGGGCTCTTCATCTCAACCCAGAATTTACCTGATATAAAACAAAAAGAATTAGTAGCTTAGAGGTGATGTAAGCGCCCAACATTACCAGATCGATTAAAGGTGGGGAGAATAGATAGCTCAAGTCACTTCGAGGTCAAATTTGTAGTGCGATGTATCCAAGGTACAGAAGACATCAACACAAGAAATGGCTGTTTTCGCCTGCAGTAGCTAATGTGTGTTATGGCCATTGGCATAACACAACTAGATCCAATCTGATCTAGCATAGCCATGTGATGTCATAGAACATGGAATGTTTAGCATGTCATGGGTGAGACTAGGACTGGCAACTGCTGTCCTGTCTTGGCAGTTGCTGTCATGTCTTGCCAAGGTTGGTCGCACACTTGTTATTTGACTTATAATAAACTGTTGTGAAGAAACTGATGGTGCGTGTTCACTTCAATTGAGAATGGGATCCACCCCAGAGAAGATCACCGTAAGTGAATTTGCGTGGTTACACAGTGGTGGTAGAGACGGAGCTGCGGTGGAGCTCTGTGGCCAGGAAAACAGCGTCAGGATGTGTAAATTTTAGTGCTGGTAATGGGGAGATAAGCACTGTGAGGCTGTGATAAGTCTAATCTCTGAGGAGAACTAACGTAAGGAGGGCTAGTTTGGGGAGCGTGAGGTGGTAGTGTGTCTTTTACTTGTGAAGTTCGGCGAGGGAGAGCATGTGGTGTGGCAAGTGCATGACTGCACGAGCGCAGGCCAGCGCGAACGAAGTGGAGTGGTGGAAGAAGCCTCAAGTGCCGCACATGCATTGACTGCACAAGTACCATTCTGCGCTCTTGTGTGTGGTGTAAGTATGGGCCGAAAATTCGTTCCGCTCGCGGAATTTGCGGATTTTCTGCAATTTCGTGATCCGCGAATCTCGCGAGATTGCGTCAAAATCCGCGAGCGGGACGAATTTTGTTCAGGAAGCACTTACAGGGTTACAGCAGGTGCCCAAGTTGAAGCTAATTTCTTTGTAACCATTTACAAAAGGGTTACAAAGAAATTAACTTCCACTTGGGCACCTGCTGTAACCACGTAAGTGCTTCCTGAGCGGCGTCTCGTTTACTACTTGCAACTATTCTCTGACCCTGCTCTGACCCTCAAAGCAGGGTCAGAGAATAGTTACAATTAGGCAATGAGGCTCCTGTCACAAAAATTAAACCTCAGCAAGAAGCACTTACAGATACAAATAAAGCAGGTGCCCGAGTTGAAGCTCAAATTCAGTAACGCATTTATAATCAGCCCAAGAATCTAGTGAGCATGGTCGATGCTAGGCAGGTGTGCTTTCTCCCCAAATCTACCGTCTACAAAAAGCTGTAATCCGTGATGGAGGTCTAGGCATCCACGAGTTTCTCGAGCGCAATCCCCTTGTACTTCCAGTGACCAGGAGGCTGCTTTCTCCACATCTGCTGTGCTGATCGGTCTCTGACCTTTATAAACAAGATGCATGTGAACTCGCACAGAAGCCCAGCCCCACACACACTAGGCTATGCAACCTCTTCCCGCCCTTTCCCCCACTGTGATGGACAGCTCATTCGAGGGACCTCAGCGCCTAAGGGCGTGGTGGCAAAGTTACAGACACACAGGGTCACTAGAAACAACTCTTCTGGGCCTTTACGCAGCTGTAGTGTAGGAAAAGCACGATACATTTCATTTACCCAACGAGGTAGCACTTACTGCTTTCTCCTCATCTGCTACTCTGATCAATCTCTGACCTTTATAAACAAGAGGCATGTGAACTCGCACAGAAGCCCGGCCCCACACACACTAGGCTATGCAATCTCTTCCCGCCCTTTCCTCCACTGTGATGGACAGCTCACTTGAGGGACCTCGGCGCCTATGGGCGCCGTGGCAAAGTTACAGACACACGGGGTCACTGGAGACAACTCTTCTGGGCCTTTACGCAGCTTTAGTGTGTAGGAAAAGCACGATACATTTCATTTACCCAACGAGGTAGCACTTACTGCTTTCTCCTCATCAGCTGCTCTGATCGGTCTCTGACCCTTTATAAACAAGAGGCATGTGAACTCGCACAGAAGCCCGGCCCCACACACACTAGGCTATGCAACCTCTTCCCGGCCTTTCCCCCACTGTAATGGACAACTCACTTGAGGGACCTCGGCGCCTATGGGCGCGGTGGCAAAGTTACAGACACACGGGGTCACTAGAAACCACTCTTCTGGGCCTTTACGCAGCTGTAGTGTAGGAAAAGCACGATACATTTCATTTACCTAACGAGGTAGCACTTACTGCTTTTTCCTCATCTGCTGCTCTGATCGGTCTCTGACCTTTATAAACAAGAGGCATGTGAACTCGCACAGAACCCGGCCCCACACACACTAGGCTATGCAACCTCTTCCCGCCCTTTCCCCCACTGTGATGGACAGCTCACTCGAGGGACCTCGGCGCCTAAGGGCACGAAGGCAAAATTACAGACACACGGGGTCACTGGAGACAACTCTTCTGGGCCTTTACGCAGCTGTAGTGTAGGAAAAGCACGATACATTTACCCAATGAGGTAGCACTTACTGATTAGCCAGTAGAAAGTACTCCAGTTGAGTATAGTGCAATTGCCCAAAAATCCGCGATTTCGCCGGGAAATCTGCAAATTCACAGATTTTTTTGCGAATTCGCATAATTCGTCCATACTTAGTGTGGTGTCGTAAACCATGAGCAGGAGGAAGGATATGGCAAACGGCCTGAGCGACTGTAGCGGAGCCTGTGGCAAAGTGTGCCAGATGAAGAGGTGTTCGCCCGAGCGGTGAGAGGAGCGCATCAGCCTAATTGTATCTTGTAGGAAGACGATTGAGGGCTGCAGGAGGCGTGTGGAGAAGTATTGCTATCAGCACAGAATTCTGCATTGCTCGGTGTTTGAGGCGGAAGGAAAAAATTACAATTCAGGGGCAGTTGCTGGCAGTAGTGTCTGTTTGTGTGGAGTTGAAAGGGAGTGCTGGCAGTCAGCTGACCAGTGACTTGCAAACAAGAAGACTCTTAAAAAGAACAAGCATTGGAGAGAGAGAGAGAGCCCGGGAGTGCTGCGTGTGTGCGCAGTCTGATCTGTTTTTAAGCACACACTCGTGCTTGTGGCGCGCCGCTGCGCACTCCCGCAAGGTGGATGTTGCCACAAGCATGAGTGTGTGCTTCGAAAAAGAGCAGAACGACGGCTAAAGGGCTCCTGAGCAGCGCATGTGCGCTGCATAGGAGAGACCCAAAAAGGGACACTGCACACATCCCCGCACTACGTGGCAGGCACCAGGCGGTGCCTGCCACATGGTGCAGGGATATGTAGGGGGCAGGTCTTGTGTCTGGGGGCTAGGGGGGCCCACTAGGGGCCCTCAATGTCTCTGTCCACCAGCCTTTTCATAGCGGGTTTATCGCCATGAAAGGGCCGACGGAAAGGCACATCCTAACGCCTACGTGATGCCTGGAAAGCCCTGCCTCCACTGTAGGCATTACTCTGCCTAGGCCGCACAGTTGATATTTTTTACTTTACATTTTAATCTAAAGTCAATACTTGTGCCCTCAATAATTTTGTTCAATATTTTTGTTGCCGATATTTTTGTCTGCAATATTTTGCCATCCTCTCATACTTGGGTGCTGTTCTTAGAGCCTGATGCTCGAAAGGGTTTTTTTCCCATTCTGTCTCGATGGGAAAATGTGCCAGTACATATGGGTCATAATGTTGAATATATCCGGGGTAGTGGTGCTGCTTCCTAAAACTGGGCACAGTATTACTAGCCAATGTGCACTTACTCTCACTTTCAGTGATAGTCAAGCAATGTGAATTTTGGCATGACAAGTGGTCATATTGTGTACTGGAATCTTGCACTCCCTCCAGTTCAAGTGCATATTGTCACAAAGAGTTTCGACAAGTGCTAGCGAGTATATGGGTTTTGCTCCCATTCCCTGCCCACCACAAGAGAACATGCCCACCCATGCTCCTGATTTTCCCAGCCAACGAATCACTACAGTCCGATATCCATCCAGAGGGCACCGCAGGAACATTGGGTGCCACTTACGCCAATGCAATGGGAACACTTCACTACAGCATTGATCCGACTGTCCCTGTGCAGAAGCTATCTGTAAGCAGTGCCACTAATGTGCTGGATAAATGCTGATTGTTGATTTATGGATATCAGACGTACCTAGAGCATCCTTTGTGCAATGACTGCACCCTGGTTTAAGAGCACCTGTTTTGTATAAGTAATATAAACCTGAATGATGCATAATGTGATATATATATATAGTGCAAAGAAGACCTAAAATAATACATCAAACATATTAAAACAAGTTAAACACCCAAACAACCTATTGTTCTCCAATTATCTCAACCTTTTCGCCTGTCACAGTCACTGTTCAAAAGTTCTACTAATTAGTGGGAAACAGCACACACTGCCGCTTATGGTGAAATGAAAGACAGCAATTCATGTTTTAAACCTATTCCCAATTGGAAAAGTTGATAACTAAACCACTTTTAAAATTAACAATCAATAAAAAGAAAAAGTTCTTAAAAATGTCAAAGCTACTCCCATCTTAGAAGCACCTTTGCATCTCCTAGTGCTCATCCTCTCCAAGCCATCATCAGACTTTCCAACTCTGGAAACTTCTCCAGGCTCAGACTGGCCTATTGGGCAGTCAGGCAGTGCCCAATGGCCTGGTCTGCTGCCCCCAGCATGCCACCATCCCTCTGTTTTTGTGATTCCCAATGGGTCTGGCAAATTGGTAAACCAAAGAGCTAGCAGTGGAAGGCCAGAGCGCCGCTAGGAGGAGTCGTGGAGACGAAAGAAGTCTAGATAGTCTTCACCAAAACCTACAAAGAGTGAGAGGGAGGGCGAGAGCGTCACAGTGGAGGTGAGGAGGACAGCCCCAGGGAAGCAGGCTTTGCTGCCGACAGCTCGCTTCCGTCAAGAAAAGAAATGACAAAACTCGGCCAATCCCAGCCAAACACAGAGACGTCTATGCCCAATAATATTTGGAGAGAGGATGTGGCATAACCTTTAGAGATGCGGACTTTGGAACTGGGGAACCAGGTTTGAGTCTCTGCATCGGTTCTCCCTGTGCCTACAAAAAAAAACATTTAAATACATGACAATGGTTAAAAAACTTAAATTGCTCGGATCAAAAATACATTTCTAAAAGGCACAAATGCAACCTGAAAAGAAAAATATCATGACCTCAAAAGAAAACAGGATCAATTGTATTCATTTCATTTCAACCCCAAAAAAGTAGTTCGACAAACACATGCTATAATGGCAACTAGTGGAGTGATATCTCTTGGGGAGGGGTAAACACTAAAGGAGGTGTGACAAGTGCATGCCATGAACAAATGGGAAGAAAGGCTAGGAGAGTGACAATGGAGCCAGCCAATAGCAAGCCTATCTGTGGGCTGTAAGCCCACAGAGTGATTACAGCATGTCTCGAAGAGACAGCGCATGCGCTGCCTAGGCTCAAATTAAAAAGTAGTCCCCTTAAATTAGCAGTGGAATCAGAATTCTCATTTAAAAAGCTATACTTGAGGGAAGGGACAAACACAGTAAGTGCAAGGAAAGCCATCAAATAAGTAGCAACTCAGTGATATTTATTTTATCGACCTCAGAATGATGAAAGACTTAGGGACCCACTGTCATGAAGTCATACATAGCTCGCTAGAGTGGATACATTTTTTTTTATTTTTTTTTTATTTTTTTAGCTGAGTTTTATATAGCGCGAACTAGACCCGAACCGAATCAGGTATCAGAGCGCTTTACATATTTTCCAGTTACGTTACATGAGGACACACTTTCATTTTACATTACTGCAATGAGACACCAGACCCTTCATGTGTGATGCATGAGTCGTGTACACAGGGTTTGACGGTCACCTTTGGTTTTGTCTTCCATGTTTTCTCTTTAAGAGACATTTGAAGTTACACGTCCATTAGAACCTTTTAAACTCAGATCGCAAAGCAGCTGGTTTGCAATTTACCAAAACTTGCACAAGCCTGAGGAAAGATATTTGAAAATCTACACTGATGTTTATCAAATTTCAGCAAGAAACTTTAACATAATTTCTGAATTTAATCCAAAAACAACCAACACCATTGATTAGTTTCAACATTCTAATGTTTAGAAAGGAAGCTATCCTAAATACCGTGACTATCCGACTTCCTCATAAAGCTACTTCTCATCCTGTGTGTGTTGTGATGCCAAAGTCTTGCTCAGTCCCATATCTCAGGCACATGTTAATTCAACCTCTGTGAGGTGATGCGAGGCACTCCAGCCCCATCTTATGTTAGCTTGCGTTACATTACCTTATGTTGCGTTACAATTATATGTTGCGTTACATTACCTTATGTTGAGGTATTTTATGTTATCCCCATTTGATCACCTTTTATAATTAGTTCAGATGAATGTTTCATTAACAGTGTCCCAGGCATTTTGAGAAAGAGGCTGGGGCTTCGGGCTATTGTCTAGCAATTTCGTCACATATCAGCTCTCCACAATTACCATCTGTGGAGGATGGAATATTTTTAAGTGAGGATTCCATGTATTGCTTCCATTAAACTGTCATAGTCTCAGAAGTCAAATTCTATTCCCAATGATGCTGCTGACCAAACTAAGGCAAGTTTATTGTCTCCAAACATCAGTTAACATGGTTCATCTAATGCTGTGTCATCTCCTGTATAAACGAGGTATTCCATCATGGCATAGTTATATGTTAAACAGAGTAATGCAATTTTATGTTTCTATAATGTAATAGTGGACATTCTGATGACTCGATAAACTGTGAGATCGAGGTATCAATAGTTTGAAATTTTACTAGAACACAGAGATGGAATGTTAGGCACTTAACTCTAGGTTACACCTTATTCATATATTAAGATTATGATATGGTATTTTTGTGTTTTACAATTGTGTTAAATCCTCAATTCAAGTACTGATACTGTGGCATATACTCCACTGCAACACCAGAGTAAACTGAACTCATTGTTGTAATTATAGAAGGGCCGCCATAAACCCTAGAAGGAGAGGAAAAACCAACACTTGATTAAAGTCTTCATGAACTAAGAAATATTGGCTAGAAGCTGGTGGGTGAAAAGGGTAGGGACATGCAGGCTGTTAGCTCTTCTGTGTTGAATGTAATTGATGTTGCTATGCCCCCTTTCTTTCTGTACTGTTATTGAGTTATAATGTTCTGGAGCACTCAGTAGTAACATGTAGAGCAGGCAAAATGACCAATAAAGACATTATTTTACATTTATCTGCCTTCATATGTGAATTAAAGACTGTCCTCAGAATTTTGCTGTTAGCTCTCAGCCAACGTCACCACTGAGATTAAGTTTTAAATCCACTTATTGGGTGGCTTGTAAGTCTGTCCACAGTAAACCAATCCTCATAAAAGTTACAGCCGGAGCTGCATACATTTTTTATGCTTCTGTATGAGTGCAGGGAAAAATTTAAATTTTGCCCATGTATACTCTTAAAACGTGCACTAACTGGCATGAGCAAACAGGGATGCGTATTGAACACATCTTATCGTCTTCAATCGCTCACCGACAACCCCACCCCAAAAGAACCAACTTCCACATCTGCATGACAAACGTCGCAGACTGGATGAAGAACAACTGCCTGCAGCTGAAAACAGACAAGACGGAAGTACTGGTTTATGGTTATTCCATGAATAACCCACCTAGAGAGTCTGCCCTGCAACGGTTCTACGCATGTGCTGCTGAGCGCCGGGACACTCTATTGAGTAGCTGTGCGCTTTATAAATACGAAATAACATCATAACAGAACATACTGATCTTTTTCAACCGCAGCAACGTATGGAACAACTGTTAGTGGCCATCAGACCTAGAACCCGCACCCACTCTCTCCGACCATGCCAGAAACCTTGGAATCATCATTGACAACAAGCTCACCATGAAATCACAGATTCATGCTATCTCCATACCTACTTCCTCACTCTGCGCATGCTATGTAAGATCTTCAAGTGGCTAACCCTACACTTGAGACGTACCATAACACAGTCTCTTATCACCAGTCTACATAAGAATCATTGCAAACCTCCTACAGAGACTTCAGCCTATCCAGAACACCACAGCCAGACTCATCCTCAGCCCTCCCCAAAAACACACATCACACCCCACCTCAGGCAACTCCACTGGCTCCCCGTACAGAAGAGATGCCAATTCAAGATGCTAACCCACGCACACAAGGCTCTACAAAACCAAGCACCTGCCAACATTAACCACCGCCAGAACCTCCACCAACTGTTGAGAAGACTACGCCCAATCTCCCTTTCACTTGCCCATACTCTCCACATCCAGCAAAGACCTGGAACAACCTCCCCTCACACCTATGGACCATCACCTCACTTCTGGAATTACGAATAGCCCTCAAGACCTGGCTGATCAAGCACCTGGATACTGTATCGGATGATTTGCCTTGTTTTATAAATCCTGATTGATTGATTGAGTAGTCTTTAATATATCATAATAATGAGAGTTGGAGTGGGACAAAAGCTACCTCACTCCATGACACTAGAGACACGGTTTCCATTTCTGAGTTTTCCACGTATCAATCATTACTAACAGGAGTGCTAGTCTAATTAGTTAAACGGGCAACAACATTCTACGGTGTTAGCAACATTCCAGATTATTTCCGATAGGGTCATGGAACTGCTATCTGTACCAGTCAAGAAACAGTGTAATGTGGGTCCCAAATGATTTGATGAGCATTGTTCAAAATTAGCACGAAATTTAAGGGCAGCCTTAGCCTCTAACCCTAGAGTGCAAGCTGATGTAATCGTTTGTCGCAAGGCCTACAAAAAAGCATTAGCTAAATATAAGGAGACCCTAAGGAATGAGGCATGGAACAAGTTATTAGATCCTGAAACCCTTAAGAACAGCTCCAAGTTCTGTGGTACATTAAAAAAAACATGTCTTGTCCAGGAGACAGGAGATGGTCTTGAATGTCATATAGCTAAGGAGGATTGGGAGGCTCATTTTGAGCATATGTATGACTCCCCCTTGGATGAACATGACAGTCTGGTACCTGACCCTAATGGCAATAAAATTATAATTGGCAGGGGTGAAATAGATGAAGGAATTCTCGGCTTAACAGCCGGGAAAGCACCAGGACCAGATGGAATTCCCCCAGACTTATACATGTCTGACCCTTCTTTTTGGGCTCCAATTCTTGAATCTGTTTTTGATATTGCGGTTCATAGTGGATGCCCACTGTCTTGGGGGTTTCTACTATTGTACCTGTTTTTAAACAAGGGGATAAAAGCAGTCCGCACTGCTATAGACCCATTTCACTCCTAGACTCCATGGTGAAAGTTATGGGAAGGGTTCTCCTGCAGAGACTCACTACATGGGTTGAAGACAACATCATGTTTGTCTCCCAGTATGGTTTCTGTAGGGGACGTTCACCGACTACCCAATGCCTTAATCTCTTCCTAATTTTAAGTAAATACACAGTGGCATATAAGGGGACCATCCACCTTGCCTTCATGGACCTGTCCTCAGCCTTTGACTGTGTAAACAGACAGAAGCTGTGGGGGTCCATGAGGGCTAAGGGGGTTGATGCCGGTATCGTGAACTTCCTTGAAGATCTACATAGATATACCAGAGCAAATGTTAGATTTTCTCAAGATCTGAGTGTGACGAAGGATTTTAATATCAAAAGGGGAGTTCGCCAAGGATGCCTTTTGGCTCCCTTTCTGTTTAACTTTTATATCAATGACTTAGATAGCGTTTTACAGGAGGTGGGGGCTGACTGCCCCAGAGTTGGACATCGGGGTATTCCGGTCCTATTATACGCGGATGATGCGGTCCTCGTATCTAGGACCGAAAAAGGCCTGCAAGCTCTTTTAACTGCTTTCAAGTCCTTCATGACAGACAGGGATTTAACAATAAACAATTCTAAATCATATATCATGCAAGTAGGCCAGCCACCAAGACGGAACTTCCAATTTAATGTGGGTGGTGCAATAATTCCCATATCTGGCACATTCTCCTATCTTGGAGTCCTCTTTGATAATAAACTAAATTGGGGCCCGCATGTCTTAAAAAAGAAAGGGGATGTTGCAAGGGTGAATGCATCAATTTTTAATTTCGCATCTAAATTGGGGAAAAAGCCTACTGGTGCAATGTTGCAACTATATAATGCTAAATCTGTGGCTATAGCAACATTTGGAAGTGAAATTTGGGGGTATATCCGGGGAGAGCACCTCCAGACTGTGGAGAATAAGTTTTTAAAACGACTACTGTGTCTCCCGCAAGGTACGTCCAACCTAGCTGTTCATGAAGAACTGGGGGTCCAGTATGTCAGTGATATTTCCTCCTTGCGCCCACTGTCCTGCTGGCTGAAATTATGGTTAAACCCTGACATCCCCCTGACGCATATGATTTTAAAAGATTGCCTGTCTATGGACAACTCATCTGCTATACCCTGGCTGAAATATTTGAAGATACGTTTCTTGAGCCAAGGGCGGGATGAGCTATTTGAAATTCCTGATTGTATTACCATGAAGGATGTGGAGGCAATTAAAATGGCATTCCTCATGGAAAGGAGAACATCGAGGGAAGCCCTAGAGGTCCAGAAATCGAATGTTAGAACATATGTTATGTTAAAAACAACCCCACATATTGAACCTTATTTAATGGGCTCATTGACCTCTTATGAGAAATTTCTAGTAACTAGATTCCGAATGAATCTATTTTATTATTTGCTTGTTAGGCCACAAAAAACTATTTTTAACAAAGAAGCAGCTCCCTGCGGCTGTGACGGAAAGTCTCAGCAGGATATGTTGCATTTTATGTTTTCATGTAAATTTTATGAATTTCCCCGCAAACGCTATCTGGTACCGCTATTAAAGAAACTACATTTTTGTCAGATCAGACCTGCTATGATGTACTTACAATTATTTGTTAGCGATAGCATTCTTTTTGTATTAGAATTCTTGAAATCAATTGTAAAGTACAGAAAATGCCTGGATTTGTAATGAATTTTATCTAAATCTCCTTTTGTATATGCACTTATACATTTTAGTATAATTTTTGCTGTTATAAGTTGCTGCTAGTTCTGTACAATTGTATCTTGATGAGGATTCCTTCTTTTTTAACAATGAATTTAGGATTGCTGTATTTTGTACTTTTATGGTTTGCAAACTAAACCGAAATAAAGTTTTTATTGATTGATAGTTAAACGGAAACAAAGTAAGACAACAAAATCGACAACACAGTAGTTTGTCACAAGAAAGCCTAGAATGCCATGAATTCAATTGTCCACCCTACGGAGAGTCCAACATTGTTGGAAAGCATCCTCACTGCAGGAAGGAGGAAGGAGAGATGAGCTCCTGGATGCTTCCTGAAGCCGAAGAGGATGGACTCGGTTCTGATGGTGGGAAGGAAGAGCATTAAATATGTTTGCCTCATATAGGAGAAGTTTTGACTGTGGAATTCTGTTTGTCTGGTGGAGACGAGTAACAGTTCGGGAACATACGTCAAGTAAGAAGGGAGTATGATGCTCCTCCTTTTACCCTGTGGCAGTGCTGAAATGCAGTGGTGCTCTGGCATGGAAAGCTCAAGGACATGTTCCCTGACTATTGTAGACTCCAGTACTCCTGACGCTCACGAAGGCATAAACTCTGGAGTACTTATTTACAATTCTACCCCTGGTTTAGGGTTGGTGATGTAATTCGCTGCATTTTCATGGACAAATCTGTCTTGGGGAAATGCTTGTATGATCCACTTGGAAGGAGGAGCAATGGGAGCCAATGAACGCCCTAGCAGAGGGCACGTGGCCGCGGCTTGTATCCATGGTGGGTGAGCCTTTAAACAGCGGGGCAGCGCTTGTGCCAACTGCCTGGCCCGCTCCTAGCCGGCGGGGTCGTTCAAGAAGCATGACGTGTGCCGTAATAATGCTCTCGTACAATTGCAAAAAGCATTTTGCTTCTTGCAAACATGACAGGTTTGTTTTGTGGATATGTGCTCCTTTGTCATTTATTTGAGACGGGTGGTGCAAAGTTCATGCAAAACTATGGGATAAGTATTGGTTAAAAAACAGAAACAAGCTTTCTGTAGAGCACGTCTAGTGTAGGTCCCCGTCCCTACTCTAACTGCCCCTTTCCTGTCCTGTCCCCTCCTCTTCCCCTCTGCCCACCTAACTCCGCCCACCCCAACTACTGGACTGCTAACTCTATTACATCTCCCCCTTTCTTAATAAAGCAACAAGTGAAAAACTAGAGATTAGTCCATCTCTGCAATCAGTCTCTTGGGAGGCCGCACATGACGGCGGGGTCTCGCTGGTGTGGACACGCCAGCTTCAGATGAGGGCTCTTCGGCAGATGAGAGTCCGGTGTCAGGTGCGACAGTCTCAGGATTGTCTCTGTTTTCAAGTGTGGGGACCACAGGTATATTTTCATGGGTTTCAGGAGAGCACTTCTTGAAATGAGAAGCGTTGCGGGTGACTCTTCGTGTTTCGGATTCTGCCGTCACCATGGTGCCCTTTTGTTGGGTAATCGTTAGTGGCTCATCTTTGAAGCGACAATCAGTCTTTTGACGTTGCTCCTGCTTGACAACAACTCTGTCACCTTCGCTCAGGGAGGGGGACCGGGCCCTTCGCTTGCGGTCCGCATACTCCTTCATCTTGTCCTTGCGGTGTCGATCCGTTACGGCCATGTCTCGGTGTTGTTGATCTGACAGAGGTTTTCTCAAGGCTCCGTCCCATGTGGGGATCCGATTTCTCATTGTCCTCCCAAGCATGAGAGTCGCAGGGCATTGGCCCGTTGTAGAGTGGGGGGTGGTCCGATAGGCACTAAGGACCTCGTTCAAGGCTGACTGAAGATCTTTCCTTTCAGCTGTGGCTTGTTGGAATGTCCTCTTGATGGTGGACATGAATCTTTCCACAGTGCCGTTGGCCTGAGGCCAGAGTGGCGTGACTTTGCGATGTTGAAAGTCCATGTGTTTCGCAAAGTCGCTGAACTCATGACCGTTGAATGGGGGCCCATTGTCCGTCTTGATGATCCTGGGGACACCCCAAGTCGCGAAGACCTCTTCAAGTACCTTGAGGGTGCATGTGGCATTGGTTGATGATATGAACTGGGCCACTGGGAATCTGGAGTATTCATCCAGGATGACAACGACATACTTCCCAGATTGCAGGGGGCCATAAAAGTCCATGGCAACTTCTTGCCATACCCCATCAGGCAACGGGGTCATCTGTAGAGGAGCAGGTGGATTGCTGTGGCTGGTCAGTTGACATGGGTGGCAGTCTCTCAAGGTGTCCTCGACCATCTGGTCGAGAGCTGGGAACCAGACACGTTCTCTCAGTGCTCTTTTGGTGGAGACAACTCCTCGATGGCCTTCGTGGGCCAAATCGATTACTCCTTGTCTCAGGGTCGTTGGTATGACTAGTCTGTGATCTCTGAGGAGGAGGTCGTCACTGGTTACAGATAGTTCGTCGGAGACATGCCGGAAGGCTTGTAGTTCTTTCCTGACAGCAGGACTTTCCTCTTCCTCCTGCGGGTGATATCTCCACCTGTTGGTTCGGGTGCGCTCAATCACTGTTTGTAAGGTGCTGTCGAGGCTGGTCGCTTCCCGAATGGCGTGCATGGGGATGGCTGGTGGACGAGCATGGTTGGTCACAAAATGAATGTATTCCTCCGCAATGGAAGGCACAGTCTCTGATGAGTCTCGGGGGTGGCGAGACATATAATCGGCCGGATTCTCATCCTTCCCCGGTTTGTGAATGATTGAGAATGTGTACTCTTGCAGCCGCAAGCCCCATCTCTCAATCCTGGGAGGCATTTTGCACTTGGGATTGCCATAAATCGTGACGAGTGCTTGATGGTCAGTTATGAGCGTGAAATGTTTCCCATAAATGAAAATGTGAAAATGTTCGCACGCCCACACAACGGCTAGGCTCTCCTTTTCCGGTTGGGAGTACCGTCTCTCGGGGTCTGTTAAGCTCCTGCTGGCATAGGCAATGATTCGTCTCTGATCCGACTCATGGTCGTACTGTGCAAGGATGGCCCCTAAACCCACCGGGCTTGCGTCCACAGTGATCTCTGTCTTTCTCCCCGGATTGAAGTAGGAGAGGCACTTGGCTGATTCCACAGCGTGTTTGATGTCCTTGAAGGCACGCTCGCACTCTGGAGTCCACACAAATTGTGCACCAGCTTTCGTGAGAAGCCTCAGAGGGTGACTCACCGTGGCGTAGTCACGAATGTAGCGGGCGCAGTAGCTGGCCATCCCAAGAAATGAACGCAAGTCGTTGACATCTGCCGGACTCTTGGTGTTGTTGAGCGTGGCGATTTTGTCTGGGTCCGGTTTCATGCCACTCGCAGAGAAGATGTGTCCGAAAAACTTCAGGGTTGACTGATGAAACTCACACTTCTCTTTGTTGAGAGTCAACCCAGCCTCCATCAGAGCGAGGCAGACACGATCGAGGGCGGTGTCATGCTCCTGCGTGTTTGAGCCGTAGACCAGGATGTCGTCGCTGTAGTTAAGCGCGTTGGGGATGTGGTGGATGACAAGACGTATGGCCTCCTGGAAGATCTCGGCGGCCGAGGAGACGCCAAAGCTGAGGCGTTTGTAGCGGAAGAGACCAAGGTGAGTGGCAAAGGTCGTGATGGGGCGGGAGCTGTCGTCAAGCTCGAGCTGATGGTAGCCCTTGTTCAGGTCCAGTTTCGAGAACACAGTTGCCCCGTTAAGGGCCGTGATCATGTCGCTCAGGAGCGGGCCTGGGTGCCGCTCCCGCTCAATTGCTTGGTTTGGCAGGCGCATGTCCACGCAGAGACGGACATTGTTCTGTGAGCCTTTCTTGGGGACAATCACCACTGGGGCCACCCATGGGGTGGGGCCCGCCGTGCGCTCAATGATATCTGCGTCTAAGAGCTCCTGCAGTTCACGCTCGACAGCGGATTGCAAGTGGAACGGCACTCTTCTCGGGTGTTGGGCCACTGGTTTGATTTTCTCGTTGATATGCAGGTGGATCTGACGGCCCTTCAGCTTCCCCAGGCCTCGGAAGAGGGAAGGGAACTTTCCGGCGCAGTCCGAGATGTCATGGACGTTGAACAGGATGTGCACCAGTTGAAGACGTTCCGCCGTGGGGAGGCTCAACAGACAGTCAGCTTCAGGACCCTTGATCACGTGGATAACTGCTGGGATGGAGAGGTCGCCATATGTTAGAGTGGTGTCAAATTTGCCCAAACATTGGAGAGGTTTCTTCGCCATCCAGGTGTAGACGCGGACAGGTGCGAAGTGCAAACGTGGTTTGGGGTCCATACGGTCATGTTCAGCAACAGATATGTAGTTAAGTGATGCCCCGCTGTCCATCATGAACTTAGCTGCATGATGTCCCACTTTGATGTTAAGGCGCGGATAACGTTTGAACTGATCGTGGTCAGCAAAGTTGACATACTCGGTGGTGTAGGATGAGTGCCTGGAGGAGGACGATCTTGAGTCTCTTGAGGGGGAATGACGGTCCCACCGGGAGCGCCGCGAGTCACGACTCGAGTGTGAGGATGTGGGAGATCCAGGAGGGTCTTCCTGGACAGCTCTGATGTGATGACGTTTGGCCTCCGAACGTGAGGGCCGCTGTGATCCTTCCCGTCTGCCGCCATCATTGCGTTTTTCTTTGTGGTAATCCCCACACATGGCCTCAAAGTGGTTGGACCGTCCACATTTCCGGCACCGTTGGCCCATGGCAGGGCAGGAGTCAATGTGAGGATAGTCGTATCCGCACCTGAAACAACGTCTTGTGCGTTCAGGCCGGCGGTCTCTTCTGTCGGATTCCTTCCTTCTGTAGTCCGGGCGTCGCCTGGGTGAGTACTTGGAGCGCCTCGATCTGTCTCGCGGGTAACGCCGTCCGCTGTCGCGCCGATCCTGACGTCCCTGCCGTCTCTCAGTGATGCGGTTGGCGTGCTCACGGCTGGTGCTGGGCCCTGTTTCAATTTCCGCCGCGTTTTCCTCGGCCTGGTCATACAGTCGGGAGTTTTCTTCGATCTCCGCAAGTTCTTGAGGTTTTCGCAGCAGTCGCCGTCTCAGGGACTCCGAGTGGCACCCCGTGATTATTTGAGATTTGATGGCTGCGTCCGGCGAGAAGTTAGTAAAGTCACAGTGTAGGGACTGTCTACGCAGCCGATGTATGAAGGAGCTCAGTGGTTCTTCCTTACCCTGGCGCTGCTGGTGGAATTTATGCCTCTCATAGTCGACGTTTCGTTTATGCAGAAAACGATTGTTCAGAACAGTTCTCACTTTGTCATATGTATCACCATCTGGGGCGGGAATCTCTCGTACAATCTTGCTTATTTCACGCCCCCCTAGATTGCGAAGGGCAATGATCTTATCCTTGTCTGGTTCAATTTTGGACCCCTCAATGTAGTCCTCAAAGTCCTCGAGCCAGTCTTGCCATTTTTGTCCCATGCTGCTTCCTGTTGTGACTGACAACGGCTCTGGGGCGCGCAGGTGGGTGCCTCCCGTGACATCCTTCTGGGCGGGAGGGTTGGACATCGTGACACTGAGCTCGGACGCTCGCGTCTGCCTCTTGCGTCAGCAACTGACGTGCGTTACCAAGTTTTCCACTTGCCGCTAGCAATGCTTGTTCGCCTCTTGCGACTGTCAATGCTTGTTTTCCTTTATTGCATGTATATTTTCCTGATGCCTGACTTCAAAATGGCCGCTTCTATTTTGCTCAGGGAGGGTGTCCCAGGAATCGCCTGACTTAAAGATGGCCGCCGCCAAATTTCACAGGGTCTGTCTTTCAGGCTGCCTGACCTCAAGATGGCCGCCCCCTCTACAGCCCACAAGGTTTCTCTCTCTCCAGGCACACACACACCCGGTGCTGCTGGACTCACTGTTGTGCGGTGGCAGATCTCCACTCTTCCGGCGGGGATTGGGTGAGTTTAGTCCTCTCTGCTAGGATTGCTGGCCTCGCGCGCCGCGTACCAGGCGGCTGGGCTTCACTTCTGCCGGCAGGTTCAGCGCTGGCTTTGGACACTCTGCCACGCACACTTGGGGCACTTCTCCCGCCCTCGCGACGCTGCAGGCTCCCTGGGGCAGTGTCGGAGTGAGCTTCCGACCCTTACTTTGTCCCGATGCACTTCTGGTTTTTTCGCGCGTCTAGCGCGACCGGCGCTCTCACTTGGCGCCTTTTCCTGTGGCGCTTCTGCGCTCTCCCTCAGCGCTTCGGCGCTTGTCCACTTCTCTGTCGCCTTTCCTCGACCCTCTTCCGCTTGCGAGGGGAGATCGGGCCGCTCCTGGGGGGCTCAATACCGGCGCTGCAGGGTCACGGTTGCAGCGGAGCTCTGGACGCTCCACGCTGCGGGACGGGGCACTCTCGGGTGGGTTTCTACTTGAATCCCATCCTCGTCGCCAGCTGTCGTGTCCTATACCAATTACACACGGACACCGACTTGTATATCTACAGCTCTTTATTCATGCATCTGCACAGGTCCCCGTCCCTACTCTAACTGCCCCTTTCCTGTCCTGTCCCCTCCTCTTCCCCTCTGCCCACCTAACTCCGCCCACCCCAACTACTGGACTGCTAACTCTATTACACCAGCCACTTCCCCATTAGGGTTAAAAATGGATACTATTCTGTTTAAGTATTACTGTGATAAATGACTGTGCCTCTGACATCCTCTTGCATCTGTTTCTGTGTGAAATGCGTTTAATGCGCATACACTCTCTCCACTTTCATCTTTAATATAAAGTACCCCACCGTTCTATTGAGGCAGGGTACATTAGATGCATTTTATAAACAAAATGAAGCATAAATAAACAAAAGGAAACATAAGTTAGTGCCCTCATTTTGAGAGAAGGTTGGTAAACTTCTACTGCCATAAAAACAAGCACTGGCGTTGCCAATAGGTTTCGCATTTAGAAAGTTGGAGCTATTGGTTTTGTAAATGACATTTTATATTTATATATCGTTAATGGCATTGTCAATAACAATATATAAATATAAAATGTCATTTACAAAACCAATAGCTCCAACTTTCCAAATGCGAAACCTATTGGCAACGCCAGTGCTTGTGTTTGATATACGAGTCATAGGTTCCAATCGCTCAGCGACAGATCAGTGTGTAAATGTACTTACTGCAGATATCTTTGGGTAACCCGTTTATCACAAGTTCAAAATGTAATAATCTTGTATCAATTGTGCAACATTCTGTGGCTGGTAATTAAATAGGCAAGCCTTCGATACCTTGCACAAGTTTTAATGGCAATAGTGTATTATTTAACAAACACATACAAATATGTTTAACTGTCAGTGAAGCGTATAGTCGGACTGCATACTTTATATGAAGTTACCGTAGGTGAGAGTCCGACAAAGTTACAGGGCATCTTGATATAAGTGACCTTGGCCCCCGGACTCATCCCCCCATTTAATGCCACCAGTTTCCGGCCACAATAAATCATTAATAAGTCACGCACAAGTATCGTCTCGCAGTGAATACAACTAAAAGTAAGGCCAACATAAATCAAGCAGGTTACTGCCGGGTTGGAGGTGCGTTGCCGAGAAAGTGAGATTGTGAGGCAAATAGCAGCGTAAGAGAAACACTGGCGCGTGGGAGGAGAGAGGTGAGAGTCATGAGCAAGAGACAACTCGGTGTTTATGAAAAATAAGAAACACAGGGAATTCTGGGGGGTGAGACAGAAGCAGGAGAGGCAGTGGGAGATAGGAGGAAGAGACAGCGGGAGAAAGGAGGAAGAGACAGCGGGAGCGAGGAGGAACAGACAGCGGGAGAGAGGAGGAAGAGACGGCGGGAGAATAAATCTGCATACTGCCTGCTTGTAATTTACTGGCTGCCCAGCTGCGGGTGAGAGAGCACTGCGTTTCGTAGTCTGCTTTCCATGTGAGAATGGAACGACGGAACAATAAATCATTAATAAGTCACGCACAAGTATCGTCTCGCAGTGAATACAACTAAAAGTAAGGCCAACATAAATCAAGCAGGTTACTGCCGGGTTGGAGGTGCGTTGCCGAGAAAGTGAGATTGTGAGGCAAATAGCAGCGTAAGAGAAACACTGGCGCGTGGGAGGAGCGAGGTGAGAGTCATGAGCAAGAGACAACTCTGTGTTTATGAAAAATAAGAAACGCAGGGAATTCTGGGGGGTGAGACAGAAGCAGGAGAGGCAGTGGGAGATAGGAGGAAGAGACAGCGGGAGAAAGGAGGAAGAGACAGCGGGAGCGAGGAGGAAGAGACAGCGGGAGAGAGGAGGAAGAGACGGCGGGAGAATAAATCTGCATACTGCCTGCTTGTAATTTACTGGCTGCCCAGCTGCGGGTGAGAGAGCACTGCGTTTCGTAGTCTGCTTTCCATGTGAGAATGGAACGACGGAGAAGTAATGGACTGTTCTAATTAGGGCCTCGCAATGCTGGCAAATGGCCGGAGGGAAGCCGGATGGGGGCAGGAGAGCCTGGTGGGGGGGTGGGAATGCGAGGGAGGAGAAGTGTGGCAGGCGGGTTAGGGAGATGCGTGGAGGGAAGCCGGATGGGGGCGGGAGAGCCTTGTGGGGGGGCGGGAATGCGAGCGAGGGGAGGAGAAGTGTTTTAGGCAGATTAGGGAGATGCGCGTGCTTGTGTGGTCACGTGACCCGCTTTTGTGGCCACGTGACCTCACATGCACTGTGAAGAAACCGCAGTGGTTTCACTAGTCGATCGAGCCCTTGAATTTTCGCCTATTACATTCGCAAGCGAATGATAATAGGCGAAACCTAAAAACAACCTCTACCCACTTGCCTATGCAGAAAATCCAAGCCATGGGATTGCACAGTAAATGCTCCACAGATGATAACAGATCACCAGTCTAGAACTAAGGTTTTGACCAGAAGCCTGTGCCCAGTGCTATCAAAGGTCAGGATGCTGAATACCAAGGTGGGTGGGGTGCGGAATACCAAGGTGGGTGGGGTGCTGAATACCTCTTTAGGGTGCTGAATATGCCTCTTTAACCCACCAGGCAGGCCCTGCCCTTTATCTCACTCTTGCATGTTCCTGCCTTCTCCCTTTTTCATGGTTTTATCTTCTTCCTTCTTTCTCCCTTCTGTGTTTTTCTCTCTCTTACTCTGAGTGAAAGCTTGTTGAGGAATAATAAGTGCAGGTGGCTAAAAATTTCCAAGAGTGAAATGTCGTAGGCCATTCGTGCCCTGAATTCAGGAAAGGCTGTGGGCCTCAACAACCTGACCATTGAACTTTATCAACTCACAGCTTCTAAGATTGCCCCCTATTTCCTACATATGTTTAGAGAGAGCTGGGAATCCGTGATACTGCCAGAGATTAGTTATTACAATGATAATACCCAAAAAAGGTAAACCTTCCCCCTTGATCTTTGCTCTAGAATCGGTGTCGCTCGCGGTCTGAATAAGAGACAACCCTTTGATCAGGGGTTGGAGATTGACTGCAGACTGGGAAGACAGAATCTCCCTCTATGCAGATGATATCCTGTTATATAAAGCTGACCCGACTTCTACTGCATATATTTACGTTGTTCCGTAGATACTTTGGATACACTGTCAATTAGAGCAAATCACTGATCTATGTGTTGCATGGGGTTACAGGGCGCCTACCCAGAGACTGCACAGCACACGCGGTCATAGAGGGATTCCTTTACCTGGGGATCTTTATCACCAGAGACCCTGACACCTCTATGCACTTAATCTCAAGCCACCACTCACCCTCCTACGTGGTGATGTCTAGCGCTGGAGAACCCTGCCCCTGTCACTATTAGGGAAAGCAGCTCTCTATAAAAATAATGGCCCTGCCCAGCTTTTTGTGTGTTCTCCAAAATAGACCATACCCGGTCCCACTATCCTGTTTTCAGCCAGTGGATACTATAACATGTACACTCCTTTGGGACGGAGGCCCACCTAGAACATCGCTTCCGAAACTGACCCAAAGCTGGTACAATGGTTGGATAGCACTCCCAGCCCTCCAGAAATACTACTGGGTGGCTCAACTTATTACCATCAATCACTGGGTTCATCTTCAAGAGGATGAACCAGCCTACACAATGGATAGGTGGAATATGCAGCCTGGAGGATACCTCAGCGCCATCTATGGCGGGCTGCGTATAATGTGGCTGCGTATCATGTCCTTCCCCACTTAGAATTTAGTTACAATTCAGGTATGGACCACTGTGTTGCGAGCGTTGAGTTGGCGGGGCAGGATTACTCAAGCCACCCCACCCCACTGTGGGATACAGCAACATTGGGTACCCTGGCCAAACAATACATATTTGATAAAGGAGACCTAATTGGCACGTCAAGAACGGGGACTTGTGGGTTCATGGTGAGATGATATCCTTTGCAGAGCTACAAAGAGATTGCCAATTAGCACACAGCCTATGGCTAGGTGCAGATAAGTCACAGCCTACACAAGGTATTACCAAAGAGAGAGGACCTCCCTCAATCCTCCCCATTAGAAGATAAACTGTTGGATGATTGCATGGCCAGAAAAGTGATCTCACTAACTTAGAGCAAACTGCTAAATAATTGCCCAGAAACCTTGAACCAACTAAGGGAAAGGTGGGAGCACGAACTAGGGAGATGGGTTGATGATGTATGGCCGGAGGCGTTGGCTTCTCCCAGGGAAGCAGCTATATGCTCACTCTTCCGATTGATGCAACACAAAATATTACACAGATCTGATTGTACTTGCACAACAATGGTTAAAATGGGTAGGTCAGATACTAAACTGTGTCCCAGGGACTGTGGTTGGGATGGGACATTCTTCCATATGATATGAGACTGCCCAGCACTCCAGAAATATTGGGAGGCAGTTACGGCCTGTCTTATTGGTGTATGTGTGTGCATGTCGCCTTTGGCAAAGTGCTGCCTCCCACATATTTGGGATTAAACTTACCTGAATAGTAGGGAACGCCCTTGGGTGATGCTGGGGTCCATGGTGGCCAAACGTAATATAGCCCAGACATGGAGGGCTTGTTTGGCTCCGAACCTAAATTATTGGAAAAAAGACATGGACTGGTCTATGCAGGCAGAAAGTGTAGTTTACGAAAGCAGGGGTTGCCCAAATAAATGGAGGGAGGTGGAAAGAATATAGAGGGGAGCTGTGTGCTGCTATTACATGAGTTAACCATACTGATTTGTACCAAAAACACTAGGACCATATCGCTGGACTGTAACGTGGTCGGGGAGGTTGGTAGTGTATGAGTATCAGGGGACATGGGAAATGTGCTTATTGTTGTGGTGCGTCACACTGCTATGCGACACGATACTTACAGTCACTATAAAGTTGTTCTATCTCTTTGAAATAAAAAGATTATTTTTAAAAAGAATAAAACAAAGTTGGCTTCTACTCCAATAGCAAGGGTGTCGCTGTATGTTGCTCTTTTGGATACCTTGGTGGTTGTAAGGCCCTCCCCCTGCACCGACAGACCAATACCTCTGCATCATCATTGACAGCAAGTTCTCGATGAAGAAACAAGTCAACAAAGTCTCATCCGCCTGCTTTCACATCCCCTGTTGGCTCCACAAGATATTCAGATGGCTCCGAGTCAACAACAGAAGGACCGCCATGAAGGCATGCATGACCAGCAGACTGGACTATGGAAATACACTCCAAGTAGGAATCCCAACACGCCCCCTGAAAAGACTATAGACCATACAAAGCTCAGTAGCAAGACTTATCCTCGATCTCTCCAGAAGGGCCCACATCACGCCCCACCTCAAGAAAAACCACTGGCTCCCAAGCCAGAAAAGATGTCAGTTCAAGATGCTGACCCATGCCTGCCTACAAGGCCCAAAACAACGAAGAGCCAGCATACATAAACAACCGCATGACATTCCACCAACCAACCAGACATCTTTGTTTGTCTCCCTTGCAGATACTCCTCGGATCCACCAAACTAATATTGGAGGAAGCTCCTTCTTGTAGCTTGCGGCCAAGTTATGGAACAGCCTTCCCCTACACCTCAGAGCCGCACCCCGGCTCCAGATCTTCAGGAAGGAACTCAACAGTGGCAGCTCGTCCGCTAAGGCGAAGGAGTGTCGCCCCACTAACTCAAAAGGAAAAATACAATGATAACGTATCGTTATTATCATTGTATTTCTCCTATTGAGTCAGTGGCTCGTTGGGAGGGGTTGGGAGGGGGTGGGGGGTGTGGCTGGGCAGCGTGGGGAGAGGAGTAGTTTGCACTCATTAAGTGCGCATGACTACTTGGCCAGTCCTCTCGGCCGGCCAAACAGTCATGCGCACTTTGCATCTTCTCCACCAGGCTTGCTTTACAGAGCCTGGTGAGGAACATGCAAGGCCTCCCAGTTCGGCGCCCAGACCAATCACAATACTGCATTGCAGCGTTGTGATTGGCCATGGGGAACCTGGGAGTCGGGTGCTTCCCGTTGCTTCCTGCTGCTGGCGGAGACAGGAAGAAGAGGACTGAGAAGCGGTGGCGGCCGACGGATGAGGTAAGTGTTCTTTTTTCTTCATTTCCTTCCGGCCCCAACCCCTCCCCCTACACCCCCGCCACCACTCCTGATCGGTAGCCGCCGATACTGGAACTCAAGACCTGGTTGTTTGAGTGAACATCAAACTATGCAGCAGCAAAATGTCCTCAGTGCCTCGAGACCCTCGCAGGTGAGTCGCTGCGCTTTATAAATGTCTGATTGATTGATTAAGGCAGAATTAAAAGTTCTTAGCATTCTGTATTTAAAGACCTGATGCCATTGTCAGCATGATTATGGTAACCTCTAACAGAAGACTATCAGTCCTGGACAAATCTCAACTCATTATAGATGTAAATCTCTCCCACGAACCACTTTGGTACCCATTTGATTTATTGATTTGAATCGGTGTATCAGCTTTTCCCAGCTTTTGAGACAACATTCTAAGGTATACATTTCCCATGATGCTTTAATGAGCTGCAACCACAAGCCTCAGACTCCTCTCAAACCATCCTCGTCTCTCCCCACCAAGCTTGGCCGCGCTCCCAGACTTGCTCTGCACTCTTTTCGGTGCCCACAAAGCATTCGTACTTTGATCGACGAACAGAACAAAGATTAATATGTCTTTCTTCCCTCCAATTTGGCCAAATGGGCTCTTCCTGGGGCTGCAAGGACAAAGAGGGACTGGCACAACGCCAACATGCCCACGCACACTCAGCTTAGGAAAGATTTCTGAAGCCTTCCATTTTAAGGACACAATAGGCACAGAATGCACAAGTGCCCAGGAGCCAGCAATGTGACAGTCCCCTTCAGCGTCAAAAGTACTGATTGTTTAAAATCAGATTTACAGGAGAGGTTGATTGCCAGACTACTTAAGATAACAAAAGCCACAAGCACCCCACCTCCAGGAGGGGTTTCGTGATTTTGAATAGCTGCGACAGGTTGCATAGAAACAGGGGGGGCTTTACCACGGCTACTAAATTAGACACAAGGGGGTCTGACCAACTAAATGCATGTTCAACTGGTCTTTTTCATCCTTGGATGGTACTCTTCAGGAGTTTGTCCAGGATTCCTTGGAGTCGCATTTTGTTTGATTTAATGTGCCCATGCCCTCGGCCATGTTCAGAATACCAACATGGTGAAAAAAGAGAAATAAAATAGATAAAAAAGTATTTATTATATGAAGTCAAGTGCACATACCAACGGTTCAAATGTTCAGGTGTTGTTTTCAGGTGAGCGCAGAATTCTTTGCTACACTTCAGCAATTATGGCAAATAGAATCAGTCACTCAATCAATCGAAGTTTATAAAGTGCAGCTACTCACCCGTTAGGGTCTCAAGGCGCTGGGAGTGGAAGGGGGCAGCGTGTAGCGTGTGCCGGTAAGGTGGATTCAAAAAGCCAAGTCTTCTGTTCATTGGTGAAGCTGGGGCGGGAGGAAGTTTGTCTGATGTTAATTGGTAGGGCGGTCCAGGCGGTGGCTGCGCGGTAGGAGAAGGAGCGTCCTCCTGTTCTGCAGTGGCATAACGATAATTGAGGGGGCCTCCCTGCCCGGTACGTGGAGGGGCCCCCCTCCGGACTCTATTAGGAGCTCTCAGGCCGAAGTGCAGTGCTGAGGGGGCCCCTTGAGCTTGAGGGCCCCCCGCACTGCGGGGGATGCGTGGGCCTGTGTTATGCCCCTGCTGTTCTGGTTTTCCTGATGAGGGGTACTTCTGAGAGAGAGCTGGGCTGAGCTTAGGGTCCTGTGAGGTACGTGGAGGTTTAGTCGCTGGTTCAGGTTGGCAGGTCCAGTGTTGTGGAGGGCCTTATGTGCGTGGGCGAGGATCTTGAAAGTGATTCTTTTCTCTATGGGGAGCCATTGCAGTGTACGTAGGTGTTGCGAGATGTGGCAGTGTCGGGGTAGGTCGAGGATCAGTCTGGCGGTGGCGTTCTGGATTTTTTAAAATTTGCGGATTCTTTTTTTGTGGATTCTGGCATAGGGTGCGTTGCCGTAGTCCAGTCTGCTGGTGATGAGGGCGTGTGTGGCGGTCTTTCTGTGTTCGAGGGGTATCCACTTGAAAGGCTTGCGTAGGAGGCGGAGGGTGCAGAAGCAGGTGGAGGTGACTGAGTTGAACTGATGGTTCATGCTGAGGTCGAGGTACAGGATGATTCACTTGGTTGGTGGAGGTGGGCGGGTTTCCGAGGGTGGGAGGCCACCAGGAGTTGCTCCTTGTGTTGGTTTGAGGGCCCATGATGAGTACTTCTGTCTTGTCTGTGTTGATTTGAAGGCAGCTGTCTCTCATCCAGTCGGCGACTGCTTTAATGCCTTTGTGGAAGTTGTGTCTGGCCTTGTCGGGTTCGTTGGAGAGGAGGAGTTGGGTGTCGTTTGCGTGGGAGATGAGGTTTATTCCGTAGCTTCTGACGATGGTGACTAGCGGGTCCATGTAGACGTTGAACAGCGTGGGGCTGAGGGAGGATCCCTGGGGCACTCCGCAGGTGGTGGATGTGGGATTTGTGAGGAAGGGGGCTAGTCTCACTCGTTGCGTTCTGCCCGAGAGGAAGGATTGGATCCAGTTGAGGGCCTTGTCTCTGATGCCTGCTTCGTGGAGTCTTCTTATCAGGGTGTGATGGGAGACTGTCGAAGGCCGCCGAGAGGTCGAGCAGGATGAGTGCCGCCGTCTCTCCCTTGTCCAGTAGGGAGCGGATGTCATCTGTTGCGGCCAGGAGGGCTGTTTCGGTGCTGTGGTTAGACCTCAATCCGGATTGGGAGATGTCGAGGATGTTGTGTTATTCTAAAAACATGGTGAGCTGTCTGTTGACTGCTTTTTCAATGACTTTCGCAGGAAATGGAAGCCGGGAGCTGGGCCTGAAGTTTTTAAGGTCAGTGGGGTCTGCCAAAGGTCTCTTGAGAAGGGGGTTGATCTGGGCGTGTTTCCAGTCATCGGGAAAGGAGGCAGCAGCTAGTGAGCAGTTGATGGTGAGGCGGAGCTTAGGGGGTGATGGTGTCTGCAACTCTGTTGAAGATGTGATGGGGGCAAGGGTCTTTGGGGGCCCCAGGGTGTATGCTCTTCATAGTTCCCAGGGTATCTTCGGTGGAGAGGGGTGTCCAGGAGGAGATTGTAGGTTTGTTGGTGTCGGGGTTTGGAAGGGGGGGTTCTGCGTGTGGGTTGGCCTTGTTGAAACTGTTTTAGATGGTCTTGATTTTGATGTGGAAGTAGGTGTTGTCTGTCGCAGAGGCAGAGGTAGAGGTTCAAAAGGTCGAAAACACATTTCACCTGCTTATGGTGTTCTACACAATCACACATTAGCGATATAATCTCCAACGATGATTAAGACACAAAATTACATTTTACAGGCATTTGATTATTGGACAATGATTAACATCGAACAGGCTGGTCTTTGCAGTATTGTTAACAAATTCTTCTAGAAACTCAGTGCGAAAGTACTTCCCACACATTAATATGTTGACATCCCCTAGAATTGTATATTTGCGTTCTTGTGCTCCTCTCCTGTATTTGATGAATACTGTATGTCACAACTACCACTCCTTGATTTATTAACAAGTACGGTTCCCTAGTATGTAAAAAACAAAAAAAAGGTCCAACATGTATATTTAACTTGAGCCATGTAGTGGAAGGCCAACAAGTGTGCTCCATGGGACGACAGGCCTTTCTAGAGCTGCAGAGCAGCACCAGCACAGGTCACCCTGTTCCCCACACAAACAATGAAGTCTGACACCATGTTGTTGAGGGACCCACACAAATGTCACTTCACAGAGAGTCAACATCTCAAAAATTGTCCTCACTACACCAAAGATTTTTTTCTGTAGGATTTATTTCTCTCCTAGGTTTTTTTTTCCTGCTTAAGTTTTAACCTATGGCGCCCCCTGGAGATGTATGTTTTTCTTTTTATTCTGGGTGATTAGGCTCTACACCTCTTCTTGGTAAAAGTAGACACCTCAATAAGTCAACCTTGTGCCACCCTGATTGAGTTTATGCAGTGTCCTGAGGTTGTCTTCATTGGTAGCTCATGTGAGTGCCTGTGGGTACTTTATAGGTCTCTAGTTTGTTTTGACACTGGATTTTGTCACTAATCATATTACCCACATGTTATGTTATGTTATTTTCATTTCTACCGCGCGCAGATACTGCCGGTGCGAACCCTGTGAGATATAGAGATATAGAGAGGAGACAGATTTAGGGAAATAGTAAAGTTTTCAGCTTCTTTTTATAATATATGTATTCACAATCTGTCTAAGGTGACCCTTATATTTCATTTCTCTGTGTCTCTTAGCACAGCTTTCATGTCATTACCTGCTACCATAACAACATTATAACTACTAATTATTTGGCAGAGGCCGCCCCTTCAATTTTCCCCCCTCCACTCCTACAGTCAAACAATAATAACAACTTGACAGAGTGACAAATATCCTTTCATTAGCTCCGAGCCTGCCCCAGGTCTTGAGCAAGCTAGATCTGTCCTTCCCTGTTTGTGTTTAGTGTGCATTGAACTCTATTAGTCAGCATTCTTCACAATCACTTTTCTGTGCCTATCGCCGGGGTCTTAACCAGAGGATTTTATAGCAGAATGGTACCCCTCTGCATCTCTTCTAAATGATGCTGAGCAGGCGGCATGTTTGTGTCCTTGTTTTAATCTGTTCTTGTTCAGGAGGCAAATCCATCATTCTGGAATTTAACCTGAAAGTTAATGGGCGTGAAAGATTAATGTTGATGATGCTTTCCATGAGCCTCGAGCTTCCCCTGGATGTCCTCTGTCCCTGCCTCTGCAGTCCGGTGGTGCCTGGGAGTTTGTGCCTGTTCTTCAGAGAGTGGGTGGTACCCATCTATTAACTTGTTTGTTAACTTTGTAAGGCGCAGGCGACAGTCCGAAGGGTGTCCGAGTGCTTCACAAAATCAGCACTTAAAAGCAGGCGGTTTAAAAAAACACAGTAAAGGTGCGCTCTTTTCTAGTTCAAATATATATTTTTGCAGTTTTATATAGCACAGACTCGACCCGGAGGTATCAGAGCACGTTACATGAGCACCAGTTGCATTACAGATGGACACTTTCATTTTTGTAGGCACGGGGCGGGTAAGGGGCATATTTACAAGGGAATGGTGGAGCGTGGTGTCAAGCACAAAATGCCAACGCCATGCTCCGCCATTCTGAAAACGTAGAGATGTGACGTATTTTCCAAGATACGACACATCCCTGCGTCTTCCTAGTGCTAAATTAAGCTGCCTAGCGCCAACGCAGGCACCCTTGAACCATAGTGCAAATGTGCCTGTGTTGAGGGAAATGATTGTGTGCAGGAAGGTGTCCCTTCCTCCACATAAACAATCACAAACGGTGATTGAAACTTCTATGTGTGTTGCATTGTGCAGCACACATAGAAGTTGCAAATCATCATTTTTTAAATCATTGTTTATGTACAGGAAAGGACACCTTCCTGCACATAAACAAACATTCATGGCATTTTGCTGTTTGTATGTGTAATGCACAATGCAGCACACATAGAAATAGCAAAAGCAAGGAGAAATAAAGCATTTCTCATTGTTGCACCAAGATAAGACCATGTTTTCCCTGGTCTTCGTGTTGGTGCTGCTTCCTATTCATGCCACCCTTGTAAATAGGGGGCAGCGTTGAAATCAATGGGTGTAGGGGCGGAACACCCACCACAATGCCCAATGCACGCCCCTTTCACGCTAAGTATAGCGTAAAAGGGTGCCTTATTTACAAGGCAAAGCCCCTATCGCCACAGGACCGTCGTTAAAAGTGACATTCCTGTGGCGATAAGGGCTTGTAAATATGCCCCTAAGTGATTTGCTCAAATCTCAGAATGCTTGAGCCTCCCGTCAGACTCAAACCTGGTTTCCCCGCTTCAAAGTCAGCCGCTCTAGCCATTAATTCAACTTTCACATTTTGATTTAGAAATTGCAGTTTGTTTTCTCAGCAGCACTGTTTTGGGACATTATGATGATAATGAAATCTATGTAATCCTTTCTTGTCAAGCTGCATTCAAAGAGAATCACCTGGAGAAGGTTCGATCTAGCAGCACAAGTAACGGTTCAACAAAGCTATTGATCGTTGATCAGTTTACTATTTGTCTGCCACAGAGGTAAAAATCTAATCCAGGGCAGGTGACTAGGTTTTCAATACTTCGCCACCAACTGAGACACACTAATATTTCACTATACTAATTCACAAAAAAATCCTTTAGCGAACGCTATATAAATGCAAACCTTTTTCCCTCTCCTATTCCTCCACTATCCTTCTCAATCCAAATAACTGACTAACATAGCCTCCACTCAAATCACTTTCATATTTCACTATACTAATTCACCATTAATCCGTTATGGGTTCGGGAGTAGCGTGATACTTGCTGAAAAGTGCTTGGACGCCTCATCAGGGGTAGTAAGCACTATATAAATGTAATTACAATACAATAAAATAGAGTAGAGTGCATTGGCATAGAGTGTTGCATAGTATAGTGGCATAGAGTGCCATGGCATTGAATACAACAGCATACAATGCAGCTTCGTGGAATGCTGAGGTGTAGATTAGAGTGGTACATAGTTGAGTGCAGTGGAGTGGTGCAAAGTGCAGTGGGGCAGAGATGAGTGAGTAAAGCGTTGTAGAGTAAAGCGGCACTGAGTAGAGTGGCGCACAGTGCAGTGGCGTACAGTGCAGTAGCATCGAGTGGAGTGGGGTAGAATTGAGTGATGCAGATATCCCAACACAGAGTAGAGTCAAGAGGCACAGAGTGCAGTAGCATAGAGTGCAACGTAGAGTCGAGTGGCAGAGAGTGCAGTGGCATAGAGTGGTGCAGAGTAGAGTATAGTGCTGTAGGGCGCCGAGCATGAAGTGGAGTAGTGCAGAGTAGAGTGGCATAGAGTTCAGTGGCGGAGAGTGCAGTGTTGCAGAGTAGAGTGTCAGAGTGCAGTGATGTAGAGTATAGTAGAGTGGCGTAGAGAGCAGTTGTGTAGAGTACAGTGATGCAGAGTAGAATGCAGTGACAGTGCAGTTGTGCAGAGTGCATTGGCGTAGAGTGCAGTGGTTAAGAGTATAGTGGAGTAGAGTGCAGTGGTGCAAAGTGGTGTAGAGTGCAGTGGCATAGAGTAGATTGTTTCAGAGTAGAGTGAAATGGCATAGAGTGGAGTGGTGCAGGGTAGATAAAGTCCAGTTGCGTAGAGTGTCAGAGTGTAATGGCGTAGAGTACTGAAGTGTAGAGTGCAGTAGCGTAGAGTGCAGTAGCATAGAGTGCAGTAGCATAGAGTGCAGTAGTGCAGAGTAGCATAGAGTGGATTGGCGTATAATGTAGGGGCATAGAGTTGAGTGTATTTGCACAGAGTGCAGTGGCGTAGAGTGCAATGTTGCAGAGTGGCAGAGAATACAGTGGCATAGAGTGGAGTAGTGCAGAGTAGACTGGTGTGGCCTAGACTGGAGTCTTGTAAAGTGCATTGGCAAAGAGTGCAGTGGTGTAGAGTAGAGTGGCAAAAAGTGTACTGGCATAGAGGAGAGTGGTACAGGCAGAGCAGAGCAGAGAGGCGTAGTGGGAAGTGGCATGGAGTGGAGTGGTGCAGAGTAGAGTGCAGTGGTGTGCAGTGATGCAGAGTAGAATGGAGCGGAGTAGAGCGGAGTACGAATGACATAGCAACTCATTTTCAATTGAAATTACCAGTATATTTACACAGACAATACTAATAAAACTATGCAGTGCACAAAGACAAATGTGTGGAAATTTCATCACCTAGTGTTATGATTTGTTTTGATCATAATTAAGTATTCATATCCAATACCCTTCAGAAATAACTAAAAATGTGCTTCATTTGTGTTCCTAATTCGGATATATTCTGAAATACTTACACAGTTCATTGAAATGTTGTCCTGTTCTAGAAAAAACCTCTATCCTACCCCAAGTATCAAGCAAGATGGTCACATAAATCCTCTCACTTTGAAGTCAGAGAAAGAAAGGTAAACAAGCAGTGTTGGAAGACAATGCCTGACATTTGACCTCACACTTTGAATGCACAGCAAATGTGTCAAGATAAGAACCAGATATAAGGGCCTGTTTACAGAAAGGGAGTTTGTAGAAGAATACAGTAAACACCCTTTTGGCAATGGGAGGGACGATCGAACCTGGAGAGCCTAAAGCAAATAAAGCCAGCAAATAGAAAGCCAGAAAATGGGAGTTACAAACCACAAAGCCAATGTTAATCAACAGGTGGAATGCCTTCCTAGGTCAACTTTCTGAAAGTCCCCAAGATGCTTTTAGCAAACCAGACAGTTGAGTTGTCTGGTAGGCTGTGACCTAAAAAGGTGCCCAAAACGTTCCAATTGAGGTCTGGAATCTACATGAAGTAAGCAGCAATGCATCACTGCCTTAGCAGAACCCCTCATCTCTGTGGGAACACGTGCAATTGTGGAGGGAAGACGAGCCAGAGATGGGGGCTGGCTGAAACGAGAGGCCACGCGGGTTGAGGTGCACTTCCTGTGAGAGCAAAGGAGCTGTGAGTGAAGGCTGGAAAGGGAGATCGGCTTGATGCTGTGGCGGCGACTTAGGGTGTAGAGCAGCTCGAGGCTCCGTTGAGAGGAGAATTAATAATAATAATAATAATAATAATACATATTTGTAAAGTGTGAACATATCACTCTTAAGGTTTCAAGGTGCTTAGGGCCGTCGGGGAGATTAGGAGATCTATTGCCCAGAGTCAAATGGAGCGGAGTTAATCTGGCGCGGCGATCGAACTGTGAGCCCCGCGCTCCAGAGTAAGCCACTGTGGCTGCAGCGCCACAACTCTCCCTTGGACACCATTGGTGTCGGGCTGTGGGAGGAGCCCAGTCCCAGCGGTGTCACAATAATACATGCGATGAGAAAATCGTGGTATAGCCCTTCTGTGCGGCGCTATGCTCAGGCCCCAGTATAGAAAGGAGTACCCAACCAAGTGGTGGGTGCAAAGTCTCAGAAACTGCCAGGTTGCCGCCTGCGCCAAGTAATAGGAAGCAGCCATTACTGAACAGTGTGGAGGTATGTGGTGCATGCGACTACATCCGTGCGGGTAAACGACAAGGGCTGTATTCAACACTATTGGGGTGGAGGACCCAGTGGGACCTTTGGGAGTGAGAGGCACTGCAGGTGGCAGGCAGAGGCGCCTAGAGATGGTAATTCACACTAGACCCACGAGGGGAGGAGATTGTGAAAAAAAGGTAAATCGGAGTACAGAGAAGCTAAATTCAATTAGAGACAAGAAGATAACCAAAGTCCCTTTTGACAGCAGAAGGATAAGGGTGGCAGAACCTGACACAGGCAACAGTAACAATGAAGACATGGATATTAAAAGGTTATTGCTAGAAATGAAACAGAGTCTGAACACAACAGGCAATCACATGCACCGCATGGATAACATGACAGCCAATAGATATCCTCGAAAATATGGTATAAAGATGGAAGGCTCCAGTTCCACTGACATATAATATTATATGTCAGATAATTGTTCTGTCAGAAATATTGCATGGAAAAGAAACGCAGCAGTTTCACTGACAGCAAAATGATGTAATCTCAAGTATTATGTAGAGAAGAAAGGTTGCAGTACCACTGACAGCTAGTAGAGGTCCACGCAAACATAATTCACTACACTTATTAGATGATAGTGGAACTAGAGTCTTTCTTCTGATACAAGAAAGGCACTGGTTCCACTGGCATACAATAAGTGTAGTCAGAGAAGAAAGGCTCTCGTTCCACTGACATCTAATAAGTGAGTCAGAGAACAAAGGCTCTCGTTCCACGGACATCTAATAAGTGAGTCAGAGAACAAAGGCTCTCGTTCCACTGACATCTAATAAGTGTAGTCAGAGAAGAAAGGCTCTCGTTCCACTGACATCTAATAAGTGAGTCAGAGAACAAAGGCTCTCGTTCCACTGACATCCGATAAGTGTAGTCCGAGAAGAAAGGCTCTCGTTCCACTGACATCTGATAAGTGTAGTCAGAGAAGAAAGGTTCTCGTTCCACTGACATCCGATAAGTGCAGTCAGAGAAGAAAGGCTCTCGTTCCACTGACATCCGATAAGTGTAGTCAGAGAAGAAAGGCTCTCGTTCCACTGACATCCGATAAGTGTAGTCAGAGAAGAAAGGCTCTCGTTCCACTGACATCCGAGAAGAAAGGCTCTCTCTCGTTCCACTGACATCCGATAAGTATAGTCAGAGAAGAAAGGCTCTCGTTCCACTGACATCCGATAAGTGTAGTCAGAGAAGAAAGGCTCTTGTTCCACTGACATCCGATAAGTGTAGTCAGAGAAGAAAGGCTCTCGTTCCACTGACATCCGATAAGTGTAGTCAGAGAAGAAAGGCTCTCGTTCCACTGACATCCGATAAGTGTAGTCACAGAAGAAAGGCTCTCGTTCCACTGACATCCGATAAGTGTAGTCAGAGAAGAAAGGCTCTCGTTCCACTGACATCTGATAAGTGTAGTCAGAGAAGAAAGGTTCTCATTCCACTGACATCCAATAAGTGTAGTCAGAGAAGAAAGGCTCTCGTTCCACTGACATCCGATAAGTGTAGTCAGAGAAGAAAGGCTCTCGTTCCACTGACATCCGATAAGTGTAGTCAGAGAAGAAAGGCTCTCGTTCCACTGACATCCGAGAAGAAAGGCTCTCTCTCGTTCCACTGACAACCGATAAGTATAGTCAGAGAAGAAAGGCTCTCGTTCCACTGACATCTGATAAGTGTAGTCAGAGAAGAAAGGCTCTCGTTCCACTGACATCCGATAAATGTAGTCAGAGTAAAAAGGCTCTCGTTCCACTGACATCTAATAAGTGAGTCAGAGAACAAAGGCTCTCGTTCCACTGACACCTGATAAGTGAGTCAGAGAAGAAAGGCTCTCGTTCCACTGACATCTAATAAGTGAGTCAGAGAAGAAAGGCTCTCATTCCACTGACATCTGATAAGTGTAGTCAGAGAAGAACATTTTACATAAATTTTATTTATGTGTTACAGATTCTTTACACCGCTTTACAATTACGCTCTGGTTGCTGAATACTAGTTTGGAACATAATATTAGTAAAGTTGAAAATACATGCCTATGAGGCGTCAGCCAATGGAGAGCAGCCAAGAAGAGTTTGTAACCTAAGAAATAAGGGGCTTGTGTGGATGACATCATGAGCCGCCCTGAACTCCTAGCCGCTTGCCCATTGTTCAAGATGGCCCTGCCTCAGAGGGACCAATAGTGATCTGCCACTTGGTTGGCTGTGATTGGTCCACTATATGATGTCCTTTCTAGTGCACATTGTGCTCAGTGGGATTTTTCGATTGTGAGTAGTGTAAAAAGTCCACCCATGAAATGGAAGTAAGGTGATGTCTCCTAAAGTCCATGGTAACCGAAGCCTTTTCAATGTTCTGCCGAATTAAACGTAAACAAAGCACCGTCTCTCTGTCTTCTCAATGTGTTCATTCTGTTGTGAAAGTCTCTGAATTTCAAGTCATCTGGTTTCTTTACTTTCTAATTATTTGGTTACTGTGAAAAAAGGAGGGTGAAGACTGATTTTCGACCAGTCTCCCAAAACAAGGGATTTTGCCTGTGATCGTGCTGAAATATCACAGAAAACTTTGCACAACTCCCTGTACTTTCTAGAAAACAGCTCTAGGCTGCACAAAGACCGGTCTTAAAGGTACGTTTCAAATGGATTGCTAGATACACACAACATTGATAAACCAGGTTGAACATGTAAATGCACAGGTGTGTGAAGCGTGTAGATCCCAACTGCCCGATGCACTGTTTTAAAAATGTAGTGTGTGCAAGGAACAGCACTTTCAAGCCAGGGAGGCAATGCACTGCACAATGGTTGTCCAGAAACATGTGGTTGCCTCTTGAATGTATGATGCTTGTGGTACAGTGACACGTGCTGGACCTGAGTTACGCATAGTACGCACAGCACGTACTGTTATAGGACAGCAGGACTGCATCTTGAAGGGGATGATCCCTAGTAGCGAGTACTTGCTGTCTGAGACTCCCATGTGTACAGCAGTGTGTTTGTCCATTTTTATTTTGCACCTCACCCCATCACAACCTTTTCTCAGAGAGTGACTCCCCATCCCTGATCACACCCTCTGCTAAGATCTGCTGTAACACCAGACATAGTGTGCACCTATGTCTCCCAGTTATCTCCCGCTTCACAGGATACTGCTTGCCTTTCCCGCAAGCTCCCTTGAATTGCTTGGCCAAGGAGCCCATGGAACTGTTTCACTCTGTATCTTGGGTACAACTTGCATGCTGCTGTGTGCATTGTTACTTACTCCACTGTTGGCTGCACCCGGTGCATCCAGTGTATGTGGTGACCATCTGTATATTGACTTGTAAATTGCTACCCAAGTGTCGTCCTTAGCATATTATTGTAAATGTATTCCTGCATCTTGGTAAATCAAGTGATCGCCTCGCTCCACATCTGGGTAGCACCTGAATACCTTCTACGATTGGCGGCTTTCTTGCTTTTTGTTGCCATCTGTTCTGCAATTAGCCCCCCCACTTTCATGTCTATAGGTTACTGGTCTGATAAGGAATCAATGTTCCTGAACGATCCACTGTGACAAGCCCTCATGTGACAGGCGGGCATCTGGTCAACCAATGGTTGAGCATCAGAATACTTCTCCGTCCTCTTAGCTTTGCTGATTGGTCGCTGCACCACGATCGAAGAACATCTTTGGAGCTCACATCACCTGAGCACCGTGCCTGCTTGGAAATGCTGTGCACATGTACATCCTGACTCCACCCTGTACGACAAATCTGGCCAGAAACCAATAAAACCCGATGCACATACTGTGATTGGAGCACATGGCTGCCCCTCAGGCATGTCACATGCAGATTTCTCAGCTCTGAAACCTGCACTTGAGCACTACCAGCCACACAGCACTTCTCCATTGAAATAAATGCTGCCCATCTCTACTCTATAACATGGAATGACTGGCCCTTCACTTCAGGAATCATTCCTCTGCCCTCACTCCAAGTATCCAGGCATTTTTCGGTTCTTTTATCTCCCACCTTACAGTCCTAGTACCCACACCATGCTTCTCACTATTCATGATATATTCAACACTTTCCTAGACTTTAGGTCTTATTTCGCCCTTGCTGGGCAGACAACCCCCCACCACCCCCAGGTTAGTGGCGGAATATCTTCGAAACCCCCCGCCGCGATGGAGGACTACCCTTCATCCTAGCCTACCTCGCAGGAGTCCCTCTGGTGTGAAAGGAGCACCTGCCTCCATGGCTTTATTGTGAACAGAAAGTAAATGAACAGATGCATGTGCTTTTTCCCTGCATTTGGGGTCCATTTAAGATTCTCCATGCGCTGAGGAAACGCGCAGGAGCAATAAGCATCTGTCATTCCGACCTCAACAGGTCGGACATCCACCCGTGGGACCAACCAGTTCTTTGGTCCAAGGACCACTGAGTCTGGGGTTGCCAGAGACAGAGCCAGTGTAGTCTCCTCTGATGGTACCCATCAGCCCCCTCCCCCAAGTAAATTAGAGTATATAATCCATGGGGTTGGTAGAGTAGGACCACTGGTTTAAGTCATTTCTCCCAACCACCAAACCCTACATGAGGCCCGAAGTCTGAGAAGTTAGGGGCGATGTTTTGATTTGCGAAGAAAAAACTTTGAATTGGGATGTTTGGAGTGTCCTAAAGAAAGACAGGTTTACTTATTGAGGAGATGTGAACTTTGTATGATTATTTTAACCAGGCAAACAACTCAAAATTAAGTTTTTTGGACAGAGCTGTTGTAAATCAACCCATCTCAGTATGGTTTATGATGCGGCGGTGAGCTCGCCTGCAAAGAGGCAGCCTTTGCACTGTGATTAATTTACGTAATCCTATTATAAGGATTCTTCCATAAAAGTCACAGAATGTCGATCTATAAACTGTTAGGAGATTGATTGTGAGCGGGCTGGTCTCCAGGAGGGACAGTGCTGATGCAGAATGCATTAGCTGATGTCTGGGTCTGAACCCTGGCCATGACTCAGCCAACTGAATGATGTCACTTGTCTCATTTTTGTGACCGCCTTATCCGGGACAAAGGATCCGACTGACGCGGAAGAGCAGTGGTGGATTACCACAGGTAGTAGCCGAAAGAGAACTGGGAGGCGGCTACATGAGCATCTAAGTGTGACAGTGAATCAAAAGACTACCCAAGGGGATAAAGGTCAGGGTGATGTCTATGCAAGTGGAAGGAGCCGCTGCTGACAGCAGTGCTTTGATGGCCAAGTATAGAAGAGCTAATGTCCTCTGCCTCCGCTCTGCCATCAAGTAATCACCTTACATCTCTTCAAGATGCTCAACACGCTTAACGTATTGGCATCTGCTAATGCTACCTCACCTTCAGTTCACACATATTTTAGGAGCAGTCAATAATCTGCTAATAGCAGTGCTTAATTTGTGCCAGTACTTGGCAATGCACACAACGGTGCATAAGACTGCATTTCAATGCAGGTGGGTGAACTGCAGAGGTGGAGGGGGGAGACTGCCACCTCCAGCAGGACCCAAGATCCCGTCGGAGCGGCGGTCGGAATCCTATCCCTACAATGGAGGCGTTGTCTGCGCAGGCACCGCCATATGGTTTAGGATGTCCCTTTCTGACAGCCTTTTCATGGCAGTCCCGCCACCTTGAATAGGCAGATGGCAACGGACTATGCGGGCCCCAAGTAGGGCCACATGTAGTGCCTCCCCCCACACATCCATGCACTGTGTGCCAAGCACCACATGGTGCTTCGAACACGGTGCATAGATGTGCACTAAGTGCTTTTTTCTACATCGGTTTGTGCTTCAGCCATTTTCTTGGGCCGCAGCACAAACCGCAGTAGAAATAAGCATTGGCATAGCCAATAGGTCTCGCCTTTGGGACCTTCTAAGTAAAAAAAAATAACTGAAGTATAAGACTTCATGTTTACATTTACTTCGTATTTAGGATGCAGTAAAATGTAAATGTGAAGTCTTACACTTCATTTTTTTTTTTTTTACTTACACGGTAATAGGCGAGACCTATTGGCTATGCCAATGCTTGTTTTAGGACTTGTGCCCTGTGAGACAGTGGGTGTTGCCAGATTCCAAGATTTCAATGGGTCCCCGGGTACCAGTTATGATTAAGTGGGGGTTCACATAAGTCAAAGGGTTAAGGGTCACTGACCTAGAACACTGGGAGGGTGCGCTTCCACGTATTTCATACATAATTCATATTTACTTCAGGAGATTAGTGGAAGCAGAAAAAGGTTTCTCAAATTAAAAGAATGCCACTGCATTCAGTTTTTTTCTGTCAATTCCTAAATATGTGTATTGAAATCTTATGTCCAATTCCCAAGCTATGCAAACCAGTCAACAAAGATAATTTCTAAACAATTAATTTTTTCTCATGAAAATATACGCATTATTACTTGGCTTTTGCAGTTATAGGCGACAGGCGGCTTCGATTTTGTTTCTTAGATCCAAAGCTCGGTTTTTAGGCGCAAATCTGTTTCACGCAGATTAGGAACCAGCTCTCCACACCCCACAGGGCGTGCACGGGATTCTGGGAGGGCAAGGAATAGATGAAAGGCAAGTACTGGCGTGAGGAGCTATCGCTAGCTTCTATCTGGCTGTTCCTCTAACCGACGGGCACAGTACACATGGGAGTGCTGGCTCTACAGCAGTATCAGTTCAGCAACTTTCTAAGAGAAGATCCTCAGACCACAAGCATTTGCGGGTAGTCTTGTCTTTTTGAGGTTGCCTATACCCCTAGCTGAACTCTTCTGTGCATCAGTCTCCGAAGCCGTGGCATGCTTCATGACCATCTCTATAAAAGGTTTCCCGCGTCCATTCGTCAGAATGGGGTCTACTGCAAGACACCTTCTGTGATTTGCAGTCCTGATTTACTAGGATTGACTGAACTACAAATCCCAGAATGCAAAGCAAAAAGGATGGCTTTTGAGCTACTCATGCATGTAACCGGGATGTGTAGAGCTCAGATTCTACAGTGGGATTACCTACTCGAACACTAGTCAAAACCAATATAGTTCAAGTCACGAAGTGTCGCACTATGCGAGATCCAACTTTTAAAAAATATGTTTCTAGGCAGCCCAAAATTCATCAAACAAGTGATCCAATGACATATCGAAGATGACTGAGTATTATCCAGTTATAAATCTCGCAGCACGTGAATGCCAGCCCACACCGCGCCACCCCAGAATGGATCAATGGCCAGGTATACGCTAGTCTAACTCTGTTTTTAACATTTGGTCTTTTACACATTCGTCTCCAATGTACACAATGAGAAGCAGAGCGCACTTTCTCACTATGTTTAACTTCCCACCACCTTCGTTGTGAAAAGCAGACCCAGCTAACATGTCACGGGGTCACACTTAAGTGCATGGTCCGACACACTAACATAACATAAGGTGCATTTGTAGAGCGCACGTTCACTCAAGGATATCTTGGCACTGAATATCAGATGTTTACTGTTACCCAACTCAATGATACTCAATATAACGACCTCAGAAGGATGAAAAGTTCAGTGAACACAACACAATCTCTCCAATATTCCGATCAAAAACTAACAATTTGTAGATTTGGCTGCATTATAAGGAAAAAGAAACCCTTGACCATCCGCATCTTGGACACATTGCAGCGTAATGAGGGTAGATTTCACTGAGGGCAAGGAGAGTGGAGCCCTGGCAAAACATGAAACTGAACTTGTATGCAGTCCGCAGCCCCACCACCACCACCACCATTCCAGGGAGTTTTACGCTCCTATGTATAACCTGCTCAAAGCAGATGCAAATTGGAGCGGGTGAGGTGAACGTGGGCAGGACAAGATCCTGGGTTGGGGAGGAAGCATTGCAGTTCAAGGGAGGGTGACACGGGCTTCACTCACTGCCATCCTCGAAGCTTCCATGGCTATGTTGAGTGTATTTTCGCACCCTGAGCCCGGCAATTGCAGGAGCGGGACACTGGGCTGTTCGGAGCTGGCTATCGCGTTATCTCCCCCCCTTCGTCTCCCCCCCCACCCTCCCAAACGAACAACAAAGAAACTGAAAATTAGTCGGGGCTTCCAGTAGAGAATTAACAAGCACAAGAACATAGGGACTTGGCAAGAAAGTGCACTCGTGTGGGGCCAAGTCCCTAACGTGAAGGCATGCGTGATATGCAGGGCAAGCTCAGCTCCACAAAAAACAACCCCGTGCACGCTAAAAGAAATTCGCACCAGGGCCAGCATGACCACCATCTGTTTCCAATTAAGATATTTGGAAACAGATGGTGGTCGTGCGCGCTCCCGAGGTCCCTAGGCCAAGGACCAGAGAAGGCGGGACAGGCACCCGCCTTGAGCCAATTGCGTGCTGTCTTTCTTAGAAAGATGCACGCAAAAGGCCAATCGCGGGTTAATTTTAAAAAAGCACGCACACAAGCGTGTGTTCAGCGCTCAAAGCCCTTACTTAATGTCTCGCAGAGCAGCGCATGCCCACTGGCTCAGGCGAGACCTAAAAAGCACTTTCCGACTGCCGTTCTGGCCGGTCTCATCATAATAGGGCGGGTGAGACCGCCAACTCATTGATGGACAGTCTCCTGCCCAATGCGATGGTTGTTGGTCTTTTATGACGGTCCACCTGAATGGTGATATCTGCTTATTTTTCAGCTGATCCCATTCGTTAGACAAATCAGTATACACATCACTGCGCATCCGGCCACTGGTGCCGGCATTTTGCAACACTGGCACCGACGGGGTGGTAATAGCTGCAGCTGGTTTCGAAACAACATCTTCAGCACTGGCACTTATTTCTTTAGAAATTAAGCACAGGTTATTACAAATCTACTTCTGTGTGTTACTACTTAATTAATGCCCTCCCCTTGAAAGGCATAATTCCTTGAAGCATATGTAACAAGACTTAAGTTATAATAGCCCAACATATGAATTTAGAAACGTTATGTGGCGTGAATCTCGTCCCTAAATAACAGTGTAATGCACACTTTTTCTGCAGGAGATGAGGGACCAGGGTGTGGAAGATGAGGGAAAGAAACTGAAGAAGTATTTGCGGTCCACCCTTTCAAGGTGCCATGTGAACCTCGAACTCTACTCCTCTCCAAAATTAATGTATGGCGTGTATATCTGAGATAACCGGCTTGGGTGGCACTACTGACTTAAATTAGAAGATTACATATTTCAATCAGCCGACATGCGAAACTGGAACGCAGAGCTCAGATCAGAAACAACCGTTTCCATGGCAACAGATTGCTTTGCGAAAGTTATGTTTCTTTTCTGATTACAATGGACCCCTTGAAAAAGGCTGTAAACATAATTACTCCTAATCTATTTTAGATCAGGGCGCCCTTGTTCAGATGTCGACAGTAATAAGTTGGCAGGGCAAGACCATTGCTTGAGCAGGGCAGAGTTTCATGCTGAAGGGCGGACAGAAATCAATTCAGAAAGGTGACAAAGAAAAAAGCACATTTCCTCACAAATCTGGCAATGGTCAGGGGTGTGTATCGCTGGCAAAATACTCCTCCTGCATAGATTTTAGAGGAGTTGGCCAATATCGGCCCTGGCCCAAAAAAAAATGCAAAGTACCCCTTGCTCCTCCTGCAGGTAGTAAAACTAGATTCGGCCTAGGGGCATGCATGGTTGGGCAAGGACAGCCTACCCAGCGCTGAAAACAGCCCCCTAACCTGCAGCCCACTGGGAAATGCCAACATGAAAAATGGCCAATCCAAGCGTTTGGATGGCATTGGCATTTCTATGTTCCAGAATGACCTCCAATGGCCTTTTCCCACTAGCACGGCTCTAAACACTAGGTGCATTTGTAGATGTAACTCAACATTCTGTTTTTGGTAACAATCTGACTCAGCAAGGTTTGGCCTATTAAAGTCTGAAGTGAAAGCCATGCTGTCATAAGCCAATGTGAACTGGGGGCACTTTCTTCCTTCTTAATGGTTGATAGTGGGAGCCACAGGTCTCCACACCTGGTATGCCTTCATTTAGAGTTCTTCCATGAATTCACAGTAATGTCACAAAAGCCGAAACTGCCTCACCACCAGTGTCAGGTGCTGCAATACTGAAGTGGTGGGTGGTGGGAGGGGAGGCGGGGAAGGGGGAATAATAATTACATTAAAAAACGTGCTGGAGTACGCGGCGGTCGCCTCTGTCCTCTTCTCCGGCTCACCTCGGGTCCCAGCATGCACTGAGGCACAGGCCCCACACTCAATCCTGGCTCTGCTCTCATGCTATGAGAGCAGAGCCAGGATTGGTCGGGGCGGTGTGGTTTGCCACTCAGACAGTGCCTGTGACGTTTCTCCAACCCAGCTGTGTGACGCAGCTGCCTTGGAGAAACCTAATTGCACATTTCTGTTTGACCAGCCTAAAATGGCTGGCCAAACAGACATGCGCACTTACAGTGCACATACCACTCATCCCTGCAATGCCCGGTCCTGCCCCTCCCTACACTGCTGGCATGGCTCAATCAGTCAGCGGTCATTTTATTTTTTGCTAGACCGCTGACTGACTGACTGACCAGTAGGGCGGCTCTCCTACGCCATTACAGAGGAGCCGCCCCTGTTCACCACACCCAGAAGATACAGTTTTACAGAAAAGTTAAGAATAAGTTGCAGAAAGAATGCTTTGCTTGTTTGTCTGTATCTGCGTGTGCTAAATAGGCAAATACCTTTAATGATGCTAATGATGTTGTCATATTACAGATGCAAAAAAGCCATATCACTTTATTGTCAAATAAATGTTAAAGGTTCAGTGATTCCCATACCTTACATGTACCTCCACTTACGTAGGAATGTAATCTATTGCACATTTAACACTACTATTGTGTAATTGTTACCTACCACAAATCTAATACTACTTAGGCATGATTCCAACCTCCTCTAAATTATGGCCTATATGCATTGTCTCATTTGTAAGTATTGTCTCTGCGATTTATTATTTATACCATAGAAAACAATGCTCAGCTATTAAACACCATGTTATAATGACATGCTGGCCTTTTCCCAACTACTATAGAGAGTCCCAGAAGTGCAAAGGCCATCTGACTTCTAAGAACTCTGTACGACCATACAAATGGTAGAAATGTGCTACAGAAATACATGTACATGACATAACTAAATGAACTGCTGTAACTATGGATGATGCACTGTGGAATTTACAATTTTGTTTAACAGATACCAAATTTTTAACAAACTTGAACATGATAGATAAGACCTGTTTCAGTGAACACCTAATCATGGGGGCAAGATGTGCTTCGAAGAACTCCAAATGAGAGAAACAAGATGTGCTTCGAAGAACTCCAAATGAGAAAAACAAGATGTGCTTCGAAGAACTTCAAATGAGAGAAACAAAAGGAGAGAAACAAGATGTGCTTCGAAGAACTCCAAATGAGAGAAACGAGATGTGCTTCGAAGAACTCCAAATGAGAGAAACGCGATGTGCTTCGAAGACCTCCAAATGAGAGAAACAAGATGTGCTTCGAAGAACTCCAAATGAGAGAAACAAGATGTTCTTCGGAGAACTCCAAACGAGAGAAACAAGATGTGCTTCGAAGAACTCCAAATGAGAGAAACGCGATGTGCTTCGAAGAACTCCAAATGAGAGAAACAAGATGTGCTTCGAAGAACTCCAAATGAGAGAAACAAGATGTTCTTCGGAGAACTCCAAACGAGAGAAACAAGATGTGCTTCGAAGAACTCCAAATGAGAGAAAAAAGATGTGCTTCGAAGAACTCCAAATGAGAGAAACAAGATGTGCTTCGAAGAACTCCAAATGAGAGAAACAAGATGTGCTTCGAAGAATCCAAAGGAGAGAAACAGGATGTGCTTCGAAGAACTCCAAATGAGAGAAACAAGATTTGCTTCCATGAACGGCGATACAGATGAAGAAGATGTGTACAATAAATCCCGAATTTACTAGACAAGAACTGTTCAATGACCCCTCCTTGAAAGAGCACGACCTGACCAATGAACCCCAAATAAGATGGTTTAGCTTGGTTTCAATGAACCCCACAAATCGGATGAACAAGACCTATTCAATGAACCCTGGTTCAGATGGACAGGTCCTGTCTATGGGACCCCAAAGTGGATAGAGAAGACCTATCAATGAACCCCAAATTGAATGAAAAAGACCTGTCCAATGCACCCTATATAAGATGGACAAGTCCTGCTTTTACAAACCCTGAATCCAATGGACCAGACAACCACGTATGGAAGTAAAGCTAATAATGGATTTGGGACCGCGCCACAGTACGCATCTGAAATATTAAATAGAAGCAGCACCAAAATATTATTAAAATGATGCCCCGTGGAGATTTTGACAAACAGATCCGGCAGAAGGCGCTCCGGCTTCTATTAACTTCTCCTCGGGGTTTGAAGTTAATAACAGCAGAGGCTGGAGAGCGCGCGCACAGCTGCCGGAAGCTCTGACATCAATGGATTAAAAACTTATTGTGAAGGAGGTGACAATCTGTCTGGTGTAACTTGTGGATGAGCTACCCGGGAAGGGAGGGCATTAGTATGCGGGAAAAGGGATATCAACAGAGCAAAAAATAGGGTCTTGCAAAGAGATGGTTTTGCTGGTTGCATCATCCAGAAGTCAGGTTTGATGCAGGTTCTATGGGAATGTCCTGTCTAATAACCAACAAGCACATGCTGCAGTCTCACAACTTCAAAGATGGGGCTCCTCACCAGATAGAGGCTACCAGATCTGACGGTGGGAAGCCCCTCATTGTGTGGGTGGAGACCAGAGCTGTGGCACACACTCCCTAGGGACTTTGGGTGAACGCCAGGTCCTGCAGTGTTCCAGTCCCTCCGCAGAACCTTCATTCATCTCTGGATCTCCTCCCTGTATCCTTGGCCACATCTTGTGATACGTATTATGAGCATCCCTTGGATAGGATCTGATTTGCTTTAAAAATTCTAATGAATAACGAGTGTTTGCTTTAAATTGCGTAATTTATGAACGAATCGCACTTTAAATTGACATTTTTCCATCGTTCTAACAAGGACATATATACGGTCACACTCGCGCCTCACAGATAGTAGGGTGTGAGTCTATAGAGTAGTGCTACATAGGCAGCCACCAAAAATCTAGCGCCATCTCCGGGCTTTTAAAGGCTGAGAAACTTGCCAATGCTTTGAGTTACTCCCTATTTTGAGCTAAATGTGCATTAATGCCATGAATGCTGGGTGTGGTAGCACCAAAAGTGATGAAAGGCATTACCACACAGCTACTGAGGTTCTCTGGATGAGGGTCTCAGTACCAGAGGATGTTAGTTTCGAAAGCAGATTATCATGCAATAGTACTACACTAATTGGACCTCAGACTCTCTGCAGGAAGCTGGTAGACTCACATTGAGAGTGCCTGCATCTTCATTCATTTACGATCCTGGTAAAATGCAAGTACTCACCCATAATCATGCTTCACAACAAAGGGCCGCTCTGAGACTGGCTCTGTTTTTGTTTTATGCAAGCACATCATCCTTCTACTTCTCTAAAGCAGGTACACTTCTCTTTGAAAATGCTTTTTAACATCGTTGTCATGGAGACTCAGATCCATCACTTTCATGATACCTGCTAAATTAAAGCCCTTTAGTGAGAGATTTAGGACTCGGAGCTTAGGTATGTTAATCATGTCGACAAGCATGAAAATAGATTTTGCAACATATACTTGAAGTTTTCAATATGAATCGTGCATGTTCATTAGGATAAAACAAATTACAGTTTCACGCATTTGTAAAATAATACAAGGGGAAAACGTGAATTATCAAGAATTCTGATACAGTGTTGTGCATGAATAAACAAACATATTTATATTAATGAGTTGACGTTAATGGCACCTCGAGTTACATATGCTGTGATATCTTCCACCAAACGTTGTTTATTACCTACATTATTGATGTTTCAATAGAAAACTAGGACATTACACACTTCGTTAGGAGTTCCGCGGTGGTGGGACATATATATTTTGTTATTCTTTAGAATATATATGTGATGCTCTCTTTTAACCACTTCGACGCTCATGACGAGCTCAGCTCGTCATGAATTGTGCCGCTCGCACGCTGATGACGAGCTGAGCTCGTCATGTAAGGCGGCTTTTTTCAAATTGCAGCGCGCAGCGGGAAAACCGCTAGCGCGCATGCGGTTAAGAGAAAGCTGGATTTCCCACCACTTCATATTGATATATTATGACAACAGAGTGTTGTCATAATGTTCTATTGACATAGTGTTCTATTGACATTATTATAGCCTTGCCGCGTAGTCTGGTTTGGGTAACTTCAGTCCCAATTCTATCACAGACTGTTCACTCTTTGAGACATGATGATGTGAGTGCACTTAATATTTATTGTATATGTTTGGTTGTTAGCGTACTGTTTATGGTTAGTATTATTTTGACTGCGGATCCAGAGACCTCTATACAGGGAGATCCCACCTCAATAAATGAAAAAAGACTTGTAAAGTGCAACAAATGCTAAATGGCGTCAAGGTGTTGATAGCTGTTAGTCATCGGAGGGGAGAGAAAATAAGGAGGAGCTAGCGGACTGCCCATTACAGATTAAAAAGCCAGGTCTTTAAGGCCTTGCGAAATAAGGCGTGAGATTGAAGTTTGGAAATCCAAACGGGAAGTTCCACAGCTTGGATGTAGCCACCGAAAAAACTCGACCTCCCCATTTCATTTCCTATACCTTGGAATAATTAGCACCCGCGTAGCTAGGGGGGGGCGAGGGGGGCGGACCGCCCCAGGCGGCACTAATTTAGGGGCGGCGTTGGAAAATGCAAGCAAGCTCACCTGCAGCGCATGCACCATCACCTCCTAGTATAGTGGTGGTGGTGTGGTGCATGCGCGACTAGGTTTCCCCCCCCCCACCGAAAGGTCAGAGGGGAAAGACTCTAACGAGCCCCGGCCCCTCCCCTTCATAGACGTACATGAGCGCAGCATTGCGTGCGCACTGCGCAGGCCTCGAAGTCGAACGGAGGCGTCGGGTGCTGACTGTCTTCTGTTGTGAGCAGCGCCGCAATAACCCCGGCGGGCCGCGTTCACATTGCCACAGGGGTCCATTGTCAATCCCACAGACCAGTGGTGGGGAGCCGAGAGTGACATGACCCAGAGTGAATAATGCATGAACTGAAGGCGAGCGGCGCCAGTGTCATGCTCGTCGTTCGTCCAGTAGTTCCTGAGTTACTGATGAGGACAGCTGGACACACACCTCTAGGCAGGCCGTGCCACGGCACAGTTTAAATTTGGCAGCCAGCTCAGCCAGGAGAGGGCACCCCACCCCCCCCCCCGGAGCTCGCAATGCGTTCTGCTATGAGGCCCGGCCGGGGCCCAGTGCGGCCTAATGATTTGGACCATGGCAGCCGCTGTCTCGCCCTAATACAGTCCAGTGCAACCAGGGGCTAAATTGAATGCTACTACTGGTCGAGTAAGGCTCATGTTGAGTCTTCTTCTGGACCGCAGCCGTGCTGCCTGCTCGTATGACGTCGCAGCTGTCTCCTACCATCTACCAGGCCAGGAGCTCGCTCGCTGACCTACAGTAAGTCTCACTCAAGTAGGTTCTTCTTATAAATTGAGCGCATCATCATTCAACCTGCAAAGTGAGTTACAGCCGTTGAACTCTGCATAATTACACTGCCTACAGTCTGCACATTCACATAATAAACGTTCTTTGCTATAACACTTTTAAGAGATCGGCTGCCTCCGGTTCTCTCCTCGCATGTCAACTTGACCTGACCCAGTGTTGTCGCAGCTGTAGAGGTGCAGTATTTATTTTATTTATTTGTATATATTTTATGTGGGCTAGTGCACTACTATTGTAATGGGGTCAGGTGGAGGCCCGTGATTAGATAATGTCAAGCAGCACCATTTAGGCTGATGAGCTAGTCGCGATTTCCCAGCTAACCCAAGGTGTAGGCCGCCAGTCACTGCCATTGTCATCCCATTTCCTCTGTTCCACTGTTCATGTCCAAAGCAGATTTTGATTTGTTAGGCCTGTGAAGGACCCAGCACGGTGTGTCCTATTTATTCCAATATGCATAGGAGGTCACTCTCCAGCACTTCTCACTGCATCACACCGCTGGACTATTGCACTATGCAGTTCAGGCCACGTTCCACAGGGTCACCCAATTGAAAGTTACCTGTGCCAGCCCGCTTCCCCCAGTACTTAATTGACTCCTGCAGAGGGCACAGCTCTAATTTGTGTGTCCCTCGCTTGGCCACAGCTTACCTACCATATGTGACCTTCCGTGGTGCTGAGAGCAGCTCCCGATCGAAGCAGGCCACGTGGTCTCTTCTTGAAGGGCCACCAGTCCCCCCTCAGGTCCCATTCTTCACGTTTCCCTCACAGGATCTGCACAGCTCCAAGCTCATCCGCTTGTGTCCACCTCCAATCAGTTTCCGATCCTCCAAATCCCTCTGATGCACTATGGTTCAAAACTTGCTAGTTTGTGTTTGCTTCATCTTTCGCAGTTACAAGCTGCGTCTTTTCTGTTCCTTGTGTGTCTCTGCAGGGCAGATGTGGTCAAATATTAAGGGCGCAAAGGGAGAGCTTCCCTAATTTGTGTATGCCATGTTTGTCTGTTAGCCACTCCCCCCCTTAGCTTCTAAATAATAACAATGCTACCTATTAATTTACTTTTAGGTGATGTTATCATTCAGCTCTGCTACTGTAAGCAAAGGTACAGCTGAGCTCTGCATTGCAGTCACTGTCTGTGCAAAGTTGAGTTCAGCTTCAGTGAGGCAGGCTCAGGCTCCACGCTGGGGCCTCTCTCACATCTTAGTGCCCTTCCATTTCTGGCACTTTGCAGCAGTTGTAAGATCTGATTAGAGTTTCTCGTTGCTCAGATGGGCGTAATTTCTGATATTTATAGGTTTCCCTCATCTTCATTGCTTGATTTTGCTCATGAGAATGTGTCACTCATAGTTGTTGAAATGTCACTCCTAATTATAGTGAAATTATGAATATGTCACACACAACAATCACCTTGGCAGCTATGAGCCTACAGGCGTTGACTTTTATTTCTGTGATATTTGTGTGTATATATATATATATATATATATATATATATATATATATATATATATATATATATATATATATATATATATATATATATATATATATATATTCCACAAAGTTTCTCCCCCTCGAGGCAGAAAACATGGAGTCGCAATCAAAAACAATTCCAGCACAGCGCAGCAGTTAAGTTTCCTTCATGATTTTATTCATCCATGGGGTCAGAAAAACAAAAAACCAACGCGTTTCAACAGCGTCCGCTGTCTTGTTCACGGTCAGTGTGTGGGTGTGACTCACAGTGTTTTGTAACATTTCCTAATACTGCAGGTACCGCCCCTTTTTGGGTGTATCCCAACAAGCATTGTGGGAATTGTAGTTTTTGGGATTTAACAATGTTTAAGGCATCTCCAAGATTTAATAAGTGCTAGTCTTCCCCTTATTTACAATTCTCCATATCATGATTGGCAATATTTACACAATTTAACACATTTTTTAAAGTAACGTCCCGCCCTCCAGTGGGCTAACAATCTACCTTATATTGTCGGCATTGTGGAATTTGTGATATGGGATATATTCACATTGTCCAGGCCTTAAACCTCTAAAACAATCTTTCCATAATTGTAACCTCAACCATGATGGTACCTCAGTGGTAAGGATTGGGGAGATTTGGTCACTACATGGCCTTTATGGGCGTCCTGCACTCCGGTGGGATGAGTTACAATTTACTTCCATTGCCCTGTGTGAGTTACTATACCAAAAAGGTGAGGGAGGGTGGTGTACAGGGAAAATAATCTAAAACAAGATTTTAAAATTTAACTGGATAAGCGAGAGGAGGCAGAGCATTTATAGCATAGAAATTATGTACTTTTCAGTCCGTTTACAAGTGAATATAAAGTTCTTCCGACTGATTGAGGCCCAGTGGCGCCATCGTTCTGAAAGAAAGAATATGTCTGGATTCTTTGCGTCTCAAAAGTTTTTCCATATGGCCACCTCTGTCCGAGAGAGTCATTGTTTCCAGACCCCAGAAGCACAATTGCTTCCAGTCTCCATTATGTTGAGCCTCCATGTGTTTAGCAACAGCGTTGCTTCTGTCCCTGTGAACTGTTGCTCGTACGTGTTCTAGAATTCTTTTCTTTAATTCACAGATGGTGCTGCCAATATATCTTAAATTGCAAGGGCACTCAATCATATATATTGTATACTTGCTATTGCAGGTTATGCATTCTTGAATTTTCCAAATTTTTTTGTTTGGCATTGTTAGTTCTGTGGTTGGTTTTGCGATCTCGCATACCTTGCAATTATAGCACTTGACGAAGCCCCGCGTTTGTAGCCAGTTTTTCTTTTTCTTGGTAGCTTGGAAATGACTGTGGACCAACTGGTCCTGTAGGTTTTTTGCTCTCCTGTACGTGATTACTGGATGGTTGCCCATTTTGTGACCGATTATATATATATATATATATATATATATATATATATATATATATATATATATATATATATTACCTACTGGCGGTCGCCAGTAGGTATATATAGTTAGGATTTTTTCTCTATGGGATTTTTGAAAATTCTATGTCTAATAACTTTGGCGTTTGTGGTTTGTGGACGGAATTGGCTGAAATTTTCAGGAAAATGGAACATTTTGTTTCTGAGCAGCCCCTGAGAATTGGGGGGGGGGTTCGTCAAGGGGGGGCCGAGAAAAAAGGGGGGTCCCAAAACGCGTTTTTCCAATGTTAATTTCCATAGGGCGGTTGGCCTCACTTTTAGCCCGAACGGCTGAATGGATTTGCACGAAACTTGGCAAAATTGTAGGGACTGTTAGCCCGATGTGCCTTTGCTAGGTCTCAATATATGTGCTCCAGTGGATTTTGAGAAATTAACATTCAAAAAAAGATATATATCTGTAACAGCGCTCCGGGTAGCGCTCCGGTTCGCGTACTTGACGCGTAACGGAACTTCGCGAAGCGAAGCTGATTGGCTCTCCGGTGTCTGTCAACATTCTAAACAGTCCGGAGCGGCCGCCATCTTGTCTCTCGGTAGGATCGAGAGACAAGAGGAGGCCAAAACAAAGGGGGAAATGACCATAAGGGGGCATAGTAGATCCTCCCTGACTCCCTAGGTTTGATGTGGAGGCTTTAAAAGGGCCCCGCTGGGTAAAAAAAAAAAAAAAAAACATTTTGTTTTTTTTGCGTGTGGAGCGCCCGGTTCGCGAACTGGGAAGCGGCCCGGGGAGCGTACTATAAGGAAAAAAGAATGATAGACTTTTTAAATATTGTATGTTAATTGATTGTTTGTTTTGTTGATTTTTTTTTTTTTAAACAATTATTTATTATTGTCATTGTGTTTCAAAATTTTATAAAATGTCTACCATTTCACTGTCTGAAATGTCGTTATTTTCATTGAACATAGCTTGTAATGTTTGAGTGTGTAAAATGTCCTCATTTTCAAGGAGGACATCTACTGATTGCACACATTGCAGTAGTTCTTGGTCCCAAGTTTCATCCATAAATTCAATATCATTTGGATCAATGATTTCTTCGTTGGTCTCTGCAAGGACAATTTTAAATGATACTTTCTGTTCGCCTTCCATTTTGCCTGAAATTTGCATAAAAAAAATATATATTAGTAGAGATAGGGCACTGTTGGGATTAATTTTAGATAGGCAGTTTTTAACAGTGAATTTATCTTTGGGCAGTGTATAGTATCAGAGTGGAAGTAGGAATATAAAAAAGTGTATGTGATTTAACGTAAGTAAATTCATAATTATAAAAGACAAGCCTAACTCCATCCATAACTATAACAGAGAAGTCTATCTAAATCTATAACTACTACAGAGGGATAGTATATAACTATCAGAAAAAGTTTACCATATTAACTTAAAGTGCACAATATACTTCAGTTTTTAAAATAACAACTTACCTTTACAAAGAAGTTGAAGTTATTAGTGAAAATCCTATTGAAATGTACACCAGGAAGTAGTAGTCAAAATGGCTGTGTTTCCTTCTCTTCCTTTATATTTAGGTACATAACCAATCAAATGTCAGGAAAAACAAAATGGAAAAGAAAGTAACATTTTCATTGGTTGTCAATTCCAACACTTCAGATGTGTTTTGTGAAGTAATTTACCTCAGGGTATTTAGAGAGGTCTACAGGCTAAATGGCTGACTGGAATTCCAACCAAATTTGTGAAAATGGTAGGGATTGGTATGTAGTATGAGCAAATCTATATTTGGTGAAAGTGTCTCCAGGGTTTCTTCTGTAAATTACTTTCCCACCTTTTTTAATGGAGCGCTTCCCGGGGAGCGCCCCGGTACGCGAACCTGCAGCGTTACGGGAGTCCACCATTTTGTGTTTCGGTCGAATTAAGATACAAGATGGAGGGCAAATAATGTTCAGAATGGGTAGAAGGGGACACGGTAGACGTATTTTGACCCCCTAGGTTTTCTGAGGATGGCTGAGGAGGCCCATATGTGCGGGAAAAAAAAAAAAATTTAAATTGCGCGCGGTTAGCTTCCGGTTCGCGTACCGGGTAGCGCTCCGGGGAGCGTACTTTGTTGAAAATTTGTGAAAAAATTTAGAGTAAAATAATAATTGTGAGTGATCAGATGTAGGGTAGCTCTGAGAAGAGCTTTTGGGTTTATGGTACATTTAGGTACTTATAAGTAGGTACCAATGCACAGTCTTAAATTCAGAATGAAAACTCTGTTCCCTTCATCTGAGAAGTGAACTCCATCTCCTCTGTAGATATCTTGCATGTAGTAACGCAAGTTATTGTTGTACATGGAGCCCATTCCATGGTCTCTCATGTAAGCTGAAACAGATTTGTTTACATGCTTCCTCGATTTCTCAATTTGTGGACAAAATTGGTTCGACCACCTCCATTTCTGTCTTTGGCATATATTTGAATATACCAAGGCAGTTTGAGGAAAAAGTGCCATCAATTGCTCAAAGGTGTCCTTTAAAAGCATTTCCAGACCTAGCCCAGTCAAAGTGCCCAAGTCATTACCTCCACAGTGCAAAATTAACAGGTCAGGTTTAGGCAAATGCATAAAGGTTTTCACCAATGGTATCAATTGGTGACATTTTAATCCTCTGTGGCCAAACCACTTAATTTCCACATCTTGTAAATTGAGGTTAGGTAAATTTCTGTTCTCAGCATACCTCTGAGCCCAATAGATGTAACTATGTCCAACAATCCAGACAGAAAACATGGTGAGAGAAGGTTCTGCTGCAGTCAGATGAAGTGTGGCAATGAAATGGCAGTTGGAAAAATAAGAGTTTAAAATGAAAAAAACTGTGGAGTTTCTGTGTTAAGGAAGCAGTAGCAGTGATTGGTGGATTTTGATTGCTGAAAACAGAAAGTTAGGGTGCATGGATGAGTTCTTTGAAAGATGTAATTTGTATGGTCAAGAAAAAATCATTTTATGAAAGATTGCACTGGATATGCAGGTGCACTGAGAGTTCAGAGTTCAATTGAAACATTGTTGTGTGAACTTGCAAACATCAGAGGTCTTTCAGGAGGTGGTTGCTATGCAAAAAAGGCAGAAAGGGCAGAGGGGGGAAGGGTGTTGATTTGAAAAAAGTGAGGGAAGAGTTTTGATTGGGTGACATGAGAGATATGTGTGATGAATTACAGCATTTCTGTGCTTTTGATAGCTGCAGACTCTGGAGTGCATACCTTTTGCTCTGCTGAAGACAAATTGGTGTGTTTCTGAGACTGTTTTGAAAATCAAAGTATTTGCTAAGGTGAGAAAAGATTCATTTAATTTAGATAGACAATAGTATGCTTTAGGGAGAAAATTATGAAGAAAGTTCTGTATTTAAAATGTTGCTTTGTGTCAAGTGTTTTACAAATAGATTTTGTTTCTTTGAGTTACATAGCCATGTTAAAAGTGACCCTTAAAAAAACGCTTTCATGTGTCTTAGGGCATTGTAAGTCATTTCCCGATGAATGTAGGTATATAATTGATTTATATGATGTGTTTAAAATCGTTTTTTGAAAAATATTAGGTTTCTTGATATGTACTGCTAGAGCTTCATAGGTTGCTTGGGGCATATTTATAAGGCATTTGAGTCTCTCTGATGTTATTTTTCCCATTTTAATTTAAGACCTTTCCCCATGGTGCAAGGTCCTTGTAAATATGCCGCCATCTGTGCTTGGCAAATTTAGATTTTAATTCTTTGACTAACATAGCCATGTTAAAAGCGACCCAGAAATGGTGCAAGGGCCTTAAAAAACGCTTTCATGTGTCTTAGGCCATTTTAAGTCATTTCCCCTTGAATGTAGGTATATCATTGATTTAGATGATGTGTTTAAAAACGATTTTTGAAATCAATTAGTTTACTTGATATGTAGTGCTAGAGTTTCATAGGTTGCTTGGGGTATATTTAAAAGGCATTTGAGTCTCTCTGATGTTATTTTTCTCATTTTAATTAAAGACCTTTCCCCGTGGTGCAAGGTCCTTGTAAATACGCCCCCATCTGTGCTTGGCAAATTTAGATTTTAATTCTTTGACTAACATAGCCATGTTAAAAGTGACCCAAAAATGGTGCAAAGAACCTTAAAAAAAACGCTTTCATGTGTCTTAGGCCATTTTAAGTCATTTCCCCTTGAATGTAGGTATATCATTGATTTAGATGATGTGTTTAAAAACGATTTCTGAAATCAATTAGGTTTCTTGATATGTACTGCTAGAGTTTCATAGGTTGCTTGGGGTACATTTAAAAGGCATTTGAGTCCCTTTGATGTTATTTCTCCCATTTTAATTAAAGACATTTCCTCGTGGTGGAAGGTCCTTGTAAATACACACCCATGTGTGCTTGGCAAATTTAGATTTTGATTATTTAACTTACATAGCCATGTATGCCTCTTTTGCATGACCGTGCGTCACTTTTGTGACGCAGCGGCGGTGCAAAAGATTTGCTATGTGGCGACATATTTACAACTTGATGCATCTAGGCAGATGTGTCATGCTGTAAAGTCCCGTGCCACATGAAACCGTGCAGCAGTGATGCAAAACATGCACCATGTTGCAAGACAGGTCTCATTTCATCTCCAACAAGATAAGAAGCTGAATCTTCTGTAAATGTCAAAATTGTTGTATACACTGCTCAACTTCTGTGTACTCTTTGATATGCTAGATCCATCTGCACTATGAGATACCTAAGCAAAGGAAACACAGGTGATGTGATTGTGAAATGAGGAAAAGAAACTCCACATTTTTCAATTACATCACCTGTGTTTCCTAAGTTTACGAATGACATTGTGCAGATGAGGTTTAGGTCTGTCCACGAACACAGAAGAGGTCTGGCCTTTGTTCAAGAGTGAAGTGGACATGACTTACTTCATTGGTAGGTCTTCACATGTATTATCTCCTCTATACTCTTCAACAAGCGTAAATTTAATCTGCAACCCTGAGTAGGCCTCACCTTAAACAAACCTCTGGATAGGCCACACCTTATCGTCATCCTGAATCAATCATTTAACATGTTAGGGACAGATTTATGATAGGTGTGTGCCTCTTTTGCGCCGCTGTGCGTCACTTTTGTGACGCAGCGGCGGTGCAAAAGATTTGCTATGTGGCGACATATTTTAAAAAAGATGCATCTAGGCAGATGTGTCATGCTGTAAAGTCCCGTGCCACATGAAACCGATGCAGCAGTGATGGAAAAGATGCACCATGTTGCAAGACAGGCCTCATTTCATCTCCAACAATATAAGAAGCTGAATCTTCTGTAAATGTCAAAATTGTTGTATGCACTGCTCAACTTATGTGTACTCTTTCATATGCTAGAGTCCATCTGCACTATGAGATACCTAAGCAAAGGAAACACAGGTGATGTAATTGTGAAATGAGGAAAAGAAACTCCACATTTTTCAATTACATCACCTGTGTTTCCTAAGTTTACGAATGACATTGTGCAGATGAGGTTTAGGTCTGTCCACGGACACAGAAGAGGTCTGGCCTTTGTTCAAGAGTGAAGTGGACATGACTTACTTCATTGGTAGGTCTTCACATGTATTATCTCCTCTATACTCTTCAACAAGCGTAAATTTAATCTGCAACCCTGAGTAGGCCTCACCTTAAACAAACCTCTGGATAGGCCACACTTTATCGTAATCTTGAATCAATCATTTAAAATGTTAGGGTCAGATTTATGATAGGTGTATGTCTCTTTTGCGTCACTGTGCGTCACTTTTGTGACGCAGCGGCGGTGCAAAAGATTTGCTATATGGCGACATATTTACAACTTGATGCATCTAGGCAGATGTGTCATGCTGTAAAGTCCTGTGCCACATGAAACCTGCGTCAATTTTCATATAGGTGTTTTGTTGCAAGGTATGCATTAATTTGCATGAAAGCCCTGTAAAACTAACACAGTGAAATTTAGAAGATTTCACTGAGTCAGGTTTATAGCATTGCTGAATCAAATCCTTACGCCTGTTTGAAACAGGCATAAGAAGTGATGCACCATGCAATGTGAGGGTTCCTCCTGTGCATTGCAGTAGACATGTCGCGCTTATGACGTGATTCCTGCAATGTGCTGCTTTTGCGGCACAGATGCGTGACGCATCTGTGCTGTTTTTGCTCAATGGTGCTCCACATTGTAAATTCGGCACACTATGGGTGGCAGAGCAGCGGTGCACATTAACTGGTGCATCCGTGGGGATGCGCCACTTAGCATAAATCTGCCCCTTTACATTTAAGTATGAGCAGGGGACACAGAGTCGGTGAGGCTTATCCAAGGTTAAGAAGAGATGAGTCCTGTTCACTGAAAACTTGGACATAGGCCTCGCCTCCTCAGCATCGCTGGACATGGCTAAATAATAGCTGCAAAATGTTACTCTTGTTAAACAATTTTACTATTATAATCTCTGAGATTTGTCTCTTACTCTGCAACATCTCATTGTTGTTCTCTTTCTTTAAAGATAACGACAACATCAACCATGAGTGACAATCAGCAATCAGTTGATTTTGACCTTATCATTGAACTTGTAATTGAAACGTCAGTAGAAGTAGATCCCTTGGATGATTTAAATTCTGAGGATGATGAAGAACATGATGAGGATGCCGATTTGTCAGAATTGTATGACATAGGGTGGGAAGCTGACGTGCTTGAGCCTATGGAACTATAAACATTTATTTTTAAAATTTATAATAAATGAAAAGTAAAAATGTAAACCGTTTCATTTAAAATTAAACACACCTTCAAAAACAGGTTATGTGTAGTGTCTTCAATAAAATATTAAAATATGCTCATAAAATTAGATCAGATTCACATATAAAACAGCACAGGTAAAATGAAGAAGAATTCCATTTCTTTTCTGCTATTTGTGTATTCTAAATTTGCCAAAGCACTAAAAAATATTCTATGTAAAAATGTCAAGTAGTGTGTTAAGTTTTTGATGACTGTTATTGATTTACTGTTTGGTAATAGTGGTTAATAACATTTTTTATTATATTTTACCACAGATTCAACTGCCGATCATTTCAAAATTTGAGAATGCCAACCAAGGATAGACTTAGAAAGGCTGCAAAACGTCAAAGACAGCAGGTCCATGAAATAATGCAGCAGTCCTCTACAAAAAAAACGTGTCAAGTCACCAAGAAAGCACCGGGTAAGACCACGAAAACATTCATAAGAAACATTTGTAGAAAAAAAAGTAGTAGTACAGAAAATGTTTTAGTCCAGAAAAAGAGAAGCAATTTAAACGGAAAGGAAAGGCCAATCAAAAATGTTACTGCTAGAGTAAGAGATAACTCTGTGTATGATAGTAGAAGGAAACAACAGTTTAGGGACATTCGTAGACGAATGTTCCGCAACAGGATAATTGGCAATTTGTTAAAAAATATTAAGAAAGGTCAACAGAAAGTGGTTTTTTATAAGAGAAAAAAAAAGTTGAGAAAGTTATTGATCAGGCATTTGAAATAAAGCGAAAGTTATTTATTTTGATAATCAATAGAATTAGGAAGCTAAACAAGGCAATTTATGATTTCAAAAGAAATAGTAGATGGAAGAGAATAGTTAATCATAGTAATTTTTGTGAAGTTTTTTCCGGAGAATGGATGCATAGTTCAAGTTGTGAGGCATTTTTCAATGAGGAGAGTTATTTCCAGGATAATGATTTGGTGCATGCAGTTGACACCAGTGGTCGAGCTTATGAGGTGAAAGATGGTTGTCCAGTTGAAAAAGAAAAACTTGTGACAACAGAGACAGAAGAGGTGTTAGGTAATGAGGTTTTAGGAAGACGTCCTAAGGGTCCTGTGTACACCTGGAAGTGTAGTAGTATTTGCAGTGTACGACAGGATTCCATCAATTTGCTTTGTGATTTTGTACGGACATTTAATAAGAAAAGTTTGAAGCAGAAAATGATGTTGTTGCAAGAATTAGATCCTTGCAGAGTGAGAGAAGTGACAGGTTTGCATGGTCATTCACTGGCTTGTCTTTCCAGGAGAGTATGCCAGAGTGTTTTTCATCATTTCAGGATGCTAGCAGTGCATCATAATAAAGTGAGGAAATTAGTTAGAATGTTTTATTATGCTAAGAGTCCAGCAATTATGCTTAAACAATTATGCGCTGCTCTTTTGCATGGTTCTGAAATAGATGTGAAGAATATTTCTGAAGAAATTGAGTTTTGTTACTTTGGAAGTAAAGAGGAGAATGTTGAAATTTACCCAGAAGAAGAGGGTAATGTGGAAGACAGTGTACAGGTTCCCAGTACAGATAATTTTCAGAAGGAAATTGCCACGTTTCAGGTAAAATCAAGTGAGAGGCCTAATTTCACTTGTGTGTGTTGTCGACGCACTTATTATAAGAATCAGACTAAGTTAGTGGATTTATATGCAAAAAGTGAAAGGGAAAATAATAGTGAATGGAAGGATTTCGCAACATACTTGATGGTAGAAAATTGTTTTGATTTGGGATCGGATCAACGTGTGTGTACTTATTGTTGTAACAAATTAAATCAAAACCAGATGCCTGCTAGAGCGGTTCATAATAATCTGGAATTGGTTGAGATTCCTTCTGAATTGAAGGATTTAAATACTTATGAATCTATTTTGATTCAAAGTATCCATCCCTTTCAGGCTATTGTAAGAATGGAGCCAAAGACAGGGAAATTGCCTCCATCAGATTTACAGAGAGGATTAAAGGGAAGAGTTGTTTATTTGCCTCTAGATTTGAAGAAAAACATTAATACAATTGGAGTAGAAAAAGTGGAAGAGGAACCTCTGGTTATCTTAGTTAATGGGGTTCCGACAAAGAATAAGAAAATATGGCAAGATTTAGTGGAGGTTAGGAAAGTCAAAAAGGCAACATTGTATTTGAAAAAAAATAATAAGTACTATAAGAATGTATATGTTGCAGAAGAGGAAGTAAGTGAGGAAGAGGATAGAGATTTGTGTGCTGGTCAAATTGAGAAAGTAGAACCCTCTACTAGTGAAGAAATATATGAACATTATAGTGTTCATCCTTTGCATTCCAAGGAAGTCATGGGGAATGCTATTGAGTTGTTTCAAATGAAACAAGCCAAAGGGAGTCCCATTAGTGTTTGGGAGGAAAGTTTGGGAGCTCGGTGTTTCCCACAGCTTTTTCCAACAGGTCAGGGAGGAAGATATGATGAGCGACCTCATCAAATTCCTGCTTCTGAATACCGGACTTTGCGATTGTATGCAGGAGATGCTAGGTTTCGTCAATGTATTCCCTATTTGTTTCATCTCCTGTTTGAAAGCGATCTGTTTGGACTGTCATATGCAGTGAACCACATCTTGAAAAGTGGTATACACATGCAAAACATCTCGGCAAGTGACTTTATCCATAAAGTCAATGTCCAAGACAGTATTTTGGATTCTCACCTGATTAATCTCATGGCGTGTCAGCGTGGTACTAATGAGTACTGGTACCGTCGTCATGGTGATTTAAAATGTATGCTGAGGAACTTAGGAACTCCCACATGGTTCCTCACTCTGAGCTGTGCCGAGTATGGCTGGGAAGACTTACTTGAATTTCTACGAGAGGCAAATGGAAACATTGAAAACATCGAATTCAAGACACCCGGAGAACTGTGCTCTTTGGATCCAGTCAATGTATGCAGGTACTTCAATCATAGATTTGAAGCTATGATGTCTTTCATCATGAACAAGAGAAATCCACCTCTTGGAGAGGTGTTGGATTTCTTCTGGAGAAAGGAGTACCAAGCAAGAGGTGCTCCTCATATACATATGCTGCTGTGGATCAAGGATGCACCTAAATTTGGAACGGATCCAGAAGACTTAGTGATGAGTTTCATACAACAGTATTCTACGTGTGCTGTTCCAAACGCAAAGGAGAAGAAAAGCCTAAGAGAAAAAGTTCTACGTTTCCAAAGCCATCGTTGTGGAAAGTACTGTCGTCGTAAATTCAGAAACAAGGACAAGTTCTACACCAAATGTCGTTTCGGCTTTCCACGACCGGTGATTTCTAAAGGAAGAGTAAACAGTTTGATGTCTTCGCTGCGACATAATGTGATGAAGAAATCACCTAAAAACACATACAATTTGAAGAGGAACGAAGAGTCCAAGTACATCAACGACTACAACCCAGTGATTTTGTCCATGTGGAATGCTAACATGGATATACAGTTTGTGGCTGATAACTGTATGGCTGTGGCTCGGTATGTGACATCTTACATCACCAAAAAAGAAAAGACAGAATTGAAGGATATGTGGGAGGACATTTCCCATGAAAAGAGCCTCAGTAAGAAGTTGTACAGTTTCAGTCTGAAGATGTTGTCACATCGAGAAATCGGAGCTTACGAATGTTCTGACCGGTTGTCTTCAGCAAGTCTCTATGCCAAATCCAGGAGTATCGTTTGGGCGAGTCTTGGTCTTGCTGCAACGCGTAATCGAGTTCTGAAACCTGTGCGGGAAATTGAGTATTTGGCGGAGAAGGAGCCAAACAGTACTGATATTTTGAAGACCAACATGTTGGATACATATTATCCAAATCGAAGCAGTCACCTCGAGAATGTTTGTCTGTATGAGGTTCTACAAAATTACATATTCAAGAGGAACATCAAAGAAGATATTGAGAAAGGAGTGTATGCTGTAATTGGAAGTGAGGGATGTCTGGTCAAGCAAAGAAAATGCCACTTGGTAAACCATCGAAAATTGAGTGGCGAATCTCCTGAAAAAAAGGAGTTTTTCTATTTAGCACTTTTGCAACTTTTCAAGCCTTGGCGTGCAGAAGAGGAACTGCTTGGAGATTTCCTCTGTTACGAAGACTCTTTCACTGCCGCCAAGGAGACCATAGAATGTCCTGCTTTTCCCAAATATCTAGAAATGTTGAATGCGGAAATCGAGCAGGAAGCAACGATTGCAGCCGAGATTGCCAGAGACAGTTCTCAGGACAGTCAGAGTTCTGTTTCATTGAGTCAGGATCCACTAGGAGGACCTGTTATCGAAAATGAAGCTGTCACTGCCATGAATGAAGTGGAAAGAGCCATGGCACATGCTCAGGAGGATGCGGTTAACTTAGAAGACTTGGAAAGACAACTCAACGTTGAGCAGAGGAAAATATATGACGAAGTTACCAAGCAAATTGATCATGGATTAAGTCATGAGAAGAAAGAGTGCTCATGTACGTCGTTGAAGCCTGTTCGACTGTACGTGAGTGGAGAAGCGGGAACTGGAAAAAGTTTCCTCATTAAAGCAATTTCATGTTATTTGCAGGAAAGGACTGAGTCAACGCTGTCTTGTTTTGTCACCGCTCCAACTGGACTGGCAGCACATAACATTAAAGGTATTACTTTGCATCGTCTACTGATGCTGCCAGTGGAGCATGACAACAAATTACAATACTACAAGTTATCTGGAGATGCTTGTTGTGAAGTTTCAAGAGTCTTGAGGAAAATGAAACTTCTTATCATTGACGAAGTAAGCATGGTTTCCAATGTTCCAATGTCATGCTTGCCTTTGTGCATTTGAGACTGCAAGAAGTTCTCAAAACAGAGTATGATGTGTTATTTGGTGGCAAACACATCATTGTTTTCGGAGATCTCATGCAGCTGACACCAGTGAAAGGACAACCTGTGTTAAAAATGCTCACGCATGAAGATACCAGGAAGTGCCTAGGGAGCATTGGCAACGTCAATATATGGTTAAACTTCAATTATGCTGAACTGCATGAAAATATGCGTCAGGCGAAGGATGAAGATTACAAGAATATTCTACAAGATGTTAGAATTGGAAAAGTGACCGAGCATGGGAAAGAAGCTTTACATGCACGATTACTGTCAAATTTATATCCAGAACAAGATGTTGTGCCTGAGAATATTTTTCAGAAAATTACTGAGAAGAAATCTGGAATATGTTTGATGCCAACTCTTGTAGAATGTGCCATCTTCAACAACAAAATGTTGCATTTAGAAAACCAAGAGATTGTGAAACTGGAAGCTATTGACAGAGTAGAGCATATGGGATCAACAATTATTTTGTCTGAGAATTTGAAAACAAAATTGGATTCATTAGAGAAGACTATATCTAAAACTGCAGGTTTTGAAAAGACTCTGAATGTGTGCTTAAACTGCCGTATAATTTTAAGAAGGAATTTACATGTTGAAAGAGGTCTGGTAAATGGATCAATGGGTAATGTTGTTGATTTTGTGAAATACAGAAATAGAGATGGAATTGAATTTTTAAAAATTACATTTGATGGCATTGAGGAAGTACAGCTAATTGGTTGTTGTTCTGCTAGATTTTTGCTTGTAAAAGACTTATATGTTCGCCGTAAGCAGTTTCCTGTTTGCTTGGCATATGCGGTGACAATCCATAAATCGCAAGGTTTAAGTGTAGACAGTGCATTGGTGAATATTGGCAGTTCTGTGTTCAAGGAGGGTATGGCATATGTGGCATTGTCACGAGTTAGAACTTTATCGGGATTGTACTTGATTGAGTGTGATGTCACAAACATTTGTGCGGATCTAGATTGTGTTAAGGAATACAATAGGTTAAGAAGAGAGTATGCGCCACATTTGCCTCAATATCCTTTGTTTGAGAAACGTGTGGTAGTCCGGAAACGAAGAAATGTGACCAATACTAGGGAGGTTGTAGCAAAAAGACGAAAAGTCGATGGACCTGAAATTATAAGCAGAAACAAAAAGGATTCTGTTGAAGATGTGGTTGGTTTTCAATTTGAAAACAGTTCTGGTGTCAACTGCTATGCTAATGTAGTGGTTAATGTTTTGTTTTCTCTAGAAAATGTAAAAGAAGAGATTGTGGTCAATTCTGATCAAAGATTTTGCAGTTTGTTAAATTCTGTGTTAGAGAAATGTAGCACTGATAGAACAAAAATAGAAAGTGTGTCTGAAATTTGAAATCTGTTAGACAGATGTTCAGGTCAAACACAATTCTCTCAAAATATTCAGCAAGATTGTCAGGAGTTTCTAATGTATATGCTTGATGTATTGCATGCTGAAGGTGTAGATGTAGATCACCTGTTTGGGCTTTCTTATCAATGGCAGCATGACTGCGAGAACTGTAGGGTATCAAGTAGTACTAGTGTAGACTCAGAAAGATTTATATATTTAATTTTGCCAGACAGTAAATCAGTCTCCTTTAATAAGCTAGTAAAAGCAGCTGATCACAACATGGAGTGTAGCCAATGTAAATCTGAAATGATGTCAACATTATTTATACGAACATATGGCCAGTATGTCATTTTAATGTTCCAACGATGTAGGCCTGATGGAACAAAATTGACAACTTTAATAAAAAAATTTGTGGCTTCGCAGTTGTCAATATCAGGAAGGACTTTTGTAACTGCAGCAATTATATATCATGACGGTCCTTCAATAACATCAGGACATTACACAGCTTATTTAAAGTCTAGAAATGGCTGGTCATTCTGCAACGATTCTGTTTTAATTTTCAAAAAAAAATTGCCGTATGACCTTTAAAATTCTTACCTGGTGTTTTTAAAACCAAAATTTTAGGGAAAGAATCTCGGGATGTGCTCTGAGGAATTTGAAGAGGTTCTAATGGCTCCTACACGATTTGGCCTTGAGGATAAGTGTAGTACAGAGACATAAGTTCATACCATAACACTTGACGTAATGGAAAAATAACTGCACTTTGAATGAGTTCAGAAAAACTGTTTCTTTTTATAAGCTAATTCAAGCAGCCAATCAAAACATGGAGTAGAGGGAATGTAAGTCTGCAATGCTGTCTACTGTTTTATATTGCTTTGTGATTAAAAGTGATGTAGAGAATTAAATAATTGTAGTAGTCATAGAGGTAGTGTAAGTCTGCTTCATAGTAAGCAGTATCAGTGTCATAGGAAATGTAGAATATGAGTGAGCAAGAAGGGTAAGATATTACTAGTCCAGGATTGTGAAAGTGATCTTGAACGTTTTCTTTCTGAAAGTTGCGGAAATACAAAATGACGGGATTTGCTTACAAGAATTCCAAGAGTTATAAATGGCTCTTACATGATTTGGCCTTGTGGAAACGTGTGGTAGAGAGCGAGAAGTCATTTATTGTATGTAACATATTTTTCAAAACGATGGAGGTTTTTTTTCAGAAAGTGGCGGGCTGAAAATAAAAACAGCACAACCGAGTGTAAGCTGTTCATAGGACATCCTTCGACATCATGGAAAGTAAGTTACTTTTGAGGAGTTCTGATTTCTGATTGGTTATGTTATATGTTTTTTTTAAAACACAATCATTTTGATTGTGTTTTTTTTCCCCGCTGTTATATGATGAATACCTTCAAGTCACTGTTTTTAGTGAAATTTGATACATTCTGAGAACAGCAAAAATAAACCATTTAACATGTATAATTAATTCTGTACTGTTTGTATTTATGATGTACATGTAGAACTGTGTAGGAGGCATGGAGAAGGTGAGGCTTCTGTAAGTGTCAAAGTTGTTGCATACAGTGCTCGCATTCTACGTAGTCTTTCATATGATAGACTACATTTCCACAATGAGATACCTAAGCAAAAGAAACACAGGCGATGTGATTGTGGAATGAGCAAAAAAAATAGCACGTTTTTCAATAATATTACCTGTGTTTCCTAACATTACACATCACATTGTGTAGATGAGGTTTAGGCCTGTTCCAGGAGACAGAGGAGGTCTGACATTTGTTCAAGAGTGCAGTGGACATGACTCACTTCGTTAGTAGGCCTGCACATGTATTATCTCCTCTATACTCTTCAACAATCCTAAATTTCATCTGCAACCCTGAGTAGGACTTACCTGAAACAAATCTGTGGATAGGTTACACCTTATCAGCATCTAGAAACAATTATTTAAAATGTTAAGGGCAGTTTTATGAAGGCTGTGTGCCTCTTTTACGCCGCTGTTCCGTCACTTTTGTGTAAAAGATGCACCATGTTGCAAGATAGGCCTCAGTTCATTTCCAGCAAGATACCGTCAGTTTAAAATGTATATAATTAGGACTGTGTAGGGGGTATGGAGAAGCTGAGGCTTCAGTAAGTGTCAAAGTTGTTGCATGCAGTGCGTACTCTTTCATATGCTGGACTACATCTGCACAATGAGATACCTAACCAAAGGAAACACAAGTGATGTGATTGTGAAATGAGCAAAAGAAATTGCATGTTTTTCAAATACATTACCTGTGTTTCCTAACATTACGAATCACATTGTGCAGATGAAGTTTAGGCCTGTCCAGGGAAACAGAGGAAGTCTGAACTTTATTGGTTGGCCTGCACATGTATTATCTCCTCTGTACTCTTGAACAAGTCTAAATTTGATCTGCAACCCTGAGTAGGCCTTACCTGAAACAAACGTCTGGATAGGACACACCTTATTGCCATCCTGAAACAATCATTTAAAATGTTAGGAACAGTTTTATGATGATTGTGCACCTCTTTTGCGCTGCCATTGCGTCACTTTTGTGAGACAACAGCAGTGCAAAAGATGCACCATGTTCCAAGATAGGCCTCACTTCATCTGCATCAAGATACTGTTAGTTTAAAATGTATATCTTTAGGACTGTGTAGGCGGCCTGGAGAAGCAGAAGCTTTTGTAAGTGTCAAAGTTGTTGAAAAACTGTTTGTCCTTCAATCTTTTCCCTTGTCTTTTCTAATTTTTAAATACATGTTTTAATATTTTTCAAATGTTTGTTATCTCTTTCACAGATTGAAAGTATAAAAATAACAAGTGAGTAAGTTAACGACAATTATAAGGTAAATGTTTTGTACTCTTTTCGTTACATTTCTATCACATTCACCTACTATTAGTTCCACAGCTTCATTTCTTTAACCCTCAGTTTCCTGCCTTTGCTACTTCCCTCATTCCTTTCTCTATTACCTACTTACTCTACTCCTTCCACTCCTTTCTCAGTCCCTCTCTTCTCATAGTTCCTCACTCTTGTTCACTCACTCCGTCTCTATTACTCTTAGTGTCTTTGACTGATCACACTTTCACTACTTGTTCATTATGCTTTCTCTGTGTAGTTGAAGCACACTAAGGGGCATATTATGAACACAGCCAATAAAATTATTGCTGTTTTTATCGGCAGAAAACTGCTGCAAAAGTGGTTTTAGCTGCAGTTTTCTGCCGCAAAAGCGGCTTTAGCGACACATTTCTGCCGATAAAAGCTGCAAAACTTTTATTGCCTATGTTGATAATATGGCCCTATGTTATTTACATTTCTTTGCTGTTTCAATTATTCTTTTTCTGTTACTTCTTCTTTTCTGCTTTCTGTTTTTTCTCTCTGTTATTCCACATGTTTTAATCTTATTTTGAACATTCACTCATATTCTCTAAGAAACTCTTCTTTGTTATTCTTCTACTCTCCTTTTTTTCTTTCACTTCCTTATCTATTTTGTTTTTCACAATTATACCCTCTTCCATCTTTTCTTCGGTAAATAAATCTATTAAACAGTATCTCTGGTTTACTCCCTATAGCTGTCTTTCTTTTAACATTACTCTGTTTACTTCCCTTATACTTACTCTTCTTTTTAAAAAAAAAGAAAAATGTTGGTTCGCTCCCGGTTCGCGTACCGGGGAGCGAACGGGGAAGCGAACCAAAAGAAATAGAGCTTGCCAGAGTGCTAAACATTCTAGCAATTTTTTTATAAAGGGGAGGTAGTTCTGAAAAGAACTTTTTTTTAATGTTTTTGTTGTTTTATATATTTTTTTTAATTTTCTGAACATTTTTTTTTTTTTTTGTATTTTTCGAACAATTTTATGTTTTTTTGGTTTTTTTGGAGGGGAAACAACAAAAAACAGGCATTGGAAAGGGCTCAACAGGAGCAAAAAAAAAAAAATTTTTTGGGGCGTTTAGAGCATTTGGGATTTTCAAATGCTCTGTTTACTAAGTTAATGCTCATATTGGCACATGAGAGTAAGGTACCGCAATATATACAGACAATCTTCATGTGCACAAAGTTTTCCTGTATTTTTGGCACTGTTTCCCGTGCCTCTGGCCCCGACAGAGATATCTGTGTTGATGTCCTGGCCACAGGAGTTGGTGGGTTGTCCTGCAGGTCACGCATCTCTGCCCGGCTGTAATTTAATGGATGTCACCTCTGCATGCGACGGTGCATAGTATAGTTGCCGTAACTATACTTCTTATCTGTGCCTCTAGATAAGTCCTCTTTGCATATGAGGCACGTCACATACCGAGCATTAACTTTTTTCTGTCCTTCAGGAAAAGAAAAAAACTGTCAAATGAAACTATTTTTATGATGGGATACCCGGGGCTCCTCTTGTAAAAACTGTGGTGCCTGTATTTCCTCTTCCTCTTCTTGATTCTCTTCCTCCTCTGTGTTGGCAAGGAACTGTGGAGGTGGTCCTCTCTTCCTATGAGGAGGTGGTGGTGGTGGTGGTGGGGGTCCACCAGCTGCAGCTACTAGTGAAGCCATTTTCCACTGAGCAAAATAGGTCTTCCTTTCACAAAGTTGAAAGTCAGAGTGAGAAAAAAGGTGGGGGCTTTCATCATTTGGGAAAAAAAATAGTTCTAAACCAATGAAAAGTGTTATTTTTAGGTCACCTGACCTAGCCTTACATCATTAGGAAACCAAAAGTGAAATGAACCAATGAAAAGTTTTATTAACAAGTCACATGACCTGTTACGCTTATGTTCCGCGCTGCGGAACGCGCTCCGGATCGCTTCCGGTTCGCGCTCCGGAGCAGTTCCGGGTGCGCTAACGCGGCGCGTCAAAAGACACATTACGCGGCAACGCGATACGTCGCGCTTTCGCAACGCGCCCCGGATCGCTTCCGGGGAGCTGCGCTCCGCGTCTCTGTTCGCGTACCGGAGCACTTCCGGGTGCGCTAACGCGGCGCGTCATAAGACGCATTACGTGACAACGTGATACGTCGCGCTTCCGCGACGCGTCACGATGTTGATTTCTAACGCGGCAGTTGCGCAAACGGAACGTTTACCGGTTCGCGGACCGGGTCGCGGCATCAAATTGAGCTAACGGGAAGCTTCCCGGTTCGCGAACCGGGAGCGAACAAAAAAAATATATTAAAAAAAAAATTATTAATAAACATATAAAATATATTTTTTGATTTAAAGAAGAATACATTTTACAGCTACAGATATTAGCTTTTAAAAAACCAATGAAATTCACTGAAAAAACCATAGGTTATAGACCATATATAGTTAGGAATTAGCATTTACAAAACCTTGAAAATTCACTGAAAAAACCATAGGTTATAGACCATATATAGTTAGGAATTAGCATTTAAAAAACCTTTTTTTACTCACACAAAACCATTGAAATTCCATATATAGTTAGTAGTACTAACTATATATCGCGCACCCGCAATCCACTGCTGATCATGTCACATATTACATCATTCATGACATGGTCAGTGACATCACTGATGAAATCACTGATGACATCTCAAATGACATCACTGATGACATCACTGATGACATCTCAAATGACATCACTGATGACATCACTGATGACATCTCATTTGACATTACTGATCACATCACTGATGACATCATTCATGTGATAATACGATGAACCTCTTCAGACTCTAAAATAACCTTAGATACACTCAGTGTAAACAGACACTCACAGACTGTCACTCATCCATGGAGTTACTCACACACCTAGTCAGTCATGCAAAGAATCAATCACACCTCCATTTCCTCAACTATACAGTTATACACACCTTACTTATTCAAACATATACTAACACATATTTACTCTCTTATACAATCCCTGATACAAGTTCACAATGATCCATACAGCCACTCACACATTCACTGGCTCTTATGCACAGTTATTTATATATGTCAACTCTCACATGTACTGTGTTTTACATATGTACTTACTTTGACATGTAGCACTGAGATATCCATTCACTCACCAATACACTCATGCACACAGTCAACCGCCCATACAGCTGTTTCCACATGCACTTTTGAACCCATACATCTAGTGAATCAACTGCTCACACATCTATGCACAGAGTCATACACCTCCCACCCACCCACACACACACTCAGTCTCCCATACAAATACTTGGGCAACCAATCAATAACCCATATAGTTAATCATATAGCTAATGATCAACACATGCAGCAGTTTACTGAACAACAGATATAATGATGCACAAATTAAGACAGTTTAGTCACTAACCCATGCACTCTGTGAGACACATTTAATCACTCACTCATACAGTCAGTCATGCACCTACTAAATCCTTCATCCAGACACTTATAAATCCACTCATTATTCAATTTGTAAGACATATTTTAACTTTACAGAATTATACAGTCACTGGATGTAGTCATCAGTGATGTCATCAGTGATGTCATTTGAGATGTCATCAGTGATGTCATCAGTGATGTCATTTGAGATGTCATCAGTGATGTCATCAGTGATGTCACTGACCATGTCATGAATGATGTAATATGTGACATGATCAGCAGTGGATTGCGGGTGCGCGATATATAGTTAGTACTACTAACTATATATGGAATTTCAATGGTTTTGTGTGAGTAAAAAAAGGTTTTTTAAATGCTAATTCCTAACTATATATGGTCTATAACCTATCGTTTTTTCAGTGAATATATATATATATAAATGCAACGAAAAACTGTAAGATTTTGAAGCAGCTGAAATCAAAGGGCACTCACCTAGTAACATTGCAAACTGACCGTACAGTAAAACAATTGTGTAACTGTGCAGCTGAACACTTCCCGCCCTCATAATGCTTGTTTCTAGTCACTCTTCTACGTTTGTGGTGACACTCACCATGTTATCTTTGACTTTGCCATAGTTTCCCAAAATGACAATTTAATGTATCATATGGGTGAAATATGGTATTATAAAGTCACTTGCTCGGTGTTGCTGCAGATATCACGGCACAGCAACATCAATTTCCTTACAGTTAGTTGTAGGCTCTGTGACAGAGTGTGAGAGCCAGGCCTGGCTGTCATTGCTGTAAACCTGGCTCAAGATTGGAAACATGTGTCTCCCGGACCTGTGAGAGAGCTGTATAAATGTACAGTATGGTTACCTATCCACGCTTCCTACCACTCTATTGCAAAAGGGAATATAGGCATGTAAGTCGGGGCAGGCAGATGCCTTTCAAATCTTAGAACAAAGGGTTCTGGGCAGGAATGTTGCTGGTACATCGCAGTTTTAAAAGCAGCTCGAGACGCTGGGAATGGGTGTGAGCAAATGCAGAGCGGTGGCTAACAGGGCACGGTGCTCTTTCTCTGCGCCACTGCAATGCATCATGGGACGCGTTTGTGTGTTTAAAAAAAAAAACACAACCTCGCTACTAATAACACAGGACATGCTGCCACTCAGACCCTATGCTTGCCTGTTTACTGTGCTGCCTGTTTTTATTACCCTAGTGCCTGCGTTGAGAAATACCCACTTTTGCTTAAAAATTTCCGTTTGGCGCAAATATTTTCTTGTCTCTGGTGAGACACTAAAAACGCACACAACATGCGCCCTTTCTTTAAAAATGCAATTGAGTAAAATATCAGGTTACCACATTATCAGGACAATACCTGCCTTAATAATGTCCAGAGGGCTTGTGACACATTCATATGGGAGGGGGACTAAAATGTCCTTGAGTCAGAGAAGGTAATCACCAAGAGAAAGAAACAGGATTGGGAACACCCAGTGGTGCTCGAAAAATTTTCAGAGTGGTGTCGCTGCCATCAATGCTTCATCACTGAACTCAAAATGTTGCACATATATTATTGTATTGTATTCAAGGCCCTCCACGGACACGGTCCAGTACCACTTCAGAACATGTTTCATTGGTACACTCCGTCTAGATCCCTTCGCTCGGCTTCCGCTCATCTTGCTGTGGTGCCTAAAGTTTTGAGAGCTCGGCTGGGCGGCCGATCTTTCAGCTTTACGGCAGCCAGATTATGGAATACTCTTCCGTTGGAATTGAGAAGTACACAAGACCTTGTCTCTTTCAAGAAAATCTTAAAAACACATCTGTTTCCTAGGACTGTATCTTCTTAATTCCTAAATTCCAGTAGGATGTTTTAGCAGGATTTTCATCAGTCAAAGCGCCAGGATAAATACATACAAAGACTATAAATACATACATACATATATCGTTAAAAGCATGGTGTGTTCGTGCACTGTCATTTATAGACAGCACAATCTCCATTGAAGGGGTCACTTAACTTGTAAAGACACAGTTTTACAGATAAAACTAATATAGCACACAAACGATGTGTGGAAATTGGGTGTCAATCAATCACACAAACAGGATTTGCATAGCACTACTTATAACTTGTGAGGGTATCTAGGCACTGGGGGGTGGGGGTGGTGCTGCTGATGAGAGACGTTAATCGAATAACCATGTTTTTAGGCCCTTCCTGAAATCCTTCAGGGTGGCAGTCTGTGTGTTCTCCTTTGTACTGCCGGTCACCAGTATATTCAACTGTGTAGCCTTGGACCGTGTCATGTATGTGCATGTAACTTACATGATCGAGGTAACTATTTGCGGCGATACTACGTGTCTCTCTGTCCTTTTTCTCCCGCACCCGACCCCCCCTCCAGGGGCGGCAATCTGAGGGATAGCCCCGGGCGCCACATGCTCTAGCTACGCCCCTGATAATTAGGAGATGTTTGCCTGAGGATTGCAGCTGTCTAGCGAGAATGTAACGTTGAAATAGATTATTCAGTTGCTTAGAGACTATGGGGTCAATTAGGATGGCGTACGGACAAAGTCCGTCCGCCATCCTGTCGGAGGACGAGACCGTCCGCCACATGGGCGGATGTCCCGTGCCTCGAATTAGGATGCACCCGCCATAGTGGCATTTTTTACATTGGGCCGCAATGCAAAAAATGCATGTTGTGCGTTTCAAAGCACAACATGACAGGCACCGCGCGGTGCCTGCCATGTTGTATTCTGAAACGCAGGGAGGTACCATAGGTACCGCCCATGTGCACCCCCCCATTCACCCTGGGGGCCCGCAACGGGCCCCCAAAGCAAGGGCCGTATGCCTTTTTGTGGCGGCATTGCCGCCACGGAAAGGCATTCCCCTCAGCCCATCCTAATATGGGCTGGTGGTGTCTGATAGACACCGCCACCATATTAGACCTTTTCCGCCGCGGTCGCCTTGCAACCGTATCGGAAAAGCGGCGGACAGTCTTCCCGTCCGCCACGGTTCCCCTGCCATTATAATATAGCGGGGGGAAATAGGTGGCGGACGGGGAAGGATGGCGGACGGATCGCCACTGCCTGCATGGCGGTGACGATCCGTCCGCCATCATAATTGACCCCTAAGTTGTCTGGGGCTTTGTGAACCATGCAAAGAGCATTCAAGGTAATTTGTTTGTTCAGAATAAGCCAGTGAAGTGTCCAAATCCCCATAGAGACTGACAAAAATGTAGGGATGTCAAGAATTAGTCTGGCTGCAGCGTTCTGAACAAGCTGCTGTTTGGCAAGAACAGTCTTATTAATGTCCAGGTAGAGAGCATTGCAGTAATTCAGCCTAGACGTGATAAATGCCAAAGCCACTTGTTTTCGTGCATGAAGTGGAATGAAGGGAAACACTTTCCACAGGGATTTAATTATCAAAAACAGGCAGAAACTATCCTGTTTACCTGCAAATCAAACAATAGATTTCTATTGGCCACTACTCCAAGATTTTTTGCAAAGTTTGTTGGAGTGGCCTATCTGGCCACCACAGATTTGGCCATAGAGAAGGTTGCCCACCAAAGATCAGAACCTCCATCTTGTCCCCATTCAGCCTAAGTAGTTTCTCCCCATCCACGTGGCCACAGATGGCATAGAGTTTTTTAAATTGGAGGCAGTCGCATTGATGTCCCTCGAGATACACACGATGATTTGGGTGTCATCAGCAAAAGACAAAGCTTGGAGCCCAAAAGATCTAATAAGTTTTGCCAGTAGGGAGACATACAAGTTGAACAGTTTAGGGCTCAAAGAGGAGCCCTGAGGCACCCCGAGGCACCCCACATGGAATCATTATGGGCTCCGAGCAAAAATGATCCACCGTGGCCATCTGTGACATAGCGCATGGGTAGTTTACCAGCGCTCATTCTACTAAGGACAGGACATCCACCTTGAGGTGTCCTACGCCGGAGAGACGACAGGAGCAAGCGCTTCAAATTTACTGGGTTTCAGTAGACATTGGCGACACTACGTACTCCCACCTTGATTTTGCAGAGGGTAGGCACACTTACACCCACACCACCTAGTGTAGATAGTCTTTTGGTCCTGACGAAATGCACTGTATCGCTTAGAACACTTTTGCGTGAAACATGTTGACCATGGATATAGAGTAGAGACTGGATCCCCTGGACATTTAAGCCAGAGAGCCTCCACTCTGTTTGTTTTTAGTAAGGTAGGTTACCACTTTATTAAAGTTCCTCTGTGGTCAACCCAACCTTTTTTAACCACTTATGCACAGCTACACACACACACACACACACCCTCCCCTAGGGCCCTCACACCCAAGGCACCATACGGCAGGAACAAAAGATCTCCGCTAAAGAGCCCCTTTATGGGTGCCTGTCGGGTATTGCACCGCTGACCCGACGAGGAGCGAGCCCATCTGATGAAGCATGACACCTAGCTTGCTGGGTGTGTGAGGAATCTAGATTCCCCTCCTGTTTGCCTTTTACTCACTTTGGTTCATCTGTCTTCCTTTTTTAACCTATTTTTGGTTTGCCATCTGTGACATGTCACTTAGAAAAGATGCCAGGAGTAACACCTTGGCTGCTAAGGCAATTCCCGCTGGGTGCTGAAATATCCAAGATCCCATTCTGCATGACGAGTTGACCTTGTCATGAGCACAGCTCCAGTGTGCCTCATGACAAGTTCACCTTGTCATTAGCATGGAAAAGGTTAAGTGCTAAGACTGTGAACCCCAGTTCCTGAAACCAATCGGCAATCCAGGTCAGGGAGATGGTATCGACTGCTGCTGATAGGACCAGAAGGACCAGCACTGCAGCCTCCCGAGCATCCACCATGGACCGGATGTTGTTGACTACAGACACTAGTGCTGTCTCAGACCCATGGTTGCTGCTAAAGCCAAATTGAGAACCGTCTAGGAGTTGGAATTGTTCAAGATAGTTCATAACCTGAAGGTTCAGATATTTCTCAAGGATTTTAGTGGGCCGATAGTTCTTTAGTTCTGCCAGATCCACATTGAACTTTTTGAGCAGAAGCGTAACTACAGCCTTTTTCCAAATTAGAGGAAAACACCCAGATCAGATAACTTTTTTCAGGGTTTCAGTAAGATGGGGAACTATACTCTTGGCTCCTAATTGCGGGACATTAGGGGGACAGGGTTGTAGTGGGGAGCCCAATTTAACATTGGACAGATAATGTTCTGTTTGCCATTGTTTCAACAAGTAAAGCATAATAAGCCTGCTGTGGGTTTGTCTTTGGTAGAAAGATGTATTTGAAGGTCGGATTCTGCCTGAGTCTCTACATTTAAGGAGTTAGAGAGCTTATAGTTGTGAAGGTCCACATCTTTGTATATATCCAAAATGTTGGAATGGAAGAATTTAGCCATTCGGTTGCAGAAATCCTGGGAATTCTCTATGCGCACTGGAGCTGAGAGGACAGCTAAGAGGTTGATCCGATTGAAAAGAACTTTAATGGACTTAGTTGAAGCAAGCTCATTGGTGCAATACCACCTGAGAATGTGTATGTACATTGCCTGTCTTGAAATATGTGTAGGAGGTCCCAGAGACCTTGGAATCTCCATGGATCAACGTTATTGCATTAATCCAGACTGATTGCTCTTGGATGGTGGTTTAGTGTGTTATGTGTAGTCTTGGAGAGATACATTGTATATAATTAGAGAGGTGTGGTGTTTTGTGTTGTTTTAGAGAGATACATTGTTCTTGATGAGAAAGATGTGGTGTTACATATTATCTGGAGGGATACATTGTTTATGACAAGAGAAGTGTGGTGTTGTGTGGTGTCTTTGAGATATATTGTTTATGATGAGAGGTGTGGTGTTACATGTTATCTGGAGGGATACATTGTTTATGACATGATAAGTGTGGTTGGAAGCTCAGTGAGGTGCAACTACGTTGTGCCTCTGAACTGGCTTTGTGTGCATTGTTCTCACTGATGTGTTCTTGTGCAGACTGGCTCTTTATTATGGTACGGCACCAAAATAATGTTGATTGGAGGAATTGTGTTGAGACTCTGTGCAGAAATCAGTATCCATAAAACACTGATTATCCATGACTAAAATAATAAGGAATTCAGGGCATAGAACTAATTGCATAAGATGAATAGATGTTAACTGACTGATCTCAATTGAAAAGATCCCTGATGAAGTCCTAATATAGGATGAAATACATTGGCTTGGCTGTCTTTCCTAAGTACATTAAGAAGATGTAAAAAGTAGTAATAAAGATTATTTTCCACTTGTAAAGACTGAAGCTGTTTTCTTTGGACGATCCTAGAAGCTGCATTGAATATTTATTAACTACGTTCCTACTGAGGGGACAATACTGTGAATTTTGGTGCAATTGATTGATACGAAATAGACTTTTTGTGATGTATTTTGTGTGCTTCTCATTCTGTATTAAATAAAAGTACTAGAAGCGAACACTGCTTCAAAGAGCAGTAGGGAATGCTCAGAGAGGGTGGATGTGAAGGTGTCAGGAGGAAATGTGCTTTTTTTGGGATTGAGGAGCAGGTGAAAGTAGGGTATTGGAAAGCAAGGATGAGGAGGTACTTTCTTTTTTTTGGGCAGGATAAAGGGCTGGGCAAGGGGAGGGCACTGCCAACCATGGATGAGCTGGATGTGCAGGGTAGCAGGATGCTTGTTATTTTGGTTTGGTTGAGGGGAGGGTGGAAGAAGGGTATTCTTAAGGGTGGATCTGAGGGTGACTAGATTTTGTTTTAGTGGACAGGAGGGAAAGCTTTTTATGAGGGAGATGTGGGTGAGTGGGTGTCCGAATATCAGCTAGTTTAAAGTGGGCTTAGGTAAACGAGGCTATGTTGTACATTACTGCCCATGATTTCTGCACCCCTGCACTATTGATCTCAGCAAAGAAAAAGGATTTTCGAAAGGGTGAATCCACAATATGATCACTGCAATACAAACTACGTTTGGCTAACCTCATAACAGAAATGCTAATGTATCTGTTTATAAAACATTTATAAAATACTTTGAAATAAAAAAATAAAAAAAATTGACTGAGTAGCTCTCAATATTGGGACGTTTTTCACCCTGAGTTTCCAGGTTACATTGCAGTCAACTCAAGCTTTGCTTTTATGGTCTATTTCATGTCTCTTGGAACCCTCGAGGGAAAGAGAAACAGTATTGACATCTACTCATCTACAATCCTACATATTACTGTCTAGTTGCAAAATCACACTTCAACTGTAACAGCAAAATGGCATAGCCACCCTTTTGCGATATATTCTTGCCGCGGAGTAGTGGCACCGCTTTGTCTGCTGCCAGAGACAGCACACTGTGTAATGCAGGTCACTCAGAAGAATTACAACTGTTGTTTAAACAAATCAATAACACGCTTTGCTGCATTTTGTTTCCTGGGCTATTGTGTCCAGACAGTTCAGTCATTAGCCAATAAGGAGACATACATGGCATGCGTTTATTTATCACCCTGCAGAAGTCCATTACAAGAATGGGAGAATCTATCTGCAAAGAGACATTTTCAACCACAGACAACTTTGATAGTGAAATATTAAAGTGCTTAACATGATTTCAAGTTTCTTATATTGTGTTTACTTATTCGGTATATCTACCATTGTAGTATGAATGAAACAAGAGAGCACAGAGTTTTAAGATGGCTCACAGAACGGTGCTGGAAGAACCATGTATTATACGGAATAGAATTCCTCCTGCTATAAAGATATTGCAGGTCAACTCCGAGTTCCTTGAGGAACTCATTTTTCAGCATTGTTGCATTATATAATCAGGTGACTTCCAAGACTCCTATAATGCAGGTACTGAATCCCACATATCAATAAAAGGGAGCAAGATAGTTTTGGGTTCACATACCATTTGTGCCTTGAAGGTCTTCTGTGCCTTTAAGAAGCTGTGCAAACACGTGAATGTGATTATTATTAAACAATTTTCGCCCATTTTTCCGTTTTTCTATTTTCTGTAAATGGTTTTGCAATGCCAATTGATTTTCTGTTATTATGTCCCAGGCACTGCATGTAAAATGTCTGCTATTGAGGTAAAAGTAAGTTCCTCAGGCTACAACTTGCGTTCAGATGCGAAGTCTTGGAACAATACTATATGATAACTTACCTCCTTGTAAAGAAAGTAAAGACATTGTCACAAACTTGATGAAGATTACAATGTTGAAATTGCCTGAAGAGTGGTATGGAAAATTGGGCAGTTGGACAAACGTTTGGATAAATACATTCTGATTTCGAGGCCACATAGGCAGTGTCCATGTCTCTAAAGTATTGCATACATGTTTCTCCATAAAGAGAACTAACATAGGAATACACCTGGCTGCAGGGGTGCAGGTTCACAGGTGTGCAGGGGAAACATTTCTCCTCAGGAAAAATATTTTCTCCATTGAGAAAAAGAGTTGTGAACTTCAAATGCATTTAATGTGACATTAACACCTGTGGAAATTCACATTTCTGTATGCGGAAATAGCTATGTATGCGAGTTTTCCCGGTAATCTGTGACAGTTGTACCTTCCAGGGAGTACTTCTGATTCTTTGATAAATGCTTGAAAGTTAGTAATTGACCAACAGTGTAGGCATAAACATGTGCAACTTTTATCAAAGAGTAGGACCCTTTCTCCACTCTGTGCTTTGCACTAGTACGGCTGGTGGGCACCCTAGCTGAAGCCCTGGCATTTCTAAGGCTAGACAGAAAAGAAAAACAAGCATTAGAAATGCAATAGGTCTCGGATTTTTTTGAGTTAGAGGTAATGGCATTGTAAATGGCAATGTGTTTTATCCATGTGTTCACCCTGCACACTCATACACTGCAGTCACTGTCACTCCGCAGTCACTATCACTCTGCAGTCACTCTGCACTCACAGTCACTCTGGCACTCACTCTCGCACTCACAGTTACTCTCGCACTCACAGTCACTCTTGCACTCACTCTGCACTCACTCTGCACTCACAGTCACTCTCGCACTCACTGCACTCACAGTCACTCTCGCACTCACTCTGCACTCACAGTCACTCTGGCACTCACTCTGCACTCACTCTGCACTAACAGTCACTCCCGCACTCACTGTCACTCTGCACTCCCTCTCCACGCACTCTGCACTCACAGTCACTCTCGCACTCACTCTGCACTCACTGTCACTCTCGCACTCACTCTGCACTCACAGTCACTCTCGCACTCACTCTGCACTCACAGTCACTCTCGCACTCACTCTGCACTCACAGTCACACTCACAGTCACTCTTGCACTCACTCTCGCACTCACAGTCACTCTCGCACTCACGCTGCACTCACTCTGCACTCACAGTCACTCTGGCACTCACTCTGCACTCACAGTCACTCTGGCACTCACTCTGCACTCACAGTCACTCTCGCACTCACTCTGCACTCACTGTCACTCTGCACTCACTGTCACTCTGCACTCACTGTCACTCACAGTCACTCTCGCACTCACTCTGCACTCACAGTCACACTCACAGTCACTCTTGCACTCACTCTCGCACTCACTCTGCACTCACAGTCACTCTCGCACTCACTCTGCACTCACAGTCACTCTCGCACTCACTCTGCACTCACAGTCACTCTCGCACTCACTCTGCACTCACAGTCACTCTCGCACTCACAGTCACTCTCGCACTCACAGTCACTCTCGCACTCACAGTCACTCTCGCACTCACAGTCACTCTCGCACTCACAGTCACTCTCGCACTCACAGTCACTCTCGCACTCACTCTGCACTCACAGTCACTCTCGCACTCACTCTGCACTCACAGTCACTCTCACACTCACAGTCACTCTCGCACTCACAGTCACTCTCGCACTCACAGTCACTCTCGCACTCACAGTCACTCTCGCACTCACTCTGCACTCACAGTCACTCTCGCACTCACTCTGCACTCACAGTCACTCTGGCACTCACTCTGCACTCACTCTGCACTAAGTCACTCTCGCACTCACTCTGCACTCACTGTCACTCTCGCACTCACTCTGCACTCACTGTCACTCTCGCACTCATTCTGCACTCACTGTCACTCTCGCACTCACTCTGCACTCACTGTCACTCTCGCACTCACTCTGCACTCACTGTAGAACAGTAATGGGGGGGGTCATGGTTCCAACCAAATTAAGACGAAAGATGTGACGGGGAATGGGGGGAAGGAGGCTAATAATAACATCATTGTCCTATTTTACATCACATCTATTTAAAAATTGCAGCTATTTACTATACCGACAGAATGAGAAATGAATTTGCTCTCAATGTACAGCGCAGTGTAGGTAAAGTAGCAGAGAGAAACCAACTTCCTGCTGTTTTTAATGATCGTTTTCAAAGAAAGGGGAAATACCTTGGGTGTTTGCTTCACATATTCCTATACAAACGCATATACCTTTCTCGATGTAAAGAAATCATTATCAGTGGAGACCATCTGTTTAAGCACCTGAGTACCAGTGCACAAACGGCGTGAGAGTGAGAAAGGAGACACCCAAAGTCTAGCTTAAGGAGAAATAAAGACTCCTGCGCTTCTGGTGCCTAGGAGTAGGAGAAAGATAGGAGACGAGAGAGGATTTTATTGGGATTCCTAAAGGATGACATGTCTTTATTAGTAATGTACGGTCATGATTTAGGCAGCTTGGCCTTACCGACTGCTACACGTGCATGTCTTCCCGATGATTACAGTTGTCTTTTTTCAAAAGAAAAAAAGTCCTGAGTGCGAAACATGCAGTTGAATAATAGCCCTAATGAGAATACTTTATGTTCCTCAGCAATGCATGAAAATATTTTATCTACACCCATAAATGTGCCCGTGCTTCTAATGAATGCCTTGCCCTGTAGGCTGTAACAGCATGTTTCGGAAACTCTATGATGCATTGGACTGCTCACTCTATTACAAAGGCTGGAACAATTACCCTGCACACGGAAATACATGACGGGATTCTTGATTCCCCCAGCTGTACCCGCGCTTCACCTCTGAATAGCTACAGCTTTTACACAAGTGGCCTATGTAAAACACTGAACGCACAAAATAAAATAAAAAACCTCGGCCTCGCGCACGCACGCCACTGCAGGCATATGTTTTCAATTATCTCGGCCGTGACGCCGAGATAATTGAAGATATATAGCCTTCTGGTGCGCGTGACCGCACGCAATATGCCATAGGCGGAGCTACTCTACCGCCTATGGCCTATTGCGTGCTGTCTTCTAAAAACACACGCATGCGGGGCCCAATTGCCATGCAGCTGGCAAAAAGAATGACGAAAAATCACGAGCAGCCAGGAATCTTTAAGGTAGCTTTTCGGAGATGCTAACTACAGGACTCTTGGGCTCCGCCCACACTGCTACGCAGTGTGACGTAGGCCCGAGCCCTAAAAAGGCAATCTATTTCAAGGTACAGGACAGAATCAAGCACCCAGCAGCACTCACTGTTCTCTGTTCAGTCTGATCAAGATGCAATGAGTAATTCATGTGATAGATATGGGGTCGGTGTGCTTGCATTGAACATTCAGTGAGAACGCTCAAGGCGCAGAAGGAAAGGCATAAAAATAACACCAGACCCAAAACAGGAGTCATGTCAGGATGAGAAAGCAAGTTTTAAGCATCTGGAAGAATTTGAGCAAAGCTATTAGTGTGCCTCTGAAAATGTAAGAGCTGGTTAAGCTGACATTAGAAGCCATATAATAATCAATAGACCCATGCTACCCAATACATTATCAGAATGGCAGTCAGTGAGGTTGTCTGGCATTGAATCACTTACACTGCTGTCACAATGGCTCCGACAGTGCCCTCTGTGTCAACTCAAGTGTGCAACACTCCCCTCCGACAGCACCATGTGCCGACAGCACCACCCTCCCACTAGCTCAGGAGATGGATCCCTGGGCTTGCCCCAGTGCCATGCTAGACCGTCTGCTGCACAGATGCCCACAGAAAACCCTAGCCTGCCTAAAGGGACTATATTTTCGCACCACACAACCTACCTATATAACATGAAATTTCTGAAAATTGTACTTGTCACTCAAGGCTACAGTCAAGAATAGAGATGGGAAGAAGCCCCGGCAGATAATGTTCAAAGACCAACTCCAAACTGCTTGGAATCAAGTCCATGGTCTATTGTGTGGACGCTAACTTTGCCCTCACAATGGCCATTCCCACTCGCTGATATCCCAAGACCTATGTAAAAATCCTCATCTGCCATGGAAGCGTATGTGCTATATCAGAGCAAGAACCACACGTGCAGTAATGATCTCTTTATAGCATGTTTCGAATTTGGATGAATCTACATCAATGCAGTGAAAGTGCTCGATGACATTGCTGGTATGGCTACCTCCCCTTTCCAGCTTATACGTTAATATCTCGTGTTACTGTGTAATCACGGTTTTTCTCCTTACGCTTATTTTTGGCACCTGTAACTGATGTAATTTTGTAACCTGTAACTTGCTGATCCTCATGTAAAGCTGCGGTGCCCGAGCAACTTTGGCTGATGCCCGGTGGAGCTGTCATATGCAGCTCTAGAGGAGTTTGGCTCTGGTTCACCTCTCAGCTGGCACCTACCTAGCCGGACATCGTTTTCCTCACCTCCACCTTGTGTGTAACTTACTCTGGTTTCTCTTCAAAACTAAAAAATCTTTCGCCTTTTCACCTCCACCTTGTGTTTCCCTATCTGAATTCCCTACCCCGTTTACCATTCCCCCTCTACCTCTTCACTCCCCATAAGACGTGTGTACGCGCTATCAATCTCACATTATTGTGTAATCTCATATTTCTTCTTTTCTCCTATGCCTACACTTGTCTATGTAATTACGGACCGTGTAACTCACTGATCCTCATGTAAAGCACTCTGATACCTCCGGGTCTAGCCAGCGCTATATACAACTTTGCAAATAAAAAAATTATATTGAAAAAGTAGTCTAAATGAAACACCTTAAATAAACGGGTATGCACTTTAATTTCCATAGATTCATATTCCTATATTTCTGCAGAAACTAAAAATGTGGATGTTTACATCGTACAACTACTGCCCCTTCCACCAATCCTAGATAGATAGAGTTCTGTAAAGCACTATGTAGTAGTTATATACCATACGTAATTAGGTCACATGATCACATGGCTGACATGGTAACATAGTCTACATGAAACACTTTAAATAAATGGGTATGCACTTTAATTTCCACACTTAAATTCCTATATTTCTGCAGCAACTACAAATGTGGATGCTTACAGCGTACAAGTACTGCCCCTCCCACCAATCATTTGAGGTGACCTTCTGGTGGCTACGAAGATAGTATCCAGGGTGTGGGGGGAGGAGAGAGAGATTTCTGTTTCTGTAAAGCACTATGTAGTATTTATATATCATACGTAATTATTTATAAAAAAAGATCAGCAAAGTCAATTGACCTGGCTTGCATTTGTGTCCTAAGTAAGACTCTGAAAGCATCTACTGCAGTGAAAAAAATAAATCAAAACAAAAAGGATTTCTTCCCGTGCGATGAACTTATTTTATTTATTTTTATTTATTTATTTATTTTATTGAATTTGTATTGCGCTCAGCTACCCATAAAGGGTTTCCCGGCGCCAGGGACAGCCTAGAGAAGAAAGATAGGTATTTGCTGAAGCAGGAAAGGCAGAAAACATTTGATCAACTAAAACAGAAAAGTTTTTAGCTTTTTGCGAAAAGCCAAAAGGTTGGTCTCCGTTTTGAGCGTCAATGGAAGAGCATTCCACATCTTCGGCCCCAAATGGGCAAAAGAGCGACCTCCCATTTTTGTCAAGCGAATTCTAGGAATTACAAAATTTGCTTGATTTGATGACCTAAGGGGACGGTTTGGCTGATATGGTCGGACGAGATTGTGCAAATATGCAGGAGCAAAACCCTGACGGATCTTGAACATAAGGCACAAAGTTTTAAAAGCTACACGGTCAGCAATTTTTAACCAATGAAGGTCACATAGGGCTTGTGTTGCAGACATTCTGCGAGGAACATTGCATAGAAGGCGGGCAGCTGAGTTCTGCACAACTTGGAGTATATTCATTGTAGCTCTATCAGCTCCCAGATAGAGCACATTGCCGTAGTCGATACGGGACATTACGAGAGCCTGGACAACAGTTCGACGAGTAGACTCAGGCAGCATCCATAGGATCTTCTGCAACCAGCGTAGAGTATTAAAGCAGATTGCAGCGACCTTAGTTGCCTGTTGACGCATCGGGAGTTTCTCGTCGATTAGAAAGCCGAGGTTACGAACAACTGGCACGGGGGTAGGCAGTGGACCCATGTTACTAGGCCAATGTCTAGAACCCCACAGATCTTTATGTTTGCCAAGTACGATCACCTCGGTCTTTTCACCATTGAGTTTTAGCAGGTTAACCTGCATCCAGGCTGCAACCCGAGAAAGGCCGATTTTAAGGGCAGAGGTGTCCTGAGACCTACTGTCAGACAGGGAGAGCACGATCTGCGTATCATCTGCATAGGAATAAATAGACAGACCGGCGTCCTCTACAATCGAGGCAAGGGGTCTGATGTAAATATTGAACAATAAAGGGCTCAATATAGACCCCTGCGGAACGCCATAAGCAGATGAACAGATCGCCGATTCAGTTTTGGTTGAAAATACCTGAAAGGTACGCTCATTAAGAAATGAAGCCACCCAGGCGAGCGCAGATCCTGCAACACCAAGGGAGTGAAGGGACTCTAAAAGAATGGAATGCGACACGGTATCAAAAGCTGCGCTTAAATCCAATAGTATAAGCGCAAAGGTCTCACCACTATCAATACCGTGTCGGAGTCGCTCAGTCACCCCCAGGAGTGCGGATTCGGTGGAATAATTGGCGCGAAAGCCTGATTGGGATGGATGGAGATATCCCGTATTTTCAACAAATTCGTTTAGCTGAAAGTTGACATGACGTTCTAGTATCTTAGAACAGGCTGGCAGCAGGGATATAGGCCTGAAGTTGGCCAGGTTAGCAATGTCCATGCCAGATTTCTTCTGTAGGGGAACGACCATGGCATGTTTCCATTCCTGTTCCACCCGAGATTCACTGAGAGAGATGTTAAGTAACCTCATTAGGAATCTGCGTGGTTCAAGATCAAGTTGTTTCAGTATCCTCATAGGGACAGGGTCCCGAGGAGATCCTGGCTTGATGCTTTTTAGGCATGACAGGAAGGAAGCATCATCAAATAATTTCCAGTTGTGCAGAAACTCAGTGGGAGGGACAGAGACATTACAGCAAGAGCCAGATAAAAAGGGATCAGTAGGGGGAGGAAGAGACATTAAGGATTGGTGAATGTCTTGAACCTTCGATATAAAAAAGTCCGCAATAGCATTGCAATGTTTACCATCTAAGGCTGGCAACACAGGAACAGTATCAGCACCTGTAAGTTTGTTAACAGTAGCAAACAGAGTCCGAGGACAATTTTGCACTGAAGTGATAGTAGAGGTGATGTAAACTGCCTTGGCCCGTTTACAGTTGGCATGATAAGTTTTTAACTCATCCTTGTAAATCTGTTTAGAGGGAATGGAGTAAGATCTTCTCCACTTCCTCTCCAAGGCTTTACATTTAGCACGTTGGATTTTTAATTCATCCGAGTACCAAGGTGCTGGGGGACGCAAAGATCGAAATTTACTGCCCGAACAGGGGGCGTGCACAGATACTGCATCTGTTAGCCACTTATTAATAGGGGCGTTCAAATTCTGCTCAGTGTTATTGAGAGAAGGAATAGTCTTTGTCAGATGCAGATTAAAGGTGACTATATCGATTTTGTCCCATCTATAAGAGGGTTTAGTTTCCTCTACATAAACATTGGCTGTGTAAAGACCGGGCGGTAACACAAAGTGTACGGCATAATGATCGGACCACACCAGCGGACGTGCCAGATAAGAGCACTCAAATGGAAGAGTGGAAATAACTGGGTCCAAAAGGTGACCGGCAGCATGAGTAGCTCCAGTATTACATAGTTTGAGATTAAAAACCTCTAAATCAGAAAGAAGAGATTTGGTAAGGGAGTTATTAACATCATCTAGATGAATATTTAAATCACCAAGTATGGTGAAATTATTAGATTTCAGGAGTATTGCTGATAGACAATCAACAAGTAAGGGAATCCAAGAAGCAGCATTCCCCGGGGGCCGATAGATTAGCAGACCCGAAAGTGTCAAACGGGGATTGATCGTAAGTTTAAACAATGCAGCTTCACTACCTGGAAGATGTAAAGCCTCCAGTTTACATTGGTAGGTGGATTTAAAAATAATGGCAATTCCACCCCCTTTACCTGAGGGTCTATCCTGATGTAGCATAACATAGTTAGAAGGGATCGCAGCAGCGATATCCGGACCCGAGCTGGCATGAATCCAGGTCTCGGTCAGGAATAAAACATCAGGGGATTCCTCAATTATGAAATCATGGATGTTTAAATTGTTCTTAGGGAGCGATCTACAGTTTAGGCTCCAAAAATGGAGCGGGGCGGGAGGAGAGGTACCACCCTTCGTAGGCTTCCGTTTCCCCCTACAGTGCTTAGTATACTGTTGGGTTTTAGAGAGCTGCATTTTGCCAGTAGTGAAATCGCAGCCGGGGCATAAAAAGTAGTGACATGGCAGAGTGCAGGTAGCGCAATGAGAGGAGGCATAAGGTCGCAGAGAATAGAGTGCCGCAAAAGAATAATAAACGCGACTGCCCTGAGTTGACGTACCTGAAGTCACAGTGGTAGTAGATAGGCCGTCCTGCAGCCCGTCCTCAGCGCGGACGGGCGCAGACGGGCAGGACTCAGGCACGACTCCGGCTAAGCGAAGGCGTCCCATCTGCGCGTCCCGCTGCGCGGTGGAGAGGAGCTTTAAATAGGCACTCCAGGCCCAGCTCGGTCACAAGGGCGTTCCAAAATGGCGCCCGTAGTTGTGGTAGTGATCCCAAACTAAGATGGCCCCCAAACAGGGCAAATCCCGGGACCCGGACTCGCCGAAAACGGCGATGCGCTTTCCTTTATATGCGGTGTGAGGGAGGGAGAGATGTTGAGCCCAGCCTGACCCCGCCTAAAAACAGGGGAAAAACGAAAATTAATACCAAAACAAATATCAAGAAAGGTGAGTTTTAAAATGAGGTAGCGCTAGCAGCAGCGCGAGCGCTAAGCAGCAATACCTATGAGATAAAGAGTGTAACGTGTGATGATTCAGAATACTTTTGAGATGTAAAATAGTTCCTCATGGATTGCAATGCAAGCACTGCGCAGGAGGCAGAATTAAGTACCAAACAGCCATTAGCATGAAGCGAGTGAGAAATACTCCCCTAGGTGGAGCCAAAACCCAGCCTGTTCATCTTTTTAAGAATTTTATTCAATAGTTCTTACAGACAGCTGTGCTGTCAAGCCAGACCTAAAAACAAAGGAAAGATTAAAAATGTATATCAAACTATATCATGTTATTACATTCCCTAAAACTATGACTAAACTATCTGATTGATTGAATCAATGTGCTAAATTTGTTGTATTTTGGGATTATCGCTGTTTTGTCGCTGTGTACAGCAATAGCAGAGTTATCATACTAGTCGCGTAGTGCAAGTTTAGCTGCTAGGTTACAAGCGCTGATAAAACAGCAAACCCATTTCAGCTTGGAAATTAGCAGGAGGAATGATGGACGTCACAACTATGGACTCTTCAGTTCCAGAGCAATGACATCTGTGCAGTGGCTGAGGCCTCTATATGCACATATGGAAGCATGCTGCTGCTCCTGTGCGCATGTGCAATGGTTAGAGTCTTAACCCCTTCCGTGCTCCCGTCGGCCGATGGGAGCACTACCTCGCGGGAGCTGCCGTCGGCCAACGGTCAACGGAGCCCCGCCCACTCAATAGAACGCCCGCACCGCGGCGGAAAAACCGCCGCGGTTAAGGCGTTAAGAGCCCTGGCGGGTTACTAACAAGTACTGTACACCAGATAGTGCAGACAAAGAATGAAAGGATCTAAAAAACTCTAAACATGGCTGACTATGAGAGGAGACTTCTGTAAGTCTCTTGGGCCTAGAGCTAAGTGCTTCACAAAAACAAACCCTGATGCTGCTGCCCAGAAATCTGTGTCGGTCCCGAGTACCAGCAAAGTACAAGCGCTGCAGAACCTGCCACTGTATTCTTCCACTGAAAAAGTAGTACGTAATGGGGCCGATTCACAAAGGCATGTAAGATTCCGCAGAAGAGTACTGTAGAGTAGTCTTATACATGTCTTTGTGAAACGACCATAAAACTTATGAAATGGCAATAAAATAGAAATATTCCGGTCAGCTTCATATTTAGTGAGCATAGATCTAAAGGGCTGTGCCCTCTTTGCACTTTCATTGGTAGGGAGTTGGACGTTTCGGGGTCAATTCACAAAGGCAGGTAAGAGTACGTAAAAGAGTACACCTGTAGTACCACTCCTCCTGTTCATCAATGCCATTGATGATTCCGCCTCCAGTTCTTTTACTTTGGGATTTTTAATTTGTCACTTTCTGTCTGAACTGCACTGAATTGTTCCTCAATCACACGAAATGAATAGTTCCATTTTTACTCTTACAATCACAGTGGAAACACCCCGCCACTTTTATCATTTAAAACTATTTTCATTCTTACCCTCTTCTCTTAAGATACACTGAATGGCCTCAGGTCACTGAAGATTCTCGGATTCAAGATCGGTTTCAAACACAGTCCCTAAAGAGAGCCTATACAATGCATATGCGGACAAAACGATATACATTCTAAAAATTTGCAGCATTTCCATTAAAAAAAATCATATTATGGGCGTCCTCTTAATTCCATTTCTAAATTCTGTCTGCAAAGAACAGTGAATTCATACAAAATATATTTTGCAGAGATCTGACTTTCGGTGTTTTTATCACGTAAGGATAAGTTTACTACCTACGTGGCAATCATTAAGATATTCCTGTGATCCACTGGTGAACTCAGAGTCTAATCTGAAAGTCATGGGTTCAAATCACAGCAGCCTATTAACTCTTTAAAGGGGGGGTGCCCCCTTCCTTGAGCCTTCTACGGGCCTGGGGAGCCTACATTCAGGACCAGCTCACATGCTGGTTCCCTGGGAGCCCACCCCCTGGACACACCAGTTTCCATGCTTGCACCGGCACAAGCAGGGAAACATGTCTGCTCTCGCCTAGCAGGAGCATTTCAGAGTCTCCCGCCACATGGGAGCAAACACAAAGTCGGGTCCCAGCTGGTGGGAACTTTAAAAAGGCTCCCGACAGCTGGGAGCAGCCTTTTGATCTATTTCCCAAACAAATCAAGGTATTGCTCCTGCCTAGAGAGAGCAGCATAAGTAGCCCCTCCCTGCAGGTGGGAGCAAAGGCTGCAGTGGCCCGAGGCTCCCCCAGTGCCCCCCAATGTTGTGGAGGGTGTGTGCCCTGGATGTACTTGAACTAAGGCGGGCCCAGGGGAATGGGGTCCCCAGTACGATAAACGACCCCATACCCTTTAAGACAAGTAGTGGTCTTGGGGGATGGGGTCCCTATGACCTAATAAGCCATAGGGAGGGGGGCCACATGCCTCCCTCCCCTTTAATTAGAAAGATGCCCTGGGGAAGGGGTCTCCAGGGCAATAATAGGCCCATTGAGAGTGACCACGTGGCCCCGCTCCACGTCAAAATTAAAAACAGCCCTGGTGGATCGGGTCCCCAGGGCCTAAAGAGGCTCATGGAGAGGCGCCAAATGGCCCCCTTCCCTTTCAAATATATATGGCCATAGAGGATGAGGTCCCCAGAGCCTGTCTGAGGCACAGGAAGTGGGGCCATGTGGTCCCCCACTCCCTTAAAAAAAAATACAGCCATGGGTTGGGTTCCCCAGAGCTTAATAAGGCTTGTGGAAGGGGGGACACGTGGTTCCCCTCTCCTTTAAAATACATAGGCCCTGGAGGAGGGGGTTCCCAGGACCTAATGATACTTGGAGAGTGGGCAACATGGCCCCCTCCCCTTGTTTTTGGGTATTGCCCCAGAGAATGGTATCGCTGGGGACTAATAAGGGTTGGGGAGGGGGCACGCGGGTCCTCTTTTGTCAGGTCCCTGGGGCCTGAAAGCCAAACTTATGCTGCAACATTAAAAAAAACTAGAAATTAACTAAAAAAACAAAGTTTAATGTAATAGATGTGAGAATTATCTGTTTTTAAAAAATAGGAAAAGAACCCGCGCACACATATATATTAATAGATTCAATGATCACAATTCTCATCAGAAACAAATAGTATAGTCCAGGCGGTGAAGTCGTTGTACTTGATCTTGTCTGTTTATTAGTTAGGTAGATGGTCAATTTTGTACAAACAGCCAGCCGACACGTGTTTCGTTGTGGAAAGACAATGTTCAACAACTCTTCAGGAGCTAACCCTTGTCGGTCTATGAATCTCCTCTGGCCCCCCTTTTGTGATACAGATCATTTATGATATCACTGATGACGTCTCAAATGACATAATTCATGATGTCTTCAGTACCAGGATACAGACAGTACAAAATTAAGTAGTAAAGAAATATGGTAGCAACCCGCCACTATGTAAACTATTAAACAAACAAGCACACTCATTGGATGATGCCATCAGTGAGGTCATAAATGATGTCATAGAACATGTAATGAGTGATGCACTATGTGAGGTCATAAGATGTGCTTTGTGGGGGCCAAGTTGTAGTTAGCTCTGCTAACTATGAACTGGTGAATTTATGTGTTTGTTGAGTTCAAAATGTTAATGTTGTCACTGACATGTTCACCTAACTATACGTTACTTTAACCTTTGTTTTTTTCAGTGAACTATCAGTATGTTGTTCAGCCATTCATATTCATCTTCCACCCACCACAACATACAGCGTTGGGTCTGAGAGTCCTCTTCAACTATTAGCTAACTTCACTGTGAGGCAAGCGAAGGCATGCTGCGCTTTTACAAGGAGCACGTCCTTACACAAAGAAGTTCTCTACAGTGCCAGGCACTACTGTGAAAATGCATGCTTTTTAATCCCAAAAATATTTTTGTTTTTAGCAATGTTTATTTATTGGCAAGACCCCAGAATCTCCTTCAACAATAAAGTTTTTAAAAAACAAGAACAAAACAAATCAGGCATTGACAAAGTCAAAAAGCTAGCAGCCCACGTCTGAACTCTTGGCTTTGCCAATGTTTGTTTCATATGTGTATTCCAGAACTATTCTTTTCAATGTGATTCTATGCATTCCTAAGAATAAGGGCGGCCCTCACGAGAGCAGACCTAAACAAGGACGTCCCCATCAATCCTCCAATACATGGCGAACCTAAACAAAATCGGCCACCACACGTTGTACTTATACAAACTCCTGAGCCCGAAAACAACAAGACTAAACGCCAAAACAATAGAATATTGGGAAGCCCAACACACTAGGCACTTCAGTGAGAAGGAAAAGCTACTCCTTTGGACCTCAGTAGCAAAGAATAAAGTCACCCCAACCCTAGCACAAACTAAATACTGGCTCCTCCATAAAGCATACTGGACCCCAGCTCGCCTGGCGGCTGTCGGGCTCCGTGATAGCGATCTATGTTGGAACTGCCATAAAAAAAAGGGAGACTTAGCACACCTTATCTTTTACTGCCCTAAAGTCAAGACATTCTGGGGAAGAATAAGATAATTCATAAATAACATAATGGGGTAGTCACTACAACCAGAATTCCTAGGGGTAGTCACCGCTTTCATGGCTCCAGAAATCCAGTCAAAAGACGATAGCCAACTGATTGACCTCCTGCTCACAGCGGCTGTTAAAACTATCCTAGCTAACTGGAAAGACACAGGGAAAGCATTCTTCAAAAGTTGGTTCAACTGGATCACTTTCCTAAGAGGGGCGGACAACATAACACTAAAATACTCACCCAATTCCACCTCAAAGGACGAGATGTGGCACTCCTTGGACAACTACCTGGGCTCTCACAAACCACCTTAGGCTGGCCACATGTCTCAGTACCCCACACCCAGCCGCCTCCCATCGCAAACTCTGGTAGTATGGCTGCTAACTATTGCGCTACCCTTCCTGTCCTCTCTTCATTTCCCACTTTCATTTCCCTCTCTCGAAGGTAATACATAAGACCACCAATGGCAACAAACGCCAAAGGTTGTGAATGCCTATCTAATGTAAAAGTGGCAATCATATCTACTGTATGCCAACTGTAACCCCAACGGCGTTATAACGATACCAGTATTGCCTTCAGTATCTCTGTACTGTATATGAACATTTTTCTAATAAAATCTTTTGAAAAAAAAAATAATAATAATCAAGTCCTGGCCCCCAGGTGAGTGCCAGTGCCAATCACCTGTAACTACGAGCATCAATTACTCTGTGCCCCGCTCACAGTTCATGGTAACCACCCAGGACTTTCCGAAGTCATAATTGCTATGATAATGCACCACCACCAGTGTGGGCACACCTGCTTCACTCAGCATTCCATGACCCGCAACGATGCTCCTGGCATCGGCCATGGCCGCCAGGCTAGCACAACTGCTGGAGAGATTGCCATTCCTTCAAGGTCGTACATTAGCTTTGCATTACGAAGGAAGCCGAACAAAGCCCCTTTCTGAACATTATACGAAAGATGCCTCCCTCATCCCTGCCATTAATCTTGCAAACACCGCCTGGTTCTCCCAAACAAGCAGGATAACACATGAAGCGCCAGCATCAGCACTGACGTGTCAAGGCCAGGGCCCCCACTCTGCAGCAGAGAACTGATTTGTATTCATCTACAGGTTATTGGGAGGAACAGGGGTTGACAATGGGTTCAATCCGAGAATGCCCTGTTTTGAAGGATTTGGAAGGGTTTAGCTAAAGACTATGGAAATGTGTGTATATACCTGGTAATAGAAGTACATAACACAGAAAATATAACTCTCTTGAGATTATCAATGGAAGGTCGTAAATAAAGGCACAACCCAGGCTCCCACCTCTTCAGCTGAGAAACATTACTGAGCTAAGTATCACCTACAATGGTGATGTGTCACTGTGTGTGTGTTTGGCACATGCAAGGTATCTTGGTATGTGTGAAGGGTAGTGTTAGATAAAAGTGGAGTTATGTGTGTTTTTTTAATTTATGAGCAATTTACATATTTGTCCTTTTCTATGTATGTGTATCTCGTATGTTTACATTTTTATAATGTGATTTGTGTGTGCCTGCAATATTTATGTGTCTATTTTTTACATTTCTACATTAGTAGTGGGCTTTATTATGTTTTAATATTTGCACAATGAATATGGTTGTATGCAATATCGACATTTATATCACAATTTTTAATTCGTTTTTTTTTTATTTCATTCATTTTATTTTCTTAATAGTTTTTATATTTGTACAATATGCAGATGTAGGTGTCCCTAATGCCTAAAATTATATTACCATTTGTTTCGCTACATGGATTTGAGCCTGTTTGGGCTGTAGAAATACCGAAGTAAATGTGGATGCAACTTTAGGGAACAGCAGTGGACTCACTGTTTTAGAGTACCTCTGTCTTGCACACCTGGCCTACTCCTGCAGTTCGGCAGTACTGCAATAGTAAATGTTCGTGAATCGTGCCTTGTGTAAATTTGAATTTGGCCTAAAGTATATGGCAAGCGTTGCTGAAAACCTCCATCTGCACCTTAGTCAATCAGATATAGCAATGTGTGCTGTTGTGCTACAGCAGTACTACTTCACAGACCTTTGTGAATTGGCCCCTTAAGTCTTTAACAAAAACCACAGTTTTCTCCCACTCTCTAGGCAAATCATGAATTTCAAAGCAACTAATAGAGTCAAAAGCCATGCAGGTTGAAATCCTTTGCAGAACTAATGTAACGCGCAAATACAGGTCTGAAACAATGCTTTGAATGCATTTTTATTCCCACAGTCTGATGATTTCTAAACATCCTCCACAATGCCAAATGCTACACAAGCCTTAGATTCAATTGCCTCTGTGAAAGAGTGAGCACCAAATAGATATAACCACGTCTGCTTCCTCCAAAAGATCACACACCCACCTAGCTTGACAAGATGCAGACGACCATCAGTGGAAATGAATAAAAAAAACCTGCTTGCATTCTAGTCCTTGCAGCTGCACACACTCTCCTCGAGTTCCCTCACACAAAGCTGATTATCCAACTCCTTCATTTGTGACATCACAAACAAAGCAGCATTGTCAACTTCTTTGGAAGCTCGCCTGAGATAACCTGCATATTATCCTGCGAGCTCACGAACTGCCTGGAAGGCTCACGTGCATTCCAAAGCATCAACTCATTTTCCCTAGATGGTCTTAAGACATGTATACACTTTAATAAACAACAACAACTTTACATCCCAGAATGTCACGAATTAGCAATATATGCATAGCAGTTAAAAAATGTGTATGCGGGACAATACACAAACCTCCACAATAGCTAGTTAGAAGGCCTTGTTCATCAGCGACAGCACTTACTCTATCGAGTATTGTCTATGAACGGGGCAATGATCTCTCTGAAATAAAGCCTGAGGAAAATTTAACCCACCCGGTCAGAGTAGCAAAGTTTATTTTTGGACGGCTGTTATTTTGCAGAGAAATTGGTGCAAAAAATCTCATATATCATTCTGTATAATATTGATCAAGGGCAAAATTGGGAGAACGCCACCTGGTGGCATACCTAGAAGACTAGAATCGATGTATGTAGAGTCCAAATATGTCCAACCAGCATAACAATGGATCCAAGAACGTATTTGATGTCCAGTATTACTAAACACAAGCAAATTCTTCTTATAGTCAAATTACTAGGCATTATGGAGAAGTAACACAGCAAAAACTGTGCAGAGAGCTTTTCAAGGATCTAGCACCCCCAGAAATACTAAAATCCTATAATGCCAGGTCATTTTCTTGCAGCTTTCAAGCAAGAGACTCTTCAGTTTGCATACATGGAGCTCAGAGCTCAAGTCTACTTTCTCAAGCACTTAAAAATCTGGAAACTATTTCTCAAAGTCTAGATATATCCACACTTAAGATTTCTGGGAAGAAATTACTTCCATAACAAAAAATAGAAATAAACATTTGGGTGAGGAGCCCTCCATCTTTACAAAATACTAATACAAGATTCGTTTCTAGCACATACGCGATGTAAATGAATAACACAGTAAAACATTTTGCGCATTCTTTTCACCACAAATGAATCATATTGCACAAGTCACGCACATTATGGCCCTGATTATGATGTCAGTTAGAGATGCTTCCGATCGACATCATCGTAGATTCAAGACCGATCGACCACCGGTCGGCGGTCCAGACTGCAGTTTTACAATGCGACCGCACTTGGTGCGGTCGCATACTCCCATTTCTCTATGGGAGCTTGTGCTGCGACCGTAAACTGGACGTAGCACAAGCTCCCACAGAGAAATGGAAGATTCTGGTAATCCCTGCACTGCGTGGCAGGCACCTTGAGAGGCCTGCCTCGAGGTTCAGGGATTAACAGGGGGGACCAGAGGTGCCCCCTCGGCCTGAACCAGAAGCCGTGGAGGAATGGGGGGCCCTGCTAGGGGGCCCCCTAAGTCACTTTCTGACAGGCTTTCCATTTCGGAAAGCCCAACAAGGAAAGCCTGTCGGAAACCAACATCGTAATCCAGACGGGGCAGAAACGCCATTGTATAGGGATTACGTGGCGGTTCCGACTGGCCTACTGGCTCCTTGAGCCCGTCAGAGGCAAGCCGAAATGACCAGCCAGTTTCAATTCCGACTGCCTAGATTGAAATCAAGCGGTCGGAATTGAAACAGTTGACCGCAGGTCTGAGGCTTTCTGACCGACATCATAATCAGGCCCAAAGTGTTACAGTCAAGAGAAAAGTAACTGCCCATCATCCAATTTAAGAATAATTCTAAGTCTATACAGCTGGAAGCGATATTTTAAGCACATTGCAATTTACAGAAGCCTTTCACATCCTGAGTACTAAATTTAGTAGGTTTGTTTTTTATTTTCTGACCTTGCTGAAAATAGCTTAATTGTATGCTTTGTGAGTCTTCAAAAAAGAAAGCTCTTTGGTAGTGGATCCTTTTAACTAGTTACATTTCAATAGTTCATTCGAGAAATTGGAGCAAACCAGTAACTTCTCAACAATAAGCAATAACTATTAAACACTTGTTAAGGGAAAGAGGAGAATTTGTGCCAAAGCGTTTCAAATAATTGAGACAGTTCTCCAGGAAGTAGGACTCACACTCAAGTGATGTGGTATGCTATGTGGAAAATCTTTTAAACCATTTACTGAGACCTTGCTCGAAGAAATTAAAATTCACACCCAGAAAGACACAATGCACCATAGTGTGAGATCCATACCCAGTGAGGGAGACTGGCTCAGCGAAAGATGCTGATCCGAAACACAAACTTAACAAGTGAGACTGTACTTCAAGGAACGAAACTTGCACTCAATGATGTGAGTGGCATTGTGCTCCAGAAATCAAACTTGCACCTAAAAAAGTCAGCCTTTGCTCCAAGTTATTAAACTTGCACCCGTTAAGAGAGACTGTACACCAGACCGAGACTTACAAATAATTAGTTAGACTATGCTCCAAGGGGTGAGTCGTGCACCCAATGAGTGATACTGTGCTCCGAAGATATACGACTTGTACTCGATCCATGAAGTAAAATTTACATCCAGTTAGTAAGACTGTACTTCAAGGCATAAGACTCACACCAAATCAGAGAGTCTGTGCATCAATGTGTAGGACTAACTGCAAATGAGTGACACTGGGATCAAGAACTGAGACTCCCGAACAGCCGCCGCCCGTGCAGGTAATAGCCGTAGGGCCGGTGGGGGAGGGGGGTGGGTGAGATTTCGACAGACGACGAGGGAAAATCAATTATTTAATTTTCCCATGTGGTTGTCTATCGAATCCGCCCTTCCCGCAATCCGGCCCCATTGCTCTTAACTGCACATGCCGCGGCTGCTCCCACAAACGAGTAAAGCAACGCTTATTTGCTATGATCTTTATTCCCATTCCAGGTGGCCCTCTGCAAGTCCTGTTCATCTCGAGTGAGTGTTTTTTAGGTCTTGGCTACAGACAAATGTAGCTTTCTGTAGGTAGATCTAATGTGGAGAAGTGTGGCTCAATGGTTAGAGCGGCAGACCCTGATGCAGAGGACTAGCCCGGGACCTGGGTTCAATTCCCCGCTTCGGCGGGTCTTGAGATCGAAAATTCCACGCACCTGATAATTCTTGCCTCGGTGCTTATTCCAATCATGGAGTCCCACTCTGCAACTCTGGGCAATAGCTTGCTTAATCTCCACAACGGCCCCCACAACGCTAAGGATGCCTGGCCTCCACCTTGGGGGTGCCCAGGAGCGGACACCTCACAGGGAAAGCCAGGATGGGTTCCACAGCGGTATTCGTACAAGCGCCTTGAGACCCTTGCGGGTGAGTAGTGCGCTATACAAGTATCAATTTACAATTTACATGTTTTCAATTCATATCATAATCTATCAGTGGGCTTTGAGTTGTCCCCTTGCTCATGGTTGAAGATCTTGTTGTCTGACTGAAGTATCTGCTCTGAGTCAATGGTTTTCCTCCCCATCATTGTGTCCTCTCGCCCAGTACATTTAGGTCCAAATGTGTTGTAACTGGATGAGTTGTTTCCTTCCACAGCTGTCTAGCAGGGACTCTTTTTTTCTGTTATCCAGCAGCACTTAATGGTAGGGCTAGTGTTCTCCTACTCAAAGGGAGTGCAAGTATTTGATCACTCTCTATCTTGCACTGTTTTCTTAATATATCAGCACACTATGCGTGCCTATATCCCCCTACATGATTTATTCTTGCGCCTCCACTCCCTTTGCAACCGTTACCATGCTACTGTGTCTCCAACTCTTTGCTCTTAGTCCACCGCTTCCCTTTCCGTGTATTAGTTTTTTTAGATTATTTAAAATTATTTAGTTTAAAAGGGACTACAAAGTGCTTTTGTCCCACAAGTTACCTTGGTTGTGCTGCCACATGGTCTTTCTAATTCTATTTTACTCTTATTTTCCGCTGTAAGATGGCGGTCTACCATGTTACAATAGTAAATTGAAAGTTGTTCCCATGCGTCACAGTGCACACATGCTTGCTTTCAAATTAGTCAGAACGCTTTTGTAAGCAGAAATCTTGGAATAGGTTTTTTTAATAGAAAAACCCCACTGCAAGACTGCCAGCCATCCCTGCATATACGTCATCAGACATGCAATTGAAAATCGAATAAACATTGGCAAAGGCAATAAATAGTTCAGCCTTTCAAAGCTGAGACTTGGCTTGCTTTTGCTCAGTGCTCAATTGCCCTCCAGCTCTGCTCCGTGGGTTTCCCCAGCTTCTACAGCATCTGCGCCTGACAGAATTCGGGACACATGTCTTTAGAACACCGTAAACAGACACATTACTAAAGAGGCTTAATATAAAAGGCAACCTCCTGCTTACATAGCACATAATCAAAAAAGTTTTGAAGTGTTCCATTACTATAGTCCTTCAGCACTACAAAGTACCCTAACTATAAATATGTAAGAGTTCAGTTCTCCTGTAAAGGGCCCCAACCCATCAAATTTCATGTCATCCATCAACCTCCAGGTAAAAACCCACAATTCCTTGAAGACTTAGCAGACATAATTTCGCAAAACTCCCTAAAAACAGCACAGACATAATTCTAGGAGACCTATACCTGCACCTGAATAGTGCCGAAGACCCAACAGTACAAGCCCTAACCACTCTCCTGGAAACTAACGATCTCAACCAACACTGCAATAAACAACTCACAATAGGGGCTCCACCCTGGAAGCAATCCTCTGTAAACACAACACTCAACTCTATCTATCCTACCCTCTGACAGGACTGACCACCACCTAATCCTTTTCGATCTCAATGCCTTCCAACCTAAGGCCCACCCCCAAACTATCTGTCCCAAGCACTGGACAAAGAAAACACAACAAATCCCCAGGCAGAATAAGAAGCATTAGTCAGTTTCCAAATCCTACCTCCACCGGACCTCACCTCCACCGATGACCTCACCACTCACTACAACACAAAAATGGCAGAACTCCATGGCGCATTCACCCCTCTTTAAACTCAAGAAATCAAGGAGTATCCCTACTAGATCCTGGTTCAATAAGGGCCTTAAGAAAGGAGAGGAAACAACTCCGATTGTCTGAAAGAAGCAGGAGACAATAACCCTCGCTAACCCATCTCTCAATCTTCCGAGCTGAACACCTAAAATGAAGAGAAAAAAAATCTTCAGAGAACAATCCTCCTTCTTTCGAGCCCAACTTGTTCAGTCCGGAAACTGACCTAAAGACCTATTTAACATCATCAAACAGCAAACCTCCTCCTTTCCTCAACACTCAATTAATGACTCTAAGCGCAGTGAAGAGCTTGCAACATTCTTCTCTGAAACAATATCCAACATGGAACTCTCTCTTGTCCCACACACTTCCCCACTCGACACCAAGAATGCCCCCCTTGCAAAGAGGGACCACCCAAGGCCCTTCCTCCATCTAATGGCTGTCTCACCAAACTCTGCCTTTCAGCGATCCAGGACACTAACCTCAACCACTTGCAATTGAAAAATGATGCAACTTGGACTGAATTCAACTATATCCTTGAATAAGAAATCTTCAAACTACTAACCTGCATTAAACCGACATCGCACATCTCCAACCCCCTGCCTGTTGCGCTTGTCGAAAATCTCAGTCACATTATCCCTCCTACATGGACCGAAATCATCAACTCCTCCTTATCTAGCGGCTCCATGCCAGCCTCCCTCAAACTCGGCCAAGTCACCCCCTCATAAAAAAACACAGACGCTGACCAAAACGACCTTAGCAACTATAGACCTATAACTAGCCTCCCTCTACCTGCCAAAGCCATAAAAAAATGGTACTTGCACAACTCAACAACCACAATGAAAAATACAACCTGCACTACACCTTCCAATCAGGGTTCAGGAAAGGTTACAGAACGGAGACTGCAAAACTGAACATCACAGACAGCCTAGACAGATCTCTGGATGATAGCCAGGCCTGCCTCCAAGTCCTCCTGAACCTCTTGGCAGCCTTTGGTACTGTCAACCAGGACATCCTCCTAAACACCCTCTCACAACATGCAGGCATCAATGTAACTGTCCTTCAGTGGTTTGCTTCATTCCTGAACAAATGCTCACAGCTAATCAAACAGAACAACTCTTCCTGAAAAGCAACACCAGTCGCATAAGGAGTCCTTCAAGGGTCAATCCTGTCTCCTGCCCTATTCAACCTCTATATGGAACCCCTTGCAATGATCCTGCAACAAGTCAGCATTGCCTATCATCTCTATGCAGACGACACCCAACTCTACATTAAAATATCATCAGTTAAAGACATCCAACACCTAAAAAGCACTCTCGTCACTGTACAATCTTTGCTGTCTAACAAACATCTTAAGCTCAAGCCCAGCAAAACCAAACTCCTGTTCATCCAATCAAAGGGAAAGTTCTTTCCTGCAGATATTTGGCTCGACAACCTCACTGCATTAAACTGCAAACTATCTCTTTCAAACTCTGTTAACTCTCTGGGGATTAATCTTGACAAAAACCTGAACATCAACAAGCATATGAATGCCTCAGATAAAAGTGACTGACATATTGAAACTCCTTAAATAAATCAAACCCTTTATCCCCATCGAAGACGTAAATGTTGTGGTGCAATCCTTAGACCTCTCCAAGCTGGACAATGTTAACGCAATGATCACGGGTGCCACAAAAACATACTTCGCGCCTTTGAAAGCTACACTCCACGCAGTGCCCAGACTACTATCGGGGGAGAGTCACTTTGACCCCATCACTGCCACTCTCAAGAAACTCAACTTGCTACCAATTGAGGCAAGATGTATACTCAAAACTGCCTGCACAATCCATGAAGCTCTCTACACTGAAAAGCCAATCTACCTTGCAAAGAAATTATCAAATGCCGGACAAAACAGACAACTTTGAAGCTCTTATAGTCTACTCCTAATTCCGCCAAAGTTTTAGAAAGAAAAATCTTGCACCCACTCCTTTTTACAGGAACGCTCCTAGAATCTGGAACTCACTGCCTCAGGATTTATGCGACAATCACTCATCCCCTCATTTAGGAAGAAAGGTAAACTTCTACTTCTCAATCAATACCTAAACCCCCTCCCAAAACCTTCTGATTGTCCGGATGCTCCTATCCCACACCCATCATGCGAATTTAAGCACCACTACCTCAGGGAAAACTGTGGCTCTACTCTGTCCACCCTCGTAACACACTGCCATAACTACATCAGACCTATATCATTTACATATCCACTCTCTATCGTATACTTCTTTTATATACTGTTACCATGTATTTTTATTTACTCTTAATGTAACTCATGCAATTGCTGCTATATCGTTTACATATCTTGCTGTCTATTGTATACGTCTTTTTTATAACGCTACTATGCATTTTTATTTACTCTTTATGTAACACATGTAATTGCCGCTGTGCTAACTCAGTAAAGTGCTCCGACCAAAACCTTCAGGTCAAGTTTGCGTTATACAAATCCCAATAAATATTACCCAACTCAATTATATTAATTTCATTGGATATTGAAGGAGGAAAGATTGTTAGGGAAATTAACAGGATTCAAACCTGTGGTCATTGGTTAAATACAAACTTCTGCTGTGCATTCATTAGCCCAAGGGGCCATCTTACTGACATTCTAATTACGGATAGATGATAAGAATTATCTTAAATAAATATGCCAGTTCTTCATTAAATCCATTTAGAAGTTTGCTCAGAGTTTGTGAGCAACATTTATCATAGCAAGAAATGAAGAAGGGCTTTATTGCATGCAGAATATTGTGTAAATGTACATATAAAATATTTGATTAAAATTACAACTACAATTGGTTGTTGTCAATACTTTTTCAGAGGTTTCTCTGAGACGAGAACACAAAATGACAGGTTATTTTCTGTGTTTACTCACTGGTCATTAATAGATAATTACCAATGTGTCTCTTATAACTACATAACCACCAGTGTCCATTCAAATTCCTGCCACCTCTACCTCTGTCATTCATTTCCCTCTCTCTCTGTTTCTGTCTGTCTTTCTCTCTCTGGCCCTCCCCCTCTCTCACTCCTCAGGGAAATGCCCGATGGAGTGAGTACATGGCCAACCATCCCTGAAAAGAAAATAACCTTGAGGAAAAAAAGAGACAACACTGGTAGCTCCTGAGGAATGTTTGGCCAGAATGTTCCAACCATAGGTATCAGCTGGGGGCAGCCAGTGGCAACACTTGTACCCTTAGAAGTTTCTTGCTATCCCTGTCCACTGGTCATATGGACTGCAGACCATGGCATAAAGAAACCCTGTCAACATTACAAACCACAGACCTTTCTCCATATAGTGAAATGATGCAGAAACTTGAGTTCCTTTATAAAGTCAAGGATACCTGAGGTGATAATATTGTTTTAGGGTATCCACTGGAGTATTTTATTCCATATAATACATGTGTACTATCGCTCTCCCCCACGCCCTACTAGACCAAAAGTGCACTGCACTCAGTCACTCGCGAAACTTCGCAGAGTTTTTTTGTAACTTTGAGGAGTTCCACGTGGCAAAACTCTGCGAACTATGCCCAGGCCTGATTAATGGTGTCTTTTAGTGCAGCAGAGCAATAAATGGGCACAGTGCCACATGCCTCCTTGTGAGACATTTGATAGAGACATAAGAAAGCGAAACAGAAGCCTACCCTTCATCGAATGACTTTCCACACTATTAATTAATTAATTGTGGGTTTCTAAAGCGCTAGAATCGACTCCCGAAGGAGTATCTCTGCGCTGTAGACCACTGGGGAACCCGTCCTGGCTTTCCCTGTGAGATGGTCCCTACTGGGTATCTCCAAGGTGAAACCAGGCATCCCCGGCGTATGTGGGGGGCCGTTGTGGAGATGAGGCAAGCTAATGCCCAGAGTTGCCGAGTGTGATCCCTGGTTAGAGTAGGCACCGAGGCGAGAATTATCGAGTCCGCTGACCCTGGTCCTCGACCCTGCCGCGTCGGGAATAGAACCCTGGTCCCGGGCCGTCCTCTGCTTCCGGGTCTGCCGCCTCTAACCAGTGAGCCACACCACTCCACTATCTACTGCTTCTCAACAGTATTACATTACTCCAGTACAGTAATGATGGTATTCCCCAGTTTCAGGTGATAAATTGTGTTCTAACTAGACTAATATGAAAATTAGAGACACATTTTTATGCTAGGATTTCAGGACTAAATATGTTAGAAAGAAATAAAGCAATTTAGTTCCAATGTCGAAGCAGATCAGTATTCTGAATAAACCTGTCCGCAGCCAGTTGCCTGTCCTTGGTGGTGACAGGAAGATGGAGGTTTGATGCTCAGCGGCATTCTTCCCTCCTCCCCCACATTCCGGCCATATGCTTCCTCTACAGCTGCTGTCTGCCACATTTATTTACCATCTTCCATTTCACATCCATCACACTGCAGAATGAAATAGTCTCCGGTAGAGGCAGAGGTCAGACACCAAGGGATGTAAAGTGTCGGGCAGGCGCTCATATTATTATACATTTATATTATAAATAGGTCTAATGCAGGAGTGTCCAATATAAGTCCAGAAGGACCTGATTCTTTTCAGATTGTCATTATAGTGTCTGTGCCAATAACTTCCATTTATAGACATTGCATGTACATTCATACTTTAGGGATATCTCGAAAATCTGGCATGGAAACCCCCTGCTTTTTAGCCCAAGGGATTTTGGGCCTTATTATAATTAGGATGGTCCTCAGAACCACCGTACTCACAGTGGCGGTCCGACCACTGCCACCACTGCAGGTCCACCCGCAGTATTCTGAATGTGGAGGTCAGACCGCTGCCTCCACCAGGATTCCGTGGCAGTGGCGGTGCGGACACGGGAAGTAATATGCTGGTGGTGCCAATGCCGGCACTGCTGAGCATATTACAACTTGTCTCACCACCGCCCATTTCAATGTGGCAGCCCGCCATGAAATGGGTGGCGGAGATGCAGCTAAGTGGGCCCTGACAGGGCCCCCGGCTGCATCTGGACATGGGAGTGCGTATGCGGGATACATGTTGTGCCCCCCCTACAATTACACCTTTGTTCTTCCATGAACACCACACTGTGCAGGAATGTGCAGTCGTCGCTCTCACGGCAGCGGTCTGCATGTTAGGCTTTTCTATGAGCCTAGCATACCATCACGGTGAGACCGCCGCCTCTCCGTCCACCCTGGATTAAAATTGGAATCTGGTGGGCGGGTGCACCACTGCCTTGACGGTCCTCCTGTGGACATAGTGGTGATGGTCCTACAGGGGGACCGCCAAAGTCGTAATCAGGACCTTAATCCTTCAAAGGAGATAATAAATGGGAGTGTGAAGCAACACAATCATGTGCTTGAAAGAAAAAAAAAGAAAACAGAATTCACTACTTTTGAATGCTGTTATATGTTACCCAAAGTCCACACATACGCCATGAAACGCATTAGTGCCAGTGAGCCTGAGTGCCAACATATAAATAGGCATTGGAACACCAGTAGGCCAGGCCTTGGCATGCTGGTGCAGTGGTTACATTTTTATTTTGCCACAAAAATAAAAGAAAGAAAAGAAAATATGTCACTGCTTACACCTGGCAGCCATAGAACAGGCACAGTCTTATAGCACATTGAAGGAAAAAAAAATACCATTGCCACAAAGACAAGATGCAGTTGACTTTGAATTACTGTAACCTGAAGGCATAGTTCAAACACACGAATATAACAAAAATAATGCATTTTGAAAATAAAAAATCATTGGTTAAGTAAAGAATCGGACCACCAGCTCATGCACTGATCTGTACTTCTTTTTTAGGAGGATGCGCACGTCAGTCATTAAAATGCTGTCAAACATTGTGCAAAAGCACCAGCAGCTGAACTGGGCTGACTCATTGCCACATGCTGTATGTTGTGGTGGGCTCATACAAGAAATGAATGCCACTTGAGCAGGCCAAGGGAAGACCAGGGCTGACACAATGCCCCTCTGTATATGTCTACATGCATTTTTTATTTATGAATGTTTTTAATTACATGGGACTAGCATGACAGCTACATTTATCTCTAGGCCAGACCTAAAAAGGGTGTTTTTTGGGCAAAATATAGAGTAAAAAATATTGTGCTGAAGAAATATCCAAATTTTAATATTGTGATCCACACATATTGTGATGCAGGAATGTTGTTGACAAGAATTGCGATTTTCTAACGTAAGATTGATGCTAAAAATAACTATGTAATAATATTATGTACAAAAATATCTATGTTGCTAATATAGTTTACAAAAATATTGATATCATTTTCTAAATATTTGTATGTATTTTAGTATATTTTTTAATTACATATATTTATAATGTTAATGTTTTTAATATAGTTTGTACATTTGTAGCTGTTTTTATATATAATTCAATTTGTTTATTGTAATATTTAGTGTCATAGTGGGTGGTGGTGTTTGTAGGGGTACAGGGTGGGAAGTAAATTAATTATAATTAATGAATAATTAATGTTAATAATAATAAAATTGATAATTATGTAAATTGTGCAATTAAGATATTTTTTAAGCTATATTACCGGTGCGGGTTGTGTTTGTGGAGGTAAAAGGTGGGAAGTGAATTAAAATATTCACTAGTTTATTATTTGTTTAATTGTTAATTAACTATGCACATTGTGTAATTATAATCTGTCAAATATATGTTAGTTGTGGGTTATTGAATTTTTTTTGGGCACAGGGTGGAAAAGCAATCAAGAAATAAAGTTGGATAATTAATTATTAATTTGTTATTCATTATTTGATTGCTAATTATGAAAATTGTGAAATTAGTTATTTTGTAGTTGTGTGTTTAACTAGAGTTATCGGGTGAGAAGTTATTTAAGTAATAAGACTTTTCAAATTATTTATTCATGTATTAAAATTGTGTTATTTGTTATGTTATGTAATTGTTAATTGTGTTATGCTTTTTAATTTCAATTCGATTTTAATTGTTGGCTATTATGATTGTGAGAATTGAGTGTGGTATTTTAATGAAATTGATATTATTCGTTTTAATTGATAAGTATTAAAACATTTAATAATTATGTAATTAGTTTAATTTTTGATAAAATGTAGACATTTTACAATTAAATTGTTTTATTTAAGAGTGTTGTTAAAATATATTTGTTTGAAGTGATTATCTCTGTACTCTCTTCTAATAGTAAATGTTAACCCTCCTGAGTCCAACGCTTAACCTAGTGTTGCACCAACTGGAATGGGAATAGTAAATTTTACCCCTCCTGAGTTAAACGCTTTCCCTATTGTTGCACAGACTGGAGCGGGAGTAGTAAATTTTACCCCTTCTCAGTCCAACACTTACCCTGCTATTGCACAGACTGGAGAGAGAATAGTAAATGTAACCCCTCCTGAGTTTAACGTGTTTTCTATGCTTACATAAATTGGAGTGGGAATAATATATTTATTATTTATATAGTTACATTTGTTAATAATATTGTTTAAATATATATTATGTATTTGTGTATTTGCATTTATATTTTGTCTATATATAAAAGTAATTTGTGAGATACATTTAGAAAAACGTAATTTTATAGATTTGTATGTATAATTAATATGGAAATATTTAACAAATATTGGAAGTGTATTTGCTGTACTTTTTTCTCTTTTATGTTTATATAAACATATATACATTAATTAATAGTTTTATGTTATATATGTGTATATAAACATACACACTTTCATATATAGAGGCTCATTACGATGTTGGTCGAAAGCCTCAACCAACACAGTCTCGGACTCTGCCCAACTGCCATATTACAATGCGAATGAACACTGTTTGTTACAGTCCCATTGTTCCCTATGGGAGCTTGTGTTACGGCCCTAAACCAGCCTTACCACAGGCTCCTATGGGGGAATGGGGATGTCTGTGTAAAAGCCTGCACCCTGTCGCACAGTGCAGGGTTTTACAGCAGAGTTCCTTAGGTACCCCCTTGGCCACCAACACTAGGCTGTGGGGCAAGGGGACCTGGCCAGGGGCCCCCCAAAGGTGCTTTCTGACAGCCATTCCATGTCAGAAAGGCCAGCATGGAAAGCTTGTTGGAATCAGACATTGTAATCCCGGATGGCGGAAACGCCGAACATAAGGGGTTACAGTGCATTTCCAACCGAATGCTCTGACTCAGGTCCGGACTGGCCATTGCGGGCACCGGGCAATCCCCCGTTGCGCCACAAGGGTGGGGGCCGGTTTTGTTACACGGCCGTTTATGCAGCATAGCTGCAAAATCGGCCCTGCAACAAAATCAGCCGAAAACCGGCACTGGCAAAGAGCTCAGACCACCCCCTGGGGGCCGGCCGAGCACTTTGCCGGGGCCTGTTTTCGTTCCCAGTCTGGCCCTGCTCGGACTGATCGGTCAGTTTACTTTCCAACGGCGGACATTGTAATCGGGTGTCGGACCGTAAATGGACCGAGTCGGTTGGCAGGGCACTGACACGATACATATATATATATACATATGTATATATTTCCTATGGGTTGTAATTCTAACTCCTGGACTCCATTATTTTCTATGGGAGTATGTTTCATGAACTGTGAGTGACCATGTGTTGTGTTTGACTTATTTTCAAGGTTGTGGTGGAGTTTGTGAATAGTCATGGGTTTACAATGTTACGGATGGGTTTTTGTAGCAGTCTGTCCATCCCCAAACCCCTCTTTGCTTCTCTCCAAACCCCTCTAATATTGTAGTATAAATTACACATTTCCTCACTACCTTCTTGGTCTCCCCCACACTTATACTATATTGCTACTGATAAATCAGGCAAGATCTCTCAAACACAAAGGGCGTGTGTTCACTATGGAGGGTGAGGTCTAAACCTCCATCCCCACCTTGGCGGGACAGCCTAAATAAGTCCATTAGTTTCAGCTCTGCAAACCACCCAATATGTGTTTATAGTGATCATTTACCTAGGACAAGCACTGAGGAAACTGCACATTTTTTGGAGGGATCGAAAGTTTCAGGTGAGTGATAATCTCCTCATTTTACCTCACCCTTGATACACCCACTCTCTACAAAGTTGAGACACATTCGGGGTGCTTCGTTGACTCAAACATGTGACCCATAGGTAACTTCAGATCCGTGCAGCAGGCACACAACCAACTGTGCTATCTGAACAAACCACAGGTATAGGTACAGGGCGCAAAATGAGAATGAATCAGGAATGGGTGTGAATTTGGGGCTGCAGGGATATCTCGTGAATGCCTCCCTGGCTTGGCATCATGCATCTTGTCTTCTACAAAGTTTAGTAAGAGAGAACTTTCCCTTCTGTGGGAATCCAATTAGATTATTTGTGTCATCCATCCCTGCCAGCTGTAATAAGGCACTCCATTTGTCCAGGATGATAAAGGCAGGAGGAGAGCCCCCCGGGCGGCTGGAATCTTCGGTAACGTTCAATCAGGTCCACTTTGCAGATTAAAATTCCTGGGCCTCGAAGGAATATTTTTAGATAGTCCGGACAGCCGCCCGGGCCCCTCTGCTCGGTCTATGAATGTTGCATTTCCAGGCTCCGCCGATATTTGAGTAATAGGAGCCTCTCCGAGGATTTGGGCGCGCCTCGGGCCCCGGAATTTGAAGGCCGCGCGCCTTCCGCCACCATTCGGGAAGCGCAACAGGTTTCGTGGATGAGTAACTCTGCACACCACACTGCCTCGCGCAGACATAGCTCTAACGTCTAGGGCAGGACATTCCGAGTCATTAAATTACAGAGGAACTAAAAACAAGCATTTGCAATGCAATAGGTCTCGCATTAGGAAAGTTTGAGCTATTGGTATTGTAAATAACACATTTTGTATTTGTGTTGGTTTTGAAAATAGCGAAATGAATAGCTTTGTCATTTACAATGCCAAGAGCTTTAACTTTCGCAAATGTGACACCTATAGCATTTGTAATGCAATATGTGTTGTATTTACGTGACTTATATGTATTGATATTACAAATAACAATGGCTTTAAATGTTTTTTATAATTAATACTTAAATAAAAGCTATTGTAATTTATGTCAATAGCTTAAACTTTTGTGAATAACTTTTGCGAAGATTATGTTCAGTGTATTTTATTGTGACGAAAACCCAAGAACAGAAGTGAAATATTAACTTTTTTTGTTACATTTGTAATAAAGCTTGAAACATTGAGAGAACATATTTGAACCACGTGTTGTTGAATGGTTGCACGGATTGATGCTGTGGTGGCGCTGAGTGATGTTGTGATGGCGAACGAGTGATGCTGTGGCGTTCAGTGATGCTGTGGTAGCACATAGTGATGTTGTTGTGCCCCTGAGTGATGCTGTGGTGGTGCAGAGTGATGCTGTATGCTATGCTATGTTTTGTTTTGCTATCCTATGTTTTGTTTTGTTATGCTATGCTATGTTTTGCTATCCTATGCTTTGATTTGTTATGTTATGTTATGCTATGCTGTGTTTTGTTATGTTATGCTATGTTTTGTTATGCTATGCTATGCTATGCTTTGCTATGCTATGTTTTGCTATGCTATGTTTTTTTATGATATGCTATGCTATGTTTTGTTATGCTATGCTATGTTTTGTTGTCTTTTGCTAGGTTTTGTTATGCTATGTTTTGTTATGCTATGCTTTGTTTTATGTTATGCTATGTTTTGTTCTGCTATGTTTTGTTGTGTTTTGTTATGCTATGCTATGTTTTATTCTACTAGGCTAGGTTTTGTTTTGCTATGCTTTGTTATGTTATGCTATGCTTTGTTTTGTTATGCCATGTTTTGTTATGCTATGCTATGTTTTGTTGTGTTTTGTTATGCTGTTTTGTTTTGTTATGCTATGTTTTGCTATCCTATGCTTTGTTTTGTTATGCTATGTTTTGATATGCTATGCTTGTGAGGGTGTGTGAGTGTGTGTGAGTGTGTGTGAGGGTGAGTGAGGGTGAGGGGGTGTGAGAGTGAGGGGGTGTGAGAGTGAGGGGGTGTGAGAGTGAGGGTGTGTGAGGGTGAGGGGGTGTGAGGGTGTGAGGGTGAGGGGGTGTGAGGGTGTGTGAGGGTGTGAGGGTGTGTGAGGGTGAGGGTGTGAGGGTGAGTGAGGGTGTGTGAGGGTTAGAGGAGGTGAGGGTGTGTGAGGGTGAGGAAGTGTGAGGGTAAGGGGGTGTGAGGGTGAGGGGGTGTGAGGGTGAGGGGGTGTGAGAGTGAGGGGGTGTGAGAGTGAGGGTGTGTGAGGGTGAGGGGGTGTGAGGGTGTGAGGGTGAGGGGGTGTGAGGGTGTGTGAGGGTGTGTGAGGGTGAGGGTGTGAGGGTGAGTGAGGGTGTGTGAGGGTTAGAGGAGGTGAGGGTGTATGAGGGTGAGGAAGTGTGAGGGTAAGGGGGTGTGAGGGTAAGGGGGTGTGAGGGTGAGGGGGTGTGAGGGTGAGAGGGTGTGAGGGTGAGGGGGTGTGAGGGTGAGGGGGTGAAGGGGTGTGAGGGTGAGGGGGTGAGGAGGTGAGAGGGTGAGGGGGTATGAGGGTGTGTGAGGGTGAGTGAGGGTGAGTGAGGGTGTGTGAGTGTGAGGAGGGTGAGGGGACGAGGGGGAAGGGACGAGGGTGAGGGGGGTGAGGGTGAGGGGGTGTGAGGGTGTGGGGGTGTGAGGGTGAGGGGGTGTGAGGGTGAGGTGTGAGGGTGTGTGAGGGTGTGAGGTGTGTGAGGGTGTGTGAGGTGTGTGAGGGTGTGTGAGGTGTGTGAGGGTGTGTGAGGGTGTGTGAGGGTGAGGGGGAGTGAGGGTGAGGGATTAACAGAGATAAGAGAGATGACTGTGAGAGAGATTTGGCACAAAAGAAGATTAACTACTGAGAATGAAGTGAGGGAACGAGAAATGCAAGAAAGGAAAGAGAAGTGGAACTAAGAGCGAGCCTTGGGAGAGGGAAGAGGAGAATGTGTGAGGCAAACAGCAAGTACGAAAGAGAGGTGGAAGAGGAGAGTGAGAGTAGAAAGGAGAGAAGAGATAGTGAGAGCATAAAGGAGAGAAGAGACAGTGAGAAGAAAATAAATGGAGCAAGAGAGAGAAGTGAAACCAGAAAATGGAAAAGAAACGAGAAGAGGCGGTAAGAGAGACACATAGACGACACTGTGTCGAGACTAGGATAGAGAGAGAAAGAGAGGGAAATGAGAGAATTGGAAAGTCGGGTGGGGAGACGGCAGGCAGATAGAGAAACGACAATTGGGAAGGTAATAGTGAAAGAGAGACAAGGAGAGGGGACGACAGCGACAAAGGAAGGGGAAGACAGTGGGGAAGGGAGTGGGAGATGGAGAATATTGAGGAAACAGTTATAATGGGATAATGAGAGCAGTCTGACATGGGGAGCGGATGAAGAGAGGGTTGCAAGAAGTGAGAAAGGGAAGAGACAGTGACAGGACAGGGACACATAGCCTGCATGCGTGAGAGGGCACAGGAATAATAGAAGAGAGAAGGGAACACAAGGGAAAAGGGGCTTATGAGAGTGTAAAAAGCAGTAACGAGTTGCTAGGGAGAAAGGCTGCACCATTGTCCGTTGACGAGGGCTGACATCACATGCCAGAGTTCGAACTAGCCTTGACACCTAAAATAAGCCAGACCTATTGTATTTCCCACTGCTTGTTTTCTGTATTATCCCTTGAGTTCCAGCTGTTTTCAGGTGTGGCGTTAGCCAAGAGCATTTTTTTTATATCATTAAAATTGCACACACATACATAGAGGGGCTTTATAGGCCAGTGGCTTCACCGATTAGTCTGTTAAATTATCATTCATATTTTGTTTCCGCCCACCACAGTATACTGTTTGGGACAGTGTGCCCACTGCAGTCACTGACTTCACTGTTGTTGTTTGTGCGCATGTGCATACCCGCCCAAAAAGAACCCATTTCAAAGTCAGAGGACGGTGCGCTCTCCTATTTTATCTCAACATTTCTGATGTTTATAACTATCGTTTTACCATTTATTTTCCGTTTCTTCTCACTTTACACAATGCAAGAAAGAAGCGTTTGCATATTAACTTTCTGTCTGAGTATTTCAATGGTACGCGCTGCGCCACCTGGTAGAGTGTGTATCTCGTACAAAAAGAACCTACGTTAGATCCTGGTATCTGCTGTGAACGTTTCTATTTAAAAAAATATATATTATTGGGTGTGCTTTGTCGCATAGTTTGTTTGCATTTTTCCTTTAATTCCAAACCGAGCACAGCTGTTTTTCGTTAGTCTTCATCACCTGATATAGCGTCCTATCCCTGAGATCGGCCATTAACTTTGTTTCTTTGTTTAGTGTCACAGCTCCACCTTGTGGCTCTTTTAAATATGCGCTGCGTGATTAAAGATGCATTAAACAAGCGAGTGTCAGAAGCGCGCTCACACGGACAAATCCGAGATGGAAAATGCGCGCGTCTGACTCGTGTCCACATATTCAGTAAGCAAATAGGTATACTAAAGTATACAAGAGGAGGTCCTTCGCTACGCTCGACCTAAAAATGGCTTATTGACATAAAACAAATGCAGCCAATCCGGAGGTGAGCCTCTGCGGTCTAATCACATGACCTCATCTACAGACAGAAAGAGAGGATTCTGGGAGGCCTGTCCATTCTTACTGCCTGGATAATGAGCCGGACACTGGCCTTGCTGACCTCACCCTGGCACCGGAAGAGTAACAGTACAATTTTGGACATTGATAAGCAGGGGCAGTTCTAGGATGTGTGAGGCCTCACTAATTGTGGAGAAGTGTGGCTCAATGGTTAGAGCGGCAGACCCTGATGCAGAGGTCTGGTCCGGAACCAGGGTTCAATTCCCCGCCTCGGCGGGTCTTGGGCTCAAAAATTCCACGGACCTGATAATTCTCGCCTCGGTGCCTATTCCAATCATGGAGTCCCACTCTGCAACTCTGGGCAATAGCTTGCTTAATCCCCACAACGGCCCCCACAACGCTAAGGACGCCAGGCCTCCACCTTGGGGGTGCCCAGGAGTGGACACCTCACAGGGAAAGCCAGGATGGGTTCCACAGCGGTATTCGTACAAGCGCCTTGAGACTCTTGCGGGTGAGTAGTGCGCTATACAAGTATCAATTTACATTTACAATTTGCAAACAATGTTCCACAGTCAGGGCTGTTTGCATCTCATGGACCCAGTATATCAAGTGGTAAATATTTTAACACAATTTTGAGGTCTAAATATAGTGGACAAAAATACTGACAGGTAAGTTTATATAGGTAAGTAGTTTTACTGACCTTTAACACCACATATATGCACCTTGGCATATATACATCTTCAAGGTACGAATATGTGGTGTTAAGAATAGTATGGGAGAGGAGTTGGCCTAATGGCTGGGGCGTCAACCTCAAATCTGGGGAACCGGGTTCGAGTCTCGGCAAGGACGCGCAACATCCTGTGTTTCTGGGCAAATCACAATCTCCCCATGCTTAGCAAAAAAGAATGTGTCCTCATGCAACGCAACTGGTGCTCGTGTAAAGTGCTCCGATACTCGATACCTCTGGGTCAAGTTTGCGCTATATAAAACTCTGTAAAATAAAAAGTAGATGACACTGCTCTTGAGTCTGGCTTATACAGACTATGGGGCTGATTGCGATGTTGCGCGTACTTTTCTACGCCCGACATCATCTCTCTCATGGGACTGACTGACACCCAGTCAGAGGACTGGACATGCCCATTAGGATGCAACCGAAAACTGTTCGGTTTAATTCCTACATTTTAAATGGGAGCATGCATTCTGGCCATAAACCGTCTGGAATGCATGCTCCCATTGTAAAATGGGAGGTGCAGCTCATCCCTGCACTTTGTGGCAGGTACCTCAAGGTGCCTGCCATGGGGTGCAGGTATCAACAGGGAGGCACCCCCTCAGCCTCCAACCGGAGGCCGTGCAGAAAAGGAGGCCCTGCTGGGGAGCCCCCAAAGTCCAGTTCCAACAGCCTTTCCGTGTCGGAAAGACCGGCACGGAAAAGCTGCTGAAACCTGACATCGTAATCCCTAGGGTCGAAAGAGTCACCATTGGGATTACTGGCCGTATTCCGACTGGCCGGCAGGCTATCTGAGCCCATCGGAAGCCAGCCGGAATGACCAGTGCATTCCTTTCCGGCCACCTCTATCGTAATGAGGTGGTCGGAAAGGAATCCAAAGGGCATATTGCAATGCGTTTGGAAAGGCTCCGACCAAGGGTCAGAGCCTTTCCCAACCGCATTGTAATCGCCCCCCATTTTGTAGGATGATGTATTTAATGTGTGTGGAAAATGAATTTTTCCTCAGTAAATAGGAATAACATGAGGAATTTGTCACTTACCACACTGAATTTTGGATATATCATTATTTACGGCACACTTTAACTAGGCCCAGGTGAGCATAATTCTGAAATTACATCACATTACGCAATTTCAAGTCCAGTCAGTAAAAATCCTATCACTGGAGCACCTGAACAAGTAGGCTGTTGTTCATGACACTTGCATTGTTATGCTTTTTTTGCGCAAAATGAGTCCTTGCCTCCAAACTGGACACAGGGATACATACTTTCAGGCTAAAGTATAGCTCTAAATGCCAAATTTGCATTTTTGCATAGTTTTTTTTCATGCAAAATGAAACTATGAAAATTTTGCACAACCCTAATTTTGACTCAGAAAATAAAGCAAGGTCTGACCTGTCAAAATGTATCACGGATCAATTAAGGAAGGTGGGTCATTTATAGCAGAGCTCAGAGTTACTATCAGTGTGGTAACAGCTCATGTCCCTACAGACACCACTGTGGAAGGCACATACATAAATTGCTTCCTCTGACCATATTTCATTAATTTTCTTACTATTTTTGTATCTCAAAATGGTTACAGGATATCAAAATGGTCTGAAGAAGCTGAAAGAATTAAAGACCTATCTAAATACACAATAACAGGCAGGGGAGGAACAGAGTTCTAATGACAACTGCACAACTGGAAATAAAAGATAGCACTAGGAAGTAAAGGGATGCAGACAAGGGTACCCAGAGCATCGGTGGCAGACCAAAGACCTGCACTATTGAAGAGCGTATGTGAAGGGAGGGAAGGCCGCGGTGATCCTTTTGGATCGTTGCGCGGCCTTCGATACGGTGAGTCGTGCAGTTTTGTTAAAGTGGCTGGCAGACATTGGGATTATTGGATCAGCTCTGAATCTCCTTGCATCTTTCTTGGAAGGCTGTTAACAAATGGTGGCCCTAGGGAAGTTAAATTTAAAATCTTTTCTTTGTCCTTTGGGGTTCCCCAGGGGTCATCTCTCAGCCCTATTGCTTTTCGATATTTATGTGGCTCCATTAGCCAAGCTTATCCATTCTTTTCGGCTTTGCCACAGTAGCGTATGCTGATGATACGCAGATTGTTGTGTTGATTTCTAGCAATGTGTTGGAGGTGGCGGATCATTTCAACAGATGTATATAAGCAGTAGACAACTGAAGGAGGTACTCTTTTGGAGCGATGCCTGGTGACCTCAGTCTTTCCGCTCTCTTCCTAAACCAGTTTCCAAAGCAAGGAACTCCGGTATAATTTGTGATGCATAGCTGTCTTTTAAGGCTCAGGATAACAAATTGTCTTCATCATGTTTTATCTTTAAAAATTTGGAATAAAGTGCTACTTTTTATCCCTCCGGAGTAAAAAAAATAAAAAAAAAATCAGTCGCCATATCCTTAGTTCTGTGAATGCTCGATTACTGTAATGCCTTATATATTGCCAACAATTAGATATCACCAAATAAGCTACAGATACAAAAAAATACTGCCTGCTGCCTTTTGAAAAACATCCCAAAGTTCATGTTTGTAGCTGGCGCACTGGTGGAGCTTCATTGGCTCCCAGTAAGGAAGAGAATCTCCTCTAAGTCTTGTGTCTGGCACATAATGCACTTCATAGTTTAGGTCCAGAGTATCTCAAAAGTAGGTTCAGATGGGGCGTGGTCTGGACGCCGAGCAAGATGGCCGGCTAGCTGCGGAGCTCCGCCGTACCATCGGACCTCCTCACAGATTCCCGCATGTAACTGGAACCATTTCTCATGCGGTTTGCCGTTTTTAGGCGTCGGACATCACGGAGAGCCGAGGGGTGATCTTTGCAGCCCTTCTCAAGTCTCCCTGTGCAGGAATTCGCGACGCGAACGTCGCGCATCGGACGGCCGCCATTTCATGACGTGCCGCGGCTGACTACAGAGCCGCGGCTTCCTCACAGGCATATCGGCGCCTCCTCAAAGGTTGATCCTCCGCACCAACGGCTGTCCCTGTGGCTCTCCCAAGGTAATACCTCGACCTATGAGGTGAATATGACCTGCAACGCCTATCCCCATTGCACCCTATTATGGTGAGCCTTTCTTTCTTCACAAACTGCGCAGTATTTTAACAAATACCTCTTCTGCCATCCTACACTATGTTTCTTCAACAGTAATTCCAGAGACTTCCATTTACTTACCTTGTGATGGTTTGTTGGGCCCTTCTATAACCCTCAATTATATTTTTCAATGAGTTCATGACGCATCCTCAATATTGTCACAGCGCCTTGGTGGAATGGCAGCATTTTTCCATTTGTGAGGGCTGTTGCTTTGTGTGGTTGCCCCCAGCCTCTCAGGGTGACGGAGCTCTACAGTGTTGGCGTTTTGTTCCTCTCATGGCGGTCCGTGCCTCCCCCATTTTATGACTCTTCTTTACGCTTCGCACTGCTGCTCTCTTCTACACCTCAACGTCATATGTTGTGCTCTGTTTCTGGCTGGACTTTCTTAAGGGCCCCATCATCATCCTCGGACAGCTGTCTCTTCTGTGGTGGTTTGAGCTTATAGCGGCTAATTTGGACTGTTTTTTCCTGGACGAAGTGTCACTTCCACACTTCTAATTCTTGTTCCATCACTGAATTGGTTTCTCATTCATGGTCAGACTCCGCAAACCAAAATTTGTTTTTACTCCCTCTACGAGTGTTCTTCAAAGTCCTTCTACTAGGCTGGACGCACCCTCACAAGTTGTCACAATGGCGACCTCTGCTCCCCATCGTTCCTCTACTGTGCAGTCCACTTCAAGCTAATCTTCACCTCCTGCGTCCTCTTCCAAGCGACTAAAGCAGGATCCTCTTTCACCAGATAAGTCTCCTTCTCCAACCTCCATTGACTTGATTTTGGAAGAAATCCGCGCATTGCGGCCGTTTATTGAGGAAACGAGTAAAGACATGCAACTCCTAAAGGACAAATGGTCGACCATGGATGTCCGAATCTCCTCACTCTAACAGCAAATTCCTGACGTACAAGCCAATTCACAACGTATTGCTTCTTTGGAAAAAACTGTTCTATCTCTTCAACAACATACGGAGGACTTGGAAAATCGCAACAGGAGGAACAGCCTCCATATTTATGGCCTTCCTGAATCACTTGAGGGCGACGATCCAGTCACCTTCTTCACATCATTTCTCCCCAAACTTTTGGACATGCCGCCATCTACGTCCATCAGCATCCAAAGAGCCCACAGATTGGGTCCACGCACAACTACCTCGACGAAACCTCGTGGTGTCATCATCCTCTTTTTGAAATTCACGGACCTTCTCTCCATACTTACTGCAGCTAGAGCCAAGCGTCAGCTTTCCTGGCTTGGTCAACGTGTATTCCTGACCCAGGATGTCTCTAATGCTACTGCCTCTAGACGAAAGGAATTCCTAGCTCTTCGTCCCTCCTTGCCCTCCCTTGGAGCACGTTATGGCTTGTTCCACCCCTGTACTTTTAGAGTCACCCACCAGAACAAGACTTGGACATTTCACAATCCTGATGAACTACGAAACTTCATCCTCTTGCAAAATAACGGAGGAATGGAAACTTCCCCTTCTGCTAGTGGCTGACCGAACTTGAAGAAATCTTGATTTCAGTTTTGGATGCTCTTTTAATCCTTGTGTTTGTTTTATCTTTATATGCTCCCATTATCTTTCATTAGTTCCTGTTGCATTATTTTTTCAATAGCTCCTGTTGTTGCATTTCTACTCACCTTTCTTTAATATTTTGTTATTGTGTGTTTTTAGTTCGTACGCTGTATAATGTATCGTTTTATTGTACCTAACAGTCCTCTTTATTGCCTCTTGTAGGTATGTATTCCTTGTTCCCATCATCCTGTACCATTCCTGTCTGTGGTTCTGTTGGAGCGGTTGTGTCTCTGCTCCTGGCCTGACTCGTCTTGTTACGCGTCACCACTTCCCCATCTTCCTTGTGTACTCCCCTTTCAGGTATGTTCCTTGCAGTCGTCCTGATGGATTTGTACTGTCTTCTTTGGCTTTTTCCTCTCATTTCCCTCGCTAGTTCTATTTCCTTTCCTTTATCCCGTCTCTCCCCTTTCCCCTTTTTCATTCATCTTCCATCTTTTTTCTTTTCTAGCCTTTTAATGCTGTGTTCGTTATTATTAAAGTATTGTTTGCACTTTCTGAATTTAACATGTATACCCAGTTTTAATAGTTAGAGTTGTTTCATGGAATGTGAAAGGTTTTAATAACCCCATTAAGCGGCAGAGAGTACTTTCCCATCTGTCTGCTTATAATCCCGATGTTGCCCTTCTCCAAGAAACCCACCTCTCTGAACTTGAATCCCTGAAGTTGAAAAGGAATTGGGTTGGTACGGTTTTATTTTCTCCGGCGCCTCATAAAAAGAATGGGGTTGCTGTTTAATTCATAAAAGACTTAAATGTAAGATTGTATTAGAAGAAAAAGATACCGAAGGTCGTTGGGTTTTAGCTAAATTACTTATTAATGCAATCCCAATTACTGTGTTTAATGTTTATGGTCCCACCAATTTTGATCCTTCCTTTTGGCCGTCAATCACTTCCAAATACATTCAATATAAAGATGACTGTTTTCTTCTAGGCGGAGACTGCAATCAGATAGTTGACCCTTTTTTAGATTGCAAGTCCTCTGCCCACTTTGTTCCCCATAAACCCCATAAGCAGTTTTTGGACACTATCTCCCAAACACACCTTGTAGATTCTTGGAGACTCACTCACCCAGACACTTTAGACTTTTCTTTCTTCTCTCCTCCCCCTGCTTCTTTTTCTCGTCTAGATTACATCTTTCTATCCTCTTCCTTATCTCAAAATCTTTTGTCCTCCTCTATTGAACCTATTGTAATTTCAGACCATGCTCCTATTATTACAAATTTTGACTTGCTTCCTCCTCTCCCTAAATCCTCTCGTTGGCGATTCAATTCCTCCCTGCTTACTGATCCCAATTTTTCCTCTTCCTTCCGTTCTTTCACTAATGAGTTCTTCCATCTCAACTCTGATCCTCACATTTCCCCCCATATCCTTTGGGATTCTTTCAAGGCCACAGCTCGAGGTTTCATTATAGATTTCGTTTCTAAGAAGAAGAAACAGTTTCTTCAAAAGCGGAAGGTTGCCTTATCCCATATCAAAATCTTGGAACATCGCTTCTATACCTCTTCCTCCAATCACATGTCCCCAGAGCTTCTTCGAGCCAAACTTGCCTTCAACAAACTTTCCACTGACTCGAACTCCTCCTTTCTCCTTCGAAGTAGTGCGCGTTACTACGGTGTTCGTAACAGATCGGGCAAACTACTTGCTAATTACCTTAAATCTCGTAAAGAACGTACCTTTATTGAATCTATCTATTCCCCCACGAATACTCTCCTACATACAGATAAAGATATTCTGGATCGATTTCAAGCCTTTTATCAATCTTTATACACTCCAGAAGCGCCCCCTACTCCTGCTCTTCTCCAGTCCTACCTTGATAGTTTACCAAAGCCTGATACATCTCAACTTCATTTCTCAGACATCGAAACGGATTTTTCCCTTCATGAACTTTCTACTGCTTTGTCCTTCCTTACAAAAGGCAAAACACCAGGTCCTGATGGATTTCCGGTAGAATTTTATTTGCATTTCTCTGACCTCCTTTTACCTAAACTTCTTTGTCTTTTCCAATCATTTTGTTCTTCTGGTCTTGCTCAGGGTTCTTTTCAAGACGCTACCATTTGCCTAATTCCCAAAGAAGGTCGCGACCCCAAGTATTGTAAAAATTACCGACCAATATCCTTAGTTAATGTTGACTATAAATTCTTTGCTAAATTGCTCGCACTACTTCTCGATCCTTTCATGTCACATCTTATTGGGAAAGAGCAATGTGGTTTTGTTAAGGGTCGCCTTACCTCAGACAATTCTAGACTGTTCCTCAATGTTCTAAGCAAAGCCGCTTCTCTTTCTATTCCCCTAGCGGCAATTTCAGTAGACGCTGAAAAAGCTTTTGATCGGGTGGATTGGTCTTTTTTGCTTGCCTCCCTGAAATGGCATGGTTTTGGCCCTAAGTTTATTTCCTTTATTTCTTTGATATATACCATGCCCAAAACTTCATTTCTTGTCAATGGTCAACTCACCTCCTCTTTCACGCTCCCGCGTGGAGTTCGTCAGGGGTGTCCCCTCTCCCCTCTTCTTTTCGTATTAGCTCTTGAACCTTTCCTTTCCTCTATTCGCAATAACTGCTCTATTTCTGGTTTTCCATACGGAGAACAGCAACTCAAACTATCTGCTTATGCTGACGATATTCTTTTATTTATCTCAGATCCAGTCTCCTCTGTTCCCGCATTGTTAGCAGAATTCAAGAAGTTTTCTCTAGTCTCAGGTTATAAGATTAATTCTGATAAAACAGATTCTCCCGTTAACTAAGTTTTGTCTCCCGCACTTTTTCACGTCCACTGGTTTTACTTGGAATAACACTAAAATAAAATATCTTGGTGTTCTATTCTCTAACTCTATTTTGTCTTCTATCAGACTTAACATGAATGCAGTTATTTCTAGAATTGAACATTTGTGTTCTTCCTGGAATCCTCTATTCCTTTCTTGGTGGGGTCGTCTTGATTCTGTCAAGATGATGATTGCTCCTATTTTGATTTATTTACTCTCCATGCTCCCCGTTCATATTCCTGCTCTTTATTTTAATCGTATTGACTCTGTTTTATCCAAATTTCTTTGGAAACAGAAAAAAGCTCGGATATCCCTCTCAGCCCTTCGCAGGGCCAAATCAAATGGAGCGGTCAATTTTCCTGACTTTCGTTTCCATCATAAATCCTTTTCTTTGCGTCAAGCCTCTCGCTGGTTATCGCCAGAGTTGTCGCCCTTTTCCCCCCTTTGGCTCCGTATTGAACGTTCTTTATTATTACCTTTTTCATTTCAAGATGTACTCCGCTTTACTTCTAAATCCCCTTATACTGTTCCTCAACTATTTAAGCATACTTCTCTCTTTTGAAACCCTTGCTTTCCCCATCTACTGTCTCCCGGGAATCCTTCCTACTCTTGCTCATTTGGTATAACTCCCTTATTTTAATAAAGAATAGGCCAATCGCTTGGTCTTCATGGTGGTCGAAAGGCATTATCTGGGTCCAGCAGCTTTTTGATGGTTCGTCACCTTGCTCTTTCCCTCAATTTCAGACACAATTTCATTGCCCTCGTTCGTTTGCGCAGAAGTATTATATGCTTATGGAAATTGTCCTCGACCGTTATTACTCTCTCCCATCTTCTGAATCGCCTCTTCCTTCTTCACCTCTCCTCGCCATCCTTACCACTCTTCCTAAAGCTTCTCTCATTTATCGCTTCTTTTCAGCCCCCGACCCGGCACGGTCCAAGACTAAATTGGAGCTCTCTTGGGAGTCAGATCTTGGTTGTTCCTGGTCTGTTCTTCTCTGGGACAAATGATGGTCTAAATCCCTGAAGACTTCTCGTTCCGCTTCCCTCACTCAATCCTTATTTTTCCTCTATCGTAAACTTTATCTCTCTCCCCTTTCTCTCGCTTTCTTTCTTCTTCCAACTCTAACTGCTGGACATGTAGCGCACCTGAAGCTGATCTCCTTCATCTTCTTTTTCTCTGTCCTTCTGTAGCCACTTTTTGGAAGCAGGTTTGGTCTTACATTTCACGTATTTTTGCACTCTCTGTACCTTACTCCAACTCCCTTGTGTTTTTGGGGAGTCTGTCGGACTCTTTGAATCTCCCCCCACACTCACTTGGTCTCTTTGACCTTATGTTGGCCCTTGCGTTTCAGCACATTGCCTCTAATTAGAAGTGCCTTACTAAACTTTCCAGCCGATGTTGGTGGAACTTACTGTGTAACTTCCATAGACTTGATGTGGCCTTTGCGTCCTCCTGTAAGCCTTCTCGCAATGTTGAACTTCATTGGTTATCCCTTACCTTGTTTTTAGATCAATCTGCCAAAAGAAGCTACACCCCCTTTCCTCTGACAACTTTAAACCCCCCTGAATGCTGGCACTCTTGCCTTTAGTTTTACATCTTAGTATTCACAGTTATAGTTTTTTGGGTTTGGTTCCGTTCTACACCTTTATCTATGATGTATCTCTTTTCGGTCTTGTGCATTTGTCGATCTGCCAACAATTGTTCTTATATATTTATATACTCATATATTAATACGACTTGTTTAACATGATTCCTTTCCCTTTCCTCCCTCCCCCTAACCCCCCCTTAAAATTAGAAAATGCTTTGATTCTTAATGTTGACATCAGTAGTCTACAATTATATTTCCTCGTGCATTTTGTTCCTATTTTCTGCTGGTGCCGCCTTGTTGTTGTATATCTTTTTATTCCAATAAAGCTTTCAAACCTTAAAAGTAGGTTCAGATGGTACTCTCCTGAGAGACTTTTATGGTCATCCACCTAGAAGTTTGCTATAGTTTCCAGGATTAAGAAAGTGGTATGCGGTGGCTTTCGTTTTGTTCATTCCACATGCATTCTTTGGAACAGCCTGCCTCAGCACTTAAAAAGTCAGCCTTAAATCTTTGCTTCCGGAACCATTTAAAAACATGGCTTTTTCTTCCTCTTTATAGCAAGGGGGGTTTCATCATCAGTTATTGATGCCATTGTAACTGGATGTATAACTATGCTACTGCCAAGAGGCCCTAGGGCATTTGTGTGCTTAAAAAATTCCTAAATCTTAAATACTCTTCAATAATCACTAGTGCACGGAGAACAGCTCAAGTGAGGCGAGCCATTTGTAGAACATGGATCATTTTAACAAGCATGGTTGTTGTGTCCAAAACCGCCAGAGGTGTAAAGATAGAGTGGGAGCTACAGACTTGCAAACTGGAGACAGAAATAGAATTAACAAGCTACTGAAGATATGTTTCTGGGAGATTGATGGCGCCTTCCACATGAACAAGTCTTAAAATTGTGTTTGCCTGAGCCCATAGGTTCATATGTGTAAGCCATTACTCAAAGAAGGGCCAACCTTGCTCACTAAGGGGCAGATTCACAAGCCCCTTGCGCCACTTTTGCTTCACTTTTCCCATGTTAAAAGTGACGCAAAGGTGGCGCAAGGGGCTTGTAAATATGCCACTAAGTCCTTTCAAGCTTAGGGTGCCACACAAGTGGGTCGAACTAAGAAGGGAGATTAGAGATGCTCCCCAATCAGGCGTGAAAGGTTCACAATAAAATACAGCCATAATGGGCCCAGTGGTATTTAAATTGAACACTTGCCAGGCTGCTCCTCTTTGTTTTGCCTCATTCAATTTGCATTTGTCTCCTTTGATTGGTAATAACTGCAGTAGAAAGTCTAAGCAAAATCACTTGCACAAAATAGCAACTTTTTATCCTTCAGACTTCATTCATATGGCATACACACCTTGTTGTAACTACCTCTGTCAAAGTTAATAGTTTTGATTTTTTTTTAGAAACAAGTGGGTGTGGACACGCCATACAAATATCAAATCTATTGGCTTTACAATACTTTTAGCCCGGCAGCAGTGGGGAGTGAGCGCAGACAAAAGTATTTAAAATGATTGCAACAGAAAAAAGAACCGCTTTATTTTCAGTTTCATCCATTTTTCAGATGCTTTTGTTATCATTTGCTCACTACTGCTGCCAGACCAGTCGTCGACTGATTTCAGATATAAAATAGTTTATCATACATTGCAGCAGAGTAGAGGTAGACATACACATTTGCACAGTCAGTAGAAAAATGGTGAGAATAAAATACTACTGTGGGTTGACTCAAGATGTGAGCTATAATTCACCCTAGTACTGGGTTTAGGTCTATTCCACTAGTGCATCAAAAAGATACAAGATCACCCAATGCAGAACCATTGGGTGCCATGGCGAAGGCTGGCAAAATGCCACTTTGAAGCACGAATGGTTGCAGCAGACGTGCACGGCCAAAGGGGCACAAGACCACCTCAGTCAACTGTGTTCATTGGTGTATTAGGAGAGTACCACCTGTGTAAAGCATCTCTTGGGTAACCAGATGGCCTTGCATCCAAGACGGCCTCTGCAAGGTGCCCTATACCCATGTATACCTGCATCCAGCTGGTGCTGTATCCAATTACCAATTCTGACAAACTAGTGAGAAAGTCCTAAACAAATGTACAAATTAGCCCATGTTGCCCTAAGATCGTATGATGCAGAAACATTAATACGACAATGACATCCCACTCATCCTCTCCTTGACTGATAAATCCACCAACACCAGAGACAATTTCTCCAAATGCATGGTCAAAGTAGCAAACTCGACTGGAGCTAACTGCCTGAAACTGAACTCTGACAAGACAGAAGTGCTGGTCTTCGGGAACAAGAACTCCCCGTGGGACTACACTTGGTGCCATCTGAGCTCGAACCTACACCCACTCCATCCGACCATGCCAGAAACCCATAAATCTTCTTAGGTGACAAGCTCAACTTGACAGCGCAGGTCAACTCTGCTTCCACATCCTTCACATGCTCTGCAAGATTTTCAAATGGCTACCCCAAAATACGAGGCGGCCCGTCACACAAGCTCTCATCATGAACAGACTGGACTACGGCAACGCACTCTACGATGGGATCTCCAACCATCTTCTACATCATCTCCAGACTATCAAGGACGCCGCAGCAAGGCTCATCCTCAACCTTCCTTGTCGCACGTACACACCACACCATAACTCAGAGAGCTCCACTGCCTCACCATCCACAAACACTGCCAATTCAAACTCCTCACACATGCGTGCAAAACATCATCAAACATCAGACCTGAATGTGTTTGTCATACCTACTTGCTAGCTCTTGAAAATGTCCTATTTGTTATGAGCACACTTTATTGTACTAAAACCTAATAAAACTGGTTACAAAAAAAAACATCAGACCTACATACTCAACAACCACCTGCACTTGCACTCAGCCACACTCTCACTCACACACACACACACCCGTATTCACAAAAGCAGAATGGGAGGTCAAGCATTCGCCTACATTGCACCTAAGAGAGGGAATGGCCTCCCTCAACACAGGAGGGTCTCCATTTAATTTCTTGAATTCCGCAAGAAGCTGAAGCCCAACCAACTCAACTAACTCTGATTGACCACATAAAGATGACTTGACATGAAATGACAAGACATAACACTTGTGGCCTTCTACCCAGGTTTTCTAAGCCTTGATTAGTGCTGGACTTAGCTATATTGACTGTTTTCAGTCACCGTCAGTTTCAGTCAAGTGCAGTGAAAGGGTCACAATATTGTTTCTGTTGTCAGGTCCCGGTTTGTTTGGTGCCATGGCTGGCCGGTTGTGTTACATTCCAGAATCAAGTGGGCAATGCCAAAGCATTCAAGGCAACTTAGAGGCAAAGCATATTTAGGCACCATTCCTAGAAGATGGGTTGATGGTTCCTTGATTGTATTTATCTAACAGTATTTCCTATAGGGTGTTACTTTAAGTTGAGTGGTCATCTGCGGTGATTGACTTGTTTCTAGCCCGGTATGGAATACAGCACAGGGAGATGCTCGATCCTTAAAACAGGCGTGTCTTTCGCTTTACTCTGAATTCTGTTTCTTCTGCTCTTTTGCTTTCTGCAGTGGTTTTTGATGCATGTTTTATGCATGTATGTATGTATATGGAAAAAAGATCTACCGTACACTTGGAGTGGTCCTGCTGGCAGTGGGCAGTGTCCCCATGTGCAGTCTGCTGCTGTTGACATGTTCGTTCACTCTAAGCAGTGAATCATGCACATAGGCTTTACAACTTGAGCTTTGAGTGGCAGGATGGACGAGGCACTGACGTCACCTGTCTTAAACTGTATCAGATGCGTGCCAAGGCTGTCTGCGGCGGTGCTGGGAGGCTATTTCCAGCTGAAACCCTGGGCTACAAAGAAGTTTATGTGGCGTGTGCTTTAAGAGTGTGCTGGAAGTGCCAAGCATTAATTAAGGGTGATAAGTGACTGGATGGGGGGAGGTGAATTCTCTGTTGGGTGTACATTCACAGAGCTGCATTTGTCTGCTATAAACATAACACTTTCAGGGAAGGGCCTAGAGTCAACAGTTACTAGAGGTTGAACATAATGTAACATAGCTAAACTCTCTCCCCATACATGTAACAATACACGGTAGCAGTATTGTTCAGACACACTTTTAAATGGAAACACATTTTTCGATTTACCTATAACTTTAGTCGCCATGGATAAATCTGCAGCAAATTTGGCCCATACAATTAATATCTGGCTTGGCAGGTATAATGTAGTTCTCGGCAAAGAACAGAAACGTTCAGGGGAGGGGTCAAAAAGAGTTTTCTTAATTTTATCCCCCCAGATGAGTTTGTGCTTCCAGCTGCAGCAAAAACAAGGGAAGCGATTTATGCAAAACTTTGCCTGAACATATAACTTTTCTCCGAAAAGTGCTTTTGTTGTGACTTTGTTTTTATCCATTCCGTAGTTTTTGATCATTTGGCTTTTGAAAAAGGTGCCAGTGGGTTTTTAATGTAACCTAACAGTTGAATAGATAGTTAGCTGTTGGTTTGCATATAACTTTAGTGCTGTTTCACGAATTAGCATGAGATTTGGAAGACTTTTAGTATGTTGAGTTTACTATTGATATGTTCACATGTATGCAGCTCTATTAAGGGCGAAGTTCAAACGGGGACAAAACTGTTCATTTGCTAATAACTTTGGCAGTTTGTAACAAACCTACACACAATGTGGTGCAATTTTAAAAGGATTCGTTTTCAATTCCTATGTCAAGTTTTGTGGCAAACTTTCAAGGGCTGGGGAGAATGGCGGTAAATGATGGATGCAAAAACAACAGCTGATGGACAGAATGCAGAACAATGTCATACATTCACCCCAGACAGTACAGAGATCTGGGCTTAAATCCATCGTTTATTTGCTCACCATGCCATTCCAGTTTGAACCCAGCCATATGCAAATCAGTCTTGACCCTGTGCCCCATGGGAATAGTCCAGCCCGAACTGCCAACCCAGGTCCTCCCTGGACTGGAAACAAGCATCCAAGGACCGGTTTCACTGGGGTGAATGTATGACATTGTTCTGCATTCTGTCCATCGCCTGTTGTTTTTTCAATTGAGAATGGCGGTAATAAAACATTTACTTGATAGTAAACGTGGCACTCTTTGATGAATCTGAATGAAATGTGGCAGGAAGATTTATTTGGGGGGGGAGGTGCATGGAGGGGAGGTGGCTGGAAGAGTATAGAGAGGAAAGAGATTTATGATTTTCTTAGAACTTTGGCACCATTTGATGGATCTGATAACACTTGGCAGACTTAACATGTTTACCTTACTCTTAGCATTTTCAACTTGTGACCATCTATCATGGATGGGCATGTGTTGAGAGTTAAAGCAGTTTTTATTTGAAAATACATTTGGCACTGCTCGGTGAATCTGCAAAACAATTGGCAGACATTTAGCAGGTCCATCTGAGGGAGCTGCAAAGACCAATAAGGGTTCGGTCGACCACCATCAGCATGGAATGGGTACACGGAAGGTGAATACAGTGAATTATAGGAAAAGACATGAAATGCACAGAAAAAAAGTTAATGGAAAGATATGTTTTTCAACGTGAACAAGCCCGGAAACTCTCCAGTTAAGGTGTGCAATGCAAACCATAACCTATGCCCTGTCGCAATGCTTAGTACATCCCTTAGCCAATGGCTAGAAAGGACCGAGCGTGGCTGCAGTATGAGTAAGAATGTGCAATGCATACCATAACTAGTGAATGTTAGGGCATTTTCAGTTCTGTGTTCACTGAACCACAACGAGAGAGAGAGAGAGAGAGAGAAAGGGAGAGAGAAAGAGAGAGAAAGAGAGAGAGAGAGAGAGAGAGAGAGAGAGAGAGAGAGAGAGAGAGAGAGAGAGAGAGAGAGAGAGTTTGTGTGTATATATATACATACATATATATATATATATATATATATATATATATATCTTTTTTGTTGTTGTAAATTTGCATCTGAGGTGCCTTTGCGCACCCCCCCTCTCCCCCCTAAGAATGGTCTGGACATCTCTTCTTTAGTCTTATGTCTCATAGGCAATTAATCAACCGAAAATGAAGAACTGAATTATTAGGATTCTTGAGTTAAAAGTAAATGTAAATGTATAGGCATTTATATAGCGCACTACTTACCCGTAGGGTCCCAAGGCGCTTCGACCGCTGCGAAACCCTTCCTGGCTTCCCTGAGAGATGGTCCCTTAATGGGTATCTCCAGGGTGAGACCAGGCATCCCCGGCGGTCTGGTGGGGCCGTTAGTGAAGATGAGGCAAGCTAATGCCCAGAGTTGCCGAGTGTGATCGCTGATCAGAGTGGGTACCGAGGCGAGAGAATTATCGAGTCCGCTGACCCTAGTCCAGAAACCTGCCGCACCGGGAATCGAACCCTGGTCCCGGGCCGTCCTCTGCTCTCGGGTCTGCCGCCTCTAACCAGTGAGCCACACTACTTCACCTATGTGAAGATGAGCAGCAAAGTTTAAGCTCTCAGAAGGGCTGCTGCTTTCATTTGCTGTTCTCGGCTGAGATAAACCACAGGAATTACTAAGGCAACCTTTGCAGGGCCCATTGCTAAATCCGTCCATCCTGGTACACGTTGTTCTCATAGAAACCTGCTCGGCGCGCTTGAGCTTTCCTTGTTTTTGCATGAGAACCCAATTGCGTGGAAGCAATATCTTTAAATGGGTAAGAATTACGCAGCGCACACGAAGATGAAAGATAATTCTACTAATTATATCTGCAGTTAGTTCAAGATTTTTTTGTTGTTGATTTATTGCGTTATTTTTAAGGTCAAAAAATGGACATTGGGTAAGAATAGTCAACCTGATATTAGTGGTGGCTCGTCCACTAAGGCGGAGGAGTATCGTCCCACTGCCTTGAAGCAGTAAAAAAAAAAAAGGAAAGAATAACATTATAACGTAATGTTATTATAATTGTATTTTGTCTTCCTACTACTGCAGCTTTGCGTATCGGATGGGGCTGCAGAGCACTGGACGAGTGGTAGCACCCTCCTAAGTGCGCAATGACTGTTTGGCCGGCCCTCTCGGGCCAGCCAAACAGTCAAAGCAACTTTCCCTGTTCTCCATGCAGACTGCATTACAGCCTGCATGGATAACATGCCCAGACCCCCAGTCCCTGGCTGAGCGCCGAACCATGACGCTCAGACCAATCACAATGCTGCATTGGAGCATTATGATTGGTTAGGGGAGCATGGATGCTTACCAATCACAACGCTGAATTGCAGCGCTGTGATTGGTCAAGGGACCCTGGCTGCCTGCTTCCTGTTTCATTCTAGAATTGAGGAGAGACGAAGGAGATACACGGTAGTAAGGTACGGTTTATTCTTACTTTTAAGTATCCCCACCCACCCACCCGCCACCCCCGATTCATGCAGACACTACTGCCTGGTAGCCCTGGTACATCATTCGGTCATCAATTTGAAGTGGTATCTTATCACTCAAATTATTCTTATTTCTGAGTTACTTCTCTCTCTCCTTTATACTCTGAACATCACAGAGGATGGTAGATCTATGTTAAATTATGAACAGTCCAAGTCGACTCTGTTACCCTAACAATCTTTCAACTTCTTCTCGTGCAGCTCATTTATTAATATCACCAACCATTTCAATGAATTCCCATACACCTCCCATTAAAGATGACAGCCAACTTTCATTATTTAATTGTACCTCATAGGACCTGGAGTAAATGCATGGGATGGTTGCCTTAAGAGCACAAGATTTATGAGGCATATGCCAACAATAACCACAAAAAAACACTAACCCAGGGTTCTGCAACACCATGGTGCCCAACATTAGGGGTGGGCTGAAAATTCTGCTCCTCCGGCACAGTTTGCAGAGTTTTACCCTACTCACGCTATACAGGTATCGCGAAATTCTGGTAAAACTCTTTGAGGTGGATATTTTTCTTGTGCACGGCTCACCAACATTAAGTTGGCAAGTGAGAATTTGCATCCCCTAGTGTGGTTTTCAAGTGCTAGAATGTTATCTGGTGAGATTTTCTCAAAGCAAACACTTGCCGTAGGTTGCGGACATTCACGCTGATAAAGCTGCCGCTCTGCTAGAAAATCTCGAGAGCGGCAGAAAGAAGCAGCACCCTCAGGTGCGCCACATGGTGCCAATCATACTGGTGTTACAGTATGGAACAAGCTCCCTGCGCTAACAATTAGCACAAGCATTGCTATGATCTGATTTCCGCTCGCTCCCAGAACTCTGCAGAATCTTGCAGACTTTTTATGCAACTCCGTTGAATTCCACAGAGTGAAACTCTGCGAGTTCTACCCATCCCTACTCAGCATACCGCGCTTTAGCTCATCAAGGTTAGTGAGCAGTGCATAAATGCAGTTACAACACAGTACAATATATAACCCTCCCGGGACACACTAATACCATAGTAGTCAGCAACTGGACAGTTTCATTATAGTTTATACAGACTGCATACCAAATACTGAGTGACACTTTCACACAAGACAAAACTGATAAGGGTCAAACATCACTCAATACAGTACTACTCCGCAGCAATAAACCACCTTTCACCAACTGAACAGGCAAGGAATAACTGAAGAGATCTATCACATGCCGCTGGCCAACAGAGGACTCTAATTTATTCTAACACGGCATGTCCCAACAAGCTATATACAGCTTCTTGGAACCCATAATTACAATCAGATATGGGATGATATTAACAAAGTCAATCCCAGCAGATCTCTCCACCATCTTTCCCTCCAAACTATGTCTGCTCAGGACCATAAGTGTAAAACAAAATATCTCAGAATGGACATCAAAGTGCAGTAACCAGATAAATGGGCTATGATCCTAAGAGAAAAATATATAAAGGGACCTGCAGTGGTGTTCAAAGCTGCCAATTTACAGAAAACCATAAACTCCACACCTCTCTCTCACACTTCTTCGTCCATCACACTATTACGTTTTGCACCCCATAACATGATAACTGAACCTCCATGGTCATCACACACGATTCACTTTCCACAGATGTAAAGCCATAGTAAGTACATGGGCTGGAGTCTCGTCATTGCGAGTTCCCCTGCTCCATGATGGCTTCACGGAAGTATGGGATGTTTGGTACGGAACAACTCAGCACAAAATACCTGCACTGCTTCCAATGTCAGATTTATTAGAAATTGCACACAGAGGATCCCTTAGAGGGGTCCCCTAAACTACCAAACCTTAGTGTGGTCACCAACTGGCCTAAGCAATCCTGCCACCTCCAGACAGTGTTCTAACCTCATGGGGTGAGTGCCTGCGCATTCAGATGTCAAGAACAATACCTGTCCTGGGCGGATGTGTTCCCACTTCCACATGGTCAGGAAGAGCCATGCGCACTTAAGTGCGCATGGTGGTTTGGCCAGCCGTCTTGGGCCGGCCAAACAGTTATACTTAGCATGCTCTCCACCTGGCTATATTGCACAGCCTTGTTGGAGAACATGCAGAGGCTCACAATCCCCGTCTGAGCACCAAACCAGGGTGCTCAGACCAATCACAATGCTACTGTCATGCTGGTGACAGCAGTGTCGTGATTGGCTAGAGGGGCCTGTGTGCTTCCGTTGCTCGTGGACAGGAGGACAGAGGAGAGGCAGTGGCCGGCGTTCGGAAGGCAAGTCTGCTTTACATTTTTCTAAACCTCACTGCCCCCGCGCCCCACCACCGATCCTCAGCAGCCGCCATCGGTGGGACTTCTCCAATCAGTATTAGGGATGTGCACACCCCCTCATGTGGGGTGAGCATTAAGTGGGTGTCATCACCCTTATGGTAGCCCCTAAATGTAGTATTTAGGTGGCCCAACTGAGGCCCCACCTTCAGTTCCTGTTTACCTAAGAAAAGCCGGACACCAAAGAGCCGTACCACATCAGAGAAGACTGACTTGGCCCCAGCCCTACCAGCTTGTCCGTAGCCCTCAACAAAACTACACCAAAAGATGACTTGTCCTACAGCCCAGTGACCTCCAAACCCCTGGGAGGACTGCCTGCCTTCAATAAAGATCAAGATCTCCAGAGAACAGTGGACTTGTTCAAAAGCAACAATCTTCAAGCAAAAACTCTGATCTGAAGAACCGTGAAGCCGGACCCCCAGGTTCACCTTTGCACCCGGTGCCTCTGGCCCGAGTCCACATAGCACACTCCCTGATGTTTCCTGCAGCCTCTGCACCGAGACCCCCTCAACCTCGACCTGCTCTGGTATGCCGTTTCCAACACCAAAAGACACCCCTGCACCCATCCATCCTGGGCCTCGCTGAAGAGGACTAAAGGTGCGCCTACATCCCCGAGCATCACAACTTACCTCTTAAGCTGTTGGTTTCCTTCAACCGGCCTCCAGGCCTCAGCCTGCAGCCCTTCATTAATTTGGACTTTATCCATTGGCCACCCGACGCTGAATGGTAACCTGCACCCGGCTGCCCCAGTGCCAATGATAGTGTATTCTTGGTGCTGCCTTGGACTCTGCCCAGTGCTTGCTTCAACCCCTGGAGACTGGTCCCCCAAGCTGCTGTTACTTGCCTTTAAGCAGCATCTTCCCGATTGCCCCATTCTTCATTGAGTTGTATTGGGCACCCAACACCATATTTGCACATTGCCCCTGGTCGCTCCTGTGTCACTGGTGGGGTACTGTTGGTGCTGATCTAAACCTTGCCCAATACTGATAATAACCCCAGAAGACTGGTTTTGTAAGTCAATGTTACCTATCTGTATGCTCAGTGTTTTCTTCCTCCTATAGGTTAACTTTGCAAAGTCTGAAAATTGCAACAATTTTCCACTTTTGATATTAAAAAGTATTTCTATTGCAAAACTTATTTACCCAAGAAGAAGTTCTGTGGCTCTGAAAAATAAATATAACCATTATTATTTTTATAAGTAGGTCTCAGAATTATTCATTGAGTGCGTGCTCATTTATTGCCACTGTGCGAACAACAAATGCTTAGAGCTGCCCTCTGATAAGCCTAACTGCTTGCCCACACTACCACAAAAGAGAGCATTAGTATTATCTACTTCAGCCTCTGTGTAAAGCCTCTGGGGAACCAGGGCCGGACTGGCCATAGCGGGCACCGGGCAATCCCCCGGTGCACCGCACTGGTGGAGGCCGGTTTTGGGCCCCTGGGGGCCGATTTTGCTGCAAAATCGACCCTGTACCAAAATCGGCCAAAAACCGGCCTTGGGAAACTGCTCGGCGGCACCTCTAACCCCCCGAGTGGGGAGTCGGGCCGGCCGAGCACTTTGCCAGGGCCGGTTGTGGTTCCTAGTCCGGCCCTGTGGGGAACCACTGGACTCTGCACACTATGCCTCTTTTTGGTACAGTATGTAGAGAGCGAGCTTCCTTCAGGTAATAAGCACTATATACATGTTGCAATACAATACAATAATATAAACAGGAACCAACCATACACAAGTCAGTTTGGGCCACGAGTAGAGGAGGCCAAATTACAAACATTGCAAGGGCTCAAATAATGTAGATCAGTTTCGGGCGTGTTGGGCCTTATCCGTGAGGTGCAGCTTGATTTCTGTGGCACAATGAGCTATAGGACCCAGGTCTGGTCACACCCATCACACGTAGGAAATCTCACTGATAAAAGCAATACAAGTGTCATTCATAATCTTACTAAACTGCATTCCAACATATCGCTATTTTTAGGTATAGATTATTTTGCTCACTGGACCATTGCATATTGGGGCAAGTGATATGCACTCTGGCTTAGTCCTGCTTTAATAGGAACAGTCCAGCCCAAACTACCAGGTCACACCCCTCCGGTAAGAGAACTCAAGAAACCCTGGATTGGTGTCGATCTCATTGAAGTTCGAGCTTGAAGAAAACTGCATCAGGTTAAAACTAAAAAGGAAAATAGGTTTCATAAATAGTAAAAGAGTTTCCAAAAGCAGCAATATGCTTCCAAATCATCAGTGTCGTTTGTAGAAGGGTATTCCCAGCACCTACATCATGACTATCACCTCATTAGTAATGCAACTGATACGTAAAGGTATCATTATTTGTCCTAATTAAGATCTGTACATGCCCAGAACAATCTCAGAGAAGCAAGGTAATGGTCAGCCTATGTGGGTGACCAACTGAGGTTTCCACCAAACCACTCTCCTCTAAAAACAAATCTTGCTGAGGCTGGTGCCTACGTTCTAGGGTGTTTTCACACCCTTTAAAGGACATCCACTGATCAAAGACCCCCAATGACAAACCATGCAGTGCTTTCCAGCTTGTTTTCCCTGCCACAGTGCGTTCATCTCAGGACATTGGCAATAGCCTCAGCAATCTTTTTTCATTTTTTGAGGAGAGGGGTTTGGTGGAAGCTTCCGTTTATCACACATGAATTTGTGTGGAACCTTCCTTTCATCACCTATAAAGGTTAAACTATCCTTGCTCCTCTGAGGTTGCTCTGGCCCCCCACTGTGTGACTGTGTTAAGGAAGCCAATATCATGTGACACCATTTTAGTTGGTCGGTCTGGAAAAATGCGGAGGCTTTTCGTGATCAGAGGATCAACTGCAATGTTCTATTTAGACGGGAAGGGAACTATGCATTAGAACAATACCATAGAGTAATAACCATTAATTTCACACATGTTGGCCTTCACTGCACAGATATCACAAGGAGTCTCATCACTGGACAAATGCCCAGGGAGCAGGCAGTTTTACTTCAATTACTGAGAATCCTATGGTGCAACATACTAATGAACATTGACTGATAATTGGTAGGTAGAAGTAGCTACCAAACTAGCAACAGTTTGAAGGTCAATTGTTGGGTTGGCTGTCAGGTTGCAGCATACTAACACCAACCTCAGCTGCCCCCAAAATCCCTCCCCAGCATCCTCTACTGAAAGATTTGACTCAAATCTTACGGATTCCACAGAATCCCTAGCACTTTCCAGTTGATATTTTGTGGAAGGAGAGGCAATGGGAAAAGTGGGTCAAAAGTGTGTTCCTTTCTCTTATGTCAATAGTGCATGTAGGAGTTGCAAATGATGTACTACTACTCTTTTGAAAATATATCACTATTACACAAATAAGTACTTTCTTTGATGCTAAGGAAATGCATATTTCTTTATGAAGCAATTATGGCAGGGACATCCTGCTGCATGTCTCAACTTTTTCTCACTTCAAAGCATTCATTTTTTCCCAACCTCATTTTGAAATCAAAACGAAGCTGTGGAATGCAGCCAGAACCAGTAAATTACAATGGAAATTCAAAACAATTCCCTTACATCAAAACAATGTGTGTGTGGTGTGGTCTTATCCACATAAACAGATGTGCACAATGAAAATCTCAATTAAAGGAGCAGGTGTGGGTTCTGAATTTATTAGACAACTGTTTCCCAAATGTTTTAGAATCACTACCTAATTTTTAGAACAAACTTTCTTGACCCATCTAGCTTTAAAGGGCACGGTATTGATCTACCCGCAAAACTGGCAGATGGTGAACTGCACTGGAGTTTCTAGCTGGATCACTTTTCCTAATGGGATGTTGTGGCATGAGTTCACTAAAAATCACAAGGATTCTGAAAAATCTTGACAACTCATTTTAGCAATTTTTAAGAACCCATTCTGCAGCAGAGTAAATCTTCATATCCATTTTTTTGTTAAAATGAGGCCCAGTGGCGCATTTAAGACAATATGGGAATTTAAGCACTTTACATGTGTTCCAGATTAAATTACACTACATAAAGTTAGATTAATTTGATTATAAGCACAGGAGATTACGTGATTTGCTCAGAATCAAAGGATGTGAAGTCAACACTGGGACTCAAAGCTGGTTCCCCAGATCAAAAGCCAGCAGCACTGGCTGTTACACACATCCATATGTCTCAATTTATGTGTGAAAAGCATACAGAAGTCTGATGATTGTGTACAATCCCGTATAGTGAGCAAGTTGTCTGTTGAAATGGCTTTAAGAAGTAAAAAAAAAAAATAAAGAGCAGCAACAAATACTGGAAGGTTCACCTGGCGTCTTGCTTGGGACAACTATATGCGTACTTCAACTTACTTTCAGTGCTTTATTTGAAACGATGGTTGCCGATGGGGCGCACTGGCTAAAATTAGGCACTGGGTGTGGTGTGGGCACCATCAACAAACTTTGATCCAGAGCAAGAGAGAGAAAAACCCAAAAGACGGAGAGGAGGAGGATAGGAAGGGAAAGATGGAAAAACAGAGAGAATTGGAGAAAGCAGGGATGAAAAAGAACCAGCAAGATTGCGACAAAGGGTGGTAGATTAAAAAGGCATGAGGTGGAGTCGCGACTATGCAGAATAGGCATTCGGCACCCCTGACATTTAGTACCACAGACCGCGGGCATCTGAACAAAACTTTACACCCTAACACTTTTTTTTTTTATAAATCAGGCACTGACCCATTCACTTGTACAACTTGAATTTGTAAATTATAAAGGAACACTTCACTGGCCACCATCTCACGCATCTACTACCCTGACAGGGAGTAAAATCCTTCTCCCACCTCGCAGCCAAGGACTGAACGACCTCCCTATCCAACTCCGGCGAGCTCCCATATTGCCAAAGTTCAGGAAGGACCTCAAGACCTGGCTCTTCGAATGACCCCAGCACTCAATTGACCTGCCCCCTCCTCTCATCCCCCAGCGCCTTGAGACCCTCACGGGTGAGTAGTTGTACTTCAACAACACTGAATGGTTGCATGTTCAACATCCACCTAACTGGGCTCAAACTGGATTGCTTAAAATGATAATACAAAATACATAAATTGGGACAAGCTGTGCTATGGACGATAAGGTTGCCATTGTTGAAAAAAATATAATTCTGCACACACCTGGTTACTGCTTCACTTGCAGCAATACCTTATCAAGAGTGCACTTGCACTCTTTTTCTGTATGGCTAAAAAAAAAAATTATCTGGAGAAACCACTTCCACTACACTCGGAACAATTTTAGGGTGGTTGCAAGCCCACCTAGGGATTTATGTGACTATTTACAGATACTGAGTTACTGCATAAATGTGTGAATATGCACACAAATATTTGTTTCTGGACCTGCAACAAACATTCCAGAGCCTGTATTACAGATAAGGCACAATGTCCCCGTTTGCACCACAGAACACCCTAGCCTTCCCTGTGCGCAGCACGTTCAGTGAAACACAGAGAGCCAGTTTACAAGCTGCTCCATGTTTCACAGCACAGGAGCATGCCACATGCACTTTAAAAAGGGGAGATAGATCCCCTAGCACACAGGTGGAGCAGGTCACTACACCTGCCTGCAGGTGGAGAATTGTGGGGTCACTTTCCCCCCTCCAAAAGGCTGGGTTAGGAGGCCTTTTGTGAAGCACAGTCAGTGTGCCTGCTAAGGGCCTATCTGCCTCTGTGCCTCATCTATAATGCACAGGCACAGAGACAAAGTGAGTCCGTTATTTGCGTGGGGCCACACCCCCATGCAAAAGAGGGAAAGTCTTTTAAAGATATCGCTGTTTGTAGCACCACTATCAGTATTGCATATGAGGCCGCACAAGCGTCTGCAGCCCCTTCTGTATTACCATTGTGCATCATGCGGCAAAAGGTGGACTCACACACCAATTGGATCCTGGGGCACTATGTGTAATAAAGCCCCTTATTATTCCCACCCTGTAATTCCCACTGGGAATAGATCTTCTCATGGGTGGGTAAATCTGTTTGTGAATGTGAAATCTGATTTTTACACTCTAAAAAAAAAAATATGTACATGCATTGGCAATTAACATATGTAAATTGCTTTGAGAGCGAATTGAGTCTAGACAGCCCAGTTTCAGACATGGTTTAGGAACGTTCCATTCCCATCAACACAAGCTTTCTCAACCTGCATGCAATTAGGCACCTGAGCAAATAGATATCAACAGCTTTCTCGGCAAACAAAGCAGACATGTAGTTGAGTCCAAAGGTAGAGGGGAATCAGAAGAGATTGTGAAATAACTTCTATCATTAAATGATCTGTTTGTAGAAAGATCTGCCCTCGAATAAAGTACATATCCTAAAATCCAGTGAAAATGCTATGGAGAGAATTGATTTTGAGAGAGTTCTAAAAAAAAATTAAAAACTAAGTGGAAGCAAGTCTACATTTTTACAGAAGAAACTGTTGGGTACAATGCATCTTCGTAACCTAAAATGATTGAACAATGGAGTTGTGTTACTCTATTGCCTTCAATCGGAAGAGAAGAAAAGGTTGAATTGAGCGATATCTTGTATGAACATATGGAACTCTCTCCCCCTGAAATAATATTAACCCCCTCCACGATCTCCTTTAACAAAAAAGTAAAACTTTTATTTAAGAACAAATTTCTTGAATAGATCATCAGAATTCTGCTGCATGAGCTTACTGTTCTCTTATCTTGTTTGTACATTTACTATGCCTATTGATTTGTATCCCTTTGCCTCATTCGGTCACGTTTGCGCTACATAAAACTTTTCAAATAAATAAACACAAATAAATAAATACACATCTATTGAACAAGATTGAAGAAAAGTAGCATGAGAAAAAAATACCTTCAGTACAAAAAGGTGAGAGCATTTCTAAAGATTTAAAAAACATTAATAATGAAGAACAAATATTCACTTGAATTGCAAAAAACACGATTTGTACAAGTACATTTAGTTTTAAAAGAGAAGAAAGCACAATGTGTATTTGTGAAAAACTGTGAGGTCTTGAGTAATGAAACCCTTAGAAACTTCACAACAATATTGTTTTGTGCTTACAGACAGTTTTTCTCCTACATCTTGAGGGACGTCTGTTGCAGTGTTGGATGAGTTTAATATTGAGGGACATAGGAGAGGGAGTAGAAGGTACCGAGATGGGGTGAGTTGATGGGTTCAAGAGTACAATACCTGGACCAGGGATGTTGCAAGCGAAATAACAACTTTGTGATGATGTCTGCAAAGCAATGTTTCTTACAAATTGCTGTTAAGTAGTGGCTACCAAAGTAATGAACTTCGATGGTTTTTACTCAATTTTTCTTCTAAATCCTTATCACATAGAACCACCTTTAGTGGATCCCTCAGTGAGAGGAACGGTATTCCAAATACGAGAGATCATGCAGCTATCCGCCTTAAATCCCCAGCTATCTCGCGGACAAGTTAAACATTTCCAATGGTAGCATGCACCACACATTTAAGATCTCACCCGCCTTAAAGCGCCCAGCTTCAGGAAGCAAGGAACGGTCTGTAAATCCACCACTGGCTGTGGTGTTGGGCACTGAAATTCATTACCTTCTGAACTTTGACAGCGTCACACATTCTCCATCTTCAAGAAGGAATTAAAATCTTTGCTAATGAATAGTTACAACACTGTTCCTATGTATAGTTACCTCACCGTTAGATATTATATGAATTCATGTCATTGAATCCTTTTTAAACAACTTATAATAAGTGCTTAGAACTCTGTGATCTATGCTAATAATTGCTATAGGCCCATGTCCCCTTAATTTTTTATGGACAGTCAAGTACTCAAATCATTCCAATGTCCTAGGTAGTCATGGTACTTAAATTCCAACTAAGGTGTAATGCATTAAGCTACATCGCTGTTCAAATTAAATATTTTCCCGTTACTGGCTTCCCTGTAAAGGGCTCTGACGAGCTTCAGGGTCTAGTGGCTACTTTATAAAACTGTGTAAATACAAAGAACGTGGAGCAGGCAAAGGGACGCTTTAAGTCACCCATGATAATACTGCGCCACTTCACGTGCGACAGACTGATCTCTTGTTCAAAAAGGACCTGGCAGATGGCATTTTTGACCATGATCTTGAAAATAGAACAGCAAGTAATTGTAATGTACAAGTATTTATGCAGTCACATTTCATGGGGATGCCATCATTGTGTCCTGGAATACCATTCAAAGTGTAGTTAGGTTTTCTAAAAATGACAGAAATGTCTAAGATCTATGAATTTCCCTGGACACATCCATTGCAGGATTAACAAGCATTGCCAATGCAATAGGTCTCGCCTTTGATTAAGTTAAAGCCATTTGCTTTGCTAATGGTATTGTATAGCAAAGCAAATGACTAACTTAATGAAAGGCGAGACCTATTGCATTGTAAAGGGAGGGAGGAGGATGGAAAACACGGATAACGGGAGGAGGCATGAATAAAGGGTCTGGGGAATACAAATAATCAAGGCGAAAGCTGAAAAGCAACCAAGCCTTAGTCACACTGCAAGGGGGTGAGCGCAAAGCCCGACGCCATTTACAGTTGTAGCCACCTAATTCACACGGCTCAAAAATAAAGTAAACCAGCACTGGAAAAAAAATTCAAGGCATATTAAATAAGCAGTAAGCAGAGCTGGGCACGGGCCGATGCAAATAAAAACAAGCGCAGCCAAAGACGACGACGCTGCTGACAATGTAAAGAAAAGTGTGCGTATTGTCTTTTAAAGGACAGTATGTAAAGCCGCCAGTAAAAGATCAAATCCCAGTGTGCGGGGCCAAAAACGGACAGGTTGGCACCCCTCAGTGTAATGATTGCCTCTGGTGCAATCATTACACTGTTTTGCATCATCCATGATGCAAAACGACACGGGCCAATTGAAATTGGAGGCGGAGCCGCGACACGACTTCTGCAATCATATCGATTCCAAGAAGCCCTCATGTGACGAGAGCAGCGTATGCGCTGCTTTCGCTAGGCCGAGACCTAAAAAGGCCAGTGCATCGAAGTGTCAATATGATTGAGACAAAAGTAGGAAAGGGTTGGTCTGTGATTCTGGTAGACACCTAGCCTGGGTTTCTTTCAACCTACCCAATACAACAGGTATTTGGTGCGAGAAAGGTAAGATTGCATTCATATTCAAACTGGTGTGCAGAAAATGGAGTCAAGAAAGCAAAGGAAAGATGTCCGACAGCTCGGACAGTCTGACGTGTACTCACTCCCACATGTCCTTCAGTGTGCTGGTAGATCAAATCTTTTTTTTATCAACTGATTATCAGTGTGGCTCGTATGACGAGAGCAGAGCATGCGCTGCTTTCGCCAGGCCGAGACCTAAAAATTTTATCTTAAAAAAGAAACTCATTGATTAACTAATGGTTGTGTTACTGTTTGAACTTCCTGGATCTGACAACAGATCAATATACAAGGGCAGCTATGACTGGGAGAAGCAGGGCATGGAAATGTAATAGCTACAGAGACTCCATCACACGCGCAAGTCCTTCAGTGCAAAGGCAGAGAGACGGCTGTAACATAGTCCAAGTGCTGGCACAGAAGATGTGCTGCTGGCTCCTGCTCTCCAACTTACAGGCCTCCTGCCAATGGATCACAAGGTTGTCTTACAAACAAAGGACAAACTGGGACAAGAACAGACTGAACAGGACACCACAGGTATATAAACCCAAGAACAGACTGAACAGGACACCACAGGCAGATAAACCTGCAGAAATGGAATTACATGGGTATTTAGAATCTGTGTTCACCGCATCATGATAGGATCTCGAATTACATTAAATTATGCTGACGATCAGAACAACATTACATTTACCCTAAATAGGGCAAATGGTCTGAAGTACATAGTCCAACAGCCTAATATTGGCAAGGCTATTTGTCTAATGTTTTTGTCAACAAGGGCTCCACCAGCACAAACGTGACGACTTACCCAGGCACGGCCAATGTAGGTAAGAGCGGTACGGCCGGGTGGGGGCGGGGATTTTGACAGACAACCACAAGGGAAAATTAAATAAATAATACATTTTACCTCGTTGTCTGTCGAAATCTCCCCAACCCTCGCCCCCCCGTCCCGCCCTACTACGCCACCTCTCTTACCTGCACGGGCCGCGGCTGGGTTTACCCGACTCCACACAAATAAGCGGATTGTTAGTTTGGCAGATAGAAACTCCACTGCATTTTTGATGGAGTACCCGGTCTGCCACATTCGAAATATCTTCCGTAGTCTGAATGTTAACATTAGGCTTAGGCTGAAGGGTGAGCAGTATGTTTTGTTTTAGAACATATTTATCCTTTTGATTTTTTTTGATTTTATCTTTTATAGGCGTTGCTATTTTAGGTATTGAATATAATCAGCTCTCCCCTCTCTAAATCTTAAAGGTAGTTCATGGCTTGTTTTCCATTGATCCACTGTAAACAGCTTTGTTAGGGAATGTGTTAGCCCTCTGGCCACTTCAAATTTGTATGCTGCTTGTAAGTAGAAGTAAAGGTTTGGAAATTAATTTCACCTCAAGAAATCTAACGAATGCAGTGATGAGCTGCCTTGAGGAATGCTCCTGCATTCTGCAGTCACCCAGTTCCTGATTTAAAAAAAAGTCAGTAATTGAATACCTGTGGAATAAGAAATTATGCCACAGCAGACATAGGGAATGTAATAGGTACAGACCACTTCCCTTCAAGCTCCATCTTACACATAACTGATGCTGACTGAGATCCATGCAGATCCACCTACCACTGATGACCTCCCATATTCATCCACCAGCAATGGGCTCAGAAACACTAATGAACAGGAGGCCGGACTCCATCAGACAGGAAGTACTTAACCAGAGTCAATACTAAGGGCTGGTTGTCGTCTGGAATACTGAGTGGTAAATATTGTTGTACCACAACATCGAGGCATAAATAAGTGCAGACAAGTAAGTATAGCTTTACTTTTATGTATTTATTTTACAGAGTTTTTTATAGCGCAAATTTGAGCCAAAGGTATCGGGTATCAGAGCACTTTACACAAGCACCAGTTGCGTTACATGAGGACACGTTCATTTTTGTTAGGCACGGGGAGATTAAATGATTTGCCCGGAATCACAGGATGTTGCGCGTCCCTGCCGAGACTCGAACCGGTTTCCCTCGATTTGAGGTTGATCGCCCTAGCCGATAGGCCAACTCCTCTCCCCATACTATTCTTATAACCACATATTCGTACCTTGAAGATGTATATATACCAAGGTACATATATGTGGTGTTAAAGGTCAGTAAAACTATGCTTACCTATATACACTTGCCTGTCAATATTATTGTCCACTACATTCAGACCTCAAAATTGTGATAAAATATTTACTGCTTGATAATCTGGGTCCACACCCTCGATCGATGCATCATGTAGTTAAAGTGTGCAAAAACAGGTAACCTTAGTATTTGAAGACCATCAATCACAATATGTCAAAAAATGTAATGAGAATATCTGGTGTACAGTGTATTTACCAGCACTCTTTGGTATTTCTAAGTGCTGTAAGTAACAGGATTTACTAACACCCAATGTAATGGTGATATGGATCTCAATTTGTGTTACCAATTGCAGTGTAAACATTGCAACTGGTTGTGATTCTAAAGCATGAATGGGTGTGCCTCTCTTTTTATGAGTCATATTGTGGTTTTATATGTTTGGGACCACATATCAGTCAATGGTTAGCAGGTGCTACATCTTAGGGCCTCATTATGATGCCAGTCGGACCAACTGTCCAACCGCCGTCTTCGCGAGACCTTTTTGACTGCTGAGTCTGGGAAGCTTTCCCCTCACCATATTACGATGCACTCGCTGCCACAGTGCAGTCGCATCTACGGCAGACCACATATCCCCAAATATGTTGCTGTAAATGCTTACAAAACTCACATTAAACATGTGAATTGTACACACATGCATGACATTTGCGGGGGTATGTCTTGTGCACCATGTACTCCATTGCTGAAGTGTGGCGGAGTGTGCACAGTCCAGCTAATGGAGATACATACCACATAAGGACTTACCTGAATTGTGGCGCCCACAGGATCGTAGTCATCGGGGTTCAGCTGCACAGGCAGAGGGGGACCTGGAGGAAGGAATCCACATCTAAGACTGCTGGAGAGAAGTGGATTAAGGTGAGTATGCACCCTAAATCCTTTGTTTCCGATAACCCGAGGCAGGGTTGTCGGAAATCCACATCATAATCCAGACGGCGGTCAGAGACCCTTGTACTGCCCGATAAATGCAGTTTTTCTCCGACTGCCATCTCATGGGTCGGAGAAAAGATGTCCGAGTCAGCGGTCAGTAGGAGTACACGATGCACGCACCGTAATCCAGCAGTCGGACCGACTACTTCTGACAAGATCGCGGCTGTCCGATTGTGTTATACAGGACCCTAGAAGCTGGTCAGACTGGCATCATAATGAGGCCCTTCGTGTTCAGGATATGTGCGATATGTGACAGGCACTCCTCTTGGACGTTGGGAGAGCAGACAGGGTTATTGGTAAGAGCACTCCAACTGAAGTGGCACTCGAAGTTATCTAAAAGCTTGCAACTGATGTCCTCTTAAAGGAACAGTGTTTACAAAAGTTTGTACCTTTCTGTTAACAGGGCAATATATAGAGACCTTCTTAAACCTGACATGAATGCAACAATTTCTAACTTTCCAGCCATACTGGACAACATAATAAACCATGTCACTTTATTCCCCAATGCGATTCATAGATTTGGGGCATGTTTCCCTTTCTCATGAGAGATATAACCAGTGTCAGGTGAACAGTACACAATTTATTTCTGTACTATAGTAATATTTAATCCATTATTAGGGAATGCCTTAGACCTTATATTATATGGTTGGGAGAGGGGCGCTCCATTGGTATAATCTTTGGCTCGGTGTGGCCTGGATCACCCAAACTCTACTTTCTTGAAGCACAGGTTACCTCAAATTGCCCTGCAATCTAATCCCAGATGGGCATGTGTTGAAGACAGAGAGCTGGTCTTCATACAAGAATCTAGAGCAACTCAGGTAAGAAATATGCAAAAACAGATAGATCCTATTAGGGCTTCATTCTCCCTTCAAATGTTACTCTCTTCTATTGTCATAAAACAAATAAAACACTGAAATTCACTGGTTATAGTTTACTGAGCTAATTATAGCTTGCACTCTGGCATGCACTGCTTATGATCTCACATATGACATCACTCATGACATGTTCAATGACATCACTGATGACATAATTCATGTCATTTTAAATGACATCAGTGAATAGTTTTTATATTTTATGACAGTTATAAGGCCTGTCGCATCACTTTAACCTTTGTTCTTTTCAATGGAATTCTGAGGCTTTTTTAATGATGAAGGAAGATATTATTTACCAAACCTAAATATAACGTCACTTTAACCTTCGTGTTTTTCAATGAATTTTTGTTTTTTTTAATCATATTTGCCCATCTCCCTCACGGAGCATACCTTTTGACTATGCTTAGTAGGAGATTCGACACAGGGCCTAGACAAACATCTGACAAACTCTCTGCAGGCAGCCAACCACCCACTGGGCACAGGCAGGGTGTTGGCCAGGCCCTCAATATTACTATAAATCTTGTCCAAACTAAACACCACTGCCGGCACTGCAATCTTGTTAATAGAGAAATGGTACATTACATGCGAACAACAAATCTAGTCCCTCTTACTCATTCCGCTCTTAAATATACTTTGTTATTTGTAGTCAAGTAGAATGAACCTTCTCTACAGTGCAGCTTTTAAACTCATAGGAAGGAAAGCAGTCACAAATAATACAAGTTTGATGAGTTTGTTGTTTTAAAGCATTTAAAATGTACTATTAATTTCATAATGATGGAATGCTATATTTACATCTTCAAATATTGTGAAATTATAACTAGCAAAACTACAGTGGGTAAAAATTTAAAATGATTTACTTTAGAATTCTTGCACCACTAACCCAATCCCCCTCTCAATTTTAGACTCTAATAGTAAACCCTCGGTAGATTAACTTCAACACTGATGCTGATATTTGGAAGATATTTCTATTCTCAAACTGTCTAGATTAGACACAAAACATTTTTAAAAAAGTAAATCTCAATTTAATGAGAACATTATAACTAAAAAGTTCTTAATTCCAAATCATCAATTTTCTGACTTTCATTAACACAGCCTTCACATGAGTTTAGGTAAAGATTTTTGTGCTTTCATATTTTTTTGCATCAATAACAACGTGCAGAATATAGTTTTACTCTTGATTGCACATGTACACACTGATATGTGCATTTGCCTTTGAAACACTTTTACTATGACATGCAGAAGTGTGTTTTCCTGAATATTGTTAAATAGGCCTCAATTGAGTCCAAGCAGCCATCTTGTTTAAAATGGATGCCTTCCTGTCTTTCCCTAACACATTTCACTGTTCATTACTACTGCAGCACAGTCATGCAGTGTCATGCTTGTTTATTTCCATTGCAGTTGCTCTTCTTGTCAAAGCAATCTTCCGAGCTTGATCAAAAAATTGCATCTTATATCAAGGTTCTTCGGCTAGCTCACTGTGCCCTATTGATTAATAATACTTTGCACTTGTTAATATATCCAGTTTGTTCTACCATCTCCAGATGACATTAGCAAAGAGTGGGCAGAATCAATAGTCATGTAGTTGGATAGTTGCTTAGGTGCTAAAGCAATATGACATTTTATAAAACACGTTCTCTGATTTGCTTACGTTTTGATACTTTTGCTCACGGAATGATGAATCGGCACTTTCTATTATGATCTATGAGATGATTGCTTTTGGGGTGAGCCAGAAGACTTTCTGATTCTAGTAGGGATGCCGTCCATTTCTCTATTGATTCTGCTGCTCATTTGGGACTTAGAATTATTGTGGTTGATTTTTGCATTTATACTGTATACCCTGTAAGGCCTATTTGTTTAGAACCTACATGGCAATTACTTTATGCCGACTCTGTATCACAATCTTCTGAATTTTATAATAAATCATTTACGTTTATTCCAGGAATATAGACCTCATTTATTGAGTGGATACTTTCTCAATTAAATGAATTTTTGATGTGTTGGGAGGTGTTTTAGCGCCGAGACACCCAAGGGTATTTGTGCGCTTAAACAAATTGCATAAATAAATACATTTTATAGGGGAGATATCCACCTCATGAAATTTAGGTTGAACACAGTCTCCGATTCATCAACTTGTGCGTTGAGGTAAAGTGTTGGGGCGCAAAATTATAAGGGTTCCCTGCGCCCACAGCCACAACCTTGGCCCACCTTGAAATTCTAGACTAGCGCAATTAACATTCTAGCAATTGTAGTTTCATTTTATTGTTTTATATAAGATCAGAAATTGTAATATGCAGAGTGGTGCTCAGGCAGAACACGTGCCACTCGATTGCTGGTCATGGCTGTCTTTTAAACGCCCCTGAAAGGTGACTGGTGTGAATTGTGCATGTGTTGAGCTGTAGTAATGCCCTTGTGGGTTTGTACACACATTTATCCCGATGAAGGCTCAAACAGTTCAGAAGCGCCGAGCTGAGCAGATTTCATTGTGGCCGATAAGATCACAATGCCGGCTCTGTAATCTGGCCCAAACAGAGCCCCGTTATGCAATCAGACATTAGTACAATCTACAATGACTGACTTTAATGCCATTTTACGTCAACTCAAACAAAAATAAAAAAATGAACAAGAGAAAAGGTCAGCTCGTGGCCCTCTGCAAAGGGTTTTTGCTTAGCAGCTCTCACTTTCTCGAACCTGGAGAGTTTATCAATGTTTTTGCGGAAATCGAAGCAAATATGAAAAGTCAGAGTTTATTTTGTTTATAAGAGTTTCACCACTGGCATGATTAAAGACTGGGGTTTCAGAGTCTGGACGTGTCCACTACTCCCAGGTCCACTGAACAAGATCCACATTTACTTACACAAGTTTTCAAAGGTGCATTAATTCTTTCTTCAATAGTGAAAACGTATATGAAATCACAGAAAAATAAGGAAGTTAGACCCAGGAAGAGTGCCTTCTGTGATTAAAGTATTAGTGTACAAAGCTCTTTAAGGTTTCACACTGTGGCAAAGGGAGGAGATATATATATAACTGGACACTTTGGGGGCGCAATAACGGCACAATATGAAAGACAAACATCTGAACTTTCCTGAGTGTGTCCTGCTCACAACAACAAGAATGGAGAAATGTTATTGGTATTCTATCAGCCAATCCCCCTCCTCCCTCCCATCTGCTGCGCCCAATGAAAAGCCATTTGTCAGTTCAAGTATTGCCACAGATATGCTGTTTTATTTCTAAATGCGAGCTGATGAAGGCAGAACGCCAAAACGCGTCCTCGCTGAAATAAATGGATAAAGGAACTCCGCGAGTGCTGTGTGTTTTTACACTGGAGCCTGTATATATATCTGGAAATTGTAATATGTGCATGCGTATGTTATGCAGGAATCCGCTAAAGGCGCGCTGCCCAAGTGTTTTTCTGAGATGAGGTACAGTCTGATCAGCTTTGATCCATAAAGTACAAGACTTTTCCAGGTTTTCCAAATGTTGTCTTCTCACAGTTTCATAAAATGCAACAAAGTGACCACCAAAGACATTGTGTTCTTTGTGGCATACACAACACACATTGGCAAAGCCAACCGGTCTGGCATTGGCAGATTGGTGCAACAGTTAAAAAAGAATTATAGCAAGCATGTGCCACAAAAAATAACAACAAGCATTTGTAATGCAATAGGTCTCGCATTTGCGAGAGATTAAGCTATTGTCATTGTAACTGACAATGCCTTTTTATTAATTAGACTTGCTAATTAGCACATAACTAAAAGGCATTGTCATTTACAATGCCAATAGGTCAAACTCTTGCAAATGCAAGACCTATTTCATTTCAAAGAAGCGGCCGCCATTGTCCTGGGATGCTTGGAAAGTGAAAGCACGCATGGCACACTGTATACTGCAGGAATGTATGTTGTGCTGCAGTAGGAGAAACTCATTTAAGAAAATAGTGTTCACAGACTAAATAACTGTAAAATATAATGGGGCAAGTCAGTGTCCCTCAGAATCTGGGTACATATTATAATTACTACAATGTGTTCTGTCGGGTCTAACGGGTTCTCCCATTGAGGCTTCTCAAGATCTTTGTAATTCGGTAGCTACGTTTTTTGCCAACAAGTTCACCATTAGATACTCTACGTTTTCCCCCCTTAACTGCCTGGAGGGTTCCGACCCCCACTGTCTGTCTTCATTTCCTAGACCGACTTTATCCAATTTCTATACGGTCTCGGCGGAACAGATTAGTAAACTCATTACATCTATTAGGTCAGGCTCTCCCCTAGACCCATGTCCTCACTCCATACTAAACGTAATTTCCAAGGTTATTCCGCCTCCTCTCATGGACATTTGTAATACCATCTTTCTGACAGGCACCTACCCGGAAATATGGAAAAAAGCAATCATCAAGCCACTGCTAAAAAAAAACCCTCTCTTGACCCCTGCGACTCAGCCAACTATAGACCCATTGCTTGCCTCCCCTTCCCTGCAAAAATTTTTGAAGCACTGATGAACCAGCAGCTTTCAGTGTTTATCGATAAACATCAACTCTTAGACGACACCCAATTTGGGTTTAGGAAGGGCCATGGCACTGAAACGGCCCTGATAAAGGCCTCTGATGAAATAAGGGCCATCTTAGACCAGGGTGGGGCGGCGGTCCTTATACTTTTAGATCTATCCGCAGCCTTTGACATGGTCGATCATTCCATCCTGATCGACCGTGTCGCATCCTTAGGGGTCAACCACCTGGCTAAAGATCTCCTCTCCTCATTTCTGGCCAACCGCACGCAGGCAGTGAAGTTGGATGCATTCTACTCACCTTTCTAAACCCGACACTATTTATTATATATGTGGAGGACTTGGCGAGAGTCATCAAAGCACACGGGTTGTGTCTAACCACCTATGCAGACGACACCCAGCTGGTGCTGGCTGTGCATAGGGATGGACCAGCCGCTGCTTCAAGATTCCAGGAGGGTATGATAGCCATCTGTTCTTGGATGTCGAGTAATTGTCTGAAACTAAATTCGGACAAAACCGAGGTTATGACCTTTGGTAACCTTTCCCCGGAATGGTCCTCCATCTGGTGGCCTAGTGAAATGGGTCCACCGCCAGTTCCAGCGACCAAGGTCAGGAATCTCGGAGTCATGTTCGATGACAGGCTGTCATTCAAACACCATGCGAATACAGTGGTCTCATCCTCTTTCTACATGTTAAGGAAAATCAAGAAGCTACTTCCATATCTGCCAGCATCAGCATGTGAAACTTTGATTACCACTCTTGTTTTTTCCAAAATGGATTATGGCAACGCTCTTTTCCTCAACATGCAAGACCAGATTCTAAATAAGCTGCAATCCATCCAAAATGCGGCAGCCAGAGTCCTGCTTGGCATCCCAAAATACCACTCACCCGCTATGGCCATACGTTACTTGCATTGGCTTCGAGTCAGAAGCCGGATCAAGTTTAAGGCGCTTTGTATCGCCTATAAGGCCATCAACGATACTGGACCACGGTTCTTAAAAAACGCGTTTCGGATCTATGCCCCTAAAAGATCCCTGCGCGCTTCCTTCACCTGTCTTCTACCAGTCCCACGCATGAGAACCTCCACCTGGGGAGACAGACGTTTTCTAGTGGCGACTCCTAGGCTTTGGAACTCCCTGCCATTGGCCATCAAAACCAGTCCTACTCTTACTGTTTTCCATAGACTACTGAAAACCTGGCTATTTGATCAATGATTCTAACAGCTGGCCTCTTGTCCCAGGAAGCTTCTTATGCGCCGAGACACCTTCGGGTATTTGTGCGCAATACAAATTACGATAACATAAACATAACAATTGCTTAGTGCCAAGGAAAACGAATTACTATGAATCTAGTTTACTCCAGAAGTTAGCACAGACAGCATAGTTACAAGGCGGTTTCTACAGTTCTATGCAAGTGAAAAGTGTTATTTTTGGTGAATAATATTTTAACCAGGATCTGCAATATTTGTATAGATTATTTTACTCAAGAAACCTTTGTCTTTTATGTAGTGGTGAGGTATTTCCTTTAACCATGTACATTAAAATGTGAAAATAGCGAGAATGAACCGCATATTTTGCATTTCCTTGTCACATAACTTATTCAACGCTGCCCCACAATTTGCTCCTTTAGCACCTCGTAATTTCAGTAGCTCTGATTAAATGGCTGCTAATAAACATGGCGGTACCACAGTCTGACTGCTGCAGACATTGGCAGTGTGGCGCTTCCCAACATGCTCCGCGGGAGAGCACACATGAAGGGAGATTATAAAATATCCCTGATGCACTAAGCATAAGGCAATGCACGCGCCCAAACATAGGCAGTCCTGGAGGCTTCTCACATGCCTGACTGCACTGATCCCTCGTGTACAGCAAATTCACCATGGACAATCTTGTGCTGCACAAATGAGGGCCGGACTGGGAACCAAAATCGGCCCTGGCACAGTGCTCGACCGGCCCCCCACCCCCCGGGGGGGAGGGGGGCGAGCGCTTTGCCAGGGCCGCTTTATAGCCGATTTTGTTACAGGGCCGATTTTGCAGCTATGCTGCAAAAACGGCTCTGCAACAAAAACAGCCCCCAGGGCCCAAAACCGGCCCCCACCCTTGCGGCCGACCGGGGGATTGCCCGGTCCCCACAACGGCCAGTCCGCTCCTGGTCATTCAGGACACTGACGCCTTGTTCACAGAAACATAATATTACATCCAACACTGTTCGCTTCCTTTTGGTGTTCATTTAGGATCTTTGAATTATATATGAGTTCCACGGTGTTTGTGTACTGAATTCTTAATTATGTGTGATTTACTCACCCATCCCATTCGGTAAAGCCAAATTAATTACAAGTTAGTTCAACAGTTTCCTGGGTATGACTTGAAAGTATTCATTTATTTTTTACAGGTGTTAACCTATAAAAGTCGACTTTTAAACAGTGTTAAGATACAATTTGAAATGTTCTGTTAAAATGCAGTTGTAGGTAGATGGCATTTTTTCTTCACCGTTCATCTGAACTGTGCCTAAGAATAATAATGATTTTACTACAACTTTACGTATAATATGGTGCTTTCAGACAGCGCTCGTTACTACTGGTCTGGTCTTGTGTTGTGTTATTCACATTTTCCAAATTCCCAAGTGCCAGGGTTCTGAGCTTAGTAGTCACGGCGTTTCAACCAGATCAATTTCAGGTCATCATCAGGACAAAGGTCACTTGATTTGGGACCTGTGTGCTTCTAATAAGGATCCCTTTGCCTCTTCTGCCTCTGACTGCATCCTCGTGTTGGACCATCTAACGCCACCCCCCCCCGGCCATCACGTACGCAGCATCCTGCACTACTCCCAAATCAAGTGACCTTTGTCCTGATGAGGACCTGAAATTGATCAGGTAGAAACGTCCTTGACTACTCAGTGAAGAACTCTGGCGCTTGTGTGGCCAAATTAATTTACTCTATTGACCTACATTGACTTTGTATATATTTTGTTAGCATTGACCAGGTTTAATTTTTCGATTGCGCCGTTCACAAAGTTTTTTCACCGTTGTGTCACTGCGCCGCCCACTGTCACTTGCACACTCAGTGCACACTTGTATGGTATGGTCACGGTTTTATTTAATTATACTGTAGTGCTGATATAACTACTTATATAAAATAATCCTATTTCCTTGCACCAATCCTGCTGTGGTCTCCCTTTGTCCCCCCCCCCTTGCGGTTTCTGCTACCATCTTAAAATTGCCTTCTCTAAATGTTTTCCAGTTGAGACATTGTATTTTGATATAAACTGCACCGGTCTCTGCTGGGTTAACGGGTTTACTCCTTTGCCTTCATGGTTGGTACTAAGACGCATTATCTGGTGGGAGGCCGCTCGTTCTGCTCATTGAGGGTAGTAACATGCTTCATCTGGAAGAGGGCACCTCTTTGAGGTCTTAGTTGGCAGTACGATGCCTCATCTAGAAAGGGGCATCTCTTTTGGTCCATAGTGGATAGTACCATGTATCAGCTGGAAGAGAGCACCTCTTTCTGCTCATAGCAGTACGATGCATCACCTGGAAGAGGGCAGCTCTTTCTGCTCATAGCAGGAGGATGCAGCCGCGGGCTGTGGAGGGAGTTACGGCGGCGCAGGGAGGCGGGGAGGGGGAGGGGCGGGGTGGAGGGTGCTAAAAACCGGCATATGGATAATTGCAGGTAAGTAAACAATTTAATTAATAAAACGAATTTCGTAGCGCGTACTGCATCGCATTTTGCGATGCAAGGCGCACTACCAAATTCGTTTTATTAATTACATCATTTACTTATCTGCAATTATCCATATGCCGGTTTTTAGCACCCTCCACCCTGCCTCTCCCCCTCCCCGCCTCCCTGCCCCACCGTAACTCCCTCCACGGCCCACGGCTGGGAGGATGCATCACCTGGAAGAGGGAAGCTCTTTCTGCTCATAGCAGGACGATGCATCATCTGGAAGAGGGCAGCTGTTTCTGCTCATAGCAGTATGATGCATCACCTGGAAGAGGGCAGCTCTTTCTGCTCATAGCAGGGCGATGCATCATCTGAAGGAGGGCAGCTCTTTCTGCTCATAGCAGTAGGAAGCGTCTCCTGGAAGAGGGCGGCTCTTTCTGCTCATAGCAGTACGATGCATCATCTGGAAGAGGTCAGCTCTTTCTGTTCATAGCAGTAGGAAGCGTCTCCTGGAAGAGGGCGGCTCTTTCTGCTCATAGCAGTACGATGCATCATCTGGAAGAGGTCAGCTCTTTCTGCTCATAGCAGTAGGAAGCGTCTCCTGGAAGAGGGCGGCTCTTTCTGCTCATAGCAGGACGATGCATCACCTGGAAGAGGGCAGCTATTTCTGCTCATAGTAGTACGATGCATCTCTTGGAAGAGGGCAGCTCTTTCTGCTCATAGCAGTACGATGCATCACCTGGAGGAGGGCAGCTCTTTCTGCTCATAGTAGTATGATGCATCATCTGGAAGAGGGCAGCTCTTTCTGCTCATAGCAGTACGATGCATCACCTGGAAGAGGGCAGCTCTTTCTGCTCTTAGCAGTACGATGCATCACCTGGAAGAGGGAGCTCTTTCTGCTCATAGCAGTATGATGCATCATCTGGAAGAGGGCAGCTCTTTCTGCTCATAGTAGTACGATGCATCTCTTGGAAGAGGGCAGCTCTTTCTGCTCATAGCAGTACGATGCATCACCTGGAAGAGGGCAGCTCTTTCTGCTCTTAGCAGTACGATGCATCACCTGAAGAGGGAGCTCTTTCTGCTCATAGTAGTATGATGCATCATCTGGAAGAGGGCAGCTCTTTCTGCTCATAGTAGTACAATGCATCTCTTGGAAGAGGGCAGCTCTTTTTGCTCATAGTAGTACGATGCATCACCTGGAAGAGGGCAGCTCTTCCTGCTCATAGCAGTATGATGCATCACCTGGAAGAGGGCAGCTCTTTCTGCTCATAGCAGTACGATGCATCACCTGGAAGAGGGCAGCTCTTTCTGCTCATAGCAGGACGATGCATCACCTGGAAGAGGGCAGCTCTTTCTGCTCATAGCAGTACGATGCATCATCTGGAAGAGGGCAGCTCTTTCTGCTCATAGTAGTAGGAAGCGTCTCCTGGAAGAGGGCGGCTCTTTCTGCTAATAGCAGTACGATGCATCATCTGGAAGAGGTCAGCTCTTTCTGCTCATAGCAGGAGGATGCATCACCTGGAAGAGGGCAGCTCTTTCTGCTCATAGCAGTATAATGCATCACCTGGTAGAGGGCAGCTCTTTCTGCTCATAGTAGTACGATGCATCACCTGGAAGAGGGCAGCTCTTTCTGCTCATAGCAGTACGATGCATCATCTGGAAGAGGGCAGCTCTTTCTGCTCATTGTAGTACGATGCATCACCTGGAAGAGGGCAGCTCTTTCTGCTCATAGCAGTACAATGAATCACCTGGAAGAGGGCAGCTCTTTCTGCTCATAGTAGTACGATGCATCACCTGGAAGAGGGCAGCTCTTTCTGCTCATAGCAGTATGATGCATCACCTGGTAGAGGCAGCTCTTTCTGCTCATAGTAGTACGATGCATCACCTGGAAGAGGGAGCTCTTTCTGCTCATAGTAGTATGATGCATCACCTGGTAGAGGGCAGCTCTTTCTGCTCATAGTAGTACGATGCATCACCTGGAAGAGGGAGCTCTTTCTGCTCATAGTAGTATGATGCATCACCTGGAAGAGGGCAGCTCTTTCTGCTCATAGCAGTACAATGCATCACCTGGAAGAGGGCAGCTCTTTCTGCTCATAGTAGTACGATGCATCACCTGGAAGAGGGCAGCTCTTTCTGCTCATAGTAGTATGATGCATCACCTGGTAGAGGGCAGCTCTTTCTGCTCATAGCAGTATGATGCATCACCTGGAAGAGGGCTGCTCTTTCTGCTCATAGCAGTACGATGCATCACCTGGAAGAGGGCAGCTCTTTCTGCTCATAGCAGGACGATGCATCACCTGGAAGAGGGCAGCTCTTTCTGCTCATAGCAGTACGATGCATCATCTGGAAGAGGGCAGCTCTTTCTGCTCATAGTAGTAGGAAGCGTCTCCTGGAAGAGGGCGGCTCTTTCTGCTAATAGCAGTACGATGCATCATCTGGAAGAGGTCAGCTCTTTCTGCTCATAGCAGGAGGATGCATCACCTGGAAGAGGGCAGCTCTTTCTGCTCATAGCAGTACAATGCATCACCGGGTAGAGGGCAGCTCTTTCTGCTCATAGTAGTACGATGCATCACCTGGAAGAGGGCAGCTCTTTCTGCTCATAGCAGTACGATGCATCATCTGGAAGAGGGCAGCTCTTTCTGCTCATAGTAGTACGATGCATCACCTGGAAGAGGGCAGCTCTTTCTGCTCATAGCAGTACAATGAATCACCTGGAAGAGGGCAGCTCTTTCTGCTCATAGTAGTACGATGCATCACCTGGAAGAGGGCAGCTCTTTCTGCTCATAGCAGTATGATGCATCACCTGGTAGAGGGCAGCTCTTTCTGCTCATAGTAGTACGATGCATCACCTGGAAGAGGGAGCTCTTTCTGCTCATAGTAGTATGATGCATCACCTGGTAGAGGGCAGCTCTTTCTGCTCATAGCAGGAGGATGCATCACCTGGAAGAGGGCAGCTCTTTCTGCTCATAGCAGTACAATGCATCACCTGGTAGAGGGCAGCTCTTTCTGCTCATAGTAGTACGATGCATCACCTGGAAGAGGGCAGCTCTTTCTGCTCATAGCAGTACAATGCATCACCTGGTAGAGGGCAGCTCTTTCCGCTCATAGCAGTACAATGCATCACCTGGTAGAGGGCAGCTCTTTCTGCTCATAGCAGTACGATGCATCACCTGGTAGAGGGAGCTCTTTCTGCTCATAGCAGGAGGATGCATCACCTGGAAGAGGGCAGCTCTTTCTGTTCTTGGTGCTGCAGCAGAAGCACAGCCCTTTCTGTGCTGACATGATAGCAACTTCACAACCCTAGAACAGGGCAGCTCCTTTCTCTCTTCCTTGGCATTGACTGGGCACCCCCTGGAGCAGGGCAGTGCCTTCTGGTTTTACTTGGCACATATTCGCAGCCTGGAATAGGGCACATTTTTCTGCCACTACTTGGAATGGATGGCGTCTCTTGGAACATGGCAGCTCTTTCTGCTTTCATGTGGCATTAGTAGGTTCTGCTACAACAAAAAAGCGTATTCTTTTCTGAATTGGCATTATTTGTGCACTCTTGGAAGAGGGCGACCCTTTGTTTCTTGTTTGTATTGGCAGGGATTAAAGGGGTACTCTTTATTACTTTCAATGGTTTTGCTTGGACGCGCCCTGGAGTGTGGCTTATTCTCCCCCCTCCTGGCTTTGCCTAACGTCTCCCTGGATGTGACATTTCAGTGTTCTCTTCAGAAAGAGTACATTTTCTCATCTTGCCTGGTATTGTCAGACATTGTTCAGGAAAAGAGCAGTTCTCTGTGTTTTGTTGATATTGCTGGTCTAGTCGCTGGAAGGGGGCAGGTCCCTCTATAGTTCTTATTGCCAAGAAAGAGGCGACCTCTGCCCCCTCCCTCTACTGCGTCAGCACGTCCAGCGACCTATGAACATTTTCCCCACTGATGAAAGAGGAATCTAGAAACACGTGTCTGGGGATACACTTGAAAAGAATACTGGTACTGGCACTGGCCAACAAACTGTGAGAACTGTGTGTGAAGCGAGCAACATTGAACCACATCGACCATGCTGTGACGTGTCAGCAGGGTGCTCCAAATCCCTTTGACCTCTGCCCCCTCCCTCTACTTACTTGCTTCTAAGGGCAAAACTTGCTACCCTTAGTTCATGTTAAAATGGCTCTTCCTTGAAGAAAGCTGCTATTTCTCTTCATAATTAGTTCTGTGAAGAAAGATGGAATCCCTTTCTCGCTGATCCTATTAGCTCAGGAAAAATATTTAAAATCAGGTCAACTCGCATTTCAAATCCGGTAAAATCCAGAGAATGAAAACTTGCAAATATTAATCACTGCACTAACTCGTACCTTTCCCTCACTGCTAAAATTGTACATATTATAAAAGTTTGATACTGCAAATCTAATTCCATGTGTCTCAATGTGTTAGAGATATATCATGCCTTGAGTTTAGCATCTAAGAGTAGATGCCAGCAGGGTTGGGGCTGATGCATTGTCACTTGGAATCCATGACGAGTTTGCACAAATCCCTCTTAGATTTCTAAATCAGGGGGAAGACCACTGCCTTTGTCACATTAAACAATTCAATATTTAGCTGTATGCAAAAGCAATGTTATTACAACTTATAAATGTGTCAATATGACCTCCCACTAATTGAACAGTAGTTCTTTAACCGCATGCATGTGGCGGTTATTTTTGCGCTGTGCGGCTTTTTTCTAAAAGCCGCGTTACATGACGAGCTCAGCTCGTCATGAGCAGGCAAGGGGTTAAAATAGAAGTGCATTTATTTACAAAGTTATATTATTATTTTTAACAAGAGCGACCCATATATCCTTGCAAACTGGGTAAGTACATTCGTACTGAAAAACAACGTTCACAAGGAACTCATTTTAAAAATTTAAATAACACTTTTGTGGCAAATAGAATAATTGCCGTACTTGATAGACAATTCTATACTGGTTATCTCTTCTATATATATCAATGAATTAATCATATGCCCATTACTGACAAGCTCACTAAACATTCAATTGGTTGTACCCTACTCCAGCTGAAGTAGGTGCTTTTATTTATACAAAAGTCAGCAAATAAATAATTTTCACATAAAAAAAAAAACATTTACATAACCCCAAGTGTAGTGACCATAACCCTATTTACAGTGAAAAAGTGACATATTCAAACAAGGGTTATCAGTACATTAAACAAAAAGGACACCATATAAGAATAAAATGATTTTTGTCTGTTAAGGTGTGTCTCTTTTCTTAATTTCGTCGACGGCGTTTCGACCCTCTCTAGATACCAGGTCTCATCAGGACAGTTTATCTGGGGACTAAACAAGAATATAATGACTGAAAGTCTATCTTTTATTATTAATGTGACGCCGTCGACGAAATTAAGAAAAGAGACACACCTTAACAGACAAAAATCTTTTTGTTCTTATATGGTGTCCTTTTTGTTTAATGTACTGATAACCCTTGTTTGAATATGTCACTTTTTCACTGTAAATAGGGTTATGGTAACTACACTTGGGGTTATGTAAATGTTTTTTTTTTTATGTGAAAATTATTTAATTGCTAACTTTTGTATAAATAAAAGCACCTACTTCGGCTGGAGTAGGGTACAACCAATTGAATGTTTAGTGAGCTTGTCAGTAATGGTCATATGATTAATTCATTGATATATATAGAAGAGATAACCAGTATAGAATTGTCTATCAAGTACGGCAATTATTCTAATTGCCACAAAAGTGTTATTTAAATTTTTTAAATGAGTTCCTTCTGAACGTTGTTTTTTATTTACAAAGTAACATGATCTACCATTACAGCAATTAGATACAAGATAAAATGAAACTGTGGAGTATCAACAATGGAAACTGTAAACACAATGCAGACGGTCCTTGAACTTTGCTATGAAAAAGTAAACAATTACATGGTTTTGCACTACAACTACTATGATACCTGTGGAGAGGGTTGTTGCAGAGTTGAGAGACTGTGGCAACCCATCTAGTGAAGAAGGATCCATGATTCTCCCCCTGGAGGAGGAAGTAGAGGTTGTCTGACCCTATTATTGCCCCCGAGTCCTTTCGATATTTGACCCTAGGACCTGCAGAAACTATTTCCTTTTCACAAGAACCAAAGGTTTGAAACATACATATGTGAAGGGATGACCAGCACTAGCCAAGTTTGAACCTATCAGTGGATACAATGAAAATGTGGGAGAAGTGACTTCTCTGCACTATACCTCTCTTGGGCCTGTGGGGGATGCTGCGCTGCAGGCCTGCCAATCACAAACAAATCCTCTGTAGATGGAATAAAAAACCAGCCGAAGTTTGGAAATGTCATTGGCAGGACAGCCCGGTAAGAGAAGGTCATTACTCCATTTGAATAATCTATTCATCGCAGGATCCAGGAAGACAGGTGGAAAATCGATTATAATAACACACGTTCTTCTAAACTCAGCATCTTTACTTATTTCAAGGCGAGTTCAAGGATGTTTGGTAAACTTTATTTGGAAAAGTAAATCCTCATGAGTTTCAAATAGGTTTGGGCTCTATATCATCAGAATATGGGCAATCACTGGACAATGAGAGAGAAAGAGAGACCCTTTTCTCAAGATAAGGCTAATTTTACTGTCTGCGCGATGGGCCAACAATCCAGGGTGTTTAAGGAAGTTGAATGGTTGTGTAGATTGTTCAATATAAGAGATAAACATGAATGTTAAGAGAGTAAACGTACATCAAGGTTTGAAATTAAATAGGATTATTTTTTATTGAAGGACACAAGACAGTGCTGATTATTAAAAGATGTATTTATCTGCAAGCAAATAATGGGTTCACACATGGTTGATGGGGCCATGTGCATCAGAGTTTCCAAGTTAAGCCAATGGTTGTGTTCTTGCCGCGAGCATCAAAACCAGTGCCAACAACAGCAAGAATCTTTTGAACATCATTAAGGAATTCTCCAACCCGACTGTCAGCGAAAACATCATACCCTCACAGGAGCTGAGCGACAACCTTGCCCACTTTGTCCACAACAAGATCGCAACCATATACAGAAACTTTGAACCCAACCCACACCTACGGTCTTCCTCTACAGGTACGCCACCACTGTAACTGACACGAACCACACACTGCCCACCTGGAACATCCTCTCCGCCCAAGACACCACCTCCACCATGAAATCCATCAACTCAGGAGCTTCGCAGACCCATGCCCGCACCACGTCTTCGACCTCAGAAACCAAACGATCATCCAGGAACTCACCATACTACTCAACACTTCTATCACCTCCGTAACATTGCCTAGAAACACACTGCAGTCAGACCACTACTCAAAAAACCCTCCAATGACACCAGCAAACTCAAAAACTACCGGCCAGTCTCTCTGCTCTTATTCCCAGCGAAGGTACTGGAAAATATCATCAACAATCAATTTGTGACACAACTGGTGCAGAACCAGCTACTCGACACCTCCCAATCTGGCATCTCCAGCAATCTGCTCTAATGGATCACCTCCTTCCTCACCGAAAGAACCCAGAGGATCCACCTCCCATCTTTCACCTCTGAACCCAAGGAGTTGACCTCAGGGATCCCCCAAGGCTCCTCAATCAGCCCCACACTCTTCAACGCATATATGACCCCGATTGCCAATAACATGAGATCTCACAGTCTCAACATAATTTCCTTTGCAGACGACACCCAACTCATCCTCTCACTCACCGACTACTCCACCTGAACCATCTTCCACAGATGTATGACAAATGTCGCTGATTGGATGAAAAACAACTGCCTGCACAGACAAGAGGGAAGCACTGATCTTTGGCAACAGTAGCAACACATAGAATGACTCCAGGTGGTCATCAGACCTAAGACCCGCATGGTATAGTCCAGCACTGCCAATTGATAGCGCAGGCCGCCCCCGATAGTCTTTTCAGAGGAGGAAGTTTTAAAGGCCATTTTGGAGACATCAAAAAATAAGGATGTATGACGTTACAACGCATACTTTTACAACGCATACCGTTACAACGAATTTTTTACAACGCAAGTACTTTTACAACGCATGCCATTACAACGTAAGTATTGGTAAGTATATAATATTTTTTTTATTTTAAATTAATTGTAATTAATATAATTTAATTTAATTTTTTTTTTACCCTGTACCCCTGTACCCCAAAAAAACCCAAATTAACCCAGAAGCCTAAAAATACCCCTGTACCCCAAAAAACCCAAAACTGTCCCTGAACCCTAAAAATACCCCTGTACCCCAAAAACCCAAAACTGTCCCTGAACCCTAAAAATACCCCTGTACCCCAAAAACCCAAAACTGACCCTGAACCCTAAAAATACCCCTTTACCCAAAAACTGAAAACTGACCCTGAACCCTAAAAATACCCCTTTACCCAAAAACTGAAAACTGACCCTGAACCCTAAAAATACCCCTTTACCCAAAAACTGAAAACTGACCCTGAACCCTAAAAATACCCCTTTACCCAAAAACTGAAAACTGACCCTGAACCTTAAAAATACCCCTTTACCCAAAAACTGAAAACTGACCCTGAACCCTAAAAATACCCCTTTACCCAAAAACTGAAAACTGACCCTGAACCCTAAAAATACCCCTTTACCCAAAAACTGAAAACTGACCCTGAACCCTAAAAATACCCCTTTACCCAAAAACTGAAAACTTAAAAAAAAACAAACATATAAAATATAAAATATAATTATATACTTACCAATACTTACGTTGTAATGGCATGCGTTGTAAAAGTACTTGCGTTGTAAAAACATGCGTTGTAATGGTATGCGTTGTAAAAGTTTTTGCGTTGTAAAAGTTTCGTTGTAATGGTAGTGCGTTGTAAAGGTTGTTTCCCAAAAATAAGGCCCCGGGAGTTGATGGTGTACCTGCGGACCTATATAGATACTCTCCGAAAATCTGGTCAAAGATATTAACTAAAGTCTTTAGGGCAGCAAATGATAAGGTGTTCCCAAATACCTGGGCAATCTCCATCATAGTGCCAATTTTTAAAAAAGGAAAACGCGATGACCCGGGGTGTTATAGACCCATATCCCTTCTGGACTCTGCCATTAAGATCCTGGGCAGAGTCTTATTGGCTAAACTCAGGGAAAATCTGGAGACCTGCGGAGGGCTATCAAACATACAATATGGGTTTAGGGAGAAACGAGGCACCCTGGACCAATGCTTGAACTTGCACCTTCTAATTGCCAAATATGTGGTGGCCGGGGAGGGTTCCCTTTATTTGGCATTTATGGACCTCTCCTCAGCCTTCGATTTGGTAAATAGGTCCAAATTATGGTCAATCCTACTCGAGATAGGGATAGACTCTTCCCTGGTTGCTTTTTTAGCCTCTCAACACCAGGAGTTATTTGCCAAAGTAAGGGTCACAAATGAGGGGAGATGTACGGGGACTTTCAGGTCAGAGAAAGGGGTCCGCCAAGGGTGTATCCTGGCCCCCCTCCTTTTCACCATTTACATAAATGGGCTAGAAAAACAGCTGGAGGAAGGGGGTGCAGATGTGCCGCGGGCGGGAGGTCAGTCAATTCCGGCCCTCCTATACGCAGATGATGCGGTACTGATTGCCCGTACAGGCATCGGTCTGCAGACATTACTGGATTGTTTTGGCTCCTTTATGGAAAAACTCGACCTGAAAGTAAATGCGAAAAAATCTCACACTATGATAGTGGGGAAGCAGAGAGGGAAATTAACATCTAAAACTTTTAAATGTAAGGGGGAGGTGGTTTCCAGGGTCCCGGTTTTTCCCTATTTGGGGGTCCTTTTTGACGAAAGGGGGTCTTGGGCCCCACAGCTAAAGGCAAAGAGTTTAGCCCTGGCACGGTCAACAACTGCGTTGCTGGGCTTCACCAAAAGGTTGGGGGCCAGGCCAATGGAAGCACTTTTGAAGGTTTATAACACCAAGTGCATCCCCATTGCCTCCTATGGGGCTGCCCTGTGGGGTTATGTTACCCAAGAAAACATCCAAAGGGTAGAAAACAGGCTAATTAGAACATTGCTCTCAGTGCCAAAATCGACCCCCACATTCTCTATCCATGAGGAAGTAGGTTTGGGTTATATCACAGACAAGCTGAATTTGGCACCTCTCTTACTTTGGGCAAGGACATGGCTGAATCCAGAAATAACTCTAAACCATCTTATTCTGGAGGACGTCATGTCTTTGGACCATGCCATGAAAATACCCTGGTTGAAGTTTTAAAAAAACACTTTCTCAGCTTTGGGTAGAGTGGAACTTTTCTCATCTACTCGCAACATTAAGAGAGAGGATGTAAAGTGGATTAAAGTCCATTTTACAGATAGGCTCCGCCTTAGCAGAGAGGGGAGGGAAATGATGAAACCATCTATAAGAGCTCATGCCTTGTTAATTACTACCCCAACCCTGGAACCATATTTGAACTTTGTCACAAGACCCCTTCACAGATTTTTATTAACAAGATTCAGATTCAATCTAATCCAATTCTCTCTAGGTTATTATCCTTCATGGAATCACTCGAAAGATGCACCCCCTTGTGACTGTGATAAATTTTCTGAGCAGGATACCACACATTTTATGATGTTCTGTGAGTTTTATTCTGCTGCTAGGAAAAAACATCTATTACCTGTGCTGAGGGAGGCGGGTTTTACTCAAGTTAGACCTGCCTTACTTTACCTTCAGATGTTGGGCAACATCTATATTACCTTTAGTGTGGCCAGTTTCCTAGCAGAAGCCTTTCATTTTAGGAAAAAATAAGCCCCACTGAACATTTTATTGTGAATAAGGTATCTTTTATTAGTATCTGACGTGATGTAGCTTAGTAAAATTTTAGGTCACTTTGTTGTATTATCTAATTATGAATTGTGATTTTAATGTATATGTATTGTATGTGCTTTTTATGGTTTTTTGAAAATCGAATAAAGCGTGCTTTGACTGACTGACTAAGACCCGCACCCACTCCCTCTAACCACGCCAGAAACCTTGGAATCATCATGGACAACAAGCATACTATAAAATTACAGATCAATGTCATCTCCTCCGCCGGCTTCCTCACTCTGTGCATGCTACGTAAGATCTTCAACTGGCTACCCCTACACACAAGATGCACCATGACACAGGCCCTCATCACCAGCCAACTGGACCATGGCAACGTCCTCTACATAGGAATCACCGCACACCTCCTACAGAGACTTTAAACCATACAGAAGTCTGCAGCCAGACCCATCCTCTGCCTTCCCTGATGAACCCACATCACACCCCACCTCAGGCAACTTCACTGGCTACCCATACAGAAGCAATGCCAATTCAAGCTGCTGACCCACACACACAAGTTTCTACACCACCAAGGATCCACATACATTAACCCCCGCCTTACCTTCCACCAACCATCAAGAAGACTACGCTCTGCCTCCCTTTCACTTGTCTATACTCCTGGTATCTACCAAAGCGGAAATGGGGTGCACTCCTTCACCCACATAGCAGCAAAGACCTGTAACCTCTGGACATCATCTCAATTCCGGAATTCCAAATGGCCCCCAGACCTGGCTGTTCTAATAAGCCTCCGGGACCTGCAAGTGCCTGGATACCCTATCGGGTAATTAGCTGCACGTTATAAATCCTGATTTATTGATAAATAGGGATATTATCGGAAGACTTGTAGGCTGTGTAAGATGGGGACAGCTAGAGGAGAAAATTGATGGGTTGTTTACTGAAAGGTGATATGAGTGGGTTGATGCTTAATAGAAGAAACAGGCCTGGCGGTATTGGCGATGGTGGACTGCTAGATGGAAAGATGGTAGGCAACTAAGAGAAACAAGGAGGCTGAGATGAAAGAGGACGACTTAAAATCAGAGCTAGCATTCAAATATTTATCAATGGGGCATGAAAGATGCACATTTTGACTTTGTCCTATTGACTAAAGGATATTTTACCAATAGACAGTGGCTAAAGCAAGAGAGATGGCATTTCGGGACAAAGAAATGAGGTTGAAGACATGGCTGATAAGGGAAATGGGATAAAGAGGGAATTTGACAGAGCTAGGCATTCAGGACTGGGACAAAGTTTGAAGAGTGTCGGGTTGAGAGTTGTCAATGGGTAAAAGAACAGTAAACCGTGTGGCTGGCATATATGGACAAAGATAAAAGTGGCCGATAACGGTAGGGTAGATGGGGACCAGAAAGAAGGTGCTATTTGTACAGTCGCAGAAGAAGACCTGGCAAACGTGGTGGGTGTTGCAGTGGCGACAGCGAGAGGGACTACAACAAATGCAGCATTTGATGGGGAAGGAGATGGAGACAGCATAAAACTACATCATTGGTTAAATACATGTCCCAAATAAAATATCACACATTTTATTACATTGCATTATGAGATGCATGATCCAGTCCCCCGGCCAAGCACCGCTTTAATTCTGCACCTAACATCTTACACACACAGCACTGCCTGTAAGTATGTCAAGCTGCTGCAGCATTGACCCTAGCCAGAGAAGCAGGGAAGGAGACAAACTGTGATGATGAAGGAAGATGTCTTTGATCCCCCTTTCCTTAGTCGAACTGTATCAATCCTGTTTGTCTCATTACCCCGTGCCCATGCGCTAATTAAATTATTGCCTTCAATATTTAACTTATTTTATATGGTGCCTTCACAAATGGCCATCACCCAGTTGTGAATTTCGGACAATTCCAGCTGAGCCATGTATTTTATATGCATCCAGTCAAAGAAATGTTATCCGGTATTTATCAGAGAACTATTGTGAATGCATATAAAATGAGCGATAATCATTTTAAAGCACTCAACCCAGTGAGCTTGCACAGATGGCAGTTCCAGTGGGTCCTGGATTCAGACTTGACTAACCTCGTGCATGAATGATAACATTCTACCAAAGTCAGCTCCTCCCTACATATGCAAATCATGGCCTTCTTGCACCTTTTACCCATTTCAGAATGCATCTCTTTACGGGTGTCATCCAACACCCTTTGATTTTAATGCTGTATGCATAAGAAAAGGTTTACCATAGACATCTATGGCATGATAGGTTTTAACAGAAATACAATTAAAAAATGTGAATGCTGCTGTATCTTTGGATGGAGAAATTTAAAGTTTAGATTTCTTCTGCATTTCAGTTTAAGAAATCCCTGACGAATGACCTTTGAGCTCATCTTTTACACCTCCTCACATCTTACTGATACACTCCCCACATTCACGGCAAGATGATCAGCACACACTCGAATTCCAGACATGAATTAATGGTCTCTGGTTGTGGTTACCACATCCAGAGACCATTCGAGGGTAACGGACGGTCGTCTTTACTGTGCACAACAGATGCAGTGGCCAACATTGGAATAAGAAATATTCTATTTGGAAGCTCTGGACTTGCTAGTCATCAACTAATTAAGCAGAACAAGAATTCTATGTCCTTAAACATCGGAGACAATACGCCATTATAAGAAAGTATCACGTGACTGAACCCTGAAGAAGTCCCATGAGGGACGAAACATGTTGACTACACCGTGAAGAATATCCATATCCATCCATACTAATATTATAAAGAGAGAGAGCCCAAATCTTTGAGGAGGGTAATCTCAGTAACCACAGCACCAATCACAACACCCAATACAGCGTTGGAAAGGGCAGTTGCAGCAGAAGGACATAGGCTATGCAGACGGCCACCATATACATTTTTCTATTTTTTTAAATTGTTTTTATTAACTTTTCAAGAAAAAATGGTGTTCATCACAATCATACAGTGCAAGACATACAATTGTACCGTAGGACACCATATACATTTAAAATGTAAAAGAACCGTGCCAGCAAAGCAGTCCCTTGTAGGCGTGTCTGCGTTGTGCTGTGGGCGTGGGCTGGGGGCATGACTAACGCTGGGGGCATGTGGTACGGCCATCACGCTGTGGGCGTGTGCTGGGGGCGTGACAAACACTGGGGGCATGTGTTCGCCCTTCATGCCATGTGAGTCGTACATACAAGCGCCAATTACGTTGCTGCGCTGCATCAAGGGGCACGCTGGGGGCGTGTGTCCGGCCTTCATGCCATGTGAACGCAATTGCGCCGCTTCAAGGGGCACGCTGGGGGCGTGAGAAACGCTGGGGGCGTGTGCTACGTTCCGCCCTTCATGCCATGTGGGTCGTACATTAATCAGAAGATCGTATGCTGTGGCCGTGTGCTGGGGGCATGACAAACGCGTTCAGCTGGAGGCCTGGTAAGTAACATTACTGCAGCCTCTCCTGCGCGCTGTTACTGAACTCTCTCATTCAACGAAATTAGACGCGCCTGCTACCATCAACCAGGGCTCTAGCCGGGTTCAGGCGGTGGATCAGTACACTAATTACACGCACCTGATAATATCAACCAGGGCTGCAGCTGGGCCTCAAGCGGGGGAACACGCGCCTGCTAACATCAAACAGGCCTGCATCTGGGCCTCAAGCGGGGGAACACGCAAATGAGCGTGTCTGCGGGGACAATTACTGCAGCCTCTCCTACTCGCGGTCACTGAACTCTCTTATTAAACAGATTTATCCGCGGCTGATAACTCCCTCATTTAACGACATTACACGCGCCTGCTAACATCAACCAGGGCTGTAGCCGGGCTCAGGCGGCGGATCACTACACCAATGACACGCGCCTGCTAACATCAACCAGGGCTGCAGCTGGCCCTTCTCCGTCCCTATTCTAATGAAACAAAAAATGTTGTATACCGCGAGATTTTAAAATAAATTGCCCTTGCCAAATACACACAATACACGCATTCTATTTCATACCCGGACAACGTCGGGACGGGCTGCTAGTACTAATATTATAAAGAGAGAGCCCAAACCTTTGAGGCGGGTAACCTCAGGAACCACAGCACCAATCACAACACCCAATACAGCGTTGGAAAGTGCAGTTGCAGCAGAAGGACATAGGCTATGCAGACTGCCACCATATTTTTTTTTTGCAGAGTTTTATATAGCGCAAACTTCACCCGAACTGAATCAGGTATCAGAGCGCTTTACATAGCACCAGTTACGTTAAATGAGGACACACATTAATTTTTGTTAGGCACGGGGAGATTAAGTGATTTGCCCAGACTCACAGGATGTTTGGCGTCGTTACCAAGACTCGAACCCAGATCCCCAGGTCTGAGGTCGAGCGCCTTAGCCGTTAGGCCAACTCCTCTATACATTTAAAAGGTAAAAGAACCGTGCCAGCAAAGTTGTCCCTTGTGGGCGTGTCTGCGTTGTGCTGTGGGCGTGGGCTGGGGGAGTGACTAACGCTGGGGGCGTGTGGTACAGCCATCACATCATGGGCTGTGGGCATGACAAATGCTGGGGGCGTGACAAACGCTGGGGGCGTGTGTCTGCCCTTCATGCCTTGTGAGTCGTACATACAAGCGCCAATTACGTTGCTGCGCAGCATCAAGGGGCACGCTGGGGGCGTGAGAAACGCTGGGGGCGTGTGTCCGGCCTTCATGCCATGTGAACCCAATTGCGCCGCATCAAGGGGCACGCTGGGGTCGTGTGCTACGTTCCGCCCTTCATGCCATGTGGGTCGTACATTGATCAGAGGATCGTCTGCTGTGGCCGTGTGCTGGGGGCGTGACAAACAAGTTCACCTGGAGGCCTGGTAAGTAACGTTACTGCAGCCTCTCCTGCGTGCTGTTATTGAACTCTCTCATTCAACAAAAGTACACGCGCCTGCTACCATCAACCAGGGCTCTAGCCGGGCTCAGGCGGCAGATCAGTACACTAATTACACACGCCTGATAACATCAACCAGGGTTGCAGCTGGGCCTCAAGCGGGGAAACACGTGCCTGCTAACATCAAACAGGCCTACATCTGGGCCGCAAGCGGGGGAAACAGGCAAATGAGCGTGTCTGCGGGGACAATTACTGCAGCCTCTCCTACTCGCTGTCACTCAACTCTCTCATTCAACGACATTACACTCGCCTGCTAACATCAACCAGGGCTGTAGCCGGGCTCAGGCGGCGGATCACTACACCAATTACACGCGCCTGCTAACATCAACCAGAGCTGCAGCTGGGCCTTCTCCGTCCCTATTCTAATGAAACAAAAAAATGTGTCTACCGTGAGATTTTAAAATAATTTGCCCTTGCCAAATACACACATTACACACATTCTATTTCATACCCCGACAACGTCGGGATGGGCTGCTATGAAAGAATAAAGGATTATCGAAGAATTGAATACATGTGTCCATGAAAGTTCTTGCATTCGAATGCAATGAGACTAATGATTTATGTAAATTAATTTGTGTCCGGAAATAGAGTGTATGCTGATCATCTTGCCGCAATTGTATATGTGAATTTATTCACTACCTGGGAATTAGGAGGTCTTTATCCCATGATCATTGCACCACATAAAATAAAATCCCAACAATATAATAAGTGCGGTACTGTGTCTAAACAAAAAATCATGGGGGAAGGATCACTTGTCCTGCATAACCTGGGTATGCAGGTAGGGTACGTGGTGTCTCACAATTAAAAGACCCTTATGCATGTGTATTCTGATTTCTCGCAGCGGTATATGTTGTCTCCCCACTCTTTTTTAACACGTGTGTGCATAATCCTCGGATCAGTATTTATGCACCCTCCGCCTGGAGGATTTACCCTTGGTTAAAACAGTAGTGATCGTGGATAGTGGAAGTGAGGTGCTAGGGGGGTGAGTTAAAATACCCGGACAGCCAGATGCATGACTTTATGGGGTCTGGATTCGGGTAGCCCAATTAGGGGATGATTAGCTGATGTGCAGCTTTGGAATAATAAGGAATTCAAGCGCACTGTATGGTGTGAGTTAAAAAGCGGTCGACATGTTTCAGCCTTGTTGCCTATGTAGGTCGGTGGGCTTTCTTCAGGACCAGTGCAAATCGATAGTGAAAATAAGTGAAATGATGACCTGTTTTCAGTCAGTGCAAGGTCGCATTGTACCTATGGAAAAGAATTAGATATACACAGACAGGGGAGGGGGGAACAGGGGGAAGAGACACACACATATGTGTAGGTATTACACACATCAAAATCGTAGTAGATTATTTTTTTTAAAACAAATTTAAAAATGGCAATACTTTTGCACAGTTTCATGCTCCAAGTCGGTGTCAACTCTTTCATTCTCATGCCTGGTGACGGTAGTAGCATGCTCATACAAGTGCCAGATTAGTTCCTGAACGTTAGTATTGTGAAAAGGTATATGGCAACTGGCGGTGGGTTTGCAATATCTCTACGTGTGTACCGCGTTCAGTTGGTGCCCGTAAGTGGTCTAGTTATAAGTGCCTGATTGTATAAGTGACATACGGGATAGTGGTCAGTTTTTATGCGGTAACAGGTCGCTTCGGTAGCTTGTTTGAAAGTGCTTGAAGGTACGTGAAAATGGCTATATAGAGTGCTATGCGAGAGGTTAGGGGTTAGTTGTCTAGTACCTGTGGTCCAGCTGTTCACTGTTGTTTGAAAGTTTGATTTTGTGATGATTGGCAGGCTTACTACAACATCATCATATCCTTGCTATCTCAGCGATGCTCATGTAGGGCCCCGTGGGTGTCATACATTCCACCAATGTTAATATGGCTGTGCCTTAGTAGCCTATTGTGACCCATGTAAAGGTCCCACTTAGAACCACTCATGCTAGCAGAGGAAGTAACATACAACAGGCCCAGGAGTGCCCATGCTATCTTCGACAAGCATTGCTGTGTTCTAATCTGTAGTGTAGACTTTTCCCTCCATCGCGTCTCTGGCTCCTGACTAGTCTTTTTACACTACTGCTGCCTCTTAGTTGTGTCAGACCTGCCAACCTCTTCCCTGTGTAAGGAGGCGGTCCTGGTGCGGGCCAGGAGTTTCAGGCCAATGCTGCCTGCGCACCATAGTGGAACATCGGAGGGGAGAGGCTTGGTGGATAGGGGCATTGTAATTGAACATCTGCCACAGGCAGCTGCAGACAAGCACAACCATAACATTAGTGAGGATACATCCCAAGGAGGTTGCAAAATCCATCATAGATTTGCACTATTAGATATTCCATACACAAGCTGGATTCCAACTCTATGCAGCAGTTTCCAACTCACACTGTATAGACTTTGCGTATATTGGATTGGTACTCTGTGAGCATGAGTAGAGAGACGATATTGTGTGATGCACACCGTGGTGGTGCCATGTTAGTTGGTAGAGTTGGCTGTGTATATATATATATATATATATATATATATTCTAAGAACTACTTTACTTTTCATAAACTACTAAAACTTAGCCAATGGTGTGAACACATATTTAAATAGACAAATACTATTGAAAGTGCTATAAATGAATTAATTGACTGCTGAACTGACACTACACATCATTTTCTACTCCAGGAATGAGTGACCCCTTTACAAACACAATAGTATATTCTTGTCCGGTGAATCTACTTCACAAGTGCCGCCCAACATGAAGTCAACAAGCCTTTCCGCATACCAATATATGTGATTTTCTAGCAACAAAAGAGTGTAGATGCATGAACTTCATCCGCTCCTTCATAAAACTATCACCTCAACAACCATTAAATAATTTCCTGGAAAAACTGCAGCCTTCAGCCCATCCCCTGGGAACGCCCACAATCCTCATGGTGTCACTGAGAACAAGCATTTACAATGCAATGGTTTTGCCTTTGACAAAGTTAGAGCGATTGGCATGGTCAATGACAAATTTTGTATTTATGTGTTGGTTTTGAAAACAGATAAATTAATGCCATTGTCATTTACAATGCCAATAGCATAATCTCACGCAAATGGACGATGGTTACAAAAAATTTTGAAAAGTGCTCTATAGAATCAGGAGGAGTTGGGGAGGGATAATGAATAGAGATAGAGCCAAGAAGGAAAAACAAATTAGGGTGAGAGAGAGTGGTGCATTGGAGAGAGTTAGCAGTGTGTTGAAGGGAGAGTGAGTGACGGGATGAGAGAATGAGCAGAAGAAAGAGAGGCAGTGAGAGAAGGAGAGTGTGGTGAAAGGGAAGAGTGAGTGATGGGATGAGAGTATGAGCAGAAGAGAGAGAGGCAGTGAGAGAAGGAGAGTGTGGTGAAAGGGAAGAGTGAGTGACGGGATGAGAGTATGAGCAGAAGAGAGAGAGGCGGTGAGAGAAGGAGAGTGTGGTGAAAGGGAAGAGTGAGTGACGGGATGAGAGTATGAGCAGAAGAGAGAGGCGGTGAGAGAAGGAGAGTGTGGTGAAAGGGAAGAGTGAGTGACGGGATGAGAGTATGAGCAGAGGAGAGAGAGTCAGTGAGAGAAGGAGAGTGTGGTGAAAGGGAAGAGTGAGTGACGGGATGAGAGTATGAGCAGAAGAGAGAGTCAGTGAGAGAAGGAGAGTGTGGTGAAAGGGAAGAGTGAGTGACGGGATGAGAGTATGAGCAGAAGAGAGAGAGGCGGTGAGAGAAGGAGAGTGTGGTGAAAGGGAAGAGTGAGTGACGGGATGAGAGTATGAGCAGAGGAGAGAGAGTCAGTGAGAGAAGGAGAGTGTGGTGAAAGGGAAGAGTGAGTGACGGGATGAGAGTATGAGCAGAAGAGAGAGTCAGTGAGAGAAGGAGAGTGTGGTGAAAGGGAAGAGTGAGTGACGGGATGAGAGTATGAGCAGAAGAGAGAGAGTCGGTGAGAGAAGGAGAGTGTGGTGAAAGGGAAGAATGAGTGACGGGATGAGAGTATGAGCAGAAGAGAGTCAGTGAGAGAAGGAGAGTGTGGTGAAAGGGAAGAGTGAGTGACGGGCTGCCGAAGAACACACGCGGTCCCTCGCCTCATGATTGGTTTCCCTGTGGCTCACATTACCCAGAGCAGGGCTGCTCCCCAGTGTGAGGGATCGCGGATTGCAGTGGTGCTGTTGGTGGGCGTCTGTGGGGCCCCTCCCCGCCTGCTGCCCCCCCTCCCTGAAGTGTATGCATCTCAGCTGGAGCCGCAGCTTGTCACACTTCACTCCCCCTCCCTCCTGCACCCCCGCCCCAGGCCCTCTCAGCTGGCTCACGTAGTGCCGCACAATCCCGGACAAGGAATGCTTATCGCCGTGCCTGATCTGGAACTGTCGTGGTCCATCACCCTCCCACCCCTGGAAAAACATTGTGTACAGCGCATGCTCACATACAAGAATGTTTTCAAATTTTATGGGAGGGGGGTTATCATTGAAGTATCGTGTTCTGTAAATTTTTAACGACAACTGATAACAAGGAGACTGTTACAGAAGCCAACTGCTCAACGATAATCAGGCGTGCGTACATGTTTTCACTGTATGGCTGACTTCCTAAAGATGCATCTGTTTTACTATACGTCCCAGCGTCACCCTGAAGTGAAATAAAGTAAAACCTGAAGAGAGAACATAGAAACTGCTGCCAACATCGACCACACGCAAATATAATACTCTAAAATTCAGATTAAAATACAGAGAAATAATTCTCAGCTTGCACATTGCTCAGACAGAGCGCGGGCCTGCATGTGCCACTTAATAGTACAGAGCATCGAGGCACGCCAAGGAGGGGTTGGACTCAGACACGATTTCAGTTACATCCAACAGTGCTCGCCTCCGAAGCAAAAAAGCACAACACCACGAAGGCATCCCTTAAAGACACGAAATTCCAATGGCAGCAGAATATCGCGGACTCCTGCCCCAGAACCTCTCTCTGGCCCCATTAATTACTCTCTGAAGGGCTTCACGCTCCCCTGGCTCCCAAAGGCTGCATACGACCACAGGCCAGTGACCACGGCTGGCGGGAGGGCCGAGGCCTCCAGGCCCGGACCGTTCCCAGAGCTCGCCTTTCATGTCGCTGCCGCCCTGCGCCCTGTCACGGGCTGCCGAAGATCACACGCGGTCCCTCGCCTCATGATTGGTTTCCCTGTGGCTCACATTACCCAGAGCAGGGCTGCTCCCCAGTGTGAGGGATCGCGGATTGCAGTGGTGCTGGTGGTGGGCGTCTGTGGGGCCCCTCCCCGCCTGCTGCCCCCCCTCCCTGAAGTGTATGCATCTCAGCTGGAGCCGCAGCTTGTCACACTTCACTCCCCCTCCCTCCTGCACCCCCGCCCCAGGCCCTCTCAGCTGGCTCACGTAGTGCCGCACAATCCCGGACAAGGTATGCTTATCGCCGTGCCTGATCTGGAACTGTCGTGGTCTATCACCCTCCCACCCCTGGAAAAACATTGTGTACAGCGCATGCTCACATACAAGAATGTTTTCAAATTTTATGGGAGGGGGGTTATCATTGAAGTATCGTGTTCTGTAAATGTTTAACGACAACTGATAACAAGGAGACTGTTACAGAAGCCAACTGCTCAACGATAATCAGGCGTGCGTACATGTTTTCACTGTATGGCTGACTTCCTAAAGATGCATCTGTTTTACTATACGTCCCAGCGTCACCCTGAAGTGAAATAAAGTAAAACCTGAAGTGACTTTCCTGTACACTGGCCCCTCGGCAGAAACCATCCCCTTTTTGCCGATCCTGAAAAGCATCATACTTTCACCCGTGTCTTCCGATGCTGTACACCGCTTCACAGTTAAAGGGGCAGCTCAGCCTCAGGGACACAGCAAAACGTTGCGCACCCGTTCAAAGCACGGCCTGTGTAGGAAGGCATGTGCCTTCAATGCCGGACCAGATTCGGGGGCGTTCCCGAGACTGACGTCACCAAAAGGGAAAAATTCTCGGGAACGCCCCCGAATCTGGTCCGAGATTGACGGACAGAGCCTTCTCCCAATGGCTAGCCTCCATTTATGGAGCTAGCCAATGGGAGGAGGGGGCGGATACCCGACCCCACATAGAGATATCAAGAGATATCATTAGATTTTGCTAGCGCATGCGTACTTCGTACGCATTGCGTAGGCAAAACCTAAAAATGTCCCCCCTCTCTAGCTGTTAACAACCTGGAATTTGGGGGAAGATCCGATGAGCGGTAAGCGGTGAGTAAATATTACTTCAAACACATGCTTTTAAAATAAATGACATTGGAATCCCAGCCTGGGCTGCAGACTGTCACTTTAGGAGTATTGTCTGGTAAGGGATGCAGAAGGGCCTGCTCTCAGTGGTACCTTCCAGCTGCAGCAAAGAGCAATAAACACAGGGGTGTCTTCTGTGATGACAACACAGCACAAACACCGCGCAGCAGGAACTGTTATCATTTTTATCAATGGAGGGTGAGGTCCCGAGCCACCAAGGAGTTCTTGCCATCAGCAAGTAAAAAATTTACAAAAAGTGTTAGTTGCAAAAAAATATTTTAAATACTCTGCACTAACTCTATAGAAAGGGTTGTGACCTCACAGACCGCAAAACAAACTGGTAAACGAAACATTTTTTGTCACAATTACACATCACATGGATGAGAAGGCGAACCTTGTAATAAAAGTGTTTCTAGGTATTTGTGAATTTATAAATATCAGTTCATTGTGTCAGCCGCCACGAGGACTCTGGCATTCCTGAGAACACGAGAAAGTCACAGAAAGTGTAGCTCGGGCAACTGCAAGGTCAGAGGTTCAAATGACGACAGTAATCATTCAGCCCTTACTCCATTTCGGGGTCAAGGATTGCCAAAAGATGGGGCCAACTCTTTCCGCCGCCTGCAATACGGAGCGCTCCTAAGCGGCAAGACTGCGGCAGTAGGCGCTACTTGAAGTCACAAGTGGATCCTACTGATTTGACTGCTCGGAAGTTGAGGTACGTTTTGTTGATACTGGATTCTGCTGTGTTGCAGAGGCGCTGGAGAAGTTTAAAACACAATAAATTAGCCATTTAGTGACGCAAGCCCAGCAACTTTGTTAAATATTAGCTTAGAGTTGGGTTTGACCTTTACAAAGAAAGGCCTTCACAGCCTAAAGAAACGCTGAAGGAAGGGACGCGGCTAGGGATTCTGAGTTAAAGGGGTGACCTCTCAACTTTAACCCTTGAGTGTACTCTTCCAATTGTGTCCCCTGAATACCTTAATAAAATGTTCTTAAGCTCCAGAGCACCCATTGAAGCGACGAGGAAGGAGCAGGCGGGAACGAAATCCTAGCGGCTACTTGTCTTCTGGAGTATAATTCGGTTGGTAGTCCCGAAGAAGGGGGGGCGGAGGGGTGGTTATTTGGGGGGCAACGTCTGAAGGGTAATTGGCAACTGACTGATGTCATATGGCCTCGACTACCATTGCCCTGGCCTTCCCACTGAGCAACAAGTTATAGTACGTGTAAAAGTTTAAAGACTAGAAGGAGAAATGACGTTTCAGTGTAAAAATTAGTTACTACTAAATTAAATATCTTAAAAAGACTGGTTTATAAGTACAGAAACAATAAGGAGAGTGGCAAAAGGGTTGTACCTCAGAATTTGATGTACAAAAATATCGTCCTACAAAAATTTCATAGCCAGAATATCGACTACTCAATGTGAAAATAATACATTTAGGTTAGTTTAGGTTTGTTTAATCTTTACTCCACATCTATGTACCTCGAAAATATATATGAATTGACAAGTTGCACATACGTGGAGTTAAAAGGTGTAAATCTATACTTATAGAGATACTTACCCTCACTGTTTTTTATAGGTAATATTCCGGCTATGATATATTCCTAAAATGATATTTAAAATACTACATGTTAGTTACCAAATTGAAAAAGCAGCGGCACTAAAGGCGTTATCAGGGCCTAGTTGGCGGTCATTTTGGCCACATTTCATTTGCAAATAATATAAGTGCCAGATCTTGCAAAAACATATGTGCTTCGTTTGGTAAACACGAACATCCCACAACAAAGAGGAGCAGGAATAATCTATTATTAAATGAGGAGAGAAGTATGGTACTACCTTTGGGAAAAATCAAATCAATACCCCGAAATTGAAGGTGTGAAAAATGGAAGCAATTAAAAGCAGCAGGAGCCTATAATTACCGCATACTTGGTGCACAAGAGGTGAGAGGGACCACTGGAGGTATTTACAGAGGTGCCACAGCGACACGTCACAGGAAGTGAGAGGGACCACTGGAGGCATTTACAGAGGTGCCACAGAGGTACCACATCGGCACGTCACAGGAAGTGGTGATGCCTCTTTATGTACGTCCATGATTACTGAAGGAAGGCCTGTGGCATGGATCCATAGCATTGCAAGAGATGCACGCTTGTGCTTCCAGCAACGGCACTGCAGCGTGCATCCGCAGCAGTGCAATCTCCGTTCCGTCTCCTCACCCACGCTCACAAGGCCCTCTACAAACTAGGACCCGAATGCCTCAACACACGACTGTCCTTCTACACACCCACCCGCCAACTAAGATCCTCCAACCAAGCGCTTGCCGCAGTTCCGCGCATCCACAGATCCACCATGGGAGGAAGATCCTTCTCCTACCTGGCGGCCAAGACCTGGAACTCTCTCCCTACTCACCTCCGCCTCACACAGAACCACATTTCCTTCAGAAAGGAACTTAAAACCTGGCTATTCGATAAATAATGCACCCCCTCCCACAAGCACCTTGAGACCCTATGGGTGAGTAGTGCGCTATACAAATTTCTGAACTTGAACTTGAACTTGCAATAGCAGCACTTTTCTGCAAGAGGTAGCACACCTTACCGTGGGCACCGTGTGCTTATAGCAATGGGAACTGCGGCGGGCATCCATAACAAGACCCTGGCAGCACTCTCTTTCAAGAGGTGGCAGCTCCTCACTGTGCACACACAGTGTCTCCAGTAACAGGCACTGCAGCATGCATCCTACCACTGCAACAGCAGCACCCTTTAGCAAGGGGTGGCAACAGGCAATAACCCACCATGCACACCCTCTGATTACAGCAACAGGCACTTCAGCATGCATCCACAACAATGCAACACTCTTTTGCAGGGAGTGGCAACACCTCACCGCGTACGTCCAGGCTTTCATTTCAATAGCAGCACTCTTTTGCAGTGGCAACACCTCATTGTGCACACCCTCTTCTTACAGCAACGGGCACTGCAGCATACATCCACAGCACTGCAATAGAGGCACTCCTTTTCAAGGAGTGCAAATACAGAACCTGTTCTGTGTATTCTTGAAACTGTAAAACTTATTATTCCTCATCCCATGAACGTTTAAATTTACCTCTTAGTTTCTGTGCATTTTGTACATTTAAACTGCAGTTTGCAAATGACTGTTTAAATGTATCTCCTAGTTTCACCTATACTGTGCTAAGGCATGTAAAAGGCAATCCATTCCCTGTCTTACAAGGAAAAAAAGGCAAAATACACCTCAGAGGGTAACAGGAGGGTCTAAGAGACTGCTTAATCTGCTTTATGGTTAAAACTGTGTTTGGAAAGTGTATGTAGCACTCGTTTTTGGCTGGAAAAAGTGACATGTTGAAGTGGGTGAAAAGCAGTTCTTTTAGTGACTTTAGCCTTACCTAAATCCAAAATCCAAATCTGGAATTTGTAAAGCACAAACTACTCACCCCTAAGGGTCTCAAGGCGCTGGGAGCCGTAGGGGAGATTAAGTGGGCTATTGCCCATTAAGTGAGCTATTGCCCAGAGCCACATGGTGCTGAGCTGAGCTGCTTACGCAGCTGGGGATCGAACCGTGAACCCTGTGCTCAGGAGACAGCCACCCTGGCCGCTCCGCCACACCTGCAGAGTTGAACAGGAACTACAAAGTGGTACTTATCTTCTTTCTCCCCATCAAGGACATTCAATCCACTGTATTTTAATTGAACACATCAGTAGGAAAACACCTTTCTGGACAGATTTGTCCTTCTTGTTTTTTTAGAATGGTGGGGATAGTGGTAGGGAGTAGAGATCTTATTTACAAGGGGATGCACATGGAGCGACCATTACTTGCTGTACTACACGCTAAAAGGAAATTAAGTCATTGCACAGATCTTACAAGTGTCAACGGTGATCATACCTACAACTACAGGACACCACATGGTAAGCCCACCATACTGAAGTCTACCTTTTTTGAGTTGGGCCACTTTACCCGATGCTGTGCAGAATGGCTAAAAATCATTTTGCAGGGGCGCAACCCACATGCGCATTCTTACATTATGGTACAGCTGCTTTTTTAGGTCTCGGACTAGCGTTGCACCGCGCAGCTCTGTGGCTCTGTGTGGGTGGCTCTGTGTGGGTGGCTATGTGTGGGTGGGTGGCTCTCTCTGTGTGTGTGTGGGGCTCTGTGTGTGTGTATGGGGCTGTGTGTGTGTGTGTGTGTGGCTCGCTGTGTGTGTGTGTGGCTCGCTGTGTGTGTGTGTGGCTCGCTGTGTGTGTGTGGGGCTCGCTGTGTGTGTGTGGCTCTGTGTGTGTGTGTGGCTCTGTGTGTGTGTGTGGCTCTGTGTGTGTGGCTCTGTGTGTGTGTGTGTGGCTCTGTGTGTGGGAGGGGCTCCGTGTGTGTGTGTGGGGCTCTGTGTGTGTGTGTGGGGCTCTGTGTGTGTGTGTGGCTCTCTGTGTGTGCGTGTGGCTCTCTGTGTGTGTGTGTGTGGCTTTCTGTGTGTGTGGCTCTGTGTTAGCGAATACGCTCAACTACTCTCTAATGCTCACCTATTGCCATTGTAAATGACAATACCATTTATTTATGTTTTTAAGAAAAAAAATGTCATGAGCAATGCCAATAGCTCTACCTTTAATAATGCCGAGACCATTGCATTGTAAATGCTTGTTTTCATTTGTTGACATGAGTTGCATTGGCAAATAAAAGAAAAGAATGTGCAAAGCATTTTTTTTTAGAACAGGTGGGGGGAGCAACACAGTGGACACAGGTGGGGATAGCAACATGTAGAGTGTGGGCAACACTAAAGGCACGAGTGGGGAAGCAATGCAAGGGGATGGGAGAAGCAACAAGCAACAGGGATGGAGAGCGTGGGTGGGGGGGGAAGTAACATGGATGGACAGGGACCGAAGCAATACAGATGGTGGGGGAGATAAGCGAAGCAACAGGAGACACAGAAGGAGGTTGTAGGTGGGGGAAGCAACATGGAGGGTGAGACGATGGACGTACTACAGAGGGTGAAGAAGCAGTGGGCAAGAAAGCAATGTGGAGGAGTAGGGAGAAACACAAGAGTGAGAAAGCAACTGGAGAGGGTATGAGAGCAAGCTCAACATGGATGAGCAGGGGAGAAGCACAGGAGCGACAATGAGCGTCAGAAAGTGCAGGTGGAGAGAAGTATATGAGGGAGACAGCTGAAAAACACATGCACACTCGTGGAGTGGTTAATAAAAAAGAATAAAGTAGGGCTTCAAAAGCAAGAAATCAAAGCATAGAAGCTAGACAGTCAAAAGACATAGTGAAGAAGCTGTTCTCCATTGAAGGAACAAACACAAGATTGACTAGCTGGGACACGGATAAGAAGCTGATAAACCTGAGTAATGGGAAAGCTAATCAATAGTAAGTAATGGGTGACCTCCAAGCACCTGTGCATTCTTGGTAAGGCCACGATATATCTTTTATGACCAGACAGTTATGCTGTCCAGTGGGCTCAATCTGCAAATCCAGTATATCAACATCTTCATGTTTGGAGTCAGTCAAGACCTTTTGATTTTACTAAAATTATATATTAAATATACTGATAGGGTGTTTCGGCCCGCCCCTGTTATCCATTGGTCAGTTGCTGTGTCATCCACATTTTTGTTCCGTCTGATGCTGCACTCTGCCTGGAACAATTGGACAGCCCACTTCAGCCACTGGCAAACGTCACTGTGATTGGTGGCATTCTGTCCTTTCACAAGAAGCACATCCACATGCAAAGGAGTTTCCTCGAGTGCCACGTGCTACTATAGTAGTGTGATCTTTCTGAGACCAAAAGAAATTATGATTTTAGTCAATTTTAAATAGTTGTACAATATTTTGATAGTGCAACAAACTGAAGTAGGAGTGCTATTAAAGGTGTTCACAATGCCTTACTATCTGCGCTCTGGTCAGTTATTAATTGCAAATAATACATATGTAAATACATACTGGCAAACACCCAGCAGTTTCCCCAACTTTACAGGTTTGCAAAACCAATGACAAAAACAATCACTGGCAACTGCTAAAACTTATTGGGGCAAAAGCATCAATGAACGGTGGGGTGGGGTGAGGTGTGGTCACAGCGCAAGCTTTATCGCTGGTGGCGTCTGGTGCGATATTGTGAGTAGGACCCCCAATTACCTCCTTCTCCATGGATTCCCTCAATGCCATCTCCAATAGTGCCCCTTATCTCTCCATAGCCCCTCTCACAAATGTATTTCATTTGTTTTCTAGAGCTACTCACACCAGTGTAGGGTGTCAGATCAGGTTACATCCCCTACACATTATACAGAGACAATGAATCATATGTGTGTAAACCAACGCGTATGAAATGTTACATTAGACAAGGAGGACTACAAGGTGTAGGAGTCACGCTTCATCCATTTTGGCAGACAGCATAATTAAGAGTGTTTGGTCAAGAGAACCACAAACTCAGGATTTGAAATGTAACACCGTATTTGAGGTTAGCATTACTAATAAGAATGAATCTATCCAAACTAAACCTTTTTAGCAAAATTAGGATAATGACAGCCTGGGGAAAACAATGTTCTGACCAATGCTTTGCAGATTACATGCACTTCTTTGATGCCAGTTCATAGCTCACTGGGCAATATTAGGGCTGTAACGTGTGTACTTCAAGTAAAAAAATAATCTCTCAGACAAAAGCAACAACCCACTGAGCTAGCCACATAAAAAAACAATTCTTTGATCTGCATGGTTAACTTCTTTGCAGCTGCCACTAGACAAAACTCCAATCTCTGTCCGGCAACATCCTCAATAACTAGAGTTACCTTGACATTTTCATTGTTGCTTAACCAGTCCAAAGCCAGCTGTTGGTGAGGACTGGGGCCTGTCCAGTATCACCCATCTGCCAGCCATCTTAAGCTGTTCCATATCAAGTTGGTGAGCATTTAATTCCACTCAGAAACTTTCTTTAAAGTCTCATCTACATGTTACTACGTTTCCCACAATGCACACAGGCGCAATTGCCCTACAACGCAAAGACAGCAGGAGTGGGTGGACTTATCTGCCCTGAGATGGGACATCCTAAGATTTTTGTAATCCGAGAGTGACTATGACCACAACTAGTAGACTAGCAAAAAAAGATGCAAAAGTGATTAGAACATTGAAATGTCGGCAGCTCCTTTGGAGGACAATGAAGTGTCTCCAGGCTTATAATGGCTTGTATACACCTCTGGCCAATATTCCAACGTTTGTCTTTCAGTTTTCTTCCTTTTTAATTTAGAACATTCTACCCTTTGTGGGTGGAATGTTCTAATAGCCTTATAGCCCTTCTGCCTCAGGTTATACCAGTTGTTAAAGGCCCACACTCTCGTTATAGGCCCTTGCCTGTGGCTCAGACCTATAACTCTGGTTCAGGGCCTTTAAGAACTATTAGAACATTAGAATGTTGGGAGCTCGATTGAAGTCAGTGAAGTGCCTCTGGGCTTATAATTGCTTCTTCTACCCCAACGTTTTTTGTTCTGTTTCTCCCTCTTCAATTTAGAACATTCTGCCCTCAGGGGGGTGGTATGTTCTAATAGCCTTATAGCCCTTCTGTCTTGGGCTTTACCGGTTGTTAGAGTCCTTCTCCTTCATAATAGACCCTCGTGTATAACTCAGATTCAGGGCCTTTAACAAACAGTAGCGCCCTCAGCAGCGTCCTATAAGACTATATTATGACCTGAATCACATCTCGTATTGTTCGCACCCATGGCAAGAATTGCACATGATCTGAAAATTCATGCTTCTCTCTGAAAATATCATTCATGTTTTTTCAGCCAGCAAGAGAAAGGCCTGGACTAAAACAATGGCTTTTGGTGCAACTGCGACTGAACCCAAACCCAGCCTATTCCATGGCCGCACTATTAGCACTGAAAGCTCATGTAGGACAGGAGGTGTCACTCAGGACGTCTGGAGCCCTTCCTGGGTATGAGTCTTGGATGAGTCCACCACGGACCCCTGGTGGTACCCACGGGACACTTTTAAACTATACAAGCTTTTCTGCACCTAATTCACATATTTACATATGTAATTGATACCAAAGAAGCTCTAGGTTGGTTGTAAAGATGCAATGATGAAATAAAGTGTAAAAACAATGAATGCGGGTGTTTGGAATTATTCAATTCAATATTTATTAAAGATTTGGAAATCCTGGGAGTTCACATAAAAATACTTATATATTGTTACAAGTAATAAAACTGTTGAAAATTAGTACGGTTTGGTGAACATTATCTGCGCCATCTTGCCTCTTCCCCTGATGCCACACTTTTGTCGTGCGCACCCGCCATTTTAAGATGCCCTGATCAGAACGAACCCTCTTGCATGCCGCTGGCCCCTGACATAGCCCTTCACCCTCACCAAGCCCGCACGCTGACCAACCCTCCCTGCTTGCACCTGCCTTGAATCATAAACCCCTCTTCAGCGCTGCTCTGCCCCAGGCCCTCATCCTGTTCCCAGCGCGACACCTCCCTTCTTCCCTTTCATGATCCCCGGCCCTTAGATGCAAACCCCCTTTTCCCCGTGTGCCCGTTTGTCTTCCTCGTTCCCAGGCCGACACCCAGCTCTGCCGATACTGTTCCTTGCCCCTCCCCGTACAATAGAAAGCTTCCCCCATCAAGGGATCCCCTGGTTGATCAAAGCCCCCACCCCATGAGATCCGATCGAACCCCGCATTCCATGAATTGACGGAATATCCAGCTGCGCGATACTCATCACCTGTTGTGACCAGGATGGGGACCTCTACTGTAAATATGTGTGGGAACGGGCCCGGAGGGGGGTTTCCGGGAATGTCTTTCCGTACATCAAAGCTTTATCATGAGTATGTAAACTGTAATAAAAACCGCAAACACTGTATATAAGGGGCCAGGCCTCAAACATAAGTTAGAGCACCTCAGAACGATACCTGCTGTCCGTTTTGCTGTGTTCTCCTCCGGAGAGAATAAAAACCTTGTTTCCTGCTTTCCAGTCTCCAGCGCCTGCCTCTTCATTTATTAAATAATTCGAGGGTCACAGAGGCAATACCGCCGGGCAAATATCGATTGTCCCCGACCCAAACCTCTAAATTAACAATTGGCGTCCCAAGCGTGGGGCCCATCAGCGACTCGTGGATCCAGTGGGAGAGGTCCCGACGACAGAGTGAATGACTGCAACGATCGGGAGAGCTCTTGCCCAATAGACCCTCGTCTGGCAGCCGATCATCCGAACTTCACTAGTTCCGAACAGACCTCTCTCGAGTGATCTACGGTCCTGACTGGGGACCATTAGGAGTGCCGTGAGAAATACGAGAAAAAGAGGACGAACGGGCGCTGGATTCGGAAGACAAGAAACTGTCCATACGGTCCGGGTAAGGTCGTGTAAACACGACGGATTGCGAAAATAATTGATTGCTTGATTGTTTACAAAAAAATATACTAGTATTACTCTTTGTTTGACCTATTTGGAGATTCACTGTCTGCACACGGAGAAACAGTAGGCTCCTTCTGTTTTGCAAACAGTGAAGGATAGGTAACGTAACCGTCGCGCCTATTTTTTTCTCCCCCACTGACTCTATTATTTCTTAACGGTTTTTGGGAGACTCCCTCTCCCTCACTGATTAACTGGGTTCTTTGACCCCGAACTACTGTTCGCAGATTGTCTTCTGGAGATTCTCTGTCTGCAAACCGGAAACAACAGATTCCTCTTTGCGGATAGTGAAAGGGTAGAGGACGCAGACTTTTGCGCCCTACTTACTCTCCCCATTGATCTTACTCTATCTTATTTATTTATTGATTGTTTGATTGTTCCTCGTTATTTGTTACTTTTTTGTTCATGAGGTATTCACTGCCTGCAAACAACGTAGAATAGGAATATTCTGTCTAGTCTTTGCACCTAGTGATAAGATAGGCAGTGCTGACTTTTTAGTCCCTCGTTACGAGCCGTCATGTCTGTCTTCTCCCCACTGATTGATAATTGGTTCAGCCCGGACCGTGTATTAGAGGTGGACCATATAGCTCCACTAGAAGGCACCCCTAATAAGGACATGTTCATAAACTATGGATTAGTTACCATAGCCTATAATAAATTGTGGCACAGGTATACCAAAGAAAGTCAAGACAAACAGTGGCCACTGGCAGGATCCTTTGACCTTGATAAAATAGAAACGTTGGAAATAGCCCTTCGCAATAATAAGACAACGCCTATTATGCTCGACAGTCTCGGTATGTGGCGCAGAGAGGCTATGCAACGGCAGAGAAAAGACGAGGACAAACCAGGTAGAGAAATATACCGACAGGACAACCCCGGGACACCACGACCCAAAAGTTATCCCCCGACACAACGCAAAAGACGGCCAGACTTAGGGCAAGACCAATGCGCTTTTTGTAGATATGTCGGACACTGGAAAGCCCAATGCCCGACTCTACTGAGCGTGAGTAAGGGCAAAGGGCCGACAGGAATGACAGGCCAGCAGAATGAGAAAAAGCGCGAGACAAAGAAAAATCCGACTCGCACGGACAGACCAGACAGAACCACCGCGTTTGATTATGCCCGATGGCACAGGTTCCGCCAGAACGATTTCCGCGACATGTTCGAGTTTTCCTAGGTCGGACAATATAAAAACGGGAACCCAGCCTAGCTCTAAATTAACAGACGGAAAAAGATAATTTTGGCCAAATAATCACTGTTTTATGTTTGTCTTTGGATCTTGTGTGTCATACTTTTCTATTACCCCCCCCCCGTCTGAGTTTATGTGTACGTAAATCTGCGTCATCCCCCTGCACGTGCTTCCATGTTACATAAACTATGTTAATAGAAATTTTAGCATAAAACAACCTGGAAAGAAAGAAATGGGAAACGAAATCAGTAAGCCACTGATAAACACGAACTTTTATTTTAACATAACAGGCAAAGAAAAACACAATAACGCTAGAAAAACAAGAACGGTAAACTGTAGAACTTGAAAATCAACAGAACACTCGTCCCCCCCCCACCTTCTGGAACCTTCCAAAGCAGGGTAGGGTTACGGCTACGCCCAACCGGCGGCAACCCATATAAGGCGGGCCTTGCTGCCAACTCTTGGTCAGGAAATCTTAACGTATTGGGGAGCCGGAGGAGAGGAAGGGGCCAGCGGCCTGGGCAGTTACAGGTAGTCCCGCCACATGTCTCCCCGGCCAGCCGCAACGGGCCTGGATAGTCTCAGGTAGTCCCGCCACATGTCCCGAGAAGAACGAGACACCTCTTTCTTTTCCCTTCCGTAACAGCCGCAGCAGCTCTGGACGGCGGGATGTCCTGCACGTACCTCCGCAACAATTTGTCCAAGTTGGGCTGGGAGGGAGAGGCGACGCGGACGAGCCTCTCCCACCTCCACGGATAGGAGGTCTCCCAGCCCCCGGCCCAACGCCGAACACCCCCAACCAGGCGATGGTGCCCCAATACTTGCGCAGCACCGAACGTGCAATGGTGCCCATATTTTCGGAGCACCGAACCTGCAATGACTGCACCGATACTCGTGCCGCGCCGAATGCGCGCCACAGGTGGCCATACTCCCACAGCACTGAGCACACGACTTGGGGAGCACCGGATGGGGAGAGACCTTCGTGCGGGCCGATGAAAAAGAGCAGCATGGGGTGCACCGGAAGAAGGAGACGGCGCGAACGAGTCTCCCTCGCCCCCCCCAGGTGGGGGCATCACAGCTGCACCCCAGCCGAACGTCCCGCTTTCACAAAACAGAGCCCTCTTCCTTTCACTCCGAAGGATCTCTTCCACTCTTGCAAACTCGACGAGAGTGGCCCCTGTGGGGCCCCAAAATGGCGTCTGGGTCTGCTGGAAGGCGGGCCTCGGCCGCTAGAGTAACTTTGACCAGCAATATAACTCGGTGGCTCGCCCACCGGAGCACGAGCCCCCACCTCCGACAACATCTCCACAGCCTTGAAGATTCTACAAAGGTCCCCGAAGGAGCCCTCGGCCACTGCAGGCCTCCGGTAAGGGGCAACTGCCTTGATCGCCAACGAAATAAACATGACATTGCCACTCCTTCTGTTAGCATGAATTCTAGAACTGCCGAAAAGGACTCTGGTCCAACTGCCGGTTGTAGGAAACATTTTTCCCTGATGCTACTTCCGGACTAACCCGGCCCCGCCCAAAATGGCGCCGGTATCAATAGGAACTTACGAACACCTCGTGGTGTCCCTTTTCACTATACAAACTTAATGTTCTGATACATATATGACCCTTTGTACACTTGACGAGAAGAACGGAGAGCTCACTCGAGGAACATGTAAAAGGATCGCGTTAAAAATGATGATTATAAATGTACAATGTATTATATTTTTATAGCCGATGTATATCCTCGCTTATGATGCACGCGCACGGTATGCATATAGGAAATCTGATTGCAACTAGTATGACTATGCTTCTAAATTATGAAATAAACGCCCCCGAACCCCCCGGCCAACTGATAGACGTTCTGGTTTGCTACAAATGAATTGCTAAAACTTTCAGATGTTTTTTATTGCTGCCAAACAACACCCCCCACTGTACGCACTTTAGCCATTGCCGTGCCCGGCCAAATACGACTGCACCCTTATGAATCCACATACTATGATCTCGCAAAAATAAAGGTCCTTTTTTTCAAAATGATGAACGGGTATTGCTTGCTTTATTTAAAATGTGGGATGGGCGGGAGAGTTCTTTTCTGTGCACCCTACTATGCTCTCTCTTTAAGGTTATTAAGAAGATGGCTGCCCAGCCCTGGAGGACGGATCGGATCGACAACACGACGCTCTGCCTTCAAAGTACGCGACTGACTCATGAACTCTCGCATGGAGGAAGACCTCGACTTCCAAGGATGGGTAAAACGAACGGTATAAATGAGGGAATGTAAAAGAAGGGTAAAATAAAACGATGTAAATGTTATAAAGTACGACATTCAAAGGTATTAGGGAACAGAGCTGACCCAAGAACCGAAGAACCTTAGAACGTCACAGCACTGAAGGAGGTTTAAGGATCCCGATAGTGAGATACATCTTTCGACTAGATACCTCGCACTAGACACCTCTGGTTCCCTTTTCACGTTTCCCCGCACACGACCTATAAGGACACACTGCCCCCCCCCCCGACTCCAGAAACGATACCCCCGGGGATTCTACCCCGAGGAGGAAAGACGAGTATGAGGTAAGTAAAGGACTTTCGAATCCATGTATTGGATGTGCGCGAATGTTGTCCCCCTCCCTTCCCCTCTTTTTCCCTCCCTCTACAGGGTACATCAGGGGCCGCAACCAAGGTATGGCGAAGATCTGAAGCCTTGCCATGTCTAATACACGAAACAGACCAGCGCTGCAAGGTGGCACCTAAGCACGCCTGCAAACTACTCACGTAGCAAACAAACCTGTAGAACTAGTATGAGCTGATGAAAAGTGATCACTCTTAACCCAGGCTGCGCGAATGAACCTATGTCACGGATGAATCAAAGCTATGAGAGAATGTGCATGTGTGACTGAAGCATTGACTCAACGGGTCGAAGGACCGAGAATGCAAGAAAGTGCGACACAATGGTACTTCCCTTTTCTTTTTCCTTTTTCTCGAAGCATGTCCCCTCTACCCTGTCTAATGCTCAAACTGCATGATTTCAAGATTCTAACGCAGACCCGTGAATGTCCTTTACTGTGTAATGCACTAAATAGCCTTCCTTAAATACACTGCCATTCTCTCTGTCGCACGTGTACTATTTAGCCTGCCGTTGCACTCTCTCTCTCTCTCTCTCTCTCTCTCTCTCTCTCTCTCTCTCTCTCTCTCTCACTCTCTCTCTCTCTCTCTTTCACACTCCCACTCTTCCGAGCGATTAGCCCAGAAATTGACAGACTGCCACCCCTAGCACACCACCCAATTCGCTTCAAATACCGCCGGTATTTGCTCAAAACTTGTCTCTAATAAAATCACCCTAATACTGTGTCACCACCTCTCCTTTCCGGAAAAATTTTGATGAAATCGAGAATTGGCCATAAAGGAAAGGACAGGTGAGCTGACTGAGGTTCCCTAAATCTGACCCGAAATGAGGGAACTACATGTCAGCGGCTACTACTATGGAATAAAAGTGCCTCAGATAACGCGCCCCTCCCCGTCCCAAATTGTCGCGATACCCAAAACCATAAAGGTAACCGAAACCCCCCATCTTCTCAGGACGCTCCCAGTATTGCGTTCAGTTGCCCCCCCCCCATCAACGTTTTCTATGTACCTAGGTGTCTTCCGATGAGACCCCTGTCTTCTCTAATTTAGTAATCCGGCCGCGAGAGGCTGCATAGGGACCAGAATGATGTTTTGCAAAGTTAAAGATTAGACCGGAGCAAAGAAAACCATTACACTGAGCCTTGTCGAAAGTGAAAATGTTTAGTTAAAGGGCAGGAGGCATTGATGATAGAAGCCTATTAGTACCATGCGGTTAGCTCACACCACTTTTTATTAGCATTGCCCGGCTTACATTACAGAGGTGGGCCCCCATCAGATGACCTGTCGTGACTATATTAAACAGTTGTGAAGGAAAGCCATAGTAAACCCAGCAGGTCCACCATCGATCATTTATATGTATAGCGAACGTTCCTATCTTCATTTGCCTGGAGCTGGGAGAGAAATAGACTTATGTGGTTACTTTCCTCTACCAAATCTCTAAAAACTGTCTTTTCAAACTCCTTCAAGGGTACGGCTGTTGGAGGAAAGAAGGACCGGATGTGGGAGCACGTGGCCTGACTACGGACTGTGGAACGTCTGTGACATGGGCCAAGGCGAGACCGCGACAGAACAGAGCTACAGGACGAGGCACTACCTCCAACAAAGTGAGAAGAAAGGGCTAACCTGATGCCCCCGCTCTATGTTCGAATGTGTGCCGAAAGGTCCCCGCTCTCTAGACTCGGTCATGAGCCCGCCTATCTGAAGTCTCTCGTTCCCCTAGTTTGTTCCTGATTTGGCCTTGCTCCATCCCCCTTTTTCTCCGACCTACCCTATGGACTATTTTGTACACTCTTCTTCCACCTGAACTTTTGACTATTGATCCCAAAGGACACCGGGCGAGAAAGACCCTTTTTCTGACCAGAAACGCAAGGAAAGGGTCGTGCCCTGCAACACGGAACTTAGAATAGAGCTGGACTCGTAGCTCCACCGCCGGTGCTCCACAGTGCCAACGGAAGACGAAGAATTGCTGAAAGCTTACTAAACCTCGAACATTCCCGATCATTTCTGCCACGTCTCGTTTCTCTCCCAGCCAACATTGTATTGATGATGTAACAATCCATCAGTTCGCCTTATGAAATGTACTCACTGCTCTGCATTGCATTACTATGACTTTCCTGCTAAACAAGTTTATCAAAGTTTATCCAATAGGTCCGCCTCCTGAAAACTAGAAATCTCAAAATGTATTGTTTACAACTCTTTCATCTAGGGTTCCTACCGTTTTCTTTCTCATGCCCACCACAATAGAACCGAGTAGAAAATGAACCAGCAAGATGTCTTGAATATGTTAAAGGGAGGACTGTTGAAAATTAGTACGGTTTGGTGAACATTATCTGCGCCATCTTGCCTCTTCCCCTGATGCCACACTTTTGTCGTGCGCACCCGCCATTTTAAGATGCCCTGATCAGAACGAACCCTCTTGCATGCCGCTGGCCCCCGACATAGCCCTTCACCCTCACCAAGCCCGCACGCTGACCAACCCTCCCTGCTTGCACCTGCCTTGAATCATAAACCCCTCTTCAGCGCTGCTCTGCCCCAGGCCCTCATCCTGTTCCCAGCGCGACACCTCCCTTCTTCCCTTTCATGATCCCCGGCCCTTAGATGCAAACCCCCTTTTCCCCGTGTGCCCGTTTGTCTTCCTCGTTCCCAGGCCGACACCCAGCTCTGCCGATACTGTTCCTTGCCCCTCCCCGTACAATAGAAAGCTTCCCCCATCAAGGGATCCCCTGGTTGATCAAAGCCCCCACCCCATGAGATCCGATCGAACCCCGCATTCCATGAATTGACGGAATATCCAGCTGCGCGATACTCATCACCTGTTGTGACCAGGATGGGGACCTCTACTGTAAATATGTGTGGGAACGGGCCCGGAGGGGGGTTTCCGGGAATGTCTTTCCGTACATCAAAGCTTTATCATGAGTATGTAAACTGTAATAAAAACCGCAAACACTGTATATAAGGGGCCAGGCCTCAAACATAAGTTAGAGCACCTCAGAACGATACCTGCTGTCCGTTTTGCTGTGTTCTCCTCCGGAGAGAATAAAAACCTTGTTTCCTGCTTTCCAGTCTCCAGCGCCTGCCTCTTCATTTATTAAATAATTCGAGGGTCACAGAGGCAATACCGCCGGGCAAATATCGATTGTCCCCGACCCAAACCTCTAAATTAACAATAAAACATAACAGAGCTCATTCCACTAATCATCATACAATTATCAGGGACCTGCTTTATCAAGGCTGGAATTCATTTAAGTAAGAACAGTCAATGTTATCAATTATCTCAGTATGAAGAATACAAAGTAAACAAAATAAAATCCACAGTGCTGTGTCAACTGGAGGATCAATTTAGAATTAGCAGCAAGTTGAAGGGAATAACAGAGCATCACTTAAAATGTGTAAAGGGCAGTAAGTATCAGTCAGTTCATATGCGGACAAGTCCAAACTTCAGTTTCAACTAAAATAATACATTTGGAATTAGCAGCGAAAAAAGGAATAGCTTAAGCAAATCCAACCTGTGCAAATAGCAATTTAGTAGCAGCGGGTTCATGTGCAAAATACACCCAATACCCTACTTCAATTAAGTTTTGGGGATAAGAACATAGTGGGAAACAAACGCATCATATCCCTAATGTGCAAAATAGCAGTAAATAGCAACCAATCAGTGTGCAAAATGCAAACTGATAAAGGACAAACTACTAATATTTCGTAAGAAGATGAGAAACAAGGGGGTTAGCCCCCCCCAATTAAAAGAATAGATTCAAGATTTAAAATATATTCATAAACTCCTTAAAATAATTAAAACGTTTTACACACACTGCTTCGTTTTTGGGACAAAAGTGATAGTCTCGGGCTGTTGCTACCTTTTAAACACAATTTTGTAAAAACATCGGCTGAAGCCAACGATGACGACTCAAGGCCAATACTGGACAAACAAACAAAACATGGTCCAGGGTCTGACTGCTCAGCTTACACAAGTTACAAGTGTTTCCATTATTCAAATTCTGGGACCAGTTTGCTGTTAGATCATTTAAAGGTAAAAGATACATGCAACATAAAATAAGCAAACGTCGAATTCCGTGTTGTAAATTCCAAAATAAGTATTTTTGTGCAATTCTCGGTGAGTTTCTACTGGCTATTAGTTTTAATCTTTCTTTAGAGTTGCAAAATGTAATGTCTCTATTAAAGCTAATTTTGCCACTTAAGATTTTGAGAAGAGATTTATATCCTGATGGTGGGAGTGTTAACACTGATTCTTCTTGTATACCAAAGGTTTTTAGTGCCAAAGAGAAATCACGTAAAAAACAGAGATTACCTGCCTTATCATCGACAATTTCATAATGCATGAAACCTCTTAGTGTATCTGGCTCGCTATTTTTTAGCTGATATCCCCAGCGTAGAACCCTGGATAAACCTTGGATAGAGGAGCTTATAAAAAAAATGACCAGTGACGATTACATTTACCCTGAGATTTAGACTAGAATAGATGGCTCAGCCCCAGAGTCCCCTGAGGTCTAGAGGCTGGACATGTCTATGTGAGCACCAGAGACACACCTCTCAAATTTGTTAAGACCTACAGAATAGCACAGATTTCTGACTCTCATGACTATTCCCACTTAGAGTTCCCTGAGGCCTCAGGTTCCAAATACTTACAGTTCTTTGAGAGTTACCGAAAAAGACACAGCTCTGAGTTTCAGGGTCTACACGCACCCATACCATTCATTGCGAGTTACAGAAAAGATTCAGATCTCTGAGCTCAAGGTCCATTCTCTTAGAGTTAATTGAGAGCTACTGAACAGACACAGATCTTTGAGGCTCATGGCCGAAGTCTTCAGGGTTCCCTGAGACTTACAGGATACTTCTTAGCCTTGGGACTAGCCCCTAAGAGTTCGTTGAGAGTTACAGACTATGCACACGCCTCCGAGCCTTAGGGACCAGCCTCTTAAAGTTAATTGAGATTTACAGACTATGTACACACCTCCGTGCCTCAGGGACCAGACCCTTAGAGTTAATTGAGATTTACAGGCTATGCACACGTCTCCAACCCTCGTTGACCAGCCCCTTAGGGTTCATTGTGAGTTACAGACTATGCACATGTCTCCGGGCCTTGGGGACCAGCCCCTAAGAGTTCATTGAGAGTTACAGACTATGCACACGCCTCCGAGCCTTAGGGACCAGACCCTTAGGGTTCATTGTGAGTTACAGATTATGCAAATCTCTGAGACTCAAAAATTAGCTTCTTAAAGTTCATTGAGATTTAATGACTTTGCACACATCTCTAAGCCTCGGGGACCAGCCATTAGGCTTAATTGAGATATACAGACTATGCACACGTCTCTGAGCTCCTGAGACTAGCCCCTTAGAGGTAATTGAGAGTTACAGACTATGCACATGTCTCCAGGCCTCAGGGGAAATATAGGTGTTTACATCGCATGCATTTACAACGCATGTGATTACAACGCGGTTGTTACAGCGATTGCGTTGTTACATTGCAGTACCATTACAATGCAAGTCATTACAATGACTTGTTGTAGGGGGCGCACTGGATTTAGGAATAGTATATTTTACTATTCCAACTCCAGTTCGTGTAATAATAGGGAAGGTGTTGGAATAGTAAATTATACTATTCCTTAGTTTAGAGCGCCCTCTACAGCAAGTCGTTGTAACGACTTGCTTTGTAATGGCACTACGATGTAACAATGCGGTCGTTCTGACAAAAGCGTTGTAATTGCATGCATTGTAAGGCATGCGATGTGATGGCTGTTTCCCCTCGTGGGCCAGCCCCTAAAGAGTTCATTGAGAGTTACAGACTATGCACATGTCTCTGGGCCTCGGGGACCTGCCCCTTAGGGTTCATTGAGAGTCACAGACTATGCACATGTCTCCGGGCCTCGGGGACCAGCCCCTTAGAGTTCACTGAGGGTTACAGACTATGCACAAGTTTCCGAGGCTCAGGGACGAGCCCTTTAGAGTTTGTTGAGATGTAGACTATGCACACGTCTCCAGGCCTCGGGGACCAGACCTTTAGAGTTCATTGAGATGTAGACTATGCACACGTCTCCAGGCCTCGGGGACACGCCCCTTAGAGTTCATTGAGATGTAGACTATGCACACGTCTCCGGGCCTCGGGGACCAGCCCCTTAGAGTTCATTGAGAGTTACAGACTATGCACACGTCTCCAGGCCTCGGGGACCAGCCCCCTAGAGTTCATTGAGAGTTACGGACTATGCACACGTCTCCAGGCCTCGGGGACCAGCCCCTTAGAGTTCATTGAGAGTTACAGACTATGCACACGTCTCCAGGCCTCGGGGACCAGCCCCTTAGAGTTCATTGAGAGTTACAGACTATGCACACGTCTCTGAGCCTCGGGGACCTGCCCCTTAGGGTTCATTGAGAGCCACAGACTATGCACACGTCTCTGAGGCTCTGGGACCAGCCCCTTAGGGTTCATTGAGAGCCACAGACTATGCACACGTCTCTGAGGCTCAGGGACCAGACCCTTAGGGTTCATTGAGAGTCACAGACTATGCACATGTCTCCAAGGCTCAGGGACCAGACCCTTAGAGTTCACTGAGGGTTACAGACTATGCACAAGTCTCCGGGCCTCGGGGACCAGCCCCTTTTTGTTCACTGAGAGTTACAGACTATGCACATGTCTCCGGGCCTTGGGGACCAGCCCCTAAGAGTTCATTGAGAGTTACAGACTATGCACACGCCTCCGAGCCTTAGGGACCAGACCCTTAGGGTTCATTGTGAGTTACAGATTATGCAAATCTCTGAGACTCAAAAATTAGCTTCTTAAAGTTCATTGAGATTTAATGACTTTGCACACATCTCTAAGCCTCGGGGACCAGCCATTAGGCTTAATTGAGATATACAGACTATGCACACGTCTCTGAGCTCCTGAGACTAGCCCCTTAGAGGTAATTGAGAGTTACAGACTATGCACATGTCTCCAGGCCTCAGGGGAAATATAGGTGTTTACATCGCATGCATTTACAACGCATGTGATTACAACGCGGTTGTTACAGCGATTGCGTTGTTACATTGCAGTACCATTACAATGCAAGTCATTACAATGACTTGTTGTAGGGGGCGCACTGGATTTAGGAATAGTATATTTTACTATTCCAACTCCAGTTCGTGTAATAATAGGGAAGGTGTTGGAATAGTAAATTATACTATTCCTTAGTTTAGAGCGCCCTCTACAGCAAGTCGTTGTAACGACTTGCTTTGTAATGGCACTACGATGTAACAATGCGGTCGTTCTGACAAAAGCGTTGTAATTGCATGCATTGTAAGGCATGCGATGTGATGGCTGTTTCCCCTCGGGGGCCAGCCCCTAAAGAGTTCATTGAGAGTTACAGACTATGCACATGTCTCTGGGCCTCGGGGACCTGCCCCTTAGGGTTCATTGAGAGTCACAGACTATGCACATGTCTCCGGGCCTCGGGGACCAGCCCCTTAGAGTTCACTGAGGGTTACAGACTATGCACAAGTTTCCGAGGCTCAGGGACGAGCCCTTTAGAGTTTGTTGAGATGTAGACTATGCACACGTCTCCAGGCCTCGGGGACCAGACCTTTAGAGTTCATTGAGATGTAGACTATGCACACGTCTCCAGGCCTCGGGGACACGCCCCTTAGAGTTCATTGAGATGTAGACTATGCACACGTCTCCGGGCCTCGGGGACCAGCCCCTTAGAGTTCATTGAGAGTTACAGACTATGCACACGTCTCCAGGCCTCGGGGACCAGCCCCCTAGAGTTCATTGAGAGTTACGGACTATGCACACGTCTCCAGGCCTCGGGGACCAGCCCCTTAGAGTTCATTGAGAGTTACAGACTATGCACACGTCTCCAGGCCTCGGGGACCAGCCCCTTAGAGTTCATTGAGAGTTACAGACTATGCACACGTCTCTGAGCCTCGGGGACCTGCCCCTTAGGGTTCATTGAGAGCCACAGACTATGCACACGTCTCTGAGGCTCTGGGACCAGCCCCTTAGGGTTCATTGAGAGCCACAGACTATGCACACGTCTCTGAGGCTCAGGGACCAGACCCTTAGGGTTCATTGAGAGTCACAGACTATGCACATGTCTCCAAGGCTCAGGGACCAGACCCTTAGAGTTCACTGAGGGTTACAGACTATGCACAAGTCTCCGGGCCTCGGGGACCAGCCCCTTTTTGTTCACTGAGAGTTACAGACTATGCACATGTCTCCAGGCCTCGGGGACCAGCCCCTTAGAGTTCATTGAGATTTACAGACTATGCACATGTCTCCGGGCCTCGGGACCAGCCCCTTAGAGCTCACTGAGAGTTACAGACTATGCACATGTCTCCAGGGCTCAGGTACCAGACCCTTAGAGTTCACTGAGGGTTACAGACTATGCACAAGTTTCCGAGGCTCAGGGACGAGCCCTTTAGAGTCCATTGAGATGTAGACTATGCACACGTCTCCAGGCCTCGGGGACCAGCCCCTTAGAGTTCATTGAGAGTTACAGCGTATGCACACGTCTCCAGGCCTCGGGGGCCAGCCCCTTAGAGTTCACTGAGAGTTACAGACTATGCACACGTCTCCAGGCCTCGGGGACCAGACCCTTAGAGTTCATTGAGATGTAGACTATGCACACGTCTCCAGGCCTCGGGGACCAGCCCCTTAGAGTTCACTGAGAGTTACAGACTATGCACACGTCTCCAGGCCTCGGGGACCAGCCCCTTCGAATTCTTTGAGAGTTACAGACTATGCACACGTCTCCAGGCCTCGGGGACCAGCCCCTTAGACTTCTTGAGATGTAGACTATGCACATGTCTCCAGGCCTCGGGGACCAGCCCCTTAGAGTTCACTGAGAGTTACAGACTATGCACACGTCTCCAGGCCTCGGGGACCAGACCCTTAGAGTTCTTTGAGATGTAGATTATGCACACGTCTCCAGGCCTCGGGGACCAGCCCCTTAGGGTTCATTGAGAGTTACAGACTATGCACACGTCTCTGAGCCTCGGGGACCTGCCCCTTAGGGTTCATTGAGAGTCACAGACTATGCACACGTCTCTGAGCCTCGGGGACCTGCCCCTTAGGGTTCATTGAGAGTCACAGACTATGCACACGTTTTTGAGGCTCTGGGACCAGCCCTTAGAGTTCATTGAGAGTCACAGACTGTGCACACGTCTCCGAGCCTTAGGGACCAGCCCCTTCGAGTTCATTGAGAGTTACAGACTATGCACATGCCTCCGAGCCTTAGGGACCAGCCCCTTCGAGTTCATTGAGAGTTACAGACTATGCACATGCCTCCGAGCCTTAGGGACCAGCCCTTAGAGTTCATTGAGAGTTACAGACTATGCACATGCCTCCGAGCCTTAGGGACCAGCCCCTTACACTTCATTGAGAGTTACAGACTATGCACACATATCTGAGCCTCGGGGACCCGCCCCTTAGAGTTCCCTGAGTGTTACATATCTTTGAGGCTTAGGGCCCAGCTCTTTGGATTTCTCTGACAGTTGCAGTCTAGAAGTACATTTCTGAGCCTCGGGGACCCCTCGCAGTTTTCAGGTGTGACGATGTGTCACGGGAATAAATTCCTTCGATTTATACTCACAGCTTCAGTCACGGGCCCTGACGTCACTTAGGGCCGGCTGTAAACTAAGACTCTCCCTGTGGCTGTTTACCTGCTTGCATCATAGGCTAAACTATTCACTAGTTACATGGTTGCCATTTTTAAAATCTGATTATTGTCTGCTCTTTGCCACTGGTGATTATCAGATGCACGTGGAACCTTGATATTACATGGCTGAAATGTATCGGAAATAGACAGCTGCAGACGTGACATCACCAGCTGGGAATATGATCTAGTCTAGCCTAGGTGACTTTCTAAGCAAGTCCTTCTGCCTCACAGCCTCCTCCTCGCCTCACAGCCCCCTCCTTACCCCACAGCACCTTCCCGTCCCACATCGCTGCTTCCTCCTCGCCCCACAGCACCCACCCCACCTCACCTCACCTCACAGCCTCCTCCTCGCCCCACAGCATCCTCCCCACCTCATAGCCTCCTCTTCGCCCCACAGCACCTACCCCACCTCACAGCCTCCTCCTCGCCCCACAGCACCCACTCCACCTCACAGCCTCCTCCTCGCCCCACAGCACCCTCCCCACCTCGCCCCACAGCACCCTCCCCACCTCAGAGCCTCCTCCTCACCCCACACAGCACCCACCTACCCAACCTCACAGCCTCCTCCTCACCCCACACAGCACCCACCTACCCAACCTCACAGCCTCCTCCTCGCCCCACAGCACCCTCCCCACCTCACAGCCTCCTCCTCGCTCCACAGCACCATCCCGCCCCACAGCATCCTCCCCACCTCACAGCCTCCTCCTCGCCCCACAGCACCCACCCCACCTCATGGTCTCCACCTCGCCCCACAGCACCCTCCCCACCTCAGAGCCTCCTCCTCACCCACACAACACCCACCTACCCAACCTCACAGCCTCCTCCTCACCCCACACAGCACCCACCTACCCAACCTCACAGCCTCCTGCTCGTCCCACAACACCCTCCCCACCCCACAGCACCCACCCCACCTCACAGTCATCTCCTCGCCCCACAGCACATACCCCACCTCACAACCTCCTCCTCACTCCACAGCACCCACCCCACCTCACAGCCTCCTCCTCGCCCCACAGCACCCTCCCCACCTCACAGCCTCCTCCTTGCCCCACAGCAACCTCCCCACCTCACAGCACCCTCCTAGCCCCACAGCACCCTCCCCACCTCACAGCCTCCTCCTCGCCCCACAGCACCTACCCCACCTCACAGCCTCCTCCTCACCCCACAGCACCCACTCCACCTCACAGCCTCCTCCTCGCCGTACAGCACCCACCCCACCTCACAGTCTCCTCCTCGCCCCACAGCACCCACCCCACCGTCTTCTCCTCGCCCCACAGCACCTACCCCACCTCACAGCCTCCTCCTCCCCCACAGCACCCAACCCACCCCACCGCCTCCTCCTCGCCCCACAGCGCCCTCCCCACCTCGCCCCACAGCACCTACCCAATCTCAGTGTCCTCCTTGCCCCACAGCACCCACCCAACCTCACTGCCTCCTCCTCGCCCCACAGCACCCACCCAACCTCACAGAGTCCTCCTTGCCCCACAGCACCCACCCAACCTCACTGCCTCCTCCTCGTCCCACAGCACCCACCCAACCTCACAGCCTCCTCCTCGCCCCACAGCACCCACCCAACCTCACTGCCTCCTCCTCGCCCCACAGCACCCACCCAACCTCACAGAGTCCTCCTTGCCCCACAGCACCCACCCAACCTCACTGCCTCCTCCTCGTCCCACAGCACCCACCCAACCTCACAGCCTCCTCCTCGCCCCACAGCACCCACCCAACCTCACTGCCTCCTCTTTGCCCCACAGCACCCACCCCACCTCACAGCCTCCTCCTCGCCCCACAGCACCCACCCCACCTCACAGCCTCCTCCACGCCCAACAGCACCCTCCCCACCTCACAACCTCCTCCTCGCATAAGAAGATCAGACAGGATATAACATTGCCTGCACCCAGATCCGCGGAGCCCCCCTGCTCGAATTCAAAATCTTACATATCTATAATCACAGACACGCTGGTTCTACACCACATACATGTTACCAAGTCGCGCCATGCCTTTAAGGGTGCAGTGCTCCAGTCCGGGCTTTTTTTTCATAACCAAATGCATTCTGGTACTTGCAGTCTTATGTTCACGCCAGTGAAGCTCATTTGACAACATTTAAATTACCGTAGGGCAGTGGTTTGTAAAAGGGAAGCCGAAGGCAGGATAATTGCATTCTTGGCGAGGTGGAGTCACCTGGTGGCCTTAGCAAAATAATGAACTATTGATCTGTGTGCATGTGTGTAGACACGAGTGCATGTGATGGCTCGGCTGGACGGATGTGAAGGGGAGACAGCAGATCAATAGATCAATACAGATAGCGATAGATAGATAGACAGATAGATAGATGCAAGTATGTGTAGGATGGGACACACATGTCGCGCAGGGAGCAGTAACCCATGTTGCACCAGTGACCCCAGTGCATGTTTTCAGTGGCCCCCTCGCATGCTTTACAGGTGATTGCGTTTTGGGGGCATCCACGCACACATCCCATTTGCACGTTATAAACTAAGGCTAACGTACACATTTTCGAGATATACATTTTCTTGGCACATCTATAGTAGTTTCACAAAATCTACATTAAACATTGAAAATGCATCCATGTGAAACAAGATTGGACCACTTTCCAATGTAACCATGAACATGTCTCCGCGCTGCCATATGTTCCACGTGTAGCGCTGCACAGGACTTAACGTGCTTCACAACACTTTGCGCTTGTTCCCGCAGCATCATTCGTGATCCCGCACACAGTGCAAGCCCTAAACCTGCAGTCAGATGCACAATGCTAGTGTTCAACTTTACAAAGAGCCCCGAGGTGCAGAAGGGGGGGTGGGACCCCAGCAGGCGGGATCGACAAGCAGTCGCATGCCTGCAGCTGCCGAGGTGCACTGAACATGTTCGCTGCGTGCACACGGCCTTACCTTCAGTCTGCGAACTCCAAGGTCGGGGGGTCCTTCCCGCATTCCATGCCGGCTCCTGGGTCCCCAATCAACAAGTTGCCCTGACATGCGCCGGCTCCCCTGCGCCCCTCTGCCTGGCGCCCTCTCGAGCGCGGGGGGCGGGGGTCTCGGGTGCCCCTGACTCCAGAACCCCAGAATCCAGATCCCAATGTGCGCAGGACGAGGAGGCGTGGGTGGCGCGTCGGTGGTCGCTGCCCGCGCTACGGAGCCCCCTCCCAGGCAGGTCGGCTGCGGGACTCCCGAACTCCTCCACAGCAGATGGCATCCCGGCCTCACGCCTCAGCCTCCAATCAGGCGCAGCCCCGGAGGCCGGCCCTCCTCCCGGCCAGCCCTGCCCGGCGCTCGCAGCAGAGCGGCCCCGAGATGGATGACTGCAGAGCGCAGACAATGGGCGGGCATGGCGAGCGGCGAGCAGGACAGCGGAGCCCTCCGGCCAGCCACGGAGGAGGCGCACCGACAGGGGAAACAACTCGAGCACACCAGGACAAACACAACCAACCACTCAGGGTAGAGCACTTAGAGTGCAACAACTCGTGCACACCAGGACATCAACAACCAGCCACTCAGGGAGAGCACTGACGGAGTACAACAACTCGTGCACACCAGCACTTTAACAAGCAACCACTCAGGGTAGAGCACTGAGAGAGTGCAACAACGCATTCACACCAGCACTTTAACAAGCAACCACTCAGGGTGGAGCACTGACAGAGAGTAACAACTCGTGCACACCAGCACTTTAAAAAGCAACCACTCAGGGTAGAGCACTGACGGAGTACAACAACTCGTGCACACCAGCACTTTAACAAGCAACCACTCAGGGCAGAGCACTTACAGAGTGAAACAACTCGTGCACACCAGGACATCAACAACCAGCCACTCAGGGCAGAGCACTGACGGAGTACAACAACTCGTGCACACCAGCACTTTAACAAGCAACCACTCAGGGTAGAGCACTGAGAGAGTGCAACAACTCGTTCACACCAGCACTTTAACAAGCAACCACTCAGGGTGGAGCACTGAGAGAGTGTAACAACTCGTGCACACCAGGACTTCAACAACCGACAATTCAGGGTACCGCACTGACACAGTACAACTCGTGCACACCAGCACTTTAACAAGCAACCACTCAGGGTAGATCACTGACAGAGTGCAACTGTTGAAAATTAGTACGTTTTGGTGAACATTATCCGCGCCATCTTGCCTCTTCCCCTGATGCCACACTTTTGTCGTGCGCACCCGCCATTTTAAGACGCCCCAATCAGAACGAACCCTTTTGCATGCCGCTGGCCCCTGACATAGCCCTTCACCTTCACTAAGCCTGCACGCTGACCACCCCCCCTGCTTGCACCTGCCTTGAATCATAAACCCCTCTTCGGCGCTGCTCTGCCCCAGGCCCTCATCCTGTTCCCAGCGCGACACCTCCCTTCTTCCCTTTCATGATCCCCGGCCCTTAGATGCAAACCCCCTTTTCCCCGTGTGCCCGTTTGTCTTCCCCGTTCCCAGGCCGACACCCAGCTCTGCCGATACTATCCCTTGCCCCTCCCCGTACAATAGAAAGCTTCCCTCCTCAAAGGACCCCCGAGTTGATCAAAGCCCCCCCACCCCATGAGATCCGATCGAACCCCGCATTCCATGAATTGGCGGAATATCCAGCTGCGCGATAGTCATCACCTGCTGTGACCAGGGTGGGGATTTCTACTGTAGATACGTGTGGGAACGGGCCCGAAGGGGGATTCCTGGAATGTCTTTTCGTACATCAAAGCTTTATCATATGTATGTAAACTGTAATAAAAACCACAAACACTGTATATAAGGGGCCATGCCCCAAAACGTAAGTTAGAGCACCTCAGAACGATACCTTCTGTCCGTTTTGCTGTGTTCTCCTCCGGAGAGAATAAAAACCTTGTTTCCTGCTTTCCAGTCTCCAGCGCCTGCCTCTTCATTGATTAAATAACTAGAGGGTCACAGAGGCAATACCGCCGGGCAAATATCGATTGTCCCCGACCCGACTCAGGTTTCAACAATTGGCGTCCCAAGCGTGGGGCCCATCAGCGACTCGTGGATCCAGTGGGAGAGGTCCCGACGACAGAGTGAACGACTGCAACGATCGGGAGAGCTCTTGCCCAATAGACCCTCGTCTGGCAGCCGATCATCCGAACTTCACTAGTTCCGAACAGACCTCTCTCGAGTGATCTACGGTCCTGACTGGGGACCATTAGGAGTGCCGTGAGAATTACGAGAAAAAGAGGACGATCGGGCGCTGGATTCGGAAGACAAGAAACTGTCCACATGGTCCGGGTAAGGTTGTGTAATCACGACAAGGTGTGAAATGATTGCTTGATTGTTTGATTGCTTGATTATTTATAAAATACTAGTATTACTCTTTGTTTGACCTAATTGGAGATTCACTGTCTGCACACGGAGAAACAGTAGGCTCCTTCTCTTTTGCAAACGGTGAAGGATAGGTAACGTAACCGTCGCGCCTATCTTTCTCCCCCACTGACTCTATTATTTCTCAACGGTTTTTGGGAGACTCCCCACTCCCTCACTGATTAACTGGGTTCTTTAACCCCGAACTACTGTTCACAGATTGTCTTCTGGAGATTCTCTGTCTGCAAACCGGAAACAACAGCTTCCTCTTTGCGGTTAGTGAAAGGGTAGAGGACGCAGACTTTTGCGCCCTACTTACTCTCCCCATTGTCCTTTTTCTATCCTATTTATTTATTTATTAATTGCTTGATTGTTCCGCGTTCTTGGTTACTCTTTTTTATTTTTGTTCATGAGGTATTCACTGCCTGCAAACAACGTAGAATAGGAATATTCTGTCTAGTTTTTGCACCTAGTGATAAGATAGGCACTGCTGACTTATTAGTCCCTCGTTACGAGCCGTCATGTCTGTCTTCTCCCCATTGATTGATAATTGGTTCAGCCCGGACCGTGTATTAGAGGTGGACCATATAGCTCCACTAGAAGGCACCCCTAATAAGGACATGTTCATAAACTATGGATTAGTTACCATAGCCTATAATAAATTGTGGCACAGGTATACCAAAGAAAGTCAAGACAAACAGTGGCCACTGGCAGGATCCTTTGACCTTGATAAAATAGAAACGTTAGAAATAGCCCTTCGAAATAATAAGACAACGCCTATTATGCTCGACAGTCTCGGTATGTGGCGCAGAGAGGCTATGCAACGACAGAGAAAAGACGAGGACAAACCAAGTAGAGAAATATACCGACAGGACAACCCCAGGACACCGCTACCCACAACTTATCCCCCGACACTATGCAAAAGACGACCAGACTTAGGGCCAGACCAATGCGCTTTTTGTAGATATGTCGGAGACTGGAAAGCCCAATGCCCGACTCTACTGAGCGTGAGTAAAGGCAAAGGGCCGACAGGAACGACAGACCGGCAGCACGAGAAAAAGCGCGAGACAAAGAAGAACCCGACTTACATAGGCAGACCAGATAGAACCACCACGTTTGATTATGCCCGATGGCACAGATTTCGCCAGGACAATTTCAGCGGCATGCTCAAGTTCTCCTAGGTCGGGCAACGTCAAGACGGGAACCCAGCCTCGCTTTAAAATTCACAGACGGAAAGAGATAATCATGACCAATAACTGTTTTATATTCGTCTTGGGTCTTTGTATGTCGTACTTGTACTGTCCCCCGTCTGAGTTTGTGTGTATGTAATGTACGAATCTGCGTCATCCCTCTACACGTGTTTCCGTGTTACTCGACCTCTGTTAGCAGAAACTTAGCATAAAAGCAACCTGGAAAGAAAGAAATGGCAAAACAAAATCCGTAGACCATTGATGAACTTGAACTTTTAATTTAGCACAACAAACAAGGAATAATAACGGTAAAACTGTAGAAAATGAAAGTCAAACAGAACATTCACCCCCCCCCATTCTGGAACCTTCCAAGGTAGGGCAGGGTTACGGCTACGCCCAACCAGCGACAACCCATATAAGGCGGGCCCCGCTGCCAACTCTTGGTCAGGAAATCTTAACGTATGGGGGAGCCGGAGGAGAGGCAGGAGCCAGCAGCCTGGGCAGTTGTAGGTAGTCCCGCCACATGTCTCCTCAGCCAGCCGCAACGGGCCTGGATAGACTTAAGTAGTCCCGCCACATGTCCAGAGAAGAACGAGGCACCTCTTTCTTTTCCCTTCCGTAACAGCCGCAGCAGCTCTGGACGGCGGGATGTCCTGCACGTACCTCCACAACAATTTGTCCAAGTTGGGCTGGGAGGGAGAGGCGACGCGGACGAGCCTCTCCCACCTCCACCGATAGGAGGTCTCCCAGCCCCCGGCCCGACGCCGAACACCCCCAGTCAGGCGATGGTGCCAATACTTCCACAGCACCGAACACACCATGGTGGCACCCCAGTACTTGCGCAGCACCGAACGTGCAATGGTGGCCATATTTTCGGAACACCGAACCAGCAATGACTGCACTGATACTCGTGCCGCGCCGAATGCGCGCCACAGGTGGCCATACTCCCACAGCACTGAGCACAAGACTTGGGGAACACCGGATGTGGAGAGACCTTCATGCGGGGCGATGAAAAAGAACAGCATGGAGTGCACCGGGAGAAGGAGACGGCGCGAACGAGTCTCCCTCGCCCCCCCCAGGTGGGGGCATCACAGCTGCACCCCAGCTGAACGTCCCGCTTTCACACAACAGGGACCTCTTCCTTTCACTCCGAAGGATCTCTCCCACTCTTGCAAAACTCGACGAGAGTGGCCCCTGTAGGGCCTCAAAATGGCGTCTGGGTCTGCTGGAAGGCGGGCCCCGGCCACTAGAGTAACTTTGACCAGCAATATAACTCAAACATTTGCCCGCTGGGGCACGAGCCCCCCATCTCCGACAGCATCTCCGCAGCCTTGAAGATCCTACAAAGGTCCCCGGCGGAACCTTCGGCCTCTGCAGGTTTCCGGTAAGGGACGGCTGCCTTGATCGCCAACGAAATAAACGTGACATTGCCACTCCCTCTGTTAGCATGAATTCTAGAACTGCCGAAAAGGACTCTGGTCCAACTGCCAGTAATGGGAACATTTCCCCCTGATGCTGCCTCCGGACTGAGCCGGCCCCGCCCAAGATGGCGCTGGTATCCATCGGAACTTACGAACACCTCGTGGTGTTCCTTCGCACTAATATAAACTTGATGTTCTGAGACTTTATATGATCCTTTTGTACACTTGGCTAGAAAAGACAAGGAGAGCTCACTCGACGAACAGTATGAAAGGATCGCGTTACAAATGCTGATTACAAATGTACAATGTATTATATTTTTTTATAGCTGATGTATAACCTCATCTACGACGCACACATACGGTATACATATAGGAAATCTGATTGCAACTATTATGATTATGCTTCTAAATTATGAAAATAAATGCCCCCCCCCGAACCCCAGCCAATTAATAGACGTTTTAGTTTCTTACAAATGAATGAATAAAACTTTCCGATGTTTTTATTGCTGCAAACGACACCCCCCCACTGTACGCACTTTAGCCATTGCCACGACCGGCCAAATACGACCGCACCCTCATAATCCACGTGCTGAAATGATTTTGCAAAATAAAGTTTTTTGAAACTATGGACGGGTATTGCATGCTTTATTTTAAAAATGTGGGATCGGTGGGAAAGTTCTTTTCCGTGCACCCTACTCTGCTCTCTCTTTAAGGTTAAAAGAAGATGGTTGCCCAGCCCTGGAGGACGGGTCGGATCGACAACACGACACCCCGCCTTCAAAAGTACGCGACTGACCCATGAACTCTCGCGTAGAGGAAGGCCTTGACTTCCAAGGATGGGTAAAACGAACGGTGTAAATGAGGGAATGTTAAAGGAGGGTAAAATGAAATGGTGTAAATGTTATAAAGTACAACGTTCCAAGGTATCAGGGAACGGAGCTGACCCAAGAACCGAAGAACCTTAGAACGCCACAGCGTTGAAAGAGGTTTAAGGATCCCGATAGTGAGATACATCCTTTTGACTAGATACCTCGTACTAGGCACCTCTGGTTTCCTTTTTACGTTTTCCCCGCACACGACCTATAAGGGCACACTGCCCCCCCCCCCCTGACTCCAGAAACCATATCCCCGGGGACTCTGCCCCGAGGAGGGAAGACGAGTAAGAGGTGAGTAAAAAGGACTCTTGAATACATGTATTTAAATATGCGCGAATGCTGTCTCCCCCACCCCCTTTTTCCTTCCCTCTGCAGGTTACATCAGAGATTACAGCCGAGGTGTGGCGAAGATCCGAAGCCTTGCCATGTCTAATACACGGAGCAGACTAGCACCGCAAGGTGGTGCCTAAGCACGCCTGCAAACTACTCACGTATCGAACAAACCCGAAAAATTAGCACAACCTGATAAAAAGTGATCACCCTTAAACCAGACCGGACGAATGAACCCATGTCACATATGATGCGAAACTATGAGAGAATGTGTGTGTGTGACTGAGGCGTTGACCCAACTGGTCGAAGGACCGAGAATGCGAGAAAGTGCGACAAAATGGTACCTCCTTTCTTCTTTCCTTTTTCTCAAGGCGCGTCCCCTCTACCCTGTTTAATGCTCAAACTGCATGATTACAAGATTCTAACGCAGACCCATGAATGCCCTTTACTGTGTAATGCACTAAATAGCCTTTCTTGAATACACTGCCACCCTCTCTGTTGCACGTGTACTATTTAGCCTGCCGTTTGCGCTCTCTCTCTCTCTCTCTCTCTCTCTCTCTCTCTCTCTCTCTCTCTCTCTCTCTCTCTCTCTCTCTCTCTCTCTCTCTCTCTCTCTCTCTCTCTCCCTCTATTTTTGCACTCCCACTCTTCCGAGTGATTAGCCCCGAAATTGGCAGACTGCCCCCCCTAGCACACCACCTAATTGGCTTCAAATACCGTCAGTATTTGCACAAAAAAAAAAAAAAAAAACTTGTCTTTAATACAATCACCCCGAGACCGCGTCATTACCTCTCCTTTTCCGCTAGAAGTCAATGAACCGAGGTTGGGCCGTAAGGGAAAGGACAGGTAAGACGACAGAGGTTCCCTAATCTGGCCCGTAATAAGGGAACTACATGTCAACGGCTCCTATGGTATAAGAAAGGACCTCAGAATACGCGACCCTCCCCACCCCGACTTGTCGCAATACCCAAACAGGAAAAATGATCACCCCTGTTACATCCCCTGTATCAGCCGCCCAAAAACGGGAGTTATGAAACTACCCCTCATTTCCGGTTGTGAGAGATGGGTCGATTTACGCCCTTACCACAAGTTTCTATGTCCCTAGTCGTCTCCCACAAAACCCCTGTCTTTTCTGATTAAGTACTCAGGCCGTAGGAAGTTACGTAGGACCCAGAATGATGTTTTACAAGGTTAACTGACTAGTCCAAGGTGAATCATCGAAATGAACCCCGTAGTAGTTGAAAAGCAGGATGCATCGATAGAAAAGAAATGTTTAGCCATGTTCGTCTCTCAGCAAAATGCCTGTGTAGTACCATGTTGACAACTCACAGTACCCTTTGTAAATGTAAAACTCTAGAGAACGGCATATCTTTGCCAAGTTCGTCTCACGAAGGTGGGTCACCATCAGATGAACTGTCGTGACTGTAATAAATAATTGTGAAGGAAAGTCATAGTAGATCCAACAGGCCCGTCACCGGTCATTCATATGCCAGTTGTGAACACTAATATAACGGGCATTTTCATTCTTTGCCTGGAGCTGGGAGAGAAATAGACTTTTTGATTATCTTCATCTGCAAATTCTCTAAAGACTGTCTTTTCAAACTTGTTTAAGGGTACTGCTGTTGGAGGAGAGAAGGACCGGATGTGGGAGCACGAGGCCTGACTGCAGACTAAGGAACACCTGCGACATTAGCCAAGGCGAGACCACGACAGAAAAGAGCTGCAGGACGAGGCACTGTTTTCGACAACATGAGAAGAAAGGGCCGACCTGATGCCCCTGCTCGATGTCCAGTGTTTGCCGACAAGTCCCCGCTCTCTGAATTCGGTCACACGCCCGCCTATCTGAAGTCTCTCGTTCCCCTAGTCTGTTCCTAATTTGGCCTTGCTCCATCCCCCTTTTTCTCCGACCTACCCTATGGACTGTTTTGTACGCTCTTCTTCCATCTGAACTTTCTGACAATCACCTCAAAGGACACAGGGCAAAAGGGACCTTTCCGACCAGAAACGCGAGGAAAGGGTCGTGCCCTGCAACGCAGAACTTAGAATAGAGCTGGACCCGTAGCTCCATCGCCGGTGCTCCACAGCGCCAACGAAAGACCACAAAGAATAATGAGAACTCGTTAACTTCGAACATTTGACATCCTCAATCACCGTTTCTGCTATGCCTCATTTCTCTCCCAGCCGCCATTGTATTGATCCTGCTCCAATCCGAATCTGAGATATGTAATAACCTGCCAGTTCACGTTATGATATGTACTTGCTGCTCTCGCTACAGAACCGTTTTTTGTATTACATTCCTATGACTTTCCTGCTGAACAAATTTATCAAAGTTTATCCAATAGGTCCAGCTCCTAAAAACTAGAAATCTCAAAATGTATTGTTTACAACTCTTTCATCTAGGGTTCCTACCGTTTTCTTTCTCATGCCCACCGCAATAGAACCAAGTAGAAAATGAACCAGCAAGATGTCTTGAATATGTTAAAGGGAGGACTGTTGAAAATTAGTACGTTTTGGTGAACATTATCCGCGCCATCTTGCCTCTTCCCCTGATGCCACACTTTTGTCGTGCGCACCCGCCATTTTAAGACGCCCCAATCAGAACGAACCCTTTTGCATGCCGCTGGCCCCTGACATAGCCCTTCGCCTTCACTAAGCCTGCACGCTGACCACCCCCCCTGCTTGCACCTGCCTTGAATCATAAACCCCTCTTCGGCGCTGCTCTGCCCCAGGCCCTCATCCTGTTCCCAGCGCGACACCTCCCTTCTTCCCTTTCATGATCCCCGGCCCTTAGATGCAAACCCCCTTTTCCCCGTGTGCCCGTTTGTCTTCCCCGTTCCCAGGCCGACACCCAGCTCTGCCGATACTATCCCTTGCCCCTCCCCGTACAATAGAAAGCTTCCCTCCTCAAAGGACCCCCAAGTTGATCAAAGCCCCCCCACCCCATGAGATCCGATCGAACCCCGCATTCCATGAATTGGCGGAATATCCAGCTGCGCGATAGTCATCACCTGCTGTGACCAGGGTGGGGATTTCTACTGTAGATACGTGTGGGAACGGGCCCGAAGGGGGATTCCTGGAATGTCTTTTCGTACATCAAAGCTTTATCATATGTATGTAAACTGTAATAAAAACCACAAACACTGTATATAAGGGGCCATGCCCCAAAACGTAAGTTAGAGCACCTCAGAACGATACCTTCTGTCCGTTTTGCTGTGTTCTCCTCCGGAGAGAATAAAAACCTTGTTTCCTGCTTTCCAGTCTCCAGCGCCTGCCTCTTCATTGATTAAATAACTAGAGGGTCACAGAGGCAATACCGCCGGGCAAATATCGATTGTCCCCGACCCGACTCAGGTTTCAACACAACAACTCGTGCACAACAGGGCTCCTACGACCAACCACTCAGGGTAGAGCATTGACAGAGTGCAACAACTGGTGCACACCAGGACTTCTACAACCAACCACTCAGGGTAGAGCATTGACAGAGTGCAATAACTGGGGCACAACAGGGCTCCCACAACCAACCACTCAAGGTAGAGCACCGACAGAGTGCAACAACTCGTGCACACCAGGGCTCCCACAACCAACCACTCAGGAAGCGCACCGACAGAGTGCAACAACTCGTGCACACCAGGATTTCAACAACCGACCATTTAGGGTACAGCACTGTCACAGTACAACTCGTGCACACCAGCACTTTAACAAGCAACCACAAAGGGTAGAGCACCGACAGAGTGCAACAACGTGTGCACACCAGGGCTCCCAAAACCAACCACTCAGGGTAGAGCACTGACAGAGTGCAACAACTCATGCACACCAGGGCTCCCACAACTAAACCACTCAGGGTAGAGCACCGACAGAGTGCAACAACTCGTGCACACCAGGGCTCCCACAACCAACCACTCAAGGTAGAGCATTGACAGAGTCCAATAACTGGGGGACACCAGGACTTCAACATCCAACCAATCAGGGTACAGCACTGACACAGTACAACTCGTGCACACCAGGACTTCAACAAGCAACCACTCAGGGTAGAGCACTCACAGAGTGCAACAACTCGTTCACACCAGGACTTCAACAACCAACCACTCGGGGTAGAGCACTAACAGAGTGCAACAACTCGTGCACACCAGCACTTTAACAAACAACCACCCAGGGTAGAGCACTCACAGAGTGCAACAACTCCTTCACACCAGGTCTACCACAACCAACCACTCAGGGTAGAGCACTGACAGAGTGCAACAACTCGTTCACACCAGGGCTACCACAACCAACCACTCAGGGTAGAGCACTGACAGAGTGCAACAACTCGTGCACACCAGGACTTCAACAACCAACCACTCGGGGTAGAGCACCGACAGAGTGCAATAACTCGTGCACACCACTGCAAACACAACCAACCACTCAGGGTAGAGCACCGACAGAGTGTAACAACTCGTGCACACCACGGCAAAAACAACCAACCACTCAGGGTCGAGCACTGACAGAGTGCAACAACTCGTGCACACCAGCACTTTAACAAGCAACCACCCAGGGTAGAGCACTCACAGAGTGCAACAACTCGTTCACACCAGGGCTACCACAACCAACCACTCAGGGTAGAGCACTGACAGAGTGCAACAAATCGTGCACACCAGGACTTCAACAACCAACCACTCGGGGTAGAGCACAGACAGAGTGCAACAACTCGTGCACACCGGCACTTTAACAAGCAACCACTCAGGGTAGAGCACTGAGAGAGTGCAACAACTCGTGCACACCAGGACTTCTACACCCAACCACTCGAGGTAGAGCACCGACAGAGTGCAATAACTCGTGCACACCACGGCAAACACAACCAACCACTCAGGGTAGAGCACCGACAGAGTGTAACAACTCGTGCACACCATGGCAAACACAACCAACCACTCAGGGTAAAGCACTGACAGAGTACAACAACCGGAGCACAACAGCACTTCAACAACCAGCCAACAACCAGCCACTCAGGGCAGAGCACCGACAGAATGTAATCAACAACAAATGGCCTGTCCCTCCTGACACTCTTATTCTTTTCTTTTTCCAAGGGATAAAGCGGTATACAATTTTTAATACCACAAGCCCACTATTTTCAGGCAATTCATACCTATGCATGTGTCAGAAGCTAATAAGGTGCACACAAGATAAAGATAAAATTATCACAATACCATCACCCACCAAAAGTTTGATGGAAAAAATGTGGGACAAAGAGTGAGCCCCTCACGGAAGAACCGCCAATGGGGTTATCTGGCTAGCAATTGCCAGTATACCCATTTATCATCATCGGTGACTCACTCTTATAAAAGTGGAAAGGAAAGACAAACACAAGAAAAAGACCGACAACCTAAAACAGTGCTTTTTCTCAACATCAGCCATGCAATCTGCTGATTGTTCAGACCATAGCAAGTCGACATGAACCCTTGCTATTTTAATGTGCACATACACCACACCCCTCGTGAGAAATGAAAACGTGAATCTCACACAATTAAAATTGAAGAGTTCACTGGCCACTCTGGATTTATTCTGGGCTGTGAATCCTCCAAATTAAAAACGACTCACACCAAGCACAATCTTGTGTGAATCATTGTCGCCAACATGTTTCGTTGCTCGTATTTTCCGCAACTTCTTCAGGGCAAACAGGGGTTATCTACTTCAATTTCCACTTTTTTTGTGAACCACACCTGGGGTTAGCGTCTCTCACGCGTACCTGCTACCTCTCTCAATGAGTGCATCCGTGTCCTGGAGGATCACGTGTCCCTCTGAAAACCCGCTAGCGTCAGGTATTCCACGCCAGATCGCCGGCACCTCTTGATCTCAGCGGCTGAGATCAAGAGGTGCCGGCTGAGCGGCTGAGATCAAGAGGTGCCGGCGATCCGGCGTGGAATACCTGACGATAGCTTGTTTTCAGAGGGACACGTGATCCGGATGTACTCATTGAGAGGGGTAGCAGGTACGCGTGAGAGACGCTAACCCCAGGTGTGGTTCACAAAAAAAGTGGAAATTGAAGTAGATAACCCCTGTTTGCCCTGAAGAAGTTGCGGAAAATACGAGCAACGAAACATGTTGGCGACAATGATTCACACGAGATTGTGCTTGGTGTGAGTCGTTTTTAATTTGGAGGATTCACAGCCCAGAATAAATCCAGAGTGGCCAGTGAACTCTTCAATTTTAATTGTATGAGATTCACGTTTTCATTTCTCACGAGGGGTGTGGTGTATGTGCACATTAAAATAGCAAGGGTTCATGTCGACTTGCTATGGTCTGAACAATCAGCAGATTGCGGGGCTGATGTTGAAAAAAAGCACTGTTTTATGTTGTCGGTCTTTTTCTTGTGTTTGTCTTTCCTTTCCACTTTTATGAGAGTGAGTTACCGATGATGATAAATGGGTATACTGGCAATTGCTAGCCAGATAACCCCATTGGCGTTTCTTCCGTGAGGGGCTCACTCTTTCTCCCACATTTTTTCCATCAAACTTTTGGTGGGTGATGGTATTGTGATAATTTTATCTTAATCTTGTGTGTACCTTATTAGCTTCTGACACATGCATAGGTATGAATAGCCTGAAAATAGTGGGCTTGTGGTATTAAAAATTGTATACCGCTTTATCCCTTGGAAAAAGAAAAGAATAAGAGTGTCAGGAGGGACAGGCCATTTGTTGTTGATTACAGTTTGAGTGGGGGCGGCCTGTACCCTCTTCCTTCCCCCTGAGGCTCCAGTCAATTGGATATGACACCGACAGAATGTAACAACTCCTGCACACCAGGACTTCAACAATCAACCACTCAGGGTCGAGCACTGACAGAGTGCAACAAATCGTGCACAACAGGACTTCAACAACCAACCACACAGGGTAGAGCACCGATAGAGTGCAAAAACTCGTGCATACCAGCACTTTAACAAGCAACCACTTAGGGTAGAGCACTGACAGAGTGCAACAACTCATGCACACCAGGGCTCTCACAACCAACCACTCAGGGTAGAGCACCGACAGAGTGCAACTACTCATGCACACCAGGGCTCCCACAACCAACCACTCAGGAAGCGCACCGACAGAGTGTAACAACTCGTGCACACCAGGACTTCAACAACCGAACATTCAGGGTACAGCACTGACACAGTACAACTCGTGCACACCAGCACTTTAACAAGCAACCACTCAGGGTAGATCACTGACATAGTGCAACAACTCGTGCACACCAGGACTTCAACAACCGACCATTCAGGGTACAGCACTGACACAGTACAACTCGTGCACACCAGCACTTTAACAAGCAACCACTCAGAGTAGAGCACTGACAGAGTGCAACTACTCGTGCACACCAGGGCTCCCACAACCAGCCACTCAGGGTAGAGCATTCACAGAGTGCAACAACTCGTTCACACCAGGGCTACCACAACCAACCACTCAGGGTAGAGCACTGACAGAGTGCAAAAACTCGTTCACACCAGGGCTACCACAACCAACCACTCGGGGTAGAGCACCGACAGAGTGCAATAACTCGTGCACACCACGGCAAACACAACCAACCACTCAGGGTAGAGCACCAACAGAGTGTAACAACTCGTGCACACCACGGCAAAAACAACCAACCACTCAAGGTAGAGCACCGACAGAGTGTAACAACTTGTGCACACCAGGACTCAAACAACCAACCACTCAAGGTAGAGCATTGACAGAGTGCAATAACTGGGGGACACCAGGACTTCAACATCCAACCAATCAGGGTACAGCACTGACACAGTACAACTCGTGCACACCAGGACTTCAACAAGCAACCACTCAGGGTAGAGCACTCACAGAGTGCAACAACTCGTTCACACCAGGACTTCAACAACCAACCACTCGGGGTAGAGAACTAACAGAGTGCAACAACTCGTGCACACCAGCACTTTAACAAGCAACCACCCAGGGTAGAGCACTCACAGAGTGCAACAACTCGTTCACACCAGGTCTACCACAACCAACCACTCAGTGTAGAGCACTGACAGAGTGCAACAACTCGTTCACACCAGGACTACCACAACCAACCACTCAGGGTAGAGCACTGACAGAGTGCAACAACTCATGCACACCAGGACTTCAACAACCAACCACTCGGGGTAGAGCACCGACAGAGTGCAATAACTCGTGCACACCACGGCAAACACAACCAACCACGCAGGGTAGAGCACCGACAGAGTGTAACAACTCGTGCACACCACGGCAAAAACAACCAACCACTCAGGGTAGAGCACCGACAGAGTGTAACAACTCGTGCACACCAGGACTTCAACAATCAACCACTCAGGGTCGAGCACTGACAGAGTGCAACAACTCGTGCACAACAGGACGTTAACAACCATCCACTCGGGGTAGAGCACCGACAGAGTGCAATAACTCGTGCACACCACGGCAAAAACAACCAACCACTCAGGGTAGAGCACCGACAGAGTGTAACAACTCGTGCACACCAGGACTTCAACAATCAACCACTCAGGGTCGGGCACTGACAGAGTGCAACAACTCATGCACAACAGGACTTCAACAACCAACCACACAGGGTAGAGCACCGAAAGAGTGCAACAACTCGTGCACACCGGCACTTTAACAAGCAACCACTCAGGGTAGAGCACTGAGAGAGTGCAACAACCGGGGCACACCAGCACTTTAACAAGCAACCACTTATGGTAGAGCACTGAGAGAGTGCAACAACCGGGGCACACCAGGGCTCCCACAACCAACCACTCAGGGTAGAGCACTGACAGAGTGAAACAACTCGTTCACACCAGGCTACCACAACCAACCACTCAGGGTAGTACACTGACAGAGTGCAACAACTCGTGCACACCAGGACTTCTACAACCAACCACTCGGTGTAGAGCACCGAGAGAGTGCAATAACTCGTGCACACCACGGCAAACACAACCAACCACTCAGGGTAGAGCACCGACAGAGTGTACAACTCGTGCACACCACGGCAAACACAAACAAGCACTCAGGGTAGAGCACCAACAAAGTGTAACAACTCGTGCACACCAGGACTAACACAACCAGCCACTCAGGGCAGAGCACCGACAGAATGTAACAACTCGTGCTCCCCAGGACTTCAACAATCAACCACTTAGGGTCGAGCACTGACAGAGTGCAACAAATCGTGCACAACAGGACTTCAACAACCAACCACACAGGGTAGAGCACCGACAGAGTGCAACAACTCGTGCATACCAGCACTTTAACAAGCAACCACTCAGGGTAGAGCACTGACAGTGCAACAACTCATGCACACCAGGGCTCCCAAAACTAACCACTCAGGAAGCGCACAGACAGAGTGCAACAACTCGTGCACACCAGGGCTACCACAACCAACCACTCAGGGTAGAGCACTGACAGAGTGCAACAACTCGTTCACACCAGGGCTACCACAGCCAACCACTCGGGGTAGAGCACCGACAGAGTGCAATAACTCGTGCACACCACGGCAAACACAACCAACCACTCAGGGTAGAGCACCGACAGAGTGTAACAACTCTTGCACACCACGGCAAAAACAACCAACCACTCAGGGTAGAGCACCGACAGAGTGTAACAACTCGTGCACACCAGGACTCCCACAACCAACCACTCGAGGTAGAGCATTGACAGAGTGCAATAACTGGGGGACACCAGGACTTCAACATCCAACCAATCAGGGTACAGCACTGACACAGTACAACTCGTGCACACCAGGACTTCAACAAGCAACCACTCAGGGTAGAGCACTCGCAGAGTGCAACAACTCGTTCACACCAGGTCTACCACAACCAACCACGCAGGGTAGAGCACTGACAGAGTGCAACAACTCGTTCACACCAGGACTTCAACAATCAACCACTCAGGGTCGAGCACTGACAGAGTGCAACAACTCGTGCACAACAGGACGTTAACAACCATCCACTCGGGGTAGAGCACCGACAGAGTGCAATAACTCGTGCACACCACGGCAAAAACAACCAACCACTCAGGGTAGAGCACCGACAGAGTGTAACAACTCGTGCACACCAGGACTTTGTGGTAAATAAATAATTAATTACCGGTACTATTTTTCAGTATAATCAATAAACAGATAGCTCAATAAATAAGAGTCAGGATTCGAGGTATCTTGAGTCTACAGGCTTTAATAAGGCATAAAGGACAGGAACAGGACAGCCTGTACGGGAATAGAATGAAGGCAGCTGCCGGGGGCAGGATCTGGGAATTGGCTAGCAAACTTTAATATCGGTCCACAATATATATACTCAAACAAATACATTACATTCAATACAGTAGGCGTAGCAGTAGGCGTGACTCGTAGCAGTCGCGAAAGATAAGGGTAAAGTGATGTAACAAGAAGGCGTGTACAGGGCGTATACATAGACATGTGATGTAAACGTAACAGAAATGTCATAAGCGGGGCGGAAACATGGAGGGGGCTACCTGAGCAGCTGGGCCCTCTAACCTAGTGGTGCGCGCAAACGGGCAATGACGTGTTACCAGGGAGAACTGGGGGCTATGACTTCTGCGCTAGAAGAGGAGACTAAAGTCTGGAGTGTCAGAGCGACATGTACCTAAGGCATATCTGGTATCTGGTGTTTAGAGTACATGTTGATAGAATCCAAAAGTTATCAGGGCAAAGGCTAATGGACACTAAGACTGGTGCGTGCATAATTCTACATGTGTTGCGTGTGCTAGGAATATTCTATGAATATTAATACAGTATTTCTCTTACAGGGAGACATAAAGGCTAAACCATGACGGAAACTATTGATGCGATTCAGTAGCTTAGGAATGCAGAGAAGGAGGGCTGGACTGATAACTAGAAACATAACATACTCTTGGCAGACTGAGAGGCAGAGCCAGGCCGGGCCGGGCACTGTGAGGCATGAAGTAAGCTAAGGGTCAGGGATGCAGGTGGGGGCTGCATCGCTCCTCGGAGAGAGTTCAGGAGACAGGAGCTGAATCTGAGTCCGGGCCCTTTTGAGGCCTAGAAATGGGGACAATTCAATGAATTAACGTGCACACTGTAAAACGTGGCAACATAGGTTTACATAGGCCTAATATTCGTTGTTTTCACGAAGACTGGAAACTGGCATACTAGAGATGGACACAACTGTAATTGCGTCTTTAATCGATCAGAGGGGGATACATGCATATCGATCATGCACATATAACATAAGATGGGGAACACGTAGGCACATACAACATGGCAAAATTTACTTTTCCACATTCCCTCCTTGTGCCCTACGTTGCCATCAGGAAACATCTATATTCATGATACCATCTATCATTTCATATAGCATCATTTGCTCGTCTCGAATTGTCTTGGAACGGGATTTAGGACTAGGAATACAAGAGGTAGCACACATGCCGCAAATCGCAGGGCCACATTGTATACAGAGGCAGCAACTGAATATGATCATTACTGCAATACCTAGGAATGACAATACTTTCCATCCCCAGGCAGATATGATACTCCAGAGCCAACCGGACCATGTCCAGGTGCCTGGATTCTGGTGTAACTGATGGGCAATTTTATGAAGTCTGGTTATAGCTGAATAAACAGACGGCGCGTTATTAGGAATGAAAATGCAGCAACTAGATCCGATGACTCTACATGCTCCTCCTCTATCGGCCAGTATGACGTCAAGAACGAGACGATTTTGGAGCACGACAAATCTCATAGCAGATTGCTCTTCGGTTAAGTTACCTAGAGCAGAAGTAGTCTCATTCACTACTGCTTCAAGGGTTCTGGTTAACCTACGTATTAGCTTACTATTCTGGATAGGTCCTATAAAGAAGAAGAAACCTTTATTGAAGTCTTGATACTGTTCTAGAGTAGTTTCAGTTTGATCGACAATTGGGGACTCGATCTCCCTTCTATGTCTGACGTGTACTAGATGTGTGTTTCTGTGATAATCAGATGGGGCTAGAAAAACTGGTGGCAGTAGGAAGGCAATATAAAATGTTCCATCCCAATCAAGGGGCAGACGAACATATGCGGTCTGACCACAAACAAAATAAGAATGACGTGAGGCTTTGAAAATAGATTTCCCACTGTCACTATACTCGACAGTAGTAGTACAATCACTATGTCCTACATGTGCGGAACCATTCTTTCTGACACATAATTCGCCTTTGACTGGTAGTACTGATATAGCAGGCAAATCTGGAGTAGTATCAGACTGAACATTCAGGACCATGAAATTCGAAGAATAATTACCTAAATCATATACTTCATTTTCTAGATCTAACCCTGTTCTATGGGAGAGACCTTGCTTGTCTGGAAAACATGTTCTATTCAGAAGCGACATATCATTGGAGGATAACGTTAAAGTGGACCATGCTCCACACGAACCATTATGTGAAAACGGATAAGGAAAGAGTGGCAGAACTCCCTTCGGTGTCTGGAAAGGGGGGAGTCGACCACACACCCAACAATTAGTGGCATTGCTGGTCTGGTGTGAATAGTGTAACATTCTGATGAATGTATTATTTCGCATAGCAAGACGATAGGATAGCTCGTGAGGAGGCAGATCACTAAATGTGTGCTCTACTGTAGCATTAGAAAACATACGTACATGTGAAATTGGAAAACATAAATGTAAAGCATAACTTGTGCAGGTAACCATAAGACTCAAAAATAATAGAAAACATAGAACAATGATACATCTTATAGAGTTTTGACTAACTCTCTCACTGTGGGGGTCTATCTCATACATGTCAGGAACCTGTCTAACCGTTTCACCCGAGAGGGACTTAGACAATTAAACTGGCTGACTTATTTTACTAGACCGGAGCTTCTTTTTATACTCCTGTTGCGGAGTTTTCTCTAACAGGGGAACTTTGAGTTCAGAGTCTGTTTTTAGGCAGTCTTTAGGAATAAGGCAGTCCTTAGCAAATGTCTTTTCTTGTAATCCATGGAACTTCTTCACATGACTCAGGTGGACCCACCCCTTCCTGCCCTCGAGTTTTACTGCAGTCCTTGTTGTTAGCAAAACGAGGCGGGGCTCCTTCCAGCGGGGCTCCAGCGGACTTGAACGATCAAAATTTCGGACAAATACGAGATCACCGGGAACGACTTCATGCGGTTTCACCTCGGTGTTGTCTGGAAATGCGGCGGCAACCTGTGAACGACAAGAGTGTAGGGCAGACATCAAGGAAGCTAGGTAATCTGTCAGCATATTACTGGAAACATCTGTAATCTTACGGGGTCGAGGTGTACCCCACATATTTGGAGGGCGGCCGAATACGACCTCATACGGGGACAGACCTGATCTGGAATGTGCAACCATCCTCATATAAAATAAAGCAACTGGCAGGGCAACTAGCCAGTCTACACCTTTCTCTTTACATACTTTTGCAATGCGGATTTTCAGAGTCTGATTATGTCTCTCTACGAGACCGGCTGCTTCAGGATGGCGCACACAATGGAACTTCCACTGGTACCCTAACAGAAGGGAAACATGTTTCATAAGCTCGGATGAGAATGGCTGGCCGTTATCTGAATACACGACCCTAGGGAGTCCATAGCGGGGAAAGAACTCACGAACCAACTGCCTGGCAGTGGTCGCGGCTGTGTAATCTGGAACTGGATATGCTTCTGTCCACCTGGACAAAGCGCATACAACTACGAGGACATACTTGAAACCTCGACATCGCTCCATCTGAATATAATCCATCTGGAGGACCTCAAAAGGGTGGTCAGGAGGTTGGAATCCACCTTGTTCCACCGGGACACTTTTACCTGGATTGAACTGACAACATATCATACAGGTACGGACTTTCTGCTTGGCTGCAGCTCGTAAGTGCTTGTTGAACCAAAGGTTCTGAATACTGTCTAACATAGCTTTTTCTCCTAGATGTGCTGGACTATGTGCGGTATTAATAATGACTTGAACCATAGAGTCGGGGAGAAACCATGTGGCTTTTCCCTTCGTCAACCATCCTTGATCTGTCTGGACCCCTCCTTGTTCGGACCATTTCTTGATTTCTTCGGGAGTAGCGTGTAACTGTATGTCTATGACATCTTGAGTAGGGTCCTTGACTGTCATACAAGTAGTCTGATCTGGAGTGAGTGTCTGTGTCGTGTTAACTGGAATGTCTGGGGTCTGAGCTGTAAGCTTGGCTGTTCGATCTGCTAGATCATTTCCTTGGGAAATGATGTCAGTGACTTTCGTATGTGCCTTGCACTTCATAATGGCGATAGCTGTCGGTAAATGTATTGCATCTAACAGAGCTTGAATGAGGAGACCATGCTGAATCTTGGTCCCATGAGAAGTCATGAAACCTCGTTCCTGCCAGAGCACTCCAAAGTCGTGTACGACTCCGAATGCGTAACGTGAATCTGTGTATATGTTCACTTTCTGGTTCTTGGCACATATGCAGGTTTGGGTCAGAGCAACTAGCTCTGCTGCTTGAGCAGACAGGGTGTCAATACGATGTGTTTCTATAACTTCGGTGTCAGTAGTCACTGCATACGCGGCTACTAGTTCTCCTGTACTTGTTCTCATACATGAACCATCCACATAAAGTGTCAGGTCGGGATTAGGTAATGCAATATCTGTCAAGTCTTGTCTTGGCTTAGTCATAGTGTTAACAACTTCCACACAGTCATGTGTGGCGGGATTGGAAGTAACTGAGGGTAACAGTGTGGCAGGATTTAGAATGTTGCAGCGTCTGATTTCTATGTGTGGCTGAAACAGTGTCAGTTCATAACCTGTTAAACGTGCAATTGTTAAGTGCTGAGTCTGGGTTTGGTTTAAAAGAACTTCCACGGAATGTGGAACTTGTACTGTCAGGGAGTGTCCTAACACTATGTGCGATAGCTAGAGCTGTGGCTGCGACTGACTTGAGGCACGCAGGCAGAGCCTGGGCCACTGGATTTAATGTGCTAGAAAAATAAGCACAGGGCTTGTACTGTCCTGCTTGATCTTGTGTGAGAACAGATAATGCAGTACCATCACGTTCTGTGACAAAAAGTGTAAAAGGCTTACTGTAGTTCGGTGTTGCTAGAACAGGTGCTTGACATAAGGCTTTCTTTAACTCATTAAAAACAAGTGTATGTTTCTGGGTCCAAGGGAGGACAGTCGATACGGCTGCCTCCTGTGTCGTTAACTGTATCAGTGGCTTGGCTAGAAATGCATACTGAGGAATCCATTGTCTGCAGTAAGAAGTGAGGCCGATAAAAGCTCGTACCTCCTTCTGTGTCTTGGGCTGTGGAAGACTCGCTATTAACTGGATACGGTCTGGTGTCAACTGCCTACCCCACTTGGACAGTAAGTGTCCTAAGTATACCACTTGCTGGACACAGAATTGTAATTTGGAAGGGGACACCTTGTGCCCCTGCTCGGCCAGAAAATACAGAACCGTAAGTGACGCACGCTCGCAGTCACGTTCAGAACGGGCTGTGATCAGTAGATCATCGACATACTGGAGCAGGGCAGTGTCAGTTGGCATGTGAATATTGTCTAGTTGTCTCTTAAGTGCTTGACTGTAAATGCTAGGACTTTCTGTGAAACCTTGAGGAGCTCGTGTGAATTTATAGCTTCTTCCATTTAAACAAAAACCGAAAAGGTACTGGCTGTCTGGATGTATGGGGACACTGAAAAATGCGTTCTTGAGATCGATAACTGTGAAGAATGTAGCTCCAGAATCAATGGCTGTCAATAGGGATGAAATATCTGGGACTACTGGATACTGAGGTATGATACATTTATTAAGCTCTCGAAGGTCAATCACTAATCGATATACTGGAGGTGTATTTGGATCAGTACGTTTCAGGACTGGAATGATAGGAGAATTACATACATTGGAGTCAGTTTCTACAACCACTCCTTGAGCAATAAGTTCGTCAATAATCTTGGATAAGGTACAGCCTCAGGTGGCAATTTGTACTGTCTGATTCGTGGCAAAACTATACCTTGCTTGAGAGTCACACGATGGGGTGTGATATGCATACAACCTACATCAGTTGGACCTTGCGCCCATAAATGCTGTGGTACATTCAGTAATCTTGGATCAAAATCACGTAATACATAATGACCTTTAAAGTCTCTCGGGAACAATCGGACCCCTTCTGGGGAGCAGCAAATTACTGCACCTAATTCTTTTAACGTCTTGATGCCTAACAAATTTTCTGGACATGATTTCGTGAGTAACAAATCAGTAGTTCGGGACAATGGACCAACTTCTAGAGTAACTGGTTTCGAAATTTCATTAACAATCGGCTTTCCTGAAAATCCAAGGGAAACATTTCTAGAGCCTGAGAGCGGAGCCCCTGGAACCTCGTCATGACTGATAGTAGTCCTACTTGCCCCTGTATCAATCAAAAACTTCCTGTCTTTCCCTAATACTTGACTGTGTACATAGGGACCCTCTTGATCTACAGGTATCTCGATGAGAGGCAAGCCTACCTCCCTCTCTAGGCTGTTTCATGAATACTGTTGATACTCTGGATACTCTGACTGGGCATACTGGTACATTTGCTGTGTAACATGCTGTGTTGCAGCTATAGGCTGCGGTGCTGGAACTGTCTGTTGTGCATTCTGCGGTGGCTGGGAAGTCTGTGAAACTTGTTCTTGTCTAGGCGGACGTGGTCTTTCTTTAGTTTTACCAGTAGCTATGTTGTGTTTCAGAACTGCACACTCGTTTATAAAATGACCTGGCTGTTTACAGTAATTGCAAGTCCCTTTAACGGGAGCTGCAGGATGACTAGCTTGATTCGGACCCCTCTTCTGACTGTCTTGTGGAACAGATTGTGCAACTAATACTTTCATTTTCGTGTCTTTCATACGTCTCCTTTCGTGTTCCTGCTCTTCCCTGATTCTGTTCTGGTGATACTGGAGCATTTGTAACATCTGTGACGGAGTATTAGCTTGCCAACTACTTTCGACTTTTAATACTCAATTTTTAACTTGTGGACTTGAATTCTCGACCAATTTGGTAACAAAAAGATGAGGGTACGATTCACTACTTGTTTTCAGACCACTGTTAATAATAAAACATTTTTCAAATCTAGAATAAAAATCACTAGTGTCTTCATCCTGTTTCTGTTTACAAGCTGAGATTGCATCCCAATCTTCCTTTTTCGTGGCTAGTAATCTTGGCAAAACCTGTATCAATAACTCGGGCAATTCTTTAACTTTACCCCCTAAACCGGTACCTGGTACTCGTGAATTATCTTCAGCTTCTAGAGCTGTCCAATCAATCTTTTTCTCTCCCACCTCCCATTCTTTTTCCTTGAGTTTTTCATATACCCCTGCGGGCAACAGGACCTTTAACATTTTAATGATATCAGGATACGTGTATTCTCCCATACGGAGCATGTCCTTTAATTCTCGATGGAACCCTGCTGGATCTTTGTCGTGACAGGGAATTAACTTCTTCATCTCTAAGAGTTCCATCTTTGTGATAGGGGTGTAAACAAATACTCGTTCTAGATCACCACCCGCTGTCCTAACTGGGTGTACTTCTCGTAACGGATGCTGTCTATCTATGTAAAATGGTTTACTTTCTGGAGGTGAGACATGAACAAAATGCGGATTCAGAAACGTTCTATATTTGTGGCGCTGTTCTAGAATGATACTAATTAAATCGGTACCTAGACCTCTCCATCTATACTGGAGTAACTCGTTCAAAACATCATGTAACGGACCTGGATCAGAATGCTGTCCCTCATACAGTGTAATGAGGTGCTGGATCATATACATACCCACCAGTCGCTGTTCGGCTGGGGGCAGTTTCAGAAACGTTTGTGCCACTATTTCGTCTGGAAAAGTGGTAGAGTCAGTAGTCCATCGGACTGCTGATCGGGCTAGTTCTTGCTCATGCATGGTACTAAATTCACTATAACCGATTCGTGATTTCAGAATGTGATCGGTAGCTTGAAATACTTGTTCAAGAGAACCTTGCTCTGGTGCTGGAGAAAGGAAAACTTTCTTGTGATCTAGGCGTGAATGTCGGTCGGGAAGTCTAGTTCTACCTACATACGCTATTCTGGAGGGATTTTCGTTGTCTACCTCTTCAGTAGAAGAGTCATTTTCTTTCTCGGTTACTTGTGCTGCTTCTCGTTTCTCGTGTAGCTTTATTATTTCCCTACGGATTTTCTTGTACATACTCTCTATACAGTTCTGTGTCTTGTGTCTTCCCTCGGCTATATGGTCACTCCATCTGGTCAGGACTTTCATTTCTTCCGGATCTTTATCCGGATAATCTTGTTCTCTTATTAAACAATTAATTAGAAACTTTAAAAGCATGAGCTGAATCTCGACTTTTCTTTGGACCATGGCGTCGCCAATACTTTCTGGATCTACTCCTGTACGGATAAAACGATATATTCTGTCTAGATAACCTTTCATATTCGGCAGGGTGTCCAAATATTCGGTCACCCGTCTTACACGCAATGAATATATGACCATATTATCATCGCCTGAAACTGGATCATAACGGCATTCGGTAAGAGCTCGCTTGATATCTGCAACTGACTGAATTTTGGGCGAACGCTGTAACGCTCGTGCATGTAGCTCGAGTAACGTTATACGTCTGGGTTGAGGCGGGGTTCCAGGAGGACTTCCCCCCGTGGCCCCTAGACTAGAATCTTCGACGGGTATCGTACGTGCTGGGAGAGTGACTGATGTAGCGGGTACATGTACTGTAGGCTGGACCGGGGGTACCGTAACAGGTGCTGTAACGGGTGCCCCGGTGGCTGGAGGAACAGGAATTGCATTATTTACGGGAGCAGGCGGAACAGGATTGGCATATTCTGGGACTGTGTCGTCCAAATAGGACGAGAGAAAAATATCAGCTGCGGTCGGTTTGTGACGTAGCTTGATCGGAACTAATGGCGGCGGAAAATTACATGGTGCTTCCGGGTTTGCTTTTGGCAAGCCCTCGGCAAGAAGAGGATACATACCCTTAATAAGGGCATTTCTCTGTCTGTCTGACTGTTCGGCTTTAACTCGTTCACCTACTTCGATTAATTCCCTTTCTTGGGCTTTTTCTGAGGATTCCCTACTTAATTCTGTCTTTCTGATTTCTTTTTCGGTTCTTCTATGAGATTCTTTGCGCCATAACTCGATGGCATCTTTCTGGGACTGTCTGGCTTTCTTTTTCCATAATACTTCCTCTACTCGCATGATGCACTCGGCATCCCATGTACCTGACATGGGCCATCTATATTTCTCCTCTAATTCCTTGGTGTAATCCACCCATAAGTCTAGATATAATATGGCACTTAAGCCATGCTTATGATACATAAAATGACCTGGACTGTCCCTGGGCGGGACAGGAACTGCTTCCTCGAGCAATCCTTTTCTGGTTTTTAACTGACATAACTTGGAGAATAGAGGCATTCTTTAGGCTGGAATCTATACACAATACGATACACGATAAACACAATAATGACTGAAAAAACAAATCACTCATACCACGACATGGAAAACATATTAAATAACATTGAGAATAACAGTTCGGACAGAAATATTACCTGATACACTGAGAACAGAACACATGAATTTCTCGAGAACGAGACTTACTAGAATGACTAGATGTACTGCTAAACAGTACGAAACATACCGGTCCCATAAAGAGACACGTCAGGACCCGCGTCCACCTAGGTGAACACTTCGTGTTGGATCTGTGTACCCAAACCCACGGACCAGAGACAAATTAATTGACCCTGTCTAGATACTACCCCAGCAACGGTACTCACCGGGCAGCAAGAACGGAAGGCCTCGGACTGGACTGGACTGCTACGACGACGGACTACGAACTTCGGACTTCAGTTACAGGTGGGCCTCCGGATACCTCGGACCTTGGACTCTCGGCTTGGGCTCTGGTCGGGACTCGCCGCGTTCCTCACCGCCTCGTCTGGATGCTGGACCGCAACCTCCGTCTCCTCCGTGGGCCTGAGGGATACTTGAAGCAGAAATATCTGCACGTGCACGGTATGGTTCCGTCACGGCTGCAGAGGATCAGGGGGCCTGCGTGGCTTCTCCGGCGCGTGGGGAAAGGGCAAGTCCCTGTTCGGGCGCCATTATGTGGTAAATACATAATTAATTACCGGTACTATTTTTCAGTATAATCAATAAACAGATAGCTCAATAAATAAGAGTCAGGATTCGAGGTATCTTGAGTCTACAGGCTTTAATAAGGCATAAAGGACAGGAACAGGACAGCCTGTACGGGAATAGAATGAAGGCAGCTGCCGGGGGCAGGATCTGGGAATTGGCTAGCAAACTTTAATATCGGTCCACAATATATATACTCAAACAAATACATTACATTCAATACAGTAGGCGTAGCAGTAGGCGTGACTCGTAGCAGTCGCGAAAGATAAGGGTAAAGTGATGTAACAAGAAGGCGTGTACAGGGCGTATACATAGACATGTGATGTAAACGTAACAGAAATGTCATAAACGGGGCGGAAACATGGAGGGGGCTACCTGAGCAGCTGGGACCTCTAACCTAGTGGTGCGCGCAAACGGGCAATGACGTGTTACCAGGGAGAACTGGGGGCTATGACTTCTGCGCTAGAAGAGGAGACTAAAGTCTGGAGTGTCAGAGCGACATGTACCTAAGGCATATCTGGTATCTGGTGTTTAGAGTACATGTTGATAGAATCCAAAAGTTATCAGGGCAAAGGCTAATGGACACTAAGACTGGTGCGTGCATAATTCTACATGTGTTGCGTGTGCTAGGAATATTCTATGAATATTAATACAGTATTTCTCTTACAGGGAGACATAAAGGCTAAACCATGACGGAAACTATTGATGCGATTCAGTAGCTTAGGAATGCAGAGAAGGAGGGCTGGACTGATAACTAGAAACATAACATACTCTTGGCAGACTGAGAGGCAGAGCCAGGCCGGCCGGGCACTGTGAGGCATGAAGTAAGCTAAGGGTCAGGGATGCAGGTGGGGGCTGCATCGCTCCTCGGAGAGAGTTCAGGAGACAGGAGCTGAATCTGAGTCCGGGCCCTTTTGAGGCCTAGAAACGGGGACAATTCAATGAATTAACGTGCACACTGTAAAACGTGGCAACATAGGTTTACATAGGCCTAATATTCGTTGTTTTCACGAAGACTGGAAACTGGCATACTAGAGATGGACACAACTGTAATTGCGTCTTTAATCGATCAGAGGGGGATACATGCATATCGATCATGCACATATAACATACGATGGGGAACACGTAGGCACATACAACATGGCAAAATTTACTTTTCCACAACTTCAACAATCAACCACTCAGGGTCGGGCACTGACAGAGTGCAACAACTCATGCACAACAGGACTTCAACAACCAACCACACGGGGTAGAGCACCGAAAGAGTGCAACAACTCGTGCACACCGGCACTTTAACAAGCAACCACTCAGGGTAGAGCACTGAGAGAGTACAACAACCGGGGCACACCAGCACTTTAACAAGCAACCACTTATGGTAGAGCACTGAGAGAGTGCAACAACCGGGGCACACCAGGGCTCCCACAACCAACCACTCAGGGTAGAGCACTGACAGAGTGAAACAACTCGTTCACACCAGGCTACCACAACCAACCACTCAGGGTAGTACACTGACAGAGTGCAACAACTCGTGCACACCAGGACTTCTACAACCAACCACTCGGTGTAGAGCACCGAGAGAGTGCAATAACTCGTGCACACCACGGCAAACACAACCAACCACTCAGGGTAGAGCACCGACAGAGTGTAACAACTTGTGCACACCACAGCAAACACAAACAAGCACTCAGGGTAGAGCACCAACAAAGTGTAACAACTCGTGCACACCAGGACTAACACAACCAACCACTCAGGGTAAAGCACTGACAGAGTACAACAACTGGAGCACAACAGCACTTCAACAACCAGCCAACAACCAGCCACTCAGGGCAGAGCACCGACAGAATGTAACAACTCGTGCTCCCAGGACTTCAACAATCAACCACTTAGGGTCGAGCACTGACAGAGTGCAACAAATCGTGCACAACAGGACTTCAACAACCAACCACACAGGGTAGAGCACCGATAGAGTGCAACAACTCGTGCATACCAGCACTTTAACAAGCAACCACTCAGGGTAGAGCACTGACAGAGTGCAACAACTCATGCACACCAGGGCTCCCAAAACCAACCACTCAGGAAGCGCACAGACAGAGTGCAACAACTCGTGCACACCAGGGCTACCACAGCCAACCACTCGGGGTAGAGCACCGACAGAGTGCAATAACTCGTGCACACCACGGCAAACACAACCAACCACTCAGGGTAGAGCACCGACAGAGTGTAACAACTCTTGCACACCACGGCAAAAACAACCAACCACTCAGGGTAGAGCACCGACAGAGTGTAACAACTTGTGCACACCAGGACTCCCACAACCAACCACTCAAGGTAGAGCATTGACAGAGTGCAATAACTGGGGGACACCAGGACTTCAACATCCAACCAATCAGGGTACAGCACTGACACAGTACAACTCGTGCACACCAGGACTTCAACAAGCAACCACTCAGGGTAGAGCACTCACAGAGTGCAACAACTCGTTCACACCAGGACTTCAACAACCAACCACTCGGGGTAGAGCACTAACAGAGTGCAACAACTCGTGCACACCAGCACTTTAACAAGCAACCACCCAGGGTAGAGCACTCGCAGAGTGCAACAACTCGTTCACACCAGGTCTACCACAACCAACCACTCAGGGTAGAGCACTGACAGAGTGCAACAACTCGTTCACACCAGGGCTACCACAACCAACGACTCAGGGTAGAGCACTGACAGAGTGCAACAACTCGTGCACACCAGGACTTCAACAACCAACCACTCGGGGTAGAGCACCGACAGAGTACAATAACTCGTGCACACCACTGCAAACACAACCAACCACTCAGGGTAGAGCACCGACAGAGTGTAACAACTTTTGCACACCACGGCAAAAACAACCAACCACTCAGGTAGAGCACCGACAGAGTGTAACAACTCGTGCACACCAGGACTTCAACAATCAACCACTAATGGTCGAGCACTGACAGAGTGCAACAACTCGTGCACAACAGGACTTCAACAACCATCCACTCGGGGTAGAGCACCGAAAGAGTGCAATAACTCGTGCACACCACGGCAAACACAACCAACCACTCAGGGTAGAGCACCGACAGAGTGTAACAACTCGTGCACACCACGGCAAAAACAACTAACCACTCAGGGTAGAGCACTGACAGAGTGCAACAACTCGTTCACACCAGGGCTACCACAACCTACCACTCAGGGTAGAGCACTGACAGAGTGCAACAACTCGTGCACACCAGGACTTCAACAACCAACCACTCGGGGTAGAGCACCGACAGAGTGCAACAACTCGTGCACACCGGCACTTTAACAAGCAACCACTCAGGGTAGAGCACTGAGAGAGTGCAACAACTCGTGCACACCAGGACTTCTACAACCAACCACTCAGGGTAGAGCACCGACAGAGTGCAACAACTCATGCACACCGGCAGTTTAACAAGCAACCACTCAGGGTAGAGCACTGAGAGAGTGCAACAACTCGTGCACACCAGGACTTCTACAACCAACCACTCGCGGTAGAGCACCGACAGAGTGCAATAACTCGTGCACACCACGGCAAATACAACCAACCACTCAGGGTAGAGCACCGACAGAGTGTAACAACTCGTGCACACCAGGACTTCAACAATCAACCACTCAGGGTCGAGCACTGACAGAGTGCAACAACTCGTGCACAACAGGACTTCAACAACCATCCACTCGGGGTAGAGCACCGACAGAGTGCAATAACTCGTGCACACCACGGCAAACACCACCAACCACTCAGGGTAGAGCACCGACAGAGTGTAACAACTCGTGCACACCACGGCAAAAACAACCAACCACTCAGGGTAGAATACCAACAGAGTGTAACAACTCGTGCACACCAGGACTTCAACAATCAACCACTCAGGGTCGAGCACTGACAGAGTGCAACAACTTGTGCACACCAGCACTTTAACAAGCAACCACCCAGGGTAGAGCACTCACAGAGTGCAACAACTCAATCACACCAGGTCTACCACAACCAACCACTCAGGGTAGAGCACTTCAATTTCCACTTTTTTTGTGAACCACACCTGGGGTTAGCGTCTCTCACGCGTACCTGCTACCTCTCTCAATGAGTGCATCCGTGTCCTGGAGGATCACGTGTCCCTCTGAAAACCCGCTATCGTCAGGTATTCCACGCCGGATCGCCGGCACCTCTTGATCTCAGCGGCTGAGATCAAGAGGTGCCGACTTGCTATGGTCTGAACAATCAGCAGATTGCGGGGCTGATGTTGAGAAAAAGCACTGTTTTATGTTGTCGGTCTTTTTCTTGTGTTTGTCTTTCCTATCCACTTTTATAAGAGTGAGTCACCGATGATGATAAATGGGTATACTGGCAATTGCTAGCCAGATAACCCCATTGGCGTTTCTTCTGTGAGTGGCTCACTCTTTCTCCCACATTTTTCCATCAAACTTTTGGTGGGTGATGGTATTGTGATAATTTTATCTTTATCTTGTGTGTACCTTATTAGCTTCTGACACATGCATAGGTATGAATAGCCTGAAAATAGTGGGCTTGTGGTATTAAAAATTGTATACCGCTTTATCCCTTGGAAAAAGAAAAGAATAAGAGTGTCAGGAGGGACAGGCCATTTGTTGTTGATTACAGTTTGAGTGGGGGCGGCCTGTACCCTCTTCCTTCCCCCTGAGGCTCCAGTCAATTGGATATGATACCGACAGAATGTAACAACTCCTGCCCACCAGGACTTCAACAATCAACCACTCAGGGTCGAGCACTGACAGAGTGCAACAAATCGTGCACAACAGGACTTCAACAACCAACCACACAGGGTAGAGCACCGATAGAGTGCAAAAACTCGTGCATACCAGCACTTTAACAAGCAACCACTCAGGGTAGAGCACTGACAGAGTGCAACAACTCATGCACACCAGGGCTCCCACAACCAACCACTCAGGGTAGAGCACCGACAGAGTGCAACTACACATGCACACCAGGGCTCCCACAACCAACCACTCAGGGAGCGCACCGACAGAGTGTAACAACTCGTGCACACCAGGACTTCAACAACCGAACATTCAGGGTACAGCACTGACACAGTACAACTCGTGCACACCAGCACTTTAACAAGCAACCACTCAGGGTAGAGCACTGACAGAGTGCAACTACTAGTGCACACCAGGGCTCCCACAACCAACCACTCAGGGTAGAGCATTGACAGAGTGCAACAACTCGTACACAACAGGGCTACCACAACCAACCACTCAGGGTAGAGCACTGACAGAGTTCAACAACTCGTTCACACCAGGGCTACCACAACCAACCACTCGGGGTAGAGCACTGACAGAGTGCAATAACTCGAGCACACCACGGCAAACACAAACAACTACTCAGGGTAGAGCACCAACAAAGTGTAACAACTCGTGCACACCACGGCAAAAACAACCAACCACTCAAGGTAGAGCACCAACAGAGTGCAATAACTGGGGGACACCAGGACTTCAACATCCAACCAATCAGGGTACAGCACTGACACAGTACAACTCGTGCACACCAGGACTTCAACAAGCAACCACTCAGGGTAGAGCACTCACAGAGTGCAACAACTCGTTCACACCAGGACTTCAACAACCAACCACTCGGGGTAGAGAACTAACAGAGTGCAACAACTCGTGCACACCAGGACTTCAACAAGCAACCACTCAGGGTAGAGCACTCACAGAGTGCAACAACTCGTTCACACCAGGACTTCAACAACCAACCACTCGGGGTAGAGAACTAACAGAGTGCAACAACTCGTGCACACCAGCACTTTAACAAGCAACCACCCAGGGTAGAGCACTCACAGAGTGCAACAACTCGTTCACACCAGGTCTACCACAACCAACCACTCAGGGTAGAGCACTGACAGAGTGCAACAACTCGTTCACACCAGGACTACCACAACCAACCACTCAGGGTAGAGCACTGACAGAGTGCAACAACTCGTGCACACCAGGAATTCAACAACCAACCACTAGGGGTAGAGCACCGACAGAGTGCAATAACTCGTGCACACCACGGCAAACACAACCAACCACACAGGGTAGAGCACCGACAGAGTGTAACAACTCGTGCACACCACGGCAAATACAACCAACCACTCAGGGTAGAGCACCGACAGAGTGTAACAACTCGTGCACACCAGGACTTCAACAATCAACCACTCAGGGTCGAGCACTGACAGAGTGCAACAACTCGTGCACAACAGGACTTTAACAACCATCCACTCGGGGTAGAGCACCGACAGAGTGCAATAACTTGTGCACACCTCGGCAAAAACAACCAACCACTCAGGGTAGAGCACCGACAGAGTGTAACAACTCGTGCACACCAGGACTTCAACAATCAACCACTCAGGGTCGGGCACTGACAGAGTGCAACAACTCATGCACAACAGGACTTCAACAACCAACCACACGGGGTAGAGCACCGAAAGAGTGCAACAACTCGTGCACACCGGCACTTTAACAAGCAACCACTCAGGGTAGAACACTGAGAGAGTGCAACAACCGGGGCACACCAGCACTTTAACAAGCAACCACTCATGGTAGAGCACTGAGAGAGTGCAACAACCGGGGCACACCAGGGCTCCCACAACCAACCACTCAGGGTAGAGCACTGACAGAGTGAAACAACTCGTTCACACCAGGCTACCACAACCAACCACTCAGGGTAGTACACTGACAGAGTGCAACAACTCGTGCACACCAGGACTTCTACAACCAACCACTCGGTGTAGAGCACCGACAGAGTGCAATAACTCGTGCACACCACGGCAAACAAAACCAACCACTCAGGGTAGAGCACCGACAGAGTGTAACAACCCGTGCACACCACGGCAAACACAAACAAGCACTCAGGGTAGAGCACCAACAAAGTGTAACAACTCGTGCACACCAGGACTAACACAACCAACCACTCAGGGTAAAGCACTGACAGAGTACAACAACCGGAGCACAACAGCACTTCAACAACCAGCCACTCAGGGCAGAGCACCGACAGAATGTAACAACTCGTGCTCCCCAGGACTTCAACAATCAACCACTTAGGGTCGAGCACTGACAGAGTGCAACAAATCGTGCACACCAGGGCTCCCACAACCAACCACACAGGGTAGAGCACCGATAGAGTGCAACAACTCGTGCATACCAGCACTTTAACAAGCAACCACTCAGGGTAGAGCACTGACAGAGTGCATCAACTCATGCACACCATGGCTCCCAAAACCAACCACTCAGGAAGCGCACAGACAGAGTGCAACAACTCGTGCACACCAGGGCTCCCACAACCAACCACTCAGGGTAGAGCACCGACAGAGTGCTACTACTCGTGCACACCAGGGCTCCCACAACCAACCACTCAGGAAGCGTACCGCCAGAGTGTAACAACTCGTGCACACCAGGACTTCAACGACCGACCATTTAAGGTACAGCACTGACACAGTACAACTCGTACACACCAGCACTTTAACATGCAACTACTCAGGGTAGATCACTGACATAGTGCAACAACTCGTGCACACCAGGACTTCAACAACCGACCATTCAGGGTACAGCACTGACACAGTACAACTCGTGCACACCAGCACTTTAACAAGCAACCACTCAGGGTAGAGCACTGACAGAGTGCAACAACTCGTGCACACCAGGGCTCCCACAACCAACCACTCACGGTAGAGCATTGACAGAGTGCAACAACTGGTGCACACCAGGACTTCTACAACCAACCACCTAGGGTAGAGCATTGACAGAGTGCAATAACTGGGGCACAACAGGGCTCCCACAACCAACCACTCAGGGTAGAGCACCGACAGAGTGCAACAACTCGTGCACACCAGCGCTCCCACAACCAACCACTCAGGAAGCACACCGACAGAGTGCAACAACTCATGCACACCAGGACTTCAACCGACCAATTAGGGTACAGCACGGACACAGTACTACTCGTGCACACCAGCACTTTAACAAGCAACCAGTCAGGGTAGAGCACCGACAGAGTGCAACAACTTGCGCACACCAGCGCTCCCAAACCCAACCACTCAGGGTAGAGCACTGACAGAGTGCACCAACTCATGCACACCAGGACTTCAACAACCAACCACTCGGGGTAGAGCACCGACAGAGTGCAATAACTCGTGCACACCACGGCAAACACAACCAACCACTCAGGGTAGAGCACCGACAGAGTGTAACAACTCGTGCACACCATGGCAAAAACAACCAACCACTCAGGGTAGAGCACCGACAGAGTGTAACAACTCGTGCACACCAGGACTTCAACAACCAACCACGCGGGGTAGAGCACCGACAGAGTGCAACAACTCGTGCACACCGGCACTTTAACAAGCAACCACTCAGGGTAGAGCACTGAGAGAGTGCAACAACCGGGGCACACCAGCACTTTAACAAGCAACCACTCAGGGTAGAGCACTGAGAGAGTGCAACAACTCGTGCACACCACAGCAAACATAACCAACCACTCAGGGTAGAGCACCGACAGAGTGTAACAACTGTGCACACCATGGCAAACAAAAACAAGCACTCAGGGTAGAGCACCAACAAAGTGTAACAACTCGTGCACACCACGGCAAACACAACCAACCACTCAGGGTAGAGCATTGAGAGAGTGCAACAACCGGGGCACACCAGCACTTTAACAAGCAACCACTCAGGGTGGAGCACTGAGAGAGTGCAACAACCAGGGCACACCAGGGCTCCTACAACCAACCACTCAGGGTAGAGCACCGACAGAGTACAACAACTCGTGCACACCAGCACTTTAACAAGCAACCACTCAGGATAGAGCATTGGCACAGTACAACTCGTACACACTAGCACTTTAACAAGCAACCACTCAGGGTAGAGCACTGACAGAGTGCAACAACTCGTGCACACCAGGGCTACCACAACGAACCACTCAGGGTAGAGCACTGACAGAGTGCAACAACTCGTGCACACCAGGGCTCCCACAACCAACCACTCAGGGTAGAGCATTGAAAGAGTGCAACAACTCGTGCACACCAGGACTTTAACAAGCAACCACTCAGGGTACAGCCCTGACACAGTACAACTCGTGCACACCAGCACTTTAACAAGCAACCACTCAGGGTAGATCACTGACATAGTGCAACAACTCGTGCACACCAGGACTTCAACAACCGACCATTCAGGGTACAGCACTGACACAGTACAACTCGTGCACACCAGCACTTTAACAAGCAACCACTCAGGGTAGAGCACTGACAGAGTGCAACAACTCGTGCACACCAGGGCTACCACAACCAACCACTCAGGGTAGAGCACTGACAGAGTGCAACAACTCGTGCACACCAGGGCTCCCACAACCAACCACTCATGTTAGAGCATTGACAGAGTGCAACAACTCGTGCACACCAGGACTTCTACAACCAACCACTCAGGGTAGAGCATTGACAGAGTGCAAAACCTGGGGCACAACAGGGCTCCCACATCCAACCACTCAGGGTAGAGCACCGACAGAGTGCAACAACTCGTGCACACCTGGGCTCCCACAACCAACCACTCAGGAAGCGCACCGACAGAGTGCAACAACTTGTGCATACTAGGACTTCAACAACCGACCATTTAGGGTACAGCACTGACACAGTGCAACTCTTGCACACCAGCACTTTAACAAGAAACCACTCAGGGTAGAGCACCGACAGAGTGCAACAACTTGTGCACACCAGGGCTCCCAAAACCAACCACTCAGGGTAGAGCACTGACAGAGTGTAACAACTCATGCACACCAGGGCTCCCACAACCAAGAACTCAGGGTAGAGCACCGACAGAGTGCAACAACTCATGCACGCCAGGGATCCCACAACTAAACCACTCAGGGTAGAGCACCGACAGAGTGCAACAACTCGTCCACACCAGGGCTGCCACAACCAACCACTCAGGGTAGAGCATTGACAGAGTGCAATAACTGGGGCACACCAGGACTTCAACATCCAACCAATCAGGGTACAGCACTGACACAGTACAACTCGTGCACACCAGGACTTCAACAAGCAACCACTCAGGGTAGAGCACTCACAGAGTGCAACAACTCGTACACACCAGGACTTCAACAACCAACCACTCGGGGTAGAGCACTAACAGAGTGCAACAACTCGTGCACACCAGCACTTTAACAAACAACCACCCAGGGTAGAGCACTCACAGAGTGCAACAACTCGTTCACACCAGGTCTACCACAACCAACCACTCAGGGTAGAGCACTGACAGAGTGCAACAACTCGTTCACACCAGGGCTACCACAACCAACCACTCAGGGTAGAGCGCTGACAGAGTGCAACAACTTGTGCACACCAGGACTTCAACAACCAACCACTCGGGGTAGAGCACCGACAGAGTGCAATAACTCGGGCACACCACGGCAAACACAAACAACCACTCAGGGTAGAGCACCGACAGAGTGTAACAACTCGTGCACACCACGGCTAAAACAACCAACCACTCAGGGTAGAGCACCGACAGAGTGTAACAACTCGTGCACACCGGCACTTTAACAAGCAACCACTCAGGGTAGAGCACTGAGAGAGTGCAACAACCGGGGCATACCAGCACTTTAACAACCAACCACTCAGGGTAGAGCACTGACAGAGTGCAACAACTCATGCACACCAGGGCTCCCAGAACCAACCACTCAAGGTAGAGCAGCGACACAGTGCAAAAACTCGTGCACACCAGGGCTACCACAACCAACCACTCGGGGTAGAGCACCGACAGAGTGCAATAACTCGTGCACACCACGGCAAACACAACCAACCAATCAGGGTAGCGCACCAACAGAGTGTAACAACTCGTGCACACCACGGCAAAAACAACCAACCACTCAAGGTAGAGCACCGACAGAGTGTAACAACTCGTGCACACCAGGACTCCCACAACCAACCACTCAAGGTAGAGCATTGACAGAGTGCAATAACTGGGGGACACCAGGACTTCAACATCCAACCAATCAGGGTACAGCAATGACACAGTACAACTCGTGCACACCAGGACTTCAACAAGCAACCACTCAGGGTAGAGCACTCACAGAGTGCAACAACTCGTTCACACCAGGACTTCAACAACCAACCACTCGGGGTAGAGAACTAACAGAGTGCAACAACTCGTTCACACCAGGACTACCACAACCAACCACTCAGGGTAGAGCACTGACAGAGTGCAACAACTCGTGCACACCAGGACTTCAACAACCAACCACTCAGGGTAGAGCACCGACAGAGTGCAATAACTCGTGCACACCACGGCAAACACAACCAACCACACAGGGTAGAGCACCGACAGAGTGTAATAACTCGTGCACACCGCGGCAAAAACAACCAACCACTCAGGGTAGAGCACCGACAGACACCAGGACTTCAACAATCAACCACTCAGGGTCGGGCACTGACAGAGTGCAACAACTCGTGCACAACAGGACTTCAACAAGCAACCACTCAGGGTAGAGCACTGAGAGAGTGAAACAACCGGGGCACACCAGCACTTTAACAAGCAACCACTCAGGGTAGAGCACTGAGAGAGTGCAACAACCGGGGCACACCAGGGCTCCCACAACCAACCACTCAGGGTAGAGCACTGACAGAGTGAAACAACTCGTTCACACCAGGGCTACCACAACCAACCACTCAGGGTAGTACACTGACAGAGTGCAACAACTCGTGCACACCAGGACTTCTACAACCAACCACTCGTGTAGAGCACCGACAGAGTGCAATAACTCGTGCACACCACGGCAAACACAACCAACCACTCAGGGTAGAGCACCGACAGAGTGTAACAACTCGTGCACACCACGTCAAACACAACCAACCACTCAGGGTAGAGCATTGAGAGAGTGCAACAACCGGGGCACACCAGCACTTTAACAAGCAACCACTCAGGGTAGAGCACTGAGAGAGTGCAACAACCAGGGCACACCAGGGCTCCCACAACCAACCACTCAGGGTAGAGCACCGACAGAGTACAACAACTCGTGCACACCAGCACTTTAACAAGCAACCACTCAGGATAGAGCATTGGCACAGTACAACTCGTACACACTAGCACTTTAACAAGCAACCACTCAGGGTAGAGCACTGACAGAGTGCAACAACTCGTGCACACCAGGTCTACCACAACGAACCACTCAGGGTAGAGCACTGACAGAGTGCAACAACTCGTGCACACCAGGGCTCCCACAACCAACCACTCAGGGTAGAGCATTGAAAGAGTGCAACAACTCGTGCACACCAGGACTTCAACAACCGACCATTCAGGGTACAGCACTGACACAGTACAACTCGTGCACACCAGCACTTTAACAAGCAACCACTCAGGGTAGAGCACTGACAGAGTGCAACAACTCGTGCACACCAGGGCTACCACAACCAACCACTCAGGGTAGAGCACTGACAGAGTGCAACAACTCGTGCACACCAGGGCTCCCACAACCAACCACTCATGGTAGAGCATTGACAGAGTGCAACAACTCGTGCACACCAGGACTTCTACAACCAACCACTCAGGGTAGAGCATTGACAGAGTGCAAAACCTGGGGCACAACAGGGCTCCCACATTCAACCACTCAGAGTAGAGCACCGACAGAGTGCAACAACTCGTGCACACCTGGGCTCCCACAACCAACCACTCAGGAAGCGCACCGACAGAGTGCAACAACTTGTGCATACTAGGACTTCAACAACCGGCCATTTAGGGTACAGCACTGACACAGTACAACTCTTGCACACCAGCACTTTAACAAGAAACCACTCAGGGTAGAGCACCGACAGAGTGCAACAACTTGTGCACACCAAGGCTCCCAAAACCAACCACTCAGGGTAGAGCACTGACAGAGTGCAACAACTCATGCACACCAGGGCTCCCACAACCAAGCACTCAGGGTAGAGCACCGACAGAGTGCAACAACTCATGCATGCCGGGGATCCCACAACTAAACCACTCAGGGTAGAGCACCGACAGAGTGCAACAACTCGTCCACACCAGGGCTTCCCACAACCAACCACTCAGGGTAGAGCATTGACAGAGTGCAATAACTGGGGCACACCAGGACTTCAACATCCAACCAATCAGGGTACAGCACTGACACAGTACAACTCGTGCACACCAGGACTTAATCAAGCAACCACTCAGGGTAGAGCACTGACAGAGTGCAACAACTCGTACACACCAGGACTTCAACAACCAACCACTCGGGGTAGAGCACTAACAGAGTGCAACAACTCGTGCACACCAGCACTTTAACAAACAACCACCCAGGGTAGAGCACTCACAGAGTGCAACAACTCGTTCACACCAGGTCTACCACAACCAACCACTCAGGGTAGAGCACTGACAGAGTGCAACAACTCGTTCACACCAGGGCTACCACAACCAACCACTCAGTGTAGAGCGCTGACAGAGTGCAACAACTTGTGCACACCAGGACTTCAACAACCAACCACTCGGGGTAGAGCACCGACAGAGTGCAATAACTCGGGCACACCACGGCAAACACAACCAACCACTCAGGGTAGAGCACCGACAGAGTGTAACAACTCGTGCACACCACGGCAAAAACAACCAACCACTCAGGGTAGAGCACCGACAGAGTGTAACAACTCGTGCACACCGGCACTTTAACAAGCAACCACTCAGGGTAGAGCACTGAGAGAGTGCAACAACCGGGGCATACCAGCACTTTAACATCCAACCACTCAGGGTAGAGCACTGACAGAGTGCAACAACTCATGCACACCAGGGCTCCCAGAACCAACCACTCAAGGTAGAGCAGCGACACAGTGCAAAAACTCGTGCACACCAGGGCTACCACAACCAACCACTCGGGGTAGAGCACCGACAGAGTGCAATACCTCGTGCACACCACGGCAAACACAACCAACCAATCAGGGTAGCGCACCAACAGAGTGTAACAACTCGTGCACACCACGGCAAAAACAACCAACCACTCAAGGTAGAGCACCGACAGAGTGTAACAACTCGTGCACACCAGGACTCCCACAACCAACCACTCAAGGTAGAGCATTGACAGAGTGCAATAACTGGGGGACACCAGGACTTCAACATCCAACCAATCAGGGTACAGCAATGACACAGTACAACTCGTGCACACCAGGACTTCAACAAGCAACCACTCAGGGTAGAGCACTCACAGAGTGCAACAACTCGTTCACACCAGGACTTCAACAACCAACCACTCGGGGTAGAGAACTAACAGAGTGCAACAACTCGTTCACACCAGGACTACCACAACCAACCACTCAGGGTAGAGCACTGACAGAGTGCAACAACTCGTGCACACCAGGACTTCAACAACCAACCACTCAGGGTAGAGCACCGACAGAGTGCAATAACTCGTGCACACCACGGCAAACACAACCAACCACACAGGGTAGAGCACCGACAGAGTGTAACAACTCATGCACACCACGGCAAAAACAACCAACCACTCAGGGTAGAGCACAGACAGACACCAGGACTTCAACAATCAACCACTCAGGGTAGTACACTGACAGAGTGCAACAACTCGTGCACACCAGGACTTCTACAACCAACCACTCGTGTAGAGCACCGACAGAGTGCAATAACTCGTGCACACCACGGCAAACACAACCAACCACTCAGGGTAGAGCACCGACAGAGTGTAACAACTTGTGCACACCACGGCAAACACAAACAAGCACTCAGGGTAGAGCACCAACAAAGTGTAACAACTCGTGCACACCAGGACTAACACAACCAACCACTCAGGGTAAAGCACTGACAGAGTACAACAACCGGAGCACAACAGCACTTCAACAACCAGCCAACAACCAGCCTCTCAGGGCAGAGCACCGACAGAATGTAACAACTCGTGCTCCCCAGGACTTCAACAATCAACCACTCAGGGTCGAGCACTGACAGAGTGCAGCAAATCGTGCACAACAGGACTTCAACAACCAACCACACAGGGTAGAGCACCGATAGAGTGCAACAACTCGTGCATACCAGCACTTTAACAAGCAACCACTCAGGGTAGAGCACTGACAGAGTGCAACAACTCATGCACACCAGGTCTCCCACAACCAACCACTCAGGAAGCACACAGACAGAGTGCAACAACTCGTGCACACCAGGGCTCCCACAACCAACCACTCAGGGTAGAGCACCGACAGAGTGCAACTACTCGTGTACACCAGGGCTCCCACAACCAACCACTCAGGAAGCGCACCGCCAGAGTGTAACAACTCGTGCACACCAGGATTTCAACAACCGACCATTTAGGGTACAGCACTGACACAGTACAACTCGTGCACACCAGCACTTTAACATGCAACTACTCAGGGTAGATCACTGATATAGTGCAACAACTCGTGCACACCAGGACTTCAACAACCGACCATTCAGGGTACAGCAGTGACACAGTACAACTCGTGCACACCAGCACTTTAACAAGCAACCACTCAGGGTAGAGCACTGACAGAGTGCAACAACTCGTGCACACCAGGGCTCCCACAACCAACCACTCAGGGTAGAGCATTGTAAGAGTGCAACAACTGGTGCACACCAGGACTCCTACAACCAACCACCTAGGGTAGAGCATTGACAGAGTGCAATAACTGGGGCACAACAGGGCTCCCACAACCAAGCACTCAGGGTAGAGCACCGACAGAGTGCAACAACTCGTGCACACCAGCGCTCCCACAACCAACCACTCAGGAAGCACTCCGACAGAGTGCAACAACTCGTGCACACCAGGACTTCAACAACCGACCATTTAGGGTACATCACTGACACAGTACTACTCGTGCACACCAGCACTTTAACAAGCAACCACTCAGGGTAGAGCACCGACAGAGTGCAACAACTTGCGCACACCAGGGCTCCCAAACCCAACCACTCAGGGTAGAGCACTGACAGAGTGCACCAACTCATGCACACCAGGGCTCCCACAACCAAGCACTCAGGGTAGAGCACCGACAGAGTGCAACTACTCATGCACGCCAGGGATCCCACAACCAACCACCCGGGGTAGAGCACTAACAGAGTGCAACACCTCGTGCACACCAGCACTTTAACAAGCAACCACCCAGGGTAGAGCACTCACAGAGTGCAACAACTCGTTCACACCAGGTCTACCACAACCAACCACTTAGGGTAGAGCACTGACAGAGTGCACAACTCGTTCACACCAGGTCTACCACAACCAACCACTCAGGGTAGAGCACTGACAGAGTGCAACAACTCGTTCACACCAGGGCTACCACAACCAACCACTCGGGGTAGAGCACCGACAGAGTGCAATAACTCGGGCACACCACGGCAAACACAACCAACCACTCAGGGTAGAGCACCGACAGAGTGTAACAACTCGTGCACACCACGGCAAAAACAACCAACCACTCAGGGTAGAGCACCGACAGAGTGTAACAACTTGTGCACACCGGCACATTAACAAGCAACCACTCAGGGTAGAGCACTGAGAGAGTGCAACAACCGGGGCATACCAGCACTTTAACAACCAACCACTCAGGGTAGAGTACTGACAGAGTGCAACAACTCATGCACACCAGGGCTCCCAGAACCAACCACTCAAGGTAGAGCAGCGACACAGTGCAACAACTCGTGCACACCAGGGCTCCCACAACCAACCACTCCGGGTAGAGCACTGACAGAGTGCAACAACTTGTGCACACCAGGGCTCCCACAACCAACCACTCAGGGTAGAGCACCGACAGATTGCAACAACTCGTGCACACCAGGGCTCCCACAACCAACCTCTCACGGTAGAGCATTCACAGAGTGCAATAACTGGGGCACACCAGGACTTCAACAACTGACCATTCAGGGTACAGCACTGAGACAGTGCAACAACTCGTACACACCAGGGCTCCCACAACCAACAACTCAGGGTAGAGCACTGACAGAGTGCAACAACTGGTGCACACCAGGGCTCCCACAACCAACCACTCAGGGTAGAGCATTGGCAGAGTGCAATAACTGGGGCACACCAGGACTTCAACAACCGACCATTCAGGGTACAGCACTGAGACAGTGCAACAACCAGGGTACACCAGGGCTCCCACAACCAACCACTCAGGGTAGAGCACCGACAGAGTGCAACAACTCGTGCACACCGGGACTCCCAGAACCAACCACTCAGGGTAGAGCATTGACAGAGTGCAACAACTAGTGCACACCAGTACTTTAACAAGCAACCACTCAGGGTAGAGCACTGATAGAGTGCAACAACTCATGTACACCAGGGCTCCCACAACCAACCACTCAGGGTAGAGCATTGTCAGAGTGCAACAACTTGTTCACACCAGGACTTCTACAACCAACCACTCAGGGTAGAGCATTGACAGAGTGCAATAACTGGGGCACAACAGGGCTCCCACAACTAACCACTTAGGGTAGAGCACCGACAGAGTGCAACAACTCGTGCACACCAGGACTTCAACAACCGACCATTCAGGGTACAGCACTGATACAGTACAACTCGTGCACACCAGCACTTTAACAAGCTACCACTCAGGGTAGAGCACCGACATAGTGCAACAACTCGTGCACACCAGGGTCCCACAACCAACAACTCAGGGTAGAGCACCGACAGAGTGCAACAACTCATGCACGCCAGGGATCCCACAACCAACCACTCAGGGTAGAGCACTGACAGAGTGCAACAACTCATGCACACAAGGGCTCCCACAACCAACCACTCAGGGTAGAGCACTGAAAGAGTGCAACAACTCATGCACACCAGGGCTCCCACAACCAACCACTCAAGGTAGAGCAGCGACACAGTGCAACAACTCGTACACACCAGGGCTCCCACAACCAACCACTCAGGGTAGAGCACTGACAGAGTGCAACAACTTGTGCACACAAGGGCTCCCACAACCAACCATTCACGGTAGAGCACCGACAGAGTGCAACAACTCGTGCACACCAGGGCTCCCACAACCAACCACTCAGGGTAGAGCATTGGCAGAGTGCAATAACTGGGGCACACCAGGACTTCAACAACCGACCATTCAGGGTACAGCACTGACACAGTACAACTCGTGTACACCAGGACTTCAACAACCAAACACTCAGGGTAGAGCACTGACAGAGTGCAACAACTCGTGCACACCAGGGCTTCAACAACCAACCACTCGGGGTAGAGCACTGACAGAGTGCAACAACTCGTGCACATCAGCACTTTAACAAGCAACCACTCAGAGCAGAGCACCGACAGGGGAAACAACTCGTGCACACCAGGGCTACCACAACCAACCACTCAGGTTAGAGCACTGACAGAGTGCAACAACTCATGCGCACCAGCACTTTAACAAGATGCTACTCAGGGCAGAGCACCGACAGGGGAAACAACTCGTGCACACCAGAACTTCAACAACCAACCACTCAGGCTGGAGCACCGACAGAGTGCACAACTCGTGCACACCAGGACTACCACAAAAACAAAGCACTCAGGGTATAGCACTGACAGAGTGCAACAACCAGGACTTCTTTAACAACCAACCTCTCAGGTTATAGCACTGACAGAGTACAACAACTTGTGCACACCAGGGCTCCCACAACCAACCACTCAGGGTAAAGCATTGACAGAGTGCAATAACTGGGGCACACCAGGACTTCAACAACCGACCATTCAGGGTACAGAACTGACACAGTACAACTCGTGCACACCAGGACATCAACAACCAACCACTCAGGGTAGAGCACTGACAGAGTGCAACAACTCGTGCACACCAGGACTTCAACAAACAACCACTCGGGGTAGAGCACTGACAGAGTGCAACAACTCGTGCACACCAGCACTTTAACAAGCAACCACTCAGAGCAGAGCACCGACAGGGGAAATAACTCGTGCACACCAGAGCTACCACAACCAACCACTCAGGTTAGAGCACTGACAGAGTGCAACAACTCGTGCACACCAGGACTTCAACAACCAACCACTCGGGGTAGAGCACTGACAGAGTGCAACAACTCGTGCACATCAGCACTTTAACAAGCAACCACTCAGAGCAGAGCACCGACAGGGGAAACAACTCATGCACTTCAGGGCTACCACAACCAACCACTCAGGTTAGAGCACTGACAGAGTGCAACAACTCGTGCACACCAGGACTTCAACAACCAACCACTCAAGGTAGAGCAGCGACTCAGTGCAACAACTCGTGCACACCAGGGCTCCCACAACCAACCACTCCGGGTAGAGCACTGACAGAGTGCAACAACTTGTGCACACCAGGGCTCCCACAACCAACCACTCAGGGTAGAGCACCGACAGATTGCAACAACTCGTGCACACCAGGGCTCCCACAACCAACCTCTCAGGGTAGAGCATTCACAGAGTGCAATAACTGGGGCACACCAGGACTTCAACAACTGACCATTCAGGGTACAGCACTGAGACAGTGCAAGAACTCGTACACACCAGGGCTCCCACAACCAACAACTCAGGGTAGAGCACTGACAGAGTGCAACAACTGGTGCACACCAGGGCTCCCACAACCAACCACTCAGGGTAGAGCATTGGCAGAGTGCAATAACTGGGGCACACCAGGACTTCAACAACCGACCATTCAGGGTACAGCACTGAGACAGTGCAACAACCAGGGCACACCAGGGCTCCCACAACCAACCACTCAGGGTAGAGCACCGACAGAGTGCAACAACTCGTGCACACCGGGACTCCCAGAACCAACCACTCAGGGTAGAGCATTGACAGAGTGCAACAACTAGTGCACACCAGTACTTTAACAAGCAACCACTCAGGGTAGAGCACTGATAGAGTGCAACAACTCATGTACACCAGGGCTCCCACAACCAACCACTCAGGGTAGAGCATTGTCAGAGTGCAACAACTTGTTCACACCAGGACTTCTACAACCAACCACTCAGGGTAGAGCATTGACAGAGTGCAATACCTGGGGCACAACAGGGCTCCCACAACTAACCACTTAGGGTAGAGCACCGACAGAGTGCAACAACTCGTGCACACCAGGACTTCAACAACCGACCATTCAGGGTACAGCACTGATACAGTACAACTCGTGCACACCAGCACTTTAACAAGCTACCACTCAGGGTAGAGCACCGACATAGTGCAACAACTCGTGCACACCAGGGTCCCACAACCAACAACTCAGGGTAGAGCACCGACAGAGTGCAACAACTCATGCACGCCAGGGATCCCACAACCAACCACTCAGGGTAGAGCACTGACAGAGTGCAACAACTCATGCACACAAGGGCTCCCACAACCAACCACTCAGGGTAGAGCACTGAAAGAGTGCAACAACTCATGCACACCAGGGCTCCCACAACCAACCACTCAAGGTAGAGCATTGGCAGAGTGCAATAACTGGGGCACACCAGGACTTCAACAACCGACCATTCAGGGTACAGCACTGACACAGTACAACTCGTGTACACCAGGACTTCAACAACCAAACACTCAGGGTAGAGCACTGACAGAGTGCAACAACTCGTGCACACCAGGGCTTCAACAACCAACCACTCGGGGTAGAGCACTGACAGAGTGCAACAACTCGTGCACATCAGCACTTTAACAAGCAACCACTCAGAGCAGAGCACCGACAGGGGAAACAACTCGTGCACACCAGGGCTACCACAACCAACCACTCAGGTTAGAGCACTGACAGAGTGCAACAACTCATGCGCACCAGCACTTTAACAAGATGCTACTCAGGGCAGAGCACCGACAGGGGAAACAACTCGTGCACACCAGAACTTCAACAACCAACCACTCAGGCTGGAGCACCGACAGAGTGCACAACTCGTGCACACCAGGACTACCACAAAAACAAAGCACTCAGGGTATAGCACTGACAGAGTGCAACAACCAGGACTTCTTTAACAACCAACCTCTCAGGTTATAGCACTGACAGAGTACAACAACTTGTGCACACCAGGGCTCCCACAACCAACCACTCAGGGTAAAGCATTGACAGAGTGCAATAACTGGGGCACACCAGGACTTCAACAACCGACCATTCAGGGTACAGAACTGACACAGTACAACTCGTGCACACCAGGACATCAACAACCAACCACTCAGGGTAGAGCACTGACAGAGTGCAACAACTCGTGCACACCAGGACTTCAACAAACAACCACTCGGGGTAGAGCACTGACAGAGTGCAACAACTCGTGCACACCAGCACTTTAACAAGCAACCACTCAGAGCAGAGCACCGACAGGGGAAATAACTCGTGCACACCAGAGCTACCACAACCAACCACTCAGGTTAGAGCACTGACAGAGTGCAACAACTCGTGCACACCAGGACTTCAACAACCAACCACTCGGGGTAGAGCACTGACAGAGTGCAACAACTCGTGCACATCAGCACTTTAACAAGCAACCACTCAGAGCAGAGCACCGACAGGGGAAACAACTCATGCACTTCAGGGCTACCACAACCAACCACTCAGGTTAGAGCACTGACAGAGTGCAACAACTCGTGCACACCAGGACTTCAACAACCAACCACTCAAGGTAGAGCAGCGACACAGTGCAACAACTCGTGCACACCAGGGCTCCCACAACCAACCACTCCGGGTAGAGCACTGACAGAGTGCAACAACTTGTGCACACCAGGGCTCCCACAACCAACCACTCAGGGTAGAGCACCGACAGATTGCAACAACTCGTGCACACCAGGGCTCCCACAACCAACCTCTCAGGGTAGAGCATTCACAGAGTGCAATAACTGGGGCACACCAGGACTTCAACAACTGACCATTCAGGGTACAGCACTGAGACAGTGCAAGAACTCGTACACACCAGGGCTCCCACAACCAACAACTCAGGGTAGAGCACTGACAGAGTGCAACAACTGGTGCACACCAGGGCTCCCACAACCAACCACTCAGGGTAGAGCATTGGCAGAGTGCAATAACTGGGGCACACCAGGACTTCAACAACCGACCATTCAGGGTACAGCACTGAGACAGTGCAACAACCAGGGCACACCAGGGCTCCCACAACCAACCACTCAGGGTAGAGCACCGACAGAGTGCAACAACTCGTGCACACCGGGACTCCCAGAACCAACCACTCAGGGTAGAGCATTGACAGAGTGCAACAACTAGTGCACACCAGTACTTTAACAAGCAACCACTCAGGGTAGAGCACTGATAGAGTGCAACAACTCATGTACACCAGGGCTCCCACAACCAAACACTCAGGGTAGAGCATTGTCAGAGTGCAACAACTTGTTCACACCAGGACTTCTACAACCAACCACTCAGGGTAGAGCATTGACAGAGTGCAATACCTGGGGCACAACAGGGCTCCCACAACTAACCACTTAGGGTAGAGCACCGACAGAGTGCAACAACTCGTGCACACCAGGACTTCAACAACCGACCATTCAGGGTACAGCACTGATACAGTACAACTCGTGCACACCAGCACTTTAACAAGCTACCACTCAGGGTAGAGCACCAACATAGTGCAACAACTCGTGCACACCAGGGTCCCACAACCAACAACTCAGGGTAGAGCACCGACAGAGTGCAACAACTCATGCACGCCAGGGATCCCACAACCAACCACTCAGGGTAGAGCACTGACAGAGTGCAACAACTCATGCACACAAGGGCTCCCACAACCAACCACTCAGGGTAGAGCACTGAAAGAGTGCAACAACTCATGCACACCAGGGCTCCCACAACCAACCACTCAAGGTAGAGCAGCGACACAGTGCAACAACTCGTACACACCAGGGCTCCCACAACCAACCACTCAGGGTAGAGCACTGACAGAGTGCAACAACTTGTGCACACAAGGGCTCCCACAACCAACCATTCACGGTAGAGCACCGACAGAGTGCAACAACTCGTGCACACCAGGGCTCCCACAACCAACCACTCAGGGTAGAGCATTGGCAGAGTGCAATAACTGGGGCACACCAGGACTTCAACAACCGACCATTCAGGGTACAGCACTGACACAGTACAACTCGTGTACACCAGGACTTCAACAACCAAACACTCAGGGTAGAGCACTGACAGAGTGCAACAACTCGTGCACACCAGGGCTTCAACAACCAACCACTCGGGGTAGAGCACTGACAGAGTGCAACAACTCGTGCACATCAGCACTTTAACAAGCAACCACTCAGAGCAGAGCACCGACAGGGGAAACAACTCGTGCACACCAGGGCTACCACAACCAACCACTCAGGTTAGAGCACTGACAGAGTGCAACAACTCATGCGCACCAGCACTTTAACAAGATGCTACTCAGGGCAGAGCACCGACAGGGGAAACAACTCGTGCACACCAGAACTTCAACAACCAACCACTCAGGCTGGAGCACCGACAGAGTGCACAACTCGTGCACACCAGGACTACCACAAAAACAAAGCACTCAGGGTATAGCACTGACAGAGTGCAACAACCAGGACTTCTTTAACAACCAACCTCTCAGGTTATAGCACTGACAGAGTACAACAACTTGTGCACACCAGGGCTCCCACAACCAACCACTCAGGGTAAAGCATTGACAGAGTGCAATAACTGGGGCACACCAGGACTTCAATAACCGACCATTCAGGGTACAGAACTGACACAGTACAACTCGTGCACACCAGGACATCAACAACCAACCACTCAGGGTAGAGCACTGACAGAGTGCAACAACTCGTGCACACCAGGACTTCAACAAACAACCACTCGGGGTAGAGCACTGACAGAGTGCAACAACTCGTGCACACCAGCACTTTAACAAGCAACCACTCAGAGCAGAGCACCGACAGGGGAAATAACTCGTGCACACCAGAGCTACCACAACCAACCACTCAGGTTAGAGCACTGACAGAGTGCAACAACTCGTGCACACCAGGACTTCAACAACCAACCACTCGGGGTAGAGCACTGACAGAGTGCAACAACTCGTGCACATCAGCACTTTAACAAGCAACCACTCAGAGCAGAGCACCGACAGGGGAAACAACTCATGCACTTCAGGGCTACCACAACCAACCACTCAGGTTAGAGCACTGACAGAGTGCAACAACTCGTGCACACCAGGACTTCAACAACCAACCACTCAAGGTAGAGCAGCGACACAGTGCAACAACTCATGCACACCAGGGCTCCCACAACCAACCACTCCGGGTAGAGCACTGACAGAGTGCAACAACTTGTGCACACCAGGGCTCCCACAACCAACCACTCAGGGTAGAGCACCGACAGATTGCAACAACTCGTGCACACCAGGGCTCCCACAACCAACCTCTCAGGGTAGAGCATTCACAGAGTGCAATAACTGGGGCACACCAGGACTTCAACAACTGACCATTCAGGGTACAGCACTCAGACAGTGCAAGAACTCGTACACACCAGGGCTCCCACAACCAACAACTCAGGGTAGAGCACTGACAGAGTGCAACAACTGGTGCACACCAGGGCTCCCACAACCAACCACTCAGGGTAGAGCATTGGCAGAGTGCAATAACTGGGGCACACCAGGACTTCAACAACCGACCATTCAGGGTACAGCACTGAGACAGTGCAACAACCAGGGCACACCAGGGCTCCCACAACCAACCACTCAGGGTAGAGCACCGACAGAGTGCAACAACTCGTGCACACCGGGACTCCCAGAACCAACCACTCAGGGTAGAGCATTGACAGAGTGCAACAACTAGTGCACACCAGTACTTTAACAAGCAACCACTCAGGGTAGAGCACTGATAGAGTGCAACAACTCATGTACACCAGGGCTCCCACAACCAACCACTCAGGGTAGAGCATTGTCAGAGTGCAACAACTTGTTCACACCAGGACTTCTACAACCAACCACTCAGGGTAGAGCATTGACAGAGTGCAATACCTGGGGCACAACAGGGCTCCCACAACTAACCACTTAGGGTAGAGCACCGACAGAGTGCAACAACTCGTGCACACCAGGACTTCAACAACCGACCATTCAGGGTACAGCACTGATACAGTACAACTCGTGCACACCAGCACTTTAACAAGCTACCACTCAGGGTAGAGCACCGACATAGTGCAACAACTCGTGCACACCAGGGTCCCACAACCAACAACTCAGGGTAGAGCACCGACAGAGTGCAACAACTCATGCACGCCAGGGATCCCACAACCAACCACTCAGGGTAGAGCACTGACAGAGTGCAACAACTCATGCACACAAGGGCTCCCACAACCAACCACTCAGGGTAGAGCACTGAAAGAGTGCAACAACTCATGCACACCAGGGCTCCCACAACCAACCACTCAAGGTAGAGCAGCGACACAGTGCAACAACTCGTACACACCAGGGCTCCCACAACCAACCACTCAGGGTAGAGCACTGACAGAGTGCAACAACTTGTGCACACAAGGGCTCCCACAACCAACCATTCACGGTAGAGCACCGACAGAGTGCAACAACTCGTGCACACCAGGGCTCCCACAACCAACCACTCAGGGTAGAGCATTGGCAGAGTGCAATAACTGGGGCACACCAGGACTTCAACAACCGACCATTCAGGGTACAGCACTGACACAGTACAACTCGTGTACACCAGGACTTCAACAACCAAACACTCAGGGTAGAGCACTGACAGAGTGCAACAACTCGTGCACACCAGGGCTTCAACAACCAACCACTCGGGGTAGAGCACTGACAGAGTGCAACAACTCGTGCACATCAGCACTTTAACAAGCAACCACTCAGAGCAGAGCACCGACAGGGGAAACAACTCGTGCACACCAGGGCTACCACAACCAACCACTCAGGTTAGAGCACTGACAGAGTGCAACAACTCATGCGCACCAGCACTTTAACAAGATGCTACTCAGGGCAGAGCACCGACAGGGGAAACAACTCGTGCACACCAGAACTTCAACAACCAACCACTCAGGCTGGAGCACCGACAGAGTGCACAACTCGTGCACACCAGGACTACCACAAAAACAAAGCACTCAGGGTATAGCACTGACAGAGTGCAACAACCAGGACTTCTTTAACAACCAACCTCTCAGGTTATAGCACTGACAGAGTACAACAACTTGTGCACACCAGGGCTCCCACAACCAACCACTCAGGGTAAAGCATTGACAGAGTGCAATAACTGGGGCACACCAGGACTTCAATAACCGACCATTCAGGGTACAGAACTGACACAGTACAACTCGTGCACACCAGGACATCAACAACCAACCACTCAGGGTAGAGCACTGACAGAGTGCAACAACTCGTGCACACCAGGACTTCAACAAACAACCACTCGGGGTAGAGCACTGACAGAGTGCACCAACTCGTGCACACCAGCACTTTAACAAGCAACCACTCAGAGCAGAGCACCGACAGGGGAAATAACTCGTGCACACCAGAGCTACCACAACCAACCACTCAGGTTAGAGCACTGACAGAGTGCAACAACTCGTGCACACCAGGACTTCAACAACCAACCACTCGGGGTAGAGCACTGACAGAGTGCAACAACTCGTGCACATCAGCACTTTAACAAGCAACCACTCAGAGCAGAGCACCGACAGGGGAAACAACTCATGCACTTCAGGGCTACCACAACCAACCACTCAGGTTAGAGCACTGACAGAGTGCAACAACTCGTGCACACCAGGACTTCAACAACCAACCACTCAAGGTAGAGCAGCGACACAGTGCAACAACTCGTGCACACCAGGGCTCCCACAACCAACCACTCCGGGTAGAGCACTGACAGAGTGCAACAACTTGTGCACACCAGGGCTCCCACAACCAACCACTCAGGGTAGAGCACCGACAGATTGCAACAACTCGTGCACACCAGGGCTCCCACAACCAACCTCTCAGGGTAGAGCATTCACAGAGTGCAATAACTGGGGCACACCAGGACTTCAACAACTGACCATTCAGGGTACAGCACTGAGACAGTGCAAGAACTCGTACACACCAGGGCTCCCACAACCAACAACTCAGGGTAGAGCACTGACAGAGTGCAACAACTGGTGCACACCAGGGCTCCCACAACCAACCACTCAGGGTAGAGCATTGGCAGAGTGCAATAACTGGGGCACACCAGGACTTCAACAACCGACCATTCAGGGTACAGCACTGAGACAGTGCAACAACCAGGGCACACCAGGGCTCCCACAACCAACCACTCAGGGTAGAGCACCGACAGAGTGCAACAACTCGTGCACACCGGGACTCCCAGAACCAACCACTCAGGGTAGAGCATTGACAGAGTGCAACAACTAGTGCACACCAGTACTTTAACAAGCAACCACTCAGGGTAGAGCACTGATAGAGTGCAACAACTCATGTACACCAGGGCTCCCACAACCAACCACTCAGGGTAGAGCATTGTCAGAGTGCAACAACTTGTTCACACCAGGACTTCTACAACCAACCACTCAGGGTAGAGCATTGACAGAGTGCAATACCTGGGGCACAACAGGGCTCCCACAACTAACCACTTAGGGTAGAGCACCGACAGAGTGCAACAACTCGTGCACACCAGGACTTCAACAACCGACCATTCAGGGTACAGCACTGATACAGTACAACTCGTGCACACCAGCACTTTAACAAGCTACCACTCAGGGTAGAGCACCGACATAGTGCAACAACTCGTGCACACCAGGGTCCCACAACCAACAACTCAGGGTAGAGCACCGACAGAGTGCAACAACTCATGCACGCCAGGGATCCCACAACCAACCACTCAGGGTAGAGCACTGACAGAGTGCAACAACTCATGCACACAAGGGCTCCCACAACCAACCACTCAGGGTAGAGCACTGAAAGAGTGCAACAACTCATGCACACCAGGGCTCCCACAACCAACCACTCAAGGTAGAGCAGCGACACAGTGCAACAACTCGTACACACCAGGGCTCCCACAACCAACCACTCAGGGTAGAGCACTGACAGAGTGCAACAACTTGTGCACACAAGGGCTCCCACAACCAACCATTCACGGTAGAGCACCGACAGAGTGCAACAACTCGTGCACACCAGGGCTCCCACAACCAACCACTCAGGGTAGAGCATTGGCAGAGTGCAATAACTGGGGCACACCAGGACTTCAACAACCGACCATTCAGGGTACAGCACTGACACAGTACAACTCGTGTACACCAGGACTTCAACAACCAAACACTCAGGGTAGAGCACTGACAGAGTGCAACAACTCGTGCACACCAGGGCTTCAACAACCAACCACTCGGGGTAGAGCACTGACAGAGTGCAACAACTCGTGCACATCAGCACTTTAACAAGCAACCACTCAGAGCAGAGCACCGACAGGGGAAACAACTCGTGCACACCAGGGCTACCACAACCAACCACTCAGGTTAGAGCACTGACAGAGTGCAACAACTCATGCGCACCAGCACTTTAACAAGATGCTACTCAGGGCAGAGCACCGACAGGGGAAACAACTCGTGCACACCAGAACTTCAACAACCAACCACTCAGGCTGGAGCACCGACAGAGTGCACAACTCGTGCACACCAGGACTACCACAAAAACAAAGCACTCAGGGTATAGCACTGACAGAGTGCAACAACCAGGACTTCTTTAACAACCAACCTCTCAGGTTATAGCACTGACAGAGTACAACAACGTGTGCACACCAGGGCTCCCACAACCAACCACTCAGGGTAAAGCATTGACAGAGTGCAATAACTGGGGCACACCAGGACTTCAACAACCGACCATTCAGGGTACAGAACTGACACAGTACAACTCGTGCACACCAGGACATCAACAACCAACCACTCAGGGTAGAGCACTGACAGAGTGCAACAACTCGTGCACACCAGGACTTCAACAAACAACCACTCGGGGTAGAGCACTGACAGAGTGCAACAACTCGTGCACACCAGCACTTTAACAAGCAACCACTCAGAGCAGAGCACCGACAGGGGAAATAACTCGTGCACACCAGAGCTACCACAACCAACCACTCAGGTTAGAGCACTGACAGAGTGCAACAACTCGTGCACACCAGGACTTCAACAACCAACCACTCGGGGTAGAGCACTGACAGAGTGCAACAACTCGTGCACATCAGCACTTTAACAAGCAACCACTCAGAGCAGAGCACCGACAGGGGAAACAACTCATGCACTTCAGGGCTACCACAACCAACCACTCAGGTTAGAGCACTGACAGAGTGCAACAACTCGTGCACACCAGGACTTCAACAACCAACCACTCAGGTTAGAGCACTGACAGAGTGCAACTCGTGCACACCAGCACTTAAACAAGCAACCACTCAGGGCAGTGCACCGACAGGGGAAACAACTTGTGCATACCAGGGCTACCACAACCAACCACTCAGGTTAGAGCACTGACAGAGTGCAACAACTCATGCGCACCAGCACTTTAACAAGAAGCTACTCAGGGCAGAGCATCGACAGGGGAAACAACTCGTGCACACCAGAACTTCAACAACCAACCACTCAGGCTGGAGCACCGACAGACTGCAACAACTCGTGCACACCAGGACTACCACAAAAAGAAAGCACTCAGGGTAGAGCACTGACAGAGTGCAACAACCAGGACTTCTTTAACAACCAACCACTCAGGTTATAGCACCGACAGAGTGCCACAACTTGTGCACACCAGGGCTTCCACAACCAACCACTCAGGGTAAAGCATTGACAGAGTGCAATAACTGGGGCACACCAGGACTTCAACAACCGACCATTCAGGGTACAGCGCTGACAGAGTACAACAATTTGTGCACACCAGCACTTTAACAAGCAACCACTCAGAGCAGAGCACCGAGGTGGGAGAGGTGTGGCGCCGCGGCCAGGGCGACTGACGCCGGAATCTGGGGATCACGGTTCGATCCCCGGCTCCGGCGGCAGGTTAGCCCAGCACCATGTGACTCTGGGCAATAGCTCGCTTAATCTTCCCGACGGCCCCCAGCGCCTAGAGACCCTTACGGGTGATTGTGCGCTTTACAAATGTGGACTTTACTTTACTTTACCGACAGAGGAAATAACTCGTGCACACCAGGGCTACCACAACCAACCACTCAGGTTAGAGCACTGACAGAGTGCAACAACTAATGCACACCAGCACTTTAACAAGAAGCTATTCAGGGCAGAGCACTGACTGGGGAAACAACTCGTGCACACCAGAACTTCAACAACCAACCACTCTGGCTGGAACACCGACAGAGTGCCACAACTCGTGCACACCAGGACTACCACAAAAACAAAGCACTCAGGGTAGAGCACTGACAGAGTGCAACAACTCGTGCACACCAGCACTTTAACAAGCAACCACTCAGAGCAGAGCACCGACAGGGGAAATAACTCGTGCACACCAGGGCTACCACAACCAACCACTCAGGTTAGAGCACTGACAGAGTGCAACAACTAATGCACACCAGCACTTTAACAAGAAGCTATTCAGGGCAGAGCACTGACTGGGGAAACAACTCGTGCACACCAGAACTTCAACAACCAACCACTCTGGCTGGAACACCGACAGAGTGCCACAACTCGTGCACACCAGGACTACCACAAAAACAAAGCACTCAGGGTAGAGCACTGACAGAGTGCAACAACCAGGACTTCTTTAACAACCAACCACTCAGGTTATAGCAACGACAGAGTACAATAACTCGTGCATAACAGGACCTAAACAACCAACCACACAGGGTAGTGCATTGACAGAGTGGAACAACTCGTGCACACCATGACTATAAGAATCCATGCAGCAGGGCTACCACAACAACCACTCAGAGACGCGCACTGAGAGTACAACAACTTGTGGACACCAGGACTTCAACAACCAACCACTCAGGATAGTGCATTGGAAGAGTGCCCCAACATCGGCAGAGCAAGGATGTAACAATCAGCCACTCGGCCAAGCACGCTGACAGACTATAACAACGTTTGCACCAGGGCTACCACAACCAACCACTAAGGGAAGCGCACCAACAGAGTACAACTCATGCACACCAGGCCTACCACAACCAACCACTCAGGGTAACTCACTTTCAGTGTAACAACATAGGCAGAGAAAAAGACTATACCAACCCACACAGAGCAGGACATGCTTACCCTGCAGCCTAGCACTCAAATAAGTACACTGACAGACTAGAACAACCTATGCAGAGCAGGGCTACCACAGCCAAATAACCCATGCAGAACATGGGTAGCACAGCAAGCCACTCAGATAAGCACATTCACAGACAACAACTACCAATGCAGAGCAAAGGTACCGCAAACAACCACTCACTCAAGTAGACTATACCAACTCCTCCAGTCACCCTCTCAGCTAAGCACATCGACAGTTCAACAATCTACAGAGAGCAGGGCTATGATAGCCGGCCTCTTAGACAAGCTCACTGACAGAGTGCACCAACATATGCAGAGCAGCGCTACGCCAGCCAGCAAGCCAGACAACTTACTGACATACTATGACAACCTATGCAATGATTACCCTTTCAACCAGATCCACAAATAGGCACACCGAGTACAACACACCATATAGGAAAGCCTACCACAGCCAGCCACTCACACAACTCACTACTATACTGAGCGAGTGAGTGAAGGTATTTCTAGAGCGCACTAATGCTGAGGCGTCTTGGCGCTGTGTGTTCACTAAAGTGAACACACACAGCACTGAGAGCACAACTGCCCCCTCCCAGCCAACTACTCAGACACAAATAAACTTATCAGAACTACACTTTTCCACATCACTTACTACAATGCATGCACTAACCACAATGCATCACACAGAGCACAGTGGAATCTCACTTGGTGTACCTAAAAAACACAGCACGGAAGTGATGATTTGAAAACGTATGCAATTGCCTTAAGTAGGTGTTGAATTGTGCCTGACTGTTGCCTATTACCAGTTCCCAGAAGTGCTTATTTATAGTTACAGTCCTAATGTAGTGCATTCCGGCACCATTTGGATTCAGTTTGTGCTATATAAAACTATAGCTAAATAAAACACAAACCACTAAAAGGCATCAACAGAGAATAAAATAATCCAGCAATCCACACAGAGCCGGACTACCCCTGCTAACATTTAGTTTACAAGTACCTAGACTACAATATACTGTTCAGCAGCTAGAATAGGGTTGCCCATTCCCAGGCCGCCACTAAGACCAACACAAAAAGCACACACGAAGGAGAGCTGTAAGTTTCCACATCTTTGTAAACAGTGCACAAACTACAACAAATCTTTCAGAGCATAAATAACACCCTCTTCAAGACAGCCACTCAGACACAGTAACAAAGCACAACACGATATACTGTGAACTCCCTCAGCCATCCACCCTGAGGTTACACTACTAGACTGCAACAGAATGCACAGCACCGAAAGCAGGTCCTCCCATCCCCAGCCAGCCAGTCAAACAAATACAAACAAAGCGCAGGGTGAACTTCTCCCCAAATGTGTCTAAACAACAGCAAACAAGCATTAGCATAGCCAATAGGTCTCGTGTCTGGGACCTTATAAGTGTTTAGCAACGCAACAGTTGATGTTGTTGCACCAGGGATATTGTGCTGCATAACTAAATACTTATAAGGTCCCAAATGCGAGACCTATTGGCCATGCCAATGCTTGTTCCTCTTGGCTTTTATATGGACACTGGATTTGTTTGCACAATTTATTGTAAAGCTAAAGCTGGTGCGTATGACTAGCTCGCACACAAAGTGTAAATAACCTGAGTGTATTTCACACGTTGATTTATTTCGAATTTATTGAAAACTAAGAAAAAAGCTGACGCTCATCTATCAAGCACTGGCGTTGCCAATAGGTCTCGCAGTAGGAAAGTTGGAGCTATTACAATTGCAAATAACAATGCCTTTTATTTTTGTTTTCATTTTAAAAACATAAAGGGCTTTGTCATTTACAAAACCAATAGCTCCAACTTTCCTACTGCGAGACCTATTGTGCACTGCACAGTGTGGGTGAAAGTGGCACTGCGTGTGTGTGAGTGGCTTTGAGTGAGTTGCGTTGCGTGGGTGAGTGGCGTTGCGTGTGTGAGTGGCGTTGCATGTGTGAGTGGCGTTGCGTGTGTGAGTGGCGTTGCGTGTGTGACTGGCGTTGCATGTGTGAGTGGCGTTGCATGTGTGAGTGGCGTTGCATGTGTGAGTGGCGTTGCGTGTGTGAGTGGCGTTGCGTGTGTGAGTGGCTTTGCGTGTGTGAGTGGCGTTGCATGTGTGAGTGGCGTTGCATGTGTGAGTGGTGTTGCGTGTGTGAGTGGCATTGCGTGTGTGAGCGGCGTTGCGTGTGTGAGCGGCGTTGCGTGTGTGAGTGGCGTTGCGTGTGTGAGTGGCGTTGCGTGTGTGAGTGGCGTTGCATGGATGAGTGGCGTTGCGTCGATGAGTGGGGTTGCGTGGATGAGTGGGGTTGCGTGGATGAGTTGCGTTGCGTGTGTGAGTGGTGTTGTTTGGGTGAGTAGCGTTGCGTGGGTGAGTGTGGTGTTGCGTGGATGATAGCGGGCTTGCGTGGGTGTGAGTGGCGTTGCGTGTCTGTAAGTGTTGCTGTGTGGGTGAAAGTGGCACAGAGCCTTTGATGTGGCCACTTACTGATTAGCATTATTAAAATCTGCATGAAAATGTATTTTATTATTACTATTTATTCTTTGCCAAGCACTCATCGCTGATCTGGGCAGCAGTCAAAGTGCATAAATAAAAGTAAGTGAACTTCTGATCCTGGGGGATTTTGGTAGATGCTTACGTACAGACATACACAATACAACGCACATACCTTAAATGGAAAATATAAATGCAACTTACCTTTATCTGTCGGGAAAAAAAATTGGGTAGGAAAACTAGTTTGGTTAATGCAATCACTTTAGGCCCCTGCATGCTACAAGCGGGACGCATTTTTAGTTTGAAGAATGTGATAAGCTGAAGGAGAAGGGGGTGCGAGGGATGAGGGAACACGGCCTGGGGGAAGCTGGCTGGGGAGGGGGAGGAGAAATGCAAGGAAGTTAGGGGAGGAGAAGCCGAGAAGCCGCAGAGCGCACGCTGGGCGAAGCCCTTTGATGTGCTGTGCGGCAAATGGAGGGAGGCTGATGCGCGTTCATGTTTGAACACGTGGTTCACATGAACTGCATGAAAACGCCAGCAAAAAGCTGGTGGTTTCATGAGCATTTTGAGCACTTGAATTCTCGTTCTTCAATGCGCTTGCGCGCATTTAAGGTCACGAGACCTAAAAAACATAATGGACTGGTGTATGTCAATACAACGCGGGCTTTTACCCCGCATGCCATTACAACGCGGGGATTACAACGAAAGTCGTTACAACGAGTTTCGCTGGAGGGCGCTGGATAGTGGAATAGTTTAATTTTCGATTACAACTCCAGCCCACGTTGACAGTAGGGAAGGTGTTGGATAGAAAATTAAACTATTCCCTATCCAACAGCGCCCTCCAGCGAAAGTCATTGTAACAACTTTCGTTGTAATCCCCGCACTGTAATGGCAGTGCGGGATAATCCCCGCATTGTTATGGCTGTTCTCCTAATGGACAGACCAGACACAACCCACGTCAATCACTAATCTCAAATACAGCAATGGTATGACTACAACAAAAAACACAGACCAGGAGGCGCCCTGCAGAAAATCACACACTCAACTCTCTGAAAGCAGGGAACCTTCCTTACCCACTTCCAACACACACACAACACAAACCATACAGTCAGCCATTAACAGAGCCCTACGTTTTTCAAGGTCTCTGATGTAGTCCTGAAATAATAATGGAGAAAATCAGGACTGCAAGAACCGGAGTGCATAGGGAAAATCTGCTTTTAATGTTTTGCTCATGCGTGGGATCAGGCAACCTAAGAGCTCAGTTATGCCCACAGTAACACCAAACACCATGCAGAGCATTCTCTTGTCCATTCAAACACTCCCAACTACCGTATGAATTGACTAGTGCTTCTAGAGACGGACACAAGGCACTACAGGAAAGCATGCAGAAGACATGCCCTCTCCCCCTTCATTCTACAGCAATGAAAGCATGTAGAGCCACATGTACTCCATCACCTCCTCAGCAGTCGGTTCCTGTGTTAGTAAACATGGAGTCACTTTACCAATATGGCCGACACAAGCACACACGAGTGAAACCCATAAAGGTGGGGTGGAGGAGGAGACTATCGCTCACTTGGTGAAGACTATGATGAAAGACAATGACTCGGAGTGATGCATTTTACTGATAAGGAACCCCAGCATCCTTTTAGGTCTGGCGTTAGCAGCCCGTCCAATATGAAGTATCTCTTTGCATACTGGTACGTGTAGTTTTGCTTTTCCTATTATAGTGTCAGCACTTCCACTTGGGATGCGTTGTGCAAATAGCTTAACAATGATTTTACAGCAATATTTGTGCAGCAAGTATTTAAGTGGTGAGCTAGAGCACATTTTGTGTAGATTAGGAAAGTTTTGGTACAGTTTGCCTATTCTAATTGCAACAAATGATGGACGGAATGCTGAATGATTCAAACATTTACCCCCAGTCACGAGATCTGGGTTAAATGAATCATTCTTTTACCCACTACGCCACCCCAGTTTGGACCCAGCCATATGCAAATCAGTCTTGACTCTGTACCTCATGGGAACAGTCCAGACCAAACCGGTCCTAGGATGCTTGTTTGTTAGTTCGGGCTGGACTGTTCCCATGAAGCACAGGGTCAAGACTGATTTGCATATGGCTGGGTTTGAACTGGAATGGCATGTTGAGGAAAAGAACGATGTATTTAGGCCCAGATCTCTGTACTTGGGTGAATGTATGACATTGTTCAGCATTCTGTCCATCAACTGTTCTTTTTGCCGATGTCAGTGAGTAGGGCAGGCAGTTCCTCCCATTCTAGAAACTTACATGGATTTTTTGTTTATTATTAAAAAAACGATTTTAACCATTGCATTGATTGCTTTGTTTTTCTGTGAATGTAACCCCCTTACAATGTAGCCCCGACGCCCGGGCACAGAAACCGCCGCTGCAGAGTGCCCAGACGGCTGCTGCGCAACCCAGGTTGTTGTCTGCCTGACAGTCACCTTCCCGGAGGTACGGGGATATCACCTGGATTCTGATCTGGAGGAAGAGCTGTCTCCCTGCCCTAGAATGCCTGGAAGTACCCTGCCTTAAAGAAGAGGAAATGAGTGAGCCAAATCCGCATGAGGGGCCAATTACCAGTTCTGGCAAGAGCAGTTGACCCTGGTGCAGGTGATCCATCTAACAGAGTCTCCAAGAGCATGACTGACATGCTTGTGGCTTGCATACGGTTGCCCTCACTGAAGTGGAGGGTCTGCAGTACTGCTGAAGTGATCCCAAACAGATTGCCACATCTAAATCTTCGGTCTCAGCAATGGCACTTGCCTCAAATGTGCTTGAGCAGTTTGCACCCCTGAAGCAGTGACTTTGTCAAGCTGGAGGCCCTCTTCAAGCATGCCCGAATGGACTTAGTTTCTGATTATGATGTCGATCAAAAAGGCTTCGAACGATATTCGAATTTTCCTAAACCGGACTGATAGGTTTCAGTTTCACATGCCCCGCCCACTTTAATATTATGCTTATAAGTTAGCAGAGTGTGTCTAACAACTGATATATATTCATTTATGCATTTTCGTTTATATTCCAAATGCGTATGACATTATTACAGTCATTCTTAGCTTAGCCTGTGTGCCACCATTTTGAAGCATTTCCCTTTTTGTGCGAGTTGCACTTGCTCATTCCCCCTCCCGTAGGAATAGGAATATTCCACATGTCAGCAGTTTTGCCTCTCGGCCCACTGTGACTGAAACTACTAGCGAAACCCCTTATCACTCTGTTCTCATGTGCTCGAGATGCTAAGGCCTGGCTCTGTGTCCTTGGAGTTTGATAAGAGAATGTTGCAATTCCAGGTGCAGATGCCTACTGTATGAGACCATTGTTCACCATCTCAGGGGTCCAGTACTTTTCCACAAATGGGCGTGCCTTACTCTGCTTTTCGTATTATAATGTGTTACTGTAATGATATGAGTCAGTCCTTCTCGGCGCACTCTTAGGGGTGAGGTCGAACAGGGCCCTCCCATATGGGAGTTTGTGGCCTAATAAATTGTTTTGTTATTCTTCTCCACTGTCCGGCTGGCTTATTATTGAGTAACTATAGGTGAGTGCGGTAAGTCACTCGGGTGGAATTGAGCCACGCTTATCAGATGGCGCCCGAACAGGGACTCCGCGATTAGGACCTTTCTCACCCGTAAGTGGGTAGCAGAAGGCCGGAGACCCTCTGGTCAGCACGGAGGGCCCGGGTACCCACTTGATGCCGAGCTTGGTTCTCGCAGCGCTGCCCCGCCCTGCTGATCGGAAGAGGTCCCGGTCCATGATCTACGCCGGAGTCCGGAAGGCGGAACTTTGGAGCTGACCGTGTTGGTCCTGGCAGCCGGAGGTGGAGAATGGTAGAGGTCGGTACCGCGCATAGAAGGTGAGTGGTCCGACTGATGCTTGGAGGAGCCGGAGTGCTCCGAGAGACCGGTGCGTCTCTGGTGATTGGAGGAGCCGGTGTGCTCCTGGGGCTAGTGTGCTCCGGGGAACTCAGAGTGCAAGTGGCGCGTTCACAGACTTGGCGGAGATTGGGTGAACGTTGGCTTGTGGTCATCCGACTGGATAATACTGTAGTCGGTGGGTGGCTTGCTACGGAAGGACCTCGGGGCTCACCCGAACACCTAGGGTGGTGGTTCGCGGGGAAGAGCGCCGAGTCCCATGTGGTGTAGCGCATGCCGATCTGTAGTGTTGCACAGGAGACGGATGTGTTCCCCAGTCTCGGAATAGCGGGTGTGCGCTGTTCGGTCTGCGGTAGGGTCCAGGTTCCCCAGGACTTGGTCGACGGGCCTTGTCCCATTTTGGTAACACGTGTTTTGGTACGGATTTCATGTAGCGTGTACTGAAGTTGTGAGTGTGACCTACCGGTAAGTGAGTAAGTGTGCAAGTGTGAGTCTTTGTGCTAGTGTGTGATTGTGTGAGAGCAGGATGCCGTGTTTCAGTAAACTACGGTGTTTAGGGTGCTGTGGTGATGTCTCAGATGTTAGATTGGCTGAGAGCCAACCTGCCCCGGTGGAAGGCTCTCCGAATTTCGACATGTACGTTAAGCATGGCTTACCCCCGATTTTGTTTTCTACCTTGTGGCATAAATATACCAAAGATAATGTGGATTTACAGTGGCCTTTGCTTGGCTCTTTTGATGGAGCAAAATTAGATTATTTACAAGATAGATTGTTTGCTAGGCGCAGCCGCCAGAGCATGTTCGATTCTTTGCGGATGTGGCAGAAGGATGTACGAGAACGGCAAATGAGGGAGGAGAAGGTGGCTCAGAAGAGAGCGGCGCAGACCATGGCGCAGAAGGCCAGGGAACACACTAAGAAAGAGAATGAGCTGCGAATTGAGCGCGCAGATAGACGTTTTAGGCTATTGGATAATAAGAGCTATGTAGTGAGAGAAGATGACGAAGATGAGATGGAGGACATTTTGAACACTCGACCCCCTCCCCCATATGCCCCGCAGTCCTTGTACCCCGTGCTGGTGGATTCCGCCTCTCAGGCGGTGGTTTCACTTCCCCAAGTCAGTGCTCCTCCCTTGTCCGGTACACCTGCTTCCTCTGTGGCCGGACGAACTTCCCCCTCTACCACTGTACCCCTGCTCTCTTTCTCTGCGACAAGCCCGACTGCGTCTGCTGTGTTCTCCCCGGTGCTCTCCACTGACCCCGCTATCCCCACTGTTTCAGCCAGTGCTACCCCTCAGAGCGCGTTGCTAACTCCCACTAGAGGAACGGGAGGCAGACTATTTACTCAGGTACGGAAGTTACTCACGCGTTCTAATGTGGGGTTAGATGAGAAGACAATGGTAGCTAATCAAGCTTGTCAATGGGCCAGTAATAACATTTATTCATTAGAAGACATTTGGTCTACCATGAAAGACTATGAGCCTTTGATGCAGCAACATGCTTTGTGGAACATGTCGACGACGTTGATAGCGTTGTGGGAACAGGGATATGGTGGGGAGGCACCGGCGATTCTTCGTGATATCAAGAATAATGCCTATAGGGCCAACACTGGAATGAAAGATGTGTTCCGTAGTCTGAGGTTTTTGCTAGAATACAGAAATGAATTACCAGCAGCGGGAGAACCCCATTACCCTGGGGTACACCCAATGCGTGAAGTGCACCCTGTATTTCACCCTGAGGTACCTGAAATAATAGACCCGACAACACAGGTTGTGACCCGAGCTCGTATCGACGCTCATTTACAGGAACAGTGGGTGTATGCCCCTTGGAAAAGGAGTGAGGTACTAGCCTTGAAGGCTCAGCTACCTGACTCTAGGAAGAATCCGACAGCTTATTATAAAGAATTGACAGAGGCAGCTTCCTCGACGGTCATGACTCTAGCAGACATTGAATTATTTTTCGGATTATTGGTCCCCGTAGATGTGTGGAGACAGGTGAAGGGTTCAGATCATGTAGAAGAGCTGGGTGGTACTTGGGAAGCATTCAAAGATTGAGATAAGGAGCGAAAGCCAGGAGAGAAGCCGAAGGCTGAGATACTAGCGCTGCCATGGCGTATAATAAAATACATGCACTCACTCATCCCACCTAAGAAGGTAGATTGGGATAAGTTGACGGACTGCAGACAGAAGAAGGATGAGGCAGTTTCAGATTTCTTCACCCGTTTTGAGGAAACGTTTATGGATTTTAGCGGGCAGGATATATCTCAAGATGGTGGGTTGCGACTTTTTGTTAACAGATTCGTAACAAATCTGTTGCCAGAAATATCAGCCCGATTGCAAGCGTCAGAGAGTACATGGACGACATCCACTCCCTCTGGGATTTTGAGTATGGCCCAGTATTACGAGCATAGAGAAAATGAAAATAAGGACAGGCAAGAAAAGAAGGCAAAGGATTTGAAGACGAAGGTGCTATTGCAGCAAGTGGCGAAGGGTCGGGGACGTGGAGCCCCACCCATGGTGGCTGGTCGAGGAGGAAGTAGTTACGGAAGGGGAGAGAAAAGAGAGCGTTTGGGACAGAATCAGTGCGCCAACTGCAAACAAGAGGGGCACTGGTGGAAAGACTGTCCACTGCTCCGGTCCGCTGCCGGACAGGGCAGGGGACGGGGTCGGGGAGACGCCAATAAGGATGGTAGACAGTCTGAGGAAGGCAGGAGACCGGGAGGGAATTACTTTGACGGGGGAAGAGACAGGCAACACTTTCAAAAGGAGGGTGACGATTGCAGAGATCGGCAGTACTATCACGATGCATACGCTATGGATGACTTGAGAGGATTTTCTTATAACTAGGACAGTGTAGGGTAGAGCGCGGGACCTGTTTCTGTGGATGTTGATCAACGTGGGCCTTATGTAACGGCAGACTTGTCAGGATCCCCTCAGAAATTTTTTGTGGATACAGGTGCTACGAAAAGTTCTGTGGCACGTTCCCAGGTCCCAGGGGCAGCTCTGTCTGGCAAGACTAATATCTCCGTGGGGTTCTCCGGTACCCTAGTGGTCAGCCCCATTTCTAAGCCTCTTGCACTTACGATAGGCCCTTTCACTGTTGACTCTCCTTTCCTTTTAACTTCGAATTGTGGTGAGAGTGTACTGGGTTTGGATTTGTTGAAAAGATTGAATGCTACAATTTACTGTTCTCCAGACGGTGTGTACCTCACGTTGGGTCCTTCTGTCGCGTGTGCGCAGCAGTGTTTCTCGAAAGATGAGCCCCTCCCGGTTGAGTTGGAGGGTGTTCCTGTGAGTCTGTGGGCCAGCAGCGATACTGATGTGGGAAAAATGGACATTGCCCCAGTGTCCATAAAAGTTAAGGTGGGAGCGAAGCTACCTCGGATACCCCAGTATAAAATATCTAGGGATGGGGAGAGGGCTCTGTTGCAAATAATACAGGACTTGATTCGGTCTGGGGTAGTCGAGGAAACAGATTCTAACAGTTGTAATAGCCCCATCCTTCCGATCCTTAAGAGGCCCTCATGTGATGCTGACGAGGGTACACCTGATGTCTATCGCTTTGTGATTGATTTAAGCCACATTAATAAGGTGGTTGAGCCCCAGTATCCAGTGGTCTCTGATATCACTACTAGTTTGACCATGATACCTCCCTCAGCTAAGTATTTTTCTGTACTGGACCTTAAGAATGCTTTCTTTAGTATCCCTGTGCATCCAGATAGCCGTTATCTCTTCGGATTCTCATTGGCTGGCCGAAGTTTTAGATTTTGTAGAATTCCCCAAGGTTATACAGAGAGTCCTAGTATTTATAGTCAAGCTTTGAAAGCACAATTGGGTGATTTGGAGCTCCCACAGGGGAATGTCTTGTTGCAATATGTGGATGATATTCTCATTGCTTCAGACACTGAGGAAGGATGCCGAGAGTCTACTGTTAAATTATTACACCATTTGGCTTGTAAGGGACACAAGGTGTCCCTCCCTAAATTCCAATACTGCCGACAGGAGGTTACCTACCTCGGTCATCTCCTATCGAAGGAGGGGAGAAGGCTGATGCCGGAGCGCATCAAGGCGATAACTAACATGGCAGTATCTAACACGCAGCGAGAGGTGCGCGCATTTTTGGGCATAACATCGTACTGTCGCTAGTGGATACCTAATTACGCTTTACTAACAAAACCCCTTCTGTATCTGACTACCAAAGAAGTGCGCGAACCCCTACCTTGGACTCCAGCATGTCAAGAAGCGTTTGAGTCATTAAAAACTGCTTTATGTTCTGCACCTGTTTTGGGAACACCCGATTATCAGAAGCCTTTTGTACTTTACGTGCACGAGGCGGAAGGTTGCGCGTTGTCTGTCCTAACTCAGAGTTTTGGGGGGAAACAGAGACCTTGTGCTTACTTCTGTGCTATGCTTGACAACGTGGCACGAGCATTGCCGAGCTGTCTAAGGGCTACAGCGGCTGCTGCGGTCTCAATAAGACAATCGGCAGGGCTCGTACTGGGTTCAGCTCTTACAGTAATGGTACCACATGCCGTGGACATTTTGCTAAACAGGACACAGACGCAGCATTTAACTAGTGCTTGTCTAACTGGTTATGAGATGACATTATTTGCACCACATGTATCGATAAAAAGATGTGCCACCCTGAACCCAGCCACGCTATTACCTCTCCCTTCAGATGAAAAGGACGATGAGGTCCATGATTGCTTGTTTCGGACAGAGGAGGAAACAAAAGGAAGAGTAGATTTGACGGATAAGCCCCTTGATGATCCTGATGGGGAGCTGTATGTTGATGGGTCCTGTTTTAAATTAGCAGATGGTACCACAACGGCAGCATATGCAGTCACGACTTTAAAAAACAGTGGTGGAGACTTCTAGAGTCCCGTACAACTCAGCTCAAGCTACAGAGATAATAGCATTGATGCGAGCGTGTGAATTGAGTGAAGGATTGGACGTGAACATTTACACTGACAGCCAATACGCCTTTGGCATGGCTCATAGTTATGGGAGACTGTGGGCAGAGAGGGGATTTTTGACATCACATGGACAGAAAATTCAAAATGGCCCATTGATATTATGACTGTTGACAGCCCTGACACTTCCCAAACGATTAGCTGTGATCAAGTGTAGTGCGCACAAAGCAGTGGTGGATGATGTAGGACGGGGAAATGCATTTGCAGACCAAACAGCCAAAGAAACTGCTCGGACAAAACTCCCACGAATGTTTGTGGCAGGACCAGCTAGGTGGGTACCGGATGTCAACATGTTTGCAGACACTGTACAGAGTGTGCGGAACATACAAGAGAAAGCGACTGAGGAGGAGTTGAAACAATGGAAGGATGGAGGGGGGCGGTTGAACTCGGATGAATGTTGGACGGATGTGTCAGACAAAAGACGATGGTTGCTCCCGAATGCATATGTCCTCCCAGTAGTGACGATGGCTCATGGACCAGCTCATATAAGTGCCAAGGGAATATGTAAATTATTGGATCCGGTGTGGAATAATAAAAATATTTCCAGGGTGGCGACACATTTGGTACAGCAGTGCATGGTTTGCTTAAGACATAATCCTGGGAAGGGAACACCCGTCCCTGTAGGTAATTTCACACCCCCATCCTACCCCTTTGAAGTGATACAGATGGATTACATTGAAATGGAAAGGGTGAATAACCTCAAATACGTCTTTGTGGGTGTGTGCTCATTCAGTAGGTGGGTGGAGGCTTTTCCAACAAAGGACTGTACAGCCATATCGACAGCTAAGATGCTGATCAAGGAGTATTTCAGCAGGTACGGTTTACCTAGGGTGATCTGGAGCGATAACGGCACGTCCTTCAATGCTGAACTGATTAAACAGATCTGTAAGGGATTACAAATCTCTCAAAAATTCCATGCAGCCCAACATCCACAGGCTGCGGGTTTGGTTGAAAGATTTAATGGTACATTGAAACTCAAAATGGCCAAGATACAGGAGAGCACAGTGCTGCGCTGGCCAGATACACTTCCCCTTGCCTTACTTTCCACAGGAGTAACAGTGAATTCTAAGACAGGTGTCTCTCCCCATGAAGTTATATTTGGCAGGCCCGCCAATGTGTGGGGTGTTCCTAGACCTAAATGTTTCTCAAAGATTGAATACCCTTTGTTGACAGATTACCTGTATGCTTTGACTAAAGATCTTCGTTCTATTCATCAGCAGGTAGCAGACACACTGAAGCCGCTGCCTGAGGGGCCTGGCCACAACATCAACCCAGGGGACTGGGTCGTGGTGAAGAAATACCAGCGGAAGTCCTGTTTGGAGCCTAGGTGGTCCGAGCCGAAGTTGGTGCTCCTCACCACCCGTACCGCACTTCGAGTGGAGGGTCGGAAGGCGTGGACGCATGCCTCTCACGTGAAGAAGGTTCCCCTTCCTCTACCCTATGATGAGTGGGTACGAGGTGGCGTTGCAGATCACGAGACCGAAAGCGTTCCTCGATATATTCCCTTCTCTGATGCTTTACCGAGGAGGAACACAACGAGAACGCGCGGAGGCCAGCCCTGAGTACAAGTAGCGAGGCTTCTTTTGGTCACAGTGCACAAACAACGGAAGCCACCTCTTTTGAAAGTGATTCCCCAATTCTGTTCACAGATCCTGAAGTGCGAGGGAGCACTCGCTATAACTTGCAGCCCAGAAAAGAGAGGCGAAAGAACTGAGCACTGGAAGAAGGGCTGAGGTAGGGATTAGGAGTGGACTATATTGCACAGGCTAGCCTAGTAATAGGGATGGACTTCTGAAAGAGCCCTGGTGCGCTATTGAGACACTGCTGAACGGGACGCTAGAGTTGTGTGTGGGCCCAGGTTCAGTGCTCCTGAGTTGCTGCAGTTGTGCGACTCCATCGAGGGATTAGGGTTTGCGAGACTGAAAGCCTGCCTATGAGGCTTTAACGGACATAGGGAGAAGGGCCCTTTTGAAGGGTGAAGCACCCCTCTAGCCGGTTTTGGAGTGTCTGGAACATTTTAGAAGTGCCCCTTAGTGTTTGGAACTTTTAGGATATCCCTTAGTCCGTTCAGTAGGTGAAATGTATCCCTTTGGCCGCCCTACCCCCGAGGAGGAACAGCCTTTCGCTGCTCCTCGCAGACCAGAACCAGATTCACCGTGGCATGCCCTACCACGAAAAGGCAAAATTGTGGTTATTGTGGTGTTCATTATTATATTCTTGATAATACTTGGAATACTGTTCTTTCTAGATGAAGCTTACCCTGTCCACAAACTGGTTCCTACTCCCTCTCCCTTACCAGAGCATATTATGATTACTGTTGATTATGGTGAACAATGCATGAGGAAAGGCTACCGTGATAATGTCTTCATAAAAACTTTACATCATGCTCATGCTGTGTATAATGTGACAGATTGCTGGGTCTGTGGGTTGCTTCCTTCTGCTGCATATAAGAAGGACAGGTTACTGGCACTTCGATTGACTCCTGTGAATAGCTGTGTGGGCTGGTATACCCTGATTGGCATGGTAAAGTTTTTTCAGCAGCCTGATTCCCTGACCCCCGACTCCCTGGTACTGGGTCAACACTGACAATGCGAGTACGCCCTCTGCCCCTTCATCCCTTGGACGATTATTTACTGATGGACGTTTTGACCAAACATTCTTAGAGACTTGCTCGAAAAAGGTAGAACGATTTATGATGCCTAACGACACTGACAAAGTGCGAGAGAGTTTCCTACAGTTGAACTCTTCCCTAGCATACAGACATCCCCCTGCAGCAAATAGTACTGGTCATTCTCTGGTACCCCTAGCGACAGTTGGGCCTTCACCTTACTTCTGTATTCAGGGTAGAGGTCCGATTAAAGTGGGCGATAGCCTTTGCAATGTGACTGCCTCGATTCGCCTGCCCCTTAGTCCTTCACTGGTTACACCCCCGAATATCTATTTCGTTTGTGGAGATAATGGGTATTTGTGGTTGCCTGAGGGTTGGGGTGGGACATGTTACTTAGCGTACTTACTTCCACCTGTTTATGTGGCACCTTCAGATTATCATAAAACTCACCGACGGTTTGCTATCATGCAAGGACAGCGCAAAAGGAAGGACCTTCAGGTTGAGGATGTCGATCAGACTGACACTTCTGGACAGCAATTCACAGATTTCTCTAAGGGTTTATTACCATTCTGGGGTCCTATCTTTAACAGTAGAGCCATTAGACGTCTGTCGAGGGTCATGGAAAAGGTGGTGACTACTGAAGCTGATATTGCAGCCAATATGTCTCTAGAGATGCAGGCTATGAGATTATTTACGATACAGAACAGAATGGTGCTTGACGTCATCCTTGCAGACAGGGGTGGAGCTTGTCGCGTCATCGGGACCTCTTGCTGTGTGTATATCCCTGACTCTGCCCCGACAGTTAATTTAGCTGTACAGAAACTTCATAGGTTAGCAGCCGAACTTCATCAGGACACCGGTACCTGGTCCTTGCAGACATGGTTATGGGGTATTTTCTCCTCCTGGGGTTGGAAAATATTGATGGGTTTAGTGGGGATAGTTGGTATACTTTTGACCTGTTGCCTTTGTGTGTATTGCCTTCCTCCTTGCTGCTCTATGTGCGCCAGTAACATACGAGTTCCTAAAAGACGGACAAAACAATTCCCTGTTTCCAATGATCTTGAACTTTATGATCCCCGCTGGCTGATGCTTATTGATGATGATGTACATGATTAACATGATATACTGGCCCTTAGATTTGCTGTAAAGATTCTCCTTTTGGCTAATAAAGGTATCACTTATGTTAGCCACACTTGCTAAAAGGAGGGTCTGATAGGTTTCAGTTTCCCATGCCCCGCCCACTTTAATATTATGCTTATAAGTTAGCAGAGTGTGTCTAACAACTGATATATATTCATTTATGCATTTTCGTTTATATTCCAAATGCGTGTGACATTATTACAGTCATTCTTAGCTTAGCCTGTGTGCCACCATTTTGAAGCATTTCCCTTTTTGTGCGAGTTGCACTTGCTCATTCCCCCTCCCGTAGGAATAGGAATATTCCACATGTCAGCAGTTTTGCCTCTCGGCCCACTGTGACTGAAACTACTAGCGAAACCCCTTATCACTCTGTTCTCATGTGCTCGAGATGCTAAGGCCTGGCTCCGTGTCCTTGGAGTTTGATAAGAGAATGTTGCAATTCCAGGTGCAGATGCCTACTGTATGAGACCATTGTTCACCATCTCAGGGGTCCAGTACTTTTCCAAAATGGGCGTGCCTTACTCTGCTTTTCGTATTATAATGTGTTACTGTAATGATATGAGTCAGTCCTTCTCGGCGCACTCTTAGGGGTGAGGTCGAACAGGGCCCTCTCATATGGGAGTTTGTGGCCTAATAAATTGTTTTGTTATTCTTCTCTACTGTCCGGCTGGCTTATTATTGGGTAACTATAGGTGAGTGCGGTAAGTCACTCGGGTGGAATTGAGCCACGCTTATCAGGACGGAACCTATGTTTCAAACCAAGGCGGAAACATTTCTGACCGACCAATTGCGATGGAAAGGTAACCATTCAGGTATTCCGACCAGCATTCAGAAACTCCAAGTCGGTCGAATTCGAATTATACAGCTCTACAGACTGGGTTTCCGACCGATGTATTACGATGTCGGATTCGGACAGCCTTTCTGATTCGGACCGTTCAACATGAAAAGGATTTTAAGAAACTGAATTTGGCGGCCCCTAGCAGGCCCACCTTCATCCTGAGGCCTCCAGTTGAGGGCTGTGGAGGTAACCAAGGGACCCCCCTGTAGAACTATGCACAGTGTGACAGGCACCATGGGGTGCCCGCCACAGGATGCAAAGGTTTTCCGCAAGCACCATTTTTTCAATGGGAGCCTGTGTTGTTGGTCGGAACACAGGCTCCTATTGAAGTCAATGAGAGACTTTCCGAACGGTGTTCGAAAACATTATAATTGGTCAGTAGGACCCTCCGTCAGAACCGAATCCTGGCAAGGAGTCGGGCCGTTTAGTTTCCAACCACCATAGTAATCAGGCCATTAGTTGTCATGGCTAGCCTAACAACACTTTCCCAAAGTGTACTTGAGCAGACTGCGCCACATTAAATGAAGCTGCTGCCTCAAGGCTCTTGGAGTGTGCCAGAGTTATTGAGTGGCAGCCTGAGGCACTCACCAGGGGTGCACCCAATTCAACTACACCGCTGAAATGTGACCCAACTGTGTCCTCCCAGGCATGACACCACAAGCGTACTACTTCACCGCCTCGACCCCAGGAGGTCTACCCAGCTGAGCCTCTGACTCATCAATCAGCCCAAGTGGTGGAGGTCCTGTTGAGGTCCAGACTCTAGCTGCCTGGTGTGTCCGGAAGAGAGCCATCCATCTAAAGATAGCAGGAATCTTGCCACTGCCTCTGTATTTTGCTTTGTAGCCCAGCGTTTGGTCTAAGGGTGGGAGCAGAGTACTGGCATACCTGCAGCCTGAGAGTCTTCCCACCTTGAGCGGAAGGCATGGTTTGAATCACATGGATGCCTAGTCGAGGTCTACAGCGGACTTCTAAATGGAGAGATCACAGAGTCTGGCAGACTGGTTGCACGTTACTGCCTAAGAGAGAGGATGGTACCACTGCACCAGTGCCAGAAATCCACACCAGGGTACCCTAACACTAGGAGAGCTGGAGGGAGAAGCAGAGGAGCCATTCCCATCCAAAGGACAATGTCCCTACACTAGAGACTCTGACTACTTGCTTGAGCTTTTTGTAGTGCCTAGTATTGTGTTTTAGAGAGTATTAAACTTGATTCTCCAGCAGAGTGCTTATCTCTATTAAAGTTAACTTTCTAATTTCACTCAACTCCTAAATAGCCCAATCACTAGCTAGGAGTAGGGTGTCTCTGATAGGCCTCCAAGTGTTCCTGTGTAGAAAGAATCCTCTTCTGTCCAATCCATCCCAGCTTTTTCCATGATCACCCAATGTGAAAACCATCATAACTTGTGCAGAACACTTAAGAGAGACCTATGTTGCGATTCATCTTCCCCTTCCTTCCTGAACTGTCTTTTCCAGCCCTAGTGGTTTGAAAACCTCAGCATAACCTACATAGTTCTTGGACTTACTGAGCCCTATCTGATTTGTAAAAATTGTTGTGCTTCGCTTAAAAATTGGCTGCTATTTAAATGAAAATCCTGGTTATGGGCCAGAAGTGAGTGTGAATGTTTATACAAAATTATTTACTTACTTATTTACTTAATTTGTTAGCATAGATGTTTCATTCGTGCGTGTGGCACTCTGCTCTTTCTCTCTGCCCATCTATCCTGAGTTCTAGAGGTAGGGCAATCTTGGACAGCCCCTTTTGTTCACTCGATGGAATTACTTCAGCCTCCCCCCCTTCATCAATACTTACCCCCTCTGCCCCTTTAACCTCTCCTCCCAGGCAGAGCAGTTTTGCATCCATGTAAAGGTCACAGAGCCTAAGGGCTCCTGGGATATTCACTTTTATGGGCTGGAAAGCATCTCAGGGCAAATTAACCTCATCACTGAGGCGCGAATTCCGCCGTAGTGCTGAACATTCCGATCGCAGGCGTGGTCATGACGGCTCCCGGCCGTCATCAGCACACGCCCACCGTGACCCATGACGGCCGGGAGCCGTCATGAGCATGGAAGAGGTTAAGTTAAGTTTCACCCCCTCACGAACTTTCCTTAAGTTCATCATCCTGCCTTCCACAGGTATCTTTAATCCCACCCATACTGGCAGGTTGGGCCATCAACTTTTCTTGAGGGACCACTCAGACATTCTACTGAGTTGCCTTTGGCTGCACATCTACTGCTCCTAGGTGGATCCCATAAATCCTCTGGTATGGTGGCATCCTCATTACATCCTCATCACATTTGGGCTTACCCTGCAGATATCTACACTGGCATCTTACTAAACCTCCTGGGGTTACCCTTCATCACATCTGGGTTTACCCAACGTACCCACTTCTGAGGTATAAAAACTGTTGTCGAGCTCTGGGTTTACCATTGGATCCGCTACCTTGGAAGTATGTTATTAGCTTCATAGGCCCACTACTGGAGTGCCTCAATATTCTTCATTGGGGTGTGTGATCACTACTGCTGGTTTTACCTAAGTTGAAACCTACCACTGTGGTTTCTGTTTTAACTCCCAGGAATGCACCATAACCTCACCCGAGTTGACCCCTAGACCGTTTCCTAGGGTGGCTGCCTTAATATCCCCTGCTAAATGTTTTAACTTGCCTAGGTTGTGCCACTTCAGCATCTGTATTTTAACCAACAGTTTCACTTTTGAGATATCTGCTTAATGCCACTTGGTTTATGCTTTTGTTGTTTCGAGGTAGACTCATAGTTCCACTACTGTGGCTTCTATTGCCTTTCTTGAGACGACTTTCGACTACTAAACTAAATAACTAAACTAAAAAGAACAGAATCTCCATAAAAATATGCACTCTCATTAAAACAACTCACAGTAACCTGCCCAGACTCAAATCAACACATCATTAAATTAAAATTATTAGGCCTTCACTTGTTAACCAAAAGTTGTTTCTGGTAGCCAAGCTTTTTCTAATCCAAACCTAATCTCAATATGCAGATTCAAAAATGAGACCCTATCTTAGATCTAATAAAATGATCACGTGGACTTGATAGTCAAGCTTCTCTTGCCTTGTATCTGATCACCACTTCCCAGCTCAAAAACTGGAACCTTCATCGGAATTTCATCTAACACAGTAGCTAGTGGTTCTGGCAGCACAGCACAAATGTATCTGCTTCAGAGTTAAACATCATGCCCTTATCTAAATGTACCAACCTGTCAGGACAACAAACAACCAGAGTTCACCAGACAAAGGAACTGTCCTTGACACACACTGTAGGAATTACACCAGTGGTTCTAAATAGGGCTGGGCGGAGTTCTGCTACACAGAACTCAAGAAGTGACCAAAAAAATCAGCCACGCTACGCTGAGTTTCCCAAGTGGCGGAGTGCGCTATGTCGTGCCGTTTGCGCAGATGATTAGTGTTGGGTGTTTGTCCCGCGATGCATAATCAGCACACATGGCACCATGCAGAGCACAAGAGAGGGCGGCTTCTTTCTTTTGCTCTAGTAGATGTTTTACTCAAGCAGCAGCTTCTTCAATGCAAACTGAAGGTTTCTCAATGCAAGTGGCAGCGACCATCTGCAAAATCTCGCCGGTAGGCAATCTGGAATACAGTTTTCCTCGAGCGAGGAAAACACTTTGCTCTGCAGAGGTTTCCAGAACTCTGCGCACTACGTGGAGTGCAAAGAAGGAAAAACTCTGCAAACTCAGCGAGCCTAGCAGAATTTCACACTCAGACCGAGTTTTAAATGCTGAATTCTGTGACACCAGCTGCTGTTCCAGGACCAGAGTGAATAGTTGCATCCCACAGCACTGAAGTTGCATCTCACAAATATCAATCTGGTCCTGGCAGCGGAGCTTCGGCTGTTTCAAATCCAATCACCATATCTGAAAACTGTAGAAAATTCATTGGACTTCCATCCATAACAGTATGGATGTGGTGTAGGTAGATTAGTGTTTTTTTTTTTGTATGAGTGAATTAAAGGAGCCGCTGTGGAGAGTTACATGGATACCATTGAGAATAAACAAAAGAAATAATAATGTTTGTTGATTGATTGAGAAATATTTGTTGTACATATTTGTTATTGTCTAATTGTTTTTTTCCTATTTTTATATTGTATCTGTATACTTTGTGGTAATACAACTAATGGAAAATCAAAAAAAATTACATATCCTGAAGAAGGTTTATAGTATATGATCATCCCACCGAAATATGTCGACAATCTAGATTTCATGAGCAACCTGCACCAAAAGATTTTACATAAAAAGTGGCTCGTGGACTAGGGTCAGCGGACTCAATAATTCTCGCCTCGGTGCCTACTCTAACCAGGGATCACACTCGGCAACTCTGGGCCTCATCTCTACAACGGCCCCCCACATTCGCCGGGGATGCCTGGTTTCACCTTGGAGATACCCAGTAGGGATCATCTCACAGGGATAGCCAGGACGGGTTCCCCAGCGGTCTACAGCGCCACGACGCCTCAGGGCAGCAGTGCGCTTTACAAGACACATACATACATACATACATAATTGTACAATGATGTATTATTGGAGATGTGATTTTTTTTAGAACACTGATGGATTTCTCTTTTTAGGTCTTGCCTATTCTATCCCCCAGGGATAAATAGGCGAGAATATAGTAAGCGGAAAAGAAAGTCTACCTAGCTGCAGATCGCGTACAGTTCATGTGAGCTATGCGAGTGCACACCATCACCAGCCACATCACACACCACCATTTGTCTGTGCCTCGGCATCAGACTTCAAAGGCTGCCGCTCCCCCGCCCCCCGTTTGCACATCGCGCACCACCATTTGTCTGAGCCTTGGCATCAGACTTCAAAGGAATGCGCTCCCCCACCCCGCCCCCGCCACAGCAATGCCGAGAGCTTGGTTTTTTTCATCCATTTCGCGGGGAAACAGTGTTTTGTTCAGCGTTCTCTGCACCTTTCTCATTTTTTTTTTCTCGGGGCGAAAGTGAAAGCCTACCGTGCTTGTTTACAGTAGCCTTGCTCCTCAAATGCGGTTGCTGTGTTGCCATCTCTCTAGGGACACTCAGCTTGAAAACACTCGACTTGCTAGCTGCAATGCTACATCCGCTATGCTTTGCCTCTAGACACGTTGATCCCTCGCAGACTGTGCTGACTCTGTTCCTCCTGATTCTGAAACTGACCAACGCAGTCACCATGCAGTCTCTTCTCTCTGTCTTATGATGTCTGCCCTGCCACCATTTACTTCGGACCCTCACCCTCACACCTCCTCATCCTCACACCCTCATACACCCTCACACACCCTCACTCACCCTCACACCCTCCCACACCCTCGTACACCCCCACTCACCCTCACACCCTCACCCTCACACCCCTCACCCTCACAACCCTCTCACCCTCACTCACCCTCACTGCCTCACACCCCACCCTCTCACACCCCCTCACCCTCACACATCCTCACGCTCACACCCCTGTGAAATCCTCCAAAATTATTGAGAATAAGACAGGTTTAATGATGAAGATGACATCCAACTTTATTGTAGGTAAAGATGAACCCATCCAATACCACAGCCAGCCAGGATAACTGCTCAGTACAAACTGAATCTAAACATTCCTAAACCATGACAACTGACTTACTAGAACTAAAACATGAATGATGTCAGAAGAAACATCATTGCTTAGCACTATTGTAACAAACATTTATACAGTGGAATATCACACATCTTCCCCCTAAAATATAAAACAAAATTTTAAGATACATGATCATTCAAGTATGTTGGTTTCTTTGTAATTCTACAAGATGTGCGTGGTGCATCTGACTTCGTATCATTATACATTTTAGGAACTTCAAGATTCTCGGAATTGTGTAGGTTTGGATCTGAAACCACAGAAATCCTATTTAGATTCCTCATTTTATGATCTAGAGTTCTCATGGCATTATTGAACACCTTAATAACTTTTACAGGACTGGAAAACTTAACCTTAGATCCAGGAAGTTTGACAACAACAAAATCTCCAACCCTCACCACAGTATTCTTAGTAGATTTCTTAAGATCCAAAGATGTCTTCCTTTTTTGACACAAATACTTTTCTTTCACACGCCAGTCTGGTTCATGTGAAGAGGTCTTACAGACAGATTACCCCACATCCCTCACCCAGGATGGGTCAACAAGAGTACTAGGAACCCTACCCTGAAACAAAAAGAAAGGTGACTTCCCTGTTGATGTGTGTGGAGTCAGCCTGTACATCTCAATTTTCTTAGTCACTTCTTTTCTCCAATTAAGACCTGAAGACTTCGCCCAAGATATGGTCTCCTTTAGGACTTTGTCTCAATCATGCCGTTCGTTTCAGGATGATATAATGAGCATTTCTTATGGTGAATACCTGTTTTTCAAATAACACTCCATTTGTTTTGAAACTAACTGAACCCCATTATCAGTGAGAATGGAATCCGGGAATCCCTCCCTTGCTATGAGAGAATCCAAAAATGTAATAACCTGAGATGTTTCAATACTCTGTGTGAAATGAATTTCCGGCCACCTAGAATAAAGGTCCAAAAGCACCATGATAAATGTTTGTTGACACTCATGATGAATTGGCCCAACAATGTCAAACGCTACCTCACTCCAAGGTCTCTTAGGAAGATCCCTAACTATCATGGGTTGAACTCTCACTATCTTAGACTTATCACTATGAGCACAAATCAAACAATCCCTGACAACTCTCTCAATAGATATGTCCATTCCTGGCCACCGATAACATGCACGTAATCTTTCTTTGGTCTTTGACATACCCGAATGTGACTCATGAGCAAAATCAATTAATTTCCTACGAAGCTCAGAAGGAGGTACAAGTTTAGTACCACGTAACAACAAACCATCATCAAATGCCAACTCATGTCTGACACTCCAAACCTTTGAAACCTCATTGGAACAACCTTTTTTACTTTTCCAATCATTGTGCAAAAGAGAAATAACCTCTGTGAGATTAGAATCAGAAGCTACACAATCCTTCCATTTTTCCCTGCTCACAATATCTTCATCAACAAGACAGACATGCATTTCAGTATCATCCCACTCATCCAAAGACATCTCAGCATGAGAAACATTTACCAATCTAGAAAGTGTGTCTGCTACACTATTTTCAACGCCTGGTATGTATCTAATCTCAAAATCGTATTCTTGCAGAGCAATGACCCATTTAGTAATTCTACTTGAAATGAGGTCAATTCCTTTCTTTGCAAAAGTTTGGATAGGAGCTTATGATCAGTCTTAACAACAAACTTAGTCCCCCATTAAAAAAAATTCATTTCCTGATAGCCCAAAAAACAGCTAGAGCTTCACGCTCAATAACCGAATATCTTGATTCTGGATCTCTCAAACCACGTGACGCAAACATCACTGTAGACATCACTGTAGACATTCCATCTTTGCCTTCTTGTTGGAGCACCGCCCCAAGACCTTTAAGACTTGCATATGTATTAACAACTGAAGTCTTAGAAGAGTCAAAACTTGTCAATACAGGAAGAGATTCAGCCTATCTTTAATAAGATTAAACTCCTCATCACATTCTGGACTCCACTTAAATTCACATCCTTTTTAGGTCTCGCCTGTCGATGCGCATGCGCATCGAGCTTGCGAGACTATTGCGGCTTAACCACTCTTTAACTAACAAGCAAGGAATCGTGGCGATTCCTTGCAGTGCCCGTGACTTTTAAGCTCAATGCGCATGTGCATTGAGCTTAAAAGCGCGTGCACATCAGTTCCCTCAGCCGCAATCGCCGTCTGTTCCCTCAGCCGCATTCCTCCGACACCTTTTGAAGTGAAGCTTAGCTTCACTTCAAAGGCCCCGGCTTCTTCACACCCACATGCCGCTCTCCCCGCTCCGCCCCCTCCCCTGCCCGCCGTGTGCATTTCTCCTCCACCCCCTCCCCACAGCAATGCCCTCCGTCTTGTTTTTTTTTTTTTGCATTACCAGCTTTTCAGTCTTTTTCCTTTGGGGGGCCTGCAGTGTTGTGTTTAAAGGCCTATATGATTAAGGCACACTGGCTTGTCTTCAGTCTGTATGACAGGGCACCCCCTCCCTCCCTTACGTTTGTAGTAATAGACAGCATGTGGTGAAGGTCACACGGAGGTCAGCTAATGGGACGCCTGCCCACTTCTTGCTCTGTGCATGCTCCGGGTGTGTGATAGTAAGCTCGACTCCCCCACCCCTCCCGGCCCCGTGGTTCTCTCTGAATACAGTGGGTGGGATTCTGAAACTGTTTACGGTGTTCCCCACTTACCATAACACACCCCTAACCACAGTCTCTCCTAATGTCAGTTTTCCATGACTGTCTTCTGCCCCTAAAAAAATCACTTTCTTTTCGTTAATCAGTACGGCTTTTAAATCAATTACAGCTTAATCTCTGCGCCACCAAACCACATGTAAGTCTTCACAGTAGAATTGAAGCAGTCATTTTCGGTGCTTTGGAGGTGTTGAAGCTGCGCAGCCGCAGTGCAACCTCTGCCAGCAGGGCCCGCGCCTTCCAGGTCTCTCGGCACCATTATATTGCATTAAACGGAGAGTGTGTGTTGGATTGTTGGGACCTGGAGTTCGAGGTCGCCTTTTTCTTACCGCCCCCCTCCCCCACTACAACTTCGCAATTTAAGAATGCAAACGGTATTTCCTGCCTCTCGGAAGCCCGGCGAGGACCCACAGGCGGCCGTTGTACATTTGTCCCCTAAAAACCATCGTGTGAGGGGCAGGGATCCACTTGTGTTTGCACTTCGGTTGCCTTTGAAAAGAAACGCTGTCACCCTCACTCACCCTCAACACCTCACCCTCACTCACCCTCAACCCCTCACCCTCAACCCCTCACCCTCACTCACCCTCACCCACCCTCACCCACCCTCACCCTCACTCACCCTCAACCCCTCACCCTCACCCACCCTCACCCACCCCCACCCACCCTCACCCTCACTCACCCTCAACCCCTCACCCTCACCCTCACCCTCACTCACCCTCAACCCCTCACCCACCCTCACCCACCCCCACCCACCCTCACCCTCACTCACCCTCAACCCCTCACCCTCACCCTCACTCACCCTCAACCCCTCACCCTCACTCACCCTCAACCCCTCACCCTCACTCACCCTCACTCACCCTCAACCCCTCACCCTCACTCACCCTCACTCACCCTCACTCACCCTCACCCTCACTCACCCTCACTCACCCTCACCCTCACTCACCCTCACCCACACTCACCCTCACCCTCACTCACCCTCAACGCCTCACCCTCACTCACCCTCAACCCCTCACCCTCACTCACCCTCAACCCCTCACCCTCACCCACCCTCAACCCTTCACCCTCAACCCCTCACTCACCCTCACTCTCACTCACCCTCACTCACCCTCAACCCCTCAGCCTCACCCTCACCCTCACCCTCACTCACCCTCAACCCCTCACCCTCACTCACCCTCACCCTCACTCACCCTCAACCCCTCACACTCACTCACCCTCACCCTCACTCACCCTCAACCCCTCACCCTCACTCACCCTCAACCCCTCACCCTCACTCACCCTCACTCACCCTCAACCCCTCACCCTCACTCACCCTCACTCACCCTCACCCTCACTCACCCTCACTCACCCTCACCCTCACTCACCCTCACCCTCACTCACCCTCACCCACACTCACCCTCACCCTCACTCACCCTCAACGCCTCACCCTCACTCACCCTCAACCCCTCAACCCCTCACCCTCACTCACCCTCTACCCCTCACCCTCACCCACCCTCAACCCTTCACCCTCAACCCCTCACTCACCCTCACTCTCACTCACCCTCACTCACCCTCAACCCCTCAGCCTCACCCTCACCCTCACCCTCACTCACCCTCAACCCCTCACCCTCACTCACCCTCAACCCCTCACACTCACTCACCCTCACCCTCACTCACCCTCAACCCCTCACCCTCACTCACCCTCAACACCTCACCCTCACTCACCCTCACCCACACTCACCCTCAACCCCTCACCCTCACTCACCCTCAACCCCTCACCCTCACCCACCCTCAACCCTTCACCCTCAACCCCTCACTCACCCTCACTCTCACTCACCCTCACTCACCCTCAACCCCTCAGCCTCACCCTCACCCTCACTCACCCTCAACCCCTCACCCTCACTCACCCTCACCCTCACCCTCACCCTCACTCACCCTCAACCCCTCACACTCACTCACCCTCAACCCCTCACCCTCACTCACCCTCAACACCTCACCCTCACTCACCCTCAACACCTCACCCTCAACCCCTCACCCTCACTCACCCTCACCCTCACTCACCCTCAACCCCTCACCCTCACTCACCCTCACAACACATATTGTGTTACAATAGGTGTCACATTTGCGAAAGATAAAACTATCTAGAGATGTAGCATAACGACCAGAGCTGCCATATAAGTCACGTAAATACAAAACATGTTGCATTCCAAATGCTATAGGTGTCACTCATCCATTTGCAAAACGAAAAATGTCAAACTCTTCTATTGCGAGACCTATTGCATTTTCAATGCTTGTTTCAATAAGCGTCTCATGTTAACAGATAAGCTTGCAAATCCTTCAACAAATTTGTTGTAGTATTCAACCATACCAAAAAATTTAGCTAACTCATCTTTACACATAGGAGGTGGCATTAGAGTAATTGAATCAACAAGACTAGACTTAGGAGATATGCCATTTTGTGAGATAGTATGTCCCAAGTAATGGGCTGAAGGAGTGCCAAATTTACATTTCTCAGACTTGACGGTGAGATTGGCCTCACCTAACCTATTTAACCGCATCGCTGCGGCGCATTATCCCGCTGTGCGCTGAAGTTTTTAAAAACCAGCGGTTCATGACGAGCTCAGCTCGTCATGAGCGTACGAGAGGTGTGACACAAAAGGGTGTACAAAAGTTCCCCGGGAAGAGTGACGGAGAGTGGTGTGTGTGCTGGTAAGTGGGGGAATCCCCTAGTTGGAACTAGAACCCTCACACACCCAGCAAGCTAGGTGTCATGCTTCATCATATGGGTTCTGCTCCTCGTCAGACTGGCGCTGCAATGTCTGACGGGCTCCCGAAACCGGGGCTCTTTATCGGAGATCTTTTGTTCCCGCCATATGGTGCATGCGTGTGAGAGGGCCTGGGGAGTGTGGTCGTGACGTGAATGCTGAATTAAAAAAGGTGAGTCAGTCCACACACTGAATTTATTCTCGTGGTAGACTCCCTTGGTTAAAAACAACGGAAGGTGGTGTGGGAGGGGAGAGACAGTTACCCTAACACTCGTAGAGTAAACTGGACTGCTACCCTCAATGATGTACCTCATGACGAGCTGAGCTTGTCATCAGCGTCGATGTGGTTAAGACATCACAAAGGTATTTTCCATGTTCAACAGTATTTTTGGCAAAAATCAAAATATCGTCCTGGTATACACAGCACCCCTTACATCCCTCCAAAGTTTTCTCCATAAAGCGCTGAAAAACAGCAGTTGCTGAAACCAGCCCAAAAGGTATTCGCACAAACCTGTACGAACCAAACGGGGTAATAAACGAAGTGAAATCCCTAGAATCCTCATCCAACTCATCCCCGCACAGGTTCGAATCCTGCCGACTACTACAATGTGAAATCCTCCAAAATTATTGAGAATAAGACAGGTTTGATGATGAAGATGAAATCCAAGTTTATTGTAGGTAAAGATGAACCCATCCAGTACCACAGCCAGCCAGGATAACTGCTCAGTACAAACTGAATCTAAACATTCCTAAACCATGACAACTGACTTACTAGAACTAAAACATGAATGATGTCACAAAAAACATCATTGCTTAGCACTATTGTAACAAACATTTATACAGTGGAATATCACAACCCCCTCACACACCCCCTCACCATCACACACCCCCTCACCCTCACTCACCCTCTCACCCACCCTCACCCACCCTCTCACCCTCACACACCCTTTCACCCTCACACACCCTCTCACCCTCTCACCCTCTCACCCTCACACACCCTCTCACCCACCCTCACTCACCCTGACCATCACACCCCCTTACCCTCACACCCCCTCACCCTCACCCCCTCACACCCCCACACACCCTCAGACCCCCACACCCCTCACCCTCACCATCACACACCCCGTCACATCCCCTCACTCTCACACCCCCTCACCCTCACACCCCTCACCCTCACACACCCTCGCCTCACTCACCCTCTCACCCTCACACCCCCTCACACACCCTCACCCTCACACACTCACACACCCTCACCGTCACACCCCCTCACCCTCACACCCCCTCACCCTCACACCCTCACATCCCCTCACACCCCCTCACCCCCAAACCCCCTCACCCTCAAACCCCCTCACCCTCATGCCCCCTCACACCCCCCCACCCTCACACACCCTCACACACCCTCACTCACCCTCACATCCCCTCACTCACCCTCACACCCCCTCACCCTCTCACCCTCACACACCCTCACACCCCCTCACCTTCACACACCCTCACCCCCTCACCCTCACACATCCTCACACTCTCTCACACACCCTCACCCTCACACCCTCACCTCACACACCCTCACACCTTCACACCCCCTCACACTCACACCCCCTCACACCCCCTCACCCTCACACCTCCTCACCCTCACACCCTCTCACCCTCACACACCCTTAACCTCTCACACCCTCACCCTCACACCCCCTCACACTCACACCCCCTCACCCTCACTCACCCTCACTCACCCTCACACACACACTCACACACCCTCACCAGCATAGCATAACAAAAAAAGAATAGGATAGCAAAACATAGCATAGCATAACAAAACAAAGCATAGGATAGCAAAACAAAACATAGCATAACAAAACAAAACATAGCATAGCAAAACACAACAATGCATAGCATAGCATAACAAAACACAACAAAACATAGCATGGTATAACTAAACATAGCATAACAAAACAAAGCATAGCATAACATAACAAAGCATAGCAAAACAAAACATAGCATAGTATAACAAAACATAGCATAGCATAACAAAACAAAACACAGCAGAACAAAACACAACAAAACACAGCAGAACAACACAGCAAAACACAACAAAACATAGCATAGCATAACAAAACATAGCATACATAACAAAACATAGCATTGCAAAGCATAGCAAAACATAGCATAGCATAACAAAACACAACAAAACATAGCATAGCATAACAAAACACAACATAGCATAACAAAACATAGCATAGCATAACAAAGCATAACATAGCAAAACACAACAAAACATAGCATAGCATAACAAAACAAAACAAAACATAGCATAGCATAACAAAACCAAGCATCGGATAGTAAAACTAAACATAGCATAGCATAACAAAACAAAGCATTGGATAGCAAAATAAAACATAGCATAACAAAACATAGCATAACACAACAAAACAAAGCATAACAAAACACAACAACTCATAGCATAACAAAAAATAACAAAACACAACAAAACATAGCATAGCTTAACAAAACACAACAAAACATAGCATAGCACAACAAAACATATAATAGCATAGCAAAATATAGCATACCAAACACAACAAAACATAGCATAGCATAGCATAACAAAACATAGCATAGCATAACAAAACATAGCATAGCATAACGAAGCATAGCATAACAAAACAAAGCATAGCATAACAAAACACACCAAAACATAGCATAGCATAACAAAACATAGCATAACAAAACAAAGCATAGCATAACATAACAAAGCATAGCAAAACAAAACATAGCATAGTATAACAAAACATGTCATAGCATAACAAATCACAACAAAAAATAGCACAACAAAACAGCATAACATAACAAAACATAGCATAACATAACATAAAACAAAGCATAGCATAACAAAACATAGCAAAACACAACAAAACATAGCATAGCATAACAAAACACAACAAGACATAGCATACATAACAAAACATAGCATTTCAAAGCATAGCAAAACATAGCATAACATAACAAATCATAACAAAACATAGCATAGCATAACAAAACACAACATAGCATAGCATAACAAAACATAGCATAGCAAAACAAAGCATAGCATAATAAAACACAACAAAACATAGCATATCATAACAAACATAGCATAACAAAGTATAGCATAGCAAAACACAACAAAACATAGCATAGCATAACAAAACAAAGCATAGGATAGCAAAACTAAACATAGCATAGGATAACAAAACAAAGCATTGGATAGCAAAACAAAACATAGCATAGCATAACAAAACATAGCATAACATAACAAAACATAGCATTACAAAACACAACAACACAAAGCATAACAAAACATAGCAAAACACAACAAAACATAGCATAGCTTAACAAAACACAACAAAACATAGCATAGTAAAACAAAAGATATAATGGCATAGCAAAACATAGCATACCAAACACAACAAAACATAGCATAGCATAACAAAACATAGCATAGCATAATGAAACAAAACAAAACATAGCATAGCATACCAAAACATAGCATAGCATAACAAAGCATAGCATAGCAAAACATAGCATAGCATAACAAAACACAACAAAACATAGTATAGCATAACAAAACAAAGCATAGGATAGCAAAACATAGCATAGCATAACAAAACAAAACATAGGATAGCAAAACAAAACATAGCATAGAATACAGCATCTCTCCGCACCACCACGGCATCACTCAGGGGCACCACAACATCACTATGCGCTACCACAGCATCACTGAACGCCACAGCATCACTCGTTCACCATCACAACATCACTCAGCGCCACCACAGCATCAATCTGTGCAACCATTCAACAACACCTGGTTCAAATATGTTCTCTCAATGTTTCAAGCTTTATTACAAACTAGCAGCCCGTCCCGACGTTGTCCGGGTATGAATTGCTGCTGGCCAGTAGTATATTGTTTTGTAGGATTTCGTTTTGATAGCATTTCTTATCTCTGACAGGCCTGTGAAACGCTCCGATTCACAGTGCACTGCTGATGCACTTAAGAGTGCGTGTTCAGTAGTGTGTGAACTCGAGTTTCCCTACATTATTTTTCCTTGCAATATTATATAGCGCGAACTCGACAACATGGCATGAGCACAATTTACATTTATTTATTTATTTATTTATTTATTCAAAGTTTTATATAGCGCGAACAAGATCCTTACAGATATCAGAGCGCTTTACAAAGACAGGGTAGGGGCAATAGGAAATAACAGAGAGAATGGGAGCAGTATAATAGTCGCTAACATGGTAGGATAATAATAACATACATAGAACATAGCAATATACAATCAGGTAAACAGTAATAATAATAACATACATAGGACATATCAATATACAATCAGGTAAACAAGTAGTATCAGGAGAGCGAATCAGTAAAACAAAGTGTATCATATATTGGTCTGTAGTAAGAGAGTAGAGTGGGAGTGTCCCCATCAGGTAGAAGTATAGTGCCAAAGGACAGGTGAACAGTGATACAAAGCAGTGCAGAGTCTCTGATCCAGCACCTATTAGGTTCAGGAGATCTTGGCCAGAAGGATGGTTTTCACCTCTTTCTTGAAGAGTGCAGTGGAGGAAATAAGCCTAGTTTCAGGAGGGAGCGCATTCCAGATCCTGGGAGCCATTCCTGAGAAGGGGCGCTTGTATGTTTTCTCTTTCCGAAATCTAGAAGGTTTCAGGAGTAGATTTTTTGTACTTCTATTGGCTCTAGAACCTCCTGATATAGATAACTTTTGAGCGAGGTAGTTGGGTGCATTGTGGTGCACGGCCGCGTGTGTCATAACTGCAATTTTTAGTTGTATTCTGGCTTCAAAAGGCAGCCATTTCAGAGACTTTAAGTCTGGGGTTATATGCGAATGTTTTCTTGAGCCAGTAATGAGTCTCGCGGCAGCGTTCAGGGAGGCTCTTAAGGGTGCTGTTGTGGATAGCGGGAGTCCGCTGAGGGCCACAATTCCGTAGTCTATTCTAGGGATGACTAAAGCTTGTACGGCAGTTTGGAAGTCTTCGGCCGGGAGGAAGGGTTTAATTTTCCTCAGTGTGTTGATTTGGAAATTAGCTCCTTTTGTGGCTTTGCTAACGTGCTGCTGCATGTTGAGCTTGGCGTCGAGTGTAATGCCTAGGGATTTCGCCGAGTCCACGATGGTCGGTTGGACATTGAATGCTGTTAGGTTATTGAGCCAGGTTTGGGTGGTGGAAATTTTCGCCGGGGGTGAGATGAGTAGGAACTCAGTTTTCAGAGCATTTAGTTTGAGGTGATTATCGGCCAACCAAGATTGAGTGTTAATAAGCGTGGAATTCAGATGTTTGATATCTTCCGGGGATTGTAGCTTTAGGTAAAGTTGTGTGTCGTCAGCGTACATATGGAATTGGACATTGGAAGCTTGGAGCAAGGTGGCGAGCGGTTCCATGACGAGGTTGAACAGTGTGGGGGAGAGGGAGGATCCTTGTGGAACGCCTAGGTCTGCAGGCACAGGTGTAGATAGCACATTGTCGATCTTGAACTTCTGAGACCGGTTGTGGAGGAAGGACGAGAACCACTTGAGAACAGTTCCCAATTGACCCATTCTAGTGCTTAGCAGCTCCAGTAAGTTCTCATGTTTGACCGTGTCAAATGCTGACGAGAGGTCGAGAAGGATGAGGAGGCAGGACTCATTGCGATCAAGAATTTGGAGGGCGTCATCAATTATGTGTGTCATAGCTGTTTCCGTGCTATGTTTCGCTCGGAAGCCTGATTGATGAGGGTTGAGGAGGTCAAAATGGTCAATGTGTTTTGTTAGTTGGAGTTGGACACATTTCTCCAGCAGTTTGGCCATGGTGGGGATATTGGTGATGGGCCGGTAATTGTTTAGGTCAGACGGATCTGCTGTAGGTTTCTTAAGTATAGGTGTGACTTGCCCTACCTTGAGGGAGTCTGGAATGAGGCCTTGTTGTAGGGAGCTGTTGATAATTTTGGTCCAGAGAGGCAGGAGCAGGGGGATGAAGTCTTTTACAGCATTAGCAGGTAGAGGGTCTGTGAGGTGATTAGAGGGCTTCAAGGTGCAGAGCAGTTTGTGTATTGCTTCTTCCGAGTAGGTATCGAAGTACAGCCAGGATGCCTTGTTTTTAGGCTGAGTGTTAGACATTCTGGTGTGGTTGGGGAGTCGGCTCACATCCATGATGAGGTCATTTCTTATGTTGTCAGTCTTTAGCTTAAAGAAGGCAGAGAAGGCTTCACAGTGTGGGGTGTCGCTTGTTGTGCTGTTTGGTTGTGAGGGTTGAGTCTTTGTTTGGGTCTTGATTAGTTCGAACAGCTTTCTTGGCCTGTTTTTTGCTTGGTCCAACTGACTGCTAAAGAAGACCGACTTAGTGCGCTTTATTTTCCTGAAGTAGGCATTTCTCTTGTTCTTGAGCCTTTTGAGGTGCAGTGCTGAAGGGTCCGATCTCCAGGTGCGCTCTGCCATTCGCATAGTACGCCTGTCGTCATTGAGTCTATCGTCATACCAGGGGTTAGAAATTTTGGTGGAGACTCTCTTCAGTTGCAATGGGGAGACTTCATTGACTATTGTATTCATAGAGTCAAGGTAGTGGTCGGTCAGTGATTGAACATCCGAGGCACCTGAAGGGGGAAGGAGGAGATTGCCGATGTGGGGAGGTAGGGTAGAGGGGTTAAGATTCTTCATGTCCCTTTTCCATGTTTTGCATTTGATTGGTTGAGCCGGGATAGGTTTAACTTTTTCATTGATAAAGAAGGTGATAATGTGGTGATCTGACCAGTCGCAGGGTTGGATCGCCTCCAGTTGTGTAGTGTTCTCTTTGGCAATGATGAGATCGAGTATCGAGCCTTTGTCGTGTGTTGGTCTATCGCATATTTGGGTGAGGTCAAGCGCATTAACCACATCGATGCTATGCATTTTCCCGCTGTGTGCTGGAAGCAACAAAAACACATGTTACATGACGAGCTGGGCTCGTCATGAGCGTAGCAGGAGGCTACCTCATGACGAGCCCAGCTCGTCATGAGTGTGGAAGGGGTTAAGGAAACTTTTGAGACTATTCCCCATTGTGTCCTTCGGATCGTTCCAGTGGAGATTGAAGTCACCCAGGTAGACTTGGGTGGTCTGCCGACCGGCATTGGACGAGATCATGTCCATGAGTTGTTGGGTGAATATGAGATTGTCACCAGGCGGGTGATAGATGAGATGTAAGGCACAAACTTGTTTGCCCTCGCTGGTGATGTCGAGGCAGAGGAGTTCACAGGAGGAAAGGGAGGGGGAGGTGACTTGAGTAACTGAAGAACACATTCATTTGTGGTAGGCACGGGGAGACAAAGCGATTTGCCTGGAATCAAAGGATGTTGAGCTGATGCCGAGATTCGAACGTAGCTCCCCAGCTCTAAAGTTCGCAATTCTAGAACTTGTGGTGGGAGGTGTGTCTAAAAGTGTATGTCGGTGCTGGCCATCAATGAGAGAGACCTGTGCATTTTTCAAATTGGTGGTGAAAAAATACGAGTATGTTGCTGGAGATGTGGGCCGCCGTGCCACCAATGTACTTACCGGGGGAGGGTAAACAGCCATTATTCCGCAACTTTCTTTCCGCATAGCATCAATCCGCATACTTTCATTACGAAAGTACCATAACTCCGCAATGCCATTATAACGCATGGCATTAAATTTTATACGAAATTCGTTGTAAATGCATGAATGTTAAAAGCATGTGTTTTTTTTAATGTTTGGATAAGGTAAGTATGGGTATAGGGGTATATATTTTGAGGTACTGAGGTATGTTTTGGGGTGTTTCGGTATTGTATAGGTTCAAATATAGTTTTGGGTTATGGGGTACAGGGGTAGTTTTAGGGTTTAGGGATAGGTATGGGTTTTGGGGTACAGGGGTATTTCTAGGGTTCAGGGCTAGGTTTGGATTTTGGGGTATAGGGGTATTTTTAGGGCTCAGCGGTAGGTTTGGGTTTTGGGGTACAGGGGTATTTTAAGGGTTCAGGGCTAGGTTTGGGTTTTGGGGTACAGGGGTATTTTTAGGGTTCAGAGTTAGGTTTGGGTTTTGGGGTACAGGGGTATTTTTAGGGTTCAGGGCTAGGTTTGGGTTTTGGGGTATAGGGGTATTTTTAGGGTTCAGGAGTAGGTTTGGGTTTTGGGGTACAAGGGTGTTTTTAGGGTTTAGGGATAGGTTTGGGTTTTGGGGTACAGGGTATATTTATAGGGTTAACATGGGTTAGTGTTTAAGGGTGTTTGGGTATTTTAAGGAGTAAGGGTGGGTTGTGATTATGGGGTGCAGGGGTATTTAAAGGGAGCAGGGTGGACACCCGGAGCTGGAATGTACAGAACCTGGGAAGAAAAAACAATGATATATTGGGCACAACACTCGCTTTTTTTTCCGTAATCCCGCGCCTCAGCACATGATATGAGACATGGCATTAAGGGCGGAACGTACCACACCCCCCCAGCGTTTGTCACGCCTCCAGCACTCGCCCACAGCACAATGCAGACACGCCCAAAACAGACTACTTTGCTGGCACGGTTCTTTTACCTTTTAAATGTATATGGTGGGCGTCTGCATAGCCTATGTCCTTCTGCTGCAACTGCCCTTTCCAACGCTGTATTGGGTGTTGTGATTGGTGCTGTGGTTCCTGAGATTACCCGCCTCAAAGGTTTGGGCTCTCTCTTTCTTATATTAGTATTACCCGCCTCAAAGGTTTGGGCTCTCTCTTTATTATATTAGTATAGATAGATAGCGCGAACTCGACAACATGGCATGAGCACAATTTACATTACAGAAGAACACATTCATTTGTGGTAGGCATTGGGAGACAAAGCGATTTGCCTGGAATCACAGGATGTTGAGCTGATGCCGAGATTCGAACGTAGCTCCCCAGCTCCAAAATTCGCAATTCTAGAACTTGTGGCGGAAGGTGTGTCTAAAAGTGTATGTCGGTTCTGGCCAACAATGAGAGAGACCTGTGCATTTTTCAAATCGGTGGTGAAAAAATATGAGTATGTTGCTGGAGATGTTGGCCGCCGTGCCAACAATGTACTTAGCGGGGGAGGGTAAACACCCATTATTCCGTAACTTTCTTTCCGCATACCATCACTCCGCATACTTTCATTACGAAAGTACCATGACTCCACAATGATATTATAACGCATGGCATTACATTTTATATGCCTTACCACGCATACATTTACAACGAAATTCGTTGTAAATGCATGAATGGTAAAAGCATGTTTTTTTTTTAAATGTTTGGATAAGGTAAGTATGGGTATAGGGGTATATGTTTTGGGGTACTGAGGTATATGTTTTGGGGTGTTTGGGTATTTTAAGGGTTCAGATATAGTTTTGGGTTATGGGGTACAGGGGTAGTTTTAGGGTTTAGGGATAGGTATGGGTTTTGGGGTACAGGGGTATTTTTAGGGTTCAGGGCTAGGTTTGGGTTTTGGGGTATAGGGGTATTTTTAGGGTTCAGGGGTAGGTTTGGGTTTTGGGGTACAGGGGTATTTTAAGGGTTCAGGGCTAGGTTTGGGTTTTGGGGTACAGGGGTATTTTTAGGGTTCAGGGCTAGGTTTGGGTTTTGGGGTACAGGGGTATTAGGGTTCAGGGGTAAGTTTGGGTTTTGGGGTACAGGGTTATTTTTATGGTTCAGGGCTAGGTTTGGGTTTTGGGGTACAGCGTTATTTTTATGGTTCAGGGCTAGGTTTGGGTTTTGGGGAACAGGGGTATTTTTAGGGTTCAGGGGTAGGTTTGGGTTTTGGGGTACAGGGGTATTTTTAGGGTTCAGGGGTAGGTTTGGGTTTTGAGGTACAGGGGTATTTATAGGGTTCAGGGATAGGTTTGAGTTTTGGGGTACAGGGTATAATTATAGGGTTAAGATGGGTTAGTGTTTAAGGGTGTTGGGGTATTTTAAGGAGTAAGGGTGGGTTATGATTATGGGGTGCAGGGGTATTTAAAGGGAGCAGGGTGGACACCCGGAGCTGGAATGTACAGAACCTGGGAAGAAAAAACAATGAAATATTGGGCACAACGCTCGCTTTTTTTTCCGTAATCCCGCGCCCCGCACACGCCCCCAGCACACGCCCACAGCACACGATAGGAGACATGGCATGAAGGGCACAACGTACCACACGCCCCCAGCGTTTGTCACGCCCCCAGCACACGCCCACAGCACAACACAGACACGCCCAAAACGGACTACTTTGCTGGCACGGTTCTTTTACCTTTTAAATGTATATGGTGGGCGTCTGCATAGCCTATGTCCTTCTGCTGCAACTGCCCTTTCCAACGCTGTTTTGGGTGTTGTGATTGGTGCTGTGGTTCCTGAGATTACCCGCCTCAAAGGTTTGGGCTCTCTCTTTATTATATTAGTATAGATGTAACAAAAAGATGTTAATATTTCACTTCTGTTCTTGGATTTTCGTCACAATAAAATACACTGAACATAATCTTCACAAAAGTTATTTACAACACTTTAAGCTACTGCTATTATAAATTACAATAACTTTTATTTAAGTATTAATTATTGAAAAAAAATTAAAAGGCATTGTTATTTGGAATATCAATACATGTAAGTCACGTAAATACAACACATATTGCATTACAAATGCTATAGGTGTCACATTTGCGAAAGTTATAACTATTGGCATTGTAAATGACAAAGCTATTAATTTCGCTATTTTCAAAAACAAAACATAAATAAAAAATTTGTCATTTACAATACCAATAGCTCAAACTTTCCTAATGCGAAACCTATTGCATTGCAAATGCTTGTTTTAATTTTTCAGTGGTTATATGTGTTTAGCATATATATGTTTTAATCAATGAATTATATATAAAAAGGATTTTTTTTAAATAAAGCATAATTTCTATATATGTGGTATTCAGGTTAGAGTTTTACGTTGGCCTCAGGTTGATATTTGAAAGAATGTTATTTTGGATTGAGTGATATTTTCTTCTTTCAGTAATGGTTAGGGGGGGGCTTTGCTGTTGTTTCTGGTGTATTAACCCTATCCCTTTGGTTTGAGGGGTTGTTCTCTTTTGCCTCTTACAGCCTGATTCATCAAGCTAAATTGCACTTGCAAAGGGCAAGATTCTCAGAATCTTGCTTTTTGCGAGTGCAATTTTTGCATTTGGGATTCATCATCCCAAATGCAAAAATCGCTATTAAAGAATTCGCACATTTGCGAAGAATTGCATTTAAGGAATCTCTATTTGAGATTCCTTAAATGCAATTCATGAATCATTTTAAAATTGCGAAATTGCAATTTTGGGCCGCTATTTACCGAGAGGTCAGACCTCGTGGTAAATAGCAAAAACTTAGAAAAATGCATTTAAATGCATTTTTCTAAGTTGCATGTTACACACACACATGTCCTTTGGACATGAGTGTGCGCAACACCAATGTAGATTAAATTTCAGGGGTGCTACAGGGTGTCCTTTGGACACCCCTGCACCCTTGAAATCGCATCCTTATTTGCGATTAGCCAATTGCTAATCGCAAATAAGGAACATGTAGGAATCGCAATATTTTTTGCAATTCCTACATGCATCCCGTTTTGCAAGTCCTTAATAGCGATTCCTTATGAATCGCTATTAGGGGCTCGCAAAACGGGAGAATGATGAATTTGGCTGTTAGTGTCTACTGTCCTTCAGCCCTCTATTTGAAGAGGAATTTGTCAACCGTACAAATGTTTCTAGGACATCAAGATCACTGGCAGACCCATGCCAAAATAAGTCATTCAAGGACACCCTCATTAGCAGCTGAACAGTCACCCCAGCCAGAAATATGATCAAACACTTCCAGGATTCTGACTCATTCTTAAATGAACCCAAAGCTGCCTACATCAAACCTGGTCAAACAAAATGTAGGCACCAACCCAATGGTCTCTTCTGAACATTGTCCAATATACAGACAAGAAGGTGAAATTCCTTTTATAAAGATCTGCATATAAAAGGGCCACTTTCCTTAACAATTGAAAACCTAAAAGAGAAGATTTCTGACTAATCCTGTCTTCAATTTCTATTTTTTTGCACATGTTTTATTTTAACTTTCTACGGGGTCCTCAAAATCTATGAAAGGCATAGAGTAAACCTAGAAACTTTAATCCTAAAGCAGGTGTGTTTTCTGACTTTGAAAATGTAACTGTTGGGGGTTGTTTTCTTTTTCTGATTTTCTTTTTACACGGAAAACTATTTGCTTCATCAATAGCACTCTGAACTTCTTCCTCAAGCAAAATAAACGCTTAAATCTTGATCTTGATAACGGTGGAAATCCAATTTGGGGATTATAATTTGAAAATACTGCAATCAAAGGAGCATCACCTCAGAGGTGCAATTTTCAGAGTGCAGTAAGAGAAACAACAAATTGTTGGCATGTTATTTCCCATTCCAGGGTGTGAAACCTCGGATCAGGTTCAATGTCAAACCTGGGATCTGGCTAAATTTGTGAGCTTGCTTATTTGTGCAACTCATTCTCACACCATTCAGTGGGAAAGTAATTTGCACCTGTATTTTGCGACCCCTTGTCACCACATTTGCATTGTCATGTTCCTGTCTCCCATTTACTGTTTGTACACCCACACCTACTGTAACCTAGAAGCCCTGTGTCTAGACAGACAGTTTGATCTGGCAAAGTGCAGTTAATGTCACTCTCAGGGGCATATTATCAAGATGTGTGTTAAAAAACGCACATCGCACATTTCCCTATCGCCGGATTTTATCGCCGTGATAGCGCGTTATTATAAATGCGCAACACGTAGGCGATATAAAATCCAGCGATAGTCGGCAATAGGGAACATTAGCGCGTGAAAACAAGCATTGTTGTCACGCGCTAATGTGTGCCTTGATAATATGGGGGGGTGGATTCAGCTTTATGATCCACACCCCCATGTTAACAATGCCTAACACCTGATCAAAGCAGGCGTTGGGAGACCTGCGATAAATGAGTTTATCGCAGGTCTCCTTCTCCCAACGCCTGCCTTGATAATAGGGTGTTACCACCTCCAACCACATTCTACATGTGGTTGGGGGTGGGAACGCCCACCCTGCATCCCATTAGCGTTATCTATCGCCCCAGCGAGAGGGCGATAGATGAAGTCAAGAATACGTCTCTAACTCCAGTTAGAGGCGTATTGAGAATAGTTCGATAATAAAAAAAATGCGTTAGCGACTTTACAAAGTCGCTAACGCTTTTATCGCGGGCTTGATAATATGCCCCTAAATTCTGGTTTTGTGGCTCATTAGTTTGGTGCTTTTAAAAGGCAGATAAATCAAGTGTCATGTTCCTTGGTGCCATAAACCCTGACTAAAAGGTTGCCAGTTTTTGGCGTGTGAGATATTGGAGGACCAAAATCCCCGATTTGGCAAATATGATTTTACTCTACTGAATGGGGAATAACCATATAGCTTCAGAGCCCGACTGAGTTTTTTATTTTTACCGTGTGGTTTGGCACAACCCCTGAAATGTTCTTACTGCTGTCAGCAGGGAGAAAGAGCCAGCGGGAGGGATGGTGAATGATGGCGTGGTGTGGTGAGGGGTTGTGGAGATCAGTGCAGGCTGGAGTGAATCCATGGGGGTATGGGCGGCTCCACCGTGCTGCTGAAGGAGGTACAGCTGGAGGCCAACCCCATATATTTTTTTGCAGAGTTTTATATAGCGCGAACTAGACCCGAACCGAATCAGGTATCAGAGCGCTTTACATAGCACCAGTTACGTTACAATTTTTTTATTTTAGGCACGGGGAGATTAAGTGATTTGCCCAGAATCACAGGAGGTTTTTGGCGTCGTTACCGAGACTCGAACCCAGATCCCCAGGTCCTAGGTAGAGCGCCTTAGCCGTTAGGCCAACCCCTCTCCTACCTCCTATTCCTGAAGCATTTAACAGCATCCCATGTCTCTAGACCTGGAATAATCAGGCCTAAGTATCAGAAGTTAGGACTTCAGATGAAAAACTTCCACTCATAATAGTGAGGGAATAACTTGTTTTTCATTTTTGTCTTATTAACACTAGCTTATTGTTGATAAAAGCAAAATGTGAGTTGACAGTCCACATCACAGCTCAACCTCGACTTTTCACAGATGGATTTTTATGACAGACAGAATGAAGCAGAATGCAGCAGGAGGAAGTTTTAACACAGCAAGGAGGTCTGATCTTTCCTATCTGGTGTGATGGTTCATTTAGGGCAAACATATGCTACAGAAATAAAAGAAATAAAAAATTAAACCGGCTGCTACCTAAATGCTTGCAAAACAAAATAATAAAACAAAAATAACCAATATGTATATCTTTAATAAAATATTGTGGGTGGTTACTAGTAGGCAAGTGTACTTAGAACACATATAGAAATTGTTTTTAGTTTTAGTGCACAGCATAGGAAAATATGATTCTGTTTACGCAAAGAAAAGGTACCATTGGCTTTGAATTACCGTAACCTAAAGATATGGTTTAACCACACAGGGATGACTTTAAAAAAAGTAAAAACATAGAGATTGAAAGAAGTGTTAGGAAAGAACAGTTTTGGTCCTCCAACCTTGGCAGCAGAGTGTGCTTCTCTTTAGGCAGATGTGCCCATGTGATCAGGTAAAATTCCATCACTCACAGTGCAAGAGAGCCAGTGTGGGCATCATGGATGCTGTGGTGGAGAGAAGTGAAATGTGGATGGCTCAAGAACATACCATGAATAGAGTGACCCAAAGCATGTGTGTTCATTGACGTCATTTCGAGGCTGCCAGGGGTTGCAGCTGTGACGCCTGGCTTGCCCCTTGAGAGCCCTGGCACTGCCTTTGGTACCCCTGTGCTCAGAGATGGCAACATTAGTGCCTGGAATGCAGGGCAGCTCATCCTAATGGATGTGGGTTAGGGCTCCACTTCCCTAGTTTTACTTTCAGTTTTTCATTACAGAAATAGTTAATAACATTATTCACTATTCGAACATTGGAATGTTGGGAGCTCCATTGCAGACAATGGAGTGCTCCCTGCTTCTACGGGCGGGTAAAGGCCCGCAGAGCAACATTCCAATGTTCTACAAAGGCTTCTCGAAGTTCGAGGGGATTTATATCCCCTCGAACTTCGAGAACCCTTTGTTTAATTTATTAGAACATTCTGCCCTCTAGTGGCAGAATGTTCTAATAGCCTTATAGCCCTTCGTAGCAGGGCTATACCGGCTATTAAAGTCCTGCTGTTTCGTTAAAGTCCCTCGCCTTCGGCTCGGGCCTTTAACGATTCTGCGGGCCTTTATTAGCCGGTATAGCCCGCTACGGCGGGCTATAAGGCTATATTAGAATAATAAATAATGGAGTACAGTCAGCTGGAATATGATGCTCTATGGCAGCTAAGGTAACTAAGAATGCTTTTAAATGTATGCTTGCCTCTGAGAGTGTGTTTATGTGAGAAAGAGTGAGTGAATGTGTTAGTCTGTGTAAGCATGTGTCTGTGAGTCAAATTAAAAGTCAAATGACGTGTGATGTCACTTCTGTTACCACTGGCTTTTTGGTGGATCGACGCCCTTGTGTGTGTAGGCTGTACATATTTATGTATCTTGCTATTTATGACTTTATATAATCTGAGGCTGTGGAACAGCTCAATCTATCTCTAAGAGCGAATCAAAATCTTTATATTGTGAAGGAACGCCGCAAACAGCATCATAAGATTTCCCGTTTAAAATATGTATGGCCCTAAGTTCAACAGACAGGTTTATAACTTAGTGGTAGTAAAATGCTGAAAATAACTGGGGACTGGTGAAGGGAATGTAATACTCTGCATAAAATATTTTTCCTACATTCAAGTTTACAAAATGGCATTTGCTTTTTATTGCTTTTTATTTCTGTTTTTGTTTATTGTACAGTAAAAAACTGTGTTTTCTTCCAAAGGCTTTGACTGACCCTGGGTTTACGGTAGTAGTCTCGTAGGATAATAAGATATTTGAAAGAACCACTGTGCAAACTGGTATATACTTTTATAATATCAATAAAGAATATTTTATGTTGCACTATCTCCGTTTCAGAATCGTTTTATCATGTGGTATTAAGCAAATTGTTCGTGCATACCTAGTAGCCTTAATCAGGCCTATGAGAGAACCTTTATTGGACAATAATGGGTTATGAATGGCCTGTTATTGCTCATCAAACCATTTTTTCATTCGTTTTATTAGGTGTAGATTTGTGCTATTTCTGGGGACAATGATAATTTTAATTGTAATTGCCCATTACCTTTCCTTTCCTATTACACTGCTCTTCATTTAAAAAACAAAAAACATTTTCTCTCCTACAAGTCTCTGTTTTAAATGTTTCTCCTTAAAAAAAGACCCTGGCAGGGGTCTATGAGAGAAACGGTATACCTTTCCTAAATAAACCGAGCAAAAACATCCATCAATACTATTTTAGAAGCTTTACACATCTCACTTCGACGGGAGCCTTGACCCACTCAGCCTCTATGCTGTATTGGATTCGTTCTGGATCTCAACTCAAGTGTTATTTTAGCAAAAAGGGATGCGTTATTGGAACAATTCTGATGTACATCTGTAGATATATTAGTTGTATAGCGCACTGATCCATCTGAATATTGGTAACAGTCCGAAGCACTATAAACTTAGTACTGAAGCTGCCCTTTTGACGAGGTTTAATAAAGCGCCAACCAGGCTGCTGAATAAGCTTCAACGTGCTGGACCCCATGAGGTTCAGGGTCCTCTAATGCACTCAGGATGTATATTTGGCAAGTCTGTGCTCTGGGGCCAGTGTACTTCCGGTTTATTAAGTCCAAACTAGAATCAAGTGCCCATTTGGACTACTTACTTAGAGTTGATGTCTCAGGGTTATCAGTTTTATGTGACACCTGAGTCTGAAAGTCTCTCTTGTGCAGGATGCTCCACTGTCTCCCAGATGTGAAGGACCCTGTGACGTCATCATTAGAACAATGGATCTTGGGACTGAGGAGAACGCACTGCAGACAGGAGTAAACATGGAATATCTGAGGCCGCGTCCAGTGGGTTGAGACCAGGTCCTGTGCCATTTCAGGGTCATTGAAGAATGATGCCTCTGGACGTGTGGCCACTGAGGTAGCACGTGATTTCAGATCAGCCCCAAAGAGGCTTCTCACAGGCTTATTCTGAGCGAGGTGCCAGGCTCCAGAGGAGAGGAGGTGTGTCGTGTAAGTTAACTCCTTACCTCAGTGTAGAGGTGTGGTCAGAAGTACACATGTGACCCATCTGGATTCTGGCACCACTGATGGATGCAGAAGACGTGCAGGTGTGACCGAGAGCGAGGGATGAACGTCTGGAACAATAGATGTATGGATGAGTGATTGGACGGATGCGTGGTTTATGGAAAGGTGAAAGGGTGTGTACGTGATGGATGGAAAAGCAGATGGATGGATGGAATGTTGTAATAAAGGATGAAAGGAATGGGTGGATAGATAGAAGAATGTATTGTTGTGTGTTGTGTCTGTGTCTCGAGCCCTGTTCATTATACTTCTAGGCTCGAGCACAGCTGTGTTCTTGTGCTCGTGCGTCCTGTCAATGTGTCATGGTTTGAACTGTGGTGGCGTTGGAGTTGGTGCGGGTGGTGAGTGCTGGTTGGCGGCTGCGTCCGCATCTCGATTATGCTGACAATAAAGCAGTTCTACTAAAATTACTGCCTACGTGTATTCAACTTAACAATGGCGACGATGGCGCATAACCCCAAGAGAACCCACAAATTTTTTAAAGAATTTTGATGACGAGAAAACAATTGTTATGTTATGTTAATTTCGATTTATATAGCGCCAAATCACCGACAGGTCTCTTAGCGCTTGTTTTGGGAACCTATCCTGGCTTTCCCTGCGAGATAACCCCTACTGGGCATCCCCAAGGTGAAGACCAGGCATCCCATCGCAGTTGGGCCGTAGTGGAGATTAAGCAAGCTATTGCCCAGAGTTGCAGAGTGTGAACCCATGATTTGAGTAGGCACCGAGGCGAGAATTATTGAGTCCAAGGACATTTTGAGCTCAAGACCCTGCCGCGTCGGGAATTGAACCCTGGTCCTGGGTCTGACCTCTGCATCAGGGTCTGCCTCCTCTAACCAGTGAGCCACACTTCTCTGTTGGAGATGAATCTATCCAACGGAAACAACAAGACCAATCGCATTTTGCCAACGACAGAAGATGCCCAGCCTTGGGACAAACGTGTGCTTATTGCAAGATGACCGGTCATTTTGCAAGAGCGTGTAAGAATAAAGAAGTAGGGTGCATTGTGGAGCAGTGTGATGAGGAAGATGACAGCGGGGAGCAAGAGTTTAGTAATGGTGTAGTTTCTTATGTTTGTGATGAAATTGACAACAACTGTGACATCGAGAACTTAGGAGTGAGTGTTAACATTGTGTAGGTTTGGGGCTTAATTGGGACAAGGTCTTTTTTGAGGTGAACAGGGAAAAAGTACTAAGTAGTATAGTATGGAGAGTTTTAGTGAGTATTTTAATTTGTTTGATTTTGTTTTGTGAAGGGGGGAGAAGTGTTGGGTTTGTGTTTTTGTGTGTGTGTTTCGTGTTTGTTTTTGTGTTGTTGTTGTGAAGAGGGGAGAAGTGTTGTGTCTGTGTCTCGAGCCCTGTTCATTATACTTCTAGGCTCGAGCCCAGCTGTGTTCTTGTGCTCGTGCGTCCTGTCAATGTGTCATTGTTTGAACTGTGGTGGCGTTGGAGTTGGTGCGGGTGGTGAGTGCTGGTTGGCGGCTGCGTCCGCATCTCGTCCATGATTTGGGATTATGCTGACATTTAAACAGTTCTACTAAAATTACTGCCTGCGTGTATTCAACTTAACATTGTGATAAAGTATGAAAGTATGGATGGGTGGGTGGAATGTTGTCATAAAGGATGAAAGGTATGAACCACACGGAGGATCCACTAGTTAAAATTATAGACCAATGGAGAGCAGATGGCTTTGTGCTGGAGGATGAGGACTGGAGAGAGGCAGTCTCTTCCCCCAAAATAGTCGCGGTTCAAATGAGACTAAGACTAGTTCAACTGAAGATCTTACATCGGTCATATGTCACAGGTCCCGACTGGTAAGGATGGGTTTAGTGAATGATGGGATGTGTCGTAGAGGTTGTGGGGAGATGGGTACATTCATACATATTCTATGGAATTGCACAGAAATAAAGGACTACTGGGTTAAAATACACAACAAGATTCGGGAGGTGCTAGGGGTAAAAGTGCCGGTGGAGGCCCGAAGATGTGTCCTTTATGTTTTGGGAGCCGACCGACCTTAACACACATGGGAAACTATGGGTGACACTGGCTTGCATGATAGCCAAGCGTAACATTGCACAATTATGGGGAGCTAACCAGGTGCCACAGAGGGGGAAATGGATGGAGGACCTAGATTGGTGCATGTTTAGAGAGAGATCAGTGTATGTGGCCAGGGGCCGACGGGGAAAATAGGGGAAAGTCTGGGGTGCGTGGAATTCCTATAGGGGAGATATATGTACTCCTCCGTCTGTCATTGAAGATGCTGTGACGTCGGATTCTCCCGACCCTTGAGTACAATCCTCGATAAAATGTTTGATATGGAAATGTATGTATAATCGATGCGATTGATTGTCTGTTTTATGTTGTTTTATATGATAATAAAAAGATTTTAAAAAAATAAATAAAGGATGAAAGGTTAGATGGAATGTTGTTATAAAGGATGAAAAGAAGGGATGAAAGGATGGATGGATGGATGATGAAAAGTTGATTAGTATACAAGGCTGAAAAGATGCATGGATGGATGGATACATAGAAAGAAGAATAGAACGATCAAAGGAAATGTTCTAGGGTTACAGCTGGTTTTGGTCCTGGAGTGACATTAGCAGTATAGTTCAAATTGGGGTGTAGGAAACATGGGTTGTTGTTGCAGTACCACCCTCCCCACACTTTTTGCCTGTCATTTGATGCAACTTTGACTGAAGTGTACTGGGTTCCTTCTAACAAGGTACCCAGTACCACTGTTCTTTCCCTAAAACTGTATACTTTTCCCCAGTTAGCAATACCTTTAGCATCCTCTGTAAGTCCCAAGTAGATGGTATCCCTGGTGCCTAGGGCCTGAGGTACTAAAGAGGGTCCCCCAAGGACTGAGACATGAATAGTGCCACTTTAAGGGACTCCACATCAACCTCATGAAGGGCCGCCATGGCAGGCTGCGTTTGTTGGTGCAGACAAAAGTGAAAACATCCCTGTGTGCCATGTCCCCTAACACTGCATGTAGTATTTGTAAGTCACCCCTACAGCAGGCCTTACAGCCCTACGGCCGGGTGCTTATTATTAATTTATTTAGAGGGCATACTTGCATGAGTAGATATGTCCCTATGCTTGTCAGTCCTATTACTGCCAGTGCAAGTGGACAGGGAATCCATTTTAGAACATGTGCTGGACGGGAGACATTGTTTAGTTCGCATGTGATACATCGCATGCCATTACAACGCGGTTGTTACAACAACTGCGTTGTTACATCGCATACGATTACATCGCAAGTCGTTACAATGACTTGACATAGGGAGCAGAAGTTGTTGGAGTTATAATCCAACACCTTCCCTGCTGTTGCACAAACTGGAGTAGGAATAGTAAATTATACTATTCCTAAATCCAGCACGCCCCCTACAGCATGTCGTTGTAACGACTTGCAATGTAATTATAGGTTATGTAATAACGAGGTCGCTGTAACGGCATGCGATATATCACATGCAAACTAATGTAATATATTCGTGCTGGAAACTGGTAAAAATGAGTTCCCCAGTCACTGAAATAACGATGTTTGGTATGAAACATCTCACATTCAGAAACCCATCCTGATTTCAGTGGTGGATTCATGAATACATGCACACAGAGGCCACCTTAGAGGTGCTCCCTGTAAACCTACCAACCTCTAGTGTGTTGGCTGACGGGTCTCTACTAGACTGCCACCCGACACCCGAGACAGATTTCTGACCTCCCAGGTTGAGGGCCTTTGTTCTCAGGAGGTCAGAACCAAAGCCTGACGGGAAGAGAGTGTTCACACTCCCTCCCACAGGTTGACCTATTGCGCTCCTAGGCCGGCAAACTTCAAAGAAGCTCCCGCCTTTGAAATGTGAACCAGGCTCCCTTTACAGTTGAGGTGAAAAACTCTGGGACAGGGTTTTGCCCACTCCCTACAGGAAGTGGTCATATATGGGGCGTAGTGACCCCAGAGGTGAGTATCCCATTTGCTTCCACCCTCCACTCCCCTAACACAATTAAATTCAGTATTTAGAGGAGACCCTGGCACCAGAAAATCCTATCCTGCCTTGCTGAAAGATGAAGGACATGCAGAGTCGCTTCCTGCAAGAAATGTTGACCCAGCAATTGACCTGGCGCCAAGCCTGCCTGCCGACATCGACAGCTGCACCAAAAGTCAACTTGTCCTGCAGCTGCTGAGTCCCCAAACACACAAGACATGCCAATACTTCATCCAGGAACCAAGACCTCATGAGAAGTAGCAAACCTGCTTCCCTGCAACCTGCAGGCATCAAAAGACTCCTGTGAGGACTTTGTGACCGCAGACCCCAAGTCCTGAAGACACTGCTGCACCCGTCGCTCCAAGCCCAATTTGAAGTGGGCCAACTGTGTCATCGTGGTCCCCTAGCCCTTCAGAGAACTCTCCGACATTGCCTGCAGTCTTTGCACACTGGCACCCTCTACCTCGACTGCTCCTGGTAAGAAAAACCTGATGCTTAAGGACCCCTCTGCACCCCTTGCCCCTGAGCCGAGGAGAAGAGGACCAAAGGTGTCCCTATGTACCTGGGCACCATGAGGCCTGAGTCCCCCTGTTTGTTGAGCCGGACTTCTACTCCAGTCTGAGCCTCCAGCCTCTTTACGCAAAGACGAATCCACATAGTGTAACATTGGGCACCCTATGCTCTTTTGTATCCCTGTACACGGCCACCTTAGTGCAGCTGGTGGTGTTCTGCTAGTGCTGCCTTGGACCTTTACCACCACTCACCTTAACTCCTGGAGAATGGTCCCGTAAATCGCTGAATTATAACTGGATGCCACATTGACTTTTCTTCCCTTCGGATTACATTGCAGGCTCCAGAAGTTGCACTCTGTCGACTTTTCTGAATTAAAAATAATTCCTATTTAAATCATACTTACCTGAATGATTTTCTTCTGATGCCTAAATATATCTATATATATATATATATATATATATATATATATATAGCCATACTAATATTATAAAGAGATAGCCCAAATCTTTGAGGCGGGTAATCTCAGTAACCACAGCAACAATCACAACACCCAATACAGCGTTGGTAAGGGCAGTTGCAGCAGAAGGACATAGGCTATGCGGACGGCCACCATATTTTTTTTTTTTGCAGAGTTTTATATAGCGCGAACTTGACCCAAACTGAATCAGGTATCAAAGCGCTTTACATAGCACCAGCTACGTTACATGAGGACACACATTATTTTTTGTTCGGCACGGGGAGATTAAGTGATTTGCCCAGAATCACAGGATGTTTGGCGTCGTTACCAAGACTCGAACCCAGATCCCCAGGTCCGAGGTCGAGCGTGCCAGCAAAGTAGTCCCTTGTGGGCGTGTCTGCGTTGTGATGTGGGCGTGGGCTGGGGGCATGACTAACGCTGGGGGCATGTGGTACGGCCATCACATCGTGGGCTGTGGGCGTGTGCTGGGGCGTGACAAACGCTGGGGGCGTATGTCCGCCCTTCATGCCATGTGGGTCATACATACAAGCGCCAATTACTTTGCTGCGCAGCATCAAGGGGCACACTGGGGGCGTGACACGCTGGGGGCATGAGAAACGCTGGGGGCGTGTGTCCGGCCTTCATGCCATGTGAACGCATTTGCGCCGCATCAAGGGGCACGCTGGGGGCGTGTGCTACGTTCCGCCCTTCATGCCATGTGGGTCGTACATTAATAAGAAGATCGTCTGCTGTGGCCGTTTGCTTGGGGCGTGACAAACCTGTTCACCTGGAGGCCTGGTAAGTAACGTTACTGCAGCCTCTCCTGCGCGCTGTTACTGAACTCTCTCATTCAACGAAATTACACGCGCCTGCTACTATCAACCAGGGCTCTAGCCGGTGGATCAGTACACTAATTACACGCGCCTGATAACATCAACCAGGGCTGCAGCTGGGCCTCAAGCGGGGGAACATGCGCCTGCTAACATCAAACAGGCCTGCATCTGGGCCTCAAGCGGGGGAACACGCAAATGAGCGTGTCTGCGCGGGACAGTTACTGCAGCCTCTCCTACTCGCTGTCACTCAACTCTCTCATTAAACGGATTTACCCGCGGCTGATAACTCTCTCATTCAACGACATTACACGCGCCTGCTAACATCAACCAGGGCTGTAGCCGGGCTCAGGCGGCGGATCACTACACCAATTACACGCGCCTGCTAACATCAACCAGGGCTGCAGCTGGACCTTCTCTGTCCCTATTCTAATGAAACAAAAAATGTTGTCTACCGCGAGATTTTAAAATAAATTGCCCTTGCCAAATACACACATTCTATTTCATACCCGGACAACGTCGGGACGGGCTGCTATATATATATGTAAAGATAACTGCTATTTTCATAAATTGGCGTGGAGCTCCTTCTTGAGTCGTGAATCTCATTTATAGACCATTATGTGTATTTTCAGATGTTTTGCGCCCCTGTGTGATAAGCCTAAGGCTGCTTGACCACACTACCCCCTAGCAGAGCACCTTGGGATTGCCCTATCAAGCCCCTGGACCCTTTGGAATATGTACATGTTATACCTCATATAAAGAGACAGCTTCTTACAGATTTTCTGCGTCTTGTTTGTGTGTAATGTATCGATTTCCATTTTTGCATACTCTAGCTAAGTCATGTATGTGGAGGATTGTACATTTTACATGCAGAAGTCATATATGCACATTAAAAAAACTTTGTGAATCGGGCCACATGTAATGGCTTAAGATAGAGTCCAGAAACATGCAACACGCTTCCTCAATGGCTGATGCCACCCCAGTCACTGAAAATCAAACTTTTCTCCCACCCATGACTGCAATAAGAATTATCTCATTTACACTCAACAAAAGTGCTGGAACTGAAGCAATGTGAAATATGACTCTGCCGGACCCTTGCCTGGTTCACTTCGTCCTTGGCAACAAGACGGGCAATGGAGCATGAGCAAGGCCGATGCAAGGCCGATGGATGCGCATCCCTAGCAACAGGTGCATCCACCTAGCAACAGGAAAGACTATAAGCGTATACACCTGGATCCTATTGTTTTATGACCTGGTACCTTTTACACGAACCGCCTCAAAGAAATTATTTCTCCTTCACTGTCACTTTTCAATTCGGAATTTGTTCTCAGCAAAGTGTAATGTAACACAACTAAGTGTAATCTTTGTTGTGTAACTTGTACCTCACAATCTGAAATGTGTCCACAGCAAAAGGTAAGGTAACAAAATGAAAGTGCTTATGTTTTTCTAAATCCCTCTGACACCCATTGGGTCTAGGCCACGTGATATAAAGCAAATAATAATGATGATAATAATAATAATAATAATAATAATACTAACAATTCTAATAATCATCATCATCATAAAATAATAATCCTATCCCTCCTCCTGTGAGCTGTCCGCAAGGCTCACAATTATTGTAAGATAGAGCTGTCTTTATGGCCCATGCATTACTGCACAGAAGGCTCTTAACCCCAAAAACTGAGCAGATGCATGAGGTCGCCATCCAACAATTGGTGCTTAATTTGAGCCAGTGGTTGCAGGTGGGTCCACGTCAATCATTTTTGGAGTCGGGGAATTATTTCTCATCCTCAGAATTTGACCTAGAGCAAAAGAGTGAAAAGTACACATGGAGAAAAGAGGGAGGCAGAGAAAAATGGTGAAACTATGACAAAAGGTGAAAGAAGGGGCCTGCAAGAGTTAAAGAATGGGGCAGAGAGTGTTTGTTGGTGGATTAAAGAATGTGCAGTCTTGTTATTCGAGACAACAGCATTCAATATCCCCAGCTTTAGGCTTCTGAGCAAAACGTTGGGATCCAGTGCTTATTGTATTATAATTTGACCAGTGTACCATAACCTATGAGTCATGCAGCCAACTACATACAAATGATGCAATGGGAGGTCCCTACAAGGGCAAAGTTCCAGCTTCAGATATGCCCTGTATCTGCTGCGGAGAACAGGGCTGCATCTATGACAGACCAATTCTAGGTAGACCTTCGGGTATCACCGGCTAGAAAATACCAAATTGCTGCCAGAGGCAACACATATGCCTGCATTGCCATAGGAATACAAGGACATATTGACACTATTCTTAAAGCACTGAAACTCCATCATTGGCCCTGGACTTTGGGAAGTTTTTGGACTTGGGGGAGTTCTGAAGGATGTGATCATCAAACTGCTTAAAATCGTCTAGGATGCAACCGGGTCCCAAGATCCTCGTGCACGGATTTACTCTCCCGGTATTATTTACTCCTTCTCTTGAAGTAACAGGTAGCTTGTGGCAACAGTATCATGCGGCGAACGCTGTACAAAAATCTGCAAACACATACGTTTAAAGTGCAAAATCCCAGTGGGGCAATCGAGCACTAAAGAAGTGGGGGCGTCCGCACCTTGCATGTGTTGGAGAGCCGCTGGAACAGGTATGTTTTGGATTACTTGAGAGTTGAGATTACATTGGAGAGCTCAACATAAAAATCAGGCTTTGAGATATTAGTAAATGCTACACAAAGCTTTCACTGGAGTGAAAACGTGTCCCATGAGTTTTGCACCCATTTCCTCCTCCCTAGTAAAGAAAGGGCTAACAAGTCTTCCTGCCCCACTAAATTGCAATCCTAGTTTTCAGTTGGGCGAAAGAGAAGCAACCAACATTTTACAGTGTATGCAGTTTGCAGAATACCTTGTCTTATTCTTCATCTCAAAACAGGTGAGCAAACCCAGTTTGCTCCACCCTAACTCTGCAAAAAAAGAAACAGTCCAACATTTTTACGTGGCATGTTTACATTGATGCAAAACTGTGAGTGAACTCTTCTCCAAACGGAGACTTTATTAGGCCTACGCCATCTCTAGGAGACAGTCTGGTGAACACCCAGCATCTATTGGCAATTTGCCCGCATCAATCCATTTACGGCTGATGATGTGGTCATTCCAGCCCCAGTGCTGTTGTACTGTGGTAGATTTTATTCCAGATCAGAATGTTTGTCTTCTCTGATTAGGGTTAGGACCCTCCGGCAGTAATTACCAATCACTGGCAGTGCCTTCATCCTCAGGGCCGTTTCTTGGTGAAAATTGAAAATGCTGCCCCCTCCCTTTTTTAGGTTTTGCCTGGCGTCCGCTGCGCAGCAGCGTTCGCGCAGGCGAAACCTAATGTTAGAACAGTATGGGGGACTTGAACCCGCCCCTTCTTCCATTGGCTAGCTCCATAAATGGAGGCTAGCCATTGGAAGAGATTGGCTGTCAATCCCTCTTTCCCCGTCGGAACGCGAATCGGGGGCGTTTCTGGGTCTTTTTTTAAGTCCCGCCCTCTCCTCTTCCCATTGGCTGGAATTTTACCTTCCAGCCAATGGGAAGGGGAGAGCACGAAAAACACGCCCCCCAGCTCTTCTCCGTCGCACATTTAATCTCGAAACAATGCCCTCCCTTTAATTCAGGGACAACACCTTGCGGTCAACGGGTGCTCGCAGCCACGCAAACCAACCTGGTGTGAGGAAACAGAGTCCTAGAAAGTGTAATGGGATTGGATAATGCTCTCGTGTGATAGGATTCGCTAGCAAAGCTCTTGTCAGCTGTTTATTGGCTGCGGGGTCCCTGCGAGTGCACGTGCCCCAGTTTCAGCACTCAGCTGCTGCACGGGTACGCCTTCTGTCTGTGGGTGGGCTTCAGTTAGTCTCGAAAATGTGAGCCGACTCTTTCCACTGTGACTGACTGGGTTACCACCCCTGCGGGTCTGGCTCGGTGAGTCGGCTGGAGTGCCCGGGCCCGAAGCTGTCGAAGGGTCTCGGAGATTTGCGAAGAGGGCGCTCATGAGAAGACAACACAGTTTAACGACTCCGCCCCGCAGCAGCGTTTGTGGCGCGATGTGATGCCCGGAGCCACCCGGTCTGTACACTGGCAGGACACGTCATTCTCTGCGACTAGCTTTCTGTCCCTCTCTGTGTTCCAGTTCACCAGGATTCCCCCTGCTTCAGCCTAGGCCTTGCACTGTTTCTCCGAAGCCGAGTGCAGGGCTGAGACCAGCCTCCTCAGCTAGGACGGCTCCCCTTCTGCACCCCAGACCGGCCCAGCGCCGGGAACACAACCAGTGCGGTAAGTGGGACTAACTTGTTGAAAGGGAGAGGGATCTGAGCTGCCCCTGGAATCTAAATGCCACTTCACGGTCCCAGGTGCTGCCCTGTCTGTGCTGGTTCCCGGCCTGCTCTGAGGCTGGGCTGTCACCAGGCTCCGAATTCGTTGTTTCATAAAGGAAGTGCCAGATTGTTCTCTTTGCTCTGTACCAGAATAGGGCCCCTTTCTGGGTTCCCCATGAATACTTTCTGTGCCCATGAAGTCCAGCACTTTCCCCACTGCTGGTAGCTGAGTTCCTCCCATCGATCTCCCTCCCTGTGTTCTGTCTCCATTCCTGCGTAAGCCCGGACTGCAATTCTTGGGTTGTGTATCTATTCCTACGTGTGATGGGTATCTGGGATCCTACTCCTGGCTTGGACTTGGTTCTCCAACCTGTGCTTTCCACCAACTCCCATGCGTGAGGCTAACTAACACTCCTTGGTCTTCGCGAGGCTGATCTGCACCACTTTGACTTAGGCATCCACCTACCCGAGCAGCTGAGCTGCCACTCCTTTCACTGCACACACCCCTGCGAGAAACATTCACAGGCTGTTCTGATGTGCTTCCACTCACCAACGCATAGAGTTAGTCCATTTGAGTTTCTGTGTTTGTGCACTGGGACTTTCGATGGCCTGAGTGTGTTCTTGCCACTGTGCTCAAGTCTTTGTCCATCTTTGTGTATTTGCTTCTGTATGTGTATCTGTGGCAGTGTCAGTGTGCCTGTTCCTTTATTTGTATGACAGTCGGTATGTGTCTCCATGTGCCAGGTCTCGCATTTGCGAGAGATTAAGCTATTGCCATTGTAAATGAAAATGCCATTTATTTATCTGTTTTCAAAACCAACACATAAATAAAAAGTTTGTCATTTACAATGCCAATAGCTCAAACTTTTGCAAAGGCGAAACCGTTGCATTGTAAATGCTTGTCTCCTAATATGCTCAATTTTTTCGCTGTTTGATTTCAAATTAAACTTTTCCCCCTTTTGCCGCCCTTGAAGGCCGCCTAGTCTTGCCTAATTGTAGAAACGGCCCTGTTCGTCCTGCCCAGTGCATCAGGTAACCCCAAAGTGTTCCACTTGAGCAGCAAGAAAAGAGAAACGCGCAATTTGACACTATCCATTACCGTAGTATGAGAGCAGTGTCGAGGAAGGGTAATAACTACAGCAATCGGCAACTAGTAGTCAAATGCCAGGCAGATAGCTCTGCGAGCACCTCTAGAAAAACAAATCAGAAAGTCCTTCTTTCACACTACCCAACCACTCAGAGGCAACAGACTTCACCACCCAACCAGTCAGAGGCAACAGACTTCACCTTCCAGCCACTCAGAGGCAACATACTTCACCTCCCAACCAGTCAGAGGCAACAGACTTCACCACCCAACCACTCAGAGGCAACAGACCTCACCACCCTACCAATCAGAGGCAACAGACTTCACCACTGAACCACTCAGAGGCAACAGACTACACCACCGAACCAGTCAGAGACAACAGACTTCACCACCCAACCAGTCAGAGACAACATACTTCACCTCCTAACCACTCAGAGGCAACAGACTTCACCACCCAACCATTCAGAGGCAACATACTTCACCACCCAACCACTCAGAGGCAACAGACTTCACCACCCAACCATTCAGAGGCAACAGACTTCACCGCCCAACCATTCAGAGGCAACAGACATCACCACCTAACCAGTCAGAGGCACCAGCCTTCCCCACCCAACCACTCAGAGACAACAGACTACACCACCGAACCAGTCAGAGACACCAGACTTCACCACCTAAACAGTCAAAGACAACATACTTCACCTCCTAACCACTCAGAGGCAACAGACTTCACCACCCAACCATTCAGAGGCACCATACTTCACCGCCCAACCACTCAGAGGCAATAGACCTCACCACCCAACCAATCAGAGGCAACAGACTTCACCACTGAACCACTCAGAGGCAACAGACTACACCACCGAACCAGTCAGAGACAACAGACTTCACCACCCAACCAGTCAGAGACAACATACTTCACCTCCTAACCACTCAGAGGCAACAGACTTCACCACCCAACCATTCAGAGGCAACAGACTTCACCGCCCAACCATTCAGAGGCAACAGACATCACCACCTAACCAGTCAGAGGCACCAGCCTTCACCACCCAACCACTCAGAGACAACAGACTACACCACCGAACCAGTCAGAGACAACAGACTTCACCACCTAAACAGTCAAAGACAACATACTTCACCTCCTAACCACTCAGAGGCAACAGACTTCACCACCCAACCATTCAGAGGCACCATACTTCACCACCCAACCACTCAGAGGCAATAGACTTCACCACCCAACCATTCAGAGGGAACAGATTTCACCACCCAACCAGTCAGAGGCAACAGACTTCACCACCCAACCACTCAGAGACAACAGACTACACCACCCAACCAGTCAAAGGCAACAGACTTCACCACCCAACCAGTCAGAGACAACATACATCACCACCCAACCACTCAGAGGCAACATACTTCACCACCCAACCACTGAGAGACAACAGCATTCACCACCCAACCACTCAGAGGCAACAGACTTCACCACCCAGCAACTCGGAGCCAACAGACTTCAGCACCCAACCAGTCAGAGACAACAGACTTCAGCACCCAACCAGTCAGAGGCAACAGATTTCACCACTGAACCCGTCGGAGGCAGCAGACTTCACCACCCAACCAGTCAGAGGCAACATACTTCACCACCCAACCACTCAGAGGCAACATACTTCACCTCCCTGCCAATCAGAGGCAACAGACTTCACCACCCAACAAATCAGAGGCAACAGACTTCACCACCCAACCAGTCAGAGGCAACAGACTTCACCACCCAACCAGTGAGAGGCAACAGACTTCACCTCCCAACCACTCAGAGGCAACAGACTTCACCACCCAACCAGTCAGAGACAACAGACTTCACCACCCAACAATACTTCACCACCCAACCACTCAGAGGCAACAGACTTCACCACCCAACCAGTCAGAGGCAACATATTTCACCACTGAACCACTCAGAGGCAACAGACTACACCACCGAACCAGTCAGAGACAGCAGACTTCACCACCCAACCAGTCAGAGACAACATACTTCACCTCCTAACCCTTCAGAGGCAACATACTTCACCACCCAACCACTCAGAGACAACGGCCTTCACCACCCAACCACTCAGAGTCAACAGACTTCACCACCCAGCAACTCGGAGGCAACAGACTTCACCACCCAACCAGTCAGAGAAAACAGACTTCACCGCCCAACCCGTCAGAGACAACAGACTTAACCACCCAACCCTTCAGAGGCAGCAGACTTCACCACCCAACCAGTCAGAGGCAACATACTTCACCACCCAACCAGTCAGAGGCAACAGACTTCCCCACCCAACCAATCAGAGGCAACAGACTTCACCACCCAACTAATGAGAGGCAACAGACTTCACCACCCAACCAGTGAGAGGCAATAGACTTCACCTCCCAACCACTCAGAGGCAACAGACTTCACCTCCCAACCACTCAGAGGCAACAGACTTCACCACCCAACCAGTCAGAGGCAACAGACTTCACCACCCAACCAGACTTCACCACCCAACCACTCAGAGGCAACAGACTTCACCACCCAACCAGTCAGAGGCAACAGATTTCACCACTGAACCACTCAGAGGCAACAGACTACACCACCGAACCAGTCAGAGACAACAGACTTCACCACCCAACCAGTCAGAGACAACATACTTGACCTCCTAACCACTCAGAGGCAACATACTTCACCACCCAACCATTCAGAGACAACAGCCTTCACCACCCTACCACTCGGAGGCAGCAGACTTCACCACCCAACCACTCAGAGGCAGCAGACTTCCCGCCCAGACTGTGGCATAGCCAGGACTCCACGTGTTCTTAGTGGGAGCGTGGCCGTCACTGTCCACAAAGTCCCCTCCTTTTCCTTACACAAGTCTGGAAACATCTACTAAATACACCCCACCTGCAGCTTCTCTTCGTCTGGTCTGGATGCACCATAGTTCGGCAAACAATTGGTATTCGATTGAGTTTTGGCAGCACTGTGGTTCATTTGCATATCTATACCTACATATTCGAAAACACTTTTTAAGGCTTTGGTCTGTTTCAGATACAGACATAGCTGTCAAGTGGCCCCAAGTCATGAGTAAAGCCTTTAAGGCAGACGAAATGAAGTTGCATTCTTAGGCCAGTGTTTTTTTTAATTCTCTTAATGAGACAGGATCTTAAGCCGTGTACAATTAAGACGTAACGTATAGTTTGCCGAGACTTGGAGGAGAGCTTTCAGGAATAACCTATAAAGATTCATTTGCCTTTATTACGCTCACTGCACTGATATTTGTGTAGTTATTGCTTCACTCTAAAAGCAAGAGACCAATTCCACCCGGTTCTCATTGACTGACTATCTTACATTAATCAGCTTATTTAGTTTGAATATATTGTTTTTAATTCTTGCTACGAGAACAAGAAATCAATTTGATGTTCTTGCTTCACTTTCACGCAAACACCTTTGTTTTAATTGTTCTGTTTACTCTAACTGCACTGATTTTTATTGTGATTACACTGGAATGCTGAAATTCGTATATTTCTCTTGTAACAATTAAAAAAAAGAAATATATAAAAATATATGTATGTGGAAAACTCCTTCCAAATTGTTTGAAGAAAGACCAAACAAACCATTTTGATCATTTCAGAATTTAAAGAATTTTTTTAATAACTCCCAAAAATTAAACCTAGTGGGTGTAGGAAGGGGGAGTCTCTGGTTGGCGCAGTGCAGCACTAGCGACAAGCAGGGCCTCTCTCTTCCCCGTCAGGGCTGAGGGTTACCTTCAAGAACAACCTCTGCTTACCCTCTAGGTAGTGTGGCGCAAGCAGTCTAGGCTAATCTCTGGGGCACATAGGGTTAAACATTTGCAACATTACACCATCACCACCAACCCACCACACAATGACACCAAACTGTATTTGTAAAAAAATATATTCTTGATATATTGTTAAAAGCAGGCTTGTAAATACAGTCTTGAATACTTTGAAAAAGCAAGGTTCCAGTTACTCTTAAAAATATGCCACAGTTCTTATTCAGTTCTTTACGTTCCTTTTTACACAAAAAGGGGGGTCAGGCTCTTCAATGTATCTTTGTCGTTTGGTAGGCACTGTTCCTAATCAGCCAGGGTCACCCCGGGCTGTCCGTGGACCTCTCTGCGCCCCTCGGCTCCTCCGTGCTGGAAAAGCGGGCCCGGTCTGCCCACTCTCACGCTTCTGGCGGGAGCGGCGGCCGGGGAGTCAAAGTCCGCCTCTCTCTGCGCGCTACACGGCTGTGCGCGGCTGGCGGGGGAGAGAGCGGGGGCCCTGGGAGCGCTCAGCACGCGGCTCCAGGGCGATGCGAGGCAGAGGGCGGTGCGAGCGAAGCAAGGCAGATGCTCGCACCGCGGGGCAGGACACAGTACCTTTTTCCGATGAAGCAGCCTGGGCACAGTTCAGCGCGGTGATCCGCGTCGCGGTGTCTTCCCTCCGACGTTGGAGCGAGCGGCGGCTCGGCTCTGGCTCGGGGGTTGGCGTTGCGGCGCGGGCCGGGTCGAGCTGATGAAGCGCCTTGAGATTTCCTGACACAGGGGGCACACGCAAAGGGGCAGCGATCGGCCAAGCACGCCTCTCTCGATCCAGGCGACGTTCGGGCCCCACACGCCGCAGCTGCTCCTCGGACAGCGGCAGACGGATTTCAGGGGCACCAGACACGGCGGGTGCAAGCAGGCACCGGGCACCACCTCCTCTTTGCATTGCGAGCTGCGGCTCGGGGTCAGTCACGATGTTCAGATCAGCTGGGCTGATCTTCACGGTGCTTCTGGGCCAGGCAGGCAGCAGTCACGGTGCTCGGAGAGATAGCAACACCCAGAGCGTTGCTGAAGAGCGCGATGGTCACAGCGCGCTCCGCTTTTCCTGGAGAGGCGGGCAGAGGGAAAGCAGCTCCTCACAGCGGTTCCTCTGTCAGGGGGTAGCGCCCACTGTTCCTGGGGCGCTGGTCAGGGGGCAAGTTCAGAGGCAAGCCCTTGGAGATCTTTCAGCAGAGTTTGGCACAAAGTTTCAATAAAGCAAAAGTCTCTTATAGTCTTTTCTTTCCTCTCCTTCTGCAGCAAGGCACCAGACACAGGCCAGAGACAGCACTCCTCCTTGTAGTCCTTCCAGGTCCTTCTCTTCGGGCAGAGTTTCTTCTGTAGCGCAAACAGGATCTAATTTACAAGGAGCAGGGCTCCTACTTTTATACCCAGTTTCTTTTGTTCTAGCAGGCCAGGGGGGCCTCTGCATAACTGCTCCAGTCTCTGAGCACTTGTTGTGGGTACTTCTGGCTTCTGCATGCAGTGTGAGGGCAGGCACATCAGCCGCTCCCCAGGGGGGCGGAGCCGGCATTGTGAAGACAGGGGCAGCTTGAGCACTTTGTTGACAAGCTTCGGTCCTTCCTGGGCCAGGTGCAGGCTGAGTCATCAGCCGCTCCCCAGGAGGGCGGAGCCAGCATTGTGGAGGCAGAGCACAGCCTGATGCATCATTCAGGGGAAACTCCCACCACCCACTAAGGTGTCATCCTGCTATTCACTACCTGTCAACTCCCAGCCCTGTCACTCACACACACCAGACAGTCAGATCCACATCCAAGCAGAGGCGGGCTGAAATGGTTAGGTCAGCAAATGCTAACTTTCTAAAAGTAGCATTTGCAAACCCAGGATATTAAAATAAACTTTACTAAAAGAAGTATTTTATTATTCTGAGTCCAGGCATACTAAACATTAATTTCTACCATGTTCCCTGAGCCTGCTGGGATTATAGAGTGTAATAATTCCAGCAGCCCATCTGGCCTAAAGGGAGCAGGTAGCCTTACAACAGTGAAAAACGAATTTGGCAGTAATTCACTATTAGAACATGCCACACACATCAGGGCATGTTCTACCTTATACTTACAATGTACCCTGCCCTCAGGCCTACCATAGGGGTGACTAATATGAAGTTTAAGGGAAGGTTTAGGGGCTGGCAAGTGTGTGCACTTGCCCAGCCAACATGACAGTACCAGACTGCACGCAGGTTCTGCAATGGCAGACCCTAGACACATTTTAAAAGGCTGCTTCTGTGGGCGGCGCAACCAGCGCTGCAGGCCCACTAGCAGTATTGGCATTCACAAGCCCTGGCACTCTTGGTGCACTTTACTAGGGAGTAACAGTAAATCCAATGAACCAATCATGGACATCAATCACATGTACACTTTACAGTAGGGAGCACTTGCACTGCGGCACGGGTTGGCCGTGGCGCAGTGCCCTGAGTAGCGGACACCAGCAAAACATTTGAGGCACAACAGCAAAAAGTGGAAGGGAAACTCACGCCAAGGTGCCAGGTCTAACACGTGTCCCCTCCAGCTGAAATGTGGGGGGAACTACCCTTCCCCAGGGAGTTCCACATCACTAAGGCGGAAAAATCTGGACAGACCATCAGCATTGGCGTGATCTGTGCCAGGGCAGTGTTCCACCGTGAAGTCCATACCCTGTAGGGAGATGGACCACCTCAACAGTTTTGGGTTCTCACCCCTCATTTGCATCAACCACCTGAGGGGCCTGTGGTCTGTCTGAACCCGGAAGTGAGATCCAAACAAGTAGGGTCTTAGCTTCTTCAGCGCCCAGACCACAGCAAATGCTTCTCGCTCTATTGCACTCCACCTACTTTCCCGTGGAAGTAACCTCCTACTGATGAAGGCTACAGGTTGGTCCCAGCCCTCCTCAGTCATCTGTGAGAGAACAGCCCCTACACCATGCTCTGAAGCGTCTGTTTGCACTATGAATTCCTTGGAGAAATCAGGAGCACGGGCGCCGTGCACATGGCAGTCTTCAGGGTGTCAAAAGCCTTCTGACAGGTGTCAGTCCAAATCACATTCCTGGGCTGCTTCTTAGAAGTCAGCTCTGTCAAGGGGGTCACAATAGTGCCATAACCCTTGACAAACCTCCTGTAATACCCAGTGAGCCCCAGGAAGGCTCTCACTGCAGTCTGGGTCTTGGGGGGTTCCCAAGCCAGGATGGTTGCAATTTTGGGTTGCCACTCCCCACTTGGTGTCCCAAGTACACCACTGAGCCCTGCCCAATCTGGCACTTGCTCGCCTTGAGTGTGAGGCCTGCCTTGCGCAGGGCCATCAACACTTCCCAGAGGTGTCGCAGGTGTTCTGGCCAGGTACCACTGAACACTGCAATGTCATCCAGGTAGGCGGCACTGAACTCGTCCAGCCCAACCAACACCTGGTTGACCAACCTCTGAAAGGTGGCAGGGGCATTCTTCATTCCAAATGGCATCACCCTGAACTGGAAATGCCCATCTGGTGTGGAGAATGCTGACCTCTCCTTTGCCCCATCGGTCAAGGCGATCTGCCAGTACCCAGACGTTAAATCAAACGTGCTGAGGAACCGGGCAGCCCCTAGCCGATCAATGAGCTCATCAGCTCTGGGGATAGGGTGCGCGTCAGTCTTGGTGACTGAATTGAGTCCTCTGTAGTCCACACAGAACCGGAGTTCAGGTGTGGCTCCCGGCGCAGCAGCCTTTGGGACCAAGACCACGGGGCTGGACCAAGGACTGATGGAAGACTCAACCACCCTAAGAGCAAGCATCTTGGAGACCTCCTCCTTGATGCAGGCCCTGACCCTGTCAGTCACTCTGTAAGCTTTATGCTTCACAGGTAAGCTGTCTCCTGTGTCCACATCATGGACGCACCAATCTGTGACACTAGGAACCAGGGAGAACAGATCTGGAAACTGCCCCAGCAATTGGCGGCAGTCTTCCTGTTGCTCAGGGGTCAGGGTGGGTGAGAGGTTAACTCCATCCACTGACCCATCTTTCTCACAGGCCACTAAGAGGTCAGGAAGAGGCTCAGACTCCTCTTCTATTCCATCATCAGTGGCCAACAGCATGCCCACTTCGGACCTTTTCAAGTGGGGCTTGAGGCGGTTAACATGTAGGACCCTTAAAGGATTCCTGGGCGTCTGCATGTCCACCAAGTATGTCACTGGGCTCTTGCGCTCTACAACCTCAAATGGACCTGTCCACTTATCCTGAAGTGCACAGGGTTCCACTGGGGCCAAGACATACACCTCTTGTCCAGGCTGAAGCTCTACCAGAGTGGCATTCTGGTCGTACCACCGCTTCATCTCCTCCTGGCTGGCTTCCAGATTTGCCTCAGCAAGTTGTCTGAAGCGCCTGGTTTGGTTTCTGAAGGCCAGCATGTAGCTATATACATTCTGGGGAGGTTTCCTGGGAGATTGCTCCCAGCCTTCCTTTACCAAACTCAGTGGTCCTCTCACGGGGTGACCATACAGCAGCTCAAAGGGGCTGAACCCTAGGGACTTCTGTGGCACCTCGCGGTATGCAAAGAGCAGGCATGGTAAGAGGACGTCCCACTTACGCCTCATTGGACCTTCCAGGCCCATGATCATGCCCTTCAGGGTTCGGTTGAATCTTTCAACCAACCCATTTCCTTGGGGATGGTAAGGTGTGGTGAACTTGTAGGTTACACCACACTCTTGCCAAAGGGACTTCATATACTTGGATATAAAGTTGGTCCCCCTGTCGCTCACCACCTCTAGAGGGAATCCCACTCGTGAGAAAATTCCCATCAGTGCACGCCCCACCACGGGGGCCGTCACTGTCCTCAGAGCGATGGCTTCAGGGTACCGGGTGGCATGATCCACCAAGACCAGGATGAACCTGTTGCCCATGGCTGTCTTGGGGTCCAGAGGCCCAACAATGTCAATACCCACTCGTTGGAATGGAGTACTGACCACAGGGAAGGGTTGGAGGGGAGCCTTGTTCTTCCCTCCGCTCTTCCCACTTGCCTGGCAAGTTGGACAGGTCCTACAATGAGCATCTGAGCTCTTGTGCATTTGGGGCCAGTAGAAGTGGGTGACAAGCCTGTCATAGGTCTTGTCCATCCCCAAATGTCCTGCTAAAGGCACATCATGAGCCAGTCCCAGTAGGAAGGCTCTGAACTTCTGGGGTACCACCAGCACACGGGCTGACCCAGGTTCAGCAGCCTTAGGCTCTGAATACAGGAGGTCATTCTCCCAGTACACATAATGTGTTTTGGCCTGAACACCATTGGCCTGGTCTGCAGCCTGCTGCCGCATACCCACGAGAGAAGGGCATTCTTTCTGCTCCCTGCAGAATTCCTCCCTGGAGGGGCCTCCTTCTTGCTGCCAATGGGTCAGCTCAGGCAGGTCCCCCAGTTCGGCAATCTGTTCCCCAGTAGGCTCCAGGGCATCCCCCTCAAGGTCTACTTCCTCCTGGACCGTGGGAACTTCAGGGGCCGGTTTCCCGCGCACCCTGCGCCTTCTCCCTAAGGCCGGTTCCTGGGCCTCTCCTTCAGGCCCCAGGACCTCTTGATCACCCCTACTGGCTGCCATTGACCGGGTGGTCACGCACGCCCAGTCAGGTAGACCCACCATCTTCAGGTGAGTCGTCTTCTCCACCTTTTCCCAAGGGGAGTCCTCCAAGTCATTCCCTAGCAAACAGTCAACAGGCATGGCTTTCCTCACACAGACCTGCAGAGTACCAGAGACCCCCCCCCCACTCGAAGGGAACTTGAGCCATTGGACATTGGCTCTCTGAGTTGTCAGCATTGTCAACCCTACAATAGGCATGGGGTACAACCTGCTCTTGAGACACCAGGTGATGCCTCACTGCAGTCACACTGGCTCCTGTGTCTCTAAGAGCCTCAGCTTTCCTACCATTGATGGTAACCACCTGCCCATATTTTTTAGTGTTAGAGGGCAGGTAGTTTGTAGGGACCATCTCACTGTCTCCTAGTGAGACTAGGGTCATCTGAACAGGATCTCCACCCCCCGGGACCATCACTTCTTCTCCTAAGTGAACACTGGTCACTTGTCGGGGCGGAGCACCAGTGGGTGCTGGTTTTCCAAACAGGCGACACTTGGGGTCACTGGCTATGTGCCCTGGGTCACCACATTTGAAACAATTGAAGGGCCCCTTTGGAACAGGTCTACCTGTCGGGGCCCCATTCTGCTTTGGGGGTGGGGGAGGCTGAGAACCTTTCTGCTGGTCCCCTTGGGGATTACTTTGGGGGCCTTTTTGGAACCCTTTCTGTTTTCCCTTGTCCCCCCCACTCTTCTGCTGGGGACCCTGCCCACCCTTGGCGGAGTCTCCCACTGGACCCTTGTGGACCCTGGTGCTGAGCCAGCGGTCCGCCTCCTCAGCAAGCTTCCTCGGGTTGGACAGCTTGCTATCAATCAGGTGCTGGCGTAACTCAGGAAAACATTGATCAGACAAGTGCTCCCATGCAATTAAATCAAAGAGACCTTGAAAATCATTCACTTTGTTACCTTTCACCCAACCATCCAGTGCTCTGCAAAAAAAGTCACATACTCCACATATGTATTCCCAGGCCGCTTAGTACACCCCCTAAACTTCTGTCTATACATTTCAGGGGTAAGCCCATACCTGGTCATTAAGGCTTCTTTCATATGGGGATAGGATCTCTGGTCTTCAGTGGGCAAATCTAGCAGGGTGTCCCGCCCTTCGCTAAGGAACCTTCCCCACAACCCCGCTCCCCAATCATTGTCAGGGACCCGGTGGGAAAACATGGCTACCTCATATGCCCTAAACCACTGTCCTATGTCATCCCCCTTAAAGAACTCTTTAACTACATCTTTGGGGATGTGCACTCTTGACTCTACCTGCACCGGCGTTGCGCTGCCACCAGAGGGAGGATGATCCAAGGTTTTCTCTTTTAGACTCATCTCCCTCATTTTCACTTCATGCTCCATTTGGAGCTTTCGCTCTTCCAGAGCCATTCTCTTGCTTTCAAGCTCCATTTGGCCCTTTAAATTCAATTCTGCCAGCTTCATTTCATGATCCCTGGTTGCCTGTCTGTCTGCCAAAGCTAAGGACGCTGTCTGGTTTTTTCAGACTCACAGGATCCACAGGTGCATCCTGATCCTCATGCGCCTTCCTAGATTCAATCCAGGCCTTCAGGGCCTTGTAGAGCTCAGGTTTGTTTCTGCACCCCACGTGTGGAACCTTGAGTTTCTTGCAGAAGAACTTCAGTTCCTTTCTTGTGTAGTCATCCAGCTTTGATGCATCCCATTCTAGCTCCAACGCACCAGAGGCTATGGATTCTCCTCCATCAATGCTGTTTGTGCCAGGCATGGTTTCAACACTAGGGATCTTCTTCTTTGGCAAAATTAAAAAAGTCTGTGGCTAAGATACTGGACTGTAATCACTATGCAATGGTCAGTAGTTAAGGTAAAACACTGCAAATGTAAATTCGCGATCCTCACCGCTGCGTCCAATGTAGGAAGGGGGAGTCTCTGGTTGGCGCAGTGCAGCACTAGCGACAAGCAGGGCCTCTCTCTTCCCCGTCAGGGCTGAGGGTTACCTTCAAGAACAACCTCTGCTTACCCTCTAGGTAGTGTGGCGCAAGCAGTCTAGGCTAATCTCTGGGGCACATAGGGTTAAACATTTGCAACATTACACCATCACCACCAACCCACCACACAATGACACCAAACTGTATTTGTAAAAATATAGGCCCACTAGCAGTATTGGCATTCACAAGCCCTGGCACTCTTGGTGCACTTTACTAGGGACTAACAGTAAATCCAATGAACCAATCATGGACATCAATCACATGTACACTTTACAGTAGGGAGCACTTGCACTGCGGCACGGGTTGGCCGTGGCGCAGTGCCCTGAGTAGCGGACACCAGCAAAACATTTGAGGCACAACAGCAAAAAGTGGAAGGGAAACTCACGCCAAGGTTCCAGGTCTAACAGTGGGTAGAAAATATTCCGCACAGTGCATATGGGTCCCTTCCCTGGCGGTCCCAAATCGGCCACCCTCAGTACAACGCGGGCATTTCATCAGCCCTCTCGTGTTTTTGAGCTGAGAGCGCATTGAATTCTGGGACTCGTTTCACATCTACCCTCAAAGTTGGGCTAAACAATCTAGTCACGCGTAGTGCTGTTTGCTCTAAAGTCAGGCCTGGATCAATATGACGTGCATCCAGAGGCGTCACTAGGGTTGGTGTCACCCAGTGCGGTAGCTCATGGTGTCACCCCCTCACGACTTACCCCATGGACAGGGTTGGATTGGGAATGAAAATCGGCCCGGGCACACACAAAACAAAATCGGCCCACATTTGCATAAACACTCCTCATATCACTGCGTTGGTGTAATCTTATAAAAAAACTTTAAGGGGGGGTAAAAAAATGCATGCGTTAGTTGAGACTCGTGAAACAAGTGAGGCCACTTCTACTCCGGCCCCCTGCCCCCACTCAGTATCTGCACACATTATTGGGCCGGCCAGCAAGACAAAGGGAGTGACACCTCTTGCTAAACGGAGGTAATGAGCGTCCATCTGCACCTAGAAAGGCCACTGACTCAGACACCCACTGGGCCGCTGACTGTATCAGAAGAACAGAGACAGCGCCCAAATAGCCCCCCAGACTGCTCAAAAAAACAGCCCACAGCAGCCCTCGGACACCGGCCCCTCGGGCATTGCCCGAATGCCCGCGTTACCAATCCGACTCTGCCCATGGCTCTGCATGAGACCTTCGGCACCAGTCGACTTGCTGGCCAATGTCACTTAGGCGCGGTTCAGCCCACCTCCCCTCTGCTCAGCTTCGCCTCAGCCACGTCATCATGCCGGGGTTTTTACCTTTTCCAGGCCGGTTCAGCCGCACCTGATGTCTGCTTGTGGCAGCTTCATCACCGGGAGCGATGTGGCTAGGTATGGGGTCCCGGGCATTAATCAATCAATCAATCAAGACATTTATAGAGCGCACTACTCACCCGTAGGGTCTCAAGGCGCTGGGAGGGGGGGGGTGCCGTTACTGCTCGAACAGCCAGTTCTTGAGCTTCTTCCTGAAGGAGAGGTGGTCTTGGGTCAGGCGCAGGTCGGTCGGGAGGGAGTTCCAGGTCTTGGCGGCCAGGTAGGAGAAGGACCTTCCTCCTGTTGTCGCTCTTCGGATGCGGGGGACGGCGGCGAGGGCGTGGCTGGTTGATCTGAGGTGGCGCTTGGGAGCGTAGAAGTTGATTCGGTTGTTGAGGTAGCTCGGGCCTTGGTCGTGTAGGGCTTTGTGTGCGTGGGTGAGGAGACGGAGGGTGATTCTTTTGTTGACGGGGAGCCAGTGCAGGTCTCTCAGATGTCCGGAGATGTGGCTGTTTCGTGGGATGTCGAGGATGAGTCTGGCTGAGGCGTTCTGGATCTGCTGGAGTCTCTTCTGGAGCTTGGCGGTGGTTCCGGCGTAGAGGGCGTTGCCGTAGTCCAGTCGGCTGGTGACGAGGGCCTGGGTGACAGTCTTCCTGGTCTCGGTGGGGATCCACCAGAAGATCTTCCGTAGCATGCGCAGGATGTTGAAGCATGATGAGGAGACGGCGTTGACTTGTCTGGTCATGGAGAGGGAGGAGTCCAGGATGAAGCCCAGGTTGCGTGCGTGGTCCGTCAGTTTGGGTGCGGTGCCCAGGGCGGGGGGCCACCAGGAGTCGTCCCAGACGGAGGGCGAGGAGCCCAGGATGAGGACCTCCGTCTTGTCTGAGTTCAGTTTCAGGCGGCTGGTCGTCATCCACTCGGCTACATCTCTCATCCCTTCGTGTAGGTTGGCTCTGGCGGCGGCGGGGTCGTTGGTCAGGGAGAGGATCAGCTGGGTGTCGTCGGCGTAGGAGATTATGTTGAGGTTGTGTTGGCGTGCAATGGCCGCGAGGGGGCTCATGTAGACGTTGAAGAGGGTGGGACTCAACGAGGATCCTTGAGGGACGCCGCAGATGACTTCGGTGGCCTCTGACTTGTACGGTGGTAGGCGGACTCTATGTGTTCTTCCGTCGAGGAAGGAGGTGATCCATTCCAGTGCCTTCTCCTGGATACCGACGTTGCCGAGGCGCTGCACTAGGGTGCGGTGGCAGACAGTGTCGAATGCCGCGGAGAGGTCCAGGAGGATGAGGGCCGCTGTTTCTCCGTTGTCCATCAGGGTTCGGATGTCATCGGTGGCAGCGATGAGGGCGGTCTCGGTGCTGTGGTTGGCTCGGAAGCCAGACTGTGAGGGGTCGAGGGATCCATTCGTCTCGAGGAAGGCGGCCAGCTGTTTGTTGACGGTCTTTTCGATGACTTTGGCCGGGAACGGGAGGAGCGAGATGGGACGGTAATTCTTGAGTTCGGTGGGGTCCGCTGTGGGTTTCTTGAGTAGAGCGTTGAGTTCTGCGTGCTTCCAGCTCTCCGGGAAGGTGGCGGTGTCGAAGGAGGTGTTGATAATGTCCCGCAGGTGGGGTACGATGACAACGTCGGCCTTGTTGAAGACGTGGTGAGGGCAGGGGTCGGTCGGAGATCCGGAGTGGACGGAGTTCATTGTGCGGACGGTGTCTTCGGTGCTGATCGGAGTCCAGGCGCGGAGGGTGGTGGTGGGTGGCGTTGCTGCGGTTGTGGCGTGCGTCGGTTGGATGCTGAAGCTGTTGTGTATGTCCGCGATCTTGTTGTGAAAGTAGGAGGCGAGGGAGTTGCAGAGGTCTTGTGACGGGGTGATGTCGTTGTCTCCGGCGTTGGGGTTGGAGAGCTCTTTCACGATGTTGAAGAGTTCCTTGCAGTTGTGTGCGTTGTTGTCCAGCCGGTCCTTGTATGCATTTTTCTTGGTGGCGCGGATCATTAAGCTCTTTTCTGGCCGATGGCCAAGGGTTGCTGTATTTTTTGCCGCTTCTGCGCCCTGCTCCACCTCATCTGCCGCGTGCCTAGGTCCTGTGCGACTCTCTAGGCCTCATCCTACCGCTCCCACTCAGGCAGCTGCTCTGTTCCCTCTGCTGCCGATCTCTGTGTGGAGTGCCCTGCGGTCAACTCTATTATAATCTTGTTTTCACAGCACACCCGATATAAATGTCATCCTTTAACATTTGTATTAAAATACAAGTACATACATTAACTGCACAACCTGTTTCAAAGTAAACCATAAAACCCAACGTAGTGCACATATCGGGGTTAATTGCGATATATCAGTACTACAGAAATAGGGTACTAGTTCTTAAGGACGCCACAAGTTTCACTCAAAAAATAGGCCAGATATTTCACAACAATTCAATAGTTCAGGTCTCCTCCTCACCGCCACAGAGTCAGAAGGGCACGCATAGTGCACTGTAGGTCACGCGGGCGTCAATGGTGTTCTGTTTTGCATTTTGGTAGTAGCAAGACGGTGTCACCCCATGTTATGGTGTCACCCGGTGCGGGCTGCACCCCCCGCACCCCCTAGTGACGCCACTGCGTGCATCACATGGGCATGGGGCCACTTGGAAGCTGTGTCCAGCGGAATTCAAGATGTATTGTGACTCTGACGAATTATCACTAAAAGGCCCGTCATTACTTCCATCCACCACGAGGGGGCAGCAAATCGCAGACTGCAGAGTGCTGTAAAATGTATCTTGCAACCTTCCACCCTACCAGAGTGCCAATGTAGGTACTCAATATCCCATAGTACTGTTTGTTACTGGGAAACGCAGATACTCTCTACAAGCATTTACAATGCAACGGTCTCGCCTTCGTAAAAGTTAGAGCTAATGGCATTGTAAATGACAAACTTTTTATGTATGTGTTGATTTTGAAAACAGATAAATAAATGGCATTGTCATTTATAATGCCAATAGCGTAATCTCTCGCAAATTTGAGACCTATTGCATTTGCCTCCCACACCCACACAGAGCCACACACAGAGCCACACACACAGAACCACACACACAGAGCCACACACACACAATGCCACACACACACAGAGCCACACACACACACACACACAGAGCACCACACACACACACAGAGCGCCACAGACACACACAGCGCCACACACGCACAAACAGCGCCACACACACACACAGCACCACACACACACACAGCGCCACACACACACAGCACCACACACAGCGCCACACACAGCGCCACACACACACAGCGCCACACACACAGCACCAAACACAGCATCCACACCCACACCCACACCCGCTTGGGAAAGGTGCATTCTTGCGCGTTATGCTGCTGGCTATTTTAGCGTGTAGCGCTTACTATTGCGATTTTAAAATACCGCTTTTTCCATTTTGTTTATTTCATTTCGTTTTCCTTGGTTTTAATAATTTTACTGTTGTGCCCACATTCCTGCACTATAATTTGTGCCCTCACCGCTTTTAGTGCGGAGTCTGTTTGTCCGTTGTTCTGCCTTCGCGTGGAGCTTGGCCGCCATCTTGGGGGTGATTATTGCCGACCGTGTCATCTGCCTGAGCGCTCTAGCGCTTGCCAGGACTGCAGGTGAGCCGGTACTTAAGACGAGCACTTCGGTTGCTCGGTCTTGGGAAAGGTGCATTCTTGCGCGTTATGCTGCTGGCTATTTTAGCGTGTAGCGCTTACTATTGCGATTTTAAAATACCGCTTTTTCCATTTTGTTTATTTCATTTCGTTTTCCTTGGTTTTAATAATTTTACTGTTGTGCCCACATTCCTGCACTATAATTTGTGCCCTCACCGCTTTTAGTGCGGAGTCTGTTTGTCCGTTGTGCTGCCTTCGCGTGGCGCTTGGCCGCCATCTTGGGGGTGATTATTGCCGACCGTGTCATCTGCCTGAGCGCTCTAGCGCTTGCCAGGACTGCAGGTGAGCCGGTACTTAAAGCTCCCATGGGTCGCGCAGCGGTGACGCGCAGCGGTAGCGCCTGACTCTCGCCTGAGTCAAGCCAGAGTCTGCCCGTCTGCGCCCGTCAGCGCTAAGGAAGTGCGGGGTGCGGCAGATCTCTATCGCCTTCGTCCGATTGCTATGGCTACCTCTACTATCAGGTACTGTAGTGCAGATTTATTAGCTCTACGTGACCGTCTCCCTATGTGTCCTCTATCGCCGGTTGCGCCGTTAAGTGGCCCTTATCACTGTACCTGGTGTTGTTGGCGTCTGCCGGCACCCTCTCTCATTCGTTCCATAGACGTCTCATCCCGGCAGACTCACGTGTCTGGGGTGAAAACTATCACCATCTACAATCTGAACATCAGATCCTTGGCCAAACACCATGCGGAGATATTTGATATACTCACCACTGATTCTCCGGATGTGTTGTTTATGACCGAGACGTGGTTACAGGATGCGGATACCGCGATATTAAATCTTGCTCTCCCCCCTGAGTATACCATAGCTACTCTCAATCGCGGTGCGCGTGGAGGTGGAATCGCTATGGCATTGAAACGCCGTTTTCCTTTCGAATGGAAAGAATTAAAAATTCCAGGATGTGAATGTGCCCGGTTTAGAATTTCCATCTCCCACTGTTTTAGCCTCACAGGACTCTTAATATATCGGCCTCCGGGCTGCGATGCTGCCTTTAGGGCCGCTCTCCCGGATGTCATCAGTTCCGAGGCCCTTGGCTGTGCTAACTTCAATGTGCTAGGCGATCTCAACTTGCACTTTGATTGCACATTTCTACCCTCTATTCGGAGCTGCTTAGCTGACATAGAAGCCTTGCAGCTTTCGCAGAGGGTATCTTCCCCCACGCATCAGGGTGGGCATCTATTGGACCCATTGTTCTCTAATTTAGAGGACATTATCATAGGAACACCTACCCAGTTAATCTGGACGGACCACATGATGGTGAAGGCTGTTATTCCTATGACAGACCCCCTTCTTGTATTACAGAACAAATCCACCCTTACGCGCCAGTGGTACAAACCAAAGCTAGAAGATTTCTATCTCCTACTGGAAAAGTCACCGCTGCCTTCTTTTTCCGAGGTTAACTCTGGCTATGATTCATTCTGCAACTGGATCTCCTCGGCCCTAGACTGGCTAATTCCTCTGGTCCGTTCGAACTGTCGGACTAAAAATCACTGTCCTTGGTATGATGAGACTCTAGCGTCCCTTAAGAGAGATTGTAGGAAAGCAGAAAGGCGATGGAGAAAAACCTATGACTCCGCGCTTAAGACCTGTTACCTCTCTCTAACCAAGGCATACCATAGAGCGATCTGTCGAGCCCGGGCCACATTTTATGCGGAGGAGTTTCGGAATAACCCTAATCCCTCCAAATTGATCTTCAAGGTCTTAAAGGACCTCATGACGAAGAGGGCCTCCGCAGCTGAAATCTGTACTGACTCTCACTGCGAAAGTCTGGCTGCCTTTTTTATCCAAAAGGTTCAGGCAATCTACCGCTCCTTTCCAACGAGGATGCAACATCCGGCGTCAGATGGCTGCCCGTGGGATGATGGTGTGACTCTAGACCTGCTGGCCCCCCTCTCCGAGGAGGGGTTTTGATTTACTGAGCCAAAAAATTAAATCTGGCTCCCCAAAGGACCCGCTCAAACCGGTCCAGTTTAAGAGCATGCAGGCCTTATGTCGCACACCCATACTCGCCCTTATCAACTTATCATTGTCCTCAGGAACCGTGCCCACTAGTTGGAAGCATGCGGTAGTAACACCCATTTTAAAAAAGCCTTCTCTAGACCCGGTCAAACCAGAGAACTATCGCCCCATCTCTCTGCTGCCGTGGGCCGCCAAAGCCACCGAGGCCCACGTGAATGGGATCCTGGCTAACCATCTTGCCAAAGCTAACATCTTGGATCCCACCCAAAACGGATTTCGTGCAGGACACAGCACGGAGACTGCCTTGTTGTTTATGACCGAACATCTGCGCTCCGTGCTGGATAGCGGACGAACAGCGGCACTCTTGTTATTAGACTTGAGTGCCGCGTTCGATACGGTGTCCCACGAGATCCTGTTACGGCGGTTAGAGGAAGTTGGCGTTCGGGGATCCGCTCTTCGTTGGTTCCACTCATTCCTTTCAGATAGATCCTTCCAGGTTGCTATCCCCCCCGGGAAATCCACCTCCTACCCGCTCACATTGGGGGTCCCACAGGGATCATCGTTGAGCCCCACCTTATTTAATATCTACGTTAGACCGCTGGCTGATGTAGTCAAACGCTGGGGCCTGACAATGGTTTCCTATGCGGATGACATACAGCTGGCGGTCACGTTAAGTGGGGACTCAGCTGTGGAGGCCCTCAAGTTCTGCGAGGGGCTTCGGGCGGTGGCCAATTGGATGAATCAGAACTGTCTCCAATTGAACACTATGAAAACAGAGGTCATGGTGTTTGGTAAGCAACCTGGATGGTGGAATGACCACTGGTGGCCTTCGGAGTTAGGAATGATCCCTACTCCTGTTATGGAGATGAAAAACCTCGGAGTTTGGCTGGATCCTTCCCTGAGTTTTACTTACCACACTGAGAGGGTAGCTGCCACCTGTTTTGGTGTTATCAGAGGCATCAGGCCGGTACTAAAATTGTTCGATGCCCCCGCCAGACAGCTTGTGGTTCAGGCCTCAGTGCTATCTAGGATAGATTATGCCAGTGCTTTGCTAGTAGGTACCAACCAGGCGGAACTTAAACGGCTGCAGCGAGTACAGAACGCCGCTGCAAGAGCGGTGGTCGGCCTGCCTAGGAGATGTTCGGTCTCAAGAACACTGCAGGCGCTCCACTGGCTCCCTGTAGCCAGGAGGATCGAGTTCAAGGTGCTCTGCCTGGCTTTTAAAATTTTAAAAGGTACAGCCCCACCCATATTGGTGAATCTCCTGACCCCATATGTTCCCTCCCGACCCTTGAGATCCATGGGTCAGAATCTGTCTGTGGTCCCACGTTTTCTGTTGAGTAGGACTGGCGGTCGCTCCTTCCGAGTGGCGGCTGCAAAGCTTTGGAATTCCCTCCCTGCGGAAATTCGAGCACTGGAAGATCTACTCCAGTTCAGACGTGCTATTAAAACAGTACTTTTCAATAAAACCTTCTGATTTAGCAGCAATGTGCAATGTTGTGTTTACCTTTCTGGGCGCCAGGACGCCCCTTCACTGGGGCAGCTGTGCGCGGTACAAAAGTAATTAACATAACATAACATAACATAACACACAGCGCCACATACTATGCCACATACACACACAGCGCCACACAGAGACACACACACAGCGCCACACACACACACACAACACCACAAACACACACAGCGCCACACTCACACAGCCACACACACACACATACAGCCACACACACACAGCAAATTTTGGTTACACATGCCATGATTCAAACTGGCCTCGCCAGGTCACAATCACCCTTTTTCAATCCCAGCAGGGTTCCTCGGATGTAATCAGGCACAAATGCAGGTCTAAACAGATTACGTTCTTCCTGCCGTTATATACACATGAGTTTAGATACATTTAAGGGGCCGTATAGGATCCAAACATCTATGAGCAATACATTTGTTTAGCGTGTTCACTTCTGTTATCTAAGTGTCAGCTGTTTTGGATGAATGATTTTTTTTAACAAGGTGTTATATAATGAGCAAGTAGTTTTAATTAGTGAATTACTTATAATTATAGCAGTAACAAATTTGTAGACACGGCTCTCCAGGCATACGGTTATAGAAAACTACGTAAAGCATCCCCCAACCACCGTGGGGATAAAAACATGGGCTGCTAACTCCCTAGGAGGGAGGCGGCGCCTTTGCAAGAGGATGAGACCAATTAGTGGCCTAAGTTGCACATACTATTTGCCACATAACGAACGGACTTTCCTTTCCTCAATGTGAAAAAAACATCCCCCATCATCCACCCGCACACAAACATTAAGTCAGAAACCACTTCCTCGCAACCAATAGCTCCCCCCCTTTTAACTTGGGTCAATGCCACTGGGATGACCCCAAGCAAAACTCTTCCCTTGGAGTCTTTAAGCAGACAGTACACGACGAACATCTGCAATAATGGGTAATAAATATATAGGTATTCTCGCCATGTATAAAAGAAGGCAGGCCAAGCCACGCCTCTCATGGTGGCACCACTTCATAATCCCGGGCTCAATGTGACCCTCACATTTCACCAACACCATCTGCCTCGACACATCGCAAACACCCCACGACAACAAGTAATATGGAGGATGCCATCTACCTCCAGATCATAGGACACTCAGGAAGCAACACCTGACCGTTTCTATTAAACCAAGGTTCTATATATGAGAAACAGAGTCTTATCCACAAGGAGCGAGATGTCTATTCTACCTGAAAATCATTATCCTATGACTTAACATTATTCTATTTTCCGCAGAAGCTCGGTATAATTGATGGTCTCATGACTTGCTTCCACACCGACCCAAAAGCCTCCATCAGCCACTCAACCAATCCTGTAGCTCAAAAACTGAACCAGTAGGCCCCACGGCCACCGCTCCACCAAAATACTTTACGTAAGTTCCTGCACCAACTCTCGAAGGGCCTCTGACAAACAGCATCCTGCTTCGGGGCCCGTCCCAGGGGCACACCCAACGCTCCAACCTCTTCCTCCCTACTTGGTGCCCTAGGTTCAATAACCGTGAGCGCCAGAAACTCCCCCGAAAACTAACTCTTCTTCTCCGGGCCACCACACCAAACCAAACCACAGGCCACCAACATGAAGCACTCACGTCCCTCCCTGTAATCTTTACGCTTCAAACCCCCGTGGCCCCAAACATGCTTCTCGACCTACACAGCTCAACTTACTGCTTATAATTTAGCAGGCCATTGGCCCCCTATATTTTTACTGACATCTACCTGGCTCTTGGCCGACCAGGATGCCAACCCGGCCTTTCCCGGTACCTGCTGGGCCTCAGACGGGAACTCTCTGCCTCCGCCGGCTGCGCTCACACAGGAAGGAGGGTCCAGCGCGTTCAAACCCTTTTGCCCTAGCGTGGCCACCGTAGTTCAGATGTTCAAATTTTCGATTTTCTGAACAGAAAAGATCGTCTACCCATACCGCCACCCACGTCCACAGCGGGCAGAGCTGGCGCCAATCCCAGCTTGGCTTGGTGCTCACATCGACGGACTCTGGGCCCGGTGAAGGCAAACAAAGTGCTCTCGCGGCTCCCGGGCCGGCGGCGGTGATCGGGGGCACACAGCGCATGCTGCATAGGCGGGCACTATTGCATGGCGCTGCTATACAAACCATAAAGAGCTTGCTTCTGCGTATTTTCATGAGGACAAAAAAAATAAACAACCGCTCCACGCGCTCGCCATTTCTCACTAAGCCCCGTCCTTTGCAGACTGGGGGGGCGTGTTTTTCTTTCTCCCCTCTTCTCCATTGGCTGGAATGTAAACAACGGGCGTATTTTTAACTTGTTTACATTCCAGCCAATGGAGAAGAGGGTAGAACAAACTGAAAAAACGCGCCACCCAATCCGAAATGGACGGGGCTTACAGCGAGAGAATGACATCACTGAGACCTCTTCTCCAATGGCTGGCCGCCGTTCAGGAGGCCAGCCAATGGAGAAGAGGGGCGGGATTAACCCTCGCTACTCAGAATCATTCATTCTCACCAGCGAGACTGCGCATGTGCGCAGCCTACGCTAGCCGAGACCTACGCAATGCAGCTACCCTTGTGCCATGGTGCAAGGGTGCCTGCGTTGATGCTAGGCTGTTGAAACAGTGCCAGTGAGGGAGGAAAGGACAGTAATGCGCCATATGCCATGGATACGACATATTCCTGCCCATTCCCTTTGACACAGTGACTTGTTGTGCTGATCTGTGCCAAAATCTCATAGATCTGCTGGACTAATTTATGAGAGGCTTGCACTGCCAGAGCATCACTTATTTTAATGCTCCAGCGGTACAAGCCTCTCGATTATATCTATGAGGCGAGGCAAAGCCACGCTGCGTGGCTTTGCATGGCCTCATAGATATGGAGTGAGACAAAGCAGCACAAGTTGCTGCGTTGCCGTAGTCTGTGCCAGGGAGGCGTTCTATGGGCGTGGTGGTGGGCTTTCCCTCACAGCACCCATGAATTTTGACACTGCCCCAGATTTACTTAATTCTGTGGCAGCACCAAACCCTTACGTTTTCCCAGAGCAGACGTAACGAGGAGAAATATTTCTATTTCGCCTTGTTTTTTCCTCTTTCCATGTCTGTTGCACACATAGAAAGAGGAAATCGCCTCTCAGGATTGTTTATGTGCAGGAAGGTCTCCCTTCTTGCTCAAAAACAATCCTGCCTGCAAAAGAGACTCCCTTGCACCATGGTGCAACGGTGCCTACGTTGGCGCTAGGCAGCAAATCCTGCACGAGTGCACGGGGAAAGGACGGGAATGCACTGTATTTCATAAACACGGTGCACGCCTGCCTTTTCACATTGGCGAAGGGCAACGCAGAAAGAAGACCTGCGGCGCTGTCCGACACCAATTGCTCATAAATGAGGCCCTGCCTGCTTATGCAGGCGCAAATACCGCTATCGTCTGTACGAAGAAACCAACAGAATAGTTATTTATTAGAGTGAAATAGCTTTGGTGGAATCATTATGCCTTTTAGCAGACCGGCAGGCAGAATACACAGGTATTCTGTTTAGGCTTTCAGATCTGCAAAGAGCCCTCCTTCAGATGCATTCATTTTGTAAGTGACTTTGATGCCTAGAGGCTGCTTCTCGGCACTTATAGGAACAGATTAGAAATAGAATGATTTCCGGGTTTTGAGGCTGTCTTTCAGAGCAGGTTGTTAGAACAAACGGCAGTACCTGAAGACGGACCAGCTTCTGTCGAGAGGATGTCAAAATATGATCAGTCCAGAATCATCAGTACTACATAAAAATGCATTTTTTTGGTGACAAATGTGATAGAAATCACTGAAAAGCAGCGTAATAAACCTGCTGGTTGCTGAAAATCATATTTTGTGCCTGAAATTTCGTAGAGAAAGGTCATTTTCCCTGTTCTCTATAAAAGGGCTAAACAAACGGTTGGAATACTAATCTGCAGAGAATAACAGAGAAGCTCCAGTGAAGGTCATGAAAATGTGCCTATCAAGGTGTTTGTAAAAAAGTAATTTTGCGAAAATGTAGTTTTCAGATTGAGAGCGCTGGCAAAAAACTGTCTCATCTTATCTGCAGGAGATAGTCACCTCTGAAAGTATATGTGTAAGCCTTCACAAAGCAGACTTTTATACTGAAGTGGGCAAAAGTGTGCAGAAGGGGTTCCATAATTGGGGGTGTCTGGTGAACTTTCTAATCGACAAAGCATTAAGAGTTGCCCTGCACAGAGGCTGGAGTATTGCGGTAGCTCATGTGCGGGATGCGATCTATCTTGCAGAAGTGCATGGTACCCGAGCAACTGTTAATTGTTTCTAATTTTTGGGACTCCTATGGGTGCCTCTGGGTCTCCCCAACTATTGCCAGTGGGTCAGGGTGCTATACCGTGCCCCATTATATTTCCTTTATAAACAAATTCAGGTCACAGGCAGTAAGTCCCCATGCCCTGTAATGGCATCATAACAATGGTGGTGAGTGCCGCACAGATGCACATAATATTACATAGATTCACGTTCATTTTGCACACTTAATCCTTCAACTCTGGCCACCCACATCACCACTGCAAGCAACACAGTACACTCCACTCAAACAGTATTGTTCCACTAAACACTCATCAACATCACCCATATAGTCACATTCCACCTTTTCCCCGCCCCCTTGCTTCATGACATGTCCTCACCTGCCTAAAATGCACTTTGCCCTTCCACAGAGTTCTCCATGATGATACATCACATATAACCAAACACCAACAGTTTGTCCACTCCTGTTCTGTCCCTCACACCACTTCCTATCCCTCCCACCTCCCCTCACACCGTATTATACCCCCTCAAGTAGAATCAGTGGGGCAGGGGGTGATGTTTGATCGAATCAATAAGGCACAAGTGTGTGGGATTGTTATAACCACTCAAGTACACTCCGTAAGGAACTTGGAGGTGGATTAATGCAATCCCCCGTTACAGCAATGGAGAACATGCAGGACAAGATCAGATGGTATTTGAAACTTAGGATCGGGCGTACTTGCCGTTTCTCCGGGATACAGAATACTTAGATTGCGATTCTGGATTGGATTTGGTTGACCCTTATTGTGGAGTTTTTCCCGGGTTGCTACATGCTTATTACAGTTACCTTTTGAAGGTGTTGAACACTCTACTGGATACTTTGAAGTCCTGATGAACTTCCTTTGGTCGGAGGAACGAAACGCGTTGGCTGATGGCCACTTTTTCTCTTATTACTAATAAAGAAAACTGATGGACTTATATATATGACTTTGACTCCATTTCCTGGTGCACCTTCCATCTTCAAACAGTATGCTTGACCAAATGGTATAACTGATCACAAGAGAGAAGAACATCCCATTACACCCGAGATGTCCCAAATTACATCCCACGCTTCTAATGTATCCATTTGACACTTATCACATGTCCGCCAGGCACATTTCAGCCATCTCAGCAAAAAAAAAAAATGGAACCCTCCTTCACTTCTTATGAATCATAAATAAACTACCCCCCTGCAAACAAAACACCAGGAACCATCAAAAACCACAGCTCACGCCACACAACCCTGTTTAAGAAATCACACTTACCTAAAACGTAATATATGTCATCCATACTACACTGCACCACACTCCCACCTTCAAACTGATCTACATCCCACAGCTTTGTAGTTGGCACCCATCAACCACAGATCCCTGGCTTCTAAAACCAGACAGGCTGGTCCTCTGTCTTGAAGCACACCAGAAGACTACCAGCTTCTTGAGAGTCACAGTCAGAAAGCTCATTAGGTTCACATGTGCAAGGTAATACTGACCGCATACCATTCAACTATTAAACTAAGAGGCACACAAGATACAAAGTTCTAGAACGCAAGAAAATCCACTTGTACGGGGACGCAGAAGAAAACAGTGGGTATAAAGAGGGAAGACAACTGGATAAAAGAGCGAGGTAGACCAACAATGTGGTTATTCTAAGATCAAAAACATAATCTGCAAGACTGAGCCAGTCAATGCCCTGGGAAGAAAAGAGAGCACAGTGGCCCTTACTCCAGGATTACTAGGCTGAACAAAAATACAGCAAACATAATAAGTAGCCTGACTAATTGTTCAATGCTTTAAGCTCTAGTGGACAGAAGAAAATGTGAATGACACAACACACCAATGGATGAAGAAAGCTGGCTGAAAGCCTCTGTAAGTACATGTATCATATATATAATTTAGTAAAATCAAAATGCTTTGGTTAAATCCAGACCTAAAATTTGGCGTGTGTGTGTGTCGAAAAGGGAGCCTCTGTGGGATTCATCAGGTGAGAACGTCCATCTCCATTGACACCACCCTTTCATTCACCACCCACACTCGATTTCTAAAGCCAATACCTTACACACTCCATCTCCTACCTCGCAGCCAAAGCCTGGAACGATCTCCCTCTCCACCTCCGGCATTCTCCCGCATTGCCCAAGTTCAAGAAGGACCGATAGACCTGGCTCTTCGGATTACCCCAGCACTCAACGGAGGAGCCCCACCTCCCCCAAACACCCTCACGGGTGAGTAGTTGCGCTTTACCAACCCTGATTGATTGATCTCTGTTCTTTAACTACACAGTCTAAAATGCCTCCAGCGAAAGGTGGACCATTAATTGGAGTCTTGTAAATTTACCGTCTGTGGATTGATGATCGCAAACACTGTCCCTGCCGGGCAGTCCATCATGTGATTCTGGCACGGTCTCTAGTTCCCATTTTCCTAGGCTTGCTATTTTCTTAGACCCCATCATTGAGCTTCACAGAAAAGTAAGAGCAAACCTAGCAATGTAGAAATAAGAAATACGTCCCATTCTAAAATACAAGACCTTAGCACAGAGGAGGTGTTGAGTGTGAGCAAATCTAATTCTTCTTTACAAATAAGTTAAATAATGGGCTTGCGACCTGAGGTGCTTGTAATTCCAGTGAAGAAAAAGAAATGCAGGTACTTTTCCTCTTTTTACTCCTGGGGCAGGGAGGGTTAACAAGCATTGGCAAAACCTATAGCTCTCTGCTAGGCACAAGGTATTGGCTTTGGCAATCGGGTGGGGGTGGTGAAGGGGAGGTCGGTGTCAGTGAAGAACAGGAGGGCGGGTAGGGGTGGAGAACGGAATGGTAAAAAAAGTGCTATGAAGCATCCAGCACTGGCCATGTCATAGGGCTGTTTTTCCTTTTGTATGTTTGGAGGTGGGAGAAGAAACAAGGGTGGGGAAGGATGAAACAGAGACGGGGTGGGTGGTGGGTAGAAGAAACTGGGGCAGGGGCAGGTGGGAGAGGAAGAAGAAATGGATACGGAGGTGGGTGGGAGGAGAAAAAGAACAGGGAGCTGGTAGGGGGCAGGGATAAGAAGCAACACAGACGGAAAAGTGTGGGTGGGGGAAGAAATAATCAACATAGACTGTGGGTGGGTGGGTTGGAAAAGAGACAACATGGACTGAGGTGGGCGGGAGGGAAAAGAAGCAACGTGGACGGGGTGGGAGTGGGAGGAGGGCAAAGAAGAATCATGGACAGGAGTCTCGGTGGGAGGGAGAAGAAGAAACATAGATGGCGAGAAGACAGCAACTTAAAATTAAATAGTACCCAATCTCAGCAGCGGACGGACCCTAATACATTTGAATCAATCAGTACTGGGTCCATGTTCCTGCAGAAAAAAGAGGAAGTGAAGACATCTTGTGCTATCCAATGAGAAGCCAGCAAACGAGTGTGACAATGAAGCCCACGAATGGCAAGCAATGAGTGGATTCCAAGCCCTTATTCAAGGCAATATCTCTGCAAGTGGCAGCCCATGCACTGTTGCACATGCACTCGCACAGGCAAGGCCTAAAAAGCATTGCCCAGACTATGGCAGTGCACTTCAAAGCAGCTTCCCTAGCAGAAAACTCTGTGTTCCATGCTTGCCTGTAGGCAGGCACCATGCGCAAGGTCCTCTATTGGGAAAGGTGCTTTGAAGAGCATTGACACGGGCTGGACACTGTCATTAAGTTAATGTATTAACCATTAAAGAATTGCAGTATCCGCCCCCTGATAGTGCTGGGTGGCTTAAGAGTTCCTCGTGTAAGGAACAAGAAATTCTTCTTTTGCAGGGAATTTTGCCAACTTTTCTTTTTTTCAGTCCAGGACTTATGGATCCATAAACAGCAGAATTGCCATTCGTTTCGCATCTGCTCATCGCTGATTGAAAAATAAGAATTCTGCCCACCCCTCCTGGAGACACTACATGGTCTGATTCATATCACATTGTAATCTTGTGGAAATGAGCTGCTGAACCAAAACAGACAATATGTTTTTGTAGGAATGTAAGCAATATCGATCTTCACCTAATAACAGGTTTGAGCTGCAAGATGATTGCCATGTCCCTTGCTGAGTGGAATACCTTACCTATCTATGAAAGGCCAGTGGCACAACTCTCTGCAGACCCATGGGTGGGAGCTTTTTACACGGCTATGCCGGGTCTGGTGGCTCAGTGGACTGATGCATCCACTGCAGGGGCCTGTGTTTGATCTCATGGTCACAGGTTCAAATCCCGGCGGGTCCACTCAGCCTTTCATCCATTTGAAGTCGATAAAATGAGTACCATTGAGTTGGGTGACAATGTACATCTGTTATTTCAGTGCCAAGATGCCCCGTTGCTGGGGCGAACGTGCGCTTTACAACTGTTATGTTATATTGACTGTTAATTCTGAGTCCTGCCCTCTCTCTGAGACTCTGCCTTCAGCTGGATGCAACAAAATCACCAGAAACGTAATGGTGACAAGACAAGGTCCTCATTTGCGATCTCTACTTATGTCTGAAATGTGCAAGTATTTTGGGGCCTTGTCTGCTGTCGTTCGCATGTCAAGGAGCCTGGGACCTTTCAGTTGCCCCTCAGATGGGGGCAACCATTAAATCTTGCCACCACTGGCTTTGCACTTTACTTTGAATACTGCCCTTTCTATCCACCATGCAGAGATGCCTGGTATAAATGTATCATGAAGGTATATTGCTGGAGCATGCTCCAGGTAAAGGAGCTCAGGTACAAAGGTGGTACATGCATCGGATGTATGACGTTACAACGCATACTTTTACCACGCATACCTTTACAACGCGGTATTTACAACGAATACCGTTACAACGCATAGCGCTTTGGGGTGCTGGATAGTGGTAAGTATAATTTTCTATTCCAACTCCAGTCCCCGTGGACACTAGGGATGGTGTTGGATAGAAAATTAAACGTATTACCTATCCTAGAGCGCCCCCCAGCGCAATGCGTTGTAATGGTATGCGTGGTAATGCCTGCGTTGTAATGGTAGTGCGTTGTAAAAATTTTGTTGTAAACGTTACATACCACATGCATCTGTACATATCCCCACCAATCCTGATTCCTGCTGACATATGTACCTGGGCTCTCGTAAGGAGGCCACTGCAATTTGCACCACACATTGCCCCTGCCATGCTGCCAATGATAGTAACAACACAACTACTAACTAACACACTCATACAATTCAGACTATTCCAGGCCTCCAAACCTATAAGAACGGCTTGGCCGGAAGTTGATATTTATTTTTTATGTATATTAAATGAATTATCAACTGTTATTGTGGTCAACTATAAATTAGCCAGACAGCGCCACCTTGTGGCAGACTGTCACACGCGACTGTGTTGATAATTAAGGGGGTGATTATGAAGGCGTGCCAGCGGCGGTGACCATCACGCCATCGTAACATGATTTACCCACCGCCATATCATGATGGCGATGGGTACCTCGGCAGACGGATAGTCCATCTGCCGCTTTTACGCCGGTCGGCAATTGTTACCTGATGGGCGGAGCTGGTGCTCATATATGGTGGCGGTGCCTAGCAGGCACCGCCATCCATATTATGATGGCTTGATTTCAAGGCCTTTCCATGGCGGCGATGCTTTCATGGGCAGGCTGGCAGAGATGTGCTTTGGGGGCCCGTTGGTGGGGGATGGGGTGCACTTGGGGGGTACATATGGTACCCCCCTGCATGTCCATTCACAAGGGGACAGGCACCGCGCGGTGCCTGCCATGTGGTGCATGGTAATGCATAACATGGCATTTTGCCATTGCGAATGGTGCTGCAGCCCACAGCACCCGCCACAATGTTAAAATGCCAGATGCGACCGCCACGGAGGCGGTCGCATCATGATCAGGGGTGCAGGACTGCCGCCTGGCAGGTGGGCGGTCCCGTTCCCGCTAGGATGGCGGGCGGACTCAGGTTCTCAAACGTAAAATGGTGATGGTGCCTAGCAGGCACCGTCCACCAAATTACGATGCTGGCTATAGCCAGCCTTTCCATGGCAGCGAAACCCCCATGGAAAGGCTGGTGGGGATTGGTTTTGGGGGCCTGTTGCGGGCCCTCCTTGGGTTGGGGGAGGTGTGGGTGCACTGGGGGGTACCCATGGTACCCCCCTACATTTCACTGCACTACGTGGCAGGCACCATGTGGTGCCTGCCACGCAGTGCAGTGAAATGCACAACCTGCATATTTGACATTGCGGCGGGTGCTGCAGTCAGCTGCACCCGCCGCAATGTAAAATTGCAAGATGCGACTGCCAGGGTGGCGGTCGCATTCTAATTTAGTGTGCGAGACCGCCGCATGCATGGCGGGCAGTCCCGATCCCAACCATGATGGCGGGCGGACTCACGTCCCCCTGCCACCGTAATGCCCCCCTAATTGTCATCACTGGCAGTTATGACAGTCTGCCACATGGTGGCGCTGATTTTCTGATTTAGAGATGAAAACACAACAGTTGTTTACTGTAGGAGAGTAGGATCTGCTTACTATGGTTACCCCCACTTTTTGCTGGTGTTTCACTGTTTTTCAACTTTAGTCAGGCTGGGGCCCTGCTATCCAGGACCGCAGCCTAGCTGCTTCCTCTCTAAATTGATTGCATGTACTTTAGGTACACTCCAGATTGGTTACTGGGTTACCCTTGTGAGCCCCTAGTTTATGGTACCTTAGGTACTAAGGGCATAGGTACCCCAGAGGCCTACCAGGGGTTGAAGCATGTATTATGCCACCCCTGGGAAGCCTTCCAAAATGGCACAACAGGTCTGCTACTGCAGCCTGGGTAAGGTGGTGCATGCACCCCTTACTAAGATATAGGTTACCTATATCTACCTTTAATCACTGACACATATAAACCTATAAGTCACGCCTATGGCAGACCTAACAATCCTGGAGGCAGAGTGCTTGGTTTTGTGTGAGAGGGTGCCCATGCATGAGCAGGACCCCTCTGCAGCTTTTGGAATCTATTCTCTGAGGCTGTTCTGTGATGCAGCCAGACCATATACTCTTAAGAGCATTATAACCTCGCGGTAAATGCTAACTTTGGAATGGCTGCATGGAAACATGTTGTGTTTGGTGTCAAACACTTTGGAATCCTACCCCCCCTCCCCCCGCCAGTCCTGGTGGCGGGGGTAGAAATCCACCCTTCTAGAGGGAGAAGACATGTACACACTTACCTAACCGGTAATAGTTTAAAAGAGCCCCAGCATCACAAAATGAATGCTGCAGCCACAGACACGAGTTTGACCTCCTGCTGCTGGACGAAACTCCGGCACGGGAGGCCTGGAAAATAGGTTTCCTGTCTCAGGGAGGTGTAACCACCTCCCAGACAGGCTTTAGTGTATTGGGGCTCGGTGGGTGCATTCATAGAATGCTTTTCAGACAGTGCTGGGGGAACACTTGGTGTCCCTGTGCATACCCCAGTTCAAAACGGTTGCAGGGGCACTCAGCCCCTGCTCTGGTGCGAAACTGGACAAAGGGAAAGGGGTGTAACCACCCACCTTCCCGGAACCTCGCATAAGTGGGTCCCTACAGTATGTCCAACCCCCTAACTTAGTATACGTATGGGATCCCTGTCCTTGGGACTTTAGATTACACCTGGACGAAACTCTGCAACATATATCCTGGAACTTCCACATTCTATTTTGACTAGAAGATGGAAGAATCTCCCTTGGGGTCAAGGAGTGACTCTCCTGTTCAAACAGGCACCAAGAAGCATCTTGCCGGTCTGCATTTCCAAGGCTCCCACCGGATCCCCATGGATTTGCGACTCAGGACATGGATTTCCAGACTTTTCAGAGGCAGACACAAAACCCTTGCAAAGCTGAGACCCGCAGCCCTCACGAGTGACGAGGAACCGGAACTCCTGGACACCATGCACATTTGCAAGTGCATTAACTTTCCGAGCTTTCCCGAAGTTGTGTGTTGGGCTACTTGTAGTCTAAGCCCTGAGCACCATTTGTACTGAAGAGTGTGGGCCTACACTGCACAAGTGTCCCATGGGCCCACTTCTAGTATTTCCGCTAGAGGCTCCTTCGCGATCCCTGGTCTGTCAACTGTTGGGTCCCCATGAAGGTAACTCTTCTGTTCCTTGAGCTTTTCTGGTTGCTCCAGACGTGCCCTGACTTTCCTTTAAAGGATGAGTCCCTCAGACCTTCCTGGTCTGCACCAAAGCCAATCTTTGCTTTCTGCATGGGTTGCTGTTGCCAAGGCTTGTTGAGTCCAATCCAGAAACCGACACCGCAGCACGAGACATCCTTTACGGGAAAGCTCGAATACAGCTCCTGGTCATCGTAGACACCTCCTGGTCCTCGTGGCTAAAGAGTCAAGCTTCACTTTCTTCACCTCAAATCACCCGACATCGGTGGGCATCTGCTCATTGCCTTCCTGGTCACTGGCAAGGGACTCAGACTCTGTTCCCTCTGCTTTCAGGTTCTTCACATCTCTGATCCACCCTTGGATCCACCCGGACACTTTCGACTTGGTCGCCAGCAGCACTTTGCAGCAGATCGCTAATGAAAACAACGACGAAACCCGACACCAAAAGACACCTATGCACCCGGCTTCCCTGGATGAGGTAACTCGAGTACTCCAGTGCTCCTGTGGGTATTGACTCTAGAACTGCCTAGTTATAAAGGGATTTGCTCCAAGTCCTCTACTAAGTGTCCTTAATCTTTAAAATTCCAACCGCGACTTTCCCTATAGAAGCTTATTGTGATTCGCGGCTGTGTTTAGGCACTGCACGCGTCCCCCGTGGGTCCTCTCTGTCACTACCTTGGGTGGTTCCTGGTGGCCCCAGCGGATCTAAAGGCTCTAGGCCTTGTATTTATGTCAGTCGTAGTTCTTATACCACTTTCTTAATATATGATTTAGTACGCCTCTAGGGCTCAACGTATATTGTGCTAATTTACTGTGTGCTAAATAAGTTTACTGTATGGGCTTTTGCCTATAGCCTCATAAAGAGACTAGAGGGATGTGTTTAGAATAAATATATATATTTTATATATATACCTGGTGTGGTTCTCCTTTCATTTGGTCATTCATGAGATTATAGACTGGTAAAACAAGCTGCTTTGCATTCCTCAAGACTTAGCCTGAAGGTTGCTCTCCACAGCTACCACTAGGATAGCGTTCTATATAGGTTGTCTTTACCTACCATCAATAAGGGTCGTTTGGACAGGTGCAAGGTGCCCACTAGAATAGTGGACAGCATGTGCCAGGCCAACTTCTCACATTTACTAATTCAATATACATTAAAAATGACTTTTCTCTGCCGCCCAAGGCATTCTTATTTATTTATTTTATTTTATTTTATTTATGCGATTTTATAAAGCGCGAACTTTACCCGAAGGTGTCAGAGCGCTTTACATAGGACCCAGTTTCAACCATAAGGACTGATGGTTACATTCCGAAAAACAGATTTGCAAAATTATTGACTTACATAAGAACCAGTTGAAAACATACGGATTTAGGATTACATGCGTTACAAAAAAAGGTACAAACAGAAAAAATTGCAAATGTACAAGAGATAGAGTCACACAAGGAGGAGATATAAATGGATAAGCTCTAGGCATATACTAGAGATATCTCTATCTACTTAGGAAGGGGATACACATGGATATACTCTAAGAGTCACAGAGGAATGGTAGTGAGCACAGCGGACTCCTGCATAAACTAGTGATTAGAGTTATCTCTATATACATAGGGAAGGGGTAAGACTGGATATACTCTAAAGGTCACATAGGAATGGATGAGAGCAAAGCGGACTACTGCATGTCCTAGTGATTAGAGTTATCTCTATATACATAGGGAAGGGATACACATGGCTACAGCATATACTAGTGATTAGAGCTATCTCTATATACATAGGGAAGGGAAAGGACTGGATATACTCTAAGAGTCACAGAGAAGGCAGGCACGTGAGATAAACGAGAGAGGGAAGCAGATAGTGGTGAATAAGACAGTGAGGAGTGTATCAAAGGCATCAGGAGAGACAATAGGAAGGTCGAAAGGATAGTGAGAGATCACTAAAATGGCGGAAGAAAAAAAGTTGGAAGAAGAGGCAAGTCATATAGAGAAAATGGCGGGGAGCACGAAGGTCCAAGTCCGAAAGTTCAGGAAGAGGGCTGGCAAAGCCAGCAGGTCCAAGGGGAGAAAGGCAGTCCGCAGCAAAGTCGCAGCCTCATCGTTAGACCAGAGGAGGGTCAGGGGAGAAAGACCACGGGCGCCCAGGCAGAGATGGAAGGCAGCAAAGTTTGAAGCAGAGGTTTGAAGGGAAGGAGGGGCCTCTCATCAGAGCCCGGTTAAGCACAATGTGGGTGGTTTAGGTATAGGTGGTATAGGTGGTATAGGTCTGGGGGTCTGGAATAGTCTGGATTGTCACATTTGCAGGAGTGTGATGGGAAGCAGTTGTGGTACTGTCATTGGCAGCGCTGGCAGGGGCAATGGTTGGTGCAGACTGCAGTGGCTTCCTGACAAGGGTCCTGGCACTTATGTTTCTTACAAATTAAGCGCTGGCTTTGGCACACGTGTCAAATGCATGGGGTATGAGGGAGGCTGGGTGGGCAGCCATGTCACTTTAGCACATTTCATCAGAAAGTAGCACGCAAGTTCGTGTAGCCACACCCACCGTGGGATAAAAAATAGCAACGCAGAAACACTTTGTTGTCTCTCATCTAAAATGCTGTCTTTCACACAACATTAAGGAGTGCTAATGTTTCTCTGTTTACTGCTCCAAAGGAGGCTTCAGGCAAATGTTTCCATTAAGGAAAGAGAAACTATCACATTAGATGTTCTTCCTTTCAATTTGTAGTGGAAAGCAGACAAGCTGGCTCCAGGGGCCACACGACCTGGAGACTTGGCAGAAAAAAACACCATTTCAAAACTCTGCTCTCTGTCTGCTTCCAATCCACCTAGAAAACTCATCCCAGCTGCGCCCTACAAATATAGCCACACTTTGGTTGCCTCCCTATCACTCTATTATTCTCTGCATCTGAATTTTCTTACAAAGGGCAGTGGCGGCTGGCATCTATTGGGTGGGGAGGCGGCAAACAAAATAAAAATAAAAACACTTACTGGATCGTAGCGTTGGGCCCTCTCACTCTGACCTCTTCTGCTGGGACTACAGTGCAGGCCCCAGGAAACTCCCTTAACCAATCCTTGACTGCTCACATGCTATTAACCAGAATGTAAGCAGTGCCCTGATTGGTGGGAGCACCCTCAGTCGGCGCTCCTGAGGGAACTGGATGCCTGCACTTGAGAGGTTGATAAGTTTAAAGTGTGCATGTGCACACTTTAAACAGTGCAAAGGTAGCCCTCTGCCACCACTCCTCCCTTCTGTCACTCAGCAGGCCCACCCCATCCTGATGCTTGGTTCTGAACGGGATGTTGAAAAATAAAATAGCAATAAATTACCATATTATTTTTCATTTCTGAGGCTTTTGAGGGGCACTTGAGTGGGGCACCGCTTCTCCACTTCAATGGAGGAGCCGCTCTTCTACCAAAGGGCTCAACAGCCCCCCACGACTTAAATTTACAAGAGAATATTCTGCCCATCCACCCATTGCGTGCACCTCAAATAAAAACATAGGATTTATGAATGATAATGTTCAGGGACCCTGCTAGGGCCCCCAAAGACAGATTCCCAAAGCCTTTCTGTGTCGGAAAGGCCGGCACAGAAAGGCTTTTGGAATCTGCCATCATAATCCCTCGGCCGGAAAGAGCCTGATGAGGGATTGTTGAAGGCTTTCCAAATGGTGGACAGGCTCTCCGAGCCCGTCGGAGGCCATTCAGAAATCCGACTCAGATTCCCTTCCGATGACTCCATCAAAATGGGTCGGTCATAAAGGAATCCAACAAGCTGCTTACGATGTGGGCTGAAAGGCTCCGACTGACAGCCGTCTCATCCTTCATCGTAATCGGGCCGTTAGTGTATAAGCAAATTTTTCCCCACATTGCTATTTCTTAAACAAATATTATCTTTGTCATTCTGTACCAGCTTTCCATGAACATACTTTGACCCGGGGTAACAGTGAAAGGCATGAAAGGAAGAAAAAAGGAGGATTAGAAAAATAGAAAAAACAGTGACAAGTGGGGAATGCAGACCTGAAAATGAGCCGACAGGAGAGATATAGAGAAATAATGTGGTAGGTAGTCGAGGGAAGAGGCATGATGTGGAATCAAGACTAGGCAGCCTTGTTATTCAGCAGCCCCAGCATTTAACAGCATTAGCGGTGGGCTCATAAAAAAAGTTAGGGCACAGGTATTTATTGATTTATTGAATACAATTTTGGCACTTTCCAAAATGGGGCCTGATTTAGAACTTGGAGGACGGGTTACTCCATCACATTGACCGATATACAAATTCCATAGGATATAATGGGATTTATATTTTGGTGGACAGGATATCTGTCACCGTTGTGACGGAATAACCCATGTGACGACGGAATAACCCATGTGCCAAGATCTAAATCTGGGCCTATGTGATTTGTTATAAAGCATCGTACCAAAAACATTAAAAAAAATACTCTACAACACTTCACCTCTTGCCTAGTGGTTTTGGAAGTCAAATTGTTGTTGCCACTTGACCAGTGACAGAAGCCGGTCCAGTCTCGGCCCAGTGCCCTGCAAAGTATACAGAGCTACTGGGAGTTGACAAGGAAGAAAGACTCAGCGCCCAGGCATTCATTCCGATCTCTTCAGTGGCTCAGGCAGCAGCTGAAAGAGGGCTTGCCCCATATCCTGAGGCTTCTGCATGCTCACCATGATCTCTCAGATCCCAAGAGCTTCAACAAATAAATTATTAGTCGGGTATCATCTCTACAAATCCCTTGATGCCATTATTATTCATTGATATTTATGTTGCCCATCATTTTTGAAACTAACAATGTACCACTTAAGAACTACCTCAAGGAGATAAGCAAACACACTGATTTGTTGTCCATGCCCATTCAATCAATGGTGCCCATGCTGAGACTACATGGGCTATTTAGACAATGGCATTGGCCCAAATGGAGGAAGCAATTAGACTCCCGCCGTTTTTTACATACCTTTTTTAGCCCTAAAAAGCATTAAAAGTGCCCTGCCATCACTCAGGCACAGGGCTGAATTTTCAAAAAATATGTCACTGTTAATTAATGCGGATAAACTTTCGACCCTGTTTTGTGGTCCCAATTACTCTTTGAAACTTGAAACTGAATATTAATGTCCTGGAAGATGCCAACAGGCTGGGCGATGGTCCAGTTTAAAACTACAGGGAAATTCGGTAATGTAATTACACGAAATCAATGCGCACAACGCGCTCCAAACAAGTTCAATATTCCAGTCTTTCGTGTTGCTGTACTAAAGTGCTCTGCCAGTTTTAACCCCTTGCGTGCTCAGGTGTCACGGTAGGTGTGTGCGGAGGACGGCTGCTGGCTGTCTGAACTCCGCCCAATAATTAATTCTTCCGCACAGGTGGAGAACTTGCGCCACGCTGGGGAATCGGCGGCGTTCAGAAGGCCCCCGGCCGTCCTGAGCACATGTCCACCGTGACGTAGGACAGCCGGGGGCTGTCCTGAGCACACAAGGGGTTAAGGAGTAACAACTCGGGGTGCAGAGATAAAAGAAGGACTAGAGGAAGTAACGGTTGCTCTCTTTACTATCTGTGTGACTGAAGACAACTGGTGCTTTGTGTGCCTTGTGCATAATGTGCAGTTGTACCTAAATTCGTTAGTTTTAGTAAAAAGTGCACCAAACCCTCCTCTGCCGTTCTCAAGGACCTCCAATTTGGGCCCAGCGAAGCAGCTATATACTTAATGGCAACAAAATGCAAACGGTTTTTCACACTGCAGGGGCGGCTGGTGAACTCTGAAAGAGGTGGGGTGTAAATGCCAGCCTTGAATCATACTCAACAACGTAGTGAAGTGAGCAAGACCAGTTTCATCTAGGCGAGTTCAAAGTTGTTCCCCTCTCAACTTCATTATGTATACCTTCCGTGTACTTATGTATCTATATATTTATTCATTTATTTATTTTATTTATTTATTTATTTATAAAACTTCTATAGCGCACAAATACCTGTCGGTGTCTCGGCGCTGTTTACTCCTGCTATTAAAAAATGAAGTCTCTCCAATGCACTACCCTATGTTTCACCATATACCTCTCTCAATATATCCTCTACCTCCACTCGCTGACTCATCCCAAACCTCATTCTACTACTATGAACTCCCATAGGACCCTTTCTAGACTCCTCCTATCTCCATGCCTCCTTGCATAACCCGAAACCTCATTTACTACTAAGATTTCCCAAACACTCCTTTCTAAATTCTTCCCTCATGTATCCCTCCTTTGATTCATCCGAGACCTAATTTTCCTATTAGGATATCCCTAATCCATTCTAGAGACTCTTCCCTCCTCCATCTCTCCTTTACTCATCCCCAACCTCCTCCTACTGCTATCATCTCCCAATAAACACTTTCTAGACTCTTCCCTCTTCTATCCCTCCATTATCCTCTTCATTCCAACTTATAGACTCTCTATCCACCACTCAAATTATTTCTTATTTCCCTATACTAATTTACCACTAATCCTTTTGTTTGCTAGAGTAGAGTGCTACTTGCTGAAAAGTGTTCGAAGCCTAGTCAGGAACAATAAGCTCTATACGAAAACAATTACAAATAAATTGCATCAGCTATTGTATTTATAGGACAATTACCATGAGAACTGACTACAAATCCAGAGGGTTTTTAAAACTAAAATATTCCAGTGCTTTCATGGTGAGTCAGTCTAGCCTTATTCTCCTCAGAGATGTTGGGGCTAACACTTCTCATGAAAGCTAATAAAAAATAGTTGCACAACACTAAATGTAAAGCACAATGTCTAAAAATTGTGCCTAATGAGTGGTTCATATTAGAGATAGTTCAAATACCCGGTTATGTAACTTCATATGGCCCACTGTTTTAGAAAATGTTGAGAGCACCTTTTTTGACTGCTGTATTCGATTTGCATTCCATCTCCACTTTTCCCCTTCCAGGTGGATTCGCAGGTATGTTTTTCTAACTAGGAATCAATTATACTACATTTGGGAAGACCTATGATGCGCAGGTGGTAGACATGTTACACCAGCCTCACATGCTCAGGCTTCAAATAAAGACACATGTGATATAAAAAAGCATATTAGAAGTAGATAGTCAAATGCATTTGTTTAATTCACAAAATAGCAGCCTTCACAGTAAATTATCCATGCAGGAACTCACATCAGCATAAATGTTTTAACTCAGCATCCAATATCACTCAAATATCAGCTTTCAAAATATTTCAGAAATGCAAATATTCTGTTCCCAGATGTCATATTGATGGGTTCTAAAAATACACGGATTTTACATTCAAACACAGACATTCCAGTTTGGATAAATAGCCTAATTTTCTCAATTACTCTCTCTTATCTGAGCTACCTTCTTCTTTCAGAGTTGACCCTCTTGCTCGCACCACCATTGACCTCCATACTCCTCCCCCCAGTGCCAAGATACTCCCTGGAGTGAACGTTGCGCTTTACAAATACCGTCATTCATTCATTTAATCAAATGCTTGACAATTTCATTACAAAACACTACTTTTGTTTAGAAAATACATCAAATGTCAGTTTTTCATTTTCTCAAGTACTTTAACGTATTACTGCCACATCTGGACAGATTCTAGACTTCAGTCACATTTTCTATCATCATCATCCAACCCCAGGCATGTCCATCATGAGGGAGGGATTTCCAACACCAATATGAAACAGATATCCAGAGCTATATCAAGAAAGAGCACAATAGGTCAAGGCCAAGGATGCAACATATTTCAGGGCACAAATTATGCGGCCATAACATGTCAAGATAGACATTGTGCCAGACCAACAATTTTGCCAGGGACAGCCACTATCGTCCACAGTATGTCAATGGCAGGGACCTATCGCAAAGGTCCACGTTGTGTCAGGGACCGGCTTTTAGGGATTCGTCCCGGGACGAGACCAAAATCGAGTGATCGACTCTAAAAGCATCTCCAGTTTCACTTTATGTCGCAAAACATGTGCTTAATGACGCCGAGTGCATTCTTCAAGAAAAAATATGTGCTAAATGTTTTTAAGAGCCTTGAGAAAGCCCCAGGCAACATGGCCACCAGTGGGCGAAACATGTGTCGGCTGTCAAAACTTACCAAAATTATCATCCTGATATTTGTCAAATAAGATGAGAATCACGATCTTGAGAATTAAAGAGCAATACCACAAATAAAATAAGATACAACATGGCTCTTCATTTACTACAATTGAAAACGAGCAAGACTGATTAGGAATATTTTTTTATAAATATAGTAGGAGGACGTACTCAACCATCTCTACACAGCAACACTTCTGTCAAGGGTGCACAACAAAGGTCAATGATGGGAACATTTAGGCCAGGACAGTCATCATGACAAAATGCCCCCAGCATTTCAAGGATTGACATTATTAGAGCCATCACTATGTCATAGGTAGTCACAAATATATGCCAAGTAAGGCACTATTAAGCTGAGTTCACTAGTATAGACCATGGTGGGGGTTGCAGATTATGCAGTGGCCACAATATGCCACCAGTACAAACACAGAGACTGATATTCGCTCACTCTGGCACAAATGCAAACACACAAATAAACGAATAGACAGACGCCTGCAGACAGACAGGCTCTTCTAACCACACATTCAACTCACCTTTCAAGACTGGTAGCAGGCTGTGCTGCAGACAATCCTCTGAAGATGCTCCTGCCTCTGCTCCCCCATCGGGACCTGTACTCTGTGGTAGCAGGAATTGTCAGAATCTGTCCGGGTTTACATTTTCCACTTATCCTGCTCAGGACTGAGCATCTTGTGCTCCTGCTAGAAAGTCCCAACAAACAGCCACAGTATAGAGGGTTCTATGAGAGGTCTTTCCTAGTGAAAAGAGTGATGCATACATTGCCCTATGCACAGAGAAGCTGTACTTTTTTCACATGCATACTGTATGTGGAAGAAACCCTCAAGGCACATGTCAGAGGCAGTGGGTTAACTGCACAAATTGAGTCTCTCTCTCTCTCTCTCTCTCTCTCTCTCTCTCTCTCTCTCTCTCTCTCTCTCTCTCTCTCTCTCTCTCTCTCTCTCTCTCTCTCTCTCTCCCCTTCAAATTGAAAGTAATCTACAACTGGCATATGTCTGTAAGGTATAGTTGCCACCTCACTCAATGCAATGAATGTTATTGGGACACCATACATACACTCGTTTAAAAGGAAAGTTAGAAACCTGTCCTGGTAGTTTTTAGATCCCGCCTGTGCACAGATTTCTAAGTGTTTGCTACAAGTGTGTATTTTTCCATGTGAAAAAAGAGAAAGTATAAACACACTTGCTAGATTTTCCTTTTTTCACAAGGAAAGTATTTTTGTCCTTGGTGAAGACGTTTACCCAACACCGCACTAATTTTAGCCCTCTCCTTTTCCATTTCCACTCTGAAAAGTGATTTTCTTATGCCTTGAACAACAGTAAATCTCCGTCAATTTCGATCACAACAAAGTCCGCACAACTTTACATTTAGTCCTTCTCCGCCAAATAAACATGTGTGGTTATGGTTTTATTGGCATTTACATTGTGGTGGTGATGTTCTTAGTTAAATAGCTGTGCTTGTCACTCCATGCCAAATACCATCAACAATGCTGATGCTTGTTGCCAGCTTTCGAGGGAGTCCTCCCATCATTGCAGCTGAGACTACAGTTTGTCTCAAAGATAGAAGAGAAAATCAGCTAAACATAGCACAAACCATATCTTGTCACTATGGGAACTAGTTCTCAAAATGCCTTTGGTCTTGCAAACTCCTGCAGTTTTCAGGAGACCACTTATCAAGCAGTGCCTGGCTGGTGATGTGCTATGGTATATTATTCTACAAACACAAAGAGATGATGGACGGAATGCTGAAACCTTTCAGACACTCACCCCCAGTCACAGATCTGGGTTGAATCCATCATCATTCTTTAGCTCACTACGTCACTTTACTTCAGACCCAGCTATATGCAAATCATTCTTGACCCTGTGCCTCATGGGAACAGTCCAGCCTGATCTGCCAAGTCAGGTCTTCCCTGAACCGGAAACAAACATCCTGGGACCGGTTTCTGGGTAAAACCCTTCATCAGCCAGGCTAGCTTGAATCCAGTGGCAAAGTGAGCGAGGGACCCACGTCTAGGCATAGCCTGCCAACTTAGGGAGAACAAAGCAAACAAGGAGATGAGTGTATGACATTGTTCTGCATTCTGTCCATCAATTGTTCTTTTTGCATGGTATATTATTCTAGCACTTCCTTACAGTATTAAGGATGTGCCTGTGGATGGCTCGCTAGATAGGTCCTTTCAAAAAGATACACCCGCTTAGGACTCTATTGATGGAGTACATTATGTGAGGTGCATTTCCCAACCTCAATCATCAATTGTACTTTCCCTGCTTCCATTTATTCAGGTAGGTTTAATGAGAGAGGGTGCATGGATTAAAGAAAGTCTGTACTTGACTCTACGGAGCTGTCACTCTTAAATGAGAATAAATGATGTGATTTTCATTCACTTCTACTGTCTCTAAAGTAAAGGTGGTTAATTTGTTTGAGTTATTGCTTAATAGCCCAAAATTTGTTTGCCGCACTGAACATCTGCTGGGCCTTGCTCCCAAGCACAGCATTGGAAAGACATCTGTACAGCTCCCTTGTTAACAGTTCTCAGAAGCCTCTTCTGCTGGGATATTTGGGAGCTCTTTACAGCTCCCCTTGGTCTTTGAAGCAATCCTGAGACAATAGCCACACTTTACCTTCCGTCAAGAGCTACAATCAATCCTTTCCATTTTACTCTTTCCGTGCTGATGACGGAACCGCTCCGTCATCAGCCGCGTTGGCGCTGTGCTGATGACGGAGTGGTTCCGTCATGGCCCGCCCGACGCGCGTGCGCGGGGCTGATTTCGCGCCTGCGCAGCGCGTTCTATTAAGCGGGCGGGGCCATGACGGAACCGCTCCGTCATGAGCACAGCTCAACCGTGGCTGGTGACGGAGCGGTTCCGTCATCAACATGGGCCCGCCGCGCGACCCCCCCCTCCCCCTTAGCGCTGCGGCGGAATAGCCGCCGCAGCGATGTGATTAAGATTAGAACAGAAGCAAACAAGAACACCTAAAGGTAAAAAAAAGAGGCCATATCCCGGAAATGAAAATAATTATTCTTAGTCTGCTCTCGCCCTGGAGAAGTAGCTTATAAAAGAGCAGCTCCTATCACGAGACATCATTTATGATGACAGACAGGGATGGAGGACAATAGGAAGAACCTGCTGTTAGTAGTTCCAACCATCATCATTTGGGCCTGGGCCAATAGAGGTGAAGAATTCAAGTAAGGCTCAAGTCTGATTAGGACTAAAGGTATGGAAAGGCTCTGGGCTACTGTGTGGTCGATGGTAGCAAAACGTGACATAGAGCAAATGTGGGGGGCGGGCACCTCACCGACACTAGACACTTGGAAAAAGAACTTAGGGCCAGATGTAGGTAGGCAAATACCGGTCGGTAACAGTCGATTTCGGCCGTTACCGACCGGTATTTGGAGTTTGAGATGTAGGGGCTTTAAAAATTACCGATTTGGTAAATTTACCGATTCGGTAAATTATCGAATCGGTAAATTTACCGAATCTGGAATTTGAGATGTAGGTGGCACTGTCAACAGTACCACAGAGCCTTAACCGCATGCGTGCGGGCGGAATTCCGCTCGTACGCTGACTTTTTTAAAAGCGCACTTTACGTGATGAGCTGGGCTCGTCATGAGCGTGCGAGGAGGCTACCTCATGACGAGCCCAGCTCGTCATCAGCGTCGAAGGGGTTAAGGATTCGGTATTTACCACCAACTATTAGTTGGTGGTAAATAACGAATACCTGTGTATATGCAAATCTGTGCATGTACACCTGTGTCACATGGCACACACGCACTAATCAGGGGTGCAACAGGGTGTCAAAGTGACTCCCTGCCACCCTTGACTATTCGGTAATTTTACCGAATCGGTATTTACCGTTTCGGTAATTGCCATTGATTCCTATGGGCCTCAATACCGAATATTTACCGACATAGCATTTACCGATTTGTAAATACCGAATCGGTAAAATTCGGTATTTACGAATCGGTAAATACCATTTACCTAGATCTAGCCCTTAGATTGGTGCATGTTCAGAGAGAAAACGGTCTACGTAGCACGGGGATGTCCTAAGAAGTGGTCCTATGTACGGTGTAAGTGGAATACCTACCGGGGAGATATATGTGCAGCCCCAGTTGTCCCCTCGGAGGATGAACCTTTGTCTCCCTGAAGCCCATTCCTGTGTTCCCTGTGTGTCCCAGTTATCTTGAATGCCAAAATGTACTCGCCATTTGAATCAATACCTCGTACGTGTAATCTGCTTTGCAGAATTGTCTATGTCTATGTTGAATAAAAAGAAAATTTAATAAAATAAAAAAAAAAGACTGATTAGAACTGACTGTCTGGTTTCGGCTCGGCCCTTGTCCATGGGGACCAGTGAGTCAAAATAGAGCCGAGCTAAGCCCCCAATGCACTATGTCTTTCCTTCCAAATATTGTTCGGAAAACTTAAACTTTTTGCAAAAACTTAAACCCCTCAATGCACAAAATCTAAAGAGGTTCTTTAATCGAGCTTCAAATCTGACACCATCGTCAAGCCTTTCAGTTCAGGATGTGCCTACATAAAAAAACTAGTTTACAGTTACTTGTGATTTATTTAAAGGTAATGTTTCTTTACTTACAACAATATGGACCATATATAGAGCACGCATAACAACATGAACTCTATTGGACCACTCTTGGCACTGTTGAAAGGTAACTGGAGGTGAGGCACAGATCATGCTTAGAAACAATTTCTCGTACCAGATGTCCAGACACTGATATAACCTTAAGTGAAACACAAGCGTGCAAGACATAAACCACTTTAATCCTAAAGATTATTTATCATATTTTGACCTGACTTTTACAGGTAGAGGCATCAAGCATTTTTGCGAGCGCAAATGGTGCGAATCGCAAAATTCGGCCGTTTGCGCCCGCAAAATTGGCATTTGAGATGCATCAAGGGTTAATGCACTCGCAATTTAAGAATTCGCAAATAATTGCGAGTTCTCAAATTGCGATTGCATTTAAGGAATCGCAATTTGCGATTCCTTAAATGCAATGCATGAACCATTCCAAGATTGCGAATTCGCAATCTGGGGTCGCTATTTACCACGAATTCAAACTACATGGTAAATAGCAAAAACTTAGAAATATGCACTTTAGTTGTATATTACACACACACATGTCCTTGGGACATGTGTGTGCGCAACACCAGTAAACATTACCATTTCAAGGGTGCAACAGGGTGTCCTTTGGACACCCTGGCACCCTTGAAATTGCGGCACATTTGTGATTCGCTAATTGCTAATCGCAAATAAGGAATGACTCCCCATTCATTCCTTAGGCCCATAGGAATGAATGGGAAAGCCATTCCTTATTTGCGATTCGCAATTAGCGAATCGCAAATAAGGAATCAGTAGGAATCGCAAATAACATTGCGATTCCTACATGCATCCCGTTTTGCGAGTCTTTAAAAGCGAATCCTTAAAATTCGCTATTAAGGACTCGCAAAACATAACTTTGATGCATCTGGGGGTTAGTCTATTATTTCCATGCAAGGCCAGTGCGCTGACGTCATGCCTCATTCTTCCATTCAATGACACGTTCCCACCTGCAGCACAGAGTGCATTTATTTACACGCTGCAGCAGGTAAACAGGATGCAGAAGCAGCAGCATCGGGGAAACCCTAACAAAAACGGAAACGCACAAACACCAAGACAGGAGAACCACCCTCATACAAAGGAACAAGCATTGAACACCCCAATAGGTCTGGTCTAGATTGTGGTGTGCTCTTTTCTGCAAATGAATGTGAATTTCATTAGAATGTAAAAGAAATAAAAAGTAACAAACAGAGAAATAAAAAAAAGTCAAGATAAAGTGTGCAAAAAATGGTAAATGACTTATAAATACTCTCTATTAGAATTTCTATTTGGAATGTTGGATCAATAGGACAGAGGCTGCAGTGGTAGACGGGCCAGCACTGAAGAGTAGCAGTGGTAGAAAGACTGTAGATCCATAGGGGAGAGAATCATGAATTTCAGTGAATCCACCAATATTTTGGTGGAAGATGCCAACGGGCTGTGGACATTCTATAAAATGTTGATGGGCTCAGATCCACGTTTCTTAAGGTGTGACCAGGATATATTATTATGTTATGCAAACAACCATGCGAAATAACACTTAGAGATTAACTACCTTCAATGTTTACATCAGCACCTGCGAGAACAAGTCAGGTACAAGTTCTTCATCTTCCACTGCGACTCTAGAAAGTTAAATGACAGTCTGTGAGAACCACTTGTTCCCCGAGCTTGGCCAACAGCACTCCGAGGGGCATATTTACAAGGAGTTAACGCCACCAGAACGTCACTTTTTCTGATGTTCTAGTAGAGTTAAGTCTTTCGCCTTTTTTAGAAGGCGGCATTTACGCTGCCTTGTAAATAATGCCCCTATTCATGCAGCAATTAGCGTGAAAGGGTTGTGCAATGGGTGCTGCAGTGGATGTATGACGTTACAACGCATGCTTTTACAACGCATGCCATTACGACGCAGGTTTTACAACGCAAGTCGGGCGCTGGATAGTGAATAGTTTAATTTACTATTCCAACTCCAGTCCCCGTGGAAAGTAGGGAAGCTGTTGGATAGTAATTAAACTATTCCCTATCCTAGAGCGCCCTCCAGCGCAATTTGTTGTACTGACTTGCGTTGTAAAAGTTGTGTCGTAATGGTAGTGCGTTGTAAAAGTTGCGTTGTAAAGGATGTTTCCCGCTGCAGTGGGCGTTCCCCCGCAATACCCTTTGCTTTTTGATTCTGCCCGTATTTACAAAGTATGGGGAAGTACTAAAAATACTGCCAGGGGAATACTGGTCTTAAACTGGCGATGCGAGGAGAAATGATTTATTTCTAATCATATTTTTCTCTTTCTTGTGTGCAGCACACATAAAAACAGCAAATTGCCTGTAAGGATTGTTTAGTGCAGGAAGGTGTCCCTTCTTGCTCATAGACAATCAACCCTGCAGCACAGGTGCCCTTGCATCATGGTGCAAGGGTACCTGTGCTGGTGCTAGGCAGCTTCTTTATGTGTCAGCACTAGGGGAAACGCAGGAGTGCACCGCATTCTTGTAAATACAGCTGATCCCTGCATTTTAAAACTGGCGGAGCGCAGCGTTACCAATTTTGGCGTAACACCGTGCTCCGCCAGTTTCTAGTAAATATGCCCCCACGTGTCTTTAGACACAGTCCCATCGGAGAGAACATCCCGCCTTCATGGTAACTACCACCTTCCGCAGCTTAGCGGATCTGCAATGTCGTGTTGTTTGGAAATGACATGCTATGGGTGGCAAATAGTTGTCATTAGCATTTCTTTGTAGAATACAATGCGGCCCCAACGAAACCCCATCCTTTTCAAGCAGCGAGCCTCATTTAAGAACAACAAGCCTGCAGTATAATTTGGAAATGGCGTGCCGGATTACTCACAATAGGTATAATCAGGCCCTCTCTGATACAAAGGCTGCAACCTTCGCTTGTCTATTGTTCGTCGCAACAGTGTCGCCTAATTTAGAATGAGCACTACTGGAAGGTACAATGCAATCAAGAGGGAAATGATGGCAAATGTATCAAATGGTGCCATTGATTTGTGGCAGCCGGTAGGTCGTTGGACCCTGCCACGCATGCCTCAAAGTGGAACTACGCAATCCGCGAAAAGAGTCATTGCCTTAAAGGGACGCGAGACAGTCACCTATTTCAGCCCAGGCTATTATTGCATATAAAGAGGCGTTGTCTCAATTAGTTGTTTCTACTTACTGCCAATAGTGGTCGGTGGAAGGAGTAGCTGCCAGGTGGTGATGTGGGGAGGGCAGGGTGGGGGGTAGTAAACTATGGATTGCGGCCGATTACAGGTAACTAAACTAATAAATAAATAAAAATGAATTTCGTTGCGCGCACTGTATCCCCAAATGCGATGCAGTGTGTGCAACGAAATTAGTTTTATTTATTTATATGTTTACTTACCTGTAATCAGCTGTAATCCATAGTTTACTATCCCGTCCCTCCCCCTCCCCACATCACCGCCCGGCAGCTACTCCCACCACCGACCGCTACTGCTTACTGCACTTCAAGGTCACCTTCAGAGGAGTACTATTTTTGGTGCATCCATCGTAGGTCTAAATCCAGGCCAGGTTTTTGAGATAATCATACAAAAACATTTTTATAATCATTTTATGTAGTTTTATTTTATGGCGATCACTAGAAGATATTCCAGTTATCCGACTTTCTTGGAGCTACGTTGGACACCCCTGTACCAAATGGCTTCCAATTGCTGTCAAAGATTAAGGGGAAATATATATATATATATATATATATATATATATATATATATATATATATATATATATATATATCAATTCAAACGATGCTCACGGCGCAAGCAACCAAAAGGACTCTCGTGGATGATGCAAAAAACTCGGTTTATTTAAATATCATCAGGCAGGCATAATGCATTTCGACATCGCAGTCTTCGTCAGATGCCTGTTTCACCGGACATGGGTTACTCCCCGTTTTTTAAAACTCCTTGGCCCCTCCTTGATTTACAGTGCAGCTGTCCCCAATCCTGAGCACTAATGTCATTTGTAGTCAACTTACACAGTCATTTTACTACAATTCCCAGAACTCTCTGGAAAGGTACTCACTATCGCTGGGGCTTTTCAACAGCTGTTTTTGTGCCCTGTAGAGGTGGGTGATGTTATCCCAATAGTCCGATACTGTGTTGTTTCCTGTTCCACGCAGCACCCACTAATGTTTCACCTCATTAGAAACTTCTTCCAAAGTTTGGTCACGGAAGACATCGATCAGTGCCCGTCTTCCTCCGTTATTTCCGGCTTGCCACTTGTGCATATGACCTTTTTTGCTGGGTAGGTTAAATGAGGTGGTCCGAGTCACAATCCAATACCTTGGGTAACTTCATTCATTTCCAGAACTCCCTCGGACACTTATGAAACGGGTCCTTTTCACACGCTCCTGGTATGCGTGCTGAAATATCAATTCAAACGATGCTCACGGCGCAAGCAACCAAAAGGACTCTCGTGGATGATGCAAAAAACTCGGTTTATTTAAATATCATCAGGCAGGCATAATGCATTTCGACATCGCAGTCTTCGTCAGATGCCTGTTTCACCGGACATGGGTTACTCCCCGTTTTTTAAAACTCCTTGGCCCCTCCTTGATTTAGAGTGCAGCTGTCCCCAATCCTGAGCACTAATGTCATTTGTAGTCAACTTACACAGTCATTTTACTACAATTCCCAGAACTCTCTGGAAAGGTACTCACTATCTCTGGGGCTTTTCAACAGCTGTTTTCGTGCCCTGTAGAGGTGGGTGATGTTATCCCAATAGTCCGATACTGTGTTGTTTCCTGTTCCACGCAGCACCCACTAACGTTTCACCTCATTAGAAACTTCTTCCAAAGTTTGGTCACGGAAGACATCGATCAGTGCCCGTCTTCCTCCGTTATTTCCGGCTTGCCACTTGTACATATGACCTTTTTTGCTGGGTAGGTTAAATGAGGTGGTCCGAGTCACAATCCAATACCTTGGGTAACTTCATTCATTTCCAGAACTCCCTCGGACACTTATGAAACGGGTCCTTTTCACACGCTCCTGGTATGCGTGCTGAAATATCAATTCAAATGATGCTCACGGCGCAAGCAACCAAAAGGACTCTCGTGGATGATGCAAAAAACTCGGTTTATTTAAATATCATCAGGCAGGCATAATGCATTTCGACATCGCAGTCTTCGTCAGATGCCTGTTTCACCGGACATGGGTTACTCCCCGTTTTTTAAAACTCCTTGGCCCCTCCTTGATTTAGAGTGCACCTGTCCCCAATCCTGAGCACTAATGTCATTTGTAGTCAACTTACACAGTCATTTTACTACAATTCCCAGAACTCTCTGGAAAGGTACTCACTATCACTGGGGCTTTTCAACAGCTGTTTTCGTGCCCTGTAGAGGTGGGTGATGTTATCCCAATAGTCCGATACTGTGTTGTTTCCTGTTCCACGCAGCACCCACTAACATTTCACCTCATTAGAAACTTCTTCCAAAGTTTGGTCACGGAAGACATCGATCAGTGCCCGTCTTCCTCCGTTATTTCCGGCTTGCCACTTGTGCATATGACCTTTTTTGCTGGGTAGGTTAAATGAGGTGGTCCGAGTCACAATCCAATACCTTGGGTAACTTCATTCATTTCCAGAACTCCCTCGGACACTTATGAAACGGGTCCTTTTCACACGCTCCTGGTATGCGTGCTGAAATATCAATTCAAACGATGCTCACGGCGCAAGCAACCAAAAGGACTCTCGTGGATGTTGCAAAAAACTCGGTTTATTTAAATATCATCAGGCAGGCATAATGCATTTCGACATCGCAGTCTTCGTCAGATGCCTGTTTCACCGGACATGGGTTACTCCCCGTTTTTTAAAACTCCTTGGCCCCTCCTTGATTTAGAGTGCAGCTGTCCCCAATCCTGAGCACTAATGTCATTTGTAGTCAACTTACACAGTCATTTTACTACAATTCCCAGAACTCTCTGAAAGGTACTCACTATCGCTGGGGCTTTTCAACAGCTGTTTTCGTGCCCTGTAGAGGTGGGTGATGTTATCCCAATAGTCCGATACTGTGTTGTTTCCTGTTCCACGCAGCACCCACTATATATATATATATCAAACTCCAAACTCCACAATGCCATTCAGCAAAACACGGAGAAACGGACTCTTGTGATGACTTCAGTTGTAGGTATTTTTTATTTTTTCAATTTTCAAAAGTGCATTGCTGTGCTCGAAAACACCAGACGCGTTTTGCCGATCCCAGTCGCCTTGGTCACTGGTAAATTGTGCAGAATTCCCCATTAACATTTAAAATCATCATCCACCAATCATGAGCTGTCATCTGATTATGTCATAGATATAGAAAACAGACTTTGTTTTGGTTAATGTATACATATGGGAAAACAGACTTTGTCATGACTGCAAAATACATTTGTTATAAATTGCCCTTTGCGACATAAATATAGTAACAAAAATTTTGCTTTTCCCAATATAATGCA